>NC_140590.1:1458679655-1459984655 GCF_964204655.1 Triturus cristatus
CTGAATGAACCTCCAAGAGTATCCCGTCAACCCAAGAATGCTCGTAAGTCTTTTTTGTATTCAGAAAGGGGACCTGTAAGATGGCTGGCACTTTCTATGCTCGGCCTGAATCAGTCCATTTCCTAACAAGTAGCCCAAATACTTTACTTGTTTAGCGACTAAATGACTGTTCATAGGGTTGACATTAAGCCCTGCTTTCTATAGAGCCTGTAGATGTTCCATATGCATATGGTTTGAGCTCAGGTTTAAAAATACTGAAACAGATGCCTGGACCGGGTAAAGGACATTATTACTTGCAGTGGATTACCCCCCCACTCCAAAGGGGACAAAAAATTGCCCTATGCAAGATACTATGAGTACCTGAGCTTTTGTATTGAGTAGCATCTTTTTTTATAGTGTTCTAAGGGACTTCTCTTTCACAAAGATTTGCACTTGACTGACAAATAAGATATTATGCTGGTGAGTGTCTGTTGAGTACTAATCATTTAGTACCGTATAACATGTACAGGCACATAGACCCACTTGCGTAGTATTTTTTTCAATGCGACCATTCAAGCTTTAATAGCTGAATCATGTGACTCATCACATGAAATGCACAAGTTTATTAATAGTTGACTTGGTGAGTGAATCACCACATGAAATGCCCAAGTTTACCATGTCTTCCAGCTGTGCATTATCAGTGTTGACAGATGCACATTGATAAGTCGTCTTTTGGTTCTTGCATCCTCACTGCTTCATTGATGACATAATGTAAGTCACTTGCAAGTCTTGCTTATGCCCCAAACTAAGATGGACTCCTCTGTGACATATGCTCTGATTTGCACCTTTTCGCAGATGTTTGTTGCTGCAGAATACCTTCTCCTTTGCAATGGTTTTAGATAGAGAACCCTCACACTTCACCTGTCTGGGTCTTTTTCTCAGTGCTTCATCCTGGTTTGCCTTATAAAGCTTGACAAAGTGAGTGCTTTGAGCTATTTCTACATATTTCCTAGATGTCCTGTTAAAGCACAGTGTTGTCTCAACTCTGCTTGTCGCTAAAATATTGTGTCAATGAAACACTTTCAGACACAGCTTCATAAGTCATACTCCATTCAAAGTGCCTCATCCACCAACTGATCAGCCTCTGATTTTTCCAGAACTCCCACAGTCTCATCCTAGAATCCAATACCTCAAGTTGTGCTTTTGTCCACCACCCATGCCTTCAGTTAAATTAACCATACCACACATTTCCTCAAACGAACAACTGCTTTGAATGAAAAATAACAATAACAGTAACAAAAGTTAAAGGAACATACTTAACTGTTGCAAAATGACCCCTTTTTGGGTGGTCAACCCCAGTTTTTCATTTTTGTTTGTGACTTACCAGCTGGTAATTTTGAACTGCAGCACTGAAATACCTCCATCCAGTTCCCAGTGTATGTGTTATGACCTCCCTAAAACTCGCCAAAATCGGCTTAAAAACTGATAGGCACAATTAATGTTTCTATCAGGCTATAGTATATGGTCTAGAAATATACCTGTGGCATGGAAAGTTAAATGTCCCTTGTGGACTGCAGCACCCACAGTGTCATCAACTACAGTAGCACTGAAAAGATGACTCCAGGCCTACCCTGTGTAACCTTACTGCTGCAGGGTAGGATAAAACCTTCAGTGTGACCTGTCAAAACAACTCTGTATGACCCATAAGGAGATCCCTTTTAAAGATTAGTGAGTCATCCATATGTAGGTCTTGTAGCCCACAAGGCAAGATGCATGGTATTTAGAGGGGCATGTGGCAAATTAATGTTACCATGCCCATAGAGTGATGAGGCCCTAAAATCTATTTTCACTGTGGCAGGCCTAGCTGTCCTATGTAGAAAATCAGAGGGAGAATTACAATTGTAGTACTGCTCTCTCAGGAATGAGATCAGCTAGAAAGCTAATTTGGGCACTATTTTTAATAGGGATTACAAATCCAATTGAATTTGTTAATACATATGAAAGGAAATGACCTTTTAAAAAATTACCTTTTACCTACCTGAGTGTTTTGGAGGCTAATTAGCATTAGCCTGTGACAGCTGGTCAGTCTGAACTTGGCCAGAATGAGATGTGACTGAGGTGTTAACTTCTTACCATGAGCTACACAATAAGTTAGTTTGATTGCCAGGTTGACCTGAATGACTCCTCTGAGCTCAGCACAATAGTCTGGGTGGGGGTCTTTGGCCATGCTGGTGGCAAAACAGTGTCAAGTTGTGTCTTAAAGGTTTGTTTGAAGAACACATACCACTTTTGTGCCCTTGAAATTAATCAATAAGGACCAGAACACAATTCTTGTGTTTCCCCTTTCTGGTTGTTGAAGATCTTGCTTTTGTCCTACCAGACTTCTGTCCCTCTTTTGTTGTACATACAGGGCCTGCTTCAAACTGGATTGTAGTTGTAGATGTGGGAGGACACTGGTGATTTCTTTAGTTTCTTACCATACACATCCCCAGCTCTCTGTGCCCTAGTTAAGTGTGGCCGAAAACTTCAGCCTTTGTGACATTGTCCTGGCACATAGCATTTTGGGATTGTTGCAGCAAGACAAACAGGAACTACTGAAAAAGTAGGTAGGCCAGGGCCTGAGAACCATTAGTCCATTGGACAGAGAAGGACTAGAAGTGTTTTAGGGTGTCTCCCACCCATAGACTGGTGAACCTGATAAAGCTAGACCCTCATCCAACCTTCCTCAGAAGACTTTCTGGACCTGCAGAACATCATATAATTGGACTATCTGCCTGTGTCCTCAGAGAAGCCCTGAATGACTGGATCTGCACCCTCTTTTACACATGATAAGGAAGAGTAATCTAAGGGTCAGCTGGCTGGCGTCCTATGTGGCTGCAGGGACAGAACAGGTGGCAAGTGGCCTTTACATGGAAACGCCCCAATGACCAGTAGCAACTGGACCTGGATTTGACTTTGCTGTTGGTCCCTGGCTGACACCCTGATAATCTTTAAGTTCCCTTCCTTGAGCTCCTGTAGTTGCTTTGGCATCAGAAGAACGTTTGGAAACTTTGGAGAAGTTTTCCTCCAGAGCTCCAGAGCTTCACCGGGACCCACTAGAAAAGGCTCTCAGCATCTCCAAACAAATGACAAAGTAACCTTCTGCAGGACCGACTTGCTTTAAATATTAGGTCTTCAACCCCACAGTGGCTGCTACAATTTTAGCAGTTCAGGGAGAATCTTTCTTCTCAAAAATTGACAAAGGCACGTCCTGTTTCAAGATTTAGAAAAAAATCGCTACTTTTTCTTCAAAAAAATAACAAAGTACATTTCTGACGTGAGAACCACGAACTACTTATTTAAAAACGTTTTCTAATTTCCACCTGATGTATCCGCCCAGAACGCCATCCAGTTGGCCTCAAATTGAACCTAGGCCCCAGTTTAAGGTGACCATAGACTATCATTGGCGCTTTGCACTTCTTGTCGCTATTTTCACTTGAAACTTAAAAATGTATATATCCGGTTCTCCTTTTTGGATTTTTGTCTTTTTTTTGTCTGATTTTCCTCATATTTTTTCCTCTTATTTTTAAATTTGTTCTGGAGTTTTCATATGTTTTGTGTGAATTTTTCTACTCTGTATGCACTGCTTGAATACTTTGCACATTGCCTTTGATTTAAGCCTGAATTATTTGTGTTACATTACTAAGGATTGGTCACAGGTTTATTTTATTTAGTTTGTGTGACATTTAGCAGGTAGTGGCCTTAACCATTGAGGTGGACATTTGTTCAGCTATATTATAATCCAATTTTCTACATCAACTATCACTTCTATGGTCAGAAGAATTACAAACCGAAATGAAATCGAGGAAGAGGGTTCATATATAGGCTCTGTATATTGAGAGAATAGTATAGTGAAAAATCAAACTAGTACAATAGATAACCATGAACATTATGTGGTCTCTCTTTATTCTGATCTAGTAACTCCATCACCAGATGTTCTCTCTTCATTAATTTCCACTCAACTACTATTTCTGTTACTGCATTTATCCATCTTTCCTTCAGTTGCACATTTAGAACAGAGTGAGACCCTTTCGAGTTTTCATATACTTTTAGTCCTTGTTTTCACAGCATTTCAGAAGATTTTGCCAACTTGTAAACACAATCTGTCTGTGCCTGTGTTCCACTCCTTACCATATTTCCTACATGTACTTGAAGCATGGCTTTTCTTGAGGTAAAATACTACTTTTGTAGATGCAAATCTCTCTTTTTCCATTCATCCTCTTTGCTCAGTTGCCTTTTGTTCATTTTGTCCCTCGTCCATGCAGAACTGACAAACGTAATGGCTATGCAACACTTAAAATGTTTGAGAGGCGATTTGTCTGTGGTCATGTGAGGAGTCAAATGACACACTGACAGTCTCTCTTTCCAATTCAACCTACAACCCAAGCCAATTTAATACTCTGATAGTCAGAGTAAAACGTTCTACTGCAACATTTCTTTCAGTGTGATATAATGAACACCACTCGTGTTTAATGCCCCTTCTGCCACATATTCTTCCAAATCCTTTGAACAATGTACACCATTAGCCATGAAAGGGTCACTGGAAAACATTTTCTCCTAAATGCATCCTCAGAAAATTAAATGACTCCTTCAATACTGATTTCATGTACACATGCCACATCAGTTCGCCCAGAAGTATAGATCAATAAGTACAAAAATGTAAAGAGTGCACAATTTTCCCAAATAGACCAATAATATTAAATGCTATCTCCTCCAATGACTTCCACACAAGCCCCTGCACACCATGGATGGTGTCCTAATCATACAAAAGTTGTTGTTCATCATACACTCCGAACAATCTTTCACTAACATTTCCACTTCCAGATTTAAACCTACCCACCAAAAATCCATTCAGAGTCTCTCTTCCATTTTAATTCTCATAAGATATTCCTATATCAGTCATTTCCCCAATTTTTCTCCTGAAACATACTTGGGGAGTCAAATGCATACATCTGCACAGAAAACCATCCTTCCCATCCTGCAAGCACTGCTTATATAACCCTGTAAATAGTCTCATCCCATACCAGTTTTTCCAGCCAATTTTCTTTCATTGCAATCCCTATCCCTTCAGTTACCACAAATACCATTTCTACTGGAAGTTTCATTTCACCTTCTGTTTCTTTGGTATCTTCTCCAACTAATCTTGACAGACATTTAGCAGCATGTTTACTAACCCCCAGAGTATATTTCTTTGTAAAGGTATACCCTGTAAGTCCCACAATCCACCCACTGGTGGCCTTTCTTTCAAAATGTTTCTTTAAACGGTGTGTTGTCTGCAATGACCATGAACTTTATTCCTCATTCAAAGTTCTGAAATGCCATTATCACCCCAAATGCAGTGCCGTTGTGAAAATGCTGTTTTTTTCATGTATTCAACCCTTCTAAAGCAACAATGGCTCTTATCCTTTGATACTGGCATCTGTTACAATTATGGTCTTCTGATTTAGTTCGAAGCTTTGCAGACTCTGTACTGTCCTAAGATCTTCCTATAACATCCTAAATTCTACATCATATTCAATCACCTGCCCAGCTGAAGTCAGATTATTTTTTATGCAGCTTTCTCATTTCATGTTTTACATACAAAATTCCCCACATAAATGCTGTAAAACCTCTCCATTCCTATACATGAGAGCTCATTCAACTTTATTCTTGAATGTTTTTTTTTAATAATTTCAACTAACTCAGACTTTAGTTTTGTTTCTCCATCCTATATTATATGATGTATATAACACATTTCTCTTCTGACAAAATTACGTGTCAGCTCTCAATGTCATTTAGGGGTGGGCGGAATTTGCGAAAGTGACTTTCGCAAATTATCGCGAAAATGTAAAAAATCTCCGCAAACACGTGGAAATATCGCAAAGATGCGGAAGTTTTTTTCCCGCCCGTTCGCGGTATTTTCTGCGTGGTCGCGGCTCGCCAACTTACCCATGCGGTTGCTCGCGGGCGCGGCCATCTTGTTTTCACTCTTCTCGCGGTGCATGATCGCGAGAAGAAAGACGTGATCGCGCGACCAATGGCATTACTGCGGGCGCGAACTGTCGCGAGACAGCGCAAATGGCTACCAACAATCCAACATCTCGTGGAGAACGCGACCGGATCGGGAAAACTTGTCGGCGAACGCGGGGATTCAGGTAAGGCTATCGCGCGAGCGTGAGAATGTATTATTTTACAGCGCGAGCAAGAAACAAATTATCGCTAAGCTGCGGAATGCAGAAATTTTGACATTTTCGCGCTCTCCGCGGAACGCGAAAATGTCAAATTATCGCAATTTCCGCGAGCGGAACGGAAATTTGGCCCAGGCCTAATGTCATTCCTTTTTTTTTGCAAACATGTTTACTACTGCCCTAAACCTACATTAATGTTACCTTATGTTGTCTACTATACACCAATACACCATATTGGTAAATTCAAACTCCCTTTATATCGCCCAAAATGTGCCACATCACTTTTTGAAAACCAAACCTGTGAATACTAAGCAAAAAGGCATTCTTAGGAATTTGGCCACCCTGTTGGTGTTGTAAACATAGCAGGTCTTGCAAATCTTTGTGTGATCTAATTTAATCATATATAGACATGAGACAGAGTGTTATAACTACACATGCTCCAGGCAATTGTGTAACAATTTTGGCTATATTGAGCAATGGATGCATGTCTACTACCATCTTCTTGTTGAGTTTCCTTGAGTTTATACATAGGTTAATTTCACCACTCTGTTGTAATTGTAATTGTAATTGGTATTTATAAAGCGCATTATCACCTTCAGGTGTCTAAGTGCTGTAAGCGAGAGCCCTGCCCTGGCACATGGGGAGGAGCAGATTCAAATTGTGTCCCAGGCTTCCGAAAAAAGGACTGTTTTTAACTTCTTCCTGAACGGGAGAAGGGCATATTCCTTACGTAAAACATCTGGCAAGTTGTTCCAAATTTGGGGGATGGAGGTTGAAAATTCTCTCCCTCCCTTGGAGGGCAAGCTGAAGTGGGGGCAGGCCAACAGGCTAGCCTCCGAGGACCACAATGCCCGGCTAGGAGTGTTGTTGACTAAGCAATCTTTAATATATCTGGGGGCCTGTCCATAGATGGCTTTATGTGCAATACAGAGGCCCTTGAACTTTGTTCTTTGCCTAATCGGAAGCCAGTGCAGCTGGCGTAGGAGTGGGATGGCGTGGGCACGTCTAGGCGCTCTAAAGATTAGTCTGGCGGCGTCATTCATAATGACCTGTAATCTGGCGAGTAATTATGCTGGGAGGCCGATGTACAGGGAGTTGCCATAATCCAGCTGCGACAGTATCATAGCTGATACCGCCAGTCTTAGAGTGGCAAAGGTGAGGAGGGGGGCAAGTTTTCGCAGCTGTCTCAGTATGCCACACATGTTCCCACTACTGCCGACACCTGCTGGATCATGGAGAGTTTGGCATCAATTTTGATGCCCAGGCGTAAGTACGGCCGGGGCTGGTTCCGGGTAGGTGCCCAGCTTGTGAGTCCAAAAGCGGTTGCTCCAAGGATTGGAATCTGTGGTGACGGCCAAAACCTTGGTTTTGGTGGGATTAATTTTGAGAGAGTTGGCCGTCATCCAGTTGACAGTAAATTTTAAGATATTTTGGATTCTTGTGTGGGCGATCGGGGAGCTGTCTATTGGATGATTATTTGAGTATCATCGGCATAGTTATAAATCCGGCACTCCATGCTGTTCAGTGCGGCTATCAGGGGCCGAAGGTAGGCGTTGAAAAGGAGAGATGACAGCACTGAGCCCTGTGGTTCCCCGCATGAAAGTAAGCCCGGGTCAGACATGTGGTCAGATAGCTGTACTCTCTGAGAGCGACCCCTAAGAAAGGATGTAAGCCACGCAAGGGCCGTGCCCTGGATGCCAAGTTCCGAAATCCGTGACAATAGTTGGTCATGATTGACCGTGTCAAATGCTGCGGATAGGTCCAGCAGGGCACATGGCTTTTTCTTGTCAGTCCTCAGTCTTAGTTCATCCAGCACAGACAGCATGACCAACTCCGTGGTCCGTGACCAACTCCGTGCTATGGTGTGCCCTAAACCCTGCGTGATTGAATTGTAAGAGGTGATTGTCCTCTAGATGGTGGGACAGGGAGCTTAGTATGTGCTGTTCCAGCACCTTTGCCAAGAATGGGAGCTGGGAAATTTGCCTGAAGTTTTTTAGAATCTTCGTATCTGCCCCAGGTTTTTTAAGGAGCGGGATGACGCGGGCCTCCTTGAAGTTAGTGGGGACTTGCCCTGATTCCAGGGAATGATTAAGAAGCAAGAGAACTTCGCTTCCTATCCCAGGGAGTGCCACCTTAAAGATCCTTGGTGGACAGGGATCAGCCGGTGACCCTGACTTCACCCGCCCCATGAGAAGAGACAGAGAATCATGGGTGAGCATGGGGAAGGCGGTGAGTGGTTTCTCAAACATAGGGGGCGTGAGAGCTGGTACTAAAGGGCAAGGGAGCATTGGCATGCGATACATTTCCAACAGGAGATCCTTCACTTTCGTTGTGAAGAAGGACTGGAACTTATTACAGTCCTCCTGGCAAAATGAAGGCTTCAGTTCCTTCTCTTCTCTCAGCTCTTTCAGGATTCGGAAAGTCTCTTTTTGTGTATTTTCAGCAGCCACAATATTGGCTTCATAGAATTCTGCTTTCCTTGTCAATATTGCTTTCTTATAGACTGTGAACATTGAAAGGTACTCTGCCCAGGCCCCTGGGTTGTCACCTTTCCACCAGGCTCTCTCGCACTGGCGAAGGGTTTGTTTCATGTTTCTTAAAACATTATACCAAGGGGCCCCTTTGCCTTTGACCCTTATTCTTTTCCTCCGTGTAGGGCCCACCATGTCAATAGCGTTCTTAAACTTAGATGACAGGAAAACACTTTCAACATCAAGGTCTCCCTGTATTGATGCGGTAGAGTTATAAAGGGTAGTGACCAAGTCGTCGGCTCTGATTTTATTCCAGCTCCGCACCGTTTTCCACTCGGGAGCTGGACAGGCTGATTGTTTATTGAGTGTGAGCCGACCACTAATTAAATAGTGGACAGACCAAGAGCAGGAACTGGCAATTATAGGGCTGGTAAGGGGATGATATGTCCCCACTAGGTCGAGTGTGTGGCCCTTGTCATGAGTGGGACCATTCACTAGCTGGCTGAGTTCTAGAGCGATCAGCGCCTCCTCCAACTGTTTGGTCTGGCAATCTTTGAGTGTTTGATCCCAGTGGAAATTAAAATCCCCCATCACCAAAATGCATTGGTACCGTGAGCGGATATCATATACTAGTTCAGTAAAGAGCTCAATGAACCTGGGCGATGTTTGTGGGGAGCAGTACACTATCAGGATAACTAGACAGGTAGTCTGGGAGTACAACTTGGCCCCCAGCACTTCAGACCCTTCGATGCTTTCTGCACAAAGGGTCTCAGTCTTCAATTGGTGTTTATATAGGATTGCGACCCCACCCCCTCTAGAGTTACCTGGTCTATTGTGGCAAAGGGCCACATAGTTTTGCGGCAGTGCGGCTACCAGGACCGGGGACGAGGAATCCTCGAGCCAGGTTTCTGTAATGCCTAGATTGTCCAGAGTACCATCTTGGAGGAGCGAGAAAGCCTCCAGATTATGTTTCTGTAGTGAGTGGGTGTTGAGGGTGGCAAACCTGAGTTCCTGGGTGCTGATGGGCCAAGACGGGCCAGAATAGTGTTTTGTAAGGATTAGATTACTAGTTTCCGTCAGTGGCCTCAGCAGCCCTTCTGATCTCAGTGCGACAGCTACATTGTCATTTAGTAGCGTCGAGCCTTGATTTAGGAGCCAGAGTTCCTCCATGGAATACATGAGGTGGGGGTCCCGGTCAGGCACGGACGGGCGCAGATGGGCTTGCCTTAGGCATGCCTTTGGCACGCCTGTGTCGCGCCTGCTGCGCGCGCTCTTGCTCCAGCTTCATTTTTCAACCTGAGACTCCTCCCACCCACCAAGCAGAAGTGAGTGAGCGCTGGGAGCGAATCAATGCAATCTACAAAGTGCAAACTACAATTTTACAGGTACATTTTTAAAAGTCTTAAAAGTGCCAGCATAAAAAATTAGCAGCGTTTTTCGCATGCGCAGCGGCGTTAAAAGCATCCCACCCCAAGTGAAGGCACGACTCTCTGTCTCAGCGCGCTGCTCCAGCTTCATTTTTCAATCTGAGACTCCTCCCACCAACCACTCAGCCCTGCAAAGCAGCGGCTGGCTAATTCTGAACACTAGACCGTGAATAGCCCGGAAGTGCCCAAAGCGGAAGTGAGTGAGCGCTGGGAGCGAATCGATGCAATCTACAAAGTGCAAACTACAATTTTACAGGTAAATTTTTAAAAGTCTTAAAAGTACCAGCATAAAAAATGTGCTGCGTTTTTCGCAGGCGCAGCGGCGTTAAGAGCAGCCCACCCCAAGTGTAGGCATGACACTGTGTCTCTGCACGCTGCTCCAGCTTCTTTTTCAACCTGAGACTCCTCCCACCCACCACTCAGCCCTGCTGTGCAGCGGCTGGCTAATTCTGAACACTAGACCGTGAATAGCCCGAAGTGCCCAAAGCGGCAATGAGAGAGCGCTGGGAGCAAATTGATGCAATCTACAAAGTGCAAACTACAATTTTACAGGTACATTTTTAAAAGTGTTAAAAGTTCCAGCATAAAAAATTAGCAGCGTTTTTCGCAGGCGCAGCGGCGTTAAGAGCAGCCCACCCCAGGTGTAGGCATGACTCTCTGTCTCAGCGCGCTGCTCCAGCTTTGTTTTTCAACCTGAGACTCCTCCCACCCACTACTCAGCCCTGCTGTGCAGCGGCTGGCTAATTCTGAACACTAGACCGTGAATAGCTTGGAAGTGCCCAAAGCGGAAGTGAGTGAGCGCTGGGAGCGAATCGATGCAATCTACAAAGTGCAAACTACAATTTTACAGGTACATTTTTTAAAGTCTTAAAAGTTCCGGCATAAAAAATTAGCAGCGTTTTTCGCAGGCGCAGCGGCGTTAAGAGCAGTCCACCCCAAGTGTAGGCACGACTCTCTGTTGTTGAGCCACTCCTAAAGGGGCTGATCCTTTAGTAGCCTCCCCTGGTTGAAACCCAGTCCACACAATCTACTAAATTAATTTTTTCAACAGCTCATATATATACCAAGGCAACTCCCATAACTTGCTGACAGCAGGGGCAACATCTCTTTACAAGTTTATTCTGTACATATAGGGCCATATTCTCAAGAAGCCATCGCCGAGTTAACAGCATTTTAGCGCAGCCAAACTTGCGATAAATTTATCTCCCCATTCACAAGCTAGTGCTAACAGCCCATAGCACCACTTTTCCGGCGATAGCAACCGCAAAAAACATCACCACAGATGACCCCGGCAACTATCGCTAATGAGATGCAGAGTAGGCGTTCCCGAGCAAAAATCCACGACAACACCACTCCACAACATTCTCAACCACCAGACAGATCTGTGAAAAGACCACGAAACATGCGCAAAGGGGTATTAGCTGCAGGAAACTAACACCTGGTCTGACCTGGTGTAAAGTCCGACGACAACCGGCAGCAGCCAAGGGAGCACACCCCAGAGCCAAACATGAAGAACAACAGATGCACCCGGGCAACTGAACAAGCCCCAATAGGGCAACAACACCCACCGCCACCACCCCTAGAACCCACCGCCCCCTTCCCCTGCCCAGAGAAACACTGAGGCAGCGCAGACAAAGACCTGCTGAAAACGCACCAACCTCACAGACCCAACACCTGGGAACGTTATTGCCCACCACAGGCTCCAAAGAACAACCTTTCCACGCATCCTGACCATCAACGCCCAACAGTCCGACGGCACCAACACTGCGGACAACCAACATTCCACCCCACACCAAGCTGCTGGCTGTGCTGCACCTGTTGGCCTCTGGTACCCCTCAACCAACACCCCCCCAGAGTCGGAGGAGTCTCACAGCCAGCCTCATCCAAGTCCCTCACACCTGT
Source organism: Triturus cristatus (assembly GCF_964204655.1). Classification (NCBI taxonomy): domain Eukaryota; kingdom Metazoa; phylum Chordata; class Amphibia; order Caudata; family Salamandridae; genus Triturus; species Triturus cristatus. Next base: position 1,458,691,641 of record NC_140590.1, read on the forward strand.
CCTGGATGCCATAATCAGCCTGGTACCCCAGTATCTATACGTCCACCACAATGCGCAGGGTCCGCTGGAGACCAAGGAAGGACCATATGCCATAGCTGGATGCACGCACGTGTTGGGGGCAATCCACAGCTCACATGTCCTACTTGTGCCCCCTGGTGACACAGCACACAATCACCGCAACAGACAGCACACGTCTCACATCAATGTGCAGGCAACATCTGAACACCATGGAATCTCCACCAACGTCGTCGCCAAATACCCAGCCAGTGTGCATGATTCCTTCATCCTCCGACAGTCCATCATCAACCAGCGCTTTCAGGATGGCACCAATGGGAATGCACTGCCCGTTGTCAAGTACCAAATGAACAGCCCACACACCTCAACTCCACAACCATGCAACTCACAACTCTGGCAATGCACACGTCACAAAATCACATACAACATGCAAAACCACATGCCCACACACCAGACACGACTGAATAACGTACAATGGAAACCTGGGCAAGCCCGGGACATGAGACATCAATGGCATGGCACCTTAGCCACACAATAGCGGGTTGTGGGGAGAGTTGGGAACGAGGCATGTGTGAAGGAGGCAAGTGAACCATCATTGGGAAAGTACACAATGCCAAGAGTGGCGGCGATGTGCTGGACAGACCCCAGTATGCATAACACACCCATATCCATGGCGACATACACCGCTGGCATATGGAGTGTAGTGGACAGTGGACGCAACCATGTCATCCCAGCCAGTGGGGGACTTTGTGGAAATGCTGCCTGTTACGTCCCCCCGTAAGTGTGAGCTGAGTGGGATATTCCAGCGTATGCCAAGCCAGATTATGGGTGTGAATAAAAAGCACGTAGCCCTGGGCGTGGTCCTCTTCCGGAATGCCCAACATCTCTGCCAGGGTGGTGCCTCTCACCCTGCCACGAGGCCGACGCCGTCCTCGTGAGTGGACTTGCCTGCGATCCTGTGCGCCTGCCGTACCCCGGAGTCCGCTGGACCCTGAAACCGTCAGGCCTGCCCCTACGCAGCCAGGCCACACTGATCACCTGCCGACACTGGCGTGTGTCACGGAGGGCCCACCACGTGCTGCGACCTCGGCAGCCTCCTCAGACCATCACGGCCTCCACGACACAAGCCCGCTTTACTCCTTTCTTGTTGACGTACTCTTCTGCTGCATCTGGCCTACACAACGGTCACATAGGTCACACATTTGGAACTGAATCTTGATTACACCATGGCAGTGAACATTATTTAAGACAGAGTTTATGTCACTACACTCCCTTCGATGTGGTGCCACCAATTCTGTGCATAGCATTACAACCACACGTGTCTGTGGGCCCACGGGGACTGCTGCCCTCGGCCTACGCAGCGTACGAGTAGGCCAGAGAGTTGGAACTGAACATCGATTATTCAATGGCAGAATACATTTCATTGCATGCAAGGAGAGGCGTAGGAGGATGACGCATTGCAGTCTGGAGGGAATAGGATCATCGTTACGGAGGTGATCGAACACTACTGACAACTGCCCTGGTGTCACTAATTCTGTGCATCGTAAGCCAACGACACGTGGCTGTGGGCCTCTGCTGACTGCTGCCTCCGGGCTACACTGTGGTCCAGTAGGTCACAGAGTCTTGATTTAGTAATGACGGAGTTCATATCAGTGTACCGGCATCATCGCAGACTGCATCCCCTCTCATCCCCGGTGCCACTAAGTCTGTTCCCCGACAGACATGGACACTCCCTGGTCATACACTGGTGACGTCTTAGCCTATGGACTAGGGGGTAGTTTTCATCCTCATGTAGCTGATACCGAATTTGTGGTAAAAACTATGCTTTCGTTTTCCACTCCACCATTTGCTGCTTTCGGATAACATCAGACCTTCCGCATCATGCCCCAGAGGACACCTTCCTCTGTCCACAGCAAGCTTCTGCCACATTCACCTTCGACATCGATGAGGACCCGCTCACTGCGCGTGGACCTACCTCAGTGCACCGGAAGTCACAGTCCCGTGGCAGGGTGCCTGTGCCGGCTGCTGTGCATCCGGGGCCACTAACTTTATGCTGGTCAGGTCCGGGACCCCTCCTTCTACGATATGGGATGGCCTCTGAGGCGATGACCTTAGGGTCATTGACACCATGTGTCTGTGGCCCTGCGCTGTCATCTGCCTCCAGACTCAATGGTGGCCCACCAGGGCTCACACATCAAATGTAGTCCTGAACGGCCCGGACGTCGCTACACCGCAGGAGTCACGCGCCAACGCCGCAAGGACCACCTCCAACCGCCATCTGCCAGAGTCGAAACGGTGGTCCTGACAGACTTACAGAGTTGCTCACACCTGTCGTGGATACCATCTTCTGCCTGATCCCCTGCTCAGCACTCCAGGTGCCACTAGCTCAGTGCACCACGAATCATCGTCCATTACTGATTGGTTTTGTGCTGTGGAACGGTTGCACAGCAATGTCACCTCAAGCAGTGTGGGAGACCTGGGACGTTGATGAGGAAGATGATATAGATCTAACACACCCCACTGCATCTGCATCAGGAATATCTCGAAGGGACACAATCCCGAGACTTTTTCTTCACATGAGCGCGCACATCTCTAGTAACCCAACCGCAGTGCACTGCAGCTCACGGACACTCCTGTTTGCATGTTGGGTGTCCTCTGGACTTTCTCCGGCTCCCTCCACGTTACTCAGCAGTTGACTCTGTTATGCAGGTGTTTTCAGTTTCCATTGCACTGGTGTCCAATGTTCAAGTGGTTGCCAGCACCAAGCATTCCATGCGGGCTGGCTTCCACTCACCCCACACACATCCAGCACAGGCGTCACTGTACATGTGGCCCTGCCAATAAAGGGGCCGAGCGCACATGCCCGTAGCCAGTTCAACATGATATCTGCGTGGGCCCATGTGGTCTTGTTGTATGCATGAGGGCCCTACGACATTGCATTGTGCTGTGTATAGTGGACGCATACATGTCACCACAGGCAGCGGGTTACAGCTTGGACATGTAGCTTTGTTGTCACCTACTCTATTCATAAGGGGAGTGGCCTGAGCCATCGGACACAGAGCCAACGTAGGTGTGTGACTGCTATTTGCGTGCCCCTGGGCGTGGTTCTGTACTGGGAATGTGCATCTGCATGTGTCTATGGCAGTGTGGGTCTCCTTTGTAGGGTGTGGGTGGTCCCTGAAGGGTAATAGACACCAACGTATTTGATCTAGTTCACCTTCCATGGGTTTGGGGCCCACCCACACCTCTTCGGCAACCTCCTTTTGGCATGCTGACATATGGCATTGGGGTGCCATTTGGAGTGTTGTGAGCCAACTGTGCTTGCGGGTGCTTCCTGCTGTGTGGTCTATTGCAGGCTCTGTGTTCTCCTCTGAGTAACTTGGCTGCCCGGGTCCTGGTGGTGGGTTGCGTGGGTTGCAAGAGATGTCCATTGGCTGTTGTAGGGTGTCGGTGTCGGAGGTGTGGTGGTCCTCTCTGGCATCACTGATGTGTTGTCTTCTGTGCTCTGCTGGAGGTGTTGTGTGCCCCTCTGCAATGGGAAGGGGAGATGCATGTTTACATTGTGTTGATATGTATGTTGGCGCATTGTTCTGGTTTACATGCAGACTGTATGACAATGTACATTGTGACAGTTTTGGAGGTGCTGAGTACTGCTGCGGGACAGTGTACATTTGGACTGCATGACGAATGTGCGGTTGTACGCATACTTTTCCATTTCACAGTTTCCTGCCCTGTCAGATGTAGTAGGCATGTTTCTGTGCGTGTGCAGAGCCAGTTGTGTCCTCTGTTCTGCAGTGTTGGCTGTGCTCATTATACCACGGTGCGGTCAATGTGGGTGTGCTGTTCTTGCTATGTGTGTGTGCTCAAAAGCACGATCCGAAATGCCAATCCTAAAAGCAGTCTAGCCGTTCATTGGAACACGTGTAAACACTCTATATCACAACTTAAATTCCAAGTGATAGAGAAAATGGTCCCAACCCCTGGTAAACGAAAACACTCTTACAAAGGGAGGTTTTCTGGATAAAAAAGCTAAATACACAAGATCCCCAGGGGATCAATGAGAAAGTGGATTTAGGATGTTTTCTCTAATCAGATGTATTGTACATTATTGGAGACATGTCGACTGATGTTTTATATCTATGTTTACAATTTCAGCTGAAGTCAGAACGTCTTTCTTCACTTTCTTTTACTGTCCTATTATTCACTTTTTCTTTGAATTTTACATATAGTAGTTGTTCATTACATTGGGTTTTCATTTTAATATGGAATGTTCGCTCCTAGTGGTTTTGAGTCACAGGATGTGTGGTTTGTAATTTTTGAAAGGTAAAGGCCGGTGCGCAGTCAACGCGAATTATTTTTCACTGATCATGTATTCGGTGCGGTTCTTGGATGCGTAAAGTATGGAATCCCATTCCAAAATGGTGGGCGCATAGATTCGTGAAGTATTCAGGTTTAGTCCGTTTTCGCTGCTAGTGGCATTCATTCCATATATGGTAGACGCGGATATGGGTTGTTACATCGGTAGAGGAGTACGAGTCCTGTTCGGTTTGACATCGTCTACTTTGAAGAGTTTTTGAAAAGGTGAGCGGATGCTCTCTTTGTTAATATGAGTAGTTATAGCGGCAGTGAGTTTTATTACGCGGATGGTAATTTGCCCACATGATTTTTCTTTTAGAAATCCCCTTTCAGTTTGAAGCACCGATCGGGGGTATTTATTTCCGAAAAGCAGGTCAGGAACCAAGGTCAGTTCAAGGGGGATTTTTACATTTAAAGTCTTGATTTTCTGGAGGTCATATTGTTCATTTCGGCTAAGGATTGGTATGTTTTTCTTTCTTGCTTCACAGAGCGTTTTAAACACATGGTCATCAGGTATGCACAGCTTGTGGGTTTTTTCCCATACACGTGTTCATGTGTATCATTTTATCACTTTGGGTGACTGGGTTCCGTAAGGTTATTCTTTCAGAAACATTCCGTTCTGACTCTTTCATACCTTCAAATAATGAGTATCATGCTGATACAAAAAGTAGACGTCATGTACTGTCGAACTTATTACGTTTTTCTGATATGTCACAGTTGCTGTCTGCACTCATAACGTTAAAATGATTGTATTTATTCTCATCTTGTTTTTAGATTTTCCCCTGAAGAAGGGCCGCTAAAAGGCCCGAAATGCATTGGGCGAGCATGAACATAACTAATTTTTGACTTATGTGTAATTGAAACGAACAAATTATTATTGTGATTTAAACAATAATTAAATCTTGTTTTGAAAAACTATTATGTTGATGAAAAAATTGTTCTTGAAAAGAAATTGTTTTTTGAATATCACCAGTCATATAATCGTTTGTATATAGAGTTCAATTGATCTAAAGTTAGTAGCATTTGCACCCAGGGAAGGTTGCTCCATAGCAAGATCCTTTTACTTGCAAAATCTCACATTAATTTTAGGGTCTGTTGAGACAGTCAGCCCCTTCACGGAAGCACCCCTATAAAAATATATGAATTCTTTTCTTTTATCGTATTGAGTGCCTTTCATACATTTACATTATTCCAAGGTTTGGAGAGGAGCCTTCCCCTTCCTCCCACTCTTACCACTCACCTGGGAAGTCTGGCAAGTCCTATAGTGAGTGTCAGAATCCTTGAGCATTCGGGGTCAGTGAAAGTGAGTGACAAGTCTTTCAAAGGTCTTGTCCTGCCCCAAATGCCCTGCCAAAGGCACATCATGAGCCAGACCCAGTAGGAAGGCTCTGAAGCACTGGGGTACCACCAGCACACAAGCTGACACGGATCAGCAAGCTTAGGCTCACTATACAGGAGACCATTCTCCCAGCAAATCCAATGTGACCAAGACTGATCACCTGCTGCCTGGCCTGCAGCCTGCTGCCACAAACCAACAAGAGAGGGGCATTCCTGCTGCTCCTTGCAGAATTCCTTCCTGTTGGGGCCCCCTTCATGCGGCCAATAGGTCAGCTCAGGCAGGTCTCCCAGTTCAGCCACTAGCTCCCCTGTAGGCTCCAGTCCATCCCCCTCAAGGGTGCTTCCTCCTGGACAATGGGAACTTCGGGAACGGTTTCCTGTGCCCCTTGCCTCTGTTCTGTTTGGCAGGCACCTGGACCATTCTTCCAGGCTCCAGGTCCTCTAGATTGCTCTTACTGGCTTCCATAAACTGAGTGGTCACACACGTCCACTCAGGCAGACCCAGCATCTCCAAATTAGACTTACGCTCCTCCTTCTCCCAAGGATTACTCTCCAGATCATTGCCTAGCAGACAGTCAACAGGCATGGCTGGCCTCACAACTACTTTCAAGGTACCTGAGACCCCACTCACTCAAAGGGAACCAGTGCCACTTTACAGAGGTACTCTGAGCCATAAGCTGCACCTCCTGGGTAAAGTACGTTGGGGACCACCTGTTCTTCAGACAATAGCCGACAACTGACAGCTGTCACACTGGCTCCAGAGTCTCTCATAGCCTGCAACCTATGGCCATTTATGGTCACCCACTGCCGGTATTTTTTAATATTAGCAGGCAGGTGGGTCCTTGGGACCATCTCACTCTCCCCTAGTGAGACCAGGGTCAACTCTGCTGGCTCCCACCCCTCCTGGGAACTCAACTCCTCCCCCAAGGCTACACTAGTCAACCCATGGGGCGGTGCATCTGTGGGTGCAGTAGTGATGTTTTTGGGACACCTAGGATCCCCTATGAAGTGACCCACCTGATCACAAGCATAACACTTAGAGGCAGCTGCGGCTCGTGGAGGGAGTTCCTTACTTACCTCCAATTATCCATATTCCGGTTTTTAGTACCCACCACCCTGCCCCTCCCCCGCCCCGCCTCTCTGCCCCACGGAACTCCCTCCACGGGCTGCGGCTGCTTAGAGGGGACCATTCTCTGCATGCTTGCCTGAATAGACCTATGGTTTCTTCTCACCGGGGGGCTGCGAACCTTTCCCTTGGTTCTCATGGGAATTACTTTGGGCCCTTTTTTTTTTAACTCTTTCTGTTTACCCTTTTCCCTCCCATTTTTCTCCTGGGGACCCTGCCCACCCTTGGTGGAGTCTCCCACATGCAAACACATGGAGGTGATGGATGAGAGCTGAAACTTTTCAGACACTCACCTCCAGTCACAGATCTGGGTTGAATCCATCATCATTCTTTAGCTCACTTCGCCAACCCCAGTTCAGGCCCAACTATATGCAAATCAGTCTTGACCCTGTGCCTCATGGGAACAGTCCAGCCTGAACTGTCAAGTCAGGCCTCCCTGCACCGGGAACAAGCATCCTGGGAACTCTTTTGGGGTAACACCCCTCATCAGGCAGGCTAGCTTGAATCCAGTGGCAAAGTGAGCAAGGGACCCATGTCTGGACATACCCTGCCAACTTAGCGCAAACAAAGCAAACACAAGGAGATGATGGATGGATCGCTGAAACTTTTCAGGCCTCACCCCGAGACACAGATCTGGGTTGAATCCATCATCATTATTTTGCTCACTTGGTCACCCCAGTTCCGACCCAGCTATATGAAAATCAGTCTTGACCCTGTGCCTCGTGGGAACAGTCCAGCCCGAACTGCCAAGCCAGGTCTTCCCTGGACCTGAAACAAGCATCCTGGGACTGGTTTCGGGGTAACACCCCATGTCAGCCAGGCTAGCTTGAATCCAGTGGCAAAGTGAGCAAGGGACCCCCATCTGGGCATACCCTGCCAACCTCAACTTAGGGCAATCAAAGCAAACACAAGGAGATGATTGACTCAGCGCTGAAACTTTTCAGACACTCACCCCCAGTCACAGATCTGGGTTGAATCCATCATCATTCTTTAGCTCACTTCGCCAACCCCAGTTCAGACTCAAATATATGCAAATCAGTCTTGACCCTGTGCCTCATGGGAACAGTCTAGCCCGAACTGCCAAGCTAGGTCTTCCCTGAACTGGAAACAAGCATCCTGGGACCGGTTTCGGGATAACACCCCTCATCAGCCAGGCTTGCTTGAAACCAGTGGAAAAGTTAATAAGAGACCCACGTCTGGGCATTCCCTGTCAGCTTGGGATGACCAAAGCAAACACAAGGAGATGATGGGTGGAGCACTGAAACTTTTCAGGCACTCACCCCCAGTGGCTATTTGATCTGGGTTGAATCCATCATTGTTCTTTTGCTCACTTTGCCACCCCAGTTTAGACCCCGCCGTTTGCAAATCAGTGTTGACCCTGTTCCTCATGGGAACAGACCAGCCCGAACTGCCAAACCAGACCTTCCTTGGACTGAAAACAAGCATCCTGGGACCGGTTTCTGGGTAACACGCCTCATCAGCCAGGCTAGCTTGATCCAGTGTCTGGCTCAGTTGGCAGGGTATGCCCAGATGTGGCTCCCTGCTCAGTTTGCCACTGGATTGAAGCTAGCCTGGCTGATTAGGGGTGTTACCCCGCAACCGGTCCCAGGATGCTTGCTTCCGGTACAGGGAAGACCTGGCTTGACATTTCGGGCTGGACTGTTACCATACATGAAAAACGAATTTAGGAGTTTTTTACTACCAGGGCATGTAAAACTTACAAGTACATGTCCTGCGGTTTAAATACATTGCGCCATGCCCTCTGGTCTGTGCAGGGCCTACCCTAGGGGTAACCTATATGTATTTAAAAAGGAAGGTTGGGCCTGGCAAAAGGTTTGCTAAGTTCAAATAGCATTGTAAACTGAACACACAGGCTCTACAATGGCAGGCCTGAGACAGGATTAGCAGGCTACTTAAGTGGGTGGCACAATTAGTGCTGCAGACCCACTAGTAGCATGTAATTTACAGGCCCTGGGCACATGTAATGCAGTTTACTAGGGACTTCTATGTAAAAAAAATATGCAATTGGGTATGAGCCAATATTACCATGTTTAGAGGAGAAAGCACATGCACTTTAGCACTGGTTAGCAGTGGTAAAGTACTCAGAGTCCTAAGGCCAGCAAAAACAAAAAAAACAAATTCAGAAAAAAAGTAGTAGGAAGGCAAAATATTTAGGGGTGATCCTGCAAAAAGAGCCTTTTCTAGCAATGCTGTGCAGAAGTTATAACTGATATGAAAGAATAAATAGAAGTAGATAACATGCAGTGACTGAATGACTAACTGTGGTTCCAATATGGGGACTATTGGTGATGCACAGCTAGCGCTGATATCCAATAGCCAAACAAGCAGCCCAGATTACTTCACACAAACTCAGAAAACTAAATTATAGAAAATGAATACCCCCTAAAATCAGATTGGAGCAGCGCAATTTAGATTCCATTCTTACACTTCCAAGAAATGTCAATTATATACGTGCGTTTAACATTATATTCATTGTGTGCCTTAATTTTATTAACGTGTGTGAAGCATTTGAATGCATTATTGAAATGTATTCACTGTATAGACTAGTGATTTATATATGTGTACACTAATATTTTGTTTAGCCATGAAATCATGTATTTTTTATTTGTGTTTTACACTTATACATCAAGTTATATTTGCATATGTAAACATATACTCTTTAACTCATGATTTACATTTCTTCCTTGAGTTACACCTGCATGTATAGCAATGAATTCGAAATGCACATGAAATGCTTACCTAAAGTGAGACTGACTACAGACTTTAGTTGAAATATGTTTTGCTTTGTCAGCATGTTCTCCTTTCCTTGCAGGTTTATTATTATGATTTTTGTTAGCTAGAGAAAGGCTTATTGTCTGTAATATACTGCTGATAGAGAGGTCTGAAGGGAAACTTGGTAGTGAATGTGGAGAAACAATGGTCGAAAGAAGCCTTCTGTTCATCATTGTTAGACCTGGCATCCTTGGTGTGGTTTCCCCCGACTTTTTGCTTTCAGTCCTCCTGTTTTGCAGACTTTGTTTTTGCTGGCTTTAAGACTCTGGCCACTTAACTACTGCTCACCACTGCTAAAGTGCATGAGCTCTCTGCTTAAAACATGGTAGCATTGGCTTAACCACTAATTACATATTTAATTTGCTTATAAGCCCCTAGTAAAGTACACTAGATGTGTCCAGGGCGTGTAAATTAAATGCTACTAGTGGGTGGTCTGCAGTAATGATTGTGCCACCCACTTAAGTAAACCTTCAAACATTTTTCCTGCCTGCCATTGCAGAGCTGTGTGTGCAATTTTAAACTAACATGTCGGCATGGCAAGTTAACCCTCTTGTCTGTCCCGAACCTTCCTTTTTAATACATATGTTACCCTTAAGGTAGGCCTTGGATAGCCTAAGGGCAGTGTTTAGTGTATTTAATAGTAGGACACATATTTTTAAGTTTTACATGTCCTTGTAATAAAAAACTCTTACATTATTTTTTACTACTGCAAGGCTCTCTCTCCCATAGGATAACATTGGGATGACCATATTACATTTTATAAGTGTAATTACCATTTGGGAAGAGATGAAACCCCCAAGTCTGGTGTCTCTGGAATCACAATTTAAAATCACAACTTATGGTGAAGTCGGATTTTAAACTGTAATTCTGAAAAGGCCACTATTACAAAGTTGGCATTTTCTTACTTAAGCCATTTGGGGCCTTCTGCCTCTCTCAGAATACATGTTTGGGGTGGGGGACAGCTCGGCTTTGTGCATTCCCTCTAGTCAGCCACACACAAATGAAGCTTAGGTGTGACTGATTGGCCATCCACATCCTTATGGGCCATGCTGGGCAGAATGGGAGGGAGGAGCTGACACTGACACTTGAATAGGTTGTGCCCCGTCCCCTCACAAATGGCTGCATTGCGAGAAATGCGCATGCGCGGGCGTCCGCGCATGCGCATTTGTCAGAAGAAGTTGGAAACCAGGAAGAGGGAGCCCCGGAGACGCCGCGCTTCAGGTAAGTGTCTTTACTTTTATTTAATTTACAATTAGGGTATGTTTTAAAAGGAGGGCGGGCGGGAGGTGGGTGGTGGTTGGCAGGCACTACGATTCGCCCTGGCGTGTGCGTAGCGCTGCCTGCTTCGCCTACTTCGAAAACTGCGAAGCAGGCAGCGCTACATACACTACGCGGGCGAAGCGTAGTGTCACGCCCAGGGTTAGTATATACTGGATTGATTGGTACTCCAAATAAAACCCTTTAACTATATTTAGTGATTCCTGTTCCTTATTGTGAGGTCACATTGGCTTCAAAAGTTAGAAATGCATTGTTGATGTTTTCTTTCTTTTAATTATTCACGTCAACTAAAAAAGGTCCATACGACCAATGGGGAAAAATCTTTACCACTTGACTAAGACACTACTTTGTAGTCCAGTGCTCTATCAAGAGACAGCACACCATTTGGTTGGAGAAACTGTAAGTTGCAGGTTTATTGAACCAAGCAATTGGCTAACTTATGGGTGATCCTAACACAGCAAGTGATTAAACCATCTAAGTTGGGTGGCTACTAATCTAACCCACAAGTATCGGGGCTACACATTAAATGATGGAGTACTTCAACCACTTTCAGATGGGTTACCTTGCATCTGGAGACTAAAGTTAGAAAATGTAGCTTCCACAGTGGTGCAGCAATCACAGACAAGCCTCTTAGGTGCTGCGGCTTTCAACAATCCCAAGAGATACAGGTCAATTTTGCTTACAACCAGGGGCCCAGTAGAAGGCTTCCAGAGGTATTCTGATCACACAGCCTTTCCTGGGCACAGTTTCTTGGTTGAATTTGAGCACCAAAACTGATGGATCACCTTGTAACCCCTCTTATCCTCTGGGTGGTTGCTGCCTCCACTAGACCCCCCAGTACCTGTCTCCTACAACCTCTTTTTTGTAAATATGTTTATTGATTTGTGCACATATAAAATCCACATATCGTTTACAATTCCAACAACCCTGGCGAGAGAGGGGAAGATAACCATGTGCTCCTCATTCTCAGCCATTAAGATACACAGCAGAATATGCTCAGGCCCCCTGCTGCCAGAACACAAATACTGTCCACCATTCTGGCAGTACATTAATTATAGTTGAAGGCATAAAAGAGAAACCAGGAAGAAAAACAACAACAGTTATATTCTTGTTTAAGCATAAACAGTTAAAAAAAAAAATAATTGTAAACCATGTGTGTATGTGTCCAGCCCCCAACCCCACCATGGGCCCCCGCAGAGCCCTGGCCACGTCCCTGTTTCTCACCGGGACCACCTATAATCATGTGGCTTCATTATAGTTTGTGGGCATATGTTCCTCTCCCATGTCTCCCAGCCCCCAGGTCACACGTGTGAATCCAATGGTCAGGTGTTCTAAGTAACCCGCAATGCCAAGTAGCTCCCCAAAGGGCAACATGTGTTTTTATGGGGAATGTTCATCAGGGCACACTTCTAACTTCTTTAAGTATACATTCCAGTGTACCAGTGGGTCCTCCCCTTTTCTCCCTCAGCGTAGCACCCTCTGCACATCTAACTCAGCCAGAGCCCATTTTTTATCCCAGCTCGCCAGCAGCTCAAAGAAGGAGCCGCAACTAACTTCCACACCAGGGTTATACATCGCTTTGCAAGAATCAAAGGCAGGTTCTGAAATCATAGGGGGCCCTTCATCTTCTTAGACATATCATCTGTGTCTAGTAGACACCGGACTGGGTCTAGTGGAAACAGATAACCTGTCACCTCTACTATTCCATATGTCACTTGCATCCAGAAAGGGGATATCACCACATACGATAACACCATGTGCACAAAGTCTGTGCCAGCCGTCCCAAACCTAGGGCACTTTCTGCTTGCCCCTGGGTACATCCTCCCAATCCTTTTTGGGGTCAGATTAATGTGGTGAAGGTAGTTGAATTGAATAAGCCAGAACCGAGCATTGCTTGTGACCTGTCGAACCGACTGAAGGCAACGGGCCCACTACTTGGCTGCAACATCGATGTTCAGTGCGGTCTTCCACCAGTCCCAAAGCACTTCAGTCTCCCAATAGAGTGCCGTGGCAAGTCAGTGTATAAGTAAGTAATAGCCCAATTGCATCTCCCTCTTGTCAATAGCACCCATGTCCTATGGATTATCCTCCTGAGGGACGTGTAGAGCAGAAGTTGCTCTAGTCCTAATGCATAATCGATTGTCAGTTCTTCGAACGTGAGCAACCCCTCGTCTGACATCATATCTGCCTATGTCTGGATCCCTGCCTCTTCTCAGTCCCGAGTCAAATACGTCACAGGTAAGGTTGCACACTCTGGCATCACCTGTATAAAGAGGCTGGGAGCATATTTGTGGTTGCTGAAGGTAGGTTTTGTGGTCGAAGTTAGACAACCTGTACAGAAATTCACCACATTCCTTTCTTAGCTCTACCAGCATTGCCCGGTGGTCCAGGCATGTCACACACTCTTTCTCCAGTAGCTTAATGTGGCCTTCTGTGGTAAGTGCTTCAGCTGACAGGACTTTCTGCACCCCATACACATTTTTCATTCACATCCCCCTTAGGACCCCCTTAAACGCATCCCATTCAGTCAGGGCATCCGAGGCAGAACCCTTGTTTTCCTGAAAGTACTGCTCTATAATTTTGCCTGTCTGTGTACAGAAGCCTACGGCATTCAGAGCAGTCATACATAAGCACCAAGTAGGGATTCTCTGCTTGTGCCTACCCCAAGCAAACAATTCCGTCAATGGGTTTTGGTCTGAGAGTGTGCACCCCAAGTATTCCAGGTCAAGAGAGCTAAATACCATGTCTAGTCATGAGTGTAATGCATGCACTGCCAATTAATGAGAGTACTCTCTGTTCTCAGGGTACAACAGCCTTCATACCTCCCCCACCTGCATGTTGTAAGCCGACGTGAGTACCTGTTAGGAAACGGGGCAGGACTGTGTCCCCAGTAATGGGGGTGTGGATCTGTCTCATTATATCCAGGACCAGGAATTAAAGTCTCCCCACTAGAGCGTGGATGAAGCAGGGTCAGCCAGAAGGGCAGGCGTCAAGGACATAAAGAAGATTGCCTGTCCTACGTTCGGGGCATTTACCACCACCAGTTCCAGTACTACCCCATTCAGCAATCCCCCTCCCACCGCAAATCGGTACTCAGGGTCTATTCTAGTATAGGAGACCGTGTATGGGACACCAGGGTGTTCCCACACCAGGAACCCTTTGGAATACCCTGAAAAAGTATTTCCAAGGACCCCACCCAGCCAGCGTTCACGTAGTTTGGGAAGTTCCACCTCTTTTAGGTGTGTCCCCTGAAGGCAGGCAAAGTGTACCGGACATCCCCTCAAATAGGTGTAAGCCCTGTGCCGCTTAACATATATACCCATGCCTCTCACGTTCCACATGAGCAGTCTATATTCCTGTGAAACCATGATAAGTGTATGTGCTTGGCCATCCAAGGGATTCTGATATAGAGGAGCAAGAGGGGGTGGGTTGCCATATACAACTGTACACAAATGTTATCATAAGAAACATTTCCCCTACATTCTCCTCCTCAGGCGGTCGCACAATGGTGCTGTATCCGGTCACAAATCATTTAGAGAACTATTAAACAAGATAAGGATTCTGTGGATAGTGTGGGGTGTTGCATGACAAATACTAAGTACAGTGAGTGTCTCTTGTTACCCCTAGCACCTCTCCAGGTGTGGTACCCTCCCCGCCCCACCAGACCAATATATTAAGTCCCCAATGACTCAACTGGGGATATCAGCACAGTCAGTGCCAACCATTACTTCAGGAAGTGAAAAGGACTCATCAGTGCAGACTGCATTACAGGAAATCTGCATTCATCTGAGTGACTTGGAACCATCAATAAGGCCTCCGGGATCTCATCCAGGAGGGAGCTAGTCAGTGAGGGCACCCCAGTGGCATCAAAGGAACCAAACCCAGAACCAGTGATCCCATTCTCCATCTCAGGCACCACCTGCGCTCTCTTGTGTGCCATCTGTTTCTTGGACAGCCTGGCTACATCTGTTCCTTGCCGTCTTCCAGCCCCCATCTGTCCCAGGCTGGCCCGAAGGTGGTCTCTTTCCCCTGGTCTTCAGCCACTCCAAGGACTCCCATACCGATTGGAAGAGGAATGTCTTATTGCCCTCAAGGACCCTGAGCTTGGCTGGGAATATGAATGCATAATTTGTGCTGAAGTCTTTGTTTCAATGAATACTAAGATAGTCTCTTACTCTGTACGTCTGCCATACAGGGCTGGAAAATCATGACTGGGATTTTCCACCTGCCATGGGCCTGTGGTTCAGGCAATTTGCATAATGTTAGCCCTGTTACCATTGTGCCACCACTGAGCATGGGAGGTGTTCCAGGCAGAGGAACTGGCTGGTACTCGGTGTGCCCGCTTCACAGAGAAGAAGGTTGACATCCATTGCTCCATGTACGGGCCCATGGTCGGGCCTTCAATCCTCTAAGGCAGTCTCACCTCCCTAAAGTTATTGCTGCATGAGCGGCCTACTGCATCATCTGCCTTACTTTGCAGTAGGTCCATCTCTCGTTGCAAAGACTCGATCTGAGCTTGTGCTGTAGTCATGGTGGTTTGCAGCTCAGTTATGGTGGCCTCATGTATGGCTACTTTCTACTTTAATTTGTTGTGCTGCTCTAGCATGATACCAATGTCGATTATCAGCATGTCCAACTTCGGTTCCAGAGACTTTTGCAGAGTTGCAAGGAGCTCAGTGAATTTAGCATTAGTGTCCTGCAGCGCATGGTCCATGTTGAGAGGCGCCCCGGGATGAGCAGGCCCTGTGTCGGCCAAGGAGGGCATCGGGTGGCCCTCTCCTGCTTTTCCCACATTGAGCTTTATCCTGTTAGCATCTCAAGTGTTGGCTAGGTTGTATCCAGACCCCCGTCTCTCAATCACTCCTTACCTCTCTGATGGTCGCATCCCATATAGTGTCTCCTTCATGTGCCAACCCAATCCAGGTGAGCATCCAGGCCTCCAGCTTGTCCAGTTTGGAGGAGGGGTAGCCTTCTCCCAACGAGGTGAGCCACAATCACCCTTGGGAGACTATCCTGCAAGGTGTTGCAGAGGGCCACTCAGGTGCCCAAACATGTATAGAGTCACAGGAGGAGAGCTTTAACAACACCCCATTGAAAAGCAGCCAGTCGAACCTGTGGCCCTGGATTACACCTCCGTAAGCAGCAAGGAGCAGCAACAAAATCCACCTGGCAGTGCAGCAATCAGTGGGACATAATTGCCTTATGTTAACCCACCCACCACCCTGTGTGTCTTCTAAAACGCAAAACACAAAAAGCCCTGACAAGTTTTCTTTCAGCTTGTGAGGGTAAAGTTTGCTATTGTTATGTGTATCTCTCATAGAAAGCCAGTGCTGTGAACAATTGGTTGGAAATCCAGTTGATAACTACAATGATGTAAGATTAGTGGAAAACAAAAGTTGTTTCTCACTGTTGTGACATCAACAGCAAAAGCATTCACTCTGGTGTATGCCCCAGCCTCACCTGGATCTGTGGAATGAGTAGCAAAAGACATGGAAGACCGAGAAGATGGTGCGTGTGGGGAGCAGGAGTCCACTTCTTCTTATATATCAGGGTGGGGAAAGAGAGTTTAAGAGAGGGTGGTGTGGGTGAATGGCAGAATACCAGGTTGTGTTTCAATTTTGCAGGCACATGAGTAAATGCCAGGATAGAGGTGTAGGTGAGGTAGCCATGTATTTTATTTTACATTTGAGAGGGGATGGTTAGGCCATGTGTTGCATGACTCCTCTGTTACTGCTTTGCCCCTGTGTAGCTGTTACAAGTAGGTGCAGATGATGTGAGGTAGGTATTTAAAGACAATTAAATAGTAGATGTGTGAATGTGAGCAACCGGGATGTTTTTCACCTTGGGGTTATGAGAGGCATCATAGTTAACTTTTGCTTTGCAGTCACATTTATTTTACTGATAGTGCAATGACCGATGGGCTTCTGTCAAAGATTTCTGATAGTGCTCTAAATGAGGAGATTGAATTGTGAGTTTGGTGAGAAGATTATTTACTGTTGTTTTGGTTAACGACCCTCATATGTCAAACTTTAAATGATCCTCTAAAATTGTACTAAGGAATATTGAAGGCAGAATATCAACAGGTTACAATATCATGACCAGAATATTGAGGGGCACAACATTGAAGAGATAAGTGCAGAGTGTGGTATAGACTTCTTAACTCTACACATAAACACCTTGAAGGCACATATCACCAATGTTATGTTATCCAACTTAAAATAGCACAACAAATCACCTCTGTAGGGGTATCTTGGTGCTAAAGCACAGTCCCAACCCGAGAAAAAAAAGTAGAAATATGGTAAAAAAGTCAGGTTTTAGGTAGATTATTGATAAAAAAAAAGCCAGGTTTTAAGTAGTTTATTGATGCAGACAAAATCAGAGCAGATGTGAATGTGAGACAGAAGCCTGTCCTAATGAAAAGGACCCAGGTAGGCGAAGGATCTACTGCCCTGTCTAACTGTGCGAATATGACGTGTTCAGAGCAAGAATTGATCCTTAGATGTCAAATTTCTGATGGGTCAATAGATTGATAGTTTGTTTTGGAGATACATTGGTCCTTTACTTGACAAAGCTCTGTGTACCAGGCATGGAAGCTTGAGAATCATTCACTTTCTAAAGGGAATCCAATGCTGTGATTTAAGCGTGGGTACAGAAGGTGTGTGAGGTGAGAGTTTGAGGGCAAGATGAGCTGCAGTGTTCTGAATTACTTGTAGTCTGGACAGGAGAGAGTCATTGGCGGCTGCCATGAGGACATTGCCATAAACTAAGCGGCTGACCACAAGTGCCTTCATTAGAGTCTTTCTTGTATGGAGAGGCAGCCATTGAAATACTCTTCTTAACATGTGCATTATCCCAAAGCAGATGCCACAGGTCGATTTCACTTGCTCTCTCATTGAGAGGCTATCATCAATTAGAATGTCCAAGACCAAGGTATCTACATATGGAAAATCTAATCAAACTTAATTTTGAATATTTTGTCTCTCGATATTCAGATGACGATATTGTGACACTTCAATATTCTGGGTTTGATATTCCTGATTTACAGCATGCTCTAGATCAGTTTCATCCAGTTGGTACTATAATTACAGTTCTATTCTGTAGGAATTTCATTATTTTGCCCTGATCAGCCACACTCTTGACTGATGCTGATGATTACTGACTCTAAAAGTGCCCTGGGCTCTGCTAACCAGGCCCAGGGCCATCACTCTGTCTTCTAAAGGTATACGGTAACTGGTATAATTCTAATTGGCCAGACAACCTACCCGTAAGTCCCTAGTATATGGTAGGTCATCTAGGTTTAGAAAACCTAGTGGACTGAATGCACTTACGTGAGCACTGCTGTCATGTCTGGTGTTATTTTGAAGCCAGGCCTGCCTTGCAGGCTGTTTTAAAATAAATCATTGTCCAAATTTGACTTTGGAATTATAAGCATTTCCAAAACGGCCTTTTTATTACATATAAGTCACCACTAAGGTCTGCCCTGGGTGCCCCAAGTGTAGGGTGCATTAGTATAATAAGTAGGGGAAATATAAAAGATGTATACCCTGGTAGGGAAAAACAGAAAACGTTGTGTTCCCCTATTGTAGTGCTGCTAGCCCCTTAGGCTAAAATGGGAAGGCTTTATTGAACTTGCTGAAGTCTAACTTTTGATTGGATTTAGCCAGCAATATCATTCAAAGTATCGTAATAATGGATACAATAAATCCAACAACTTGTCAAGACCAGATTTATTACAACCATTGCAGGAAAGTAGCTTTAGAACTTACTATCCTGATGTTACCTAAAGCAGCCCTGTAACAAGCTCTTCTGATTGGTCAACCTTTCTCAGCCTGAGCCAAGCTGCTACTTGAGTAGGTGTGAAGAGGCCTGGGGCAATAAATTGGTAGGAGAAGATCTTCATTGTGGAGAAACCAGAGAGAGAAAGTGGGCTGGCAAGCTGGACTTCAAAGGCAGGAGAACAGCTGTCACAGGACCCGGGGCAGCCCCCACTTCCTTGATCTCCAGCCAGATTGGAGCCCCCTTGATTAGATTAGGTAAGGAGATAGAATGGAAGTGCAGTCAGATATTAGCCACACCTCTGGGTTGGGTTACACAGAAACACACTCCAACAAGGGAGTTTCTCCATTTTGATTTTTGGGAGAACAGTGCTTTCTGGGTTAAAATATGACCCAGGAGGTGGTCATATCAGAAGGAGGTAACGTTGCCCCTATTGGTTGGGGGTGTCTCCCTCTCTTGCCAACTCAGAATGGAGAATAAATATGGGAGAGCTGCAGGAGCTCCTCAGATCACTGTTTGGAACATCAGAAGAAGGACTGGCCTGCTGGACCCTTGTACTGCACCACAGAAGGATTGCACACAGAAGGACTGCACCTGCGGCACTCTCAAGGTTCCACAAAGAAGGGACTGTGTCTGACTCAAAGGGAAAGGAGTAGACTCCCTGAGAAGCAAGAGTTGCAAAAGTGTTGAAAGAAGTCACCTGCAGCAGACAAGGAGAGGACTACCCCAACTAACCAGGTACAACTGGATTTTTCTGGACTGCACAGGTGCATTGTGGGAGATTGAGTCCTAGCCGCCAAAAGGCAATCCAGAGTCTCTGAACCCTTGGCTGGTGCCGCTGGACACTTTTCTCTCCAAAGGAAACAACAAGGAACACAATCTGAATCTTTCTACAAAGATTTTGCCAAAAAGCTCTAGAAGGAGACCGGACCACCAACACCAACTGGAAAATCGTCCTGACTTCGCTGATTTGACCCGTTGAAAGCTCCAGAGTTCCCCACTGTCAACACTGAGGACAAAGACTTCAAGAGACTCAACGAGGCATCGCGTAGCAGCGGCTGCCACCGTCCACCCGAACCTTGGCTCCAATAAACCAGAGGACCCACTGAAGAGCCTGTGGACGAGGAAAAAGCTCTCAGAAAACGGCTACGTCCAAAGTTAAACTTTTGACTGGGATCTAGCGCTCAACCTATCTGGCCCGCACTCCATCATAGTTTGCCTAAAACTTTGACTTTGTTCCATTTCCAGCGCGACCAGATAGCAGCGGGTGGCACTCAGGGCTGGACTGTGAACCCACAGCAACCCTGGCAATTTTGTCGGACCAGCCCTTCACAGTGCGTAGTGAGCAAGCAAGCCTAACGACTACAAGGGCAGTTTAGGGGGCTGGGAGTTAGTGCAAATGCAAAGCACTGGCTGACTCAGTGAGTGGATTATGCTGTCTTGCTGCTTTTGTTACTGGGGCCCGGTATAGCAGCACCGCTGTAAAACCGACCCCCAGTAACAAAACAGGCCCCCACACTTCCAGCCTCCTGGAGAAACGCCCGAAGCCTAGTATGGGCTGTCCTACCCTGGTGGCACTTTGAGGTTTTTGGTGCTAGAATGCACACTTTTTGATTTATTTTTTAAAAATAAAGTCAGCAGGCCTTTTTGTCTATGCACCCAGGATCTAGGTGCATAGTTATCCCTCTATCCATTTGAACCATCTAACGCTGTTCCATTTTAGGAAAGAGTATGCTTGTCTTTGACAGTGTACAGCGTTTTGCTGCCTTTTGGATAGGTATGTGCTATAGAAATACTATACACTTACATACATAGATATTAAGAGTGGTGTTCTGAAAAGTTTGCAAGACGAGACCTGCACCACTGTTCACCCTTTTATTGCATACTGTTTCCACACTCTAGTGCATTTTGTGAAAATGTGCTTATTGGTGGTTCAAACAAGTGTTTGTATTTCTCTTGTGCACCTATACACATTTTATATTTAATTTCTGTCCCATTGAAGGATTTTTAGGTCAGAGTTCTGACAGCACAGCTGTTAAACAGGCCTATTGCTAACAATATACCTAGATTTGATTTTGTATTTGCCTCTTTCAAACCTTGGCATTCTTCACTCAACCTCTTTCGGTCACTGGTGCGAGATTTTCAATCATTTATTGGCTCAGCCCATTAGAGTATTCATCAGTCACCTATTGCTATTTGGGTGTATTCCTTTGCCTCCCCTCCAGTGCTTGCATTGAACTGCATGAAGCACTACTTTAAAACTAAAGTCCACTCTGAACACTTGAGAGGACACTGGGAGGTTCTTATCATCACTCTCTGTTTGATAGACCTTTGTGGTTCCCTGAGAGGTAAAAGGGAGTTAACATCAAATCAAATTCAGAGATTACAGTGCACATTTTCAACCACACATTGAGAGTTCAAACTAACAAATAGGATTAAAAGCATTTATTATAAACTCAAAGCCAGACTGATATAAATGAGTCTCAGGAACATATTGTAGGGATGCAGAATCACCAATGCAAATCTGAAATGGCGGATTGAAATAAGCCTCAATAATAAGAAGCATACAAGAAATTCTGTATCAGTGAGACAAAAGATAAGAAAGAGGATCTGATGATTAGATTGTAGGTTTAGATTCTCCTGTCTATACATGAAGATATCTAAAATCTTCTATCTCATACTATCCTAAGCTAGGTATTGGGAAACCCTAATTAAATCAAGGGAGCAAGAAAGGTGTGAGCATAGGGGAGACTTCAGTAAACGTTCTCCAAATCAAAGGGGAAGTGTAAAGCCACACAATGGGAAATATAGCAAGAGGTCTGTACCACTCAGAGTCTAAGGGGTATCTTCTGCCTAACTGACAATGCAATCACCAAGTAACACGCAAAATCGAAGTCATCGTCTGCAGTAAAATTCCACCTTCTCACAGTAGAAATTGGCTACATCCTTTATTTCTCCCACCTTCCAGTTGGAACATTAGGACAAGCCTAAGCATCCTTTATAGCCATGGGAGTCGGTCTCCTACTGTTAAGTTGTATTCTTCTTGCCAAAAGTTTCTTCCCTTACCTCACTATCTCTATAACAGCCTTTCACAAACTAGCGAAGACTTGAAACCACACCTGCAGAGGAGAGCACATGCAAAGCGAACAAAACTTTCACGCCAAAGTTTAAACATTAAAGCCCAAAAGTTTAAGGCCTTTGGTCAAACTAACTTTAGTAAATCAAAATGTGCATCTGACATTTAGGTATATGTATGCACAAACAGTCACAAAATCAATGCAATTATATAAGGGTAACTGTGTGTAAGAAATCGTGGTTACATATAAAATGCAATTTCAAATATACGTTGCACAACTTAAAGCATATGTGTGACTATATATGAAAACTAAATTTCCCTTGTTAACCTAACCGTTAAAACGCACATGTATATAAATCTCTCACATCCTACAATAAAGTATTTTCAGAAGTACAGTTGATTACTCCACTTTTATTAATGTTGTTAAGGCACACTGATCATAATAAATCAGGGGAGAGGATGTGGCCTTACGGCTACAGCAGTCGACCTTGACGCTTGGGGAACGGGGTTCAAGTCTCAGCAGGGACGCTCAACATCCTCTGATTCTGGGCAAATCATCTAATCTCCCTGTCCCTACTAAAAAAAAAAAATGAAATGAATGTGTCTGTCAAGTTTATTGAGATGCTATGAACATCGGAACTTCTAAGAGGACTAGGTCATAGTTCAAATAATAATACTGCAAATTACCCTGTCCATAGAAAAGACTCAACAGAAGACTTCAAGAGATCCCATACATTAAAGGTATATGGTGATAAGTTATACCTTCTGCCACTGATGCAGGGAACTGCATACAGACATAGCAGTCCCCTGCTTCAATGGTGTCAACATATTCATAAAGCGTTCAAAGAACAATCTCCTCTAAATGAATCCATGTGTAACTCTTGATCATCAAGTGAATAACGATTGCTATCAGTAACATTCAACAATTTAAATTTGGGTTTAGCCTTACCTTCCACTATACTGAATGTAGGTGAATATAGCTGTATGAGTAAACCAATTAGTACTACTATTACAACTAGAAATGTACCTCCTATAATGTACCTACGTCTATAGGAACAGAGGTTAGTTTCCATTACTTCCGTAAGTGTCAGATCAGTGGGTGGAGAATAGCTGCAGCAGAATCTCCTTCCTCTATCTTCACCTGTGCAAACTGCAAAACCAAAGTTCATAAAGTACGCAGCAACTTTATTATTTACAAATTTTTCTAAAACGTTCTTAGCCTTACTCCAGGGTTTTCTAAGTGACAACCTTACACTCCTTCAGCAACTTGGACCTCACCTACAATTTCAATTTAAATGTCTCTGAAAAGGAATGGTTCAGGTTCATTGACAATCAGTTTCAAAATGAAATTTTTCAGTTCGTCAACTAGCACAGAGAATTCCCTCACATCCAGAAAAGAAATTCCTCCACATCCAGGATAAGGTGTCTCAAAGCGCTTAATCTTCATAACAAAGAAAGTTCAAAGGTAAGATCAAGTCCCCAAAGCATCAGATGAATTTCCACCGTTATCCCAGAATTCTTTCTCTCTGTCATTTGCAATGAAGTAAGTCAATTCAGGGGAAGAATACCTATGACAGGGTACTCTAGCTCATTTTGATCTTCTGAGTACAATCCCTTCACTTCCCTGGTCACTCAGATTGGACTCTTCAGAGTTCCCCAAAATGGTTTGGTGTTCGCTCTTTGCTGACAAATTTAGTCTCTCTTTTTCCTTGCTTTCTCCTTCAGCGTTCTCTAGCTGCTACTCACGTTTCTACAGCACTAGACCCTTCATCAGGGTATGACTCTGACTCATTCACCTCCACAAGGTAAGGTTCTCCTTCTTCTTGTTCAACTCTAACTGTTGGTTTATCCAGACACCCCTTAGGCCAATCATGTGCTGTTTTAGATTCTTGCTGGTCCCCTACAGCTTGACTAACCTGCTCCTGTGGTCTTTCAACCACCACTGCTGCTTCTGGGAGAGGTGCTGGTACATCATCAAGGGGGCACTGAACTCTGCGAGTATGAGCAGCATGCACCCAGTTGGGGAGACCTCCACATTTTTACAGCAGTCCAAGTAATGAGAATCACCTGGTAAGGGCCATGCCAGCAAAGCTCCAAATAACTATTACCCACATTTTTCTTCACTAAGACCCAGTCATCGGGTCTAAGGTCATGGCACGGCGCCTAATGCAGTGGGGCTGTGGCAGCATTGAATGTACCACATCTGCCAGTCCTTTGCAGTAACAAAGAATCATGGGCCATATGTATGAAGCCAATTTGTGATCGCAAATGCCAAAATTCGCAGAATTTCAGTGTTAGCGATTGCAAATTAGCAGTGTGCAATGTAGCACACAAAAAACCCTTGCAAAATAAGGAATTGTAAATTTTGTGATTTCCTATTTTGCGATTGCATTTAAGGAATCGCAAATTGAGATTCCTTAAATGCAATGTAAGAAGCACAAAGACAGTGTGATTTGGCCTTAAGGAATCGCAATTTACCACCAACTTCAAGATGGTGGTAAATTGCGATTTCACTTGAAAATGCACATTTTTGCATTTTTGAAAGTGCCATGTGGCGCACATACATGCTCTAAGGGCATGTATGTGTGCCACATGTGCACACATGTACATTTCAGGGGTGCAACAGAGTGTCCTTTTGAAATTGCATCCTCAATTTGCGATTCTCTACTTGAGAATCGCAAATTGAGAATGTCTTCCCATTCATTCCTATGGGCCTCCTAGCCCATAGGAATGAATGGGAAGGTATTCCTTATTTGCGAATCTCAATTTGCGATTCGCAAATAAGGAATAGGTGGGATTCGCAAAATTATTTGCAAATCCCACATACATTGCATTTTGCGATTCTCAAATTGCGATTCGCAGAAAGTCGCAATTTGAGATTCGCAAAACTGAATTTTGTTACATATGGCCCCATGTCATCTGTAATATTCACTAGCGCATTCACAGGCACAGCTGGCAGTCTCATAGCCTGATGATTGCATGGGGAGACCCTTTTGACTTACATTCAAGAACACTGCAAAGACTCAGCAGCACAGTAGGCAAAGCATCAGGCCACTTCAAGGACATAGAAGCACACACTTTAGCCAATCTGGAATAAAATGTGTCACTGACCTGCTCCACTATTTCGGAAGCCTCAGGTCGGTAAGTGCAATGTAGTCTCTGTTCCACTTGTAATGATGCACACAACATTCTCAGGACTTCATTATTTAAATGAGTTCCTCGGTCTGACTCCAAAGAAGTCAGAAATCCGAACCTGGGTATGAATTCCCTCAACAATAAATTAACTACTGTTAGACTGTTGTTCCTTCTGGTCGGGTAATCCTTGACCCAACGGGAAAAGATGTTCACAAACACCAGGAAATATCTCAACGCATTGAACATGGGCATTTCAATAAAGTCCAACTGCATCCAATTAAATGGGCCTCCTGATCTCCCTATGTGACTCAATGTTATTGCAGTCTGCTTAACTGCATTCATCTGCTGACACACAACACACCTAAGATGCAACGGGTCAGCCATCATTCTGAATCTGGGGTTAAACCATTGTCTGGAGAAACAACAGCACCATGGTATCCCTCCAAACACGAGTCAGGTCATGAAAATGCCTAGCCATGGCTGGCAACAAACTGTTTGGCAACACAGGTCTTCTATTTCCTGAAACCCAAATGTCATCATCTCTATTAGCACAACCTGCTCTGATCCAACTCTACTGTTCCTCCTCTGAAACTTCTTCTTGCAGGCGCCTAACCTCTTCCCACGTATCAGCAGTAGTTAACAAAAGGTTGTAGTTGATTTCATCTGCCCCTTCATTGGTATATTCCCCATTAAATGTGCAAGCATTGTAGGCACAGTACCAGGTAATTTCATCAGCATACCTGTTGCCAACTATCACATAGTAATTTCCCTTTGCATTGGGTGGAGCATTTCATGACGGCAACTTTGAAGCTTACAGAAGTTTTCTCACTTGTTCACTGTTGCAAATGGGGGAACTTGATGAGGGGACCATAACTGTCTGAAGTCATGGACAACAGCAAAGCCATACTAACTACCAGAGAAAATTGTCACCTTTAGCTGGTCTGAAACACAGCATGCTCTAATGAGAGCAATCAATTCAGCCACTTGTGCAGGGAATACTCCTTGAAGCCAAGCAGCTTCCACTAGTCCTGAAATGGTACAAACTACATAAGCAGCTCTTAAATTTCCTTCATGGTTTCGTAAACATGAGCCATCCTCGAACAATGCGTAATCAGATTCAGGAAGTGACTCATCCTGTATGTCTGGTCTCCCCTTAGTGCATAGTTCAGTAACATCGAGACAGTCATGCTCCATCTCACCTTCATCAGTATCATTCTCAGGAAGAGGCAACAGAGTAGCAGGATTTAAAACAGCAGATCGCTTTAATGTTACATTTTCAGCCGTAAGTATGACCTGCTCATACTTCATGAGACCACTCCTTGTAAAATGCTGTCTACATGTTCTGGTAAAAATACATTCAATGGAATGAGGTACATAGACAGGTAGGAGGTGTCCCATCACAATACTCTCACACCTTTCTATGCTCACTCTTGTTGCTGCCACAGATTTGAGACATTCGGGCAATGCTGTAGCCACTGCATCTAATGTGGCTGAAAAGTAAGCAACTGGTCTGTGGGCACCTTCATGATTCTGTGTAAGCAGTGAGAGAATGGAGCCCTCCCTCTCACTGCAGAAAAACAAAAACTCGTTAAAGTAATCAGGCATTCCTAGTGCTGGGGTGCGAAAGAGGCTTTCTCTCAACTCCAGGAAGGCACCAAACAATTGTTATCCTAGGGTACCGGATCATATACATCATTGTGTGTCACCTTCTGTAAATTCTTAGCAACTAGGGAAACATGGGTATCCACTGGTGACAGTAGCCCATCATTCCTAGAAACATCCTGAGTGCCTTAGTGTCATTGGCGGATTCATTTGCATGATCGCCAAAATTCTTTCCTGTGACACCTTCCTTGCACGTTTCTCAATGTGGTGTCCCAGGTACAGGACTTCTCTCAAACAATATTGCAACTTTTTGGAAGACACTTTATGTCCATTCTGGCCAAGTGGTTCAACAAGGCAATAGTGTCGGTCCTGCAAGCTTCTTGGGTGTCAGCCAACAGGTCGTCAATATGATGTGGCAACAATGATCAGGGACTCCAGATTCTTTTTAAGGATATGAATAAAGATAGACGGACTCTCTGTATACCCTTGTGGGACTCGTAACTGTGCCAAAACACAGCTGCTGAACCGAAATGCAAAGAGAAACTTATTTTCCTCATGCAACAGTATGGAGAAGAACGCCTTGCAAAGGACGATACTGAACCACTCAGCCTCACATGGAATGTGAGATGAAATCAGTGCTGCAGGACCACAAAAAAACACAATACTGTTTCTCTTTTGAAGGTCCTGGACTATGCGATACTTACCACTTGACTACTGCAAGCCCATAATGGGTGACTGCAAAGACAGTTCTTTACTGACTGTCGTGACAGGGAGAAATACCCTCCTTACACACAGGCAGGCTCCTGGTCTCTCTCAAATTGCTGCTTCATGGGCAGCTATTTTTATACATATCTTTCACAATAGTTTATTACAAACAGTAAATAATAATTGACTTGTAGGTTACAGATTGAAGACGGAAAGACAATTAAAGACTTGTAACCCCATAAACCCAAACTCTGACCTAATCTTCTACAAACTTTTATGCACTTCGAACAATGCTTAGCAAATGAAGCACTCTTCTGCTCAGGAATGCATGGTTATTTGCAGTAAATGTAATATAAATAGATTGTATGCACCTAATACTTCCGTGTGTTCTAAGCTAATTTAATTTTCCTGCACCCATTGTCTAATCAGGTTACAATCTGTTTGGAAGCATGCAGTGTGTGCCAGTGATCTCTTGTGCTGAACCCATACATATTTTCATACTTCCTAAACACGAGTTAGCCTTTCACTGAAACTCTTTCAAGTTACTTATCCCTTTGTGTCAACAGGTGAACTTTTCACCTTACCCTGGTCAGCTCAAGACTTGGACCTGAACTGGTTTTTAACCACGTACAGCTGTGTGTTTTCTACTCTTGTTTGGTGTTACGCTATGCTCTTGTGTTTTACATTTTCTGCGTTTTTTTATATTTTCTGTGGTGTGTCCCCTAGTTGATGTTTAAACTACTTCATTTAGATCTACTACTTGCGTTGGTTTCCTAACTGAAAACATTCCTTCTGCATTTGCGCCTATTGTCCTACAACATGCTAGGATTAACTGTACAACACAATATATTAGCAATAACACAGCAGTAGTTGGCAACAACGCACCCAACGGTCCCAACATTCAGGATGGCAGTGAATAAAACCACCCACTGAAACCAATTTTCTGGGGCACCTCCTGCATCTATCATTTTCTTTTGTAGATTATGTAGTGTCTGTATACCCTCTGATAAAATTCCTTTGTGGCATGCTGTCCTAATTTTCTTGCATACCCGTTCTTGCATGGCAGACATAAGCTCAAGTACATAATGAAGCTGCATTACCATCATTATTATTGCACACAGTACTTCCTTTATGGCATTAAAACCATCATTTGTAGTGTTAATGACTTTGAGCAATTCCCAATGTGTAACTTTCAGCCATTGCCTTGTTAACAAGTCGTTGGATGGCTCAAGGGGTATTAATGCAAAGCAGATATTTTGATTACAGGAATTACCAAAAACCAGAGCCTGCAAGGTCACAATGGAGCAGATTCCACTCAAATGTGGTGGTAACTGGACGTACAGTTAACTGCCAGTAGTAATCCGTGAGGCTGGAGGTGCCCCCCTGCATGTCTGCATGGTAAATTGTGGTTTCCAGACAGTATTCTGCCCTACATTTACAGTGCCATTTCCTCTGAAACATAAAGAAACAGAAGTTAGTCTCATAGTCTGAGGACTTATTGTGCTATCCACCCAAGTGTAATGTGAAATGTTTTCATCCCAGATATGTGTACATTTCCCTATTGCATCCTGAATGACATCCGTGCCATTCCATAAAGACATAGCCCTACAGGAAAATGTGATATTGGGATGCCATTGATCATGGGCAAAGACTGAACTGGAGACTTTAAATCCTGGCCAATTAACTCAATATGGGGGTAAGGGGTTTAGAAAATATTGTCACACCCAGTTCGTGGGAATGTTACTCCTAGAAATTCTAAATCTAGAACCACCTGGGTCCAATCCACAGTGGTGGTACATCCTGTCTTCCTCATACATGATATTTCATCCCTAATGTCCTGTCTTTATGTGAGAATGTATAATACTTCTGCTAATGACTGATATTTTGTGGTGTTAACTAAGAAATGTAATACTTTGACGTGTCAATGGCATTAGGGCCTTAAACCTACTCAAGTAGAGATGTAATAAACATTGAGCTGTACTTGGTGGTACTTTTTTCGTGAAGTGCAATCTATTTGATCCAGTAGCATTTGAAATTAGGGAACAAACAAAACAAAATTCATTAGGATTTTCTGAATTTATGAAAGACATATGCTGAGATCACATGTTATCTGACAGATGTGTGTGGGCATTATGGGTCACATTATTATTAGAGAATTCTCATTGTACATGAAAAATATTAGGACTGAAGGGTACTTTGCTACATAGCAGAACACATAGGAGCCAGAGACAAAAAAAAGCACAAAAACAAATCAGGGAGAGGGCCGGTCAGGCATTGCGTCTGAGAGGGAGACAAATTACCGGAGTAAGCGCGTACTGTGTGATGGTGAAGAACTACATGGCGTGCAGCACTCGAACGCTGTCACTCTTCCAGGAGGTTCTTCACCATCACACAGCACGTGTTTACTCTGGTAATTTGGCTCACTCACAGACGCAATGCCTGACCGGCCCTCTCCCTGATCGTCCACGTTCAACAGGAAGGACTGCGACTCACACTGCCAATTACCTCTGTTCATCAATTGCAGGAGGACCACCCTCATTACTTCTGGGGACGACACAAATATTTGGCCAATAAACCTGAACTGCAACAGGCATCGTGCTCAGTCCTGAAGATGATCCCAATAATGTGTTAATGGGATCGAAACGTTTTTTACTTTTAAGCGCTCTTAGCACAACCTTTTAACTGTATCTGTATGTGCCAAAGCACATCACTGTATATTGTGTGCTGGCCCAATTGATGTATTCTTTGGCTTTGCTCCATTCTTTGTTATACATGTCCCCACTGGTATGTTGTTTTTTTAATTCTTCAAATTAAATGATTATGTCCAGTTGGACAGTAAAATATAGACATCATTGCATTTCTATATGAGTAGTCCTTCTAACATTGAGTTCTAGTTAGGGACCACTGTTCTTGTAAAACATTCAATACCCAAGGTCCATGACCACCAATTTGGTTGCCTTGTTCTTTTGTAAAGCACATTTCACAACTGTCACTGCATGTAGTAATGCAAGTGCCTCTATTAGAGTCTCTAAAAAGTTCCTATGTGTAACAGGACTTCCGTCTGACTTAAGGAAACCTCTCCTGGACCATCTCATGATGCTTCAATGCACAGTGGTTGTCACGTAAGCCGAATCTGAATATATTGTAATGACTTTCCCTGCTCTTAGCTTAGGAACCGCTGTCAATGCTGTTAATTTTGCTGCTTTGGAGGGATAATGTGCTGGTAATGTCAACTGCTCTACTATATGGAGTGTATCAGAAGAATCATGCCTATTGTGCTCTGACTACTGCTTTACCTGTATGTCTAACTCATGTATCCTGGTCAACAGTATTACCTCATAACTGGACAATCTGAGTAGTCAGAATGGTCCTGGCCTTCTGAATAATAGTAAATACTGCATGTTCTGCATAGAGCGTTAAAGGTGCCCCAATGCCTATGGGGGTGCTCTTCTGCACTGGAAAGGCTGCAGTGGCAAGAGCTTGATCACAGGAATAATGTTCTTTTGTTACTGAATCCAGCAGTCCACTAAAATATGCAATGGGTTAATGTCCTAAGGGACATTTTTGTGTAAAAACAGCTGTCATCGCCTGACCATTGCAACAGCAGAATAAATAAAACTCCTTGGTGTAGTCAGGAGTTTGCAAAATTGGAGCATTTGTTATTTCAGTTTTCAATTTGTGGGAAGTCTCCCTCATTTCTGGTGTCCATGTTATCTTGTCATTTCTGTATCTTGCTTGTTTGATAGAATCCAACAAGGGCGCTTATATGGTGCTATAATCAAAGATAAACTGCTTTACATAATTACAGAGACCATGAAACTTCTGCATTCCTTTGACAGTTTCTGGTTCAGTCATTTGGCGGATGGATGCTGCCCTTTCAGGGGTCACTCGATGACCAGAAACTGACAGCAATTGCCCTAAATAATGGACCCCATCCTGATAGTACTGAAATTTCTCTTTCTCCACTTTGTATCCTTTCTGGGCAAGAGTGACAAGAAGAGATAAAGTATATTTTCTGCACTGCTGCTCTGTAGGGCCTCAAATCAATATGTCACCAGAATATTGCAACAGTGTGCTGCCACACTGGAAATTTGACAAGTCATTCTTTAACATTCTGTTAAAAATGTTAGGGGACTCACAATACCCTAGGAGAGTACAAGTACTGGGTCAAGTGATTGAAGAACGCTATCAAATGCTGGCTGTCCAGGTGGAGAGGGATGCTAAAGAAGGCCTTTTTCAGGTCAATAACAAAAAAATACTGCCCTTTTGAGGGATATTCATCAAAATAATGGAGGGGTCAGGAACAATTGGAAATTCTTGTACCACTATGTCTTTCAGGGGGTGAAGCTCTTGAGCCATATGCCAAGTATTACCCTCATATTTCTTGACTGGGTAAATCGGAGTGTTACAAGGAGAAACTCCAGGATAAATTACTCCTTGCCCTAGCAATGCTTGTATGGTAGGGGTCTGCTTTGTTGCATGGGGATATTGCCTCACTCTGGGTAAGGCAGCATCTTCTTTTAATGTAATTCGGAATGGTGTGGCAGTACACATAAGGCCTACGTCATAGTTTCCCTTAGTCCATAAAGTGTCTGGTACTTGGGACAGATCTGCTTCTCTAACAGAATCAAAAGCTCTACCTGGAGTGGGAGTCCTTACTTCTAACACTATCCTCAATGGTATGTCATCTTGAAAAATGACAACCATTTCCTTTAGATCATCATCAAACAGTTGGCCATTCAATACCTCTCTAACCATTTTTCCTGGCTCAATAACAATAACACATGCCCATAAAACATGAATATTGTCATTGGCTATCAGAGCACCATAGATTGATGTTACTTCTATATGCAATATTAATTTATCATCAGAAATCCAAGTGTCCTGCCCTTGTTGTTGAAAGAGAAAATCTTTGGACAGCTGAACCTTCCTTCCCACTAACTCTGGCATTTTTGCTATAATTGTATACACCGCTGTAAATGCTTCCATATCAGTAGTCTGATCTCCAGAAGAGGAATCTACTGTTATTGCCATGAGCCTGGAAGGTGGAACAAATCTCCCCTCCAGGGGTGGAACAAATCATAGTACCATCAGATTCAAAAGGAATGGTCGCATTTAATTTGCCCATCAGATCTCTCCCTAATAGATGAGCTGGGGCAGCTGGAGAAAACAGTAAACAGCCATCAATGTGCCTCCCTTCTACTTCCATCTCCACTGGTTTGGTAAAAGGAACCCTTATCACTTCCCCAGAGAATCCTTGTGTGTCCATGGAGCTGTTGGAAATCAGAAGGTCGTCCTCTTTAATACAAGACCTAGTTGCTCCTGTGTCTATGAGGAATGCATACCTTTTGTCATTATAGCTACTGTCACAGTGGGTTCCTCATCTGACCGGTGTGTCACTGATAAGACTGGACACATAGAAATACTCTGTGGGCACCTTCATTGTGTATATTCTCCCACAGAAATCATCTGGAAAGGATTTTCTCTCCTCACAACTACACCTCCTTGTTCACTTTGAAGTGGAGTCACCATTAGAGGTGTTTGATATTTTTGCTGAGGTGGCACCTGTCGCATTACTGGCGGCTGTGTATTTTAGGGTGGTATCTGCAGCACATATATTATTTGGGGATTTTGTTGCGGCTGTACTGCTTCATTTCCTGGGTGATTATAAACCCATGCTCTCCCAGTTTGCTTAACGCATCTTTTAGTTTTACAGTCTCTAATGAAATGCTCATACTTCTGACAATAATGACCTACCTGATCCCTCCTCGGAGGACCCACCCTGCCTCTTCCTTCTCCTCTCAACCTCCTCTACTACTTCTCTGCATCCTTACATCATCCTGCTGTTCTGGGTACTGTTGTTGAGTAGTCCCTGGGACCGGTCCCACAGACATTGCAGTAATTTGAGTGGTGGCTGCCACTACAGCTCCTTCCACTGCTCCTTTCTTTGCCAACTTTTGTGTCACTAACTTGGCTGCTGCTTTTCCGTCACCTCCTGTTTGTTCCTTTCTTTCTCCTACTTTTTCTTTAAAAATGTATTATGTGCACTTGCATTTTTTTTCCAGGGTTTGGCTTCTAGCGCCACTATGTTATCTAGACTGTCCTGTACATCAGAGGTCAACCCTTTTTAAACTTCATTGTAAAGCAACACAGCATTTCCTCTTGTTACTTGCCAACCCTGAACTACTTCCTGGGTTCATTTCTCTTTCATCCTAATAAGAAACTATTTGGGATCCTCATTTGGCTGCATTGACTGAGCCATGAGAGATCCAATATCTGGCCCATCAGTATACATTTTCCTCAGCTGATCGCTAACTACTGTTCTAACCAAATTAATTGACACATCACATCTAGTCTCATTGAGAGTAACATTTCTCAGTCCAGCCTTTTGAAATACAGTGTGTGTTTCATCTCTTATGAGAGAACTAATCAGACGCTTGATGTCCCCTACTGGTAAGGTGATACTTGCGATTTGCTTTTCAAATGCTCTAATTCATTTCCTGGCTCACTCTGTAAGCAGCAGCAACAGTTTTCTAAGATTTTCCTAGTACATCTGTGGCCAAGGAACATGATAGGGTGTCCCAGATCCCATGCGATTCAGGGGAATTTGGTGTAAGGGAGTGGTTGAATGCTGGCCATTGTACTGTTCAGCGCATTTCTGCCATACGCGCAAACATTTCCCTCACCATACAGAATGCAAACCTCAGCATTTGCCATATTGCATGGGTCAAAGGACCCTTCTTGTGGCCATGGGCTCATTTGTGAAGGTACCCGCTCAGTCCAATCAACTAAATTATCTACATACGTTACAAGAGTGTACCAGCTTTCCTCACCTTCAATGACTATCTCACTAGGAGTGAGCTCTGCGCAAAATTGATTGAACACACATTTGGTATACTGGCCTGTTCCTTGAAACCTCAAGCTCTTTCCCTCAAGCCCTCTTACCTCTCAGAAGCATATCCTGCTCTCTTTCTCTAGTTTCAGTAGGTTTAAACAATCTTGTTGCATTCCTTGTGTAGTCTAAATCAATAAGGCGTCTTTCTTGAATATCAGCATCATAGGTAGGGTGCCTGGCTTTTTGGTGTGTAAAGTAGTTCACCCATACTATCCACCTGCGTATGTGTAGTTTTCAGGGCCGGACTGGCCGTAGCGGACACTGGGTGTTTTCCCGGTAGCCCGGAAGGGTGTGGGCCGGTGGGGGCCATTTTTGGTACAGCGGGCCAGTTATACAGCAGTGCTGCAATATCGGCCGTCTGTACCAAAAGCAGCAGCCATGTTTCCCACCAGGATGCCCCCCCCCCATTAACCCCACCCTGCGGCTGGTCTGACTTAATTGCCAGGACCGGTTTGCGCTCCCAGTCCGGCCCTGGTAGATTCTTTTCTATCTGTTATTCTCCCAAACCCTGCAAGATTTCATCCTGAAAAGTCATTGTGAAATCCCTCTCCCTCTCCTTATTTCACTTGCATCTTTTCTACTCTCACTTCACGATAGCCATTCTTGAACAATTTCTGGTGAAACTAATATGTTCCCCTCTCCTTTTGTTCAGGCAGTACACTGTCTCCAATCCTTTTAAGATCCTCATCTCTTCTTTGATATACTGGTCACCGTGCCATACCTGCAGCCCTATCCACACAGTCACTCCATCTTTCATCATATGCATCCCTTTACTGTGGAGTAGACACTCGCTCTCTAACTACCCTTCCTGTGGTGTCCCTTCTCTGCAATAAATGCAATATTGCTGATGATACATGTGACTGCTCATCACTATTTCCTGGGCTTTTCTCTTCACTTTTCTCCTTCTAAATGCAGTGTAAATTGTGCTTCTAATCATCCTGAAAACTTTAGGGCATATTATCAAGGACAGCGTTAAAAATTATCGCCGGTTTAGCGGCAGAAAACTGCCGCTAAAGCGGCGATAATGGGCTTGATAATATGCCCTTGAGAATTCCAATAGAAGTCCATGTTCTGGTGTGAACATGGACTTCTATTGGAATTCTCAAGGGCATATTATCAAGCCAATTATTGCCGCTTTATCAGCAGTTTTCTGCCGCTAAACCGGCGATAATTTTAACGCCGTCCTTGATAATATGCCCCTTGGAGTCACCTACCCTTGTTTGCTGTCTGGGCGCACTTGCATGTTGTGGCTTTGACGCTTGTTGGGTGATATTAGAGGTAGCTTTTAGGGATTGTGAAAGGGTCTCAATTTCAGCGTTCTCAAAAAACCTACGGTGGCTTCTCCTAGCTGTACCAGTGAATACATACTGGGTAACTTAGGAGAGGTGTCCATAATATCATATAGGGTTGGCGGAACATACAGGTTACTAGAGGCACCATCTTTTGAGGAGTTTTTAGAATTATCACAGAAAAACTTGCCATAACACTAAAATAGCTTTTCTCTTCTCTTCTGTAGTTTGGTCCCTGCATATTTACTTCTAAGATGTTTAGTAATATGCTGGATTGTTGTGTCATTGAACGTACCTTCTCTTGAACAGGGATACTTCTGTTTTTGGGTGGCTTTAAACCACTCTAAGTTATATTGTTGTAATTTTCTATGATCATGTGGAAAAGTCTTTTGCATATGCGCTGAGTGAGTCTCCATGATCATTCCTGTTTCTAGTGCTTTTTACAACCTGATTTTTTTTTATCTATCTGGACAAATATTGCTCTTTTTAAATGATTTATACAAGTGTTTAAGAAAGAACATACAAACAGGGAAATTCAAAATTATTCGATGCACATTTAGAGCATTCAGTTTTGTCTTACCAGGTATGCATGCACATTAAAAACCATCAGTTTTGTCTTACCAAGTACGCGATTCACATGAAGACATCAGTTTTGTCTTACCAAGTATGCAATGCTTATTAAAACATCAGGTTTTGTTTCACCAAGCATGTAATGCACATTAAAATAGCAGTTTTGTCTTACCAAGAACACATTTCACATTAATACATCAGGTTTTTTCTTACCAAGTATGCGATGACCATTAAAACATCAGTTTTATCTTACCAAGTATGCAATGTACATTAAAACATTTGTTTTTTTCTTACCAAGTATATGCAATGTACATTAAAAACATCCAATTATGTCTTAGCAGGTGGCCAACAACATGGCTGAATAGCAGCTCTGAACGCGAGCTCCGCCAACCTACCCGCTAATCCGTCGATTATCCTGCTTCCCTTTCTTTATTCATTGCTTCAAAACACAGCTTGACGCAGGCAGTGATTCTTCCCACCGGCTTCACCGCACCTGGAAAACTTACCACTCTTAGTTGGGCTGGTGGTTCGTCTCGAGCCGTGCCACTGGCCGGAATAGCCGTTGCGGTCGCTGGGCATGAGCTACGGTGAAGGGGCCCTCATTCCTTCGAGCCCGTGGAGCAGACGACCTGACCCGCCAAACTGCAGGACTGGGAGTGAAGCGGCAATTCCTGGCAGAGTTTTGGGGGAACGGATCTTAAGGCCTAGAGAGGAGACAGACTGTTGTGGATGACGACAGTGGTGGTTGGGCCTCTGGTGGTTCGGGCCGCTCTGAGGGCGCCGTGCTGGTGATGAGGCCGATGAGGCAGAGGCTGAGTCCTGGAGGTTCCAGTGCTGTCCTATAGAAAACATCCAGGTGAGGCATTCCGGGGCACGAAGTTCCAACACAACCAAGCCTTGCCGGAGCCTGTCAACGTGCCCAGGTGGGGCAGTTTTGGATGGTTGGCAAGAGAGGCCCGGAGCCTCACATAGAGTAGCCGGACGCTACAGTTCCATCTGCTCCACATGCATTGGGGCCACCCACCATTCCTTGAACATTGGCCTCGGGGTGACCAGACAAGTGACAGCCCTCCCACTGGCTGTGAGACAGTTGACCTTACCACCACCTTCTTTCACCAACTGGAAACACCCCGAGCTGCAGCGAGGGTATTCACTGCTCCTTATAGCCACCACGGTCCAGGGCCTGGCCTGGCGGTGGTGGTGAGTGGTGGGCAGAACATGTAGGGTCCACGCCAAGGCGTGGGGAGGCAGTCTGGCTGCTCTGAAACGTGTGGTGCCACAGACTTCAGTCATGGCCAGGGCAAAATGGGGAAATTCACCAAAACGATTGCCCCACAGGCAAAAGAAGAGAACTCAGACCTCAATCTCCTGACAACTCAATGCTCCTACAGGCTATCCATGCAGCCCGGAGACACTCTAGAGGGGAAAATGGGGGAAGTCCGTGAAGAGGTTACACCATTGCTGCAAGATTTGGGCCAAGTGTCAGAGAGGGTGGCACCGGACGAAAATAGAATTTCAGAGGTGGAAGATTTCCCTCACAATATACGGAAGGAATCTCGGAGCTCAGCACCACCATGTAAGAGATGGGTGGAGAGTTGATGATGCTGAAAATTACGCGAGGAGAAACAAGTGGGATTCCCCAAAGGGGTTGAGGGCTCGGCTGCGGTGGAGTTCCTAAAGAACTGGCTACGAAGTACTTTTCCAGATGTTGGATTTTCATCATGCTTTGTGATAGAAATGGTGCATAGGGCGCTCAGTGCAAAACCCCCAGCAGGTACCCCACCCCCTTATCACTAGGTTACTTAACTACCTAGACAGAGACCTGATCCTGAAAGAAGCAAAGAAATTAGGGGAACTACGAGATGTACATGCTAAAATAATGATATTCCCTGACTACTCGAGGGAGATGCAATCCCAAAGGCGCACATTTGACTCTGCGAAGGCCAAACGCAGAGCGATGAACATTCAATATATGCTATTATTCCTTGCTAAACAAAAGGTTATCTTTGACCACAAAGCTCTATTGTTCTATACCCCAGAAGAAGCTTGGACATGGGTGGAGGAGCGACCGCCTCTACGAATGGGAAAAGACAACAGAAGACCTTCCCCTGTCGAATGGCAACAGGAATTGGGACTCAAACTAAGATGGAAAAGCATCACAAGAAATCCCAGACGTTAACGAAACGGTGGAAATCTACACCACTACCGGAGAAATACACCTCTAGTGCCAGAATATCCTCAGGCACAGGCAGACCTGTTCACTCCAGTGCATACAAGATGACTAAGACCCACTAAGAGGGAGGGAATGACACAGATGACTCACACTCTGCACACTCAATGGCTTCGGAGCTCGAACATCCACTTCTGGCATCTATTATGAACATGGAAAACTCCCCTCCTGCATTATCGGGTCAGAGCAACAAGTCCAACAATGAAGAAGGAGAAAATTAATCACACATGGTTGTGGTAGGCCCGGATGAGAACAGTAAGGACACATGAATCATATCTGTAGTCCGACTTTGAAATAACAAGAGACTGCAAACCCCAGTTCGTTACGCACTTATTGTTGTTTTATGGAACTGCGTGTGATTTGCTTTGCTTTACTCTTCCCTTTTTCACCCCCCAACAGGTCTTCCGGGGGACTAGGGAGAAGATCCAAAGATAGTTAAGATAGTTGGGAGGGCGACAGACCTTTCAGAACTACCTGTGACACATTTGTCATGTTGACATATGGGGTTAAGTGCATTGGAGGAGAGGGGGGTTGGGAGTGGGGTAGTTGGGGTATAAGACAACACACACAACATTGACAAGATTGGTCAGATAGTTTGAGTGGCATGAGATGGACCCAGAGCTTGGGGCAGGGGTGGATCACATTGCAGGGCACCCTACTTTACTGCAGTGAGTGGAGCAATGCCTCATGACGAGGTCAAATACTCATTACTCTCCTGGAACGTTAATGGGTTATGAAACAAGACTAAACCGCACCTGGTTACTGCTTACATACGTAGGTTGAAATCTGACATAGTATTCCTCTAGGAGACACACTTGAAGGGCACACGGTGTGGATTTCTGGGTTGGGGGCTTATATTACATTAGCACATGCAGAATACACATCTGGCTCTCGGGGGTTGCAATGCTTGTACAGAGGACCCTCCCTTTAAGGTAGACTGCATGTGGATGGACCCCGGTGGGACATTTGTGACGGTCAAAGGGAAATGGAGCAGACGAGAAATGACCCTGATCAGTGTATATGCCCTGCCGACTCCAGGCACATACACCAGATAAATTAATGGTAATACTGCTGGAGGTAAGGTCACACATTCATATTCAAGGTGGAAACTTTAACAATGTCATAGGCCCAACAATAGACTGAACAAACCCGGATGCGGTCTATGGTAGAGATATACCATTGAGATGCTTTACCGTCACTATGGAACTCTCAGACCTGTGGCGTCGACAACACTCTTATTCCCTCACATATTCAGACTATTCCATGGCACATAGAGTGTTCTCGTGGCTAGACTACGTGTTTGCTCCTGCGGGAGAAATAGAATAGATAGGAAAAGCAGAATAATTGGCCAGAGGCCTTTCTGATCAAGCCCCTCTCTGACTCACCCTGGGACAAAGGAAACTTGGCTCTGACAAGTTTGGAAAATGAACACATGGGCACTCCGGGACGAAAGGGTGACATGTGAGATTAAAACAGCTACAGAATTATACTTTAAAGAAAACATAGGTTCAGTTGGGTCTGCCATTACACTTTGGGAGTCTTACAAAATCGTACTCCGTGACAGAGCACAGGATAAAATAGCAAGTAAAAAAAAGGCACAAAACTAGGGAAACAGAGGAAGTAGAGGCTTGCGTTCTTCAGTCGGAGAATCAGATTGGTGTGCCACCGGGTACATGGAGCTGCTTGCAGAATATTAAACACTACCACAACAAAAAGCTAGGGCTGAGCTCCAGGTCTCCCATAGATGTCTAATGACAAAGCCGGGAGACTGCAGAAAGAGACGGAAGCTCGGCCATAGAAGCGGACGAAGGTTGCATATATGACGCACCCCGAGAGATCACAAACTAATTCGCTCGCTACTATGTAGCATTCCACACAATGCAACCACTGGCAAATGCCTGCCAAGTAGAGGTCTATCTTGCAGACATCCCCATCCAATCCCTGCCGGCAGAAGCAGTTCAAACTCTGGAGGAGGCTATTACCCTGACAGAGATACAGATGGCCATAGGCCACCTCAAATCTGGAAAGACTCCCAAGCCTAATGGCATACAGGTTTTGTAAGAAGAACATGAATATACTTCCTCAGTCCTCTGCTGCTTTACTTATCTTTAGAGGTGAAGACGAAAGGCACACTCCCTCCGACCTTAGAAGCGCCATGATAGTAGTCATACACAAACCGGGTAAACTGCAAACAGCCTGTAGCTCTTATCGCCCGATCTCCCTTTTGAATATTGAACCCAAACTTTTAGCCACAGTTCTGGTAAATAGACTGATGTGAGTAGTAACCACTCGAATCCATAATGATCAGTCAGGCTTTATTCCTAAAAGGCCAACCGGACTCAAACTCTGTCCCCTCAGCAACTGGTTAGATGGCACTCACAACGGTGATACGCCTCACCTGATCATATCCCTAGACGCCGAAAAAGTATTTGATGCCATTCAACAGCCCTTTTTGAAACAGGAGCTCAAAGGGTATTGTTTTGGGCCCCAATACCGGGCCTGGGTTGGTCTTCTTTATAAAGATCCGGTCCCCAGAGTGAGAGTGAGAGTGAGTGGGGAAGTAGTGGATGAATTACCGATAGGGAGAGGCACAAGACAGGGGTGCCCATTATCCCCCTTATTATTTGCATTGATCGTGGAATCTCTGGCGTGCATAATTAGTGCACATCCTGATATCTCATGTTTCCGAGAGAGAGAAGAGGTATCCAAGGATGAAAGAATATCCCGATGTGCACATGACATCCCCGTATACAATACGAGCCGGTGACGAACCCTCCCCTGCCTGTTTGAAATCTTTGAGACTTACAGGACTCAAGCAAGATATAGGATAAGCTGGGATAAATCAAGTGTATACACAGCGGATCATGATCTTGATCAATCTGACATACTGGGGCGACTGAAAATAGCCCTGAATGGCTTTAACTATATGGGAATGTTTATTACCACGAACAGAGAAATGAGCCTAAACCACAATGAATGTAGAGTTGTAGCAGATTTCAAAGACAACGCGCACTGATGGAGAGCATTACCACTGACGCTGGCATGGCAAATCTGGCATGTATAAGATGATAGCATTACTGAAGCTTTTATACATACTGCAGAATACATATTACGCACTGCCGGACGAAGTGTTCAACAAGATAGAGGGGATAGCCCGGACGTTTCTTTGGATGGCGCAACTCCTAGAGTGGTGCTTTGCACACTACTGAGGAATCAGTAAAATGGAGGCATATCCCTCCCTGATATTTGAGCCTACTACTGGGCCGCACACCTAGTCGTTATTAATGACTGAGAACATGCTCCATGTGACCACCCCACAAACAAACTGGAGCGCAATCAATTTGGCCCATATTCTCACATTTACGACCAGTATGGAGGGGAAAGGTGCAAAGAAGTTACTCCCAGCAACGCAAGTAAAGATTGATGCATGGAAAAAAGTGGAAAAGGGAAGGCATAGGGATAAAGCGTGACCAGAAGACTCCATTATGGGCTGGATCACGATTAAAATAATATGCAAGGCTGCAAGGTTTCAAATGCTGGGATATGCTAAGGATCTCAAAGGTAGGAGATATATTGGACGGTGGCCTTGTTTCCTTCGACTTTCTACAGAAAGAGTTTGAACTAAATAATAACATAAATACTTGCAAGTCACTCACGCTTGGAAGGCACAACAGATTGAGACAGCAGCAATGCCTGAATATGCACCATTAGAGGGGCGACTTCTCATGGGGGAAATTAGAGAAAAGGCGATCTCCTGGACCTAAAAGACACTGATCAACAATCAACCAGACACATTAGTGAGACTGAGGGCTAATGGGAACGGGAAAATAGGGACCCTTGAGGACTTGGATTGGGAGGCAGCATTGATGCACCCTAGGGACGTGGCAATAAAATCCCGCTTCTATTTGATACAATTCAACATTTTGCAGAGGACATAGTATGAAAGGGCCCAGTTACACAGTTTTGGTAGGGCGGCAACACCTCAATGCCTCCGATGCCCCACTGAAAGAGGATCCTACCTACACACACTATGGCACTGTCAGGTTATAGATGCTAACTCGATCACCCTCACTGGGGAACTCACCAACATACTAGACACTTCAATCCCAATGGACCCCAAAATTCTTCTCCTACACCTACAGAGATAGATCTCCCCAGGGCCAAACTATTTTTTGCAATCTGGGAATAGTGGTGGCGAAACGGGATTTGGCAAAAAAGTGGGGGGCCCCGATTCCCCAACATTGCACGAATGGAGAAAGGGGATTGACCACTATATGGCAGCAGAGAAAGTGACATATAGGTCATGGGGATGCCTGAGGAAATTTGACAGGATATGGGGCCCATGGATGAGGCACTCTGTGATTACAAATGTGGGGTGGGGACCACAGTCCCAGAGTAACATAGCTGAGTTAATGCCGAGAGATTCAGATGACATCCATTAGCACAAGAGACACCAGCCTCAATAATTGTGTCCGATGTACCACTTCAATCTTTTGACCCTACGAATAATGTGCCCATCGCTGTCCTCATGCCACACATCCTCCGTTATACTTGTGTATGTTATGCAACATTTGTATATTAGAAAACATAATAAAAATATATGTTAAAAAAAATTGTCTCAGCAATTATGTGATGTCAACTTTTAGTCTTACTGCTTATGCAGTGCACATCGTAACATCTAATTTTGTCTCACCAATTTATGTAATGCACATAAAAACTTCCTGTTATCTTGAAGAAATTATGCCATGTCAACTTTTAGTCTTACCGCTTCTGCTACACACATCGCAAAAACAACAATTAATGGACAGAATGCAGAACAATGTCATACATTCACCCCAGTACAAAGATCTGGGCCTAAATCCATAGATTTTTTGCTCACCATGCCATTCCAGTTTGGACCCAGCCATATGCAAATCAGTCTTGACCCTGCGCCCATTGGGAACAGTCCAGCCCGAACTGCCAGGCCAGGTCCTCCCTGGACTGGAAAAAAGCATCCTAGGACCTGTTTCGGGCATTCAGCCCTCATCAGCCAGGGTAGCTTGACTCCAGTGGCATGGAGAGCACGGGACCCATGTCTGGGCATACCCGTCTCACTCGGGGTGACAAATGCAAACACAACAATTGATGGACAGAATGCAGAACAATGTCATACATTCACCCCAGTACAAAGATCTGGGCCTAAATCCATCGTTTTTTTGCTCACCATGCCATTCCAGTTTGGACCCAGCCATATGCAAATCAGTCTTGACCCTGCGCCCATTGGGAACAGTCCAGCCTGAACTGCCAGGCCAGGTCCTCCCTGGACTGGAAACAAGCATCCTAGGACCGGTTTCAGGCTTTCAGCCCTCATCAGCCAGGATAGCTTGACTCCAGTGGCATGGCGCACATCGCAGCATGCAATTCTGTCTCTACCAATTATGCAACGGACATTAAAATGTAAACTTTTAGGGGCATATTTGCAATAACTGGCGCATCCCTGCATATCAGCAGGGATGCGCCAGTTATTTTGCGCCACAGCTCTGCCACCATGGACGCGCCGCATTCACAATGCGGCGCACCATGGGGCAAAAACGGCACAGATTAGTGACGCATCTGTGCCGTAAAAGTGGCGCATTGCTGGAGTTGCGTCGCAAGCGTGACGCAGCTCCAGCAAGGGTCTGGGGGGGCCTATCTTGTTAATGCTGCGTCAATCCTTACGCCTGCTTCAGGCAGGCGCAGGGTTTTGACGCAGCATGGGCCTAAAACTGACTGAGTGAAATCTTGTAGATTTCACTCAGCCACTTTTAGGAGGCGTTCCTGCGCCGGAACGCCCCACCTGCACAGGAACGCCTACATGTGGCGCAGGGCTTTACAACGTGATGCATCTCCCAGATGTGTCACGTTGTAAGTACCCCGCACCATGGAGGTGGATTTGCGACGCAGTGGTTGCGTAAATGAGGCGCAAGGGGCTTTATAAATCTGCCCCTGAGTCTCTTCCAATTATGTGATTATACAATATTACACATACCTCATACTGTGGCCATGTGTTATTCGTACATGCACACACACACAATTGGCATAAAAAATATGAAAACTTCTTCTAGTTCTGAGCG
This sequence comes from Triturus cristatus, assembly GCF_964204655.1. NCBI lineage: Eukaryota > Metazoa > Chordata > Amphibia > Caudata > Salamandridae > Triturus > Triturus cristatus. The sequence continues at coordinate 1,458,735,917 of NC_140590.1, forward strand.
ATAATCATCTTCTCTATTCTACTTGCGGTAAATGCAATCGGAAACCCCTGGCCACTTTCCTCCGTTCCCAAGAGGAGATTCCTTTCAAACCACGTGTCGATAAGACCATGGAGTGACTTTCTGGACATGAGGTCCAGGGAAGAATTTTGAGTGCTCAGACCGTATCTGGAGGAAAAGTTTAGTGGCACCAACTTTTCAGCTGTCCCTCTGTGTTAAGCATTTGAAACCATATCGGTGCCTTCCAATTAAATTACCCAAACTGACCACTTTGATTGTTATATTGGGGATATCAAGTGAACTGGTTTTATAGATGCCTTAACTATTGTGAAACATATGTACACAATGCACAGTCTTACATTCGGTGCCCTTATGTTTCTTACAACCTTCTATTTACATTATCTGTACATCTGCGTTTACCATTGTCAACAAAAAACACGTCAACATACAAACACGGATCATAATCCGCTCTGTCATCACCTTTAAAAGATGGCCATACGCGGATCCTCCCCAACCCTGTGCACAGGCAGAACTTCAGAGGAACACACTGCCTACTCACCTCTTCAAAAAGTGCTCAATGAACTATGCAGTGGGAGAAGGTGGTCGTCCGGGTGGCAGCAGTCAGGTGGGGGCAAAAAGGGATCTCCTAGGGTGGGACGCCAACTGTTGCAGGGGGACTTGAAACCGTCAAAATGAAAAAAAAAACACATGGACTCCTCTTGGCAATGCAAAAACAGTTCTTTACTGGCTGCAACGACAGGGGACAGACCATTCTTACACATAGGCAGTCTGCTGGCCTCTCTTAAATTGCTGCATCACAGGCAGCTCTTTTTATACACATCTTTCGCAAAACTGTATTGCAAACATTAAATAATAATTGACTTGACTTGCAGGTTATAGATTAAGGACGGAAAAACACTGAAAGACCTGTGATCCCACACTTAAAACTCTGATCTAATCCTCTACACATTATTTATTGAATTTCCAACAATGCTCACAAATGAAGCATTCCTCTGCTCGTAAATGTATTCGCTGTAGATATAATTCAAATGGAGTGTGTGCGTTAATCATTGTGCATCTAAGACCTCTGTGTGTTCTTAACTGATTTAATTTTCCTTTACCCATTGTCAAACTGTTTGGAAGCACAGGATGCGGTCTGCCCTTGCATCACAAGGAGGACTCACACCAATGAGGATTAAAGGAACAAATCATCTGGTCCTTGACCAGAGGATTTTTTCTAAATAGGGGTGTTTTCTAAAGCCTTTTGCTTAATAAGGGCAACTCATTTGTGTGGCTCATTTCCTGTAGAATTAGGGTTGTATATAGGAGCCACTGGTCCAATGGTGACCGGAACAATAAGAGCCTCTGGGCATTAAGAGTTGTGGAATTACCAATTGGCACAAATCCCCAAATTTCCTCCAATCAAATCATCTGGTTCATATTCACAGAAGTGGGCCCTCATTGCATCAAGGCTAACATTTACTGGTGCAGTAGCCACTGCAGTGATTCCACTTGCATTTGTACTCCCACCCACTACTGTATGGATCTCATTATATGGAGGTGGACGTTCCAACAATAACACATCTAAAAGACTATCACTTGTGTCACTATCACTATCCTCAATTTTCTCTCCTGGTTCTTTGGTCTTGTCCCTCTTCTACTATCTTACCCTCTTTTTCCCTAGTTCGAATTCTTCTCTCATTAATGCTGGGTACAATATTTCTTCTTCTGTCATATCTGTGCTCCATCTCCTCTGTTTTGCATCCCACCATGCCGCATCATAAGCGTGCACTGTCTTTCTAGTTCTTCCCTGATATCTGTCTTTCTCTCTAGCATGGGTCACATGCTCCCAAGCATTGAGCGCATAGAACTGTGTAGGTGTGGGCTGTGGTTTCATCTTTTATAGAATCCTCTTCATACTCTGAATAATTCTCACACTGAATGTACCATAGCATGGGAATGCCAGTGCACCTTCTTACACAGTGATCTTGTGCCATTATTTAAGCCAAATACAGGTATGAAGCCCTACATTTATCGCTATATTACGACCTGCAGTGACAAACTACAAACACAAAGCAACTTCAACAAATAATTTAGGACCTTATTTAGATGTTGGCGGCCCTAGGACCGCCGATGATTTTTGGCCACCCACATACCAGGTGGCCCGACCGCTGGATTACGACGCGGGTGGGGAGAGTGCCTCCACTTCACCTCCTCTGCCAAGAGCTTAGCTCTGGCGGTGGGAGCGGTATGGACAGTGTGAGTGAAAGGTGGCGGTGCAGGCTGCGGACATTATGACCTGCCTTTTTGCAGAACTTTTCATGGTGGGGACCCTGCCATGAAAAGGTTGATGGGAAGGCCGGTTTTGGTGGTGAAAACATGTCTACAGGGTGAATGTGCCCTGGAGACATGTTCATGGTGACATCTATCTGTGCCCCCATGCCATCTGCTGGTTGTGTGCACTGTTGCTCCTGTAGACCGTGCTGCAGGGAAACAGTGCGCTCAACCACCCAGGTGCATTTCGGCATGGCCTGCATTGGCTGCAGCTCCTAACTAGAGCCACAGCATTCCGCCGCCATGATTACGCCACAGGCAGTGCTTTACTTGAGCCAGTGGTTTCCGATGCTTGGCACCGGCACTTAAGTGTCAACACCGGGACTTAGAACAGTCTGTCACATGGTGGCGCTGTCTGTCTAATTTAAAGATGAGCACAACAACAGTTGTTTATATAAATTCAACGTAATTTAAAAATGACTATTGACTGCCACCCAAGCCATTCTTATAGCTTTGGGGGCTGGAATTGACTGAATTGTCACACTTGTGGGAGTGTGATGAATAGTAATTGTTTTAGTACTGCCATTGGCAGCGCTGGGAGGCACAATGTGTGGTGCAAACTGCAGTGACCTCCTGAGCAGGGCCCCATCACTTATTTTTTTGCAAACTAAGCACTGTCGGTAGGCACACCACCAGCCCCGTGGTGATATCTCAATATGGCGGTTGGGATGCCTCCTGCTTTTTGGCGTTTTCCCGACTGCCGCGGTCTAGCGGTGTGCCTGCTAACTCCTAAATCAGACCCTTAGTCTGCTCCTCTAAAGAATTTACAATATTAAATCACACAAGAAATAACTCGGCAATAAAAGAAAATATTTAAAAGAAATAACTCTTCCTAACCTACTCAGAAATACACTCAAATTAAACCTCTACCTGCTTGGATTTACTCCAATTGATAAAACTTCCTCCTGCGCAGAGGGTTTACAATAGCGCTCATCTCCACCTCACACAAAATCAATGTCCCTTTCTCAAATATGTTGTCAATGACTTCTCAGGATAAGCACCACCAAACTCAAAAATTACAATATAGTGTCCTCTACACTGTTTAGTATTATACCGGAATATTAGGGCACGATGGACTTGATAACAACTTCAACTTCTGTTCATTAAGCTCCAAATTCACACAGCACTTAAAGCATCTCGGCGAAAAACACTGCAGTCTAAATGCAAGCCACTGCAAAACACAACTCTATTAATACTCACTCCACCGCTGTTACTACTCTCTCCCGATCCGTTGGAACTCTGCCGATTCTCCAAGTCGAGATTAGGGCTCTAGAGACTGAGATGGGGTCTGGGCATTTTATATTTCATATTGGCACCCTAATAAAGGTTTAGAGAACATCGTACTCTTTCCCTACATCAGCTCCCGTTATTTCATATGAACGAGCCTTCTAAGGACATAACTCCAAATAAGGACAGAATGCCTTGTAGGGACATCATGCCTTATAAGGACTGTAGCCTTTTGTGGACTAAACCTTTCACCTAGTTCCATGCTGAGGGTGGGTTTTTCTCAATCGATATTGCTAAGACGTCATCCTTAGCACATATGAATAATTGATGAGTACACTCTCCAGGAGGCATACTTCACCTCTCCCATCGATGCACAAGGTTTAATCCCCAACGTCATACCTCCTACTGAACAATGGGTAACACACGTATATAGACTGTATAAATACAGCACCTCTTGCGATCAGAAAGCAGGAGAGAACCGAGACTTCAAGACCGACACACTTACCAAAGACACTGCAGCTCCGGCATGGCATCGCTCCAGCTGACAATTGTCTGATGATCCCTTGCGGGGTGTCCAGTTCAAGTCCAGGACGAAGACCCACACTCTCACTATTCAGGTATGGGGGTTCAACTAAATCCTAGCAAGATTCTTGCCTCTTAGATATTAGGCTCTTTGGTTTAGTAGCTCTTTCGCACCTACTTACATGCTAGGTACACTCAGGTACATCTAGTTAGGCATCTTAGGAGTACGCACTTTATTTTATAAATGCATTTCATATTTATGTATAGGTTTGTGACTATTGCACAATGGTAGAACAATACTATTCCTTTTTAGGTCTCGCCTAGCGGTATTCGTGCTGCCATCGCTTTGCGAGGCATGCAGTATACACTGTAGTGTGGAAGCTTTGTGGAAGCTCTGCCCTCTCTCTGCACATTGGCTTTTGTCTTAAATGCTGCCTTCCGATTGGTTTGAGGCTTGTTAGTCCCTCCTCAGCCAGAATTTGTATCCTTCCATGGCTACTGGCCCCTTTACTCCTAACACTATTTTCTTTTAGGTCTCGCGTAGCGCTGCAGCACGAATGCGCTGCAATCGCTTTGCGAGGCATGCAGTATACACTGTAGTGTGGAAGCTTCGTGGAAGCTCCGCCCACACTCTGCCCATTGGCTTTTGTCTTAAATGCTGCCTTCCGATTGGTTTGAGGCTTGTTAGTCCCTCCTCAGCCAGAATTTGTATCCTTCCATGGCTACTGGCCCCTTTACTCCTAACACTATTTTCTTTTAGGTCTCGCGTAGCGCTGCAGCACGAATGCGCTGCAATCGCTTTGCGAGGCATGCAGTATACACTGTAGTGTGGAAGCTTCGTGGAAGCTCCGCCCACACTCTGCCCATTGGCTTTTGTCTTAAATACTGCCTTCCGATTGGTTTGAGGCTGTTAGTCCCTCCTCAGTCATCATTTGTGTCCTTCCACGGGTCCTGGCCCCTTTACTCCTAACACTATTATCTTCCCTGTCTCCCCCAGCCCCCTTCCTCAGTCTGTAACATCTCGCCCCCCACGCCCCACTCGCGTTTGTGTCTTTTTGTGTCTTCAATGCAATAGGAGTCGTGTAAATCACGACCTGCTCTGTTTACGTTTAGTGCGCCGTGCGTGCTTTCACTTTCTAAGCAGCCGGACAATTGAGCCGGTGCTGTTTGTGTCTTCAATGCAATAGGCTTGTGTAAATCACGACGTGCTTTGTTTATGTTTAGCACACCGTGCCACTGGTCCGACTCCCTGTCGCTGTCTCCAGTCGTGGGGGAGGCTGGCCAGTTATCGTCGATAAAGAAGGAGCCGGGAGGGCAGCCCATTGTTTAGCACCTTTGCCACCGCACCCCGCCACTGCAGTCAAAGTACGCCCCTGCTGAGAGACCGGAGGCAAAAGAGTCAACCTCTGAACAATCAGCCAGTGCCACCGGTCCGCTGAGACAGCCGTGACCCAAAACGCCTGCTCTGAAAATCCTCACAAGTTTAGTAACTCGAGGACTGGCTGCGGGAGAGGTTAGAGCGGTGGATTCACTTGGATGCAATCTTGCCCCACTTATTATGCCTCGGAGTACAGTTGATTGATTGATTGAAACATAGACTAGGAATATGATGAAATTGAGAAATATGAAAGATAAAATACCAGTAACAATATCCATTGGTGCGCTGCAAATTGACTTTTCAATAGCACATCGGCAGCATTTTTGCTCACTGTTATCTTTGATATGCTTATGATGCTATGTCTGTGCCCTGGGATCTCTCCATATCACCAATCATTTTTACTTCTGGAACCCCAATTTTGTGAATCAACAACATCTGAAATGTTTTTTCATACACGGTGATGTCTCCCTGCCTACAGAACATGTTGGCTTCCTTGCAAGGGCAAGGTGTTTGAAAACAGCACGAGGCCAGATGATTGTAGAGGGCCCCCTTACAGTCCATGGGGGGGAGGGGTGGAGGCTAAGATTTTTTTACCCCACTGACGCATTGGTGTAACTTGGAACAGCATGCATGCTGTGTTCATCGCACATTATTCCTCTGTGGTGTCACCCAACACAGAATTGACGGCAGAAGATTTACGCGCATGTTAGAACCGGCGGTCTCTAGTTGGCAGAGGTATACACTTCCGACAAATAGGGACCAACCAACTCTAGTCAGGGAAAGGGGATTACACACTCAGATAACCCCTGCTACCCCCTTGGTAGCTTGGCAGAGCAGACAGGCTTATCTCAGAGGCAGTGTGTTAAGCATTTATGACCACATACAGTAATAAAGTGAATACACTACAGATGGACACGACACCGAGGTTATTATAAAAATAGTATTTTTATATAAGGCTTAGCACAAGACCAAATAACGACAAAAATATACCACAGTCTTAATAAATACTCTTTGGAAGGAAAAATAATAGTTCAAGTAAGGTTTCTTCTTGGCAAATAGTTCTTTAGCAAAGTATTCTTCTGAGCACAGTTCTTTGGCAACAATGTAACCCCCACAGGAGTCACACGACGTCGAGTCTACAAGATTCCCAAGGTTCGGCGTCGACCGCGAGGAGCGCTACGTCGAGCCTGGAGTCGCAACAGACCCCACAAGTACAGTACCTTGAGAAACGGAGAAAACGAGGGTCCACGGCGTCGAGATGTCGGCGTCGAGGTCGGCGTCGATCGTGCCTCGGAGTCGGGTCAATCCGCAGCGGCGTCGAGGGATGTCGGGCCGGAGCAGCGCTCACGGCGTCGAGACGGGCGTCTAGTCGATGCGATCAGCAGCGGCGTCGGGACGGGGTCGCTTGGAGGCAGAGCCAATACTCACTCCTCACTGGCGTCGATACCGGCGTCGAGACGGGGTCACTTGGAGCCGGGGCCGATACCCACTGCTCACTGGAGTTGCTGCTGGCGTCGATCGGGCCCGGCGGCGTCGAGACTGCAGATTTTCCCTTGTGTACTGGAAACAACACTTTCCAGCAATTCAGCAATTCAGTAGATGGTGAAGTCCTTTGGCCCTGTGACTTCAACAGGAGACTGGCACTCTTCCAGTCCTTGGAGATTTTCTAGCAAGTGTTCAGAGAGTACACACCAAGTTCCTCTCTCCTTGTTCCTTGGCAAAAATAAAGAAGCAGCTTTCAGGTTCCTCCACAGCAACACAGCCCTCTGGCAGAAAGGGGAGGCAAGTCCTTAGATCAGCAGGCTTCTTGTCCTTGGTACAGGTTTCCTTGTCAGAAGTGATCTGAGTTCTTGGTTCAGGGGTCCTTCTCTTATACCCCTTTTTCCCTTTGTTCCCTTTGTCCAAGCAGGGCGATTCCCACCATCTCAGGTTTGTTGTGGGTGTTGCCAGGCAGAGGCACCTGGCCTATTCACTGAGCAGGGCAGAGTCCTCAGCCGCCCAGCAGGAGGCGGAGCCAGTATTGTGTCAGGCAGGGCAGGCTACTCTTCCCTCACTCTACGTGTAAACGCCCCATTCACCCCACACTGACTCACTCAGACCTCTGGAGCCACCCAGCCCCTGACACACACACCAAACCAGCAGAGACCGGTAGATAGTTGGACAAGAAAATAGCCACTTTCTAAAAGTGCTATTTTCAAACATAGAATTTAAAAACCATCCATCCTAAAGGGTGTGTTATTAAATTCTGAGTTCAGGGATACTAAACTCGACTTGCTACCATGCTCCCTGAGTCAGATAGATTATAATGGAGTTAATAATCAGTCTGCCCAGTCTGGCCTATTGGAGGCAGGTGGCCCTTCAATAGTGAAAAACGAAAATGGCTGTAATTCACTATTAGGTCATGCCACACACGTCAGGGCATGACCTACCTTTTACCAACAATGCACCCTGCCCTAGGGCCTACCATAGAGGTGTCTGAAATGTGGCAAAGTGAAGGTTTAGAGACTGGTAAGTAGGTTTCCTTACCAAGTCGACATGGCAGTCAGGGACTGCACGCAGGCGCCGCGGTGGCAGGCCTGAGACACATTTTGCACGCTGCTTCTGTGGGTGGCACAACCAGTGCTGCAAGCCCACCAGCAGCAGTTAACTTACACGCCCTTGGCACACGCAGTGCACTAGACTAGGGTCTGAACAGTAAGTCAACCAAGCCAATCATGGTAACACCAATCAATGTACAATTTAACATAGGGAGCACTTGCACTGTGGCACTGATCAGCAGTGGCACAGTGCCCAAAGCAATAATCCAGCAAAAACATCGTAAACAGAGGAGGCAAACAGAAAAAAATGGAGGAGAGACTCATGCCAATGATGCCAGGTCTAACACGTGTCCCCTCCAGCTGAAATGTGGGGAGAACTACCCTTCACCCAGGGAGTCCTCATCACTAAGGCGGAAAAATCTGGACAGACCATCAGCATTGGCGTGATCTGTACCAGGGCGGTGTTCCACCGTAAAGTCCATGCCCTGTAGGGAAATGGACCACCTCAACAGCTTTGGGTTCTCACCCCTCATCTGCATTAACCATCTGAGGGGCCTGTGGTCTGTCTGAACCCGGAAGTGAGTCCCAAACAGGTAGGGTCTTAGCTTCTTCAGCGCCCAGACCACAGCAAATGCCTCACGCTCTATCGCACTCCACCTTTGTTCCCTGGGAAGCAACCTCCGGCTGATGAAGGCTACAGGTAAGTCTCGGCCCTCCTCATTCATCTGTGCTAGAACAGCCCCCACACCATGCTCTGAAGCGTCTGTCTGGACAACGAATTCTTTTGAAAAGTCGGGTGCCTGGAGGACCGGTGCTGTACACATTGCAGTTTTCAGGGTGTCAAAGGCGTTCTGACAGGCGTCAGTCCAGATCACAAGTCTCGGCTGCTTTCTGGAAGTCAGCGAGGTCAAGGGGTGCACAATGTTGCCATACCCCTTGACAAACCTCCTGTAGTAACCCGTGAGACCCAAGAAGGCTCTCACCTGAGTCTGGGTTTTGGGCGGTTCCCAAGCCAGGATGGTATCTATCTTGGGTTGCAGGGGGGCCACCTTGCCGCTCCCTACTTGGTGCCCCAAGTACACCACTGAACCCTGCCCAATCTGGCACTTACTAGCCTTGATTGTGAGGCCTGCTCTGCGCAGGGCCAACAACACTTCCTGGAGGTGGCGCAAGTGTTCCTCCCAGCTGGCGCTGAACACTGCTATATCGTCCAGGTAGGCGGCGCTGAAATCTTCCAGCCCGGCCAATACCTGGTTAACCAACCTCTGGAATGTGGCAGGGGCATTCTTCATCCCAAAGGGCATCACACGGAACTGGTAGTGCCCATCTGGTGTGGAGAATGCAGACCTCTCTTTTGCCCCATCAGTCAAGGCGATCTGCCAGTACCCAGACGTTAGATCAAACGTACTAAGGTACCGGGCAGCCCCCAACCGATCGATGAGCTCATCAGCTCTGGGGATGGGGTGCGCGTCAGTCTTGGTGACCGAATTGAGTCCTCGGTAATCCACACAGAACCGGAGTTCTGGTGAAGCACCAGGCGCTGCAGCCTTTGGGACCAAGACCACTGGGCTGGCCCAAGGACTGCTAGAGGACTCAACCACCCCTAAGGCGAACATCTTGGAGACCTCCTCCTTGATGTATGCTCTGACCTTGTCAGTCACCCTGTAGGCCTTGTGCCTCACAGGAGTGCTGTCCCCAGTGTCCACATCATGGACACACCACTGAGTGACACCAGGGATCAAGGAGAACAGATCAGGGAATTGTACCAACAGATGGCGACAATCTTGCTGCTGCTCAGGGGTCAGTGTGTCAGAGAGGACAACACCATCCACTGACCCATCTTTTTCTTTTGCACACAGGAGGTCAGGAAGAGGCTCACTCTCCTCCTCCATCCCAGCATCTGTGGCAAGGAGCATGCCCACTTCGGACCTTTCTAAGTGGGGCTTTAACCGGTTGACATGCAGGACCCTTAAGGGGTTCCTGGGAGATTTCAAGTCCACCAAGTAGGTGACATCGCTCTTCTTCTCCACAACCTCAAACGGTCCAGTCCACCTGTCCTTGAGCGCACAAGGTTCCACAGGGGCCATGACCCAAACTTTCTGACCAGGTTGAAGCTCAACCGGAGTGGCATTCTGATCGTACCACCGCTTCATCTCTTCCTGGCTGGCCTCCAGATTTGCCTGAGCAAGATCTCTGAAGCGCCGAGTCTGGTTCCTAAAGGCCAGCATGTAACTATATACATCCTGGGGAGGTTTCCTGGGAGATTGCTCCCAGCCTTCTTTGACCAGACTCAAAGGTCCTCTTACCGGGTGACCATACAAAAGCTCAAAGGGGCTGAACCCTAGAGACTTCTGTGGCACCTCACGGTAAGCAAACAGCAGGCATGGCAAGAGGACGTCCCATTTACGCCTCATTGGTTCTTCAAGACCCATGATCATGCCTTTTAGGGTCCGGTTGAATCTCTCAACCAGCCCATTACCTTGAGGGTGGTAAGGAGTGGTAAACTTGTAGGTTACCCCACACTCCTTCCACAGAGACTTCATATAATTCGAAATGAAGTTGGTGCCCCGGTCTGACACCACCTCTCTGGGGAACCCCATGCGGGAGAAAACACCCATCAGTGCCCGTCCTACCACGGGGGCCGTCACTGTTCGGAGAGGGATGGCTTCCGGGTACCGGGTGGCATGGTCCACCAAGACCAGGATAAACCTGTTGCCCATGGCTGTCTTGGGGTCCAGTGGCCCCACAATGTCAATTCCCACTCGCTCAAAGGGGGTACTGACGACGGGAAAAGGTTGGAGGGGAGCCTTCTGCTTCCGCCCACTTTTCCCACTTGCCTGGCAAGTTTGACAGGTCCTACAATGGATATCTGAATCCCTTCTCATCTGAGGCCAATAAAAATGGGTGACAAGCCTGTCATAGGTCTTGTCCTGCCCCAGATGTCCAGCTAACGGAACGTCATGAGCCAACCCCAGTAGGAAGGCTCTGAAGCGCTGGGGTACCACCAGCACACGGGCTGACCCAGGTTCAGCAGCCTTAGGCTCGCTATACAGGAGGTCGTTCTCCCAGTAGACCCAATGTGATCCTGACTGATCACCTGTCGTTTGGGCTGAGGCCTGCTGCCTCATACCCACAAGAGAAGGGCACACTTTCTGCTCAGCACAAAATTCCTCCCTGGAGGGACCACCACCCTGCTGCCAATGGGTCAGCTCGGGCAGGTCTCCCAGTTCGGCCACTTGTTCTCCTGTCGGTTCCAGGGCATCCCCCTCAGGGTCTGCTCCCTCCTGGACCGCGGGAACGATGGGGGACGGTTTCCCGCGCCCCCTGCCCCTTCTCTTCACGGTTGGGACCTGGGCCATACTTTCAGGCTCCAGGGCCCCATCAACACCCTTACTGACTGACATGGACCGGGTGGTCGCACACACCCACTCAGGCAGACCCAACATTTCCAGATGCGATTTTCTCTCCACCTTAGCCCAAGGGGAGTCCTCCAAATCATTGCCCAGGAGACAATCAACAGGCATGGCGGGCCTCACAGCAACCTGAAGAGTACCTGAGACCCCCCCCCACTCAAAGGGAACTTGAGCTACCTCACACTGACTCTGTGAGTTGTCAGCAGCTACAACGGGGTAGAATGCATGCGGGACCACCTGCTCTCTGGACACCAAGTGACACTTGACAGCTGTCACACTCGCTCCGGTGTCTCTGAGAGCTTCCACCCTATGGCCATTAATGGTCACCCACTGCCTATATTTCTTAGTGTTACTAGGCAGAGGGGTTGGAGGGACCATTTCCACGTCTCCTAAAGAGACCAGGGACATTTCTGCGGGACCCCACCCACCGGGGGCACCCATCTCCTCCCCTCCCAGGGCTACACTCGCTACCTGACGAGGGGGTGCACGCGGCGGTGCATTCGAATCCTTCATGGGACACTGGGGATCATAATAACGGTGTCCCACCTGCTTACAGGCATAGCAGGTCATGGGGCCCCTGTGAACAGGTTTACCTGTCGGGGCCTCTGGCTTCTTTACAGGGGGAGGCTGGGAACCCTTCCCTTGGTTCCCTTGGGGACTACTTTGGGGCCCTTTCTGAAACTCCCTCTGTTTACCCCTGTCCCCCCCACTCTTCTGCTGGGGACCCTGCCCACCTTTGGCTGAGTCTCCCACTGGACCCTTGTGGACCCTGGTACTGACCCAGCGGTCCGCCTCCTCAGCAAGTTTTCTAGGGTTAGATAGCTTGCTATCAACAAGGTGCTGGCGTAGCTCTGGAAAACAGTTATTAGACAAGTGCTCCCAAGCAAACAAATCATAAAGAGCATCATAACTATCAACCTTGCTACCCTTTATCCAACCATCCATGGTTCTGCAGAAAAAAGACACATATTCAACCCACGTAGTACCAGGCAACTTCTTACATTCTCTAAAGGTTTGTCTGTACTTTTCTGGAGTTAAGCCATATCTCAGCATTAAAGCATCTTTCATATGAGTATAAGACATCCTATCCTCAGCAGGAAGGCTCAACAAGGTATCTCTCCCCTCGTTTGTAAAGCGGCTCCACAACCCCGTTCCCCAATCCTTCTCAGGGACCCGGTGGGCCAATAATGCTAACTCATATGCTTTAAACCATTGGCTAATATCTTCATTCTTACTGTAATCTTTGATCACATCTTTAGGAAAATAAAACCTACTTTCTGCAGGCACAGATGGAGTGCTGCCACCAGAGGGATTCAACTCTAAACTCTTAGTTTTAAGCTCCATCTCCCTCACCATCTTCTCACGTTCAAACGCTAATTTCTCTCTCTCAAAATCTAATCTTTTGCTCTCCATTTCAGCTTCTCTCTTGCTTCTTGCATTCTCTAATTCCAACTGCCCTCCTAATTTGAGTTTTGCCATTTCCAACTTGTACCCCCTCTCCTTCTCCCTGTCTTCTAATTCTTCGGGGGAAAGGCTCCTAGAGGACGCACTACTGCCTGGAGATGACACTGGCCCACCTGTGGGCTCTTCCTCTTCCTCTTCTTCTTCCTCTTCCGGTACCACCACCGGATCAGAGGGATTTCTGGCCTCTAACCAGGCCTTCAGCGCTTTGAGGAAGCCCTCTTTCTTTGAGACACCTGTGGTAGGAACTTTAAACTGCTTGCAAAATCCTTTTAGATCTTTTAGCGTGTAGGAATCTATCTTCTCCTTATCAAATTCCCCCACAACATTCTCCACAGGTGTAGCAGCTCCGGCATTCTCCATGGTCAAAACTGGCAGTGTTTAAGAAAATAAGCTCCAGGAAAGCGGAGAACAAAAATAGAATATCCTACCAAACAGACTGTGGCTGCGTTATGGTCTGCTTTCACTATGTAGCGTACACTAATCACTGCACATGAGTCATAAATGCAAAGTTCAAATCCTCACCGCTGACCACCAATGTTAGAACCGGCGGTCTCTAGTTGGCAGAGGTATACACTTCCGACAAATAGGGACCAACCAACTCTAGTCAGGGAAAGGGGATTACACACTCAGATAACCCCTGCTACCCCCTTGGTAGCTTGGCAGAGCAGACAGGCTTATCTCAGAGGCAGTGTGTTAAGCATTTATGACCACATACAGTAATAAAGTGAATACACTACAGATGGACACGACACCGAGGTTATTATAAAAATAGTATTTTTATATAAGGCTTAGCACAAGACCAAATAACGACAAAAATATACCACAGTCTTAATAAATACTCTTTGGAAGGAAAAATAATAGTTCAAGTAAGGTTTCTTCTTGGCAAATAGTTCTTTAGCAAAGTATTCTTCTGAGCACAGTTCTTTGGCAACAATGTAACCCCCACAGGAGTCACACGACGTCGAGTCTACAAGATTCCCAAGGTTCGGCGTCGACCGCGAGGAGCGCTACGTCGAGCCTGGAGTCGCAACAGACCCCACAAGTACAGTACCTTGAGAAACGGAGAAAACGAGGGTCCACGGCGTCGAGATGTCGGCGTCGAGGTCGGCGTCGATCGTGCCTCGGAGTCGGGTCAATCCGCAGCGGCGTCGAGGGATGTCGGGCCGGAGCAGCGCTCACGGCGTCGAGACGGGCGTCTAGTCGATGCGATCAGCAGCGGCGTCGGGACGGGGTCGCTTGGAGGCAGAGCCGATACTCACTCCTCACTGGCGTCGATACCGGCGTCGAGACGGGGTCACTTGGAGCCGGGGCCGATACCCACTGCTCACTGGAGTTGCTGCTGGCGTCGATCGGGCCCGGCGGCGTCGAGACTGCAGATTTTCCCTTGTGTACTGGAAACAACACTTTCCAGCAATTCAGCAATTCAGTAGATGGTGAAGTCCTTTGGCCCTGTGACTTCAACAGGAGACTGGCACTCTTCCAGTCCTTGGAGATTTTCTAGCAAGTGTTCAGAGAGTACACACCAAGTTCCTCTCTCCTTGTTCCTTGGCAAAAATAAAGAAGCAGCTTTCAGGTTCCTCCACAGCAACACAGCCCTCTGGCAGAAAGGGGAGGCAAGTCCTTAGATCAGCAGGCTTCTTGTCCTTGGTACAGGTTTCCTTGTCAGAAGTGATCTGAGTTCTTGGTTCAGGGGTCCTTCTCTTATACCCCTTTTTCCCTTTGTTCCCTTTGTCCAAGCAGGGCGATTCCCACCATCTCAGGTTTGTTGTGGGTGTTGCCAGGCAGAGGCACCTGGCCTATTCACTGAGCAGGGCAGAGTCCTCAGCCGCCCAGCAGGAGGCGGAGCCAGTATTGTGTCAGGCAGGGCAGGCTACTCTTCCCTCACTCTACGTGTAAACGCCCCATTCACCCCACACTGACTCACTCAGACCTCTGGAGCCACCCAGCCCCTGACACACACACCAAACCAGCAGAGACCGGTAGATAGTTGGACAAGAAAATAGCCACTTTCTAAAAGTGCTATTTTCAAACATAGAATTTAAAAACCATCCATCCTAAAGGGTGTGTTATTAAATTCTGAGTTCAGGGATACTAAACTCGACTTGCTACCATGCTCCCTGAGTCAGATAGATTATAATGGAGTTAATAATCAGTCTGCCCAGTCTGGCCTATTGGAGGCAGGTAGCCCTTCAATAGTGAAAAACGAAAATGGCTGTAATTCACTATTAGGTCATGCCACACACGTCAGGGCATGACCTACCTTTTACCAACAATGCACCCTGCCCTAGGGCCTACCATAGAGGTGTCTGAAATGTGGCAAAGTGAAGGTTTAGAGACTGGTAAGTAGGTTTCCTTACCAAGTCGACATGGCAGTCAGGGACTGCACGCAGGCGCCGCGGTGGCAGGCCTGAGACACATTTTGCACGCTGCTTCTGTGGGTGGCACAACCAGTGCTGCAAGCCCACCAGCAGCAGTTAACTTACACGCCCTTGGCACACGCAGTGCACTAGACTAGGGTCTGAACAGTAAGTCAACCAAGCCAATCATGGTAACACCAATCAATGTACAATTTAACATAGGGAGCACTTGCACTGTGGCACTGATCAGCAGTGGCACAGTGCCCAAAGCAATAATCCAGCAAAAACATCGTAAACAGAGGAGGCAAACAGAAAAAAATGGAGGAGAGACTCATGCCAATGATGCCAGGTCTAACAGCGCATATTTGAGTTAGCACTTATTCTGTGACTTAATAACACACTCAGCAAAAACCCTCCACGGGCGATATTTAGCGGTATAAGCTCGCAATTACCGGGTCACTCATAGCAAGCTGCTTAGATTTCAGAATGCTTGGGGTGCTGTACTGTACAGAGCTACCAGTGCAAGTTTGTAGAATGGGTTCCACGACCCCACTGTGCAAAATGTAAGAGCGTTTACAGGTTATTACATTATTTAAACTGCGCAATGTCTCGTATGGCTTGGAGTTCAAGCTGCTCATGCATATAGATGACTTAAATACATACAAACAGAAAACTCTGGAGGTGTTAAGGCCAGACCTAATGTCGTTGCCAGTGCTTGTTCAACCTTGACATTCCAGCGAAGGTTAGCCCAATCTCAAACCATAACAAGTTTCGCAGATCATATTTGTTTTGCAGGTCATATTTCAAGTTCGGCTCGTGTCTTTCTCGAGTACAGAACACGCTTCTGTTTCAGTCTAGCTATTGCTCACGATCAGTTTCAGTTTCATACCACACTGTTCTTTACCTCCACATTCCTCTGCTGCTCCACGTCCCTGACAAAGTAACACAAGCATTTTCAAAGCTAGCTGGTCCGACTTATGCTGCCAGCCTTTTGACTTTGTCAATGCATTAGCTTTGTCAATGCATATTGGTTTTTGTAAAACTTTATTGTTTGGGACTAACAGTTACCTTAACCCCTTTCCATGGCGCCCCACTGAGAACAAATGCTCTTTTCATCCGGTTATAGCAGTTGTGTAAGGCTAAATGACAAGAGTTAATATAACACCCAGGATAATGTGCTGCATGGCTAAATACTTTTAAGATCCTAAATGCGAGACCGTTGCATTGCAAATGCTTGTTATTCACTGTACTGCTGGTTCTATATCTCTGCTACTGTGTTATGGTTGTAACAGCGCACTTATTTTACATGAGAAGAACTATGGTACAATAAACTCTTATTGTAAAAACGCTCGACTGTTTCTTCGCTGTATCTCTCTGAGAGCAAAACAAGCAAGCACGAGTGACTGGGTGAAAAGTAGTATATTGTTTCCACGAGTCTGAGGTTATTGTGTTCTGAGGTTGCCAAAAACTAATCTCTCTGATAGCAGGAGATTCTAGTGGCATTGCGAGCTAGCTAATGCAAACCATAGGCTAACATATGCGGTGGGGGTACACAGAGTCAGTCTGCCACCAGACCCACAATATATGTTATCCGTAAACAGCGTAGGTCCTGCATGACAGGGTACTATTAGGATTACACTACATGGCGCCCAACGTGGTATATTGATGAAGAACCTACTCAACAGTAGAATCTGAGTCGTTCAGTCGTGCTTATTCTCAGAGACCCTAATTACAAAACTCAGACATCTGGAGTAAGTGGGCAAAAACTCAGCACAGCTGAGTAGGTGAGATATCCTATGTATTGGCTGTTGGTTAATCAAGCTTGAAAGGACAATATTCCCAAAATTGTGCATAAAACATTTGCAAAAAAACTTTTTATCCTTTCCTTGGACAATAATTCCGTGTCTTAAACATGATGGCGGACGAGGAAGGAGGTTTAAACCAAGGACCTAATCAGACTGGTGAGGTTGATGCAGATGCAATAGAAATTGCACCCCAAGTAAGACAAACTTTAACAGTAAAACTACTCAAACATGGGTTACAACCCAGAGGAGTTGTAGTAATATTCGTGATAGAGGCACACGAAGATTTCAAAACAGAGGTATTCTACTCATGGGTTATATTCCCAGCAGCCGATGCTGTAACAAAAACTTTTCATTATAACATACATGATGACATTCCAGCGGTCTACACTCCTTTTGAGGAGACTGAGATTCCACTTACTTTTCAGGAACATATTTTCTGGTTTAATGGCGCCCTACTCCCCATAAAAACAAGAGCAAGGCTTGGTCCTTTAGGAATTCCAGGAGCAACATGGCCGATATTAGCGACCTATGCACCACATCCAGACATTGACACAATGCCACAGGATGAACTACTTGTTCAACACAAAGAGTTGATAAAACTCTACAGAAACATGACTCACTTCGTCTTGAGGACTCTAGCGGTCCAACCTACAGTAATTATACCTACTGCAGCTCCTACACAGAGTTCAGGTACTAAAATTACTCCACAAACAGTACACGCGGTAATGGGCAAAGTGCCCACAAAACGTGAACAAATTCCTTTCTGGGTAGCTCAGAAAATAACCCCGTTAGAAGCAGTATTTGCAAATACCACGCCATTTGAAAAACACAGAGGTGCCGATCACGATCCGGTAAAAACCGGGTACGAACCGTCGGACGGAGCATAATCTCCGTCCGACGCGTACCCGGTCGTCAATTCATACAAACAAGGAATTACGATTCGCACGGGTACACCATCACCGTACGATTCGTAAAAAAGCCCGACCGAACAAAAAAACCCTACCAATGCCATCCGGGAAAGCGCCGACCTGACGTCGGGACGCTCGCAGCCAGCCATTCACGACCCAGGAATTACGATTCGCACCGACGTCATCCCGCACGGTGAATATTTTCCGGCACCCAAAAACTGCCGGGAAATCTGGACGACGCGAACAAGGACCACCAGTACGCGACGGACAGACAGGATGACGCGAACAAGGAGGACCAGTACGCGACGGACACACAGGACGACGCGACCAAGGAGGACCCGTACGCGACAGGACGACGCGATCAAGGAGGAGCCGTACGCGACAGGACGACGCGATCAAGGAGTACCAGTACGCGATGGACAGACATGGACCCGAACCTACGAGTCATCCCTGCCCTCATAGCAGTCCACCTCCTCTACAGGTTACGACGCAGACGCCGCAGAAGGTCAGAATAACTAAGGGAGGGGGGAAAGTGGGGTGGGGTGGGGGTGGCACGACCAGGGCAGGCCACAAAACAACCACATAAGTCACACACCACACATGGCCTGGACATACCTGACTCCCATGCCCTGGTCACCACGAGGGGGTGGGGGCGTGTCCTGATAAGCCAGCGACCGCCACAACGGAAGTCCGTCACCACGCGAACCGGCAACACAACCAGACAGGTACGTCCCGTACCCACGCCTGAAGAGCGTGGGTACGAGTCGTACCACGCCCACACACACGTCACCCCAACAATGGCGGGACGGATCGCACCCACGTGGCAAAGGCCTGGGTACGGGCCGCACAAGCATCACATAGCGTGGGGACGTATATGTACGGACCCTACCCCCACCCCGTATGCAAGGAGCGTACCCTCCACCCCAACAGTGAAAGCACGACCCGTACCCCCACCCGCGTATGCATGGAGCGTACCCCCACCCCAACAGTGTAAGTACGACCCGTACCCTCACCCGCGTATGCAAGGAGCGTACCCCCCACCCCAACAGTGTAAGTACGACCCGTACCCCCACCCGCGTATGCATGGAGCGTACCCCCCACCCCAACAGTGTAAGTACGACCCGTACCCCCACCCGCGTATGCATGGAGCGTACCCCCCATGCCAACAGTGTAAGTACGACCCGTACCCCCACCCGCGTATGCATGGAGCGTACCCCCCATGCCAACAGTGTAAGTACGACTCGAACCCTCACCCGCGGACGTACGGATCGTACCCCCACCCCCACCAGTGTAAGTACGACTCCTACCCCCACCCGCGGACTCACGGACCGTACCCCCACCCCAACAGTGTAAGTACGACCCGTACCCTCACCCGCGTATGCAAGGAGCGTACCCCACACCCCAACAGTGTAAGTACGACCCGTACCCTCACCCGCGTATGCAAGGAGCGTACCCCCCACCCCAACAGTGTAAGTACGACCCGTACCCCCACCCGCGTATGCATGGAGCGTACCCCCCACCCCAACAGTGTAAGTACGACCCGTACCCCCACCCGCGTATGCATGGAGCGTACCCCCCATGCCAACAGTGTAAGTACGACCCGTACCCTCACCCACGTATGCATGGAGCGTACCCCCACCACACCAGTGTAAGTACGACCCGTACCCTCACCCGCGTATGCAAGGAGCGTACCCCCCACCCCAACAGTGTAAGTACGACCCGTACCCTCACCCGCGTATGCAAGGAGCGTACCCCCCACCCCAACAGTGTAAGTACGACCCGTACCCCCACCCGCGTATGCATGGAGCGTACCCCCCACCCCAACAGTGTAAGTACGACCCGTACCCCCACCCGCGTATGCATGGAGCGTACCCCCCATGCCAACAGTGTAAGTACGACCCGTACCCTCACCCGCGTATGCATGGAGCGTACCCCCACCACACCAGTGTAAGTACGACCCGTACCCTCACCCGCATATGCAAGGAGCGTACCCCACACCCCAACAGTGTAAGTACGACCCATACCCTCACCCGCGTATGCATGGAGCGTACCCCCACCACACCAGTGTAAGTAGACTCGTACCCTCACCTCGAATGCATGGAGCGTACCCCCACCGTGTATGTTCCAAGCGTACATATCCTGAAATAGGAGGTGTGTGTGCAGAGTCCACCCAGCAGTGCCCTGAGACAGGAGGGGTGGGTGTGGAGTCCTCCCAGCAGTGCCCTGAGACAGGAGGGGTGGGTGCCTATCACTCCCAGCAGTGCCCAGAGACAGGAGGGGTGTGTGCAGAGTCCTCCCAGCAGTGCCCAGAGACAGGAGGGGTGGGTGCCTATCACTCCCAGCAGTGCCCAGAGACAGGAGGGGTGTGTGCAGAGTCCTCCCAGCAGTGCCCTGAGACAGGAGGGGTGGGTGTGGAGTCCTCCCAGCAGTGCCCTGAGACAGGAGGGGTGTGTGCCTATCACTCCCAGCAGTGCCCAGAGACAGGAGGGGTGTGTGCAGAGTCCTCCCAGCAGTGCCCAGAGACAGGAGGGGTGGGTGCCTATCACTCCCAGCAGTGCCCTGAGCCAGGAGGGGTGTGTGCAGAGTCCTCCCAGCAGTGCCCTGAGACAGGAGGGGAGGGTGTGGAGTCCTCCCAGCAGTGCCCTGAGACAGGAGGGGTGTGTGCCTATCACTCCCAGCAGTGCCCAGAGACAGGAGGGGTGTGTGCAGAGTCCTCCCAGCAGTGCCCAGAGACAGGAGGGGTGGGTGCCTATCACTCCCAGCAGTGCCCTGAGCCAGGAGGGGTGTGTGCAGAGTCCTCCCAGCAGTGCCCTGAGACAGGAGGGGAGGGTGTGGAGTCCTCCCAGCAGTGCCCTGAGACAGGAGGGGTGGGTGCCTATCACTCCCAGCAGTGCCCTGAGACAGGAGGGGTGTGTGCAGAGTCCTCCCAGCAGTGCCCTGAGACAGGAGGGGAGGGTGTGGAGTCCTCCCAGCAGTGCCCTGAGACAGGAGGGGTGTGTGCCTATCACTCCCAGCAGTGCCCTGAGACAGGAGGGGTGGGTGTGGAGTCCTCCCAGCAGTGCCCTGAGACAGGAGGGGTGGGTGCCTATCACTCCCAGCAGTGCCCAGAGACAGGAGGGGTGTGTGCAGAGTCCTCCCAGCAGTGCCCAGAGACAGGAGGGGTGGGTGCCTATCACTCCCAGCAGTGCCCTGAGCCAGGAGGGGTGTGTGCAGAGTCCTCCCAGCAGTGCCCTGAGACAGGAGGGGAGGGTGTGGAGTCCTCCCAGCAGTGCCCTGAGACAGGAGGGGTGGGTGTGGAGTCCTCCCAGCAGTGCCCTGAGACAGGAGGGGTGGGTGTGGAGTCCTCCCAGCAGTGCCCTGAGACAGGAGGGGTGGGTGCCTATCACTCCCAGCAGTGCCCTGAGACAGGAGGGGTGTGTGCAGAGTCCTCCCAGCAGTGCCCAGAGACAGGAGGGGTGGGTGCCTATCACTCCCAGCAGTGCCCTGAGCCAGGAGGGGTGGGTGTGGAGTCCTCCCAGCAGTGCCCTGAGACAGGAGGGGTGGGTGTGGAGTCCTCCCAGCAGTGCCCTGAGACAGGAGGGGTGGGTGTGGAGTCCTCCCAGCAGTGCCCTGAGACAGGAGGGGTGGGTGCCTATCACTAACAGCAGTGCCCTGAGACAGGAGGGGTGGGTGTGGAGTTCTCCCTGCAGTGCCCTGAGACAGGAGGGGTGTAACACATGTGTGTGAGGCCAGAATTATCCACATGCATACTGCCGACAAGGGAACATGTCCCCATGAACTCATGTCAACAGACTCCACACACAAGTACAGTGATCACCAAGGATGCCACGATTGTTGCAGGTGGAGACATGGCCCTGCATGCATGGCCAAAGTAGAAGGGCTCCGTCACACACACAGCTCATGTAGACACAGCTCTGCGCTAAACATTGGGAACACCCTGCAGGGAAGAAAGCTGGGTACACAGAGGAAGGAATACACCCTGGGACAAGTGCACCATGCAGTAACTGCTTACATGAACAAAGAAAGTTAGCCAACACCTTGTGATGGCACACAGATCCCAGGGTCCCACCAATGAGCAGCACACTACTACATATCCCACACACCCAAACCCTTAAACACCACCCAAAACCATGTAGCAGCCCCACCAACACCAATACCAGCATAGCAGTAGTGTGATAATGAAAACAAAATTAAGCTTTATTCAGCATGAGCACAATGTCCGTGGATCGCAGGCAGTTCAATATTCACAAAGCCCATAGGGCAGTCAATGATTCCCAGCTGGATGGGGGACACAGTGGGATGCGTGTCCCCTACCTTGCCTGCACAGTCAAATGGCATCGTCTTCCACACTGGTGAGGGAATCAGGGGGGGGGGGAAGCAACAGGCACCGCAGGGACATCAGGGCAAAGGGGCGGCGTTGTGGGTGCAGGGATGGAGGACTCCACCACAGGGGGTGGGTCAGTGCCAAAGGCGGAGGCCAGGATGGCACTACACACCTTTGCAAGGTCCTCCAGGGAGTCCCCTGCACCCGAAGGGACCTCAGGCCCCAAGGAGGGGGGGGGTCAGAGGGATGGGTCGCAGCGCCACCGGGGGAGGGTGGAGACAGGGGGGGAGACTCAACCACCCTGACCGAGGACTTCCTTGACCGCTTGCGTGGTGGTGTAACTGTGGGGCTCAGGGACAGAGCGGCCATGAAGGAGTCCTTGGGGGAGATGTGGCCAGGAGAGCTGAGGGGAGGGGATTTGGAGGGAGTGGACTGGGTGGAATGCGGACTCCCACTATGGCTGCGTGTCACACGTTTGCCCCCCGACCCAGTGGGTGTGCCTACCTCACCCTGTGTGTGCGTGTCAGGAGGAGTGCGGTGGACCTTCCCTGCTGGTGTGGTGCCCGTGTCTGTTGATGTGGGTGCATGCCGACATCTGGGTGTACGTGGGACAGGCATGGGAGTGGGAAGTGTGGATGGGGCAGGGGTAGGTGGGGGGAGGTCGCGCTGCAGGAGACCCACTGCTGCAGTCAGTGTGGAGTCTATGGACCTCAGCAAGTTGCGTTGGTCAGCCTGCGATGAATGAATGCCCTCCAAGAATGCCTCGATGTTGGTGAGGGTTTTGCCGTGGGCATGGAGGACATTAAGGATCGCAGCCTGACCAACCTGCAGTTGCCGCTGGATGTCCACAGACTCTGCATTGGCGGCAGCAGTGGAGACAGGGGCAGGGGGTGCGGTGCCTGGCAGGAAGGAGACATGCTGTGACCGGGCACGCTGGGAAGGGACACGAGCAAGTGGGAGGCGGCTGATGGGAACTGAGGGGGCGGTGCGAGGTGTTGTTCCGCTGTCAGCTGCTGGTGCAGCCACCGCCCACTCGGAGACCTCCTCCTCGGACCTGTCAGCTTCGTATTCTGACGTGCCAGTCGACAGGTCCTCGGCCGCACTATCCTCCACCTCTGTCCCACTCGATGTGCCAGCCCCGATGTCACGGCTGGCACTGGTGCTCGGTCCCTCCGCCTTGCCTGTGTCCATGTCTCCCTCTGTGTCCCCCGACGATGCTGTGGGCAGGGTGGAGAGACAGAAATTAATCAGACAGCTGTACACATCAGTCACATGAGTCCAATCTACATAGGTAACATTGCATAGCCTGAAAAGGAAGATCCCTGACATCTACTAAACAAGGTACCGATGTTGGGCATGAAACACACAGTTGGTTGAGCCACCATGCCACTGAAACACCATGGAGAGCATGAGACAATAGCTCAAGACAGGAAACGTAGTCTGACATAGCACCCAGGCCCTGGGGACAATCCAGCACTGCATCTGCACCACACAGCGTCGGTGAAAATACCGATGACCAGGGACCATATCCACGAACTTGAGACACATGCTGCATAGGTAATGCTGGAAACATGCCCAACATGACTCGGTCACTGCACCTTGCGTGTGTGTCCAGACAAACATCACACACTGCCCAGACCCAGCAAGTAGAATTCAGGATTTTACATATAGGCATTGCCCGCCCCAACCAACCCCTACACGAGGCAAATTGTTGAGACACAGGTGGCACCAACATCTCATAGTCTGGGTGATAAACACAGGGGCAGGCAAAATGCAAGATTGGACGCCAAACAGCCAAGGTGCACCTGTACAAATAATGAGGTACCAGTGCCCATCCTCAGATGAGTATAACAAGGCACACAGGCACTGCCAACTGTGAGTATGAAGAAGGACAATCAGGTCAGGCTGCACAGTGGACACCTGTACAAAATAGCACGTCTATATACATGGTGCCAGGGGACAATGGCACAGAGCACAACCTACGCTGTAGACACTGAGAGTGTCCACGTTTATGATGACACACACCACTGAGGAAAAGGTGCTCCAGGGGACAGTAGTGGGCACGCAACCACATGCTACTGAATGGTAATGACTGCAACACACGCCACTATCCCTGCACTATGCGTATCGCACACTCATGCACATCATGTCACAGGCCACTACATAGGACATGCGCGCTGTAAGGCATGACACATGAGAGACCAACTCCCATGTCTGGAGTCAGCATCAGTGCCAACTGACATGGAACCCACATGCAGTGCACTTGACAGGGCACAGCCAAGGTCCAAAAAGCTGTTACACACCACCCCCACACATGATGCTACAGGCATTGTTCTCGTGGACAAAGCACCAGCCTACATTACCTTGTGAAGGAGTGACCACACACAGACCAGGGAACACATTGCAAGGAGGGGAAGGGTGGCAGGGGCGCAGCGCTATACTGGGGCAAACAGGATCTGCACAGCACCTTTAAACCCTGCCAGTGAATTAATGCTACCGTGCCCTTACAAATGCCGGTGACACACAACAAACGCACATGTACCTACCCCCTTCCGGCTGCTGCATCGCCTGTAAGCGCCTCTCCAGGTCTGGAAAGACCACCGGCAGCACACGCCTGTGGAGGTGGCTCAGACGGCGGCGGCCGCGGTTCTTGTGGCTCTCAGGTGAGTCCCCCAGCAGGAGCCGTGCAATCCTCCGCGTCCAGCACCGGATATCCTGCCAGCGTTTCCTCACCTGGGGCAGGCTCCGCCTCCGACCATCCACACCCCTCACAGCACTGACGGCGGTCAGCCAGATCTGCTCCTTGGCAGTGGCGCCTACCTGTGAGGAAGAACAAGTGACACCACATCAATACACCAGCCACATGTCACAGAGAGACATATGAGAACAAATTAGCTGTTTACAACAAGGCATGTCATGCAGCCAACGCATTGCACCTTTGTCATAGGGACATCATCCCCTGGTGAGGGAAAAAGCTGTACGTGCCATAGTGGGTACACAGGTGGAATGATGGCAATGTCACAATCAGTGATCAAGGCTCACACTGTGCATCACACCCACCCCTCCTGTCTCAGGGCACTGCTGGGAGTGATAGGCACCCACCCCTCCTGTCTCAGGGCACTGCTGGGAGGACTCCACACCCACCCCTCCTATCTCAGAGCACTGCTGGGAGGATTCCACACCCACCCCTCCTGTCTCAGGGCACTGCTGGGAGTGATAGGCACACACCCCTCCTGTCTCAGGGCACTGCTGGGAGTGATAGGCACACACCCCTCCTGTCTCAGGGCACTGCTGGGAGGACTCCACACCCACCCCTCCTGTCTCAGGGCACTGCTGGGAGACATCAGGCTTCCCCCCCCTGGGACCCCCCCTACAGTACATGGCATGTGTGTCACACCAGGACACAATGCCAGAAGTCACAGTCACAACATAGGGACAGTCTGTGCCAGTGGCCTATGCACTCACCTGATACCCTGGTCGCCCATACAGCATGGAGTACTGTGGGAGGATCACATCCAGCAGAGCCATGTTCTCCTCCAGGGTGAATGGCTGTGTCCTCTCCACAGCCCTTGACATGGTTCCAGGGAATCAGTAGCAGCAGCTGGGTCGACGAATGCAAAGATGTGCAGGCAAGTACTCCCTCATGGGACCTGGCTGCCTTATATCTGCCTTTCTGCCCTGTCTCATGCACAGGAGTACAGAGTGATTGGTCACTCACATTTGCATCCTATGTTTCCACCAATCCCTTCAAACCTAGAAGTCTGTGGGTTCTCTATCGGTTTCATTCTCCTGCATGATGTCAGACCCACAAACACATTGCAACAATGTAGAAGAATTCCAACTGACTTCTGCTGTGCACCTTCCAGAACAATTTCGGAATTTGAACTTGGTCTCCATGACAACCAGCATGCATGTAGGCCTCAATACTTGTCCCCTATGTAATTTGGAGCATCACACACAGGTACGGTGCGTTTTGGGGCCCTAGGGCACCCCAAATGCGTTGCAACGGCCCGTACACGCATGCCTACGTTCACTATCAGTATGGGTGTCCTCGCGTATGCGTATTCGTAGTGGTACGGCCCGTACACACGCATGTACGCTCACTATCACTACGAGTACGCATACGCGTGCAGACCCATAGTGATAGTGAGCGTAGATGCGTGTGTATGGTCCGTACCACTACGAGTACGCATACGCGTGCAGGCCCATAGTGATAGTGAGCGCAGATGCGTGTGTACGGTCCGTATCACTACGAGTACACATACGCGTGCAGACCCATAGTGATAGTGAGCGTAGATGCGTGTGTACGGCCCGTACCACTACGAGTACGCATACACGTGCAGACCCATAGTGATAGTGAGCGTAGATGCGTGTGTACGTCCCGTACCACTACGAGTACGCATAAGCGTGCAGACCCATAGTGATAGTGAGCGTAGATGCGTGTGTACAGCCCGTACCACTACGAGTACGCATACGCGTGCAGACCCATAGTGATAGTGAGCGTAGATGCGTGTGTACGGCCCGTACCACTACGAGTACGCATACGCGTGCAGACCCATAGTGATAGTGAGCGTAGATGCGTGTGTACGGCCCGTACCACTACGAGTACGCATACGCGTGCAGACCCATAGTGATAGTGAGAGTAGATGCGTGTGTACGGCCCGTACCACTACGAGTACACATACGCGTGCAGACCCATAGTGATAGTGAGCGTCGATGCGTGTGTACGGCCCGTACCACTACGAGTACGCATACGCGTGCAGACCCATAGTGATAGTGAGCGTAGATGCGTGTGTACGGCCCGTACCACTACGAGTACGCATACGCGTGCAGACCCATAGTGATAGTGAGCGTAGATGCGTGTGTACGGCCCGTACCACTACGAGTACGCATACGCGAGGACACACATTGTGACAGGGCCGTACACACGCATCTACGCTCACTATCACTATGGGTCTGCACGCGTATGCGTACTCGTAGTGGTACGGACCGTACAAATGCCTGTACGCTCGTTATCACGATGGGTACACATACGGCAGCACTCCCACAGTGATTTGGGAACGTACACAGGCCCTCTTAGCAGCAGTACGGCGGTTTTTACACATCACAGTGGTGATAGGCGACACACAGGTAGGAATAGGGCGGACATACTTGTCCATGGATGGACATACTTGTCCATGGATGGACATACTTGTCCAGGAATGGACATCAAGGCATCGTCTGTGCATTACTACATGTGTGGGGCACAGGTGTGACAGGCTGTGATGTGGAACATGACTCCTGAGTGGAGAAGGCACCAGATGTATGATGAGATGTGTATAGGTGTACTGTGTGACGGTGCAATGTGTGCCAGCCATGCCCTTGACTCCTTTGACATGTGTGCATGTCGGACTGCACACTTGGGGTAAGCGTCACTGGCATGGCACGGACACCAACACACGGAAGTGTCCCATGATGCCCGGTACAGGGGTTATGACACCTGACTTGTCACTACCCACAGTGCACAATGTGACTATGTCATTTATGTGTGGGGGATTTACATCAGGTTGATGTTGTAGCACCCTCATAAGCTGCAGCCGTAGCAGCAACCAACATGTGTCTGTGTGTAGATTGTCATTGCACACTGTTCCGCACACCATGCCACATGTGGTATCGGATGTGAGGTGCACATGTATGCATGGGACACGGAGTAGCGTGACAAGGCCATGTCTGCATCCTCACAAGGAATGTGTGGTGAGTCATGACATGTGCACCTTCATGGCAAGGTGTGTGGGCTGTCCTAGTGTAATGTCATGTGACCTGTGGCTCCAGTGTTCCGCGACCAGTCTCTGCAATCGGCATCCTACTTCTGCTGATGTGTGGGTGTATGTCACTCCTGTCTTGCGTCTGGCTGTTCACTTGCACTGGGACACAGCTATTCCCATGGCGTGGCATGGGGAGGTTCTCAATCTCCGTGTGTAGCTGGGTCTTGGAAGGAGGGCCACCTTGCATCCATACGTGTGCTGGCCATGTAGCACATACCTGACTCCCTATGTAGCATGTGTGTATTGCCAGATTAACATGTGCTCAGTAGACATGAGTTGTTGTCGTGGTGCACTCACTCTTCCTTGTCACTTCCAAATTACTGCAGAGCGCCGCCTCTTGCCCGAAGAATTCCAGACTTGGCTGCCATGCAGGAGAATGACAGCATCCGGCTCTACCGCTTCACCCAACCGTTGATTCTGGAGTTGACGGCGAGACTGGCACCACACCTGCAACCGCTGCACAGGTATCCTACGGCACTGACACCCCAGCTGAAGGTAATGGCTGCCCTACATTTTCTTGCCACGGGTACCTTTCAAAATACCATAGCTCATGTTGGTGGCATGTCCCAGAGCATGTTCAGCGGTGTGCTGCATGATTTCTTGGAGGCCATGTTGATTCACCTGGATGACTTCATCAAGTTCCCAACCCCTGAACAGATGACTGAGGTCAAGCGTGGATTCTATGCCCTGGGAGGGATGCCCCATGTCATTGGGTCCATAGATGGGACACATGTAGCTTTGGTACCACCACACGCACGGGAGGTGGCGTACCGCAATCGGAAGCACTACCACTCCATCAATGCCCTTGTGGTGTGTCTCTCCAACATGGTGATTTCACATGTCTGTGCTCGTTTTCCAGGATCAGCACACGATGCCTACATCATGAGGCGTAGCGGGATGCCTGATATGATGATTAGGGGTGGGCGGAATTTGCGGAATTAACCTTCGCAAATTATCGCGAGAATGTTTAAAATTATCGCAAACAAGCAGAAATATCGCGAAGATGCGGAAGTTTTTTTCCGGCATGTTCGCGAGATTTTCTGCATGGTTGCGGGTCGCCAACTTACCCATGTGGTTGCTTGCGGGCGCGGCCATCTTGTTTTGAGTTGTTCTCGCGAGAAGAAAGACGTGATCGCGCGACGCATGACGTCACTGCGGGCGCGAACTGTCGCGAGACAGCGCAAATGGCTAAAAACAATACAACATCTCATGGAGAACGCGACCGGATCAAGAAAACTTGTCGGCGAACGCAGGGATTCAGGTAAGGCGATCGCGCGCGCGCGAGAATGTATCATTTTACAGCGCAAGCAAGAAACAAATTATCGCCAAGCTGCGGAAACCGGAATTTTTGACATTTTCGCGCTCTCCGCGGAACGCAAAAATGTCAAATTATCGCAATTTCCGCGAACGGAACGAAATTTTTGCCCAGGCCTAATGATGATGCAGCTGCGCAACGAACGGGCATGTGTTGTAGGTGGGTACAGTCTGTCTGTCTTCTATTCTGTATCGCCTACCAGCACGACCGCTTCACCACTTCTAACGATGACCATGTGCTTCCCATGTAGGGGACGCTGGCTATCCCAACATGCCATGGCTGATCACACCTCTCCGCAACCCCATCACGCCGGCACAGCTCCGCTACAACACCGCCCATGGCCGGACAAGGCGAGTGATAGAGAGGACGTTTGGCATGCTGAAGAGCCGATTCCGGTGCCTCCACAAGACCGGCGGCGCACTCCCTTATGCCCCGGCAAAGGTCTGCAAGATCTTCATGGTCTGCTGCATGCTGCACAACATGGCAGTTGAAAGAGCTGTGCCACTCATCCTGAATCAACATGACGAGGACCATCCACCCGTGGAGGACGAAGGGCTTGGCAATGGGGCTAGTGATGTGGAGGATGTGGAGCTGCAAGAGGACATCCGGACTCGGCTCATACGCGACTTCTTTGCTTAGTGGTGAGTACCAGTGTCTGAGTGTGCACGCATTGGTACCCGTGTGGCATGCGTTGTGATGTGTGTCTCCACCTGCATGTATGGCACGTGACTCAGAGGTGTGTGTGGGTGTGTCACTGGAGTGATGGTGCCAGTGATGGTAGTATTTCCCCAGTCATTATAATGACCTAGCATGTTGTCATCCATACATGTGTCGAGTAAATGCACATGCAAGTGGCTGTGCATTTTTGTGGCTGACTTCTTGTGTGTCTCTCTTCCCCAGGTACCTGCACATGCCGTCTGCTGGTTGCATTGTTGTGGCACTGCTATTCATCATGGACATGACATCGTGGGCTGACTCAGCGTTACAGGCACGGACACGTTTGGAAGTCTCCATGGGGTAAGGGATGCATCTGGGGTGTATTGGGTGTGGCAGTTGTTCACGATGTATGCACACTGCCCCTGTCGATGTGTTGTTCCTCTGCAGCCATGTCGCATCCCCATGGGACACGACATGCAGCTGTGTACACCTGAATAGATGGTCTGCCTGGTTGACAGGCATCAGTGATGGGATAGGGGATTGTGATGATGGCATCAATGTGTGTGACACTGCCCTCGGCCACATACGGTTAGCATTGGCTGGACATGGTGTGGGACTTCGACATCAGCGGATCTATGGTGTATGGCAGGCTCTCCGTGTGCAGCTGTGGGTATTTAGCTGTTAGCCGACGCTTGTGTGCCACTTCCATGGCAAACACGCATGTGTGCTGCAGAAGGGGGGTGCCAGTGTTGGACCCACATGTTACTCCACATGATGTGTTCATGTGTACTTCGAGTGGCCTCTGCAATCCCGAATACATGTCTAATAAAGGTGTCCCTATGCCTCCAAGGTGCCTCTTCTCAGTCAATGCTGGTGTGTTGCCACGGTGCATCCTGCATGTCTGGCATGGTATTCCCTGATTGTGGCTATGTGTCAATGTGTCGAGTTGCAAGATGCAAGCTGTGTGTGTGGGCTGAGACTGTGTATTGGGCATGATGTCCATGACTGTGTTGGTATTGTGACATGTGCCATCCCCATGCATCCAACGTTGGCCAGGCCCCCATTCTCGGCATCCACCGGACTCCGGCTTGCAGGACATGGTTCTGCCACCTGTGTACACATGCCTGGGTGCCCCCCAGGACACTGGACTGGATCCCTGACCACTGCGCATGACAGTTGCTGTACTCACTGTGTGTGTCAGCACGGTTGTTCGGCAACCCCCTCAGCTGGTTGGGCCCATCACGGGTGTGTATGGTGCTCCATGTCTGTCTTGCCTAATACACTGTGACCCATGTGTCCTGTGCCAGACTCAGGCCCCAGGGTGTGGATGGTTGAAGACAAAAGATGACTCAGGCATGTTTTGACTTTACAAGACACATGTTAGTTAATAATGCTACCAGCAGGCATCTACTCATCATAGTGTGATTTATTAGTGGGGGGGGGGGCAAAGTAAGGGTCTTTCCGGGATGTTTGAATCCAAAGTTCAGTAGGGGAGTTGGGGTCCTTGCCATTGGAAATCCTCAGAGTCCATGCCACAGTCTTTGTCAACATTGGTCAGCCAGTGACCAGCAGGGCCATGTGGCAGAGAATGTCTCTTGATGCTGTGATGCTGTTGCTCCAGTGGGCCAGGTGCCAGGCCAGGTGTCCTGGGAGATGGTGATGTAGAAGCCACCCTCACGGTCCTTTCCGTGGACGACCCGGCCTCCTGCGGGGAACCTCACCAGCAGGCCGTGACGACGTCTGGCATGCTCCGTCGGATGTTTCCTCCTCCTCCTCCTGATCCCTCCCTGTGGGTGGTGATGTTCTCCGCCTTCTGGCACAGGGAGGGTTGGCCATGGTGTCGGCCATCCGACGGAGTGTAGCATGAATCCCCTGGAATGCCGTCACTTGCTCAGCCTGTCTGTCCTCCATCCTCCGTTGGTGTACCAGTAGACAGGCAATTAGCTCCGCATGTTGCTGGGCCTGCTGGGCCTTGATCCCCTCGAGGACGGACACAACCTGGGCCATGCCCGTGGTGTCCTGCCGGTATGAGTCCAGGATGTTACGGACATGGGAAAATACCGGATCCCCAGCCAACTGGTCAGGCTCGCGCCTCCGCCGTCCTCCACTCCCACCACCCCTGCCCACTTGCACCTGGCCTGCACTTGTGGGCACATGGGGTCTCCGGGACCCCTGAGGGGTGGCATTGGCGTTGTCGCCTGCCTCCTCCTGGGTGCCCGGGACACCGTGTCCCTCCTGGCGAGCCTGGCTGCATTGTGGTGTTGGGGCAGGGATCCTGGGTGTCTCCTGGGATGTGGCAGGAGTGGGGGTGGTGGTTGGCACAGTTGTACCTGACGCAGGTGCTGCAGGTGGTTGGACACCAGAGGGGCCAGGTTGGTCGGGGTCGTCCGCAGAGTGGTGAGAGTGGTCGCTGCCGGTGGGATCGGGCTCCTGCAAATCCAGGTCCTGTGAGTGTTCCCCCCCAGTGTTGGGGGGTGCACCACGACGTTGACCTGTGTGTGAGAGAGACAATGTTAATTTTTGTCCATGCAACATCCATGTTTCATCATTTTCAAAGTTGGCACATTTCCTCTTGGAATTAGGATTGGTCTTGCATTCCACTCACAGTGCACTTGTGCATGGGTGTGTCCCTTGGGCACCACTTTGGCCCCTTTAACTATGTGTGGCACAGTCTTACTTGCTGCGTCAAGTGTGACTGCAGTCAGCAGTGGAGTGGGCAGGTGTGGCGAGCCATGCACTGTACATGTGCACATGGAGTGGATCCACACACTTATATGATCCAGGTAGCTGTCCTTGTGCTCGTGAACAGGTTGTGACATGGCCATGTGTTTTGCCATGGTGAAGAGGGGGGCTTCTGGCACTGGCCACCCTTGTCTACATGCACGCAGTCTACCTGCTGACGAGCAGACATTCACACACGCAACACGGCTGATTGGCTCTCCCTGTGTCTCGCTCCCTCTGTGTCCCCCTCTCCCTCCATCTCTGTCCCCCTCTCCCTCCATCTCTGTCCCCCTCTCCCTCCCTCTCTGTCCCCCTCTCCCTCCCTCCGTGTGTCAGCCTCCTACCTCTGTCCGTCTCCCTCCCTCTCTGTCCCCCTCTCCCTCCATCTCTGTCCCCCTCTCCCTCCATCTCTGTCCCCCTCTCCCTCCCTCTCTGTCCCCCTCTCCCTCCCTCTCAGTCCCCCTCTCCCTCCCTCCGTGTGTCAGCCTCCTCCCTCTGTCCGTCTCCCTCCCTCTCTGTCCCCCTCTCCCTCCATCTCTGTCCCCCTCTCCCTCCATCTCTGTCCCCCTCTCCCTCCCTCTCAGTCCCCCTCTCCCTCCCTCCGTGTGTCAGCCTCCTCCCTCTGTCCGTCTCCCTCCCTCTCTGTCCCCCTCTCCCTCCCTCCGTGTGTCACCCTCTGTCACCTCGGCCCAGCTTCCTGGGCACACACTGTTAGCAGATCTTTGAGTGGCCCTTGGATTGTTGATGTGAGTTTGTTTCTGATCTCCAGGCACCCATTGGGTGTAGTGTCTGTGTCTGTGCGCTGCTGCTGTGGTGGTGTGTGCTGCCACTCTTTCACAATGTTGGCTGTTCATTAGCTGCTGTCATGTGCAAAACAGTGCCTTCACCCCCATGTGTTGATGCAAGGCGTCCGCCATTTGCTGGCAAGTCATTCCTGTGTTGGGACACATTGTTTGTCTAGCTGTGACCTAGGCCATATGGGTAGAGTGAATTGTTGTCTGCATCTGAGTTGCACTATGTGCTTTTTTGGGCCCAGCCTCCCGCCATCCGGGTTACCGTGTCATGTGTTGTTGTCTTCTGTGGCCTGTGACTTGACATTGTCCAGCTGGGTGCATGGGGCATGGTGGCAGCAGTGGCATGTGCGTGCTCATGGAGTGTGGTTGAGTCATGCGATGGCTTGTGGTGGTTGCGTGCCTGTTGGTGATTTTGGTTGTGGATGCCGTTCCCCCCTTGTGAGGTGCGTTGTTTGTGTACTCACCCGGGTCTCGGAGTCCTTCTAATCCTTCGACTGCCTCCACCGGCAGTATGGCCATCACCCTCTCCTCCCAGGGATGGTACTGTACGGGTCTGCGGGAGGGCCCTCCTCCGGTGGCGTTGGCCTGGTCGTGTTCATCCTGCCTCTTGGCTCGGACCCTCCTCCGCAGATCGTACCACCTGTTCTGGCATTCCTGCTTGGTCCGTCTGGTGTCCGCAACAGCATTCACAGCATCGACGATGGTCTGCCACATGGCAGTTTTTGCTGCCAGGCTGGTGCTTCTGACCAATGTTCCAAAGATCTGTGGCTCGACTCTGAGGATTTGATCAACAAGGACCTCCAATTCTCGGTTACTGAACTTTGGATTCTTGGTGGTGGGCATGGTGAGGGGTGTGGGTGGGGATGGTGGGGGGGGTGTGTGGATGTTGGGGGGGGTGTGGATGGTTGTGTGTGTGTGTGTGAATGTGATGAGGGGGTGTTTGTGAGGGTGGTTGTGTGAAGGTGTGCAAGTGTAAGATGTGGTGTAGCTTGTAGTGTGGTTCTGTGGTGTCTGGCAGCAGTGAGCCTGTTGCAAAGGCTCATGGTTTGTGTGTGTGGGCCCTTTTTATTGGTCCATTGGTGGGTGTGGCTGTGTTTGAATCTTGGGTGGGTTGGTTATAAGGAGTGGTGGTGTATTTGGCCTCTGTTTGTTTTTGGCAGTTGCAGGTCAGTGAATGTGTTGTTTTAGTGGTTGTTGGACATGTTTAGTGGCTTTGTGCCATTCGAATGGTGTATTCTTGTGTTGTTTTGTTTTGTCCTGGTTGTGTACGTGCGTTTTGAGCGTGTGTACGGTGTGTACATGGGCCATTTGGTTGTACGGTGCTGTCCTTGTGTGTGGGTTGGTACGACTCGTACATGCGGTGGTGATGTTGGGGCCTGGGGTGCGCTCCGTACTTAGGAGGTTGTGTTGGGGGTAGGACCGGAACGTACTGGGGTGGGGGTAGGACTGGAACGTACTGGGGTGGGGGTAGGACTGGAACGTACTGGGGTGTACATAGACGGTGGGACGACACGTACTGGGGTGGGGGTAGGACTGGAACGTACTGGGGTGTACATTGATGATGGTACGACACGTACTGGGGTGGGGGTAGGTCTGGAACGTACTGGGGTGTACATTGACGGTGGTACGACACGTACTGGGGTGGGGGTAGGACTGGAACGTACTGGGGTGTACATTGACGGTGGTACGACACGTACTGGGGTGGGGGTAGGACTGGAACGTACTGGGGTGTACATAGACGGTGGTACGACACGTACTGGGGTGGGGGTAGGACTAGAACGTACTGGGGTGTACATTGACGATGGTACGACACGTACTGGGGTGGGGGTAGGTCTGGAACGTACTGGGGTGTACATTGACGGTGGTACGACACGTACTGGGGTGGGGGTACGACTGGAACGTACTGGGGTGTACATTGACGGTGGTACGACACGTACTGGGGTGGGGGTACACGGGGGTACGACACGTACTGGGGTGGGGGTAGGACTGGAACGTACTGGGGTGTACATAGACGGTGGGACGACACGTACTGGGGTGGGGGTAGGACTGGAACGTACTGGGGTGTACATTGATGGTGGTACGACACGTACTGGGGGGGTACGACTGGAACGTACTGGGGTGTACATTGACGGTGGTACGACACGTACTGGGGTGGGGGTACACAGGGGTACGACACGTACTGGGGTGGGGGTAGGACTGGAACGTACTGGGGTGTACATAGACGGTGGTACGACACGTACTGGGGTGGGGGTAGGACTGGAACGTACTGGGGTGTACATTGACGATGGTACGACACGTACTGGGGTGGGGGTAGGTCTGGAACGTACTGGGGTGTACATTGACGGTGGTACGACACGTACTGGGGTGGGGGTACGACTGGAACATACTGGGGTGTACATTGACGGTGGTACGACACGTACTGGGGTGGGGGTACACGGGGGTACGACTGGTACTGGGGTGGGGGTACGACTGGAACGTACTGGGGTGTACATTGACGGTGGTATGACACGTACTGGGGTGGGGGTACACGGGGGTACGACACGTACTGGGGTGGGGGTACGACTGGAACGTACTGGGGTGTACATAGACGGTGGGACGACACGTACTGGGGTGGGGGTAGGACTGGAACGTACTGGGGTGGGGGTAGGACTGGAACGTACTGGGGTGTACATAGACGGTGGTACGACACGTACTGGGGTGGGGGTAGGACTGGAACGTACTGGGGTGTACATTGACGGTGGTACGACACGTACTGGGGTGGGGGTACACGGGGGTACGACACGTACTGGGGTGGGGGTAGGACTGGAACGTACTGGGGTGTACATAGACGGTGGGACGACACGTACTGGGGTGGGGGTAGGACTGGAACGTACTGGGGTGTACATTGACGGTGGTACGACACGTACTGGGGGGGGTACGACTGGAACGTACTGGGGTGTACATTGACGGTGGTGTTGTAAATTAAGGCAGAATGTGATTAAGCATTTACTGAAAACATTAATGCTTTCCCTTGCGATCATGTTTTCTTCGTTATGTTGACCGAAGTCCGGACTCCATTTTGTATTGGCATGCTGCCATGTGTTCACCACGAGGAGAGTCCGACCTCTGTGTTAGTTGCTCTTGTAATCTGCCTAGCAACAGTTTATAAATAGCTCCCTCTTGTTCGTCTGGCGCATGCCCAGACTTGACCACATCTGTTATAATTAGCCTTGCTTGACCATGTCCTTTTACGGGCTCAAGGAGTGTGTTGGCTCCGCCCATGTATTGATTCAGTATCGAGAATGACCATAAATGGTAATGTTCTTCGGCCTCATGTTGTATCCACCCACTTATGAGCCCCTCTGTTGTGTATAAAAGGGGACTGTGTACGAATGTTCTGTGTACTACTCCATGCAATACTGAAGAGTGTTGTGTGGATTGTAGGACCACCCTTAAGGGTTAATAAACGTTGTTTTTGTACTTTGCAGTTTCCGTGCCAACTTCCTTATAGATTCCGTTACAGGAGAGCGAACCCTTGTGTCTTGCGGGCCTAGCTGGGGCCTGTATTCATCAATTGGCGCCCGTCACGTGGGGCTCATCGGCGACTCGGATGCTCGAAGGACTGGTCGCGACGAAGGTGAGGAGTTTTGCCGGGGACGTGATCACTGCCAGCGGCGTCTTAGCCCTGGCATCCCGAGGTTTTTCTTCCTTCCCTTCCGAGCTGACCGTCTGGGTGGCGCCGGTCATCGACTGAGACCTCTTCTGTCGGTCCTGCCGTGAGAGCCGTTTGGGCGATTGTGGAGCTTGGCAGTTGGAACCTGGACTCTTGATTGGTAAGAACCGTTGTACGGTACTTGCTCCGAGTTTTTGAAGCCTGGGTTGGCTATTTGAGTTTGATTGATGATGACTAGTCATATTTTGAATTTGTCTTTGTGAAAATATATGCGTTGCAACACATATAGGCAGGTAATGTGGAGAGATTTCTCCGGAGCTGTGTAAACTTTGAACGGCGCAACGATTAAGTGCCATTTTTCCTTATAATATTGCATATTTTGCATTATTCCTAGCATGCCTGCTTTTAGCGCACTCCGTAAGTGGTGCTGTTGTTTTGGTAACCGGTTGAACCTCGAGGAATCTGCTCCAGCTCCCCCAGAGGGGACTCCTAGTAGGGATATGTATGTGAAGCATGGTCTTTCTTCCATAATGTACAGCGCGCTATGGAGGAAATACACGAGGAAGGATCCTGAGTTGCGATGGCCTTTGTATGGATCGTTTGATATACGTAAGATTGAGTATGTGGAACAGTGTATGTGTAAGCGACGTGCTCGTCAGGATATGTTTGAGTGTGTGCGATTATGGGTGAAGGAAGTGCGTGAGCGAGAGAAACGTGAGAAAGCGCTGTTTGATAAAGAGCAACGGAAGAATGACCATGTGCGAGCGCAGGAAGCGAAGCGTCGGGAGGACAAAGAGCACACGGACAGACAAGAGAAAGAGCGTAGGCTACAGGTCTCGGGTCAATATGTTGTTCGCCAGCCACTTTATCCTGTCCTTAATAATCCTGATGATGATTTTTATTTACTAGATCGTTCTCCGCCCCCTTATGTTGGCGCATCTGCTCCGCGGCCGCAAGATTCTGGCCCGGCTCCGGGTAAGGTCGACACACGGTCCATGTTATCGGCCGAGCATATGGCTGAGCTTCGGAAACTTTCCCTCCGTGCACTTAAGGGCAAGATGTCTAAGGAGGAGTTGTTCCATACTTGGGGGTCGTGGCAAGATAGAGAGAGGGTGTATTTTCTGTCTCATTTCGCAGATGAAGTAATTGCTGCTTTCCGAAAATATTCTAGTGTCCTTGAGCCTGACGAAGTGTCTTCGGATGCCGGAGCATTACGTAATGGTGTTTTTTCTCCCCCTAAGGCTCCTGAGGCGGCTCGGCGGTTGTTCGCTTTGCGGGACGAGGTGCTGGCCCTTAGAGAGAAAGCACGCCAACAAACGGAGGAGGAGAAGCAGTCGGATTCGTCTGCAGCAGGGGGCCACCCATCCGCCTCCCAGTCAGATAAGGATGACATAGTGCATGCTAAACCAATGCGAGAGGCGGCGCCTTTGTATGTTCCTCCTAAGGGAGCAGGGACTAGCTCGGATATTAACTCCGCCGATGCAAGGGGATATTTTGTATATAATTGGGTTTACACTCCATGGCATAGGGCCGATGTTATGGCATTAAAGAATGCGCTGCCTGACCCCCGCAAGAATCCAGCGGCCTTCTATGAAGAAGTCGAGGGGGCCTTGAATTCTTGCATTATGACCTTAGCGGATATAGACCTGTTCTTTGGCCTTATCCTACCGCCGGATACGTGGCGCTCTGTCCGAAAGGTAGATGATGCGGTTGCCTTCAGGGCCCGGTGGTCTGACCTTGAGGATGAGGATAGGGAACGGAAGCCCGCACAGAAACCACCCCAGAATATTTTAGATCTCCCTGCGGCTATTGTGGCTAAGTTGAAGACGATTATCCCCCCTAAAAAGATTGACTGGAATATGTTAGCTGCATGTAAACAGAAAGTTGACGAGTCAGTTGCGGACTTCTTTACGCGCTTTGAGGAGACGTTTCATGATTTTAGTGGCCAGTCGCTTACTGACGACACGGGCCGCCACCTTTTCGCGGACAAATATGTGGCTAATCTGCTACCGGCAGTTGCAGCCCGGTTAAAAGCGAGTGAGAGTTCCTGGTCCTCCGCGACGCCGACGGCCCTTCTGACTATCGCTCAGTATTATGAGCATCAGGAGCACGATGCGAAGGGCCAGGAAGAGAAGAAATCGAAAGACCTCAAGACTAAGGTGATGTTAGCACAAGTATATGGCCCGCCCCGACGGGGTAATAATAGAGGACGGGGCGGATCTTATGGTCCCCCTCCGGGCCGATCTGATTTGAATAGGAACCAGTGTGCATATTGCAAGCAATTGGGCCATTGGGCCAGGGATTGCCCAGTGTTGCGTGCTTCACGTCAGGGGCATACTCCGGGTGGCCCGAGAGGTAGAGGGGGTTCCTCGAACTTTAGAGGGAATTCTAATGACAATGCCCGTTTCGATACTGCTGGGCAGCACCGAGATAGCTCAAATGTTTTCGATCGCCAGCACCAGTATCATGTATCGGACATCGATCGATCGGGATATCACGATTCGCAGCATGCATAGGAATGCGTTGGATGGGGGTCTGAATCAGTTGAGGTGCCGGTCGATCAGACGGGTCCTTATGTATCGGCTGAAGTTTTAGGTTCTACTGATCAGTTCCTAGTAGATACAGGAGCGACACGTAGTGCATTGTCTAGGTACTTGGTTCCGGGGGCTCCCCCATCCGGCTCAGTGGTTACATCGGTAGGGTTTGACGGTACACTCTCCCGAAGCCCTCTTTCACAGCCCCTTACATTTAAGGTTGATTCTTTTTCTGCGCCCTGTCCGTTTCTGCTTGCTCCGTATACACCGGATAACATTATGGGCCTTGATCTGTTAAAGCACTTTAGGGCTACGATCCGCTGCTCCCCTGAGGGTGTGAGGGTGATATTAAATGACAACTACCCCCGGTCTGGGCGGATGTGTACGATATCAGAGGATGCGTTGTTGGCTACCCTCCCCCGAGCTTTATGGGCGACTTCGGACACAGATGTGGGACAAATGGTGATTCCTCCGGTCCACATTAGCGTCCAGGAGGGGGCGGTGTTACCACGCCTCCCGCAGTATCGTATTTTCCCAGGAGGGCGAGGAGGCTCTCATACAGATTGTGCAAGACTTGATCGCAGTAGGGGTAGTGGAAGAAGTTCCCTATAATATCTGTAACAGTCCGATTCTCCCAATTTTGAAAAAGGACACGGATGCAAAGGTCTATCGGTTCATAATTGATTTGAGGGAGGTAAACAAGATCGTGATACCTCAGTACCCGGTGGTTTCCGATATCACGACGTTGCTTACCTTGGTCCCGCTTACGGCGACCATGTTTTCAGTGATTGATTTGAAGAATGCCTTCTTTTCCATTCCCATTCACCCTGATAGCCGATTTCTTTTTGGGTTCACATTAAACAATAGATCTTATCGTTTTTGTAGAATTCCCCAAGGCTATACAGAAAGCCCTAGTATTTACAGTCAGGCTTTGAAACGACAGTTGGATTCCTTTGTTTTACTCGAGGGGGTCGCCCTCATTCAATATGTCGATGACATCTTGTTGGCGGCTGACACCCTGGAATTGTGTGAGAAAAGCACGCTATCCTTACTTTCCTTTTTAGCCTCCCACAATCATAAAGTATCTAGGAAGAAATTGCAATTCTGTAGACCAAAGGTGACTTATTTAGGTCACCTTTTGTCTAAGGAGGGGCGTGCACACCAGATCGTATCCAAGTAATTTTGGACACACCGAGACCATCCACGCAGAAGGATGTGCGTGCATTTTTGGGCCTTGTTTCTTTTTGTAGACAGTGGATATTGGGGTTTTCACACATAGCTAAGCCATTACTAGCTCTTTTGACAAAAGACACGCCCATCCCGATCCCCTGGTCAGATGAGTGTGACGCTGCTTTTCAGCAATTACGACAGGCCCTTTGTTCAGCACCAGTGTTAGGGACTCCTGATTATGCAAAACCCTTTTCGTTGTATGTGCATGAGAAAGATGGATGTGCATTGTCAGTTTTAGTGCAGATGCACGGCGATAAGCAGCGCCCTTGTGCATATTTTTCGGCTGTGCTTGATCCTGTCGCCCGAGCATTACCAGGGTGTTTTCGCTCGGTAGCGGCGACAGCTGTGTCAATACGCCAAAGTGAAGGAATTGTGTTGTCCCATAAATTGTTGGTGTTAGTTCCCCATGCTGTGGATGCCCTGCTTAATCAAACAAAGACGCAGCATTTGACCAGTGCCCGTTTAACGGGATATGAGCTGACGCTTTTGGCTCCTCATATTACGTTGAAAAGGTGCGTGACATTAAACCCGGCCACATTGTTGCCATACCCCGAGACCCAGCCTGAGGCGCAGAAAGCGCATGATTGTATTCTTGTGACTGAGGAACAAACAAAGGGTCGTATTGATCTCCAGGATACGCCCTTTTCAGATGTAGATGGAGAGTTGTGGGTAGACGGATCATGCCTGAAGCTACCAGATGGTACGACTTCAGCAGCGTATGCAATTACCACATTACACACGATAGTGGAGACAGCACGCATACCACAGAAATCAGCTCAAGCAGCGGAACTGATAGCATTAACACGAGCATGTGAGCTCAGTACAGGATTATGTGTGAATGTTTATACAGATAGCCGCTATGCCTTCGGAGTAGCGCATGACTTCGGCCTACTCTGGAAGGAGAGAGGGTTTTTAACGTCACATGGAGTACAGATAATGCATGGAGAGTTAGTTCATAATCTTTTAACTGCATTGACATACCCAAAGAAAATTGCTATCGTTAAGTGTAGCGCCCATAGGAAAGTGGTTGATAAAGTTGGAGAAGGGAATGCGTTAGCGGATCGAGTAGCACGGGAGACTGCGATGCAGCCCGGCGCTACTGCCATGTATGTAGTAAAGTCACAGGTGGAGAGATGGCGTGATGCGAAGGAGGAAGTGCGAGAAATGCAAAGGACCGCTTCTGACAAAGAGCGGGAACAATGGGCTAGCGAAGGAGAACTGGACGAGGGTTGTTGGAGAAATAAACAGATGGATACCCACGGCTTTCGTACAACCTATGGTTCAGATGGCACATGGGCTAGCCACCCTCAGTCTGCCGGACTAGTCGAGAAGTATAATGGTACACTGAAGCTTAAGATCGCCAAAATCCAAGCTTCAACGTCTTTGACTTGGCCAGACGCCCTGCCACTGGCGTTATTGTCAATTAGGTCAGTGCCACACTCTCGAACCGGCCTTACGCCATACGAAATAGTATTCGGACGCCCAATGAACATTTGGGGTCCACCAAGGCCTAAGGCTGTGTATGATGTACCTTGTGTAATGATGAGCGATTATCTGGCACAGTTAACGGATAACTTGGTTTCTATTCATCAACAGGTCCGAGAGGCGCTCCCTGATCGGTCTACCGGCGAAGGACATGGTCTCCGGCCTGGAGATCATGTTATGGTGAAGGTCTTCGACAGAACGAACAGTTTGGAGCCGAGATGGGTAGGACCTGAACAAGTCCTCCTTGCAACGAGGACGGCTGTGCGAGTCTCGAACCGAAAGAATTGGATCCATTCCTTGCACTGTCGAAAGGTACCGCCCGGATTGGTGGAGTCTGCCGTGCTGACCGATCAACGAGAAATCCTAGCAGCAGAGACAGGCCGTGCTGCTGAGCCACGAGACACTGAGGAGCTCTTTCCGGACCATACGACTTCTGGAGGAAGGCGATATCATCTTCGACCAAGGAAGTAAGGTTTCCAGTGCCGGGACATACTGTCAGAACGGCCCTTGGGTTAGTGAAACGGAGAGCCGATGAGGCAAGGGGGGGGGATCAGCCCTGCATTAGTGTAGTGACACCCGTCTTGGCCCGCTGGTGAAGAAATCAACCGCTGCCCAAGGGGAAGAGTTCTGACAGACTTTTTAGTTTCAGGAAGATACCAGGGTATTGTTTCTTTTGACATGGAGAAGAAGAAAATCCTTTGTGCGTTGGGGTTCATGCTAACAGTAGCTATTGTTGGGATAACCACATGGTTTGTGGAGGAGGTAACTCCTGCTCGGAAAACACTTGTGTTGACAACTCCGGTGCCTGAGGAGCACTACTTTTATACATTACCGTATCAAGAGTTGAAGCATCGACAATCTTACTTGAACAACACTTTCATCCAGATGCTGCATCATACCCACGTTGCTACGAATGCTACGAACTGTTGGATATGTGGGATGATGCCAGCCCATCAGAAGAAAGGAGGAACGCCATTCATACCACTTCCTTTCTCTCATAATGGCTCTTGTAGAGCATGGTACACTTTGCTTTTTGCCACTCGGAAACCGACAGTGGGACGATTGCTTTTTAGACTTAATAAAGAATGCCATCAGGACAAGAATGGGTATCCACAAGCGAATGGGACAATTTGGGAATGGGAAGAGTACCGACCGGACAATGAATCCATTCCCTATATCTTCACGAACACCAGAGACACTGTGGGGAAGGACAAATTCGTAATCCAAGTAGCACAAGCTCAAGCGGACTTGTGTGTCCAGAGTGTGGGTTTTATCCCTGTTGGTGTCAGTGACTGCATAACCGTATTGAACATTGACGGGTTGAATAACAGTACCTTCCTAGCGTCCCATAATACCTACTTTGTGTGTGGAAATAAAGGTTATTACCGTTTGCCGGCTGGGTGGTCTGGGGTATGCTATGTATCATTCCTATTACCTCCTGTATTCCTAGCACCCGCGTCATATCATAAGGATTTGAAACTTTTGAATAATGTGACTGTAAATAGATACAAACGTACTCTATCAATTGATGATGTGGATCAGACCGATACCAGCTTGCAACAGTATATTGATTTTAACTTAGGACTGTTTTTCTTTGTTGGAGCCGCTTTGAATAGTAGGAAGATCCGAAGATTAACAAGAGTGGTAGAAGCTGTGACCAATCAGACTGCCGCTGCTCTTGGGAATCTTACGGAAGAGTTACAAATAACTAGGATTGTTGCGTTGC
Organism: Triturus cristatus; assembly: GCF_964204655.1. NCBI lineage: Eukaryota > Metazoa > Chordata > Amphibia > Caudata > Salamandridae > Triturus > Triturus cristatus. The sequence goes on from NC_140590.1 coordinate 1,458,780,101, forward strand.
AGAATCGTATGGTATTAGATGTAATGCTAGCTGATCGAGGAGGAGCCTGTAAAATTATTGGAAGTAGCTGCTGTGTGTTCATCCCTGATCATACGCCATCCGTTTATAACGCCATTAACAAGCTGCATAAAATAGCAGCTGAAATCCACACAGAAAACGGCACTTGGTCCTTTTCTGGATGGTTTTGGGCGTTGGTTACTGCCTGGGGATGGAAGGTTTTAACTGGTCTCTGTATTATTATAGCAATTCTGTTCCTTTTCTGTATGTGTATTCAATGTGGACCATTGTGCTGTTCTGTATGCATTTCATTCTGCATTCCAGATAAGAAAGCTGTTGCCGATGTTGCTCACCAAAAGGGTCTAGCTAAAGAGGTTAAAGGAATGATGATAATTGACATATATGATGATTATTCTTGGAAGCCGGATGTCTTCAGTAAATGCTGAAAGGGTCGTCTGTTGTAAATTAAGGCAGAATGTGATTAAGCATTTACTGAAAACATTAATGCTTTCCCTTGCGATCATGTTTTCTTCGTTATGTTGACCGAAGTCCGGACTCCATTTTGTATTGGCATGCTGCCATGTGTTCACCACGAGGAGAGTCCGACCTCTGTGTTAGTTGCTCTTGTAATCTGCCTAGCAACAGTTTATAAATAGCTCCCTCTTGTTCGTCTGGCGCATGCCCAGACTTGACCACATCTGTTATAATTAGCCTTGCTTGACCATGTCCTTTTACGGGCTCAAGGAGTGTGTTGGCTCCGCCCATGTATTGATTCAGTATCGAGAATGACCATAAATGGTAATGTTCTTCGGCCTCATGTTGTATCCACCCACTTATGAGCCCCTCTGTTGTGTATAAAAGGGGACTGTGTACGAATGTTCTGTGTACTACTCCATGCAATACTGAAGAGTGTTGTGTGGATTGTAGGACCACCCTTAAGGGTTAATAAACGTTGTTTTTGTACTTTGCAGTTTCCGTGCCAACTTCCTTATAGATTCCGTTACAGGAGAGCGAACCCTTGTGTCTTGCGGGCCTAGCTGGGGCCTGTATTCATCAGTGGTACGACACGTACTGGGGTGGGGGTACACAGGGGTACGACACGTACTGGGGTGGGGGTAGGACTGGAACGTACTGGGGTGTACATAGACGGTGGTACGACACGTACTGGGGTGGGGGTAGGACTGGAACGTACTGGGGTGTACATTGACGATGGTACGACACGTACTGGGGTGGGGGTAGGTCTGGAACGTACTGGGGTGTACATTGACGGTGGTACGACATGTACTGGGGTGGGGGTACGACTGGAACATACTGGGGTGTACATTGACGGTGGTACGACACGTACTGGGGTGGGGGTACACGGGGGTACGACTGGTACTGGGGTGGGGGTACGACTGGAACGTACTGGGGTGTACATTGACGGTGGTATGACACGTACTGGGGTGGGGGTACACGGGGGTACGACACGTACTGGGGTGGGGGTACGACTGGAACGTACTGGGGTGTACATAGACGGTGGGACGACACGTACTGGGGTGGGGGTAGGACTGGAACGTACTGGGGTGGGGGTAGGACTGGAACGTACTGGGGTGTACATAGACGGTGGTACGACACGTACTGGGGTGGGGGTAGGACTGGAACGTACTGGGGTGTACATTGACGGTGGTACGACACGTACTGGGGTGGGGGTAGGACTGGAACGTACTGGGGTGTACATAGACGGTGGTACGACACGTACTGGGGTGGGGGTAGGACTGGAACGTACTGGGGTGTACATTGACGATGGTATGACACGTACTGGGGTGGGGGTAGGTCTGGAACGTACTGGGGTGTACATTGACGGTGGTACGACACGTACTGGGGTGGGGGTACGACTGGAACGTACTGGGGTGTACATTGACGGTGGTACGACACGTACTGGGTGGGGGTACACGGGGGTACGACACGTACTGGGGTGGGGGTAGGACTGGAACGTACTGGGGTGTACATAGACAGTGGTACGACACGTACTGGGGTGGGGGTAGGACTGGAACGTACTGGGGTGTACATTGACGATGGTACGACACGTACTGGGGTGGGGGTAGGTCTGGAACGTACTGGGGTGTACATTGACGGTGGTACGATACGTACTGGGGTGGGAGTACGACTGGAACGTACTGGGGTGTACATTGACGGTGGTACGACACGTACTGGGGTGGGGGTACACGGGGGTACGACACGTACTGGGGTGGGGGTACGACTGGAACGTACTGGGGTGTACATAGACGGTGGGACGACACGTACTGGGGTGGGGGTAGGACTGGAACGTACTGGGGTGTACATTGACGATGGTACGACACGTACTGGGGTGGGGGTAGGACTGGAACGTACTGGGGTGTACATAGACGGTGGTACGACACGTACTGGGGTGGGGGTACACGGGGGTACGACACGTACTGGGGTGGGGGTACGACTGGAACGTACTGGGGTATACATAGACGGTGGGACGACACGTACTGGGGTGTGGGTACACGGGGGTATGACACGTACAGGTGTGGGGGTAGGACTCGGACGTACTGGGGTGTACCTAGACGGATGGGGGTGTACATACACGGGGGGTACGTGTCGGACGTACGGGGGCTGGGGGGAGTGTTGGGCACGTATGCGGGCACATGTCTCCATGGTTGCTGTAGGAGTTCGGTGCGGACGGTGTTTTTTCCATACGGTTGTGAGTTCGGACGCACGGGATGGATCGTGATTCCTCGGTCGGACTTGACTTTTCACGTTTGTACGGTAAATCGTCCGAGGACGTATCGGACACATTTTCCGACCCGAGGACGTGTGGGGAAATATTCCCAATGCGTTCGTATGGACTTTTTACCATGCGAATCGTGATTGCCAGTTCGTACGGCACTTGTACAATTCGTAGGGTAAAAAGACCGGATACGAGTCGCACGGGGGAATTTTTTACCGGATCGTGATCGGCACCAGAATGTTAACAATCTGTTTGCCCATGGGGATTACACCACTGTTAGAGGATTGCACCTCTTGGGGTACAGTCTTTGCTGCCATATATACCAGAACTCATGGTATTCCTTCATTAGCAGTAGCACCAGATGTATTATGAAAAATACAAAACGACTATGGAGCAGAACCTGACCTAAACTTAGGGACGAAGTTGTTAAACAACTACGACGAGGTATCAGCCATAATACTAGCTAACATTACAGGGGAAGCAGCATCAGTGGCAATCCACCAACGCCTAAGGGAGTTCTCTCCATTAGAACAGGAGAATGAACTACCCAAAATAATTGACACTGCATATGCAGAATTAGTCAGGGATAGTTTGGGGAAAAACTTTAAATCCTCAACTACAGGGCTGTCCTGAGAAGGGCAATTTTAAACAGGCACCTACTTCTTCTAAAAAGAAGTGGGATAATAAAAAAGTTTCTGGTGACAGCGGAGTTGAATGATTGCATTACTGTGGAAACACCAGACACCATGTGAACGTCCCACATAAGTTGTATGAAATAACACTCCGGATGGAGAGGGACAAGCCCAGGAAAGTAAAATGTCTTTTTTGGAAGAACTTATCATCTGGTTATGACATCCTGTTAGCAGAACAAGATTGGCCGTCTGCATTCGTAATAGAGTGCCCTGGGGGAGAAAGTGTCATTTTTCCTGCATTTTCCAACCACGTTCCAGTTCACCTTAAACATACATATGCACAGGAGTGGGCAGTAGCCCTAGCCCCCTAATTATCAGAGGCAATACCCAATAAAACAAGAAGCTAAAAAACAACAGGTCAGGAAGATCTTAGATCAACTTGAATACCAAGGGGTCATTGAGAAATTTACCTCTCCAATGAACAATCCTTTGTTTCCCATCTCTAAACCTGACAATACATATTATCTAGTTTTAGATTACAGACATTTGAACTCATGCACAAAGACCTTTGCCGTCCAAAATGCATATAGTGCCGCATTAATGAATAACGTGCGTAAAAAATACAAAACCGCACTTGATATCTCAAATGTTTTTTCTGCCAAAATATAGTGCCTGAAAGCAGGTATCTAACAGCCTTCAGTGTGTTAGGGTCCCAACGACAATTTTGTCGACTCGCCCACGGGTTTAAAAATAGCCTCGGGGTATTTTCTGCAAGAGTAACAGAGTTACTTCACAAATTTGATGAACAAGCATTGTCCTATGTGGATGATATTTATCTGACAGACGACGACTTGGAAAGGCACTTGACATGGGTAAGCACCATTATTATGGGATTTGCCGCAGAAGGCTATAAGTTCAACTTTAAAAAATTGAAAATAGCCCACCTCAATGTCCTATTTTTGGGATATGAGTTGTCAAATGAGTCAAAAGCCTGGCAGCTAACTTTTTAGAAAAGTGTGTGCTGCTCCAGCCTCCAAAATCATTGAAAAACTTACAATCAATACTAGGATTCCTAAATTTTGGCAGAACATACATTTTAGATTATGCACAGAGGGTAAAACCTTTCTATGAATTAATCAAACCTGACTTTTCAGCCAGAGATTGGACACAAGAACATACTAATATTCTTCATTTACATGATTGATTCCAAACACTTCCAAACACGCGTAAATGTATGCCACTTACTGATCCGAATAATTGCAGGTCAAAGCGAGTACACCTACTTGACCTTTAATGAGGGAGAAACTGTACCTATCGTTTACAAATCACACCAGTACACAAATGCAGAAATGCGTTTCACTTCAACAGAAGAAATACTGACAGCCGTTCAGACTGCTGTAGCAAGAGAAAGAACACTGGCTCTAGGAAAACACATCATTGTCATGACTCCGGTACCAGCTTTAGAAGCTGTTATAAAAGCCAGCATCCCGAATGCGAAAGCGTTACATCCTAGATGGATACAATGGGCTAATTCTCTTACTGCAACAGATGTTGAATACAGATTTGATCCCAGTTTAAAAACGCAGGCATTTCTGCAATATGAACAAGAATATCCTCTACCAAATAAAATCTTGCCCCTTGACCAGTATGAATATATAATTTACACTGACGGACCTGCTCAACCGGCGATAGGAAGATAGCAGCAATATTTTTCGGCATGTGCTATCGTTAAAGGTCGCATGCATGATGGCAAGTTCCATCCTAGCTGCACAAAGACGCAATCTCTAGGAGACTGCATGGCTCAGTTGGCAGAATTAAAAGCAATGATACTGGCACTTGCAAAAACGGATCACAAATTCTCCACACTAATCGTGTGTGATTCTTTTTACTGTGTACAGTCGTACAATAAGTACTTACAGTATTGGTAACAAAACGGGTTTAAGGATGCAAAAGGTGGCACAATTAAACACAAAATGCTATGGGAACAGGTAGCAGACTTGAAATGCGAGCTACCAAGGACTCACGTAATCCATGCACTGAGTCATCAACCGTTCATGTTGAAGGGAATTCATTGACTGATGAAGACACAAAGGGGGCTGTTCGCACAGCTTCCGTATCTGCGCTGACTTGTTCTAAAATGAGAATAGACGGAGATATAACGGTAGCTGTCATAGCATCACGCAAAGTCAGCACAGCAGTACCTAAAAAATTTCCACTCAAATACTCCTACAAATTAGATGCACAAAACATTCCATATGCTCAGATTCCTGGAGTCGGGGATAGAGTAATACCAAATATGGATCGTAGGCAAGGTTGAATATTAACTGCACACGAGGGTTTGGGCTCTGTGCCCACAGGCGTTACTGCAACTATTTTATTACTGAAACAGCGCTACTGGTGGCCAGGGTTAGCCAAGCAAACTAAAGACTATGGGGCCTATCCTGCCACCCTAGCGGTGCTGGGATCGTCCGCCAGTGGTGCGGCGGTCCCGCACCGGCAAATAGGATGCCACCGTGGCGGTGGCATTCCCCCATCCACATCATTGTGGCGGGTGGTGCACACAGCACCACCCGTCACAATGCTGTGCTTGCACATTGTGCATTTGCATGCACAACGTGGCAGACACCGCGTGGTACCTGCAACGTCGTCCATGCAAATGCAGGGGCGTACCTATGCCCATGTGCCCCCCACCCCCCAACATCCTAGGGGCCCGCAACAGGCCCCTAACTGTGGAATCCGCATGCCTTTCCGTGGCAGCAAAAGGCTGCTTCCCGCTCCAATTGTAATATGGATGGCGGTGTCTAGCAGAAACCGCCACCATATTCAATCCTTTTCCGCCCGGTCGACTCGTCGACTGGGCGTAAAAGCGGCGGACGGTCTTTCCATCCTGCCATCATAATGTGGCGGGGGGAAATGGGAGGCGGGTGGGAGATAATGTCGGGCGGATCGCCACCGCCATGCGGGCGGTGGCGATCCGCACGACATTATAATAGACCCCTATGTCCTGAAATGCGATATCTGTGAGCAGATGAAAGGCTCCACCTTTGCACGCCCGGCACAGACGCCATTACTAAAGTCAGACAAACCTCTTGCATGTGTGTACTTGGATCATTGCGGCCCCCTTACAAATGGACGGGGCTTACAGGTATATCATGATTGCAGAGGTTTCATGCTCGAGATTCCGATGGGTTTGGCCTCAGCGTTCTGCTGACGCTCGAACTGTTATAAAAGATTTGCGAGTCTTTATCAGTACTGTTAGAAATGGGGGTCTCTAGTTGGAAATGGCTGGCCACTGTCCAAGTAGGGACCCTTCTTCCTAAGTCAGAGTAAGCGGGCTACCCCCTTTGATAACCCCTGCTCAACCCTGTGGTAACGTAGCACGAGCAGCTAGGCTTATCTCAGAGGCAGTGTGTGAAGCATTTATGACCATACACAGTAACACAGTGAAGAACACTACAAAGGGACACCACACAAGTAGTTATAACAAATAAGTATCTTTATATATAGACTTAACACAAGACCAATAACAGTAAAAACCCACAATACTAGAAAATAGGGTTACTCTTGAAAGGTTGCAAAAATAGTTCAAAGTGTGCAAAGAGGAGTTCAGTTCAAGGCAGTGGTCTCTGCGACCCTTTTACTCACAAGATACCTGGATTCTGTAGCAAAGCAACCAAAATGTCGCTAAGGAGTTGTAGCGATGATTTTCCTTACGTTAACCAGCGATGCGTTGAATCCTTGCCGCAAGGGAGGATGATGCGCTGATTTGTATGCAGGACAAAGCGACAAACTTCTACACGCTAAGCCGGCGATGCAATGAAAACCTTGCCGCGAAGGGAGGATGATGCGCCGAGCCTGTTGTGTGTGTGATCTTGTTGCGATGAAAAGAAATGGCGCCCCGCGAGGGAGCGACGATCCTGATGCAATGCGATGAAAATGGCGAACACTCGGCGTCCGCGCTGCGATGTCATGAAGCGATGAACTCGATGCGATGATCTTTGGTTAGCGAGCGCTTTGAGGCCCGCAAACATGCAATGCGATAATCTTCGGGTTAGTGAGCATTTGGCAGCCCGCACACAGGTGATGCGATAATCGTGAAGTCATCGAGCATTTGGCAGCCCGCAGACAGGCGATGCGATGATCTCCGGTAGTGAGCACTCAGTGGCAGCAGCGCGATTATTTTCCTTACGCTATTGAGCTGCGGCGGCTCGCTAACGGGCGTTAGCGACGATTTTCAGCACTCTCTTCTCCACAGTAGAACTAGGAGCCCTGGAACTCACAGGGGCCTCCCCTGCAGATAGAAATCCTCGCTGGGAGGAAACAGGAGGCTGGTGGTGGAGTCTGATGTGCCTGAGACTCCAGCAGGAGGCTATCTCTCTTCTAGCCCTTGTGTGATTGCTGTAGCAAAAATAAAAGTTCCTTCAAAGTCCTTTTCCTCTTCTTCCAAGTCCAGTAGTAACCACTGCCGGACAGTCCAAGAAACAGCACACAAGCACAAGGACAGTCCTCTCCTGCAGATTCCTTCAGTTACACGGACAGAGGTTCTTGTTGTTGTCCAGGAGCAATACAAATTGTAGGGTTTCAGCACAGATATTTATACCCCAAAAGTCTTTGTTCTAAAGAGTCACAAGTCACTGAACCCAGCCAGAACCAGTTCTGCCCAGCCCTGGAGCACTTTGTTTATGAGGCTGCATCCTTCCTTTCAGAAAGAGGGGCTCTGCCATCAGACTCACAGTGGGAGGTGGAGCCAGCATTCACCTTGCCAGGCACAGCCCTATTCAGGTCCAGGAGCTACCCCTCCCCATACTCCAATGCAGATCTCTCTATTCAACCCAGGTCTGACTCAGCCTGCCCTGTCCCTCCAAAACCAGACAGCCAATACACATAACAGCAGAGCACACTGGAAGGCTTAGGCAAGAAAATACCTACCTTCTAAAAGGGGTATTTTCAAACACAGAATATAAAAATAAACTTCACTAAAAGATGTATTTTAATTAGGGCTCCCGGTTTTCCGTATTTACGGATTTATACATATAAATACAGACGGAAATCGATATTTCCTTTGTCTGTATTTATATTTATAAACGGTAAAATACGAGTAAATGTTGCCGCGCTAGTCTCCCGCCTCCCGATTCCTGCAAGCGAAAACCCGATGCCTCTGGGTTTCAGCTGACAGGGCAGTATTGTGTAACGTGCTAATTCTTCCAGCAATAGTCGGAGTGGCGATGCAGGGGCTCTAGAAGGGGTGAAAAACCAACAAAGCCTCATTAACAAGCGAATGGTCTTTTAAAGACCTGTGAAGTGCTCGGGGCGGCTGTGTGTAAGCTGTTTCAGCCCGGGCTGCCACAAACGTGGGGGGGGAGGTACGCACTGCCAGCAACCTGCCAGGCCAGTGCACAACTCTTGCATCACCCTCTCTCTGCCATTGCGCGCCATGCTTCTGAAAGGTAAGAAAACAAAGTGCATTTGCGTTTCAAATGTCCAGTCTTACCCCTCCCGCCCCCTTTGCATAGGCTCTTCTCCTTTCCTTCTGGGCATGGGCGTAGGAAGTGTGGGGGACGCGGGGGATATATCCCCCCCAGATTTTGGAGTGGGGGGACACGGGGGACAAGGGTGGGGGGACGAGGGGACAAAGGAATTTCCCCTCTCCCTTCTGTTATCGCAGGGCCATTAGCACGCGAAAGCGCTACCTAATGGCCCTCCACTTGACCTGCCTGGAGTCAGAGGCCACCCGCCCTCTGCCTTTTGTTATGCTGCAGGAAGGCTCAGCCGTCCTGGGAAGGGCAGAGAACAGAGAAAAAATAAACGCTGTCTCTTTTCCTTCATGGCAAGGACCGTGTCCACTACTCCTGATCTGCCTCTGGTGCCCTCCTCTCTTTATTCCTCCATCTCTTTCTGTCTCTGTCTCGCTCCTGTTTACGTGCTGATTTCAAGAGGCAGCTCTTAAGGTACTCTCTCTTGCCTCTCCTTTTCTTTATTTGTTCCCCTGTGAAATTGATCCAAAAAAGGCTGTACACTTTGGCTGTAAATGTCCTCATTTTCTGACCGTTTTCTATTGAAAAGAAAAACCTCGGAATGGAGAGAAAAAATAGTTAAATACCTAAATAAAGCAATACAGAGTGGACAGCAGACAGGTCAGACTGTTATTTACACCCACACACATTAGCGCCACTTTACAGAGTTTGCCAGTGAAAGCGCTACTTTCTTTTTATCTTCTTTCTTTGAACAACAATGTTTTCCCAGGGTGGGTAAGTGCGCCATTCCTAAAGGGACTGCAATACCTGGTTGATGGGTAGAGTGGAAACGTTTAATATGATCGTTTTCAACTTTTTAATCATTTTAGCTTATAAAATGCGGCTCTGTGTTTGGGGATGTGGTCTTTTTTAAACCAAACTGCATACATTTTGAAAGGATATAAGCAATGGACATTGAAAGGGGTCCCTTCCTGGTCCTGTAGCCATGTCTTGAACTTTTCAGGCAAAATCACTTACTGATTTCTGAATAATGAGTTTAAAACCGTTAAGGTAACCATGTTTTTTTCTGATTACAGTTCACATGCTTTGCTTATTCTTGCATTCCCTATGAGTGTTTGCTTTTTCCAGGGTGTTATTCATTTTTTTTCAGACAGCATTTTACTGTTGTCTAGTGCATAATTTGAATTTAGTCGCAGCACAATTGAGTTGTGCTGAAGGCAGTGCGAGTTTCTCTCAGTGGGGCAGTATGGTGTAAATAAATGTGGAAAAATACTAGCTGTAGCGTCGCCTTTTGCTTGTGGCAAAAATAAATATGGATAAATACAGAAAAAAAGCCCAAAAAATAAATATGGATAAATACAGACGGAAATGGCAAAAAAATAAATACCATAAAACCGGGAGCCCTAATTTTAATATTCTGAGCTCAGGCATACTAAATTCGTTTTTCTACCATATTCTGTGGGTCAGTTAGGACTATAGAATGTAATAGCCAAACCTCCCATTCTGGCCTATGGAGAACAGGTAGCCTTACAGTAGTGGAAAACGAAATTGGGTGTAATTCACTATGAGGACATGCTACACACATCAGAGCATGTCCTACCTTACACATACAATGCACCCTACCATAGGGGTGGCTTACATGATGCCAAGGGAAGGTTCAGGGGCTGGGAAGTGGGTGTACTTCACAGCCAAGATGGCAGTTCTAGACTGCACACAGACACTGCAGTGGCAGGTCTGAGACACACTTTACAAGCTTCTTCTGTGGGTGGCGCAAACCAGCCCTGCAGGCCCACCAGCAGCATTTGGTTTACCAGCCCTGGGCACACACAGGCCACACTACTAGGGACTAACATGCAAACCAAATAAGCCAATCATGGATATACCAATTCACATGTCATCTTCACACAGGAAGCATTCGCGCTGTGGCACTGAATGGCAGTGGCACAGCGCCCAGAGCATCTATTACCAGCAGAAACAGAGGAGACAACAGCGAAAAATGGAAGGGAGACCCACGCCAATGGTGCCAGGTCTAACAGGTACATACGTATTTAGCACATTACACTCTGACCACGGTCCTGCTCTCCGTATCATTCTGAGGGAAATTCTGTTGTGGAGAGAAATGAGACTTAAAGCAATCTTAAACAGCTAGGGTATTAGGCAAGGGCGGTAGTTGGGTCACACACCTGTATGGGGTAAAGCAGCATTAAGCAACCAGCCAAGAAGCTCTCTAGGGGGTGTCACTCCATATGAGGTCCTCTTTGGGACACGAATGTGGGTACCTGATCTTGATTGTGAAGGCGCAGTGGCGGATGAAAAACCATTTGATATCCATGATTGTTGGGCTGTTTTACAGGATCTAAAAGAATCCAGGACAAAACAAAGCAATGTCCATCTAAAGCAGACCGCCACTGAGGAAGTCAAGGTAATCACAGCAAGACCTGTCTGGATCCCAAAAGTCAGGGATCTGGTCAGAGAGAACATTGTGGACAAAAAGGAATTTGGCCCTCTTACAGAAAACCTGTACCAATCCTTGCAGTACGCAAAACAAGAACTGTGCTGCTCCTGCCTCTTGCCGGAAAAAAGGAGAAAAGTTTAGTCTCAAGTCGACTTAATCAAACCACACCATGGGGCCGATACTATACAGTAGGCCTAGTGGACTCCACTGTAGCAGACGTCCTCCTCTATCTACAATCCAAGAAGTTCAAACAGAAAGACTCATCAAGTTTGAAGAGCCACCTGTAAGGAATGAAGGACTAAGCAACAATGCTATGGAACTTGTTCCACTTCAACCAGACATTCGAATTCTAAATGAAAATCTGAATAATTCACATGTTGCAACTAGACCTAATACAGACGTCTACATCAACATGCCTCGTTGAGAGGAAAAGAACATTTCAACTAATCTCGATGCAATTCCAACAATTGATCGAACTGCTTCTGGCTATTTCATTAACTTTGATACGTTTTCTCTGGATCCAAGGGAGCCGGAAACGACGCCAGTCAAAACACCATTCAAGCAAGAATTAAAGAACTTTCTTCTTTTTCTTCAAAAGACATACCTGGTATCGCCTTGGATTGAACTCTGGGTAATTTCTGGGATAATGTTTTTTCTTTTATGGCTAAGTTTAGTATTAACTTTTAATATGCTTATTAATGGACGTTATCTTCAACAAGATTCCATAGCCCGAAAGGTCAACATCCTCCGGAAGCCACACACATTGTCACATCGTGAACTAAGAGACTTGTCATCAGTGAACATTACAGCAGTTCCTATACCCGATGGTATAGTATGGGGCAAGGTTGATTTCAACATCTTCGGCCCGACTGAACTTTTAAAAATTAATCATGTATTTAAAATCTTATTGAAAGATATAATTACCTCCAGTACATTTTCTGATGATTGGGACACTGAAACAGTTAATAACATAGGGCCCGATTCACAGAACTAACTTAACACAAAATCCTAAACTTACTACCATTTTGGTATTCACAGAAGGCACTTACTCATCAATGAGTAAGTGCCTTCTGTGAATACCAATATGAGTAAATGGTAGTAAGTTTAGGGTTTTGTCTTAAGTTAGTTCTGTGAATCGGGCCCAGTTTGTCTGATTTAGAGAAAACTGCTGCATTTTCTAATAATGAAATGTTAGAGGGTTCTTCAGATTAGACATATTGTACTGTTATCAACATTTTGGTCATCATTTCCTGCACAAATTCATATCACCTAGGAATATATTTGAATACAATCAGTGGGAACATTGTCCAACACCACCAAAAAGTAGTTCGCAAACATTTGCACAAAAATGTGCATACTTTTCAGGGTTCAACACCACAGATCCAGCTTCATTTTACTATAAGGTTGTACCAACATCAGCAATGAAAATTATGTTGACAAACACTAAACAGAATTACTCAGCTTCCTTTTTGGCCCAATTGTCTGAACAGGGTTTCGACCTATGGCAAGAAGAAATCAACACAAAATCGATTTGGGGTTCAAGGAACTGGCATGTACAGGGTACAGAGGCACTATTTAGAGTATGCCTCATTCCACAGCAGATGATCTTTTTAAATAATACTGTGCAACAGACATCCTGTCTTGGAATAGCCAAAATAAAGGACCTGAACACTCCAAGGTTACCTACACCAACACAGGGGTGGCAAAATTCTTAAACAAAGGAAGGGGCAACAGTTGATGACTTACTAAAGTACAATAGATCAGACCCAAATTGGAAGGAGTGGGTGGTTTGGCTCTTAGAAACAAACACATGTCATAAAAGGTTCCTGAACATCACTGAGGCACTCAATATGCATAGGCCAGACCCACGTTCTGTACGGAGAGATCATCCAGGGGTAGTGACATCCTACAGTGTTGGGAAGTTGTGCCTACAATGGCTAGAAACCTCAACACTGGCAGAAGTGAAACAACACTTATCTTTACTCTCACAAGACATGGATCTTAGGGACTTTTTACTAGGATCTAGGAAACAACGTCAAAAATGTTTCATATATGCAGGCATTTATGCTGCCTACAATGAAATCTGGAAGATTTCCCAACAAGAAGCCGCAGAGAGAATACAGGAAATAGACCTTATAAACTTAGAAAAAGCTTTTGCTGTGGTGGATAATGGGTTAACAACTTTGACCTCCAGAGTATATTCATTGGCCAACATTGTATCTTCTGCTATTGACTTACTGGAACAGGATTTAGACATATTACAACACGTCCAATCAGAGTTACGTTCTATTATGTTATTTAGCTGGACGCTACAATCTTTGCATGCAGGCCTTGTGCATTGGCGTTTTATAAACAGTACGTCTCTGTTTTCAGAATACAATCTAACTGATACACAGGTTGAAATGGCACATAGGGGAGCTAAATATACAATGCTGCAAATTGAAAAACTTGACAGACTACCATTTACACTAGCTGAATTACCATCAACGGAGTGGCTATTCCATGGCCAAATCACTCTCCCGGTCACTAAATTTCAGTTTCACTATTGCCTTGAGCAAAGGCAGGCAGGCAGGCAGATATGAAAAATTGGGTAAAGAATACAGAAATTCTGGGATTTACCATGTAGATTTCGATGCTGGAGTGGGGATCGTGTTTCTTAGTGGTACCAACTGCAAGAACGCTTTCAGCAGTTCTCTCATATGCCAAGATATCGTTTTGCATGGAGTCTGTAATGGTTCAGTTTCAAATCTGTCTTGCCACATGAAAGGAACACCAGCTGCCGTAATATCGCCAGTGTTTGAGTTACTTTCGAATGGGAGTTACTTGATGCTGAACAATCAGGGTTGCTGTGGCATGCTTCCAGGCATTGCATATCTGGTCACCGTGAACACCAGGGTAACTTGCTGTATGCAAATATTGTTTCCTCCGACAAAAACACTCAGGAAGGCGCTAGTATGGCCTTCACTGAATGTTTCTTTGTTACAGTTGATACTTTGAGCAGAATGAAAGACATGCTTTTACAGAAAACCATGCCACTGACCTCCGCTCGAGAAACCTTTGAACTTCGAGTTGCAAGGACCTCGACCGAGAGACAGGAGCTAATTCTTACAAACTGCCCCCTACATTTCGTATAAATGGTGGGACGTATCTTTAATATGTCTGATACAAGTGGCATTATAAACCTATTTAAGACCTTAGGGTCAGGATTGCTTAACACCTTCCAGATAATCCTCGGAGTTATTCCTAACTTAATACACTCCGTATTTGGAAGCATTTTCGGGGGTCTACCTCTGATCCTGCTCGCTGTAGCTGGAATCCTGATTATCGTCTACCTGCTGCACAATGGACGGACCATCCGCCAGCGAGATTGGCAAGGCTCTCCTGGATAGACATTACCGTGAGTGCATGGTACAACATCTCGGTGCACCTCGCCTATGAGAACTAAGTGCTTCTTTGTTCTTATTCTTCAGACCAGTCTTTGAGGACTGCATCGTACCTGTCTTCCGATGCCTGTTCTGTGGAGGCGAATTCAAGTTGTACATCTGTCTGACACCTCTGACGGAGACGCCAGAGGACCTAGATTCCAGGCTGGAACCTTTGTGGTCCCATGCATGACTCTGTCCCCAGCGTATTCCCATCTTAACGCATGCCTTCCTTGAGGAACCGCAGGTGCCCTTCACGTCTTAATTAAATTTCAGCTCCAGCATTGACACATAGGTTTCGAATCTGGTACCGGAAGCCTGCACACCAGCTGTTGGTAGCGAGGAGTTTCATCTATGCACGCTTGAGGTACTATGCGAAGTATTGCAATGTTTGTCCCCTGCTGTAGCAGGCAGTGATAATGTTATGTCTCCCAGCCAGGACATTTAATCTGAATCTGGCTCACCGTGTGCTGGGAACAAATATGGAACTTTTTCCTTCCCTTTATATTTCCAAAATAACTTTTTCAAACTGACACTGTCTATCACAAAGCATGGCCTTCTAAGTACGCTTGCAGTAATTCAACTTGTGTGATCAAACTCGTTTAGAACTGTGAATTGCGGAACTTTACGACAATGTCAAACATTACCAAAGAACATATTCCCTCGTTTTTTAAAATTATTTTTTAAACATTTTTTTTAACATTTTAAATAACTGCTTGATAATTTTATACACTGGTAACTGTTATGAAAATGTGTATCTCGGAATGTGTATTATTATTGTTAAGTATAAGGAGGAGTGGGTGTTATATTTCATATTGGTACCCTAATATAGGTTTAGAGAACATCGTACTCTTTCCCTACATCCGCTCCTGTTATTTCATATGAATGAGCCTTATAAGGACATTACTCCAAAAAAGGACAGAATGCCTTATAGGGACATCACGCCTTATAAGGAGTGTAGCCTGTTATGGACTAAACCTTTCACCTAGTTCCATGCTGAGGATGGGTTTTTCTCAATCGATATTGCTAAGACGTCATCCTTAGCAAATATGAATAATTGATGAGTACACTCACCTCTCCCATCGACGCACAAGGTTTAATCCCCAACGTCATACCTCATACTGAACAATGGGTAACACACGTACATAGACTATAAATACAGCACCTCTTGCGAACAGAAAGCAGGAGGGAACTGAGACTTCAAGACCGACACACTGACTAAAGACGCTGCAGCTCTGGCATGCCATCGCTCCAGCTGACAATGGTCTGACGATCCCTTGCGGGGTGTCCAGTTCAAGTCCAGGACGAAGTCCCACACTTTCACTATTCAGGTATGGGGGTTCGACTAAATCCTAGCGGGAGTCTTGGCTCTTTGATATTAGGCGCTTAGGCTTAGTAGCTCTTTCGCACCTACTTACATGCTAGGTACACTCAGGTACCTCTAGTCAGGCATTTTAGGATTACACACTTTATTTTATAAATGTATTTCATATTTATGTATAGGTTCGTGACTATTGCACAATGGAGGAACAATACTATTCCTTTTTATTCACTGTACTGCTGGGTCTATATCTCTGCTACTGTGTTACAGTTGTAGCAACGCACTTATTTTACATGAGAAGAACTACGGTAAAATAAACTCTTATTGTAAAAATGCTCGACTGTTTCTTCTCTGTATCTTGCTGAGAACAAAACAAGCAAGCATGAGTGACTGGGTGAAAAGTAGTATATTGTTTCCACGAGTCTGAGGTTATTGTGTTCTGAGGTTGCCAAAAACTAATCTCTCTGATAGCAGGATATTTTAGAGGCACTGCAAGCTAGCTAATGCAAACCATAGGCAAACATATGCGGTGGGGGTGCACGGAGTCAGTCTGCCACAAGACCCACAGTATATGTTATCCGTAAACAGCGTAGGTCCTGTATGACAGGGTACTATTAGGACTACACTACAGGCAATCTAAAATACTATTTTCTAATTATATTTACTTCAGGAACTAACCATCCTCACTCTGCGACCATCTGAGAGGGCACTGGGCCATTCTCACCATAACGCTCCAGTCGATAGTCCTTTGTAGTTGCCTGAGAAGTAAGAGGGAGTTAACATCAAATCATATTTCGAGTTTACAGTGCTATCTTTCGACCACACAAAGAGAGTCCAAACTAATAAGTAGGACTGAAATAATGTATTATAAAGTCGAAGCCAGACTGGTATAAATGAGTCTCAGGAACATATTGTAAAAATACAGAATCACCAAATCAAATCCGAATAATCGGATTAAATGAAGCCTCAATAATAAGAAGTAAACAAGAAATTCAGTGCAGCAATACAAAAGATAAGAAAGAGAATCTGATTATTGGATTGCAGGTTTCAATTCTCTTGTCTATACATGAGGATGTCTAAAATCATCTAATTAATCTTATCCTAACCTAGGGATCGGAGAAACCCTAATTAAATCAAGGAAGCATGAAAGATGTCAGCATAGTGGAGACTTCAGTAAAAGTTCTTCAAATCAAAGGGCAAGCATAGCATAAAGCCTCACAATGGGAAATATAGCAAGAGGTCTGTACTTCTCAGAGTCTAAGAAATATCTACTGTCTAACTAACAATGCGCACACCAATTAGCACACATAATCTACGACATTGTCTCTAGTAAAATTCCACCTTCTCACGGTAGACAATGGCTACATCCTTCATTTCTCCCACCTTCCAGTTGGAACATCAGGGGAGAACTTGAGGGTCCTTTTCAGCTATGGGAGTCAGCTTCCTACTTTGTTAACACATCTTCTTCTTGCCAAAAGCTTTCTCTCATACTTCACTATCTCCATAACAGACACAATGTCTTTCACAAACTAATGAAGCCTTTAAACTGCACCAGCAGAGAAGAGAACATGCAAAGCGACCAAATGTGCACTCGATATTTAGGTATACATATGCACAAACCATCACAAAATCAGTGTAATTATATAAGGGGAATGTTGTGTAAGAAATCATGGTTACGCATAAAATGCAATTTCAAATATATGTTGCACAACTTAAAACATATGTGTGACTATAAATGAGAACTAAATTTTCCTTGTTAACCAAAACGTTAATGAATAGGTCTCATTACATCGCGATGCATTACATCGCGTGCTTTTACAACGCGGTCATTACAATGACTGCGATGTTAGTACGCAATGCATTTACATCGCAAGTCATTACAACAACTTGCACTAGGGGGCCCGCTAGACCTAGGAATAGTATTAATTACTATTCCTACGCCAGTTTGCGCAACAGCAGGGAAGGTGTTGGAATTAATCTCCAATACCTCAGCACCCGCTAGTGCAAGTCGTTATAATGACTTGCGATGTAAATGCGTCGCATACTAACAGCGTGCTTGCTGTAACGACCACGTTGTAATAGTAGCGCGATATAATGACAGCGTTGTAAACGCTGTTTCCCAACGTTAATATGCATACGTATATAATCTCTAACATGCTACAATGAAGCATTTCAGAAGTACAGTTGAATACCCCACTTTCATTAATGTCATTAAGGCACACTGACCATAATAAATGATAAATGCACATAAGTATATCACGTTTCAGTGAGGTGTAAAGCTGAATCTAAAATTATGCTGCTCCACTTTGCTGCGGCCCTCTCTATTTTTATCGAATGTGCTAATGCTCCTGCGTTAGCGCCTTAAACTTAGACCTATTGGCTTTTCCAATGCTTGTTTAATGGGTAAAAGACAGGTCAATATATGTTTGCACAGAGTAGATGTAAAGAAAAATATGAAGCTTTCTTTATATTTAAAAAATATATAACATTGTACTTTTTTAGGTTGACTATTTAAGACCTCTTTTATATACTTTAGTATATACTTATACGTGTACGTATTTTGTGGGTTTTGAAGATCAGCCCTAGGACTTGCCTGCTTCCGCCTAGGCACTTTTTTTTCCTGTTCAACTACCTCTATTTAACTGTCTTGATAGAAAACGACCAGTAGAGGTCAGTAAAATACCAGAATTGCTTTCTGCTGAGGGACTTTCTTTTTTTAAAATTTTTCTGGCAACTACCTCTATTTAACTTTCTTGATAGAAGCGACCAGCAGAGGTCAGTAAAATACCAGAATCACTTTAGCATTCTCTAGAATCCAGTCCATAGAAATTGTCTTCCATGAGCACCCGTAGACAATTTTTCTTCATATCTTGTATTTTCAGTGATATGACCACCGGAGGCCCTGATTTTATATTAAAATAGAGCTTTGGACTATACCATTTCTCGCTAAAAGGCAATATTTCTCTCCATGTGTTCCCATACCTGGCGTGCCTCGCAGTTTGCTGCTTACTTTCCCTCCATGTTAAAGTCCAGTAGATGTGTTAGCACCCAGGCTAATGTGCTGCATAGCTAAATACATATAAGGTCCCAAAGGCGAGACCGATTGCATTGCAAATCTTGTTTGTACTTCTCTTTGGCCCATAAATAAAGTCCTGACAGGTTTTCACAGAATTGTTGTCTTCGGTACAATTAAAAGGGGTATTTCTTTTCTAGTTCCCTCGCATAGCAATACGGCAGGGGGAATGGAGCTTGCACACATTAATACTCTTTGATCGGAGTATAAGGACAGGGAAGAGAGTTCAGAACTGTAGCACTCATTTGAGAATTATATATGACAGAACGATATTTTCGCAGTAGGAATATTTTAGCCTTAAAAGCTGCGCATTTACTGCCATCTAGTGGTTGGATCTGAATGCGTCCTCCCTGGTGCACCACAGGTAGGCGCTATTTTTAGATCTTTCACTCTATCTGGTTCATTTCTCCTGAGACAAGTGACTCCGTTGTCAAAAATGCTTGACGAGGCAGAATCTAAGTTTTAATCTGCCGTTTGTTTGAAGTCGACTTTGAGTAAGGCCATGTGCTGGCCTTTTCAAAAGAGAATCAGTACAGAGTTGCGAAAATTATTTTAGGTGTTGATTTGATTGTAAGCATCGAGTACTGTTGATGGACAAACAGACGTTTCTTAATCTGTGCCTTACTCAATTTTACATTCTTTATGAGTTTTGCTTTTTCCAGGGAGCTGTGTTAAGGGTTTCTTTCAGGCAGCACGCTACTCTTGTTTTAGAGGCTAATCTCAATTGAGTCGCATCCCGGTGTTTATAATGGGGCACAATTAAGCTGTGGATGAAAGCAGTGTTAGTTTCTTTCAGTGCCTGTCAGTGGGGCAAAAAGGTGTTCTTAATCTGTGATCATCCAATCCTTGGCCTCTCTGCAACGCACACAGGGCAATAGTCACAAATGCCAGTTCCGATTTTTAAGCCACACCATTATTTATATAGGCTACACCCCTTTCAGAGACCCCCCACCTTTTTCATCACACTTAAAGCCTTGTATTGCTCACCCAATATGTTGCTTCATGAGTGAGCTCCATATCAGTCTCCTGACCATCAAGTGAGTCTGGCGGCGCCTGCCCGTTTGCAGTGTAAGCTGCAGCTCGGGACAGGTACTCGAGATGTGAGCAATGATTACTTAGGGGCTCATTAGGATGGCGGGCGGACGAACCGTAGCGGTGATTGGGTCTGACCGCCATGCGTGCGGTGGTCCCCCATATACAATTATGATGGGAGCGCCACCGCTGCGGTCGGATTCCGTACCTTCAACATTGCGGCGCTGGCTGCTGACAGCAGCACCGCCGCGATGTTAAAGAGAGCATCTTGTGCATTTCACTTCACTATGTGGCAGGCACTAAACTGTGCCTGCCACTTGGTGCATTGAAATGTAGGGGGATATGGTACCCCCCCAGTGCACCCACACCTCCCCAATAGACCACGGAAAGGCTGGCTTCCACCGGCATCATAATTGTGCCGGTGAAGCCTGCTTGGCTCCGCTGCCATTGTGAGCATGCTGTCCGCTCTGCCAGGTAATTGTGACGATTGCTACCGGCGAAAAAGCGGCGGACGGACTTTCCGTCCGCTGTGATGCCCACCGCCATCATAATGTGGCGGGGGGTAAATCTCATGACGATGGGGGAACGATCGCCACCGCCGACCCGGCGGTGGCTATTTTTCCGCCATCGTAATGAGCACCTCAGTACATTGAGGGAGTTGTATGTTCCAGGTCATGGCTGTCAGCCTTCATTTGTAGGACACCTCATGTACAGTGCCTACTATAGAGGGTAAAAGACAACAGCCAGGCGTAATGTGTCTGCATTTCTTAACCCTTTCACTTCTATGGATGCTATGATTCAAACCTCTAAACAATACACAAAAAGACATATTTAAGTATATATAAAACAACTGCACAAATTGTTCAATATTTTATTTAATTTAAAAACAAAAACATTGAAGTTAAATTGGTAATCTTAATTAGAGAGATTATGTTTTTCAAAATGCGGAAGTGTTTGTAAAATACGAAACAATATGCTAGATTTAGGGCCTGATTTGATCTTGGCGGACGGGTTATTCCATCACAATGGTGACGAATATCCCGTCCGCCGAAATATACATCCCACAGGATATAATGGGTTTTATATTTTGGCGTACGGGATATCCGTCACCTTTGTGATGGAGTAACCAGTCCGCCAAGATCTAAATTAGGCCCTTAGTCTTTTTTGCTCCTCATGTGTGGACCGATTTTGTCGGCGCAAACCGGTGTTTCAGTTGAGACCACCACCCGTACATACTAGATTCTGCTTGCTGTACTTGCGTTGCTCAAATTTCTTCAGTCATATTTTCAGTTTTACAACTTGCTTTTTATTTTATTTTTTTAAAATAAAAATCTTTATTGGTGACTAGAAATATTGCAAGTGTTCACTGGCAACACGTTTCATGACAACTTATTTCTCCAGGGCAGATATAGTTGAGAATTGATAAATTTGTATTCTAATACAACAGACACACAATTGATGGATGGAATGCAGAACAAATCAAAACATTCACCCCCAGGCAAGAGATATGGGTTAAATCCATCATTCTTTTACTCACCATGCCACCCCAGTTTAGACATGGCCATATGAAAATCAGTCTTAACCCTATGCCTCATGGGAACAGTCCAGCCTGAACTGTCAAGCCAGGTCCTCTCTGGACCGGAAACAAGCATCCTAGGACCGGTTTCGGGGTTTCACCCCTCATCAGCCAGGATTTGATTCCAGTGGCACAGTGAGCCCAGGACCAACGTCTGGACATACTTGGATCACTTAGGGAGAGAAAGCAAGAGCCACACAATTGATGGACGGAATGCAGAACAAATTAAAACATTTACCCCCAGTCAAGAGATATGGGTTAAATCCATCGTTTTTTTGCTCACCATGCCATCCCAGTTTAGAGATGGCCATATGCAAATCAATCTTGACCCTGTGCCTCATGGGAACAGTCCAGTCCGAACTGCCAAGCCAGGTCCTCTCTGGACCAGAAACAAGCATCCTAGGACCGATTTCAGGATTTCACCCCTCATCAGGCAAGATAACTTGATTCCAATGGCACAGTGAGTCCAGGACCCACGTCTGGGCATACCTACCGCACTAAGGGCGAGAAAGCAAAAGACACACAATTGATGGATGGCATGCAGAACAAATCAAAACATTCACCTCCAGTCAAGAGAACTGGGTGAAATTCATCATTCTTTTGCTCACCATGCCACACCAGTTTAGACCTGGCCATATGCAAATCAGTCTTGATCCTGTGCCGCGTGGGAACAGTCCAGCCTGAACTGCCAAGCCATGTCCTACCTGGACTGGAAACAAGCATCTTAGGACTGGTTGCAGGGTTTCTCCTCTCATCAGCCAGGATAGCTTGATTCCAGTGGCACAGTGAGCCCAGGACCCACGTCTGGGCATACCTGGCACACTTAGGCGAGAAAGCAAAAGACACACAATTGATGGACAGCATGCAGAACAAATCAAAACATTCACCCTCAGTTAAGAGATCTGGGTTAAATCCATCATTTTTTTGCTCACCATGCCACCCCAGTCTAGACCTGGCCATATGAAAATCAGTCTTAACCCTATGCCTCATGGGAACAGTCCAGCCTGAACTGCCAAGCCAGGTCCTCTCTGGACCGGAAACAAGCATCCTAGGACCGGTTTCGGGGTTTCACCCCTCATCAGCCAGGATAGCTTGATTCCAGTGGCACAGTTAGCCCAGGACCCACGTCTGGGCATACCTGGCGCAGTTAGGGCGGGAAAGTAAAAGACAAACAATTGATGGACGGAATGCAGAACAAATCAAAACATTCACCCCCAGTCAAGAGATCTGGGTTAAATCCATTGTTCGTTTGCTCACCATGCCACCCCAGTTTAGACCTGGCCATATGCAAATCAGTCTTGACCCTGTGCCTCATGGAAACAGTCAAGCTCGAACTGCCACACCAGGTCCTCCCTGGACCAGAAACAAGCATGCTAGTACCGGTTTCGGGGTTTCACCCCTCATCAGCCACGATAGCTTGATTCCAGAGGCACAATGAGCCCAGGACCAACGTCTGGGCATACTTGGATCACTTAGGGAGAGAAAGCAAGAGCCACACAATTGATGGACGGAATGCAGAACAAATTAAAACATTCACCCCCAGTCAAGAGATCTAGGTTAAATCCATCATTCTTATACTCACCACCCCAGTTTAGACCTGGCCATATGCAAATCAGTCTTGACCCTGTGCCTCATGGGAACACTCCAGCCCGAACTGCCAAGCCAGGTCCTCCCTGGACCAGAAACAGGCATCCTAGGACCGGTTTCGGGGTTTCACCCCTCATTAGGTAGGATAGCTTGATTCCAGTGGCACAGTGAGCCGAGGACCCACGTCTTGGCATACCTGCCGCAGTTAGGGCGGGAAAACAAAAGACACACAATTGATGGACGGAATGCAGAACAAATCAAAACATTCAGCCCCAGTAAAGAGATCTGGGTTAAATCCATCATTCTTTTAGTCACCATGCCACCCAAGTTTAGACCTGGCCATATGCAAATCAGTCTTGACCCTGTGCCTCGTGGGAACAGTCCAGCCCGAACTGCTAAGCCAGGTCCTCCCTGGACCGGAAACAAGCATCCTAGGACTGGGTTTGGGGTTTCACCCCTCATCAGCCAGGATAGCTTGATTCCAGTGGCACAGTGAGCCCAGGACCCACGTCTGGGCATACCTGGTGCAGTTAGGGCGGGAAAGCAAAAGACACACAATTGATGGACAGAATGCAGAACAAATCAAAACATTCACCCCCAGTAAAGAGATCTGGGTTAAATCCATCATTCTTTTGCTCACCATGCCACCCCAGTTTAGACCTGGCCTTATACAAATAGTCTTGACCCTGTGCCTCATGGGAACAGTCAAGCTCGAACTGCCACACCAGGTTCTCCCTGGACCGGAAACAAGCATGCTAGTACCGATTTCGGGGTTTCACCCCTCATCAGCCAGGATAGCTTGATTCCAGTGGCACAGTATAAAGTATAAATAATAAAGAGGCTTATTAAGCACTCTAAGCCAAACGGCTTCTTGGCGCTGTAGTGTGAGAAGAACAACGGAAACGAAGGAACTAAAGAACTAAAGGACAATAAACAGCCTAGACTTCAGGGCTTTCCTAAAGGAAAGGAGGTCTGGCTCAAGGCGAAGGAAGGCTGGAAGCTTATTCCATAGTTGAGAGCCACAGATGGAGAATGTGCGGCCACCCCATCTAACACGTCTGTATCTAGTGGTACACATAAGGCCAAGACTGGCCGAACGTAGATCTCGTCGGGGGACATAGGGTCTAAACAGATTGTGACAGTAGGTGGAGCCACCACCATATTGTGCCTTATGGACCAGGCATAGTGCCTTAAACTCAACTCTCTGTTTGACTGGAAGCCAGTGCAATGATCTCCTAGCAGAGGAGATGGAGTGGCCCTTAGGAATTTGTAACAGAACACGAACAGCGGCATTCTGGAGAGATTGAATTTCACTGATCTGGAACTTATCGATGCCCAAAAGCATAGCGTTGCAATAATCCAGTCTCGACATAAAAAGAGAGGCCATTACCGTCTTCTGGAGAGCGACGGGAAAGGAAAGATTTTGCGGAGAGATTTGAGCCGAAAAAAACAGGCAGAGGTTATGCTATTAACATGCGCTGACATATTAATTTTTTTGTCAAAGATGATGCCAAGATTTCTAACCTGTTCCACAGGGAGAGGACAGAGCCCTGCCTCCAATGGCCACCAAAGGTTGTTCCAGATTGGTGGTCCATTCCCGAATTCCATAACTTCAGTCTTCTCTGTATTAATCTTTAAGAAACTCAGCGTCATCCAGGCCATGATGTCCTTAAGACACGCATGGAACCGCCCCGCTGTTAGCTCTGGTGTATCTGATAACGAAATGACCGGTTGTGAATCGTCAGCGTAGGAGACGAAGGAAAAGCCATGCTTCCACACCACGGTGGCCAGAGGTCTCACATAGAGGTTAAACAGGGTAGGGGATAAAGCAGAACCTTGCAGAACGCCACAAGTCAGATTAAAATTATCTGATTTTAGGCCCTCCGAGTTGAGAGATTGCTGTCTGTCCTGCAAAAAAGAAGAAAGAAGGACCAGGGCTCGATGACTAATGTCTGCCTCCTTTAGTCGCTGCACTAAGACCATGTGATTGACGGTATCAAAAGCAGCCGACTGATTGAGGAGGACTAAGATAGCTCTCCCACCTCTGTCAACTGCCATCCAAATCCCCTCCGCTGCAGCAATAAGAGCAGACTCAGTAGAGTGATTAGAGCGAAAACCGTGCTGCGACGGATCAAGTAAGCTGTTGTGGTCCAAATAGTCGGAGAGCATGGTATTCATATGCTTTTCCATGATCTTGGCAATGAAAGGCAGACCCGAGATTGGTCGGTAATTTTTGAGCTCAGTTGGATCAAGCAAAGCTTTCTTTAAAATTGGTCTGACACTAGCCGTCTTCCACGCAGTGGGAATGGTCCCTGAGATCAGAACTTGGTTAATTAGAAGCCTGAGAGTAGGACCAATCTTGTCCGCAACCAGATGTAAGACCGACGGGGGACAAGGGTCAGAAACAGACACTGACTTAGTAATTTTTAACAAATCTATTATGGCCTCAACAGACAGGGAGCCAAAACTAGAGAAACCACCCTGCCTAGTCTCAGGTGGCAGAAGAAGTTGGGGGGTAACTTGACCAGGAGCGGGGATTGAAAGGTTCAACAGATCATCATATATAGTTTGAACTTTATCATAAAAAAGGAAGCCAGCTGATTGCAGAGATACTGGTCAGGACGGAACAGGCTACCCTGCTGAGGTTTGGCCAGGTAGGACACGGATTTAAAGAGTTCTTTGGTGGAATTGCCAGCGGCCAAAATTCTCCCCGTAAAATAAGTTGTCTTTGCTGCACGAATGGCCTCTTTATATTTGTGAAGGGCAATGTTGTAGAGATCTTTACTAGCCCTGGTATAGTCCCGTATCCACCGGCGCTCGAACCGTCTGCATTGAACTTTTAAGTGTTTGAGATCAGGGCTGCACCATGGGGCACCGGCCGGCCGCCTATTGAGAGTGGCTGTCTGTGTGGGGGCAACACGGTTAATTGGTACCGTAATCCAGTCGTTAAACTGTGCCGCTGCCACGTCATTATCTGAGTCTAAAATAAAGGGAAAATGATCAAGGGCAGCTGCTAGGTCAGTGCTGGTGATTTTAGACCACTGCCGAAACACGACCTTAACCGGTTTGTGAGGGGCGCTCATACCAGCGAGCTTGGCCGAGACCTCAAAGAAAACTGCCTTGTGGTCAGTCCAGGGAAGCGCATCATGGGAACAGTCCAGCCCGAACTGCCAAGCCTGGTCCTCCCTGAACTGGAACCAAACATCTTAGAACCGGTTTTTGGGTTTCACCCCTCATCAGGCATGATAGCTTGATTCCAGTGGCACAGTGACCCCAGGACCCGCGTCTGGGCATACCTGGCACACTCAGGGCCAGAAATCAAAAGACACACAATTGATGGACGGAATGCAGAACAAACCAAAACATTCACCCCCGTCAAGAGATCTGGGTTAAATCCATCATTCTTTTGCTCACCATGCCACCCCAGTTTAGACCTGGCCCTATGAAAATCAATCTTGACCCTGTGCTTCATCGGAACAGTCCAGCCCAAACTGCCAAGCCAGGTCCTCCCTGGAGCGGAAAGAAGCATCCTAGGACCGGTTTCAGGGTTTCACCCCTCATCAGCCAGGATAGCTTGATTCCAGTGGCACAGTGAGCCCAATACAACTACAGTCGTAAAAATTATAAAATTCACATCGAAATTTGCTGGTATGATGGTGCAACATATTCATATATGTATACAGGTATGTTATTTTCTGATCATTAATTCGTATCATGGTATTCAAGTAAAGATTTTCTTATACATACCTTTCCTGTCTAAGTTAATTGTCGCTTCAGAAAGACAACCAATGTCACTTCATATGGTTAATATTACTATTGTCATTCTTTTAAGAGGCCCTAGAGAATGCACTGTAAAGCAAAATATTCTTCAATGATTCTAATGAATTGCACCATGTACCATCATCAAATCCTTTTTCGGCTCGAGTGAACCATAAATGGTACAATATATGAATACTCTCTTAATTCAAATGTTTTCATACATATAGCATTCTCATAAAAAATAGAAGTAAATCATAAAATTTGAAGTCAAATTATGAAATAATATATTTTTTTAGTTCAACACTTAACTTAAAAGGAAGAGTTATTGTCAAGTAGAAACTTTTTAACATCGAACTCATTTCAGAGCTGAGCCTTCGTCCTACTATAACATATTGAGGACAAATTGCAAGAGATAGAATAAACAATACAATCATGCGTGTTTGTCCTACATATTCTTAACGCTGAACGTTGCTCGATAATACCTAACCAATGACAAAAGGGAATAATCTAGCAAGAATGCAGTTTTGTGTAGGCTTTACAAAAAATTAAAACATGCTTATCATTCTCAATTGATGAGCAGCCTATAGGACAGGTATATGAGGTAGATATGTTTTTGCTCCAGGAGGAGGTAAACGAGCCAATTGTAGGATCCCCAACCGTAATTTGATATAAAGTGCTTGTGCATCATGATTTTGATTAATAGGTCTAAAAAAGGCTCAAATTCAGGAGCACTTTTAAACCACAAATAGGAATTTACCAGACTACCCATGTTAGGCATAGAGGGGCATATCTACAAGGCAGTGATAACAAATTATCGCTGCTTTTGCGGCCGTTTTTGGCCGAAAAGTGGCAATAATTGTATCGCTATATCAGCAAGGTCATGCTATCGCGTGAATCCTTGCCTTAGTGCCTGTTTACTGAACGCCCAGCGTTGCATCTCTAATGAGATGCAAAGTGGGCGTTCCTTCCCGAAATAACTGGAGAAATGTCGCTAACCGTCATTTTTCCAATTATCAAGGGAATCGCTAACAAGCATAGCGATAAGAAAAGTAGCGCCAACCATGGTTATCGCTACTTTCCTCACACCTGCTTTAGTTCTGATTTAGCCATGTAATCCAATGGGAGGTGGATTACATGGCTGACACCACCCTGCCCTATCAGCAAGGTATCGCAGGTCACAGTGCGATTATCGCTGGATTTCCAGTGATAATCACACTGTTTTCCAGCTAACGCTTGCATTACTATCGCTTTGGAGATAAGCGTTGCTGATAGCACGCTATCTCCGCGATATAAAGCAGCAATAGCCGGTGATAATTATCCTAGTGCTAAGTGCGCTTAGCGATAATTATCGCCGTCTTTGCTGATATGCCCCAGAGATCTTTTCTCCTAGCACAAGATTCCAGTAAGCTATTTTCAACTTTTGTCTGGTATCACAAATTGAAGAAGTAGGATAGACCCAGTAATCCTTGAAGCACACCTTGATAAGGCATGTTTTTATATGTTGAAACTAGAGGACAATGCTCACTGATTGCACTCAGTTAGGACTCTTATGCAATCCCTATTGGGACCCAGCTCTTCATTGTCCACAACCTTATCCAGTATAAAATTGGTTTTGGAGCAGCTACATCCGAAGTATAGTGAAGATTAAGGTCTGGTCTTATTGGCAGCGTCGGGACACTAGAAGGAAGTCTCAGCAATAACTTTACAAAGGCATTTTCTGCTTTTTCAAGGGGAGAAAAGTTGCAGTATACCCACTATTCTGTCCCATATAGAATGGCTTCATAGACTTGAGTATTGTATATCTCAATTGGGGCGGGGGTGTAATGACATAGATGGAGGCCCTGGTAGCAAATCTTAAGATAGACCCAGCCCAAGGACAGTGCACTCTTTTCTACCAGGGGATGCCGACTGTGAGAATCACTTAAGCGTACTTCCAAGTACTCAAATTCCTTTACTCTATCCGATATCACACCCTCAAACAATACCTTCCTCTTTATTTTTGTCTGGTGACTAAACACCATGGGGCTTATTTACAAGCTCCTTGTGCCGCCCGTACGTCACTTTTTCCCATCTTAAAAGGGCCGCACAGGAGGCGTAAGGGGCTCGTAAATAAGCCCCCATTTATTTAGTTTTATTACTATTGATCTCTAGGCCAAGTAACTTGCTGAACAAATTAATTTTTCACCAAAAGAATAGAAAACCCCTTTGGAAAGGAGTAAAGTATTATCTACGTAGAGGAGACCTAGTATTTTCTGTCCCCCCTATTTTGGGCAAATCATTTTACAATCAAATAGATAAGGTATACATTGATTTATAAATAAGAGAAAACAAGTGGGGGGCAGGATACAACCTTGCCTTACTCCTCTTCTAATAGGAATAGCCTCAGTCAATTCTCTTTCTTGACCCCACCTCACCATTGCTTAGTTCTCTAAATATAATGCTTGTATTAGGGTAATCAAGCCCACAGGGACACCCTACTTCTTGTAGGACCTCCCACAACTTTTTTCTTGGGATAAGGTCTAAAGAGGCACAGAGGTTGACAAAGGCCACATATAGTGACCCCCAGTTGATATCTAAATGTTTCCATTTCATGGATAAAAAAACACATTATCTGTTCAATAGTACTAGTGTTTTGGCGAAAGCCCGCATGCAAGGAGGACAACACTTGGAACGTATCAATCCATTGCGAGAGCCTTTTCAAGATCTACCAGCTGTAGAGTTTCTGGATATTATCGATTAGGCTTATAGGCCTATAGCTCCCTGGGAATGATGTATCTCCCTTTTTGTATGCAGGGAGTTCAGACCTGGGCCCCTTCCAATAAGGCATTTGACAAACTGTTTACATACAGTCCCCACTTCTCTGGTTCGGAACTCAGTACATCATCTGGGACTCTAGCCAACCCAGGCACCTTCCTTACCTTTGGCCTTGTATGGCGATAATAGTTTCCTCTATTGTAAAGGTTGCACCGTGTATATATTTTGTTATCATAACCCATGAGCAGGGCCGGACTGGGAACCACAACCGGCCCTGGCAAAGTGCTCGGCTTTGCCGCCCAGCTCTTTGCCTGGGCCAATTTTCGGCCGATTTTGTTACAGGGCCGATTTTGCAGCCATGCTGCAAAAACGGCCCTGTAACAAAAAAGGCCCCCAGGGGCCCAAAACCGGCCCCACCCGTGCGGCTCACCGGGGGATTGCCCGGTGCCCGCTACAGCCAGTCCGGCCTTGCCCATGAGTCAGTATCTACCATACCATAATAATGTTATAGCCAAGATGGCATCTCCCATGGACATGCTTTCTGTTTTAGCCCAGGATATGGAGTGCTTAGTTAACATTCTCCATGAAAAGAGAGAAATTCCTGATCTGGGATATTGCAGCAGATAAGCAGCCTATGCAGGAAAAAGTACTACAGGTATGATTACTATAGTGACAAAAAGTTTTCACCAGTACAGCAGGAGCCAAATGGTGGTTACTTGCTAAAGTAAGGGTGTTTGCAAGAACATCTCAGGCACAGGTTTGGTCGGTACTGATACATTGCACAAATAATAAAAACATTGCGGGCACACATGCATACCATTAGCAAATGCACAGCATGACCATTATGGCAATTGTTGGCTAACATACAAACCTGGCCATTCATTGGTTACTCATACCTGGATGTTTTTGTCCAGTTCTATTTAAGTCCACTTTGCAACAACAGCAGTATATTCGGGATAAAAATGTGCAATGGGCTAGTCCTTTTTCAAAACTGATTATTGAAGTGTTTTGTCTACCATACTTATTGGTATTCCTTTAACATCCCGATTGAACATCGGGTGGAGTCCATAATAATATGTCAAATCATTCTCTATAAACCACTAGATGTGCTCTGCCTAGCCTCTAGCATACCCTGAGCACCCTATATGAAGCTCTGCATACCATATGGCCACTCTATTCATCCTCAGCCAAACCATACTTGGAGTAACTTCATTCAAGTTCAGCAAATGCTTATCTAATGTGTAAATATAATCATACCAATTGCAGCTATAAGTACTTCACCACTGAAATATTGGAAAAATAAATAAATAAACATAACTAAATAAAAAGAACATACATTTGCCACAAAGAAATAGGAAAAACCAATAAATTAACTTTATGTACAGCAACACTTGAAAGTCTGGGTTTTTAAATATTTATCCATGCATATGTACATATCAGCCTTTATATAACACAACTTTTTATCTCTTGATTATTTTCCATATACATGCATATCTTTGTCATGTAGTTATGTATCAATATATCTATTACTTTACCCCACTGTAGAAAACAAAACCTTCTACTCTCTCCAATACAATACCTTCTATACCTCGTTCAATATATTCTCTACCTCCACTCTCTGACTCATCCCAAGCCTCATCCTACAACTATGATCTCCCAATAAACCCTTTCTAGAGTCTTCCCTCCTGTTAGAAATTGGATTTCTGGTTGGCAGAGGTATAACCCTGTCCAAGCAGGTGCCACAATCCTAGTCCGGGTAAGTCATATACACACCCTAAATTAACCTGTGCTCACCCCCTGGCAGCTTGGCACAGAACAGTCAGGCTTAACTTAAGCTGCAATGAGTAAAGTATTTATGCCACACTTCAAACAGTAAAACTATGGAAACACTATACAAAAAGATACCACACCTGGTCAGAAAAATAGAGCTTAATATGGAAGGAATGGAATGGTAGGAAACCTATAAAGCGTTTCATACCAAGGCATCAAAGCACTAAGGTTGTATAGGAAAGGAGCATCCGCTAAGTCCAAAAGAGCTGCCATCGTGGAAGTGAAATGAGCAACGTTTTCAATTGCTCCTGGATGCCTTCAAAAGAGTTCAGACTCGCAATATGAGTGGGCAGAGGGTTCCCATCTGGATTTCAAAAATCTTGGAATTATCAACTTCCTAAGGGAAGCTGATTGAAGATGTCTTTTTGGGTTGTACCAATGAAAAACTGTTCTCTGAGGACTTGATGGTGGAGAGCCAGAAATATAATGCAGAGCACCTTAAATGCCACACACTTTCTAGGAGGTAGCCATTGAAGGGAGCGCATGCCTTCCTTCACTGAAAGTTGTTTTGGACCATTCAGAACCAGGCGAGCAACCACATTCTGAATAATATGCGATCTGTTAAGCGAGGACACATTGGTGCTTAAATATAAAGTGTTGTATTACTCAAGACATGAAGTTATTAAAACAATTACCACTGCTAATGAACAAAATAATGTTAATTACCAAAATAAGACCAAAGCAACAGAAATCCAACAGGTAGAACTTGAGATTTGAATTTTTAAAGAATAAACGGAAATGTAGTGCTTAAAAGAATAAAGTGCCAACCAGGACTATCTGGTCCCACTAATCCGGGTTAAATCCTAAAGTTTGGGCAGACTGCGATGGAGCATGGGTAAGATACAGGGACTAGCCCTAGCCTCCTGCAAATTACCTTAGTTGTGTCTTTGTCGAAGGATGCAGGTTAGGCGATTTGTCATTGTTGGTCCACAAAGGGAGATGATGCGCTGGTTCCAAGTCGCACAACAGCAAAGATGCATCACGAATGGGGTCGATGAGCAGCCCAGTCGGCAATGCGTCGGAGTCAATCCTTGCAACGGCAGCGATGCGTTGATGCCGATCCTTGCAACTGTGGTGATGAATCTGCAGGGGAGGAGATGCGCTGGTTCTGAGCCTTGCATCGATGGCAATGCATGGATTCTGCTGGAGCAGCACTTTAGACCCACTTCCAAGAGTCCACAACTGGGTTGACAGCACTTGCAGGGCAGATTTACAGATGGCAGAGTCCAGGAGCTGAAGCAGGATGGTTGGAAGTATTTTATGTCCCTGAGACTTCAATCAGGGCAAGCCAACAATAGCTTGAGGGGTTCTGGGCTCAAGTAGTGTGGGTCAAGTCATCCTTACCCAGGCAAAAGGGCAGGAGGCAGTAGGTCAGCATATCAGAGAAGGAGTCCAGGAGAGTAGCAGTCAGCCAGAGTGGCAGTCCCTTCAGTAGCACACCAGTCCTTCTTCCTGGCAGAGTATCCAAAGGTCCAGAAGTGTACTTAAGTGGTGGTGTCTGAGGTCCAGTTGTTATATCCAGTGGTGCCTTTGAAGAGGGAAATACTTCAAAGAGATGCCTTTGAAGTACACAGACGTCCTGCTCCTCCTGCCCTGGCACCAGACTCACTACAGGGGGTATGCTGCCCTTTGGGTGGAGGCAGGGCTCAGCCTATACAGGTATAAGTGTGAGGCTGTTCCCAGCACCTTCCTCCCATCCTCCCATGATGGCCCATCAGTTATACCTAAGCTCCCATTGTGTGTGGTTTTCTAGGGGTAATACACAAAGCCTTACTGTCACCCAACCCAGACCTGTATCAGATACAGGTAGCAGGCACTAAATGACTAATGTAAGAAAATGTAAACTTTCCAAAAGTGTCATTTTCAGAATTACAATTTAAAATCTGAATTCACCATAAGTTAGCATTTTAAATTGTAATTCCAGAGACACCAAGCACGAAAAGGGTGTCTCTTCATAATTGGGAGTTACACTAAAAGAATGTAATAAGGTAATCCCAATGTTATCCTATGGGAGATATAGGCCTTGCAGTAGTGAACAAGAAATGTAAGAGTTTTTCACTACCACAACATGTAAACCTTAAAAATACGTGCCCTACTTTTTAAATACACTGCACCCTGCCCATGGGCTGTCCAGGGCCTACCTTAGAGGTGACTTATATGTACTAATAAGGAAGGTTTGGGCCTGGCAAGAGGTTTAACTGGCCAGGTCGACATGGCAGTCTAACTGCACACACAGTGCAGGTGTGAGGCATGTTTAAATGGCTACTTAAAGTGGGTGGCGCAATCAGGGCTGCTGGCCCATTAGAGGCATTTCATTTACCAGACCTGGGCAGATATAGTGTACATCACTAGGGACTAATAAGTAAACTAAATTTGCCAATTATGGCTACGCCAAAGTTACCATGTTTTAGGGAAAGAGCTCAAGCACTTTAGCAATGGTTAGCAGTGGTAAAGTGCGCAGAAGCCTAGAGCGAGCTAAAACGAAGTCAGCAAGAACAGGTGGTCTCAAGGCAAAAATTGGGCAAAACCACACCAAGGATACTAGGTCTAACACCTCCTCTAGCTCTTCTTCGACTCATCTCAAACTTCTCTTTACTACCTTGACCTCCCAAATAAAACCATCTAGACTCTTCCTTCCTCTATCCCTCCTTTATCCTACTCAATCCAATTAACAAACTCGCATGTCCAACGCTCCAATTAACAGCTTATATTCCCCATATTAATCCACTACTAATCCATTTTCGGTTCCGAAATAGTGTGCCACTCATGGAAAAGCACTTCAACGCCTTGTCTGGAGTAGTAAACGGTATATAATTACAATTACGATTACAAAATAACAGTAAGAAACATATAGGAGGGGTTTGTTAACTAAATGAACTGCAAAATCTCCAATATAATGTATGATTATCTTCTGCCATGTATTTGCCCTCAAGCCAGACTTAATATGAGGTTGTAGCTGTCAAATGACTTGAGTCCGTGGGCTTTTAGGGGTGTGATGCCCCACAATTAGTGGGTTTTTTGTGCTACATATGAGGAGATGAAGGACAATTTTATTGCTTGCATTAGAGCCTTCCACAGGCTTAACTCACCACTGTTAGTACACTGTATCTGCTATGCAGCTGTGCCTGTAGCCATTGGCTAGTGGAGTTCTGCTGCTGAGAGCTCTATTCTTGGGTTCTCAACTCCTTCCTTGATGGAGTAGGGCTCACGTTGGCTCCAATACATTTGTAGGGATTGTACAGGGTATTTCACCTTTGCCTTCGTGTACCTCACTAACACTGTCCTTTTTTCAGCAATCCTCGTAATACCCTGTCACTGTGTAAGAGATTTGGCTGCTAATTTAGACGTCCAGTAGGGTGAGAGTGAGCCTCCCAATAATTGATGACCATTTTGAAAATGCCATGTTTTGACGTCTCTTTTTTTCCTGCATTGAGTGGAGCACTACCAAATTTCATAGGACCATGAATGACTAGCTGCTCAGTCCAGAGATTTTCTTTGCATTCTGGGACATGTAGTATTGTTTATTGCATTATAATATTAGGACGATAAGTCCCAGAATGCCATGAAATACAGGAGGAGCTTGTCACACATGGACCTGGGAAACTTGACAACTATGAGAGTGTTCAATTCATGGAGTATTTCCTGGCAAGTGTCCATTCATTTACTACTGCAGATTTCTCTCCCATGAGTGCAGAGAAATCTACAATGGTAAATCCCACTCAAGGGCTGGGAATGGGACATCCCAAGGTGTGATTTGGCTTGAAAATTTGGGAACACCCACAGCCGCAGCCCATGCAGGTAAGAGCAGTGGGACGGTGGGGCTGGGTCGGTGGGTGATTCGACAGACAACCACGAGGTAAAATCAAATAAATAAATAGTTTTCTGTTGTCGTCTGTCAAAATCCCCCCACCTGGCCCCACCAGTCTAACATGCATGGGCCGTGGCTGAACACCCACAAACGTACATTTAGACACACTTAAACGCTGATCTGACCATTTCCCAACTTGGAAATGGATTACTCCCATGTTTGGTTTAGTTTTAAGGAAAGGGTTCCTCAAACAGGGAAAAATGTTTACCAACGGAAAAAAAAAGGAGTGTGAGTTTGTACCAAGTGCTCCATTCCCATAAGTAGAATTCTACGCTATATAGCATTCAGCGGAGGGGAATAACAACCCCACAGTAGGTATCACATAACATTCGCAGATGTTCAGCTGTAAAGCTACACCTGTCGCAACATTGTAGGCATACCTCTAGGAATGTTTGTTAATATACAATGAAAATTCAATCATTTGCTTTGGAGGAGAAGTACACATACGTTTATCTTTTACTTGTTAATAGGGCCCTGTGTGTCTATGTTCTTGGATACATTCTTTAAATGCTTAACAATATTATAGGTGACTCTCTTAGGCAGGAGTGTCCCCACAGAGTAATTGACACAATAATTAAAGCAGCACTGAAGAAGGCCTTAGAAAAGGCATTTGTTTCAGTGCCTCCTTCTTGGATTCTAGGGACAGACGTATTTCCATTCATAGTCCAAGGATGTGCAATTCTCCCGCTGTCTGGTTTACAAATGGTAAAGCAATTTGCCATGAGACTTACATACTAACTGGATACATCTGTGTGATTGGCAGCAAAAGCAGGGATGGATACCTGAAAAGGAGAGCATGCCTTTGTCACTCTCTTTGCTTTTCCAAATAGGAAACTTTTTTTTAGCAGGGTATTGGTCCTCTGAACCCATGTGTGCTCACCGTGAGGCCATTGACATGATTCCAAAAGAGAAGCGATCTTCCAAGAATAGTTTCTTTCTTTTAAATCAGTTACCACCCCAACTTGGCAGTCAGTAACTGATCAGTGGTTTGCAACCAGAATTGTATTCCCCAACCATTGATAATCCCTTTTGAAATTGCAATGAGGGGGTGGAAGTCCCTTTCTTGCCTCTTCCAAGTGGTGAGTCGGAAAGTGTCGCAAAAACTCTTAAGATTCAGAAAGAATTTTCACACTTGTAAAAAGGGCTTTTGTGCCTGGTAAAAAGAGATTTAGTAAATTGCAGGGTTTGCAAAATCACGAGGGCTATTAACTTCTCACTTACTTTCGTGCTGCACCAGTGAGATTCAGGGGCATATTTACAGTAAAGAAGCGAAACGTGAAGTTAAGCCAAGAAGGCGAACCACATGCTTTGCCACTTTAGAAACGCAGGACTGGGCCATATTTACTAGAATATGGTGAAGCCCTGCGTTTTACCCTGCGCTGGCACTAACTTTAGCTGCCTAGCGCCAACGCATGCACCAAAGGGTGCCTGTGTTGAGGGGAAGATTTATGTGCAGGAAGGTACCCCGTGGACAAGGCAGCACACAAGGAAACAGCAAAAAAGAGGAGAAATAAAGCATTTCTCCTCTTTTTTCCTGTTTAAGATCGGTTTTCCGTGGTCTTAACTTTGGCGCTGCCTCATATTTACGCTGCCCTTGTAAATAGGGGGCAGCATCAAAATCAATGGGTGTTGTGGTGGACCGCCCACTGCAATGCCCATTGCCCTCCCATATTCACACTAAATACAGCGTGAAAGGGTGCCTTATTTACAGGGCAGCGTTAAGCCACGTTAAGTGTCTTAACGCTGCCTTGTAAATAAGGCGAGGCCCCTATCACGATCAAAATGTCACTGAAAGTGACGTTGTGGTGGTGATAGGGGCTTGTAAATATGTCCCTCAGTTTTAAGGGTTTTATCCTTCAGTCTCACTTTTGCACTAATTCCTGCATCCAAGCTGACAAAATCTCCTAATCAGAATTATCCCCCCCACCCCTAAATTACTGTTGCTCCTCCTATTGGTAGGTATGGGACGAGGGCGGACACTGGGATGAAAATCACTCAACCTGTATGAGCCCCATACGGGAATTGGGTGGTGACTGGTTGTGTAGTTCTATACATTCAACATTCTACCTCCCTCCTTTTATTTAACAACCCACTTGGATCGGAATGTTATTACATCTGTCTGTCTCTCCTCCAAAGGGTCCAATAAGGGCCTAAAGGCATCATGCTAACGTTTTAAATTATAGCAATGTTGGTGTACTGTTAAAGTGAATGCGAGTGCAGTGATAAAGTTGTGCTGTATCTTGCAGGCATGTAAACCCATAAAGGATACTGTTCCTGTGGCCAGGCGCAAAAAGTCACCCATGCCCAAAAAGATGAGAAAAGAGAGAAGAGTGAAAGGAAATCCTAGGTGAAGGACCCACTCAACTCATGGAAGACCACTCTTTGTCCTCTAATGCCCTCACACACCCCGAAGGGTGTCATGCTTCATCATCGGGCAGTGCTCCTCGTAGGGCCAGCGCTGCAATTCCCTACGGGCCCCCCGAAGGGTCACTTTATCGGAGATCTTTTAAGGACTGCCGGATGATGCATGCGGGTGTGTGGGGAGTGGGTCCTCTGTGGAGGGTGAATACAGTGCGTGCAATTGTGTGAAAAATTATTAAAGGGTCATCATGCAGCCAATGTAAAACAGATGTACCCTTAGCAGAGTCTGACTGCTAAATAAAATGTTCCCTGAAGGCATACTATGCCCAGGTGTCGTTGGTCATAGGTCGACATGTTTCGCGCCTCTATCATCATAAGGGTCGTTTGCGCTTCTTCAGGACCAGAACTAAAATGAAAGTGCACGTGAAACACAAAAAGTAAAATACTCTCCATGCAGATCAAGGCAGTAACCTGTATACCCTCACTGTGGTTACAGCGTAATGATGAAAGCCGCTCCTGATCAGTACCTGGGAAAGAAAAAACAGGATAGACAACAGGCATGTGCATCAGTAAAACTTGATGCTTCATTCGTGTGCCACAGCTGTGTGCACAACAACCACATAAAATAGAGAAATGGGTACACGAGTAACACCGGTACATTAGTGGTGCAGGCACCCATTACTGCATGTGCAGCCATTTTGAAGGGTTCATAGAGAGAATCATTCCTTGTTACTGTCCATTAGGCAAGATTCCTGTGAAGGACCCAAAGCAGTAGTAAATGTACTCCAGCTCAGACCTGGCGTAAATCCAGCACCACCCATGGCCACTACTACTAAACAGGGCTACTAAACATACTACAAAATGCAGCTTGTGAATAAGCCCATATGTCCCTGTAACTTACAAGTCTACTAAAGAGAGGTCAAGTCCATGGGTATGTGCAGTTACTGTAAACCTGCAACACAGATTCAAAGTAGCAGATTTGCTGATTTTTCATGAAAAGCAGGGCAGCAAGCACAATTGTTGTGCTGGGTTTCGTGAAAGAAAGACAGCAGAAATTATCCATATTAACTAAGATATGGCGCATTTCTCTTGCCTCCTAGTGCTGGTGCTCTGTGTGAGGCAAAGTACCAACACCTGTGTTAAAGGCAGGGCTGGTGGTGTGCATGAAGGGACACCTTTTTGCACAAAAATAATCCTTATCAGTGATTTTCTCTCTCTAAGTGTGCTGCCAAACGCAAAACACCTGGAAAAAGGAAATAATGATGAGGAACAAAGCGATTTCTCCTCATTTCGCCTCACTGGGGAAGGTGTAAACATTTTGACACATATTCAGGTTTTTAAATCGTTATAAATCTGAGAATGGATGCATGGGAATGCCCATGCTCCACCCATGGAACTCCTTCCCAACAGAAGGAGCCACAAGGTGCTGCTTAACGTTACTTTGGGGCACATTATCAAGGTCCGGCGTTAAAATTATCGCCGCTTTATCATCAGAAAACTGCCACTAAAGCGGCGATAATGGGCTTAATAATATGTCATTGAGAATTCCAATAGAAGCCCAGGTTCTGGTGTGAACCTGGGCTTCTATTGGAATTTTCAGCGGCATATTATCAAGCCCATTATCGCCGCTTTAGCGGCAGTTTTCTGCCGATGAAGCGGCGATAATTTTAACATTGGACCTTGATAATATGCCCCTTAATATTTACTAAACCATGCAAAGCCAGGCAAAGTAGCTATGCATGGCTTCGAAATTAAAAATGATTCTGAGTCGGGACTGCATCACAAAAGTGACACAACCTCGGCACTATATCTTAGTAACTCTACCTTGAAATGTCTGTCTTCCGAAGGTTAGAAGTTACCAAACTAAATCAAAGAGAATTCAACACAAAATTGGCAAATGTGGAAATTTAATTAAAGTCGATGTGGCGTAATGGCCAGAACTGCTGGAAATTAAAGAACTAGGGGCTTATTTACAAGGCTCTTGTGCCACTGTTGCGTCACTTTTGACATGGGAAAAGTGACGCAAAAGTGGCGCAAGGGGCTTGTAAATAAGTCCCATAGTCTCGAGTCTCGGCGTTGGCTCAACGTCCTGTAATTGTGGGCAAATCATTTAATCTCCCTGTGCCTAAAAAACACAACAAAAAAATGAATG
This sequence comes from Triturus cristatus, assembly GCF_964204655.1. Lineage (NCBI taxonomy): Eukaryota > Metazoa > Chordata > Amphibia > Caudata > Salamandridae > Triturus > Triturus cristatus. The sequence continues at coordinate 1,458,820,128 of NC_140590.1, forward strand.
TGTCCTTGTGTAATGTGACTGGTGCTCGTGTGAAGCGCTCCAATTCCTTCGGGTCGACTTCTTGCTGTATAAGACTAAAAATGCACCTCCGAGTGAAATCTCAAATGTCATACATCTAAAACTTTAAAAAAACTGTATATGTATTTGAAGAGGGGATACTCAAACCCCAATTAGGGCTGATGGCTTCTTGAAATCCAACACTTCCTCAAAACTGCGCCTATTTTGCATAATTCCTTTACAAGGTGGAAGGTCCCCCATCATTTCTGAGATAAAGCATGACATTAGTGGGAGGTGGGTTGAAGACGTTTAATGAACTACTCATGATTCAATATGGATAGTGCACAAAAACGGAATATGAAACACCAAAAGACATGTTTGTGATTCTGCCTTTAACAAAGATGATAGTACAGGGGTGCTGATTAGCTGAAAGAAAAGTGTGGCCTAGTTAGATGTATATTTCTCTCAGGATGCAGTAATGGCACCTTATTGCCAAATGATATTGAACATTACTTTATTTGGACAGAACTCGAATAAGCAAAAGAAACTTGTCAAAGTCATATTTGATGAAAGGTCAAATTGACTGGTGGACATTGTGACTGAAAAAAGGGCAACTACAAAAAAGCGAACCCTATCAAAGATCCCAAATGAAGATTAATTATCATAGCTTAAAACTCTGTCAATTCCTCAAAAAGTGAAATTTAAAATGTGTGCACAAATACAGGGAAGTGGAAACGTGTAAGGGATACATATGTTCGAATTGCCGTTTCAGTTTTTTATTTCTACCACAACACCAAAGAGGAGGCAGGGACTTGAAGCGAGACGGTAGAATGTGAAACGGGGAAGACGAGAAGGAAGGGGCATGAGTTTTAGTTTAGTTGTGCTAAAAAACTTTGGTAAAGCCAATAGGTTTAGCTTTAACGTAGCGACGTGAAAAGAAATACACACAAATGCTATTTACATACATTGACCGATCAACACCAGTCGCATTTCCTTTGCCAGTGACAGGTGTCCGAAGAGGGAGTAGCATAAAACTGTAGTGCTACAGCCTGTTACTAGGGGGCATATCAACAAGGGCTTTATCTCTGCTTTTTTGGCTTTAAAAGCCAAAAAAGGAGAGATAAAACTAGCACCCTATCAACAAAAGGGTGCTAACATGCAAATTTGCATGTTAGCACCCTTTTACTCTACGCTTCCCCTTGCATCTCTAATGAGATGCAAAGGGGGCGTTCCAGAGAAAAATAATAGGAGAAATGTCGCTATCAAGAATGTCGCTAACCCTGTTAGAGACAAAAAAAGCAGCGCTAACCGCGGTTAACGCTGCTTTTTTACGTCTGGTATTTTCTGACTTAGCCATGATATCCTATGGAAGGAGGATATCATGGCTAAGTTTGCCTGTCCCTATCAACAAGGTAACGTGAGATTATCGCTGGGTTTCCAGCGATAATCTGACATTAGCCTGTTAGCGTGAGGATTTTTATCGCTATTGAGATAAGCGTTGCTAATAGCACGCTATCTCAGCGATAAAAATCCACGCTAGCCGGCGATAATTATCCTAGCGCTAAGTGCGCTTAGAGATAATTATCGCCGGTTGTTGTTGATATGCCCCTAGGTGTCCCGAGAGTGAGTAGAAAGATACGGCATATGTCAAACTCACTCCTTGCCCATCTGTTTGTCTGAACGATTCATTAGCAGAAAGAAAAAAAGGTATATTCAGAGAGGACATTGTATGAATGATAAGGGAGACGAACTGCTGAGGCTGACTCCATAGGTGAGGCAGCAGGGGCTACAGATGTTCAGAATGTTTGCCGCTGTCACTTCTGCAAATAAGCAATGGAATAAGCAAGTGCCGTGCAGTGATGGAAGGAAGAATGTGGTGGGAACAGGGAGGTGCTCACCCTGGAATGGGAAAATGTAAAGGGGCAATACATAGAGAAGCAGGGAATTTATGTTACAAGTGAGGCTTTTGGACTTAAAGCCACAGAACCAGCTTTAGAAAACACATACTTACTATATTTGTATTTAAAAACACCATAATACTTGCAATTTGGATCCATCTAATCATTTCTTTTGTTCAAAACACGAGGCATTTGTTTTGCAAGCAACAATATAATTAAGGAGCATTTACTTGCTGGCTGAGATGAACACTACCAGTAATTATTTAAGATGAATTGAAAATGTGTTGTTTCGAGGGGCAAATCTTCTTTTCAAGACCGCTTTTGCTTTCAGCAAATTTTCCCTGCCAAAGGCATAAAGCAATGCCTTTCATAAATTGCAGTGGGGGCACTCTGTTGGATACCAAATAATACACCAATCAACCAAAGGCATGAGGTGACAACAGTATAGACTGCTGGGGGGCAAGAGGGGGGGGGGGTCACGCGGGCGAGGTTTAAAAAAATTACCATACCGCGGCCCACGCCGCCTTCGCTCCTGGTCGGGTCCCGCTCCTACGTTTTCCTGCTGCTTTCCTGCTCTCCTGCCTCTGGCAGGAACAGGAAGCAGGCATCCTCCCTCCCCTCCCCTAAGCCAATCACAACGCTGCAATGGCAGCGTTATGATTAGTGCGGACGGCGCTCATCCGGGTGCCTGTAGGGAGGCCATTTTCTCAATGTAGGCTGCATGCAGCCTACATTGAGAAAATGGAGAGTGCGCATGACTGGTGTGGTCAGCCCCAGAGGGCTGACCAAACAGTCAGGGCTATCAGTGTGGGCAAGCCACTCCTCCCCGGCCCACCCTTAACCAGGCGTACCATTTTGCTTTCTGGAAGCGCGAGAAGAAGAAACATAGAATGGTATTTAAAATACCATTTTATGTTTCTGCTTCTCTCAGTACTGAAAGGAGTGGGGCGACGCTCCTCCGCTCTAATGGAAGAGCCGCCCCTGCTAATAATGTTTTAAAGAAAAGGCTGTAGTGGGCGCTCCCGAACAAGCAAATGGTGGAGGGGTGGAGGTTATCCAAAGACCACTCGTTGGCCCAGATTTACTAAACCCTTATGCTGTCCTTGAGTCACGCCATGCAAGAGGCAAGGTGCGCTACATTCTGTGGCTTTGCAAAGAAATGTAGTGCAACACTACTTTATGCTACATTTCGAGTTTGTAGGCATTCCATGGGTGAAGCATTTAGTGTTCCTGTACATACACCCACGAATTTCACATATTTTCAGATTTACAAAGGTTTTTAAACCTAGGATTGCGTCAAATTTGCATGCCTCCCAGAGGATGGCATAACGAGGAGAAAAATCTGTTTTTCTCCTTGGTATTTCTTTTTCCCCTTTGTGTATCGCAGATAGAAAGAGGGAAATGCCTCTTTGGATTGTTTTTGTGTAGAAGTTACCACTTCCTGCACAAAAACAATCCTGCCCATAATGCATAGTGCAAGGGCTCCTGTTTTGGCACTAGGCAGCACACGTCACTAGGCAGTGCAAGGAAAGAGCAGAATGCTCCATATTTTTGTTCTATCGTTTTCACGCAAAGCAGCGCAGCAAGTTCCCCTGCTGCTGTCCTGCATTGTGTGAAATAATATTAAATATGCCCCTTTGTAAAGCAATAAGTATTACTGATAGGAAAATCTGTCAAGCTAGACCTAAAAACAGTAAAAACAAGTACAGAGCTGGGGGACCGGAGAGGAGTGAGAAATTAGACTATATAGCAGGTCAAAGGCTAGCTTGGCCGGGGCGTTTAGAGGTAGATAGATAGATAGATAGATAGATAGATAGATAGATAGATAGATAGATAGATAGATAGATAGATAGATAGATAGATAGATAGATAGATAGATTCCCCCTCACTTGTTTCAACAGTGAAAACAGGCACTGGCAAAGATAAATGGACCAGGGCTTAGCTATTTGGTGCAGTTTTATTTGAAGGATGTGCCATAAAAAAACAGACGGGCAAAAAAGAAAATATGTTGCTGACAAAATGTCACCACCATATTTCGATACAACAAAAGAAGGCCTTCCTGCCAGGCAGGTGTACCTAGAACAGGTGTAGAAAACCTTTATTGTTTCAATGTGCATCATATGAAAACATGATTCTTTCTAGCACAAAGAAATTGAACTATTAGCTGACACACGGTGCCACTAACTCTGTTCAATGCAAGCCGGTGACACATGGATGAGGGCTCAGATCTACCCTGCGGACCAGTAGGTCCCACATCCAGCACATAGTCGCGAATCATGAATGGAAGAGTCCACAGCAGTGAACGCACGGAGAGGAGTAAGAGCAAGATACGGCTCTGTCCGGACTAAAGTTGGATCAGAGTCACGAAGGTGATCGAACACTGTCAACAACTGACCTGGTGCCATCAACCCTGTTTACCGCAAGTCCGCATCCCGTGGTTCCACTGAACCTGAACTACGCAGGCCGGTGGGGCCAGCCAACATAAGCCGGCGACACTCGGTGAATGGCCCATGCTGACTGCTGCCTCCGGCCTACACTGCGGTCCAGTAGGTCACACATGTGGAACTGTGTCTTGGGTAAGATGTGGAGGAGTCCACACCATTGGACACCTCTCATCACAGGCGGCATCTCCGAACAGCACTGGTGCCACTCACTCTCTGCTCAATGAGTCATGGGCACCATCTGGTTTGACCTTGGTGGCGTCTGAGTCCATGGCCTGGTGGTCTTCTGCATCTTCATCTGGCAGGACCGGGCTTTGTGTCTGACATGTGTCTGTTCCATTCATCTCCACCATAGTGACTGTTTCAGCGTGGTCCTGCCCTCTGCATCATGCCCTGGGGGTACACCTTCCACTGTCAACCGAGACACCCCACGACAACCCCCTTTGTCATCTACGGAAATCTGCTCTGCACTCGTGACCGTGCCCCAGTACCCCGCAACTCAGCGGCCCGTGGCCGTAGGCCCGTGCAGGACGCTGTGCATCTGGGGCCACTAACTCTGTGCAGCACAGGTCATGGGGCCTTTATGGCTGAATGCTTGTGTCCTTGCCGCCAGGCAGTCCTTGCTGGCTTGTGTGCACACACCCCACACCCATCCAGCACAGGTGTCACACGGTATGTGTGCCTGCTAATAAATGTGGCCGTGCACATATGCCTGTAGCCATTCACACCATCTGAGCAAGTGTGTCCCTGTGGACATTGTGTCAGCATTATGAGCACGGGCCCTGCAACATAACAGTGTGCTGTCTTCATCGGACGTTACCATGTCACCTCAGCGTAGGCAGTGACCCTGGACATGTAGCTTTGCATGCACCCCCTGCATGCACAAGCGGCTTGTGCTGGTCTGGCGAATGTCAGAGCAGTGCAGGGGTGTGCTGATTCAGCAGGGGGAGCAGCGCATGGCTCGGACCTGGCCTTGGACAGGAAGTACGGTAAGTGTGTCTCTGTGTTGGGGTGTTGTCCCCACCAGGGCCACTGTAGGCGATGTTGCAATGTGGCATGCACCAGGGGGGTGGGCCCACAAGTACAGAGACATGTAGGAGCGCAAGACCGCTTGGGGCCTTGGCACATGCATGCCAAGTGTTATGTGTATCAGCCCTGCGGATGCATGAGTCAGTTGCCTGGCCTCAGGTGCAGCGCAATCCCAGCCAGCCATGGGCTGTACACCTATGTCCGCCTTGTCCGGACCATTGGCCTACACTTGCGTGGCTGCACACCTTCAAAGGCCAGCATCACGGTGTTGTTAGCATGCTGCTGGACATGCACAGACAGGCATTACAATGGTGTGCCGTAGGAGTGCACGTGATGCAACTGTGCAGCGCACACAAGTGTGGGGGCTCGTGGGAGGGAGGAGCAGCTGTGTGGCAGCGTAACACACATTGAGGCCTCTCATGTGCCAAGTGCTGGGCATATCATCCATGATTCCCAGGGTCGCAGACATCCCACCACACCCACCACAGGCCTCTGTACATCTCCTGTATGCATGCAGATGGTGAAGTTACTGTAGGGATGAAAGGTAGTTTGACGGAACTATCAGGCAGTAGCACATCTGCAGCTCTGAGCAGGAACTTGCACGTGGCCAGCACCCCCTGACAGATACTATAGCATTTGCTTGCGACTTCCACACTATGCACTGCCCGACGTGAGACCAACATGTACACATCCCACATGCAGACGTCCTTGGTCATAGTTAGCGTGCGTGAAATGGCCTTCCCACGTACTCCCACCCCACCCCAGGCCTGCACCCATTGCACACAGACACTGCTTATTGCACCGAGCTGTGCCATTTCATCCACAGGACTGGCACAGAGCCACTGACGCAATGGCAGACCATTCCGGACACATGCACAACTTCAGTCACGTGGACCTGTACTGCTGCATGTACTGGGGGCACTGCCGTTGGCAGTGCTGCGGATCAGTTACCGGCTGAGCTTCCGCCTTGCGGACGTCACCTGCATTCAGCCTGTGTTGCATTGGCGCTCGTGCACATTCGAGTGGTCCATGGATGTCTGCCTCTCCATCGTAACGGTAGGTGACCTGGATTATGACGTGTGTGTGCGCCCCCTGTTGGCCCACAACCAGGAGTGTCACCTTGATGCCCGTTTATGGCATGCATGGATGTTTGGCATGCAGGCTGGAAACTGGGCCTGGGAGATTGCATGAGTCGTCGTGTGCAGTGAGCATTTTGAGCCACTACCCGATTGGTCTTTGGTGCACATTGGGTCCAGTGGTTGGTGTCAGTACATCTGTGCAGGTCAGCTGATGAATTACATCGACATGTCAGATGTGGTGGACAACGATCGCTCATTGGAGATGTTGGCCTACGCAGCTGCACTCGCGTTTATGGACGAGTGACAAGGTACCTGCAGCCACAACTGGATGTGACCCATTGCACGTGTCCCGATGCCTGGTTGCATGTTGGGAATCTGGTCACATGTCCCAAGATGACAGTGGACATGGCTGCTTTGGCCTGGACTCATGATCCAGGCGCGGACAACCAACGCGGGTTGGCACTGACTTGTGTTGGTGATGGACTCCCCCGAGTTGGACATGGGTGCTTTACTTGGCCGTGCTGACACGCACTTGTTGATAAAGTTTCCGCACTTTCACTTGTATTCAACTGTGTAGTGTCTTGATTTGTATGCCAATGTGTGTGTCACAGACTCTCTGGCTCCCTGCCATAAGTGCATTGCTACCCCATCAGGACTGTGGGTTTGTACTTGTGCATTATCATGTCCCTGTTTCGTGCTTAGCCAGATGCGTATAGTCGTTTACCTGCCACAGGCGGGTGCACTTGTGTCCTGTGTTCGGTTGTGCAAATGTTGGTGTTTGTGCCACATCGTGTTCGATGTTTGGGTGCTCTGTTTTCTTTGTGTGTGTGCTGCATTGTGTGTGAGATGTCCCTTCAGCTCTGATTTGGCTCACCCTTCTCCCTTTCAGGCAGTGTGGCTTTCACTTCTGTGCTTGTTCAGTGGTGTGATATTGCCGGGTTGTGTGACTTGCGCTCCTGGTTGGTGTTGTTACTCTTGGGCATGGTTTGTCTGCAGTTGTGTTGTGCTTAATTGTGCATGTTTGCCATTGTGCCAATCTCCCCTCGTCCCCCCAGTCCCTGCTGGTTCCTCTCCCTGTTGCTGTTGTGTCTGTTGTTTTGGGCAGTTTCCGGTCCCCGAGTCCTGCCACCATCTCCAGACTTATGTGGTGGACACCATTTCCTCCATGTCATCCAGCTCCTGGTGTGGTGCTGGACTCCCACCTCAGGTGTGCATTGCTGCCTTCTTGTTGTTGGCGTGTTTCTGCTTGTTTGTGCCTTTTGCATCATTCCGGATGTTCTGTTTTTCTTCCATTATGCTCCGCCGCTCTCAGGCTGCATTCACCTTGTCCAAGATGGCCTGCCATGTACAATGTTTTGCTGCCAAAGAGGCTTGTGGGGTTGTCTGCTGGCTTGGGTTGCCTCCATTGTGCTTGGCTGTTGTTTTCTGTTTGGTTTGTCTTTCTTTTTCATGCTTTTGTTGTGCCTATTCCCGCCTGCTATGTGTGTCGCGGGCCTGCTTTCTTCATCGCGAATGGGCTCATTGCACGTTTTTTTGTATTGTGGTTTGTGTTTTTATCTCCGTCGAAGTGGTTGTATGGCTGACATTGGCTGTGGTTTTGGCAGACTATCGCATGGTACCGCCTTGTTGTGAATCCCACGTTGGTACGGGGTTATTTTCCCGCGATAGGCTGCGATGTGTAAAGCTGCGCTAGCATTTTTTGGTTATGTTTAGCACACGTTCTTGTGAATATTCTCCATAGTGTCTTGACCCAAATCCCCTCTATGAATGGATGGATGTATGTATGCATTTCTGTTTATAAATTATTATGATTGGATCAGGATGGCGACACACCTAATGCTGTTTCTAGATCAGACCTAAAAACAGCAAATCACAGTGGTAGTTATGTATTAGCGGAAACGCACAGGAGGGAGAAGTGGCAAAGGGCGGTGGAAAAAAAAATGGAAATGTAATGGGCCCGCGATAAAAATAACTAATTGCAGTGGAGATGCATTTAATCTCCATTTTAAAATCACACACGAGGAAACACTGTAGACGTCAAGAGCATTTATCTGGTTTAAATAGTCAACCCGGTAAATGGCACTTATGAACGTTTTGCGGAAATGTGCTTGCTCGAAGACGTCAGGAATGGTTTCGACTAGTCAGGTTTTTTTCATCCAGATATCATCGAACACAACATAGAACTTGTTGCAGGCATCAACCAATGATTTTGCGAAGGCAAAAATACAGTGGCGTAGCAAGGTCAGGTGGTAGCCGGTGCAGAAAATTTCTTGTCACCCCCGGCTTGACAAAATGGCAAAAATATGTGTTTAAAACACATATTTTTGCCATTTTGACATCCCCCTTCGGTGATTTCTTGACACCCCCGGTTTACCATTTCGTTACCCCTCTCAGTGATTTCTTGTCACCCCAGGCTTGACAAAATGGCAAACACATATTTTGCCATTTTGTCACCCCCCTTAGTGATTAAACCCGGGGCGGCCCGCACCCACCGCACCCCCCTTCCTACACCACTGCAAAAATAGTCCTCCAAATTATCAACAAAAGAGGTTTTTTTTGCAGACAAAAGGCTGCCATATGCGGTAATGATGCTGACAACTACTTTAAGTATCAATTGGTGTGCCTCAGGCTGACTGCCAAGTAGGAGTCGAAGAAAGACTGCTCGGTTTTGAATCTCCTCATTCGTGCTCCACTCCCCACTCAGATTGCTGTGGATAGAACACCCTAGCATGAGGTCTAACTGCATGAATAAAATGCTGGCACATGTATTTTTTTTTTTTATCCATGCTCTTAGAATTGGAACCAGGCTTTCAAGGTCTGCCATCTCGAATGGAAATGCAAATAAGAATCATAAAGAAATGCTCTGACAGCCATGGAAAGAAGCAAAGCATAAAAAAAGTTGAAGTTTAAATGAGGTGACTCAGTGGGATGTTTCACATCCAATCACCTCCCTCCAGGGGCGTTCTCGGTGGGAAGGGTAGGCGCTGATTGCGAGGAAGGATACTTACAAAAAAACGACAGAAACAGGAGATTCTGAAAATCAGCATTCTTGTTTCAGTAAAGAAATGATTATTTTTCCCCTCAACAAGCTGAAGTGAATGAAATTATTGATAACGGCGGGGATGGCAAGAAGGAGAAGGAGGGGGGCGACAATGCGCATCAATTTCCCAAGCTGCAAGGTTTTTAGTGCAGTGACATAAGAAGCACATGCATTCATTTGTTCCAGTGCCAAAATAACACTCATCCTTTGCCAAAAAATTGCATTTTATAGAGGTGGAAATTCAGATTGCTTTCTTTCAACCTATTTTGTTATCTGGGTTAGGATCCACCAAAGTAAATTTATGAACACAAATTTCTAAGCTAATTGCAGTGTATTGAAAGTGTGTTAATGACATCAGAGCTACCATGAGGGCAAAGTGTGGGTTGTGGGTAATTTTATTAGGAAACCTGCTCCGTGGTGGGAAAGAGGAACATTAAGGTTGGGTGGGGCATGAACCGAACTCCACCATGCCCATTACTGTAAATAGGTCATAGCGTGACCCGCGTGTGAGCCTACTACACTGGAGTCAGTGGAAAATGTTAACGGCACATCCTGAATCAAGTTGCTCAGTATGTTTTGGTAGAGATGTACAGTTAGAACAATATATCAGCTATGTCAGCGCTACAAGAGACAAAACCTTTGCTATCCAGAAAGTGTTTTAATTATTTTCTGGAGCACACCAATATTATTTGCTTATAATGGTGCACACATGCTGAAAGTCGGATATCTAAATGACATTTCATCCGGCATGAAAATACATGAGCTGAGATGAATGATTTGTTAGCAGACTTTGTCAGGGCAATACAGTAATGATATCTAAACAAGATGACAATAGTACATCAGTGTAGGCAGTCTTAGTACAATTTTTTAATTTTTGGTCCAAAATTCTAAAAATTCCTTACTGCTTTGAAAACGTCATTATGACGCAACACGTGTCGGCTGTAGTTGATGTTTCCCAGCATCAGGCCTATGGAGAATTCTTATCACTTATTTTTTTATTAAACACTAAGACTGGCTAAGCTGGTGTATTATTGTCATCTTGTTTAAACACCCTTAGTATATTGCCCTGAGAAACTATATTAATAAATCATTCAACTCTTCCTATTGTATTTTTATACTGGAGTAAATGTACAGCCATTAAAACCCTGGTCTTCAGACTTTTAGCACAAGGGCACTATTACAAGCAAATACTCTTGGGGGTATATTCACAAGAACGTGTGCTAAACGTCTCCAAAAAATGTTAACGCAACTTTACACATCGCAGCCTATCGCGAGAAAATAACCCTGTGTCAACGTGGAATTCACAACACGGCGGCACCATGCGATAGTCCGCCGAAAACGCGGATAATGTCCGCGATACAACCACCGCGACGGAGATAAAAACACAAACCCCAACGCGTAAAAAGACGCGATGTGCCCAAACGCAATAAGAAAACAGTGACAACCAGCGAAAGGCCAGCAATACCCACGCGTAATGCGGGATAAAGCACAAGAACTGCATACGTAAAATGCCACTGAAAATGACATCAACTGAGGAGTACCACGGATGCACCCTGACCAACTGCAGAGGACAACATGAACCCGACAATCCCCACGGAGGAACACCCAGGAATACAGGGCCCGTGGAAGGGCAATGAGAAGAGGAAAAGGAAGACGGGTACAGTCGCCAGGAAAACACGATTATTGCCACGGACGAGCCAGAACACTACCATTAACTGTACGTCACCTCCAAAGTGTCATTGGCAACAAAGAGGCAAAGATGGCACACCACCTCAGAGCATGTGAATGCCGTTGCATGGCAGAGGAGGACAGTGGAAGAGCACAAGAGGCTCTGGACTGATGTGAATGGCAAAACTAAGCAGAAACTCGCTGCCAACATGAAAGCAACAACGCACCCCGGAGGAGGTGGGCCAGCAGAACACCAGGAGCTGAATGACATGGAGAAGATGGTGGCCACAGTCACCAGTCGGAAGACAGGAGTCGGGGATCCGGACACTGTCTAAAATGACCCGACACCACATCAACAGGGTGCGCACCGACCAGGGAGTGGGTGGACGGGGGGAGATGGGCACAATGGCACACATGCACAATTAAGCAGAGCACACTGCACACCCACAATGACTCAGGATCATGTCCCTTATCCCACGGGAACACTTTAGCACACACACAAACACCAAGTAGTCCCACGTACACCATGTGCCCAAAGGGGCACCCACCCAACACATCAAAAAGCACACACACTTGCGAAACACAGCAACATGCAGATACGTCAGCCGCACTGACAATGCAAGAGACACCACATGACGAGCAGCATGGATGCAGTCCAATTACCATTACAATGTATTTGGCATGACACTGAGGTGGCTGAGTGCGGACCACAACCGGAAAGGAGCAGGTCACATAACCACCTGCACAAACAACCCCTAACGTCAATGACACATCTGCGGATAAACCTTCCCCAAGAGTCACAACTCGACAAAGAGCACAAGTTATCCAAGTCTGCAACATCTCAGCACCGTGGAAGCACAGAATGACAGGCACACCACATGAAAGGGACCAGTGGCAGACAAATCAGACCCGCTGGAGCGAATCACCCACAGTGCAGCATACGCACATAAGTATAAGTGCATCTCAACATTGACAACATCCCGGTACAAACAGCAACACCTCCACAACAGAACACAGGACACAACTGGTGCCGCAAATGTGCACAACATGGCAAATCACATCTGGCACAGCAGCAAACTGTAACATGACAATGTACAAGTACAACCTGTAACCTGCAAATATGTTTTATTCACACAGGCTGTGCTTTTGGACATTTTGTACTGTCCCATGATTGCCAGGGATGGCCACAATGTGACGTACTTATGAGAAGAAATTGTCAATGATGGTGTTCCTACGTGCCATTCCTGCCGCAGCTGCAGTGGGATGTGGGCCACCTGCCCCATCGTCACCATCATCGTCCGTTACTTCTGGAACTGGGATCCATGGGGCATTGGTGCGTACACAGATGTTGTGCAACACACAACATGCAACGATCATCTTGCACACGATGTTTGGGCTGTACAGGAGCTTTCCACCTGTGCCGTCCAAGAACCTGAAATGGGACTTCAACACGCCAAATGTGCGTTTACCGATGCCCCTGGTGCATATGTGGGCCACATTGTACTGCCTCTGGGTGGGTGTGTTCAGGTCTCTGAGGGGTGTCATCGTTCAAGGGCAGAGTGCATATCCTTGATCACCTGTGACAGTGCAGGGAGAAAAGAGTCAATACTTGGTTCGGCAGGATGGGATGGCAGGCCCACTAATCCAGTGACGCCTGTGCTGGCTGTGTGTGGGGTGAGTGTAAGCCAGCCCTCAGGGAGTAGTTGGTGCTGGCAACAACTCCAACAGTCATCAGGCACTCAGAAATGCAATGTCAGAACAGCAAGGGGGGATGATTTGAGCTGCACAGGATAAGTGACCCCGGATGCACAGTGGCCGACACGGGCCCACTGCCACGGGACGCTGACCTGTGGGAGACTGGGGTAGGGTCATGAGGGCAGAGCAGGGTCTCTTATGTGTCATAGGTGCCTTCCGCGGATTGTCTCGGGATAGAATGGGAGGTCTACCCCAGGACATGATGCAGAGGGCACATGCCAGCTGTGTCCGGCAACATGGCGGATATGAATGCCACAGACTCATGCCAGACACCAAGTCTGTACCTGCCCGTTGCTGATGACAACCCCCAGGCCACAGGCTCAAACACCAACGATGTTCTGCCGGAGGCTGACGGTCACTCACGGCTCACAGGGTTAGTGGCACAATGTGTCGCCGGCTTGCGTTGAACAGGGTTAGTGGCCCAACATGTCTCCGGCTTGCGTTGAACAGGGTTAGTGGCACCACGTGTCGCAGGCCTGCGATATGGAATTATGCCTCACTGATCAAAGGGAGTCTGGTGATTTGGCCGCTGCCACGGACTTGGGGTCACTGCCATTCAGGAATCAGAACACAGTTCCACATGTGGGACCTACTGGGTCGAAGGGAATGTCAGTGGAGTATGACAACAGGAAAGGAGTAAAGTGGGCCAGCGTCGGGGGGGCCAGCGATGGTCTGCGGAGGCTGAAGAGGTTGCGGGAAGGTGCTTGGAGCTTGCACCGGCACGTGGTTGGCCCTCTTTGACACACACCGGTGTAGGTAGGTGAGCGGAGCCTCGTTGGTGCGCTGGGGCAGGCATGACGGGTCTGGGGACCAGCGTCCTGGGGTGCAGCAGGCGCACAGGGTCACAGGCCCAGCTGCTCATGGCGTCGGCCTCACGGCGGACTGCGAGGTGCCGCCCTGTCAGTGACATTTGCCTTTCGGGAGAGAACCACGCTCTGCACCACGGGGTTTTTGTCCACACCCCTGCGCAGCCCTGGTGTACTCAGGGCTAACCCACTCAATCATGCACACAGGGGGGGACGCAGTGAGTGAATGTTCCGCTATCTGACCCACGGCCTGGGGTGACATGGTTGCGTCCACTGTTCACTACTCTCCAGTCACCAGCAGTTGTGGTCTCCATACCCATGTTTGTCCTGCACATCCACGCCTCACTTGTGGTTGTGTACATTCCCATTCACGGGTCACTTGCAACATTCGCACATGGCTGCATTCTGCATGCCCACACGTTCAGCTGTTGTGGGGCTGTGGTGCCATGATATAGCTGTATTGTGTGCAGGGGTAGCCCAGGATCACCATGGAGTAGTGTTGTCGTGTCTGGTAGGTGGTCATGTTGATCGACATGTTGTATGTGGTTGGGTCACGTGTGCATTCCTACAGGTGTGCGTTGTGTGATGGTGGCTTTGAGATGTGTGGTGTGTTGATTTGGCACTTACCAATCAGCAGTCCAGTTCCATATGTGCCATCCTGGAAGTGCTGGTTGATGATGGACTGTCGGAAGATGTAGGAATCGTGCACACTGCCGGGGTAGTTTGCGACGACATTGGTGGTCCACTATTGCCTGCACATTGAGGGAATGTGTGTGCATTCTGTTGCAGTAGTGGTGTGCAGTATCTGCAGGGGGCACAAGTGGGACACGTGTGCAGTCTATTGCCCCCAACACTGCCGGGAAGCCTTGCTTGGTCTCCTGCTGTTCCTGCGCAGTGTGGGGGAAGTGAAGGTACTGGGGTATGAAGCTGATGATGGCATCCAAAACAGGTGTGATGAAGTTTGATAGGGCTGGCTGTGAGACCCTGCCGACTCTGGCAGTTGTTGGTTGGAAGGTACCAGAGGCCAACAGGTGCAGTACAGCCAGCAGCTTTGTCTGCGGAGGGATGTTGGTTCTCTGCTGTGTTGGGACCGTCAACCTGTGGGCGTTGTGGGTATGATGCAGATGATGGTTGACCTTTTGAGCCTGTGGTGGGCAATGACTTCCTCGGGCGTTAGGTCTGTGAGAGAGGTGTGTTTTCAGTAGGTCTGCTGTCTTACTCTGCACTGCCTCTGTGGTGGTCCGGGGGGGCGGGTCTGGGTCCTGGGGGTAGTGGCAGTCCTGGGGGTGGTGGCGGTGGTCATTGTGGCCCTGTTGGGGCTCCGAGCTACATGATGAGTAGCTCCAAGGTGTTGTTTGTTCTTTGGGTGTGGCTGTGTGTGGGGCTCCATTGCCTACTGCAGGTAGTCGTCCGGCTTTACACCTGCAGGAGGCAGGTGTTAAATATTTGCTGCTACCGCGGCTTATTGTGTGGTTTTGACTTGCATCGTGGATCTGGCAGTTCGTTGTGAAAGTGGTGTTGTGGTTTTTTAGTGTGTTTTTGCACAGGAACGCCTACTCTGCATCTCGTTAGGGTTAGTTGGTGGAGTCCACCGTGGAGATAAATTTTGGGGCAGTTATCGCGGGAATACTGGCGATGTCTGTAGTTTGCACCGGCTTGTGAATGGGGTGTTAAATCTATCCCCACTTTTGATGCGTTAAGGTGGAGATAAATCGGAGATAAGTCCTTGTGAATATCCCCCTTGGTGTGCTCCAAACGAATGTTCCTAAAGTGTGTGTCACTGAGATGGATCAGGAGAGCTTTGAAATGCCTCAAATAAAGGGTATTGTATAAAAGGGAGAAGATCCGAGTTCCAACGTGAATGTGAGGTGGCTATGATTTATTAGGTGATTAGTGCATAACATGTCACTCTTTTGAAATGTTAAGAAAAAGTTGAATTATCTGAATAACAATTAGGTCACATAAGACTCAGGCTTTTCTATACGCAGTGCCATACTTCTGCATAAAGGAGTTATTCTGGTTACAAAAAGATCTGTTGAGAATGTTATGTTATGCTACTTTGCATTTGTATAGTGTCAACCACCATTGTTAACAATGGAGTGAACTGGAAGAGTCATCAAAGTAGATACTTTGGTGTTAAGTTTCAGAAATGGTTTGTGTGAGCTTGTGTGAAAGTACAATTACATTTATTTTTGAGGGTGTTTCGTTATGCTTTAGGAGCATAGGTTAATGTGCAGGAGAATTTTTTTTTGTTTATGGTATAACAATCATGATATACAAAGGAGATAACAACCACTAAACAAGGAACCAATAATTTTTAAATTAATATCTTTGAAATAAAATGAAGAACTAGAAGATTAAGGAGAAAAAAGCAAATACATGAAATGGTAACATAACAAGGAAACACATTTTAAAAAGGTTAACCACAGAAGCCACCACTCCTAGATGGACCTATGCCTCTGTACTGAATTACAGTGATCCAGAATGGCAACACTGTTGTTCCTGGTGCAGTAAACCTATTCAGAACCTAAATATGGAGTCTTCTTTAGGGAAATATTGGGAAATTCCATTCTAAAATTGTTGTGTTTTACTCGATATTTGGACATAATAGTGAGTTTTAATATTGAGCTACACAAACATCTGTGGTTCTTTGTGCAATAAAACTATTCAGAACCTATATATGGAGACTTCTTTAGGGAAATATTGGGAAATTCCATTCTGTCACTGTTGTGTTTTACTCGATATTTGGACATATTTGTGAGTTTTAATATTGAGCTACACAAAAATCAAGTTTTTAATATCGTGACACATTAACATCGTAATGCAGAAATTTAGTGGACTTAAATATCATTTTTTAGGTAAGTAATGCCGATTGCAAGAATATCTGTGTCTTAATATCGTTTTCAATAATATCTTGATAAAAATATACTTTTTTAATTATTAATATGTGTTTTAGTTTATATTTTTTGTATATGCTATATATTGTTTGCATAATTGTTGTTAATAAATTTAAATTATAGTTTTTAATTTTAAGTTATTTGTAATTTTGTATTTAATTGTTAATAGTAATTTATAGTGTCATAGCAGGCTGTGGTACAAGGTGGGAAGTTAAATAAGTATAATGAATTAATAATTAATTAATTTTTAATTCAAATGAATTATTTATTTGATCATTAATTATGTAAATCGTGTACTTTTTATAGTTTGTAAGTGATATTTTAGGAGAGGGTTGCTTAGTTTCTAGGGGTATAGGGTGGTAAGGTAAAAGAGTAATAATTGATTAATTATTAACTAATTGTTTATTATTTATTAGTTAATTGATAATTTACTATTTAAATCGTGCAAATATTTTATTTTTAAGTAATATTTTAGGTGAGGGTTGTTTTGTTCGTAGGGTATAAGGTGGGAAGTTACTTAAGTAATAATTAATTAATTTTTTATTTCATTTCAATAATCTTTATTCAGTTTGGAAAACCATAAAAGGTACAAGATAACAACAAATAAACATTCTAAAATACCACAGTAATCATCTCTTTAAACAGTCATTATACACATTTTAAATTTTCATTTGGTGTGAAGACCAAGCTCAAATAAAGACAATTAAATTTACTAAAAATATATATATATTTTTCTGGTCATTAACAGAGGGTTTAAAACTTCCAGGCGGGGAATGGGGTTCACAATTGCTAGAACATTTCCATTGAAACAAACAAAAAAATCAACTCATTGCATGGGTTTTAGGCACAGTTAAAGTGCAAATGCTATAGAGTGCAAAACTGCATGTAACTCCTAGATGATTCACGTAGTCTCTGTCCAGGACATAAAAGTGCAAATTCTATAAAGTGCCAGAAATTTATATAATTCCTAGATGTTCCAGGATAGCCTCTATACAAATAATAAATAACCACTAAAAGCTAGTAAGGTGCAAGTAGTTACATAAAAGGATCTCATGACAGGGAAGTATGTTAAAATTTCATAACTTTTTTTGTTCTTACTAAATTAACAGCAAATAAGAATCTACTGACACTAAAGACAATTTTCAGGGTAGTGTCAGTTTTTAAAACTCTTGTCACATTAGAACAAGATCTAATTCCCAAGTTCCGACATATTGGCTTGATCCATGTTCGCCTTGGGATATTATATGCTGGGCAAAAAAAACAATATGTGAGAGTCATTTTCTGGTGTATTAGATCGACACAGACAACAGCCATCATCATTAGACTCACCATTTTTACAACCCCATGTGGCTGTATTAGAGTGCACTTGCAAGATATCATAACGCGACTTCATATACAAGGATTTTGCATATTGGGATTGAACTTCGTCCAGCTATGGCTCAAAGAGCGGAAAAGGTTTTAAGAAAAGAAACTGATGCGTCAAACTACCAATTGCAGAGCTATGGGAAACACTATTTTGCATGTACGCCCAAAATGTATTTTTCAGAGTCTTTTTTGCAAAGGGTGTCATTAGAGCAGGAGTTTCCCAAAAGTGGTTAAGCCCTAGTTTGCAGAACCATGTGCGCACATGTTTGATCCACAGAAGACAAACAGATTGATCGAATCTTAGGATCTCTTCTAATCCTTCTTTGTACCTAGTTAACTCAGAAGTGCTCCATAGGCGCACCAAGAATAACAAAGGTCTTCAAATTGCTTGGTGGTCTAGGCGCTTTAGATTCAGATCTATAATAAACAGATTCATGTGTGTTCTTACAGGGAGGCGTAATAACCTCCTAAGAAACCTGTTTTCTTCCCCCGCAAATATATTCCTGCAAGAAGCCCCCCAGAGTTCTGCGTCATAAGGGTAGCAGATTGTGCCCTATATTTATATATTTCAAGTGCAGTAGATACAGCCTTCATAATACTATTCTTATGTTTTTTTAAAATCGGTGAAGAATTTTGTATCCAAATAGTCCTGCTTTTTTGCAAATATGGGAACCACGTCAGTTTAGCATCCAATAGAATACCTAAATAGTTAACATTCGGCACGTACTCTAGCCTCTCTTCTCGGATGGTGATGTTCTTCTTAAATGATTTGTGCTGTTTAACTGCCATATATTTTGTTTTATTGGAGTTAATTTCTAGACCTTTTGTAGCGCAATATTCACTGAATGAATTCAATAGATTTTGAAGACCCTTTGGTGTTGGTGAAACTAAAATAGTGTCGTCGGCGAATTAGAGAGCCGGAACTAGCACCCCTTCTGCGAATCATGACTGCACCCCAAGAGATATTTTGGGGCGTCATTTACAAATAATGAAAAGAGGGTGGGTGCCGACACACAGCCCTATTGTACACCCCTCCTTATGGGGATTGCATCTGTTATTTCCCCCCTTGGTCCCCCCCTGTCTATCGCATAGTTGACTTCGTGTTATCTCATTATCTGAACAAGAAGATCCTCAGGTATGCCTTGTGTTTTAATAAAACTCCAAAGCAAATTTCTGGGGATAAGATCAAAAGCAGCCTTCAGATCATATAAAAGCTATGTACAAATGGCCTTTCTTTAAAACAGTATATTTCCAACCCATACAAAGAAGTCTAAAAACCTGATCAATTGTACTAGTTCTAGCTCTAAACCCAGCCTGGTATTGGGATAAAATATTGTTTCTCTCTAGCCAATCATTAAGTTTTGATAAAAGCTGTCTTGCGTAAATCCTGGCCTCGTGTTACCAACCCGTCACAGAGCGGGGTGGGATCAGGGAGGCTTGCAGATCCATCCCACTCTGTGACAAGTTGGGAAAGGTGAACCCTTTCTGACTAACACACTGTTTTGGAAAGCAGAGGCTGCAACCTGAAGTGCCCAAATGGAGTCAGTCAGCAAGGGTGGTGCACTTCACAGGGGAGGAGTGTCCCTATCCTCAGGCCACGGAAACAAGGGATGAAATCATCTAAGCCCTAAACAATCTGCGACATGGCACATGTGCACTAAGTTCATGTGCCTGTCAGTGCTGCTCTGACTGCCTGACCCTTGTGCAGAGTGAGGGTCAGAACTTGAACCTTTCCTGAAGGATCAATATTTAGAGCAGCAGGTAGGATGCATTTATTTAATTTGAAAAATAATTATGAAGGCAACAACTATGGGGGTAGAGCCCCCACACCCATACAAAGAAACCGTCCCTGTATATATATGCTTATAATTTTTTTATTTTTAGTGAATGTGTTTTTTTATGATTTTATTTGTTTGCATTTTTATATATATATATATATATATATATATATATATATATATATATATATATATATATATATATATATATATATATATATATATATATATATATATATAGGCGGCATCTACTGCGGGTAATAAAAGTAATTAAGCACAAGTTGGTGTCCGTTTCCTGCTTTCGGAAGGTCCAGCAGCACGATTCTTCCGAATTAGTTGGATTTCGAGGATATATATATATATATATATATATATATATATATTTATATATATATTTATTTATTTATTATCTACTGGCGGTCGCCAGTAGGTAGTTATAGTTAGGACCGAGTTCCCATAGGAAATCTGAAAATTCTATTTTGAATAACTTTGGCGCCGGTTGACTTATCTCCGTGAAATTTTCAAAACTAATGGGGCGCTCCGCTCAGCTCCTACCCTGAAAGTCTCGGGGTGATTCGTCAAGCGGGGGCTGAGAAAAAAGGGGGGTTCCAAAACACGTTTTCCCCAGGCATTTTCCCATAGGACATTTAGTCGAAGGTACAGCCCGAACGGCTGAACAGAATTACATGAAATTTGGCAAAGAGGTAGTCCTCAGGTCAGGCATGTGCCTTTTGCATATATGGTGTCAATCTGTTCAGTAGTTCCTGAGAAAATTGCAGTTAAAAGTACATAAATATCTATATGCGCGCACCGTGCGCGCAACAAATGTCCGCGAGCGTAATTCTGATTGGTGGTTAGATGTCAGTCAACATTCCAATCGGTCGAAATCAGGATGTGTCGGACGCCATTTTGTGTGTGACAGTGAAAAAGAAATGTGGAGAACGTGAAAAGGGGGCAGGGTAGAGAGTTCCTGACCCCCTAGCCTTTGTCAGGGGGTCCCTAAAGGACCCCGAAGGGTGAAAAAAACATTTTATTTTTTTTCAAAAAATCGGGGGTGCGCGCACGGGTCGCGCACCATAAAAAACCCTTAAAAAAACATTTTAAACTGTTTATAAGTTTATAGAAGATATTAACTATGCTGTTCAACTTTATCCAAATTCAAAATAAAAGAGCTGAGCCATTCCATATTAAAGGATACAGTCAATCTATAACTATATACATAGGTAGTTTATTGTAAAATAAATATATAAAAAATTTAATAATACATACATAAATTAGCATTTAAAAAACCTTGCAAATTCACTGAAAAAACCATAGGTTTCACACATGTTATAGTTAGCTGGACATTTCACTCGTACAAAACCATTGAAATTCCCCCGTTATAGTTAGTTCAGCTAACTATAACTCGCGCGACCGCAATCCACTGCTGATGATGTCACATATTACATCACTCATGACATGGTCAGTTACATCACTCATGACATCACTGATGACATCTCAAATGACATCACTGATGACATCATCCAGTGAATATGTGTCTTTCTGAAAAATAAATATTTTTTATATATGTATATCTAAAGGTTAATGGAAGAATAAATGGGTAAATAAGTGTCTAAATGGATGTTTTTTTTGTAAAATTAATTGTATAACTGACTTATTAACAGTATCTTAGTGAATACAGTGATGTAATATGTGACGTCATCAGCAGTGGATTGCGGTCGCGCGAGTTATAGTTAGCTGAACTAACTATACCAGGGGAATTTCAATGGTTTTTTACGAGTGAAATGTCCAGCTAACTATAACATGTGTGAAACCTATGGTTTTTTCAGTTAATATATATATATATATTCACTGAAAAAACCATAGGTTTCAGGGGTGTTATAGTTAGCTGGACTTTTCACTTGTACAAAACCATTGAAATTCCCCCGTTATAGTTAGTTCAGCTAACTATAACTCGCGCGCCCACAATGCACTGCTGATGACGTCACATATTACATCACTCATGACATGGTCAGTGACATCACTCATGACATCACTGATGACATCTCAAATGACATCACTGATGACATCATCCAGTGAATGTGTGTTTTTCTGAAAATTAAATATGTTTTATATATGTATATCTCAAGGTCGATGGAAGAATAAATGGGTATATAAGTGTCTAAATGGATGATTTGTTTTTGAAAAATTGATTGTGTTACTGACTGATTAAGTGTATCATAGTGAATACATGGCTTAGTGAGTAATGTTTAAATATGTAAATATCTGTATCAGTCTCTCACTTTGTGTATAAGTGGCTGCATGGGTTGGTGAGTAGCTACATGGGTGTCTATATAGGTTATTAGTTGGTTTTTTGAGTATCAGTCTGAGTGACTGCATGGTTCGGTGGGGGGTATTACGTAGTGCATAGGTGCATGAATGAGTGACTCACTGTTTGTATGTGTTGAAGACAGCATGTGTGCAGGACTGTATGGGTGGATGAGTGTGTGTAAGGGTGTGTTAGTGAGTGAATGACTGTCTCAATAGTGTCTTTATGAGTAACTACATATGTTTTAAACTAGTATATGTGACAATTGGTGTATATAAGTGAGTATATGTGAGAGTGAGAGATTGAAAGAGTTCCTGTATGAATAAGTTTCTATAAGTGATTGTTTAAAAGACTAAGTATGTGTGTAGAAGTAAGTGTGGTGGTGTGTGTATAACTGTATATGCAAGTAAATGTATGTTTGATTCTTTATTAGCATGAGTGACTGTGTGTGAGTAACTCTATGGATGAGTGGCATTGTGTAACAGGATGTATAGGTGTATGAGTACATATGATGAGTGAGTACATGTATGAGTGACTGTATAGGACTGTTGGTGAATGAGTGGATGTGTATGTGGATCTTAGAATTACTGAAGAGGTTGTTGTAACTGGTATTGGTATGTCCATTGTTTTGAAAATTTTAGTCTCTATTTTTGAATGTGTGTATCAAAGGTTATATTAGGGTGAGAGGAGGTCTGCCACTCTATCACAAGGATGATGTCATCAGTGATGTCATCAGTGATGTCATTTGAGATGTCATCAGTGATGTCATGAGTGATGTCACTGACCATGTCATGAGTGATGTAATATGTGACGTCATCAGCAGTGCATTGCGGGCGCGCGAGTTATAGTTAGCTGAACTAATTATAACGGGGGAATTTCAATGGTTTTGTACAAGTGAAAAGTCCAGCTAACTATAACACCCCTGAAATCTATGGTTTTTTCAGTGAATTTCTGAGGTTTTTTAAATGCTAATTCCTAACTATAACGTGCCTGAAACCTATGGTTTTTTCTGTGAATTTCAAAGGTTTTTTAAATGCTAATTTCTAACTATGCCTACAGAGATAGGACATGTGAAGAAAGAAGAAAAAATGCACAGAAAGAAAAAAAAGAAGTGCAGAAAGAAGCAACAGAAGTCCTCAAAGACGAAGAAAAGTGCAGGAAGAAGGATAACGTGCAGAAAGAAAAAAAGAAGAGCAGAAAGAAGCCTTGTTGCAAAATCATCCTGTACCCTCAACTTTTTCAGATGGATACTGGTGGTAACTGAGTCTGACTAACCAGTCCTAGAGCCAGTGCTATGTTAAAAGACACTTAGAATACAGTGAAAACACCTACATACACTAGGGAACATTATGCGTTGGGGTCCCCCTGTGATTAGCATGACCTCCTCTGTAAGCCCCTAGTATATAATAGGGCAGGGGGATTAAAACTACCTCTTAAAACAGGCCACAGGGCGTTTTTGCACACGTTAACTCAGGCCCCGTCCCCTCCCTTCACCACTGTGTAAAAACTCCCTGTGTCCGTTTTTAGTTGGGAGATTAAGTTCATTTGAATCCTGAGGGTCCCTAGGGTCCAACTAGCCCACTAGGTACCTCCAGTAAGTGCCACAGAGCTGCGTTGCAGAGAGGTGTAAAAAGTGGCACGGCCTGGACCACCTCTCTGCAATGCAGCTCAGTAGCGCTTACTGGAAGAACTTGGTGGGCTAGTTAGTCCCCAGGGGCCCTCAGTATTGAAGGGAAATTATATTCCCAATTTAAAACGTGCCATAGTGCGTGTTTGCACACGTCACCTCAGGCCCCGTCCCGTCCCCTCCCTTCACCACTGTGTAAACGCGCCCTGTGGCTGTTCTAAGTTGAGAGATTAAGTCCCCTTGAATCCTAAGGGTCCCTAGGGTCAAACTAGACCACTAGGTACCTCCAGTAAGCGCCACAGAGCTGCATTGCAGAGAGGTGTAAAAAGGGGCTTGGCCTCAGAACACCTGTCTGCAGCACAGCTCCCTGGCGCATACTGGAGATGCCTGTTGGGCTAGTTGGCCCTCAGGGACCCTCAGTATTGAAGAGGAATTAATTCCCAAACTTACAACTCGCCAGGGGGCTGGCCTCCGGCGCGATGCCAGTCTTTTATTTATTTTAATTTTTTAAGAAGGGGGGCTGTGTGGTTCCCCTTCTTATTCTAATTTATTGGCCCTGATGACCCCATCCCCCAGGGCCTGTCTCCTAATTATATTTTTTTGACCCCAATCCCCAGGGCCGGCCACTGTTTTTTATTATTTTTAAATAATATATATTTATAGACACACCTAGGACATGCTGAGAAACCGTACGTACCTATCACCATGACGATTTGCGTGATATTCATTAAAAGCCGACTATGCATACAATGATTCCACGTGGAATGTATTTACACCACTAGTGAAGCTCTGACATGTCTGATGCCCTACCGTGCCTAATCCCGGTAGACACCCTTGTCGTTTATGTATACAAACATGGGTAGCTATTGACGGGCACATTTAATACACATGTGTGGTAAATAAAATATTACGCTCTCAGAATTTTTAGTATATAAATAAGATCATGCATAAAGCAAGAGGCTGAGTCTGTGGTATCAGGTTCATAAAGGGCTTTATTCCAATAACTCGAGTCAAAGGGAGAATATTACCATCACCACAAAGGATCTGGAAAGGGACTCAAAAGTATTCTCAATATTCTCAAAACATTATTCACAGAGTACAGTATATATACATTTCTCAATTGTACGTAAGCAAAAGAGCAAGAGAGAATGAGATAAGAGCATGTGGGCGTGTAAGTAGGCGTGAAGGTGGGCGTCCATGTGGGCGTCCACTTGATGATAATGGGTAATTTGTCACGTGTGGGTGGATACCTGGAGGGGGTTGCGTGATCTGCTGGAATTGTACTGGAACTTTTGCCTTACTTGTGCTCAACTCGAGCATGACGTGTAACTGACGTGGGGAGGGTTGCTATGCAACCGGACAAGTCTGGAAGTGAGGCCTTCAGTGAGTGAGGCCTTCAGTGTCAGAACGACCAGCACATCTTGTATTATCTGATATCCGATGTCTGGAGCAGGGACTGATTTGTGACATAGGTTGCTCATCACCAAGAGCCGATGTGGCATTTATTTCTTCGTTTACTGCTGAAGTCTTGCACGGGGGCTATGGGCTTTTCACTGACGTGAGCTTTGTAATCACACAAAAAGAGACAGAAAGGCTGGGCTCCCTCCTTGCAGATGGGTCGCGTTCATTCCTCCTTCACCAGGCAAGAATGCGGCTCTGTAGGAGTAAGCAGATAACCGTGCTCAATACTGTCTCGGTACCTTGTGACAGGGCCCCTTTGGCTGAGGCCCAAGTGTGCAAGGCCAAGGATACGTAGCTGCAGCTTTCAGAGCGTTCTGAGGCATGAAACCTCTTTTCGGCTCTGGCTGAGCCATAAACATGGGCTTCATGAAAATGCAGGAAAACATGATGAAAAACGTGTAGGCCTCAATACAGATTTGTCGTTTCTCTCATGGGAGACTGGATGATGGCAGGCCACGTTATAGCATAAGCATCATGATAGAAAGGCCATGGAGGGGAAATACATAGGTTACATGTATGTGCACATAAGCGTTGGGGGGGGCACATGGGGACACATAGGCCTCATAGATTTTTATTTTCCTCACATGCACACCAAGCCATTCAAAGGGGATTCGACAAAAATTCGACCAAAACTATGCAAGAAACCCCCCTCACGGTTAATAAAACACACATCCACTGCCGGATGTGTAATACTTTTTATTTTACTCTCTGGAAAGGGGACGAACATCACTTGAGAGTCACAGCGCGCTCCTGGCTGAGCCCAATGCTGTGTTACACCCACCATTGCCTGCTGAGTGCCACACACCTCTGTGTTGTATTCCACTAGCTAGTGCATATGCTATGACACTCTCTAGCCCATGTGCACTGTAACACCACCCCGTGAATATGTCATGCCACACTTGTCTTCGCACGGGTTATATTGCCCCATCTAACGTGCCTTCCTCGATGCCTATGTTATAACGCACAGTGCTATGCCATACATATTACAATCTGGGATCCATATCTTTGTCACAGTGCATATGCAACGTTACACTCCCCAGCACATATTTTATATTACAACTTTAGAGACTAGTTAGGTTACACAACACTGCCCTATGCATATTACACTCCAAGACGGTGGCAGCTAGTCCCGACCCCGCTTGGCGCCATCACTGCAGAGGAAATAATTATCTTGCTGTGTACTTTGTATATTCAATAAGAGGAAACGTTTTTAAAAATCTTTTTTACCTTGTAATTGTAAATGTGAATCTGTTGTAGGGACCTCCTGATGCCAGATATTTAGTATCACGCTGTTAAAAATTACATTCACGCACTCACAAAGGGATTAGATGCCGCTCTAAAGTTCAAACAGTGCTTACTCGCCCGGTCCGACCCAGTAGCCAATCACGGGTGCGGAGGGTGGGACAGTGACAGGCCCACACAGGAAGGCGAGCGGTTAGCGCTCTAGCTTCCATTTACTCGAGGGCTATTTAGCCACTCGTCGCCTCTAGCGCGCAGCGTTTGCGCGCAGTGTGGCGCCTATTCCTGCGCCTAAGACGAGCTAAAGACCAGCCCGTCTGCGCCCGTCCGCGACTGGACGGGGCCAGGGCCAGAGGGCTATGGAGAAACGTATATACACCACAGAAACCCCGTCCGGTAACCGGAGAACATATACCTCACAGGTATTGGTGGAACTACGTAACCACCTCCCGATGATATGTAATGAAACTAGGGGAACTACTTTAGAAGGCCCGTTTACCTGTCAGGTATGTCATACACAATTTCATCCCTTTGGGGAGGAAAGAAACCAATTGAGTGACCCAGCTGGCTTGCACTCTAAAGTGCAAAAAACTGTCCCGATGAATCACACAATGGATAGTTTCCCCCTGGGGAGTAAAAATCTGCTCTGTAATATTCGCTCACTAGCAAAGCATGCCATTCAGGTATGGGACCTCATATCTACTGAGAAACCCGACCTTTGTTTCTTAACAGAAACATGGCTTAAGCCTCACTCAGTCCCAGCCGTTACATTGGGTATTCCGTTGGGATATAAAATAGTCAGGCTAGACCGTCCCAATAAAATAGGAGGGGGAGTGGCGATTGTTCATAAGGAGGAATTGAACATCATTATCCTCGAGGAAATATGTACTCCCGAGATGGAATTATTAATTTTTAAAATTAATTCAATACCCAGGGAGCAAAGGAAGGGAGCATTGGTATATCGTCCACCAGGCCCGAGTGGGAATTTCTCTGTTGCACTCATAGAGGCCTTAGTACCGTATGAGGCAAAAACTCTCCTAATGGATCTGGACTCTCTGGGACTTAAAAATATTAATTATGGGCCCACTCATGAGGCAGGTCATACTTTGGACTTAGTTCTGTCTAACTCATCCTCCATTAAATGCATGACACCTACACAGGTAGAGTGGACAGATCATTTTATTTTAAAATTTCAAACTGCCTCCACGTATAAGCCATGAACACAGATCGCCTTGGCTAGTAAGAGGAGACCTTGGCATAAACTCACCATGGAAACCTTTAGAGAGAAGTATAAAACCTCCCTGTCAGAGAATTCTACAGAGGACGTAGTAACTGCTCTTAACAGGTTTGAGGAGACGGTTAGAGTAGTAATCAATGCCATTATCCCGCAGAAAGTATATAAACCTCGCCCGGCAAATAGGCAAGAAGTTTGGTTCTCTGAGGATCTAAGATCTTTGAAACAAAAAACCAGAAAACTGGAAAAGTTATGGAGGCAGTCCCAGAGACCTGAAGATAAAGAACAGCATAGAACTTCTCTTAAGATATATCATAAGGCCATCAGAACGGCCTGTAAAAATCATATTGCAGCACAACTAACAGCGGCTGGGAAAGACTCTAGAGTATTGTATAATATTTTGCAAACTTTTACCAAGCCAGTAGCTTGTGAGACTGCAGAGGTTACATCCCAGGATCTTTGTGATTAGATCTCTCTATTTTTCATGAAGAAGATAGATGGGATCTATGACAGGATTATGGTTTCAAATACAATTGCTGCAGGAGAAAATAATATCCCTCAGAATATTATACGGCAAGTACAACCTACTCAGTGCCTTACAAGTTTTCCCCCTATTTCCTTAGAAGAGGTAATCTCATTGATTACTCAAATTAAGAGTGGCAGCCCCTTAGACTCCATCCCTGCACGTATTATGCCTATGTTGGCAGATGTCTTAGGACCAGAAATTCAGAATTTGGTCAACATCTCCCTTAGTACAGGGAAGATTCCCTTAGATTGGAAAAGGGCGTTGGTAAGACCACTGAGGAAAAACACTGCCATCCCCTGGACGGAACTGTCTAATCTAAGACCTATTTCGCTTCTCCCCTTTTTGGGTAAAATAATTGAGAAATTTGTAAATCGGCACCTGTCAAATTACATCGAAATGACAGGTGGGCTAGACTCCTCCCAGTCAGGTTTTAGGCCAAGATACAGTACCGAGACCACCACCACCACTACACATGTTCCAGGATAAAGGCTACTCTGTTATCCTGGTTCTGTTGGATCTGTTTGCGGTGTTTGACACAGTGTCACACAACATCATGGCCACCAGGCTAGCTAACATCGGCCTGGAAGACAAGGCTTTAGCCTGGCTGAGGAGTTTCCTAACAGACCGCACCCAAAGGGTCACATTGGGGATATATCGGTCAGAGGAGAGGGGGCTCTCTAAGGGGGTGCCACAGGGCTCTTGTTTGAGCCCAACTCTCTTTAACATCTACGTGGCCCCCCTAGCTGACATCATGAGATCCCATGGTTTTATCCCAGTGTCATATGCGGATGACACCCAACTCCTCTTTCCTTTTAAAAACCTCACTGCTGAGGTTAGGAATGCCTTTGCCCAGGGGATGAAAGCAGTGGCTCACTGGATGGCATCTAACTTCCTGCAATGTAATGTCGCAAAGACAGAAGTGATGCTGTTCGGGGAGGCCAAACTCCTGTGGACTCCCGACTGGTGGCCTCAAGACCTTGGCCCAGTTCCTGAGCCCAGGCAGGTAGTGAAAAATCTAAGGGTCCGACTGGACCAGGAGCTTTCCCTAAAACATCACGGCAACCAAGTGGTGTGCTTTTGTTTCCGCATTATTGGCTTGCTGCGGAAAGTGTTCCCTTTGCTGCCAGACTCTACTAGAAAAACCTTGGTACAGGCTCTAGTACTAAGTCGTTTAGACTATTGTAATGGACTATTATTGGCGGCAAATGAAGGAGTAATTTCTAGACTCCAGGTGGTCCAGAACACCGCTGCTCGCCTTGTCCTAAACCGGCCCCCTCGTACTCCCTCCAAACCTCTTCTTAACAAGCGTCATTGGCTATCTATCAAACAGAGGGTGAAGTTTAAAATTTGTTGTGTTATACACAAATGCTTGCATGGGAGAGGCCCTGTATATTTGTCCAACAAATTCTCCCCCTATGTACCCATGCGCTCTCTGAGATCCAGTGAGCAGGCTCTGTTGTGTGTACCCAGAGTAAAAAAAGCAAGACAGGGAGACAGAGCCCTATCAGTTGCTGGTCCAACTCTATGGAATAGCCTCCCAATATCTTTGAGGCTCTGTGATGATCACCTCCCT
Source organism: Triturus cristatus (assembly GCF_964204655.1). NCBI lineage: Eukaryota > Metazoa > Chordata > Amphibia > Caudata > Salamandridae > Triturus > Triturus cristatus. The sequence goes on from NC_140590.1 coordinate 1,458,849,849, forward strand.
TTCAGGAAACAATTAAAAACTTTCCTATTTCAAAACTAACACGATATACTGCTTGGATCTTTTTTCCTTCTGCATTATGGCCGACCAAAGTCGCGGAGATACTCCTTTGGGAGTTGATTCCAGCGCGGTACAAACCCACAAATAAAATAAATAAATAAATAAAGGTGCATATCGCGTAGCACGCGCTAGTGCCTGTGCTATCTCGCGCTCTCCAATGAATCTGTCATTGCGCACAATGTATTGCATAATATATTTCACGCCCGGTTCATCTTATATCACACTTTTTGGTGCATAGTTTATACCATACACTATATCTACTTTTCATTTTCAATCGTGCTCTCAGGACTATGTTCTATATAACACTGTGTTCACCTACCCTTTTCATGGGCATTACATTTTGCGATGGGGGGTGGAGGGTCAGGGGGTGTTTCTGCCAAGTGAGCCCGGAGTCACAGTCACAAACGTCCTCTTCTTCCTGAATAAAAGTGAGATTATGCTGCATACTTGTTCATATTTTAAGTAGTTCGCACAGACACACGTTTTAAAAACAATAAAGTTCCTAATACCCGCCTTCTCTGAACAGTTAGCTTGCTGCCCCATCCCCCTCCTCCCTATCCTCTGTTGTGTGAATCCATGGACTAGCCTCCTCCCTCCTGCCATGCATGGTCTGATGTGCTGCCACTGCCCTCAATTTAGTATGATGTACCAGTCCACTCCTCCTGCCCTCCATTGCCCAATTCTATGCCCCATCATTGACCTCCTGCTTAAACTCTGTGCTTAGCTTGCTGCCCCTATTCTCCTTCCCCCTGCCCTCTGATGTCTTTGTGCATGTCCCTGCTCCATCCTTTTTGCCCACCATGTTCCATGGACCTGCCACTCCTATCTACTCTGAGTGTTCTGTTGAGCTGCCACTCCCCTCCCACCTGCCTAGCATTGTCCGATGACTGTAACCTGTCCCTGCCACCTCCACCCTGCCTGTCCACATGCCATGCCCCTATCCTCTTCCTCCTGTCCTGCATGGTCCATTGGACTGCCACACCCTTCTGCCCTCCCTGGTCTGTTGTGCTGCAACTGCTCCTCCTGCCTGCCCCGTGCGGTCTGTTGTGAGGCCCCTTCCCCTGAACTTTCTTGTCTGTGCACAGGTCCTGACCCTCCCTTCTATCCTCCATCGTCCTTTGTGCATGCCCCTGCACCCTCCTTCTTGCCCATCATAGCCATTGTGCTGCCACTCACCCTCCCACTTGCCATGCATGGTCTTCTGTGCTGCCATGGCCCCTCCCACCTTCCCTGTGTGGTCAGTTAGCTGCCCCTGACCCCCTCCCACCTTCCCTCCATGGTCTGTGTGTATGCCATCACAGTCTCACTGTTGCTCTTCATGGTGTGTCTTGCTTCTAGTGCCCATCCTGCCTGACCTCCATGGCTATCTTGCTGCTCCTGCCCTGCCCCCTTGCCCCAGCCCTCTGTTTACATATGCAGACCCCTACTCCCTCCCTCCTGGCTTGTCTGTTCCATTGTAATGCCCCTGATCCGTCCCTCCTGCCCTTTATGGTCTGTTATGCTGCAGCTTTCTCTCCTGTCTGTCCATTATGGTCAGCTAGCTACCATTGCCTCTTGCCCCTCTATTCTCTGTTGTCCATGTGCATGGTCCTGTCCCCTCCCTCTTGCTTTCTATGGATTGTTGTGCTGCACTCCCGTCCCGCATGCCCTGTGTGGTGTATTGTGCTGCTGCAAACCCTGATGCCTGCCCTGCAGGGTCAGTTTGGTGCACCTCTCCATGTCCCTCCTGTCCTCTGTTATCCAAGTCCATGTCCCTACCCCATTTCCTTCCATGATCCAATGTACCATACTTGCGAACATTTTGAACTTGGTAAGAGGGAGATTTTGAAAAAAAACTGGGGTATTGATTTTCCCCTTTGAGTTACATTGAAAAAGAGGAGATTGTAGACAGGAGACAGATCAAATAAAGCCCATTTGAGCTTAAAAACATTGGACGATTCCTGGCTGAATCGGGTCTGTTGGCATGTATGGTTGTACTACCATTGCCTCTTCCTTCTGCCCACAATGGTATATTACATTGCCACAGCCTCTCTTGCAAGTCCTGTATTGTTGGTTTGTTGCCCCTGCCCCCCTTTCCACTGCCCTCCATAGTCTGTTGTGTTGCCACGGCCCTTCCTGCCTGCTCAGTGTGGTTAAATTGTTGCCTTTGCACCCTCCTACCTGCCTTCAATTTTCAGAGTCCGTGCCCCTGGCCTCTGCCTCTCAACAGTATCCTAATGAACAACTAGTTTGCTAACATTCTATATTTATTACAAAAGTGTGGAACGCCTGACGTCATCTTGATGTAATCAAAACTGTAATACCTAGAGCATTTCCTTTAGAAATTACATATATGAGAGGGTCTTATTGGCATCAAAATTATGGTTAGTGCTCTAAAAGAATAAAATAAGGACATATTTTCTGAGTTTTCAAATAGCGACAAAGCACTTTTAAATTATTTGTTATCTTTATGTTTTTTTATCCAGTTGACCACTTGATTAAATGTTGCACTTAGGGGAGAGGATGTGGTGTTACTTCCCGAACTGCAGACTTTGCAACTGGGGAACCAGGTTGGAGTTTCTGCTTCAGCTCGACATTCTGTGATTCTGGTCAAATCACTTAGTCTCCCCATGTCTACAACCAAAATGAATTTGTTCTTGTGTGATGTAACCAATGCTCATGTAAAGCACTCCAATACCTGACAAGTCTGCACTATATAACACTGCAAAAACACAAAATAATAAGTGTTTTGCACACTTCTGTCATTGGGCTATATTTGGGCTACATCTGGGTGATTTTGGGCTACATTTGGGCTCTTTTGTCTCCGGTGGCCATCTTGGGAGATTTATTTGTTATGAAGTTTCCTAATTTCCTCATGTACTGCAGTCTCCTCAGTAGGAAATGCTTTCAGTTTTTTACTTTGATTCCATCATGAAGGTATTCAGATATGTCACACATTTGCCATAAATTCTGAATGTTAGCACTCTAGTTGCTCATTAGAGCACTGTAGTAAAACTACTGTTCACCAAGGAAGTCTGCTCCTGGTATTAAAAGTGCATTTTTCAGTCTGCATGTCAGAATTTTTTAATGAAATAGAAGAGGATTTGAGAAGTCACTCAAAATGTGCCCTCATTTTCTTTCTTCAGCATTAATCATGTTCCTTTTTAAATTAAATGTTTTAAGTGTTACCAGTTTATTCCACTCAAGATGGCTTCAGGTGTGCCATACTTTTGTCATAATGAAGACAGTAAGCGCTCTAGTTGTTTTTAAGAACACTCTGGGACATTCTGTCATTGGGCTATACTTGGGCTACATCTGGGTGATATTTGGGCTACATTTGGGCTCTTTTGTCTCTGGTGGCCATCTTGGGAGACTTATTTGTTATGAATGTTCCTAATTTCCCCATTTACTGCAGTCTCCTCAGTAGGAAATACTTTCAGTTTTTTACTTTGATTCCATCAAGAAGGCATTCAGATGTGTCACACATTTGCCATAAATTCAGAATGTTAGCACTCTTTTTGCTCATTAGATCACTGTAGTAAAGCTACTGCTCACCAGGGAAAACTGCTGCTGGTATTGAAAGTGAATGTTTCAGTCTGCATGTCAGAATTGTTTAATCAAATAGAAGAGGATTTGAGAAGTCACTCAAAATGTGCCCTAATTTTTCTTTCTGCAGCACTAATCATACTTTTTATTGAAAAATGTACCCCCTCATTTTGTTCCTTTTTAAATTAAATGTTTTAAGAGTTACCACTTTAATCCAAGCAAGATGGCTTCAGGTGTGCCATACGTTTATCATAATTGGACTGTTAGCGCTCTAGTTGTTCTTTGGAATACTCTGGGAAGCTGCAGTAGAACACAAAGGAATCAACTGACAGTCTCTGCCCTTGTTGGATGTACATGTTTTACTGAGAATGTCAGAATTCATTCTCACATGACTGAGAAAGGTGATGTGAATTTACAGAAAATAAGCTCTCAGTTTAGCTTATAGATCACCTTCCAAACCTCTGTGGGAAAAGCATGAGAAGGTATTTTTCTCTCAATCATGATATCCCAGCAGAAGGCTTTTTCACATGGTGAAATCACCTTAGAACATACCACAATTCCTAAAATGAGTATGGTACCATCAACAAGTGATTTATAATGTAACTAAAGTCTTAAAACCTTCTATTAACTGCAATGCTTTTTAATGAGGTGCTATCATGTATATTGGTCCCAAGATGGCTGCCAACACTTCTTGGATGAAGTGCTGACAGCCATTCAGATCTCAGGATGAGATGTGTGGTTAGGCTCCGCCCACATATATATATGATTTTACTTTTGATTTTCTCAGGAACTACTTAACAGATTGACTCCATATATGCAAAAGGCACATCCCTGAGCTGAGGACTACCTCTCTGCCAAATTTCAAGTAATTCTGTTCAGCCGTTCGGGCTGTACCTTGGACTAAAGGTCCCTATGGTAAATTGCATGGGGAAAACATGTTTTGGGACCCCCCTTTTTTCTCAGCCCCCGCTTGACGAATCCCCCCGAGATTTTCAGGGTAGGAGCGGAGCGGAGCGCCCCACCTATTTTGAAAATTTCCCGAGGATTTGTCAACCGGCGCCAAAGTTATTCCAAATAGAATGTTGCGGATTTCCTATGGAAACACGGTCCTAACTATAACTATCTACTGGTGACTTGCATGGCACGTGACGTAATTCATGAGGGTGGACTCGCGAAATATTATTTTCTCCACAAACAAAAGTTGCTCCTTCATGAAGAGATACAGTTTTAAAAAGATTTATTGTGCCACAAAACAAAACAAAAACACAGACAGACTCGTTTTGGCACCTGGCCTTTTTCAATGTCAAGTTAGCCGTTGTCATTTTAACATTTAAATACATAGAACTGACATGATTGGGTGGCAGTAAAAGTGTGATCAAAATTGACGAGGTCCTCAGCAACCTCAACCAACAAAAACTATTGGTTTGTCGGTGGTCATCTTATCATGGTGACAAATTAATCATCTGTCATTGCAACAAATCAAAACACATTCATATAGATAAATAACAAACAGATTAACTGTGGTGGATGTGCTCTGAGACAGTGATGATCTCTCACATCCCAGGTTTACATGTTTCAGCCATTTTAGTTTGAATGCCAGTGGATCATGCATAACTTTCTTCAGGACCAGTGACACATGCGCACTAAGGCATGCGTTGTTTATATGACAGTTACTAACTTATGATTGTTGCGTCACTTTTCACGAGTTTCTGTAGTAAACATAAATTAAAACAAAATCATAGCTATTTGATAGTCATTGGGTAAATGGAGCACTATAGAAGAAACTCCACCCCCCACGGATTAATAGTGATCAACGCACCCAGGATCTTCATTGAAGATGATTCTTTCAAAAGAGAGTGGCCCAAAAAGCATGCCATTGCACCAGAGATTGGTTAATCCTCGTTATAAAAACAGCCAAATGCCTCTCCGAGGCTCTGCTAGTAATTATAATTATTATTTGTAGGCTTATGTCCCATGGGGGAATCCAGGTGCTGTCCATGGGCACGGGGGAAATTAAGTGATTTCCCCAGAATCATGAGATGTTGAGGTGATGCCTAGATGCAAACTCGGATTGATCGCTCCCCATTTGGCAGCACTGCCTACTGCACCACATCCTCTTTAGTGAACAAACAAGGCACTGAGAATCACTTCAAAATCACTACAATGTCTTAGAAGAAGAAACTAGACAGGATAAACACAGAGATGACTAAATATAAGGACTGCTTAACACAGTCCAAAATTCAAAAATTTCAGAAAGATCTAAAAGCATTCTGTAGACAGACCCCTACTCCATTCCAGATTACACTAGTGCTGAAAGGCACAATTACACCCCAGACACGAACTATGCTGATGGAAGATCTTCAGACACAGAGAGCTTGTCCAGTGGAGATGACAATAGAGGAAAACAGGGGAGAAGGAACAGAAAAAGACCATGGATGCATAACTGTCAAGGTTTTAACCCCTTTCAGAACCAAATGGGGATACCTCAACATTTCTACCCTCCCGCACAACCCCATCAGTTTTTGGGTGGGGTAATCCATTTCAACAAGGCCACCCACCACGATTTCCCCCAAACCAGATGTTCCAATTTTTATCAGGTGGAGTAAAGGGAAGAGGTAAAAAACAGGAAAGACAACCAGGTACACTGGGAGTACCAGGCATTGGGGGTACACACCAGGAGTATGTCGGAAGAAACACTGCCAGGGACAAGCAGGAGCTCAAAATAGCTAACCTATCCACAATTACACTGATAGAAACACAAAGGAGAGTCTTTAATAAAGGACTTCTGTTTGTGCCTATAGCCCACCTGGACATGTTTTGATTACATTGCAAGCTAGCAGAGGTTTGTTTTAGAAATCTCAAGCTAAAAGCTTTCTTTGAGAAAACAGAACCTATTGCAGACACAGAGAAGGGTGACGCAGACCAAAGAATAAAATCCTCATTTTGTCCCCACACTACCACTATCCCCTCAGAAATACTAACATTTGAACAAGCTGTGTTCAATGAGATTGAACAACAGGATGGAGACAGAGACGTCTTCCATAACATGAGCAAGGCAGAATCAATGGCACTTAAAGATTTGAGAACAGAAAAAGACAGCATCATTAGACCAGCAGATAAAGGGGGGGGGGGCGGATTGTCATCCAAAACAAACAGGACTATCATATCGAATGCCTCAGTCTCTTAGGAGACAGGAAGAACTACAGGATCCTTACCACCGATCCCACACAACAACTGAGAGATGAGATTAAGAATCTCATAAAGACAACAGAAGGTGCCAGATCTATTTCTAAAAAGGAGGCAGAATGTCTCATGACAATCAACCATAAAATACCATACTTCTACACACTCCTGAAAATCCATTGGGCCAGGACCCCACCCCCCAGATTGTCCAATAGTATTAGATAGTCTCTCTTTTGGAGCCATTATCACGCTTTGGCGATTTCTCTCTTACACTGTACAGGGGACAGCCACATACTTAAAAGAAACAAAGGAACTGTTACGTCTGCTAAGGGATATTGATTATGACCCAGAGAAGAACACACTACTCAGGCTGAATGAGGAAAGCTTCTATACGAGCCTCCCACAGAAGGACACTCTGTCATCAAGGAGGCCCTGGAATAAGGAGAATAGCAATACAATACACCCAAGTAGTTTATCCTTGAATTTGCATGCTTGGCTTTGACTAAAAACTTTTTCAAGTGTGAAGGAAAACTGTACCTGCAAACGTTTGGCACTTCAATGGGCAGCAAGTTCACCCAGAGTGTAGAAGGATTGCATGTGTATACTTTTGAAAGCACATACATCTTACACAATAAAAACCCGTACAAACGGAACATATTACTGTGGAGGCGATACATAGACGATATTCTTATTATCTGAGAAGGGGATTTATACCTTGGTTCTCTCTTTCCTGACGTGATCAATGACTGTGACCAGAGCCTAAAGTTCACCCACACTCTGAACAGAACATCGATCACTTTCATGGATGTAACAATTTTTGCAGAACAAGGAAATCTCCACACAAATACATTTAATAAACAAACCGACTGAAATACGTTACTAACGTTTGACAGCTTCCAGCCCAACCTCTGAGGTAAAGCGTGCCCATTCGGCAATTCCTCAGATTAAGGAGAAATTGCGGTAAAATGTCAGACTTTAATCTCCAGGCATAAGCACTTGCAGAAATGTTACAGGGCCATAACTATCCAGAAAGGGTGAGAAAAACCAGTGAAAACATGCAAAAAATCAAAACAGAGAGGCACTCTTGGAGAACCATGCCCGTGGTAACACGGCTACCCCGCTCGTGTGTGTTACAACCAACACACAATATCCAACAAAAGTGAAAAAAGTGACAAAGAAACACAAAGATATACTGCAAACAGGTCAAATGAGACAGGAAAAACGTTAGTTTCCTTCAAAATGGCAAGAAGCCTGAGAGACAGTCTAGTGGCACCGCCCTAAAAAAAGTATACAAACCAAAACAACTGTTCTCAATACTTGGAGTTTCCCTGTGTTTGTAGTACACTATGGGCCATATTATCAAGAACGGGCGATAACATTATCGCCGCTTTAGCGGCAGGGAACTGCCGCTAAAACGGCGATAAGGGGCTTGGTAATATGCCCTAGAGAATTCCAATAGAAGCCCAGGTTCTGGTGTCAAGGACATCAAACCTGGGCTTCTATTGGAATTCTCTAGGGCATATTATCAAGCCCCTTATCGCAGCTTTAGCGGCTGTTTCCGGCCGCTAAAGTGGCGATAATGTTACGCCCGTTCTTGATAATATGGCCCTATGCCTGTCGGAATTGCAGCATTTGCCACCTGAGGTTTGCCACAAAAATGCTGAATCTGGAACCGGGGAGGGTGTGTACAATAAGGAAAGTAGGAAATACACAAACTGCAACACAACGAATGTGGTGCAACAAATAAGTTGCCCATGCAGTCTCCACTACATAGCAATGACGCCTCGAAAAATAAAGACACACATATGTGAACATTGCAGCAATGCCCGCTGCAGACGCAACACCACAAAAATGACTGATGATTTCCTCAGAGAAGGTTACACTACCAGTGACATCACGTGGCTCATTATAGAGCAGCTGGAGAGCAATGCAGGCAACACAGAGAGATTACTGTTTGAAAAAGAACAGCGTTGGATATACTGGTTGTCCACACAAACGACCGACTGAATGACAATATCCCCTGGAATTCCATTGAATGGTGATAGACCTAGTCACCAGTTCCAATGGCTACCAAAGAAAACCCTCTTTGACATGAATTAAATACACCTAGTCACATTTGAGCCCAATAGAGGGGTTAGTGCCTGTTTAAATGCTCTGTCCTACAGCAGTATAAGAGGAGGCTTCCTGTAACAACTATGGACCTCTGGTCTAATTCTACACATCACATTAAATTATACATCTTTTAATGACTCATGTTTTGTTGTGCAGTTTATTTTTAAATGTTTGCTTTTCAAATACACCTTCTTTGTTCACACTCTGTGCCACATTAGGTATAATTTTACATTACACATTCCCCTCGAGGACGGACAAACAGCTCCAGCCATGTCAATGGATCAGTGGCCATGAACGCTGGCAAATGCGCCACGCGCTCACAGTGTGGCACAAACCTGAAAACTTCCCTCGCCGCTGTCGACTGGGGGTGGAGTTAGATACGTAGCTGATGAGGACCTGAAGTAGGTACCTAGCGGACGAGCACCTTTGGCGAATGTGTGACTACTAGTGTCGACCCCTCAGAGCTTCCATGTTTCAAGGGAGTACGGCACAACAAGTATGTATTTCAAGACAATCAGTATTCTAAATGTACTCGTAATGCTAAGGTAACGCTACAGTTCTCCTTCTCCACATCACCATTTTTGTAGATCTATTTATGTACACTTCAAGGGGAGGGGATGTGATCTAACGGCTAGGGCGATGGTCCTCAAATCTGGGGAACTGGGTCTGAGTCTCAGCAATGACGCTCAACATCCTGTGGTTCTGGGCAAATCACTTAATCTCTCCGTGCCTTTGGGTCAAGTTTGTGCTATATAAAAATCAGCAAAAAAAAATCCTGAACGTTTCCACACGATGCATGTTTCACACATTGCACTGCCAATAAGAATGCATATATTGACAATGCGGTAAGACTCATTCATTCTGCATTATCAATATGATATAATTGAACTCACTACCTAACATTCATTGAGGTGGGGAAGTGAGAAATTCAATGAGATCTTTTTTGAAGGAACGCAGATGTTCCCGCATATTAGGAAACACTGCATAGTTTAAATGCGCTGCTAATGCATTGGCCATGCTCCACATACCCAATGACTACCATATAACTATGATGTCTTAATTTATTTATGTTTACTACATAAACTCGAGAAAAATGAGACAACAATCGTAAGTTATGAACTGTCATATAAACACCACATGCCTTAGCACGCATGTGTTACTGGTCCTGAAGAAAGCCATACTAACCTACTGCCATTCAAACTCAAATGGCTGAAACATGTAAACCTGGAATGTGAGAGATCATCACTATCTCAGAGCACATCCACCACTGTTTTTATAGTTAGCCATAGGTTACCTTCCCTAAAATTACCTTCATTGGTGGCTAACCTAGAGGCAACTTTAAAAGTACTTTTCCACCTCAATTGTGACTCACAAAACAAATCCCGCTCTGCTGTAATCAGGCATCACAGCACACCCGGATGGATGCACTTGGCGTCTTGGGTGGGAGCCCTATGATGGACCATGCCATTACCTAGCATTAGTGGGTGAGGGTTCTATTAAAAAAAACAAGAGATTTTTCTACACATAGATGTGAGAAGGGCATTCAATATAGGTTATGGATCGTGGTAGTAAGTTCGTTTTTCATTGATTATTGTATTTAATAAGTGAAAGTGAGCAAGCACTTTTCTCACTCTCTATTCTTGTTACTTTTCTAGATCATTTGTTGCTCATAGTAATCCCTATAGATTCCAAACAATATGGAAATGCTCTTGCAGCCTTAGATGTTCTTTGAAATTCACTAAGCTAGGATGAAATATGGTCCATGTGACACCAATTCACACATATGAATGCAATTCATGTGGCCCACACTCTAAATGATAAACCTGCAAACTACTCCTTCTCTGGGAATTAGCAGGTGGGAGTCTAAAAGAGCAAAAGCAATGAATCCACCAAAGGGTCAATATATTGTTATCACATGAAGGCACTCTGAGGAAGGAAGGAAGTAAGGAAGGAAGGAAGGAAGGAAGGAAGGAAGGAAGGAGGGAGGGAGGGAGGGAGGGAGGGGGGAGGTGGGGAGGTGGGGAGGTGGGTGGGTGGGTTTGTTGGTTGTGTACAGAGCAGTGCACTATAGCCATTGTCTGGAAGAAATGGATTAGATGTGTAGAATGTGTGCAGGCCTGCTGTAGAAAGAATACTGGTCAGAGCACAATGCAGTCCTAGCATTGCCTAGCACCTATTGCCACAAGCACCGTCTTCCTTTGCACAGCCTTGCGTGCACAAAAAAGGCTCTGCACAAGTTAGAGCAGCCAATTTACTCATTGTAGTAGTGAAGTAGGTTTGGTTCTATACCCCACTTTGCAAAATGCTGTAAAGGCAGAGAACCAGAAGTAGACCTTTAAGGAACAGCTGGTCCACCTTCCTGCATTAAATTCAGAATGCACCCCAATAATTCACGACCCCTCTCTTGTACTAACGCGTGGTTCACACTGTCACAATGCAAGCGGTTTTGAAGGTAACTTGTGTTAATTCTCCCTCAAAGCATAGGTTGCTAATGATGAAAGCTTGCTCTTATCTAGTTCAGAGTTTTATCTTCCTAGGCTTCCATTCAAAGACAACAGGGCCTAGGATTAGTGAAGGAGGAGGTGAAAATGTCTTCTGTGAAAGGATTAGTGTGGATGAAAGCGACAAAGCAGTAATTGAGGTCATGCACATTGGATTCATGATGACATGGTCAATAAAGATGGTTTTAGCTACAAGATGCATGTTATTGTAAAGAGGTGGGACTTTCTGTATCTGATGACTAGAATCATTAATCGTAGGCTTAGTTTTAGCTGGTTTAGGGATAAACCAATCACAATCCACCCAACCATTGACTTTGTCAATGATATAACCAGTTTTGAGATTATTGACATACTGATTTATATTTAGGTCCAGAATACAATATGTGCAGAGCGGAATTCCCTTGTGGGTTTATGCTCTGTACAATCACCTTTTGTCTGGTGCTCCTGCACGTGGATGTTATGGGAGTGGGAACCGATTTTTCCGGCCAGAAAATTCAGATGGAAAATTGTTTTGGGAAAAGCTGCTTTCCAGCCCAGATCTATTTTCCAGCTCTGGACCGACACTATGCTCTGCCAGGCAACATCTTCCTCTCCCTTCCCCCAATCTACCATCCCCCCTCCCCTACTTTCCCACCCCACCCAGGAGTTCTTGATCATATTTACTCCTTTCTGGAAGCAGGTTGTAAATGTGTGCATTAATTCACTGATAATCAAGAATGCAATACAGTGTCCCGCCTGGTAAATCCAGGTCCCCAAGGTTACTCCCTATACCAAGGGGTGTAAGTTGCACTAAGTGGGAGTCCTCTATGGAAACTCCAGCCGGTAACAGAAATCCAGCCACCTGGAATCTCTGCACAGAATTCCTCAATAACTCAGGGTTTGGGATTTAATGGGTGATCTAAATATCATCTATTATGTGTTTTTGACTTTGTAATAGAGGTATTGGTGATTTTTTCCAACAAAATCTGCATCTCCTGGTGTTTTTCCGGGCCTTTTCGCCTGGCAAATAGTGGCAGTTTTGCTCCACTTATATTTACGTGGGAAAGACCTCGGGGTTTTGGACCACTCTGATTCACTGGGCGGACGGGTCGTGCAAGTTAGCAGGTCCCTGGTTAATTGATCTCTCGGTATTATCATGAGGTAATGGCTTTCAACTGGAGATGGCTATAAGAGCCAAAGACCAGGGGCCTTAAAAACGTGAAGGAACATTACCTATGTAATAGTACTCCTGTCCTCGTTGCTAATGCTGTAAAAACATATTTGTGTGGACTTGGGGGCATATCAGCAAGGCGATGCAATAAAATTATCGCCGCTTTAGAGTCCGTTTTCGGACAAAAAGTGGCCATAATTTTATCGCCCTATCAGCATGGACACGCTAACGCGTGAATCCATGCCTTAGCGCCTGTTTCCTGAACGCCCAGCTTTGCATCTCTAATGAGATGCAAAGTGGGCGTTTCTCCCCAAAATAACTGGAGAAATGTTGCTAACCGACATTTCTCCAATTATCAAGGTGTACGCTAACATGCAGAGCGATAAGAAAAGTAGCGCTAACAGCGGTTATCGCTACTTTCCTTACACCTGCTTTTATTCTGATTTAGCCATATAATCCAATGGGAGGTGGATTACATGGCTAAATCCACCCTGCCCTATCAGCAAGGTATCGCCGGTCGCAGTGCGATTATCGCTGGATTTCCAGCGATAATCGCACTGTTTTGTGGCTAACGCATGGATTTCTATCGCTTGAGATATAAGCGTTGCTGATAGCATGCTATCTCCGCAATAGAATCCAGCGTCAGCCTGCGATAATTATCCTCGCGCTAAGAGCGCTGGGCGATAATTCTCACAGGCCCTTGCTGATATGCCCCTTGGTATTTCAGCTAAAAATCCTATAACAAGTTCTGAAATCCCTCTTCCTTTCAGAAGTTTGCTGTCACAAAATTACAGCTTGTATGTGCACACCACTGAAAGAAACCTTCTAAAAATGTCATTCTGTCACAGGTGGCGCTGTGGAAATGAAGATGTTAGCTCATCCTTCCTATTCCTTGCTATTGGCTGTAAAGAGTCCAACCTTCTCACAGGATATTCCACCAAAGGTCAAACTACCATTCTTTTGCAGTCAGTGGGTGTTTCAAGTCGAGATGATGAATTTATTTTGATACTATGCAAACTCGAACACAGTTCCAACAAGAAATCATCTTTTCTTATTTTGAGGTGCCTGCTCCCTCTTTGAATCTATGTGTTAGTTCTGAATGGTACAGTCCAATCAAATCTAACAATGTGCTGAAGAAGACCTAAAGTTCGTAGAGTATAAGATGTACAACAGTTTTCTCAAGTACATATAGCCAGGTATGCTCAGTTCCCCCAGTAGACATTTTCTTTAGAGATAAAGGTGAAGCAGGGAAGTACTGGAAGTTCTCATCATTTTTGACACAGGAAAGGAATATTCGAAATTGATCAACCACTTAAAACCTCATTTTTAGATTTGACGTTAGGCATGACCTTTTGATTTTACTAAAATTATATACATAATAATGTACCCACTAACAAGGCCTTTCAGCCAGCCATCTTCATCCATTGGTCTGTCCTGTCACACATTTCTTCTGCCCATTACAGCATAATGCATGGGCCAACATCAAGTCACTTCAGCCACTGGTTAACTTCACTGTGAGTGACGATATTCTGCTCTTTCACATGAACATTCGAAGTAGTTCCTTCACTGCCTGGGACTACTATAATATTGGGTGCTTTTTGACCTTTATGCTTAATTTGATCTGGTGGTTGCAGAAGGGGACCACTAGTACTCATTTTGGAGACTTTGATTTATTTTTCCTCAATAGACCTTGATCCAGAGAAAGATAGAGAAATAAACAAAAGAGTAAAGAGGGAAGAAGAGAGAAAGACAGAAATACAGATACAGAGAGAGAAAGCAGCGATAACAAAGAACCTGAAAGAGTGAGAAAATATCTGGAAGTAAATTAAAGAGGCATCTGGTGGAATCAAGATTATGCAGCCTTGGTTTTCACCACCAACCTTCCACAGAGCCAGCTGCGGGTTTCTGAGCAAATCTTTGGTCCCTGCCACTTATTATTTTACAAATTAAGCACTGGGCAAATGGTGTTCTATAGACTGTAGTCGGATGGACAGTGTACTGTGTGGGCAGTCCCTTCTGTCCCTTATGTGGGAGAGAGACACGAGAAAGTAGAGAGGGCGACAAAAGGAAAATGAAAGACTTGATGATTCTAAATGCTTTTGCTCTGCCCCACTTATTAAATTGCCAGTTTTGACATCACAGAAGAAATGTCAGCCTTTTCATTGTACTGATGTGACAACCATAATATATGAAACAGCACATTAATTACCAATGGGGCTCGTAGAAAAAGAGAAGTGTAGACAGCGGCGGACGGGACAGGAAAACTCGGTGAGGCGGTTGGCGGGTGGAGTCGGGACTGGGTTGGAGGGTGAAAATCGACAGATGACGGAATAGGTATAATTAAATAAATACATAATAACTATTCCGTCGTCCTCTCCCCACGCCGTGCCTTGCCCCACCTCACCACATTTACCTGTGCCGGCCGCCGCTGTGTGTAGAGAAGATGCAGCTGCAGTTTCTGACCTCTACCTGAGCAGGTCCAGGGAAGGCATGGCTTGGCAGTTCGGGCTGGACTGTTCCCATGAGGCACAGGGTCAGACTGATTTGCATATGGCCATGTCTGAACTGGGGTGGCAGAGTGGGCTAAAGAACGGTGATGGATCAAACCCAGATCTGTTGACTGGGTGTGAGTGTTTGATTGGTTCTGATGCTCCCTACATCACCACCCACTTTTGTAACGCTCTACCTGAGCAAACCAGGAGATAGTGAGCAAGAAGCTTTGTTTCCATGGCAAGGCCTCCTAAAGGAATTTATGGACAGATGTTGGGGAGACAGTGTGGCCTAATGGCTAGGGCAGCCGAACTTCGAACTAGGGAACAAGGCTCCTAGTCTCGGCTCTACCTCATGTGATTCTGCACAAATCGCTTAACGCCACCGCCAGAGCCTAAACATGTGTAACTAGTCTGTTTCTCTTGCAAAGTTCTCTATTGCCCTTTGTCCGGGTTTACGCTATATACAACAGCAAAAACAATCTTTGTGGTGGCTTTCCTAATTTAGGCACCCTTATTACATGGTTTTGGGATTCCTATTTAGATTTTAAACTTGTGTGGGCTCATATAGAGGGAACTTGACACAATGTCATTAGAGCAAATCAGATGAACACTGGAATACATTGGACTAGGAAATAAAGAGCAGTCCTGGCTGAAATGCTCAGTCCATAACCACTCTCTGCCTGCTCCTCCGTACTCTATACCGATCCATTAATCCATTCTGTATGCATCTTTCTCTCAAATTACTTTCTCTTTACCTCCCTCTCTGTCTCTTGAAGCCCCCACATGCCTGTTGCATTAAGCCTGGGATCTGGGGAAGTGACAGAGGTACTGTCGCACCCCTGGACTTTCAAGGGCTCCTGCCCACAGGGGTAATGCCCGATAGAATAAAAGGCCAGCCCGGCCTGTACACTACACGTTATTTTAGGAATGGGGGTTTGGTGACTTGCCCAGAATCACAGGCTGTTGAGCTGTGGGTGCATCTCAAACCAAGGGGCATATTTACCACAGGAGCATCACATTTTTGACGCTCCTGTGGAGCTGTGTGCTGGCCCATATTTACAAGGCCACGCAAAGTTACTTTGTGTGGCTATACACAGCCTTGTATATATGGCCCTCTTTCATTCAGTACTCTATGTCAAAGGGGTGTGTAATGTGTGTTGCTGTGGATGTTCCCACACAACACCCATGGATTTTTGACACTGCCCCACTTTTACAAGGATTTGTAAAACTGAGGCAGCGCAAAAAAAACAACACCTTTCCAGGGGAGGCATTAAAGTGGTGCAACGAGGAGAAATACTTTTATTTCTCTTTTTTTTGCGCTTACTATCTGTGCTGCATTCTGCAGCACACATAGAAGGAGCAAAACACCATTAATGATTGTTTTTGTGCATGAAGGTGTCCCTTCCTGCACACACACAATCATCCCTGCAACGCAGGCACCCTTGCACCATGGTGCAAGGGTGCTTGCATTGACGCACAGCTGCTGTTTGTGCAGTGGCTCAGGAGGGAGCGCAGCGGTGTGCCATATTCTTGTAAATACAGCACATCCCTGCATTTTTTAAATAAATTGCACAGCTGTGCCATATCATAGTAAATATCCACCCAGGTTCCCCTGCTCCTGCATGGGTAGCTTCAACTCTTAGGACACATCTACCTGCTCTTTAGTGGTAAAGGAGATTTATTAACTGTCTATTCTAGTAACTCTTTGAAACTTTTTTGACAGAGAAGAGGCTCCGAGTCTGACTATAGAGACAGCGTGGTGCTGTCGAGTCTATCTAGCCTTGATTTAAAAGTCTCCTGTGTGATAAAAACGCCTGCTTCATATTAGGGGCTCAGCTAAACGGAACGTGCCTGAAAGGGCTCAACTCTCTGAACTAGTTGACAAAATTCTCTCTTAAAGGGTATTCTCTCTGAGACATCTTACCTCCTGGGATCTGAGGGTGCTAGTAAAGATAAATTGGTATTTAAGGACCTGCCCGAGCTTCTAGCAGGCAATTCACTGCAACAAAGCTGCAAATGGAATCCATTTCCTTAAACTGTTTACTGAACTGCTGCTGATATACACGTTAGCAGCACTTTCTGACCTTCCAGAGCTCTGCACTCATCTGTCAATTAGTGGCAAATGCAAGGGCAACCTCCATTAGCCGCGTCCTTTTCTGTCACTCGAAACTGTGCAATCCCAAATAGCATCGCTGATGAACTTGGCCTTTAAGGATATTTTGTGCATAGTACAGTTTCTGCTGTCCCTGCGTCCTACCCCCAACCTGTCTGCCCTTCTCACAGTCTCCACAATTCATTTATTTCCTCTTTTTTGCCACTCTTTACTCTGCATTTTCAGCCCTCTTTGCAATTTCTCGTTGGTGCTGTCATTTAAAAAGCTTAAAACTCACTAAGGTGCAATAGGGATCTGCATGCCATAGAGGGTGCTCACCACAGTGGCATAGCTAGGCCTTAGGCTGCCCATGGCGCCCCCTGCATTTCCCGCCCTCTGCGGCCTGATCGAAGAGCGGGGGGGTCAATTCATGTGGCTGCGATGGCCACAGGTGATAGCGGGGGAGGGGTTTATGGGGGTGCTGCTGATTCTTGCAGCCGAGATGGCCGCAGGTAAGAGTGGGCGGAGGGGGTCCGGCCGCCCCCAAAACTCGTGTTGCCTGGGGCGGTCCGCCCCCATCGTCCGCCACCCCAGCTATGCCACTGGCTCACCAACTGCCCTACCTGTTGAACAGCCTTCATTGTGTAAAAGGTGCAAGCTCAGAAAGAAATTTTCATTTCCTTCATGTATCCTCCATGCAGTGTGTAACGAAATTTGAAGCCCTCCCTTTCAAAGTACGTGTATGAAGCCCCCTCCAATCACAATCAGGAGCTCTCAGGCCAGGGTACTGTGCTGAAGCGGGGGCTACGAGGGCCTTTGTGGATAAGCTGTTACCATGTTTTAGGGACAGAGCACCTGCACTTTAGCACTGGTCAGCAGTGAAAAAGTGTCCGGAATCCTAAAGCCAGCAAAAATGAAGTCAGCAAAAGAGGAGGTCAGAAAGAAAAAAAAAGTCAGGGGAAACCATGCTAAGGATGTCAGGTCCAACACGTGTCCCCCCAGCTGAAAGTGGGTAGAGCTACCCAACCTCTGGGGAGTTCACTTCACTAAGGTGGAATAACCTGGAGAGGCCATCAGCATTGGTGTGATCTGTTCCAGGATGGTGTTCCACCATTAAGTCTATTCCTTGTAGGGAGATGGACTACCTCAACAGTTCAGGATTCTCACCCCTCATCTGCATTAACCATCTGAGGGGCCTGTTATCTGTCTGAACCCGGAAGTGAGTGCCAAACAAGTATGGTCTTAGCTTCTTCAACACCCAGACCACAGCAAATACTTCTCTTTCTATTGTGATCCACCTCTGTTCCCTAGGAAGTAACTTCCTGATGGTGAAGGGTACAGGTTGATCCAGGCTCTATTAATTTAGTTGTGAGAGCACAGCCCCTACAACATACTATGAGGCATCTGTCTGAACAATGCATTCTTGGGAGAAGTCAGTGGCCTCGAGTACTGGAACTGTGCACATGGACTTCTTCAGTGTGTCAAAGATTTTCTGGCATGGCTCTGTCCAGATTACCTGACCTGGCGGCTTCCTGGAAGTCAGCTCTGTCAAGGTGGCGACATTGGTGCCATACAGTTCTAAAAAGGCCCTCCATGTGGGTCCTGTGGGGTTCCCATGCCAGAATTGTCTCAATCTTGACCTGGAGGTGCAGCACCTTGTCCTCTTCCACTTGGTGACCCAAGTAGACCACAGATCCTCGCCCTATCCTGCATTTACTGGCCTTGATAGTCAGGCCTGCCCTCTGCAGATCTGAAGCACTTCCTTGTGGTGACAATGTTGATCCTCTCAGCTGAAGCTGAAGTCCGCAATGTCACCCAAGTAGGCAGCACTGAAGACCTCCAACCCAGCCAGGGCCTATTGATCAACCTCTGGAAGGTGGCAGGGGCGTTGTTTAACTTGAAGGCCAGGATCTGGAACTGGATGTGCCCTTCTAGTGTGGAGAATGCAGACCTCTCTTTGGCCACATTGGTCAAGGCCAGTTCCCAGACGTTGGATCAAATGTGCTGAGGAATTGAGCAACTCCAAGCCGATCAATGCGCTCATCAGCTCTGGGTATGGAGTGTGCGTCAGTCTTAGTGACTGCTTAATCCCACGGTAGTACACACAGAATCGAAGTTCAGGTGTGACACCCGGAGGAGCAGCCTTGGGGACCAGCACTACTGGGTTGGACCAAGGGCTGTTGGAGAGCTCAATAATCCTTAGAGGCAACATTTTAGAGACATCATCCTGAATGTTAGCCCTCACTTTGTCAGGCAACATGTACATTTTGTTTTTCACAGGTGAGGTGTCCCCAGTGTCAACATCATGGGTGCACCTTGTAGTGAGCACTAGGGTAAGTGAAAAGAGAGGGGCAAACTGCCCCAACAACTAGCAGCAGTCTCTCTGTTGATCTAGGGTCTGTGTAGGGGAGAGTCTGAGACCCTCCACTAACCCATCCTCCTCTTTGGAAGAGGTCGGGCAGAGGATCACTATCCTCTCCCTCCCCATCATCAGTTACCAAGAGCATGGTAATCTCAGCCTCTCAAAGTGTGGCTTGTGCAGGTTCACGTGAAGGACCCTCAATGGGTTCCTAGGAGTCTTGCGCTCCTCTACCTCATAGGGCCCGGACCAGCGGCCTTGCATAGCATGGGGCTCCACGGGCTCCATTACTCACATTTTCTGTTCAGGCTGAAACTCAACCAGAGTGACATTCTGGTCATACCAGCATTTCATGTACTCCTGGCTAGCTTCCAGATTCACCTGGGTGAGCTTCTGGAAGTGGGCTGTCTGGTTGCTAAAAGGCCAGCATGTAGCTGACCACATCCTGGGCGGCTCTCCCGGGATCTTGCTCCCAGCTCTCCTATACCGACCTAAGAGGCCCTCTGAAAGGGTACCAATAAAGAAGTTCAAAGGAGCTAAAACCAACCCCCCTTCTGCGGTACCTCCCTTTATGCAAACAAAAGGCATGAGAGGAGGACATCCCACTTATGCCTAATGGTGTCTGACAGACCCATAGTCATGCCTTCAGGGTTTGCTTGAACCTCTCAACCAACCCATTGATCTGAGAGTGGTATGGGGTGATAAACTTGTATGTCACCACACTCTTCTTTCACATGGCCTTCCTGTAGTAATACATGAAGATGGTGCCCAAGTCAGATACCACCTGCTTGGGGAATGCCACATGGGTAAAGATCCCCATCCGTGCCTTGTCACAATGGGCTCAGTAACTGCACTCAGGGGGATAGCTTCCGTGTACCGGGTGGCATGGTTCACCAAGACCAGAATGAATCTGTTGCCCATGACTGTCTTGGGGTTCAGAGGTCCAATGATGTTGCTAACCCTTTCAAAGGGGGTGCTAACGACAGGGGAGCCTTGCGTTTCCCCCTTGTCTTGCTACTTGCCTGCCTGGTAGGACAGGACATACAAAAGTCTTGTCTTGCCAGAAATGACCTGCCAGTGACACATTATGGGTCAGACCCAGTAGGAAGGTTCTTTAGCACTGGGAGACAACCAGCACACATGTGGTACCAGACTCAGGAACCTTAGGCTCACTATAAAGTATATTAGGTGCTTGCCAGAGGCGTCACCAGCTGGCTGCGCGTCAGCCTGCTGCCACAGGTCCTCAAGAGAAGGGCATTCTTTCTGTGCCCTGCAGAACTCCTCTCTGGTGGGACCCCCCTACCTGCTGCAAACTGGTGAGCTCAGGCAGGTTCCCCAATTCGGCAACTTCCTCCCCTGTAGGTATCAGGGCATCCCCCTAAGGGCAATAGGGGCATTACAAGCTCACTACTTTTCAATGTTTAAATGAATTCACTGAGATTCCTCTTCATTACCGCAGTGATTGCTAGCGAGGCCAACCACTCCGAATAGAGGGGTAGGCGGTTACTTATGCTTACGAGTGGTGTGTGTGTCATACCGCGTTTTTTAACCACTGTTACTGTTATACTGAGTCATACACTACCGAGACACTCGTGATAGTCTCATTTACATCTTGTAAGGCTAACGGACTGCCTCGAGCACCATGGCAGCGATGCCTAGATTTTACTGTCACAGTATGGATTTCACCCTATATACCATGGGGTTCACAAATATGATATATGCATGCAATATACCGGTCACTTCTGACGATGTCTTGCCAGTCCAAGGTGACAAACTGCCTGTGTATGTCACTGCATGGGCTGCAAATGTGTGCAGGATTCTATCACACATGAGTATGAGGTAGAATGATGACAGGGGCATGTTACACTGACCATGCCTAGGATAATTCCCGAGGATATGAATGCCAATTTGACAACATTCTACTCTAAGCGAAGCCTCTATTTACATGTGATCTGCATGTTTGTTTGTGTTTCTCTCTTTTTTATCTCATCACTAGGTTGGGTAAAGGAACGCGATTCAGACGTTCCAATAAGCGCTTAGACACACTCAAATAGGTATTGTAGGAATATAGAGTGTCTCCTCCCTGATTCCTAGTTTTACTTTCTCTTATCTTACCTCACAGTCCTGACAAAGTGCTCTTAGATCTATTAGGGACCAACATGAAGCGTGAAACATGTTGACCTAATTTCACTTTTTCACTCACTTTCACAGATTTGGGAGCAGCAGGAAGACACTCATCCCTCCGTTACATTTGCTTGAAGGAGGTGCTCTTCATCCCTTGTTTTTTAACCTTACCTTCTGGACCCCTGAATAAAACTTGGTTTCTGGGTACCGTGAAGGTAATTTTAACTCACCCACTCACTTCCCTAGGCCCACACACCCACATGCAGAACTGTGGCTTCTCCTTTAAAAAATCTTCGATAAAGAGCCCTCTCGCGGTGCCCGTGGGGGACAGCAGCACCACCCCCATGAGGAGCACCACCCGATGATGAAGCATGACACTCCCAAATGTGTGTGAGGGCACTACTTCTAAAAGGAGGAATTCCCCCACTTTCATCTAGACCCAATTGCATTTAGAGACCACACTGACACAACTACCCAACCAGAATAGGTTGACTTTCTCTCTTTTAGGAACAATTACCCCACAGTGAGTCCGACCCCCTACCTGCTGCCAATTGGTGAGCTCAGGCAGGTTCCCCAGTTTGGCAACTTCCTCCCCTATAGGTATCAGGGCTTCCCCCTCAGGTTATGCTTCCTTCCCGACCGTGGGAATTTCAGTAATGGGTTTCTGTGCCCCTTGCCCTGGCTCTTTTTGGCAGGTGCCTGGGCCATTCTTCCAGGCTCCAGGTCCTCTTGACTACTCTGATGGGCTGCGATGGACTGTGTGGTCAGGCACACCCACTCAGGCAATCCTAACATCTCCACATGGGACCTGAGCTCCACCTCCTTCCAGGTGGTATGCTCCAGGTCATTACAGAGCTGACAATCCACAGGCATGGATGGATTCACAGCTAATTTAAGCAGACATGCGACCCATCCCCTCATTCAAAGGGAACAATAGCCACTGGGTAGTGGCTCTCACAGCTGTCAGCTGCAACCACCTGGTGGAACACAGTAGGGACTACGTGCTCTGAAGACAGCAGATGACACCAGACAATTGTCATACTGGCTCCTGTCTCTCTCAGAGCCTCCACCTTCTGCCCATTGATAGAAACCCACTAACTGTACTTCTTGGTATTGTCAGGCATGTGGGTACTCTGTACCATCTCTCCATCACCCAGGGGCGCTAGAGTTAACTGTGATACTTCCCCCAGACTATTTGGCATAATCTCTTCTCCAAATGCTACACTAGCCAACCCCATTGACTGTCCACTGGTGGGGGGCTATGCCCGCTTGTGACACTTGGGATCCCTCTTGAAGTGCCCTTCCTGCTGACACTCATAGCTCTTCAGGGGTCCCTTTCCTGCAGACTTACTGCCAGGGAACCGCTTCTTCTTAGTTCACTAGGGGATGGGAGCTCTGACCCACAGAACTTGTTTGTGGCACTTTGGAGAACTCCTTGCTTACATGTTTTTTCTTCCCTCCTCCTTCTTCTTGTGAAGACCCTACCCACCCTTGTGGTGATCCCCCAAGATACCTAATTATAGACTCTGGTGCTGGCCCAGTGGGCCACCTCCTTAGCAAGTTCTCAGAGGTCAGAGAGCGTACTGTCAACAATGTGTTGGCACAGATCTGGAGAAAAAGCCTGAACAGGTACTCTTGTGCAATCTAATTGTACAACCCCTGGTAATCTTTCCCATCACTGCATTTTACCCAAAAATCAAGTGCCTTGCAAAGGAAATCCACTCAATCCACTCAGGTCTGTCAGGAAAGCTTCTAACTAACCCTGAATTTCTGCCTGTATTTCTCTGGCGTCAGGCACAACTTCCTGATTAGGGCGTCCTTCAAGAGGGGATAGCTTATCCTGTCGACCCCCTCTAGGGCCAATAGGGTGTCCCACCCCTCACTAGGTATGTGCCTCCACAGATGAGCTTCCAAATCCTCTTCAGGGACCTTGTGCATCTGCAGAACAATCTCATAGGCATCAAACCATCTGTCTTCGTCTTCTCACACCACAAAATTAGACTCAAAATCCTTGGGAATGTGGACTCTTATGTCAGATGACACTGCAGTATTGCTGCCACCACTGAACTCTAATTTCTCAGCCTTGAAGTCCAGTCCCTTTAGGCTCCTCTCATAAACCAGCCGCTCTAGAGCAAGCCTCTCCTCTGTGGCTAGTTTCTGCTGTTCCATGTCCAACCTTGTTTTCTTTTCCCCTTCCTCCACTGCCAGCCTTTTCTCCTCTAAGGCTCTCTCCTTCTCCAATTTGATCTTAGCCTGCTCCAATGTTAACTTTCTCTCCTCCCTTCTGACCTCCAGCTCCACTGGGGACAGACCTCTAGGTTAAACCCTTCTCCTTGCCCGGGGTGGAATCATCGATCCTGGAAGGATGTTACCCCCCTCCTCCACAGGCTGCAGTTCAGGACCCTCTACTGAGCCCTGGTCCAAATCATCCTTCACATCTAGCGCCTCCTCATCCTTCTCTAGGTTCTCATTCAATGTAGCATGGACCTCTGCCTTTTGCAGATCCACCTTCCTTGTGGTGCTCTTTACAGGAAGTTCAATATTCTTGAGTAGCCCGCAAGTTTGGCCAGCTCAGACTCAATTTTTGCAGTGGTAAAAGCAGGTCTAGAACCTCCAGCCAGAGACATGATTTTATTTATTAAATCAAAAATGCCAATCAGGGAGATTTGAAAAGTTAAAAATACCAATCAGAGAGTAGGGAAAAAAATATTAATGAGGATCAGAGATAATTGATTCAAATTAGTCTAATGTGTGGATGGTAGTGTACACCAAATTGCTGTAAGGCACTGCTTAAACACAAGTACTATACTCACCACTGATCACCAATGTTACAAACGGGGTCTCTAGTTGGCAGAGCTATGCACCCTGTCCAAGTAGGGCCCACCACTCTAGTCAGGATAAGTCAGATACACATGTTAAATTAACCTGTGCGCACAGTGGTAGCTTGACACAGACCAGTCAGGCTTAAGTTAAGAAGCAATGTGTTGCACTGATAATCTTTGGTATCTTGGAAGGTGAAGGTTCTAAAAGAAAGTTTGGGAAGTCACTGTCACAATTATTATTCATACTAATATTAATCACATGAAGAGAAATGTGTATGAAATGGGTGTCCAGAGTTCCACCAAAATTATTCTGTATGGGTCAGATCAGCACAGCAAATTGCTAATTTGGAATGTATAAATAGGGTAGATAAACTAGTTAAGATATGGGAACCTATTCTGATACGATTTAAGAACTACCCTAGAAGTTCAAGGATTGAAGACAGAAATCTATCTAGAAGGAGTACCGAGATAGCTCGGGGAGCTCCCACAATATGCTGAATTGATGCCTGTTCAGGAGCAACTGGCACTTAGCTGGATAGGCCATGTCGAAAGGTCACAATGTACTTTGCACCTCTTGTCTTATATGAGGACATTAAAAAAAATAATAAAACTAAAAAAAGAGGCATTGTATAAAGTGCAACACTTATTCAGTAAATCAGTTCAAACACCACGCAAAAATAATCCACACCAGGTATAAAAAATAGAGCTTAATTTATTGAATAATACGAGACCAAAAATGACACAAATCCAAGAAGTAGAACTGGAGTTATGAATTTTTAAAGATGTTATGGAAATTTAGTGCTTAAAAGTCAATAGTGCTTAGGGATTACTTAAAGTCATGCAGCACCGGGTCAAATCTGAAAAGTCAAGCCGACCGCGATGGAGCACAGGCTGGATACAGAAGCCATGCAGCCCATGATGAAAACAGTATTTTTCCTGCGCATGTGTCGACGTCGAGGAGCAACTGCGTTGGTTCTGAGTCCTGAAGACAGGTCCCACGTCATCGTTGCATCCCTTTACGATGAAGGCACTGCATCGTCAATTAGCCTCTCATACAGTTCCTGCATCATCAATGAACCCCTTACACTAAAGATGCTGCGTCATCGTCAAACCTCGCAGTCGGGTCCTGCTTTGCTTGTTGTCAAAACCTATATGATAGAGGTGCTGCATCGTCGTCGAGTGTCACTGTCCATACTGTATAGTCTACGAAGTGGCATTGCATCTGCATCAAAGGCAAATGCATCGGTTCTAACTGGCACAAAGCAGGCGTTGCGTGGATTTTGACGGAAAACAGCTGCAGAAACGCTCTTGAAGGAATAGACTGGATTGGCACATCTTGGAAGGACAGGACTCACAGCTGGCAGAGTACAGCAGCTGAAACAGAGTTGAATGAAGTCTTTGATGCCCCGGAGACTTCAGAACAGGAGGCAAGCCATCAATCCCTTAGAGTCGCTTGGTTCTGGGGATGTAGAGTCAGGTCCAGTCCTTCTCCCGACCAGACAAGGGGCAGCAGGGCAGGCACAGCAGAGCATGAGTCCAGCAAATCCAGCAGAGTCCAGCAGAGTGTCATTCCTTTCAGCTGCACAGCAGTCCTTCTTCCGGGCAGAGTGTCCTCAGGTCCAGAGTGTACTGAGTTTGTGGTATCAGGGGTCCAGTACCTTTACCCAGTTGTGCCTTCGAAGTGGGGAGACTTCAAAGACACCTTTGAAATACACAAGGTCTCTGCCCCTCCTACCCTGGCTTCATGCTCACTACAGGGGGAATGCAGCTCTTTGTGTGGGGTCAGGTACTTCTATATCCTAGTGCAAGGGTCAACTCTTCCCACCTAGCTAGCCCAGGGAGACCCATCAGCCTGGTGATGGGCTATCAGAATGTGAATGTCTCACCCCAGCTCCCTTTGTATGTGAATGGCTAGAGGGAATGCACAACACCCAGCTGCCACTCACCCCAGACATGTATTAAGAGACAGGCAGAGGCACAGAATGGTTAAAGTAAGAAAATGCCAATTTTCTAAAAGTGGCATTTTCAGACTTACAATTTAAACCCCAAATTTACCATAAGTTGTGATTTTAAATAGTGAGTCCTGAAAAAACAAACTTTACATTTCTATCTTGTCTGAATTGGAACTTACGCTTATAATATGTGTAACAAGGTAATCCCAATGTTAAGCAATGGGCAAGAAAGGCTTTGCAGTAGTGAAAAACAAATTTGAGAATTTTTCACTCCCTGGACATGTAAAACTTAAAAGTACAAGTCCAACATAAAAATACACTGCACCCTGCCCTTGGGGGTGACGTATATGTATTAAAATGGAAGGTTTGAGCCTTGCAAGTGGGTTACCTTGCCAGGCCAACTTAGCAATTTAAAACCGCACACACAGGCTCTGGCAATGGCAGGCCTGAGGCATACTACTACTGGAGAGTGTGGCACAATCAGTGATTTGGGCCCACTAGTAGCATTTCATTTACAGGCCTGCGCACATGTAGTGCACTTTACTAGGGGCTTATAAGTAAATTGAATATTCCAATTGTGGATAAGCCAAAGTTACCATGTTTTAGGGACAGAGCACCTGCACTTTTGCACTGGTCCACTGTGGTAAAGTGCCTAAAATCCTAAAGCCAACAAAAAATGAAGTCAGCAAAACAGGGGGTCAGAAAGCAAAAAATCAGGGGAAACCACGCCAAGGATGTTATGTCTAACACCTATAATATGTATTCTCCAGATATTTAGTAGTGCCAGCTTTCTTACCAATGTATTCGCAGCTTTCTTAGCAAAAACCGGACTGGGGAACCAAATGACGCCTTTCCAAAAATGCTCAAACCAGGCCAGCTCCCTTCGTCTCCTTCCAACATCTCTCTTTGCATCCATCCATCCATCCATCCATCCATCCATCCATCCATCCATCCATCCATCCGTCCGTCCGTCCGTCCGTCCGTCCATCCATCCATCCATCCATCCATCCATCCATCCATCCATCCATCCATCCATCCATCCATCCATCCATTATCTCTCTCCTTCTCTTCTCTAACTGTTATTCCTCTCTGATCGCTTTCTTTCTACCTACTCCTTCCTTCCCTCACTCTCTCTGTCTTTTGAAGCCTCCCTACAGATACTGTCATTAACCTTGTGGAGATGGGGAAAGGGACAGATGCATCAGGAGAGGCCATCAGCTTTTAAAATTGTTGCCCAAGGACTCTAGCCCACAGAGGAAATGCCCATTGGAATGAAAGAGCTATCTGGCCCTGTTAATCATCCTGAACTTTATTTACAGTGTTTTAATCTTGCTTGAGAGATTCAGCATTCCCCATTTGTGCAGAGCCAATCATGTTTTTCATTTTTTTTGATTTAGGATATGAAAAAAAGAGTAAGGCTCGTGGTTCTTGAAGTACGAGATTTGTTCTTCCTATGGAAATCTCAAAGTGAAAGACAAAGGTAATAAACATGGAAGAATCGGCAAGGAAACATAGATTACCACATGTTATTCCCCAAAAACCTGTATCAGTAGTAACAGCGATCAAACAGCAGGGAAATAAGGGGGATCAAGTCAAGGCAGAATCGAGGCTTATATAAGCATTGCGACTGCACCCCACTCCTTTCTCCCAGAAACAACTTCATATAGGGGACTACATTTAAACTGAAGAAGAAATTATACCTTTTCTTCACGGAGAGTGGGGAAGGAGCCTAGATATGATTGGATTTGGCATTCTGTTTATGAGCCCATCTACCTGGAAGAGCTTCTTGGCACTAGGACCACACAGTTAATAAACCAGAAGGAAAGAAGACCGAAGAAAGCGCACCATGGATTTCAAAACATTCTCCTTAGGCCCATGTAGGAAAGTAGCGTCTGCTTCTTATGGTTACCCCCACTTTTTGCTTTATGTGATGCTGTTTTTGACTAGTCTGATTAGGATTCTGCTAATCAGGACCCCATTATCTTCTTTCTCTCTAAACTGTTGTGTTAGTACCTAGGTACAATCCCAGATTGGACCAGAGGTACCCTTATCAGTCCCTAGTATATGGTACCCATATACCCAGGGCATAGTTACCCGAGAGGTCTCCTATGGGCTGATGCATGCATTATGCCACCCATGAAAGACCATGAAAAATGGAACTAGAGGCCTGCCATTGTAGCCTTTGTAGGTTGGTGCATGCACCACTTACTAAAGATATAGGTTTACTATATCTAAGGGTCACTGCACTTAAAACCTATTAGTCACCCCTATCGCCGGCCTTTACAATCATGTTGGAATCATACCTCCCACACTGTAAACAGTGTGGGAGGTATGATTCCAAGCACTGGAAGAGCCCTCTGTTAGGCTCTCAGTGTTCCCAGTACCAGCCTTCTTGACCCGGACAGCACAAAATGGTTGTTGCCGACCACAGAAACATTACTGCCCTCGTGCTGCTGAGCTAAGCTCGAGCAGAGGAAGGTGGAACAATAGGCATCCTGTCACAGGGAGGTGTGAATACCTCCCAGACAGAACTTTTTGTATTTGGGCAGGGTGGGTGCGCTTACCAGCTCCAGAAAGTCTGCATGAGGGGCACATTTGGTGTCCCTGTGCATAGTCCAGTTCAAACCAATCCTGGGAGCCATTGACTCCCGCTCTGGCATGAAACTGGACAAAAGACATAGGAGTAACCTCCCCCTTGTCCAGACCCTTCCCTGGGAGGGTCCCCTGAATCTTACCAACCTTTTCCCTAGGGTACTTAAGGGCTTACCTGGGTGTAGGTCCCTAGATTCGTTGTGAGATAAGATTCATATCAGACACCATTGATCTTCTACCGTCTGGGCATTCTGGACTTCGCTGTACTTCGTTTGGGCCTGACTTCATCTCCCTTCCAGTCTGCTGCATTGTCTGTGCCTGTGCATCATACAGGAACCTTCTAAGACCTGTGAAGCATCAAGGACAACCAAAGGAATGTCCCTTGGAGTGAAGGAGTCACTCCCTTGCATTCGCAGGCACCACAACTAAGTCGACCGGTCTGCAGATCTTGAGCTCCTCCGGACTCCGTGGGCTCTGCGATCCAAGTAGTGGTTTTCCACAGCTTCCGAGGCCTGTTCTACCCTCTAAACAAGTTTGAGGCCAGTATTCTTCGTGGGGGTTGCAATAACTGAACCCCTAGGTACCGCGTCCCCTTTGCAGTTGCAAAGGCTTGTTCTCATCTTTGCAAGAAGATCCTTGGGCTCCAAGTAGCCCCCCCTCGAGCACCTCCAGGGACCAGAATCTTCAGCAACACCACATTGTGTGCATTGTGGCTTGCATCTTTTAGTGAGCCGTTTGAGGTCCTCCTGCGACTCCAGTGCCTCCGGCCTGTGGGTCCACTTGAAGGTCACTTTTGATTTCTTCAGGCTCCATTGCTTGCTCGGGGCCTACTCCAACTCCCCTGCTTGTGGTGAGTCCCATGGAACTTGCTGTTCCTCACCGAGTACACTCTTGACTTCCTGCGTGGGTTGCATTTGCCATGACTTGTTGGTGCTCCCGCCAGACACCAACACCTCAGCACTCGATATCCTTTGTGGGAGAGCTTGTATTGAGCTCCTGCTCATCCTCAGCATTGCCTGGTCCCCGCAGCTGCAGAGTCAATGTCCTCGACAT
Source organism: Triturus cristatus (assembly GCF_964204655.1). Taxonomy (NCBI): domain Eukaryota; kingdom Metazoa; phylum Chordata; class Amphibia; order Caudata; family Salamandridae; genus Triturus; species Triturus cristatus. The sequence goes on from NC_140590.1 coordinate 1,458,879,863, forward strand.
CTCTCCTGAAGCACCTGGTATCAGTGGGCATTCTACTACTAAGCTCCTGGTCACTTCTAAGTGACTCAGACTCTGTCCCCTCTGCTTTCAAGTACTCTTCTTCTAGAATCCACATTTGGATTCCTACGGACACTTTCTCCTCTTCCAGCAGCTGCGCTTTCCTGAAGTCCTCTTTTGGGTTCGACTGCGGTTTCTGACACCACTCCACAGCTATGCACCCGGCTTCCCTGGGATAGGGAACTTGGGTAACACATTATCCATATGTGGGGTGCCTCTCCAACCTTCTGTCTTCCACAGGGTTTCTTCAGGGTCCACTGGGAAGGGTCCTTAACCTTTAAAACTCCAACAGCGAATTACACATAGAGTTGTACGGAGCCCGCGGTCGAGTTCCCATCATCCATGGGGTCCCTATCCACTCACCTTGGGTGGTTCCTTGGGGTCCCAGTGATTCTACGTCCTCTCGACATTGTCCTGACTCGAGGTGTGGTTCTTATAGCTCTTTCTTAGTGTATGGTTTGGTCCCCCCCTGGGGACCCCTGTGTATTAGTTCTATTTACTGTGATTTCTTTGCTGAAGTATTGTGTGCATTTTGTCTATTTCCGTGTGGGAGATACTGTAACATACTAGATAGTGTTATATAATAAATACATACTTTTATAAATACTTTGTGTGGTTATTTTCATTTAATCTATACTATATGATTGCATTCTGGTAAAACGAGCTGCTTTACACTCCTTCAAGACTAAGCCTGAAGGCTGCTCTCCACAGCTACCATTTGGATAGCTTTCTAAGGTTGTCAAGACCTCCTAAATCACCATAAGGGTGGTCTGCACTGGTGCAAGGTGCCCACTGACATAAGTGGACAGCATATACCAGGCCAGCTTCTCACAGCCCATTTGTAACAAGACAAATCACAAAATTAAGTAAAAGTAATCTTTTCCAAATTGGATAGGAAAATATTTTACCAATCATGGAGTGCCTCTTGGTGACTTTCAGTGCAGTTCTATGATATGAGTCCGCTAACATTTATTTTTTCATTCATTCTGTTGGACTTGGCCCATTTCCCTGAATTTTTTTCGCTTTCATGGGAAGCAACATTTTATGTGAATGCATGTTAAACGCAAATGTTAAATGCTGTGCACTGGTGTGCGCACCTTTATCTCCCCCATGGTAGAGAAATGTATAGGCCATGTGTGGTGTGAGATGCCATAAGACGTGCTGTGCAATGGCAGGCGTAGACTGGCTTTCAGTCTTTACACATGTCACTTTTAAAATGGACGCCATTGCTGAGTGCTTGTGTCTGTCTGCAGAAGCTGGGTTGCCAGTCTAGTTGTTCGCTTCCCAGCAGCCCCAGCTTTTGGAGGAAAACCTAGCAGACAGGGTGCTGGACACCTCCCCATAGGCTAGTTAGAGCCAGTTTCCCCAGACGCTTCTAGAAGCTTCTAGCACTGTCTGGTAGGTGGGGTGAGGTGCATATAAAAAGCGGAGCTGGGCTGCCATGTGCTCAGTCAGAGCGTGGACCTGAATGTGAGGGAACCTACTGGCAGGAGGTACCGCCACCTGGGCCTGTGTGCTGGCCCCTGTGCCCAACTGTATCCCCTCTGCTGTCCACAGGGCTAGTTAGAGCCCCGCTGCTGGAGTGAAGGCTGCTGGATCAGGGGGAGTGCCACGTTACAGAGGATGATGGTTCCTAGGACCTACAGCCCTGTTCTGATGAGTGCCCACTGACTGCTGATCTTGCCCAGTAGTTCCTGCTGCTCTCCTACCTAGCCCCTCGTGAGTGCTACAACTGTACCCTACCTGTTGGCTAGCGCCTGGAGAAGAGGAGCGCCGATCTTACTACACAGGAGGTGACGAGCTGACACCTGCAGCGCTGTCAGCGAGGGCGCTATATTCTGATTGACCGCCCTGCCTGCCCTCCATCGCCCCGTGGGCACGATTTTCTGATTCCCAGCAGAGGAGCGCTATTGTCTTTATTCTTGCACCCCTCTGCTATCCAGCACCTGGTGAGCACTATATATATCTCGCCTCCGCATTGTGGGTGTTTGCAGCGGCGATTCCAGGCTCATTCAAACCAGCGGGAGCCCACCCCGTGGTTTTTATGCTAATTCAACGGGATCCTACCGTATTGCCCCCATAAGAAGAAGATTGCCCAAAATCACTGCCGCGGTCTGAGCCGCCGAGCGCACCAGGAGCGGGTGCCCACCCCGCTTTATGCTTTAAATTGAGCGGGTGCCCACCCCGCATATTGCCGCGCTTGAAGACTGCCCGGAATCACCACTGCCGCCCGGGTTGCGTAAAAGAAGCGGGCCGCCGCTCTGCCTGCGGCGTCCCGGAAGGGGAAGGAGTGATCCGGGAGCCTTCCCCGTGCTGGCCCCGCCCCCCAAGACTCGACAGAGACTTCGCTCCGTGTTGGGGGCTCCCCAGAGGCAGAGGAGAGCCTCGAGTGCTGCCGCCGGAGGAGGAGGCTGCTGGAGTCTAGGCGGGGCTCTCGTGAGGGAAGGAGAGCCCCGCGGTGCAGAGGAAGTCCTGGAGTCGGCACCTCCTGAAGCAGGGCTCCTGTGTGCTGGGAGAGCCCTCGCACGTCAGAGGCGCCCGGGTGCCCGTGGAGACGTCCGGAGCCTGCCCTGAACTGCCAGTGAGTGGGGCTGAGTTCTGGGACGGTCAGGGTCGGCCGAGGCACATTGTCGGTGCCTAAGGCCCCCGAGGCTCAGGCAGGCCGCCCACAAGTCTGCCCTCACAGCTGAAATGGCTGGGGGTATTGTAGACTTTAGAGTCCTGGGAAGGGGCTCCAACGAGGGCTGTGCTTCCTGGCCTGATATGCTGAACACAGTTGCCCCGCTGGACAGTGGGCAGCTGCAACAAAGGGGCATTCCTGACTTCTGAGCCCCAGGAGAAGGGCATGATATATTTTGGTATACCTACTATTGCATCTCTGCTTATTGGAAGTATTGCCTCCATGGGAATATGCTATGGCCAATGGGACTTATGGGGGCTGTACCTAATGTCTTTCTATGCCCATTGAAATGCGTCGTGTTATGCCCCGTGCAATTGGGTCTCCTGCTGATGTTATGACGCCGTACGTTTCTGCCCATGCTAACCGTGTTTCAGGCCGAATGTCATGATATGATGCTTGGTTGCGTGACTTCATGCTCATGTGACTATACCCCCGGTTGTGGTTCTGTAGAATGTCTTTTTAGGTCTGATGATGTCACCTTGACGCTTATGGGGAAGCTTAACGTCAGGATGCGAGCCTAACGCTATGCAGGATGGGGTCTATGTTAGGATGCTGCCCCATGCTCATAATTTGATGCCTAATGTATTGTTCATGTTTCAGATCCACAGTGACGGTATGCATAAGGTGTTGAATCATGCTTTTATGCTAATGCTTCCCTAAAGTTCACGTTGCTGATCTTAGGTCTCATGGACTTATGCAGTTGGGGTTCGGCCTCATGATTTACGCCTGACCACTGTTTCTTTCATGCCTAATGCGAGGGGGCTCTTTTCCCTAAGGCTACAGCGTTGGTGTTCTGCCTCATGAGTTCTGCCTAATTTTTATGCCCACAGGTTCATGTTCGAGAATAATGCCTTTATGCCTACTACTGGATGCCTACTGTGTTTGTGCCCACAGGTGGAGGCCTAATGTTTTCCCCTTACAGCTTTCCGGCCTCAGGGGTCATTCATATCGTTTATGCATATGGTGATGTTTCATTGCAGGTGTTCCGGCCTAATGCCTAATGTTACGCCCTGATGTGTTTTTATTGCAGGAATTGAGGCTGGTGGACTTATCGTCATTTTCTTTGTATGTCGCTATGGTTCTGGCAGGGGCCTGATTGGCCCTGCCATGTATATACTCTACCCTGTAAATATTGACCTGGCGCCGCTTGGCGCAGTATAGAGATTACTGAAATTACCTTGTGTTTCTACAATACAAAAGTTATTCTTACACCATTCTGTGTAGCGTCTCTTTTTGTAGTGTGCCTTGTGTGTCGCCTGTGTGTACTGCGTGGATGCTTTGCACATTTCCTCGGGAGTTTGGCCCACCCGCTCTGCACCACGCTACCCGTTTCCAACACATTCTTTAAAGTATTAATTCATCGAATGTCATGGAATAAATGACATACTGATTTATGTTCTCCATGGCATACACAAAACCTGCTAAGTTAAGGACGGAGCATCTTGACAGCGGACTGTGCAAAAGGATATACTGCTGCCTCACTTGCGGTCTGCTCTGTGTGGGAAGATAATGCTTCAGTTTCCATCCGTTTCTGACTTTCCTCTTCTTCAGAGACACACAGAAACCGGACCCGCTGTATATTAGAAAACTGTAATTGTGTTGGCTAAGTCAATCTGCTGACATTTACCTTTTTCGTTGTGTCTGGGGAACAGCATGTTAGATTGAAATGCTTCAGTACAGATAAGCACTCTCAGAGCATTAGAAGATAACCTTTCAAACTGTTAGCAGGTGACCCTTGAGGTGGGTCCCAAACACGGCTGAGGCACATTACCTGCCTTGCATAGAGGGATGAGAGCCAACAAATGGACTGTGGCTCAGTTGGAGCTGGGACTGGTGGACACTGCACACACCACATACTGCTGCCAGGGAAGCAGGAAGAAATCAACCTCAGTTAGGACTGGAGGACAGGGTGGTTGAGATTTCCCTAAGTGGCTGTGTTGGCCATGGGAGAAACCATTTAGGGCAAGAAGGGACGACTCCAAAAACTGTCAATAAATTTCAAGGATGGCAGAGTTTCCAGCAGCAAATGTGACACTGGACATGCGCAGTGCTGGTCTGAGCTCTGGCAAAAATGTTGAAAGCAGCCCTCCAGTGCATGATTATACAACTAGAATTGAGCAATTGAGGCATGGGTGGAAGATGAAAGCTCATCCTCCTCTGAATTGTAGCCCACTGGGGAAATGCCATAGTAGCAGAAAGGCCAGTCTGGCTCTGGTACATTGTAATTGTAATTGCATTTATATAATGCTTACTACCCCATACGAGGCGCCAAAGTGATTTTTCGGCGAGTAGCACACTACTCCGGAACCCAAAGAAAATTGGTGGGGAATTTGTATAGGGAAATAGGAAATTAATTTGAACGGTTGACATGTGAGTTTGTTATTTGGATTGAAAAAGGATAGTGGAGTGATAGAGGAGGGAAGACATTCATTTATATAGCGCTTACTACCCCTGATGAGGTGTCGGAGCACTTTTCAGCAGGTAGCATGTTACTCCAGAACTCAAACAGGATTAGTGAATAATTCATTTAGGGAAATATGAAATTAATTTGAGCGGAGAACATGTTAGTCTGTTAGTTGGATTGAAAAGGATAGTGAAGGGATATAAGAGGGAAGGGTCTACCATTCTACTACTATGATCCCCAATATACCACTTTCTAAACTCTTCCCTCCTCGACCACTCCTTGCATCAACTCATACCTCTTTTACTATTCAGATCCCCCAAAACAAGCATTTTTAACCCTTCCCTCTGACTCTTCCTCCCTCCAACTCCCCCTAACTCATCCCAAACCTCTTCCTATTGCTATGAGCGCCAAAAAAACATAAAACACTTTCTAGGGTTTGAGGTGAGTCAGAGAGTGGAAATAAGGGATATATTGATAGAGGTATAAGGTGAGAAATATGGTAGTGCATTGGACAGAGTAGATGAATGTGGCTTGAGATGAGTCAGGCAAGAACTTCTCAAGTATTTTGGGGGCCCATGGTCAGAACAGCTTTGAATTATGATTCAACTTCAGCTTTTTCATGCCCTCTTTGGACAGGTGACCGACACTGCACAGGCACACTAGTCCTAATACTAAATGTGTTTTGATTTATTTGTCAGGGAGTGTGATGTGTGTTTTCAATATTGTAACACAGCAGCAGCTTACTAATACTACTACAAATAATTTCTACGACCAATTGCCATTTCTCATATGAAAGATCCTGTTTTAATCTAAAAGGAACTTTTTTATGGATGTTGCATGGTTCTGAAAAACAACATTTCTATGCAACATATCTGCAATAGACTCCCATACATCACTCATATTAAACATAAATTAAAGGCAAATGGTATTTAAAACAATCTATGTTTAAGAACCATTCAAGGTCATCAGGGCAGGACTGTGTGGAGAACAGAGCTGGCTCAATCAGGGCCCCCCTGAAAGTCTGGGCCCCTGGGCCAGAGCACACTTTGCCCACACCTTAAAACGTCACTGGAATCAGGGAGTGGAGGTAGAGGAGTTATTGAGAGGTATAGGGTGAGATATAGGGTAGTACATAGGAAATGATAAATTAGAAGTAAAGTAATAAATATAAAGATACATAAGTAAATGGAAAGTATCTATGTAAAAGGAAGGTAATATATGTAGATTTAAGCTGTATTTAATAAACTTTCAAGTATTGCTGTACTTTGAGCTAATTTGTTTGTTTATATATATATATATATATATAAATATATAAATATATTCCCAAAATCTCGCTCCTTCTGACCATATGGGACCCAAGGGAGGTGGCGCATATGCCGGCGGAGCATGCCGGCTGAAATGTCACAAAATACGTAGCCGATAGAACTCCACAGCCAGTCTCTTCAAGAGGTGTTTTAATACGACGCGTTTCAGCTCCTTGCAAAGCCTTGATCACGTAATGACTTGTGCAAACAAACAGGGTGACTGATAAAGTAATCATGGACATTGACAAGGGACAACATAAACAAATACCATACTATTGTGTGTATGGCAGACATGTTGGAACGGTATGATATAGATAGAAACTCATCAAAGTTGTATCCTATATACACAAGTTCCTCGGAACATAATGTCCTTATATATACATAGTATCTATACCAAGTATGTCATAAGACTGGGGTGATAAGGACAATCCTTAAGACCATAGACGTGGTGTCACAACACACGAAAAATGGATATTTGACGGCCAAAACCACAACAAATGTTGAATATTATGGACATAAAGACACATAATGACACAAAATGATATGCTCCCAACACGCATACATATATAGAGGCAAGATGATGTAAAATACATCATGAGCGCGGGTCAGCTCATGAGCTAGTGCATGCACTAATGGTGCTGTTGCCACGTGTAGGAGCAAAGGTATCCCTGTCTGCCAGACATGAGCTAGTGCATCTGTGCAAACTAATAGACAGTATGTCGTGTTGTAGGAAGGCAATATCAAAGAAAATCTATATGTGAATATAGAGCGTGTTTGTGCTTGACCACATTCTGAGGGTAAAGTGCAAATACATTACAAGTGTACATGTTGGACCAGTGTCCAGACTACTCAATGGTAGTAATGACCAACACCGTCAATATGCAAAAAGTCTCTGTGGAGTCACATACTATACCCTTCAGACGCCCACTTTAAGTGATGATGAGGGGAAAAGGGTAGGTTGCCCATGATACGTGAGTGCTGGTGACTGGGCCCCTTCCTTTCCTCCTGTGGAAAATGAGACAATAAGGGAAAAATTAGGAAAAAGTATAAAAACATGTAAGAACACATTACCAATTAGCAATGATACAGTGCATAAATATTTTTCTCCTTTCAAGGCACAGTTGCAACTAAAGACGAATAGGATGATAGAGAGAACAGAGGAAACATATGCATTTCTGAGACAGCATAGCAAAAGACATAGAGAATTAAGCCTGATCGTAGGGGGTAAAAGGTATATAACGTCAGTGATTATTCTCTAAAATGAATTGCCAGTTCCTCATCCTGGTTGAGTCCCCCAGGATTCTTGGTTTGGAAATTGACAATGTACTTAGATTCCTTTTGTCTAAGTCTAAGAACTCGATTGCCACCCCTGGGGTTGCTGAAAATTTGTTCCAAAATGAAGAATTTAAGTAGAGCGGGATTCGAGAAATGTTTATCTCTGAAATGTCGGGCAACAGGATATTTTTCATCTTTGTGTACGATTGCCCGGTAGTGTTCTAAAATGCGTTTTTTGGCCATAAGAGTGGTGCTGCCAATGTACCACAACTTACACGGGCATTCAATCACATAGATGACAAAAGTGGAACTACAGGTCAAGAATTGATTGATCTCCTTGTTAATCCCGTTGCACTTGGCACTCTTGCAGAAAGTGCTGTTTTTACATGCCTTGCAATGGCCGCAAGGGAAGAACCCTTGGAGACTGTGTTCCTGTCTTTTGGGATAGATAGTAACATCACTCTGTACTAGTTGATCCCTGATGTTCCACCCTTTCCTGTAAGTGATGCTCGGTCTGATGGGGATATTCGACCCAATGATATTATCGCATTTAAGGATATCCCAATTCTTAGTCAATATTTTTTGTATATTACTAGAATCAGAATTGTATGTCATGATCAACCTGGTATCATTCGCAACTTCCTCATTAATGATAGGAGGTTTGTCCTCAATGGTAGAGGCTCTACTGATGCCATCAGCCCTGTCCTTAGCTCTACGTAATACCCAATTGGGATAACCTCTGGCCTTAAAACGATCTAGCATGCAAACGCTCTCAAGTTGGTAGGCTTCTTCAGTATTGCAGTTTCTCTTTTCCCTCAACAGTTCTCCAAAAGGAATGCTCCATTTAAGAGTGTCTGGATGGCTGCTGAGGGCATGAAGAATGTTGTTGCCTGCGGTGGATTTCCTGAAAAGGACAGAGCAAATGGAATTATCTTTGATGTCAAGCCTGACATCGAGATATTCAGCCATCGTGCTGCTGATGTTACTAGTGAGGACAATATTGTAAGTGTTGATGTTAAGCTGTTCAATGAATTGGGTAGCTTCAGACTCAGTGCCCTTGCATATGATGAACAGATCATCAATATAGCGCATCCAAGTAGTTACATGTTCAAGGTGTCCTGCCATTTCAGGGTTCGCAAAAAGTTCTTCTTCCCAGCGCCCCATAAAAAGATTTGCAAAACTGGGGGCGAAGCAAGAACCCATCGCAGTACCGATGTTTTGTCTGTAAAGAGCACCATTGAACAGGAAGATGTTATTGTTGAGCCAGAACTCAATCATGTCTAGTATCATATTGGTGTGCTCTCCGAAGCGAATGGGCCTATTTTTAAGAAAATGGTTACATGCTGCCAAACCCTGTTTGTGATCAATGATGGTGTATAGAGATTGGACATCTAAGGTGATAAACAGAAAGCCTTCCTCACAGCTTAACTTTTGTAATTTGTTTAAGAAATCCTTGGTGTCTCTCACATAACTGGGCAACTTGATAACAAAATCCCTAAGGAAGTGATCTGCGTACTTGGAAATGTTTTTGGAGACACTCCCCCTGGATGATACAATTGGACGCCCTGGTGGATTGATAGGATCTTTGTGTAATTTGGGCAATAGGTACAGCACAGGAAGAATGGGATGGTCGTTCTTAAGATAACAGTATTCTTCCCATACTAAAATGCCTTTGTCATGCCAAGTGCCCAGTTTCTCCCAAATGGTAGTGATGCTGTTGTTATAGATCTCAAACGAGATCGGCATGTAGTATTTGTTGTCTGACAGTTGTCTCAAAGCCTCATGAATGTATTTGTCCCTATCTAGTATAACGACATTCCCGGCCTTGTCTGCTGGGCGGATGACAATCTTAGTATCCTCTGCAAGTGATCTTAACGCCTCTCTTTGTTTGTATGAGAGGTTGTTAGTAGTCCTATTCTGATATCTATTCTTGTGTCTGAAGGTGCAAAGTGCCTTACTGACACTATCATGGAAAGTGTCTATACTATCGTGTGACATCATGGGTAAAAACGTTGATTTGGGTTTAAAACCTGTAGCGCATGGTGAATCAGTGGATAACTCTAAGCTCACAATGAGTTGTGTAGTGGACAATTCACTGTCAGTTGTAGATGTACTTGCTTGTGTGGATTCTATGATATTATTGCTGTTGTTAATATCTGATTCTTGTCTTAACTCTATCATGGTGATTAGTGTATCTATTTCACCAGAGTTAATGTTATCCTGGCATCTCGACATGGAAGTTATCACCCTTCTATTGTCCCCTAATCTTTTCAACTTGTGCCATTTCTTTAGTTTTAATTTCCTCGTAAATTTGAAAAGATCTATTCTGGTCTCAATGAAATCAAATGGTTTAGAAGGACAAAACGACAAACCTAGACATAAAGTTTGTTTCTCAACATCACCCATGACTCTGCTGGAAAGATTAATTATAGTCTTATTAACCATTTTGTGATCCATTAGTAGTTTTTCTTGGGACGTGATCTTCTGTTTCTCATGTTGCCCCTTGATCTGCCTCTTCTGCCATCCCTGGTGTATTCATTTGCTTCTGTTTCTCCGCTTCCGTGTCCTCTGCCCCTACCCCTCCCCCTCTGTTCTCGTGTCTGAGGTGCGGGGAACACATTTTCAGCAACCCCAGGGGTGGCAATCGAGTTCTTAAACTTAGACAAAAGGAATCTAAGTACATTGTCAATTTCCAAGCCAAGAATCCTGGGGGACTCAACCAGGATGAGGAATTGGAAATTCATCTTAGAGAATAATCACTGACGTTATATACCTTTTACCCCCTATGATCAGGCTTAATTCTCTATGTCTTTTGCTATGCTGTCTCAGAAATGCATATGTTTCCTCTGTTCTCTCTCTCATCCTATTCGTCTTTAGTTGCAACTGTGCATTGAAAGGAGAAAAATATTTATGCACTGTATCATTGCTAATTGGTAATGTGTTCTTACATGTTTTTATACTTTTTCCTAATTTTTCCCTTATTGTATCATTTTCCACAGGAGGAAAGGAAGGGGCCCAGTCACCGGCACTCACGTATCACCGGCAACCTACCCTTTTCCCCTCATCATCACTTAAAGTGGGCGTCTGAAGGGTATAGTATGTGACTCCACAGGGACTTTTTGCATATTGACGGTGTGTGTCGTTTCTACCATTGAGTAGTCTGGACACTGGCCCAACATGTACACTTGTAATGCATTTGCACTTTACCCTCAGAATGTGGTCAAGCACAAACACGCTCTATATTCACATATAGATTTTCTTTGATATTGCCTTCCTACAACACGACATACTGTCTATTAGTTTGCACAGATGCACTAGCTCATGTCTGGCAGACAGGGACACCTTTGCTCCTACACGTGGCAACAGCACCATTAGTGCATGCACTAGCTCATGAGCTGACCCGCGCTCATGATGTATTTTACATCATCTTGCCTCTATATATGTATACGTGTTGGGAGCATATCATTTTGTGTCATTATGTGTCTTTATGTCCATAATATTCAACATTTGTTGTGGTTTTGGCTGTCAAATATTCATTTTTCGTGTGTTGTGACACCACGCCTATGGTCTTAAGGATTGTCCTTATCACCCCAGTCTTATGACATACTTGGTATAGATACTATGTATATATAAGGACATTATGTTCCGAGGAACTTGTGTATATAGGATACAACTTTGATGAGTTTCTATCTATATCATACCGTTCCAACATGTCTGCCATACACACGATAGTATGGTATTTGTTTATGTTGTCCCTTGTCGATGTCCATGATTAACTTTATCAGTCACCCTGTTTGTTTGCACAAGTCATTACGTGATCAAGGATTTACAAGGAGCTGAAACGCGTCGTATTAAAACACCTCTTGAAGAGACTGGCTGTGGAGTTCTATGTTACTGAGAGCGCATCTATCGGCTACGTATTTTGTGATATATAAATATATATATATATATATATATTGAAAATAAAAAGATTGTGGGTTACAGGTCAATTGCCCGGCGCTTAAAACAGTCTCAGACACTGGTCCCCACCAGTGTAGTACAATATATTGAACACAGATTCTTCTGAGATCAATGTGAGTCTAACATGCAAAAACAGAAACAGATGATAGGTCTTCTTATTCATTCGTTTTTATTCTTGTTCCGTCATAAGTCAAAGTTCACAAAAATAACACACAAAGTGCCAACAAGTGTTTCGCGCCAACTGCGCTTCTTCAGGGCTTTCACATAAACAAAAAATAATAGTATACTTTAGAACTCATAAGGACATACTTTTTCATTTACAAACTACACACATTTTGAAAAAAATCAATATTCAAATAAAGAGGAACTCCATCTTTGTATTATTCATATATACATACTTGTTTGTATACAAATTACACATACATTGTATAGATCAATATATTCAAATTAAATTAAAGAGGAACTCCATCATTATACATTTTAACAGTACCCCGTAACTCAATACAGAAAGGAGTTGGAAAAAGGAGTGAAAAGAGAAAGAAAGAGAAAAGTGATAATTGGGTAATTCAGTAATTCGGGGGATTCATGGAGGACTGGCCTAAGCTCGAAATTTTATAAATATGAGTATTTAATAGCTATGTGATCTAATAATCGGTTTAATGTACGAAAAAATTGTACCTTTTGATTCCTTATGTAATCTCTGTTAGAGTGGCTCCAATGTTGTTCCGAATTATATCAGGCTTCCTATTTTAAAACCAGTTCCTAAGGGTGGAGAGGTGTGGCTCACTAGTGTGGAGAGGTGTGGCTCACTAGTTAGAGGCGGCAGACCCGTAAGCAGAGAATTGGCCAGGGACCAGGGTTCAATTCCCGACGCGGCAGGGTTGTGGACCAGGGTCAAAACGGACTCGATAATTCTCGCCTCGGTACCTACTCTAACCAGGAACACACTTGGCAACTCTGGGCATTAAGCTTGCCTCATCTCTACAACGGCCCCCCACAGACGCCGGGGATGCCTGGTTTCACCTTGGAGATACCCAGAAAGGGACCATCTCACAGGGATAGCCAGGACGGGTTCCCCAGCGGTCTACAGCGCCGGGACGCCCCGTTGCTGGGGCAGCTGTGCGCTTTACAAGTCTACAACATTTACATTTACATTTACATAAATCTATTATTTAATATAATGTTCAATGACTTGTCTGATTAGACCCACGTTTATTTATGCCAAACTAAAATAAAATAATCTCACCTTATTTATGTTCAAATTTCACTAATCAATATTAGTCAATTAGAATCCGGTCAAATTGAAGATTTATATATTTAGCGCTCCATGATAAGATCTAAAAAACAATAATTTAGAGCAAACTTTTAGATCACCCTGGACTTGCAGATGTAATTCCAAATAAAACAATACCTAGCATCTAAAATTGAGATTTGAACTCCTAACGCTGTAAACACATGAGTATACATCTTCTGACCAGGTGAGCTATCATGTTATTTGTAAGCAAGATGTGTAATTAGATGGATAGGTTATTTGAATTTATTACCCTGGACTCGCAGATATAATTCCTGTGTTACAAAAGTAATACCAAGCTGTCTACTGGGTTCCACTCTACTATCAATGTTCACTACGGACCATCTATGCACAATTAATACGGCGTTATGAGTGCAGTGTTCATCTAGATAGAACAACACTGCAAATAATGAAGATAGTACTGAAAGTAGATCACCACAGGTCAAATACCTTTCTATTTACTATCAGATGAGTTCTGAGAGTAGCAAGCAAAAGTACAGCTTCATCTAAGCAAGCAATATTTAAATCCCCACAGTTAGACTCAAATGCGGGTATGCATGGATTCCTTCTTACCGCTCAATCAATTAGCATCCAGAACTCGATCCGTCTGTTCAGCAAGTGAACCAAACGGTGTTACCCTACTTCTATTTATACTCCTCCTCTAATTGGTAGATAGGAAAAACGGCGGGAAAATATTTAAAGTGCCACCTCACTTCAATACATTATCAGGATTACCGGTAAATACGTAAAATAATTTTAATTGTAAAACATTAATCAGTCGAACCCATATATGCCTTGTTTTTATCAATACAAAATAAATGGTAACATAATATTTATAAGAAAAATAAAATAAAATACTACAATACCTAGCATCTAAAATTGGGATTCGAACTCCTAACGCTGTAAACACATGAGTATACATCTTCTGACCGGGGTGAGCTATCATGTTATTTATAAGCAAGATGTGTAATTAGAAGGATAGGTTATTTGAATTTATTACCAATATTTGTTACTCGATGATTAGAGTAAGAAATGCACATGGTGGCTACCCAATCTATATATTTTAAATGTAAAGAATAAGGATATCTATTCTCCATTTGTACCATTATATCAACACTCGATACATCTATATGTTTATTTGTAAATAAAAATTATATCAAAAGTCTATGTTTTTTTGACTCTTCGAGGTGGACTCGAACCCCCGTATTGCTAGATGCGATAGTATGGGGTTTTAGTTAAGTGAGCTATCTCATAGGTTGACTTCATATTAAATTGATAACATATTAAACGTTAGATCATACAACACAATTCTTGGAAAGAAGTAAAAAAGTAAAAGAAGTAAAAGAAGGAAAAGACCGGGTTATAATTCCAATATAATAAATTTTTGAGATCACCATCAAAGAGGAATACCTCAATATTGTTCGTTCATCTAACACATTAACTATTGATGCACAAGAGGTACGGGATCAATAAACAGTTTAAAATCAAAATCAAAAAAGTTATATGTGAAAAAGATTTAATCACGGGACATTTAAAGTCCATATTATATCAGAAGGGTATAAATCTCTCTATCAATGTTAAGACCAAACTTAACCGCTTGTAGTTTATTAATCCAAAACGTTTCCCTGGATCTCAGTTTCGCTTCTAAATCACCTCCTCTCCGATCAATAGTGACTTGCTCAATTCTCATTAACTCAATATTGTTCAGTTCATTTCGTCTATGCTTTTCTTTAAAATGAACTGCCATCGGATATTTTGGGTCACAATTTTTAATTGCTCTCAAATGTTCCATCCATCTTGTTTTAAGCTTTCTCGTTGACGAACCTACATATATCTTTTTACATACACAAGTCATAACATATACGCAATAGCTTGTATTGCAATTAATGAAGGATTTGATTTTATACGTTTTTTTGTTAGTAAAGTCATTGAAGGTTGTCTTTTTATTTATGACATGTTTACAACAGATACACTGACTGCATCTGTATGAACCTGGTGTTGGTTGACTAATTCGTGACCATTGATCATGATCAGTGTTTTGTACAGGATATGATCTCGTATCACTTGGACTAAGAATGCTCCTTAGTGTGGGGGCTTTTTTATACACCATATTAGGTTTGACCCCCAAAAAATCAGAGATATCTTTATCGATCGTTAGTACTTCCCAATGTTTACAGAGTGATCTAAATCTATTGTTGCCATCACTATAAGTCGTGATATACCTGATCACTTCTTTCTTGTCCATTTCTAGTCTAGGTCTGTCATATAGTAATCTGTCTCTTTTTACTTTACCTGCTTTGTTTCTAGCTCGATCTACAATCTTTTTCTCATATCCTCTTTTGAGGAATCTTTCAGTAATATCTTTACTGATGTTCAGATATTCTCTCTCATTGCTACAGTTTCTTTTGGCTCTTCAAAATTCCCCATACTGAATATTATCAATCTGCCTTTTGAGATGTCCTGACCTGGCATGTAAAATAGAGTTTGTAGATGTGGGTTTCCGATAGAGTCTCGACTCTAAATGTCCCTTACTGACATACATTTCAACGTCTAAAAAGACTATTTTCTCCGTACTATACTCAATAGTGACAGTTATATTGTGATTGTTGGTATTCAAATGACTATGAAAAAGTTTCAATTTATCTTCACTCCCGTTCCAAATCATAAAAATATTGTCTATGAATCTGCCCCAATAGACAATGTTGTCATCAAAAGTATTACTGGATTTCCAAGCATGCTCCCTTTCATAGTGACCCATAAAAAGGTTCGCATATGATGGTGCAAACTTAGCACCCATAGCGGTCCCGGTTTTCTGATGGTATAAGTCATCTCTATAGTAGAAGAAGTTATTTGATAGAACTAGATTCCAAAAATCTAAGATCATGTTAGAATGTTGTAAATAACTGGCAGATTTCGTGTATAGAAAATATTTAACCGCTTCAATTCCTTTTTCATGTTTAATGTTTGTGTATAGACTATTAACGTCCATAGTCACAAGAATGTATCCCTTCTCCCAGTCAATATTCTCAACTTGACGCAAAAAATCTTTAGTGTCTTTGATATAAGACACCAAAGTTTTTACAAATGGCATCAAAAACATATCGATGTATTCCGATATGTGCTCAGTCATGCTACCAATACCCGATATTATGGGTCGTCCTGGTGGCGTTTTTCCTCCTTTATGTATTTTAGGCTGAAAGTAGATAATCGGTGTCTTAGCTTTATCCACTAACAAATAGTTAAATTCATCTCTATCTATAAGTTGTTTATCTAGATAGGTACTAAGTGTATTTTTAATAGTCTCTCTTGCTTTAGTAATTTGTACTGGATCAGCTTTCCCATAGCTTTTACAATCTCTAAGTTGTTTTAAAGCTTCCTTGTGATAGTCATTATGGTCCAGAATCACCACATTCCCACCTTTATCAGCCTGCCTTACAATAATACTTTTATCATTACACAGGTTTTGCAATCCCAATTTTAGATGCTAGGTATTGTTTTATTTTATTTTATTTTTCTTATAAATATTATGTTACCATTTATTTTGTATTGATAAAAACAAGGCATATATGGGTTCGACTGATTAATGTTTTACAATTTAAATTATTTTACGTATTTACCGGTAATCCTGATAATGTATTGAAGTGAGGTGGCACTTTAAATATTTTCCCGCCGTTTTTCCTATCTACCAATTAGAGGAGGAGTATAAATAGAAGTAGGGTAACACCGTTTGGTTCACTTGCTGAACAGACGGATCGAGTTCTGGATGCTAATTGATTGAGCGGTAAGAAGGAATCCATGCATACCCGCATTTGAGTCTAACTGTGGGGATTTAAATATTGCTTGCTTAGATGAAGCTGTACTTTTGCTTGCTACTCTCAGAACTCATCTGATAGTAAATAGAAAGGTATTTGACCTGTGGTGATCTACTTTCAGTACTATCTTCATTATTTGCAGTGTTGTTCTATCTAGATGAACACTGCACTCATAACGCCGTATTAATTGTGCATAGATGGTCCGTAGTGAACATTGATAGTAGAGTGGAACCCAGTAGACAGCTTGGTATTACTTTTGTAACACAGGAATTATATCTGCGAGTCCAGGGTAATAAATTCAAATAACCTATCCATCTAATTACACATCTTGCTTACAAATAACATGATAGCTCACCTGGTCAGAAGATGTATACTCATGTGTTTACAGCGTTAGGAGTTCGAATCTCAATTTTAGATGCTAGGTATTGTTTTATTTGTAATTATATCTGCAAGTCCAGGGTGATCTAAAAGTTTGCTCTAAATTATTGTTTTTTAGATCTTATCATGGAGCGCTAAATATATAAATCTTCAATTTGACCGGATTCTAATTGACTAATATTGATTAGTGGAATTTGAACATAAATAAGGTGAGATTATTTTATTTTAGTTTGGCATAAATAAACGTGGGTCTAATCAGACAAGTCATTGAACATTGTATTAAATAATAAATTTATCCCTTAGAAACTGGTTTTAAAATAGGAAGCCTGATATAATTCGGAACAACATTGGAGCCACTCTAACAGAGATTACATAAGGAATCAAAAGGTACAATTTTTTCGTACATGAAACCGATTATTAGATCACATAGCTATTAAATACTCATATTTATAAAATTTCAAGCTTAGGCCAGTCCTCCATGAATCCCCCGAATTACTGAATTACCCAATTATCACTTTTCTCTTTCTTTCTCTTTTCACTCCTTTTTCCAACTCCTTTCTGTATTGAGTTACGGGGTACTGTTAAAATGTATAATGATGGAGTTCCTCTTTAATTTAATTTGAATATATTGATCTATACAATGTATGTGTAATTTGTATACAAACAAGTATGTATATATGAATAATACAAAGATGGAGTTCCTCTTTATTTGAATATTGATTTTTTTCAAAATGTGTGTAGTTTGTAAATGAAAAAGTATGTCCTTATGAGTTCTAAAGTATACTATTATTTTTTGTTTATGTGACAGCCCTGAAGAAGCGCAGTTGGCGCGAAACACGTGTTGGCACTTTGTGTGTTATTTTTGTGAACTTTGACTTCTGACGGAACAAGAATAAAAACGAATGAATAAGAAGACCTATCATCTGTTTCTGTTTTTGAATGTTAGACTCACATTGATCTCAGAAGAATCTGTGTTCAATATATATATATATATATATATATATATATATATATATATATATATATATATATATATCCTACGGGCAGTCGCCTGTAGGCAGTTATAGTTAGGACCTATTATCCATAGGAAATCCGCAACATTCTATTCCCAATAACTTTGACGCCGGTTGACGAATCTTCGCGAAATTTTCAAAACTTTTGGCCAGCTCCGGTCCGCTCCTATCCTGAAAGTCTCGGGGCGATTCGTCAAGCGGGGGCTGAGAAAAAAGGGGGTCCCTAAACGTGTTTTCCCCATGCAATTTTCCATAGGAACCTTTTGTCGCAGCTACAGCCCGAACTGCTGAATGGAATTACACCAAATTTGGCAAAAAGATAGCACTTGGGTTAGAGTCATGCCTTTTGGTTAAATGATGTAAATCCGTTCAGTAGTTCCTGAGAAAATCAAAAGTAAATTCACATATATATCTGGGCGGAGCCTAACCACACATCTCATCGTGAGATCTGATTGGCTGTCAGCACTTCATCCAAGAGTTGTTGGCAGCCATCTTGGGACCAATATACATGATAGCACTTCATTAAAATGCATTGCAATTAATAGAAGGTTTTAAGACTTTAGTTACATTATAAATCATTTGTTGATGGTACCATACTCATTTTAGGAATTGTGGTGTGTTCTAAGGTGATTTTACCATGTGAAAAAGCTTTCTGCTGGGATATCATGAATCATGTTTGAGAGAAAACTATTTTCTCATGCTTTTCCCACAGAGGTTTGGAAGGTGATCTATAAGCTAAACCGAGAGCATATTTTCTGTAAATTCACAATATCTTTCTCAGTCATGTGAGAATGATGTCTGACATTCTCAGAAAAACATGTGCATCCAACAAGGGCGGAGACTGTCAGTTGATTCCTTTGTGTTCTACTGCAGCTTCCCAGGGTGTTCTTAAGAACAACTAGAGCGCTAACAGTCCTACTTATGACAAACGTATGGCACACCTGAAGCCATCTTGATTGGAATAAAGTGGTAACTCTTAAAACATTAAATCTAAAAAGGAACAAAATGAGGGGGTTCATTTTGCCATAGAAAGTATGATTAGTGCTGCAGAAAGAAAAATTAGGGCACATTTTGAGTGACTTCTCAAATCCTCTTCTATTTCATAAAACAAATTCTGACATGCAGACTGAAACATGCACTTTCAATACCAGCAGCACACTTCCCTGGTGAGCAGTAGCTTTACTACAGTGGTCTAATGAGCAACTAGAGTGCTAACATTCTGAATGGATGGCAAATATGTGACACATCTGAATGCCTTCTTGATGGAATCAAAGTAAAAAACAAAGTATTTCCTACTGAGGAGACTGTAGTAAATGAGGAAATTAGGAAACTTCATAACAAATAAGTCTCCCAAGATGGCCACCAGAGACAGAAGAGCCCAAATGTAGCACACATATCACCCAGATGTAGCCCAAGTATAGTCCAATGACAGAATGTCCCAGAGTGTTCTTAAGAACAACTAGAGCGCTTACTGTCTTACTTATGACAAAGGTATGGCACACCTGAAGCCATCTTGATTGGAATAAACTGGTAACACTTAAAACATTTAATTTAAAAAGGAACACAATGAGGGGGTTCAGTTTGCCATAGAAATTATGATTAGGGCTGAAGAAAGAAAAATTAGGGCACATTTTGAGTGACTTCTCAAATCCTCTTCTATTTCATTAAAAAAATTCTGACATGCAGACTGAAACATGCACTTTTAATACCAGCAGCAGACTTTCGTGGTGAGCAGTAGCTTTACTACAGTGATCTAATGAGCAACTAGAGTGCTAACATTCTGAATTTATGGCAAATGTTTGACATATCTGAATACCTTCTTGATGGAATCAAAGTAAAAAACTGAAAGCATTTCCTACTGAGGAGACTGCAGTAAGTGAGGAAATTAGGAAACCTCATAACAAATCAATCTCCCAAGATGGCCACCAGAGACAAAAGAGCACAAATGCAGCACAAATATCACCCAGATGTAGCCCACATGTAGCCCAATGACAGAAGTGTGCAAAACACTTATTATTTTTTGTGTTTTTGCAGTTTTATATAGTGCAGACTTGTCAGGTATTGGAGTGCTTTACATGAGCATTGGTTACATCACACAAGAACAAATTAATTTTGGTTGTAGACATGGGGAGATTAAGTGATTTGACCAGAATTACAGAATGTCGAGCTGAAGCAGAAACTCCAACCTGGTTCCCCAGTTGCAAAGTCTGCAGCTCTGGAAGTAACACCACATCCTCTCCCCTAAGTGCAACATTTAATCAAGTGGTCAACTGGATAAAAAAACATGAAGATAACAAATAATTTAAAAGTGCTTTGTCGCTATTTGAAAACTCAGAACATATGTCCTCATTTTAGTTTTTTAGAGCACTAACCATAATTTTGATGCAAATAAGACCCTGTCATATCTGTAATTTCTAAAGGAAATGCTCTAGGTATTACAGTTTTGATTACATCAAGATGACGTCAGGCGTTCCACACTTTTGTAATAAATATAGAATGTTAGCAATCTAGTTGTTCATAAGGATACTGTTGAGAGGCAGAGGCCAGGGGCACGGACTCTTAAAATTGAAGGCAGGTAGGAGGGTGCAGAGGCAACAATTTGACCACACTGGGCAGACAGGAAGGGCAGTGGCAACACAACAGACTGTGGAGGGCAGTGGAAAACGAGGCAGGGGCAACAAACCAACAATACAGGACTGGCAAGAGAGGCTGTGGCAATATAATAGACCATTGTGGGCAGAAGGAAGAGGCAGTGGTAGTACAACCATACATGCCAACAGACCCTATTCAGCCAGGAAACATCCAATGTTTTTAAGCTCAAGTGGGCTTTATTTGATCTGTCTCCTGTCTACAATCGCCTCTTTTTCAATGTAACTCAAAGGGGATAATCAATACCCCAGTTTTTTTTCAAAATCTCCCTCTTACCAAGTTCAAAATGTTCGCAAGTATGGTACATTGGATCATGGAAGGCAGGAGGAATTGGGGTAGGGACATGGACTCGGATAACAGAGGACAGGAGGGACATGGAGAGATGCACCAAACTGACCCTACAAGGCAGGCATCAGGGTTTGCAGCAGCACAATACACCACACAGGGCATGCGGGACAGGAGTGCAGCACAACAATCCATAGAAAGCAATAGGGAGGGGACAGGACCATGCACATGGACAACAGAGAACATAGGGGAAAGAGGCAATGGTAGCTAGCTGACCATAATGGACAGACAGGAAAGAAAGCTGCAGCATAACAGACCATAAAGGGCAGGAGGGACGGATCAGGAGCATTACAATGGAACAGACAAGCCAGGAGGGAGGGAATAGGGGTCTGCACATGGAAACAGAGGGCTGGGGGCAAGGGGGCAGGGCAGGAGCAGCAAGATGACCATGGAGGTCAGGCAGGATGGGCACTAGAAGCAAGACACACCATGGAGAGCAACAGTGAGACTATGATGGCATAAACACAGACCATGGAGGGAAGGTGGGAGGGGGTCAGGGACAGCTAGCTGACCCCACAGGAAAGGTGGGAGGGGCCGTGGCAGCACAGAAGACCATGCATGGCAAGCGGGAGGGTTAGTGGCCGCACAATGGCTATGATGGGCAAGAAGGAGGGTGCAGTGGCATGCACAAAGGACCATGGAGGCTAGAAGGGAGGGTCAGGACCTGGTCACAGACAAGAGAGTTCAGGGGAAGGGGCCTCACAGCAGACCATGCGGGGCAGGCAAGATGAGCAGTAGCAGCACAACAGACAAGGGAGGGCAGAAGGGTGTGGCAGTAAAATGGACCATGGAGGACAGGAGGAAGGGGATAGGGGCATGGAATGTGGACAGGCGGCGTGGAGGTGGAAGGGACAGGTTACAGTCATATGACAATGCTAGGCAGGTGGGAGGGGAGTGGCAGCTCAACAGAACACTTAGAGTCGATAGGAGTGGCAGGTCCATGGAACATGGTGGGCAAAAAGGATGGAGCAGGGGCATGCACAAAGACATCGCAGGTCAGGGGGAAGGAGAATAGGGGCAGCAAGCTAAGCACAGAGGCTAAGCAGGAGGTCAATGATGGGGCATTGAATTGGGAAATGGAGGGCAGGAGGAGTGGACTGGTACTTCATGCTAAATGGAGGGCAGTGGCAGCACATCAGACCATGCATGGCAGGAGGGAGGAGGCTAGTCCATGGATTCAGACAACAGAGGATAGGGAGGAGGTGGATGGGGCTGCAAGCTAACTGTTCAGAGATGGCGGGAAGGCCAGTGGCAGAACAACGGCCACACAGGGCTGTAATAAGGGAGCAGGGACATGGACTTGGACAATGGATGGCTAGGAGGAGGGAAGGCAGGAGCAGCAAGCTTGGGTGGGGGCAGCACAATGCTAGGCCTTGCTTCCAAACCCCCACCATCCATTGTGATATGCATCTTACTTAACGTTAAAAAAAAAACCCTCTAAATGTGCTAAAAAAACAAAGATTACAGGGACGGTATAGTTAGACTCAGATTTCACTCATACACAACCATTGAAATTCAGCAGTTATAGTTACCTGAGCTAACTATAACTTGCGCCCCCGCAATGTACTGCTAATGACCTCAGACATTACATCACTCATGACATGGTCAGTTACATCACTCATGACATCACTCACGACATCTCAAATGAGCTGTGAATGGAATGGAACTATAATTGCTAGAACTTTATTTAGGGATAGTGTGTGTATATTAACACCCCTTTTTTCCTTTTCTTTCATGTAAGAACCATTATAATACGCAACGTGCCCAGATTAATATGGCCGATAGCCTTTCACTTTAAAGTAATGTGTAGTCCATTGTTTATGTTGATGTTTGCAATTCTAAGTATGTTTATTATGAATAAGTCACATTGACAAACATACAGGTATGGCGGTCACGGGGCAAGATATGCTGAAATGACATTGTGTGCATATTAACACTTGTTTTCTTTTCTTTATTGTATCAATTCCTGAATTTTCACATCGTGACCTGGCCAATATGGACGCCAGCTTTTTGTATTAAAGTAATGCACTGCTGATGACGTCACATATTACATCACTCTTGACATGGTCAGTGACATCACTGATGACATCTCAAATGACATCACTGATGACATCATCCACGCGATCATCTGATGCACCTCCTCACACCCTAAAATACAGACTACAATTCTCAAAACCATAGACAAACCAATACTAGTACAGCTACAATATTCTGTGCACTATGCATGCAGACCTCTAATCAGCTACATAGCTTTGATACAGTCTTTTATAGACTCAGTACCTTTGCAGTCTAGGAATCCTTCTGTCTGTCCCATGCACTTCTCCATTCAACCTTCCAGCACTATCTACGTATCCTATCACTCTGCCAGTACCTAAGCACTAATAAATTTAGCATTCACTCTCTTTGCAGCACTGAAATTACTCCAGTTATTAGTCATATACTTAAGGAATGGCCTAGCCACTAACACAAGTGCAGGTACAATATTTTGTACACTATGCATGCAGGCCTCTAACTAGCTACATACTATTGATACGCTCTTCTAAATACCCAGTTAGTACCTATGCAGTCTAGGAATCCATCTGTCTGTCCCATGCACTTCTCCATTCACCCATCCAGCACTATCTACGTATCCTATCACTCCACCAATACCTAAGGACTTATAAATTCAGCACGCACTTTCTTTGCAACACTGAAATTACTCCAGTTATTAGTCGTATACTTAAGGAGTGGCGTAGTCAAACACACAAGTGCAGGTACAACATTTGTACACTATGCATGCACACCTCTAACCAGCTACAAACTATTGATACGCTCTTCTAAATACCCAGTTAGTACCTATGAAGTGTAGGAATCCACCTGTCTGTCCCATGCATTTTTCCAATAACCAATCCAGCACTATCTACTTATTCTATTACTCCACCAATACCTAAGCACTTATAAATTCACTATACACTCTGTTTGTAATACTGTAATTATTCTAGTTACTAGTCATTAACTTATGGAATGGCCTAGCTACTAACACAAGTACATCTATAATATTTTGTGCACTATCCAAGCAGACCTCTAACTAGCTACATACTATTGATACACTCTTCTAAATACCCAGTTAGTACTCATGCAGTGTAGGAATCGTCCAGTCTGTCCCATGCACTTCTTTAATCACTTATCTACCACTAACTACTTATCCTATCACTCTACCAATACGTAAGCACTTATAAATTAAGTGTTCACTCTGTTTGCAGCACTGTCATCATTCCAGTTACTAGTGGTATTCTTATAAAATGACCTAAGCACCATCACAAGTACACATAAAATATTCTGTGCATAATCCCTACAAATCTCTAAGCAGATACATACTGTTGGTCCACTCCATTAAATACTGAAGTAGTACCCATGCAGCGTAGGATACCTCCTGTCAGTCTCATGCAATTCTTCAATAACCCATCCAGCACTATGTTCTTATTGTATCAGCCTGCCAATACCCAAGCACTTATGGGGCAGATTTACAAGCACCCTGCGCCACCAGTACGTCACTTTTTGTAACGTAGTGATGGCGCCAGGCACTCCTTCATATTTACAAGGAGCGGAAAAGCCACCCTGCGTGGTTTTTCCTCTCCTTGTAAATACGACCCCTTCATACACAGAACTTTGTGTTGAAGGGGCGTCCCATAGGTGTTGCTGTGGGTGTTCCCACACAACACCCATAGAACAAGACACATCTCCAGATTTATGAGAAATCGTAAATCTGGAGAAGTGTGTGAATGCTGCACCATCCTAGAGTTGGTGTAGCGAGGTGAAACGAGG
The DNA here is from genome assembly GCF_964204655.1 of Triturus cristatus. NCBI lineage: Eukaryota > Metazoa > Chordata > Amphibia > Caudata > Salamandridae > Triturus > Triturus cristatus. The sequence goes on from NC_140590.1 coordinate 1,458,904,835, forward strand.
AGAATTGTTTTAATTTCTCCTCATTTCTTCCTCTTTCAATGCATGCTGCATTCCACAGCATACATTGAAAGAGGAAAATGCCTTTACTGATTGTTTTTGTGCAGGAAGGTGTCCCTTCCTGCACAAAAACAATCTCCACACGACACAGACATCCTTGCACCATGGTGCAAGGGTGCCTGTGTCACCGCATGGCTGCAGTTTGTGCAGCAGTGCAGAGGGAAGCACAGAGTTGCAACATATTCATGTGATGTGTACGCTTTGGGTGCGCGACTCAGAAAAAAAAATTTAATTTATTTTTTAAAAGAAAATGATATATAAATATTTTAAAATAAAAAAATAAATCCCAAAAATTGAACAATATTTCAGTTGTAATTTTTCTTTTTTTTTTTTGCAATTTTCAGAAAAATATATAATGTTATTTAATGAATAAAATATTTATAAATAAACAATTAAAAAACTGTAGAAAATCAGTACAAACAGATAATTATAACTACTATTAAACTTAAAAATTAGGATTTAAAAAACCTTTGAAATTCACTAAAAAAACCATAGGTTTCAGAGACTTTATAGTTAGGAATTAGCATTTAAAAAAGCTTTGAAATTTACTGGAAAAACAATACATTTCAGAGACGTTATAGTTAGAAATTGGCATTTAAAAAAACCGTAGACATTCACAGAAAAAACCATAGGTTTCAGGGGTGTTATAGTTATATATATATATACTACCTACTGGCAGTCGCCAGTAGGTAGTTATAGTTAGGACCTATTTTCCATAGGAATTCTGCAACATTCTATTTGGAATAACGTTGGCGTCGATTGATGAATCTTCGCGAAAGTTTCCAAACTTTTGGCCATCTCCGGTTCGCTCCTATCCTGAAAATTTCACAGTGATTCATCAAGCGGGGGCCAAGAAAAAAGGGGGGTCCCAAAACGCGTTTTCCCCATGCATTTTCACATAGGACCTGTTGACGCAGCTACAGCCCGAAGTGCTGAACAGAATTACACCAAATTTGGCAAAGAGGTAGTCCTCAGTTCAGACTTGTGCCTTTTGCTTAAATAGTGTAAATCCGTTCAGGTGTTCTTGAGAAAATCAAAAGTAAATTCACATATATATCTGGGCGGAGCCTAACCACACATCTCATCGTGAGATCTGATTGGCTGTCAGCACTTCATCCAAGAAGTGTTGGCAGCCATCTTGGGACCAATATACATGATAGCACCTCATTAAAAAGCATTGCAGTTAATAGAAGGTTTTAAGACTTTAGTTACATTATAAATCATGTGTTGATGGTACCATACTCATTTTGGGAATTGTGGTGTGTTCTAAGGTGATATTACCATGTGAAAAAGCCTTCTGCTGTGATATCATGAATCATGTTTGAGAGAAAACTATTTTCTCATGCTTTTCCCACAGAGGTTTGGAAGGTGATCTATAAGCTAAGCTGAGAGCATATTTTCTGTAAATTCACATTATCTTTCTCAGTCATGTGAGAATGAAGTCTGACATTCTCAGTAAAACACGTACATCCAACAAGGGCAGAGACTGTCAGTTGATTCCTTTGTGTTCTACTGCAGCTTCCCAGAGTGTTCTAAAGAACAACTAGAGCGCTACCAGTCCTACTTATGACAAACGTATGGCACACCTGAAGCCATCTTGGTTGGAATAAAGTGGTAACTCTTAAAACATTTAATTTAAAAAGGAACAAAATGAGGGGTTTCATTTTGACTTAGAAAGTATGATTAGTGCTGCAGAAAGAAAAATGAGGGCACATTTTGAGTGACTTCTCAAATCCTCTTCTGTTTCATTAAAAAATTCTGACATGCAGACTGAAACATGCACTTTCAATACCAGCAGCAGACTTCCCTATTGAGCAGTAGCTTTACTACAGTGATCTAATGAGCAACTAGAGTGCTAACATTCTGAATTTATGGCAAATGTGTGACATATCTGAATGCCTTCTTGATGGAACCAAAGTAAAAAACTGAAAGTATTTCCTACTGAGGAGACTGCAGTAAATGAGGAAATTAGGAAACTTCATAGCAAATAAATCACCCAAGTTGGCCACCGGAGACAAAAGAGCCCAAATGTAGCCCAAATATCACCCAGATGTAGCCCAAGTATATCCCAATGACAGAATGTCCCAGAGTGTTCTAACGAACAACTAGAGCACTAACAGTCTTACTTATGACAAAAGTATGGCACACCTGAAGCCATCATGATTGGAATAAAGTGGTAATACTTAAAACATTTAATTTACAAAGGAACAAAATGAGGGGGTTCATTTTGCCATAGAAATTATGATTAGTTCTGCAGAAAGAAAAATTAGGGCACATTTTGACTTCTCAAATCCTCTTCTATTTCATAAACAAATTCTGACATGCAGACTGAAACATGCACTTTGAATACCAGCAGCAGACTTCCCTGGTGAGCAGTAGTTTTACCACAGTGATCTAATGAGCAACTAGAGTGCTAACATTCAGAATTTATGGAAAATGTGTGACACATCTGAATGCCTTCTTGATGGGACCAAAATAAAAAACTGAAAGTATTCCCACTGAGGAGACTGCAGTAAATGAGGAAATTAGGAAACTTCATAACAAATAAATCTCCCAAGATGGCCAACAGAGACAAAAGAGCCCAAATCTAGCGCAAATATCACCCATATGCAGCCCAAGTATAGCCCGATGACAGAAGTGTGCAAAACCCTTATTTTTTGTGTATTTGCAGTTTTATATAGTGCAGACTTGTCAGGTATTGGAGTGCTTTCCATGAGCATTGGTTACATCACACAAGATCAAATTCATTTTGGTTGTAGACATGGGGAGATTAAGTGATTTGACCAGAATCACAGAATGTTGAGCTGAAGCAGAAACTCCAACCTGGTTCCCCAGTCGCAAAGTCTGCAGCTCTGGAAGTAACACCACATCCTCTCCCCAAGGTGTAACATTTAATCAAGTGGTCAACTGGATAAAAAAACATAAAGATTACAAATATTTTAAAAGTTCTTTGTCTCTATTTGAAAACTCAGAAAATATGTCCTCATTTTAGTTTTTTAGAGCACTAACCATAATTTTGATGCAAATAAGACCCTCTCATATATGTAATTTCTAGAGGAAATACTCTAGGTATTACAGTTTTGATTACATCAAGATGACGTCAGGCGTTCCACACTTTTGTAATAAATATAGAATGTTAGAAATCTAGTTGTTCATTGGGATACTTTTGAGAGGCAGAGGCCAGGGGCACGGACTCTGAAATTTGAAGGCAGGTAGGAGAGTGCAGAGGCAACAATTTTACCACACTGGGCAGGCAGGAAGGGCAGTGGCAGCACAACAGACTATGGAGGGCAGTGGAAAGGGGGGCAGGGGCAACAAACCAACAATACAGGACTGGCAAGAGAGGCTGTGGCAATATAATAGACCATTGTGGGCAGAAGGAAGAGGCAGTGGTAGTACAACCATACATGCCAACAGACCCGTTTCAGCCAGGAAACGTCCAATGTTTTTAAGCTCAAATGGGCTTTATTTGATCTGTCTCCTGTCTACAATCTCCTCTTTTTCAATGTAACTCAAAGGGGAAAATCAATACCCCAGGTTTTTTTTCAATATCTCCCTCTTACCAAGTTCAAAATGATCGCAAGTATGGTACATTGGATCATTTTTTTTCTCCTCATACAGCCAAGTCACTAGATGGAATTCCTCTGACTTCTCCTTCCCGAGGGTGAGAGGAGAGCATTCCTTTCTTGATCACACCATTACCTTATCCCCATCCCATTCACATATCTGTGGGGGCCCTTGGGTGTTACTAGGGAGACTGGATCAAATGGTGTACAGGCTTAATCATAGGAATCAAGTTTACTGCTCAATCCAATTTAATAGAGCCACCCAAACTTTACTTTTGCTTTGTTGGTCACAGGCCATATCTGATTTGGTTGTATAAATAATATTTTTCAAACATTCAGTAAAGGTCGGAGGATATTCTGACTGATTTCTCTCCTTGCCAATATTATAACATAGAGTGTAAAGTTGGATTCCATTAAATTCACATGTTAATTTTTCATTAGACCGAAGAAAATGAGGCTAACACTTACTTCTATCGGTCTTTCCAAGACAGCTTCCAAGAATTTACAAACCTCCATCCACTAAGACTTAATTCTTGGGCATTCCATAAATATGTGGATGTTGTCTGCCGCTGGATACTTACACCTCGGACAGCAGAAGACTTTCCCCGTCACCTTAGTTAACTTTTTTGGAGACCAATACACTCAATACATAGTATACAGATGATTCCTTCTCAATGCAGCTGGTTTAACTATAGCCTGTAGCATAACAAAAGAATCAGACCATAATTTATACAGATCCACTTCATTATCTCCAAATTCTTTACCCCATGCTCTTATGACATCGGATTCCCCTTCAACCTCTCCTTCCAAAAGAGCTCTACACCAAGATGAAACTTCCTTTTTCCATACACCTTTTCAAATGATTAAATTAGCCTTACAGTTTACCTCCTCCTCCCCCTCCTGCCAATCTTGTGACATCCACCAGGATGAGATCTGATAATACTTAAATCTTGACAGGGTTCCTTGGGTTAACCTGCCAAAAGCCTCCCAACTCATTAATTTACCACCCTCTTGCATGTCACCCCAGAATTTTATACCCCCCATTTTTAGAGGCAAACTCAGTTGATCTTTTAAGCACTCATGTGTCCCAGGAGAATCCCAGACGGGGGCTTGTTGCGCGTAAAATGGGATTCTCATCCTGCTTCTTATACGCATCCAAATCTTTAGAGCGGCCCTCAGAATCTTCAGCCTAACTTTTTTGAAAAACTTTGGATGTCCATATTTGAATAAAAAGAATTCCTAACCTTGTGCTATGTCTTTTAACAAGGCCTGAAATAATAAGCCTAAAGAGGATGAGTCTGTTTTATTAGCAAGCATCCTAAAATTTTTAAATTGGAAGGAATAGCAATATGTAAGTAGGTCTGGTAATGCTAACCCACCCACCGTGAGACCTTTTCTAAGTTTTTTCCAGGCTTTTATAGGACTCTTCGATGCCCAGATAAAGGTACCTATTTTTCCTTGTAACTTAGCTATATCTTCAGTCCTGAATATCAATGGGATTGAATTAAATAAAAAAGGGATTTTTGGCAATATTATCATTTTCACAAGGTTAACCCACCAACTTTGGTGAGACACTCTGCAAAATTTCAAGTAAGCATTTAAATTGAACTGCATGTACCAGGATGCAAAGGGGCAAACTGTGCTGGGAGGTAGCAGTGTGCTTCCATCCCCCTTCTAACCCTCCCATAGATAGTAAGAGGGAGGTTCGACCAGCGTGTAAGTAAACTAGTCACCTCCTTAGAGACCCTCTTCCAATTTACACTGGGAATATCCTCGAGCTTCTGTACTAACTGGACCCCTAAATACCTCATATGACTTCTCACCCCCTGACTTCCTTTCACTTGGTTCCATTCCATTATTTCAGTTTTTCCTTTATTAATTTTATATCCTGAAACTTCACCATATTTTTCCGCCTTCTCAATTAACCTAGGAATAGCCTAAGGTAAGCTCATTTAATTGTCTCCCTGGTATAAAACCTCTCTGGTCGGGGTGAACTATAGCCTTTATAACCTTTGCCACTCTAGCTGCCAATATACCTGTAAAAACCTTGTAGTCTGAATTTAGTAAGGATATTGGTCTATATGACTCAATCGACTGCGGATCTTTATTAGGTTTTAAAATCAGTGTCACCGTAGCTTCCATCCAAGTATCCGGAATATCTTCCCCCTCAGTATATATTTTATTAAACAGACCATTTAAGACTGGCACTACAATGTCTAGAATAGTTAAATAAAACTCAATTGGGAGCCCGTCCGGTCCTGCTACTTTTCCTCTAACCATTTTTTTACATTGTGCTCCGACTTCTTCCTCGGTTATACTCCTCTGCAAAAGGATCCTATATTCTTCAGTCAATTGTGGGAGAGTAGTCAATTTTAACCACTCCTGAGTTACCCCTTGTCCTTGTTCAATATCCTCCTTATATAGATCTTTCATAAAAGTTCTAGCCTCCTCTTGAATTTTCTCGTCCTCATAAATTATACTTCCCGAGCCTCTTTGAATTAGTTGCTTTATCGAATTCCTAGTTCTATCAGCTCTTGCTTTCCAAGCTAACAGAGGACCGCATTTCTCACCATAAGAGAAGTGCTGCAACTTGCTTACTTTCCACCTTTCAGAGAGCTTCCTATCTAAGTTTGCTTGATATTCAGCCTGCAAATTTTCCAGCTCTTTCTCCAAACTTGACACTGTACCCTTATTCTCTATAGATGCTTTTTGTACTTCTATTTCTTTTTCCTTTATCTTACTTATCCTGTCTGCCTCCTGAGTTTTGATGGTCCTCTTTCTCCCGACTGATATAGATATAAATATCCCTCTTATATAAGCTTTAAAGGCCTCCCACACAGTCTGAACCTTAGCCGTACTGTTATTAAATTTAAAATAGTCTTTTGTTTCATCACAGATCTTCCCTATCACTTCATCATCAAGTAGCATAGTCCTATCTAGAGTCCACCTTCTTTGTATTTCTCTTTGCTTAAACTCCAGTGACAAGGCTACAGCTGAATGGTCTGATAAGATAGCTGGAATATGGTATATCTCCTTGACATCTGAAAGCAGTGCCTGGTCTATAAAAAAAAAGTCTATTCTTGAGTGATGTTTATACTTTTTATTATAAAACGTGAAATCTCTAGTTTCTCTATTTTTGGTTCTCCATACATCAAATAGATCAAAGTCTTTAATTATATTTTTTAGCAGAACAGAAGTCTTAGGTGGACTGCTATATCTAGCTTTAGATGTACGATCCATTTGTTTGTTTAGAACCAGGTTAAACTCTCCCCCTATTATTATTGGTGTAGAGGTACTTAGCAGACTGGCCTAAAGTTTCAAAAGTGCCCCAGGATTATCCTGATTCGGGCCATAGTATACAGCACATATAAGGGGTGTACCCTGAACTGTTAAGGAGGCTACCAGCCATCTCCCAGACTGGTCTGACTCTTGTTTTACAACCTTTATTCCAGCATCACTCCTAATGATTAAAGCGACTCCCCTAGTACTCCCCTTTTGATCAGAGCAAAGCACCTCTTGGATCCATCTCACCTTACTTAGCTCCTGTTTACATTCCTGGTATTCTAGATGTGTCTCCTCTAAAAAACAAAGGTGGGCCTCACTATCCTTTAAAAATTCCATAACCCGAGACCTCTTACTCTTATTCCTTAGCCCGTTAACATTCCATATTATCATCTTAACTTTATTTAACCTATTCATCTTGTTTTACCCTAAGCTTTTCCTCCATAACTCTTGGAGTTTTTTTTTTTTTACTTTTTTTTTTTTTTTTTTTTTACTTGTATGAGGACTGTATATTTTTTCCCATTTGCTCCCTACACCCAGTGCCCCCCCACTACCAACCATGAGGAACCCCCCCTCTAACCCTTTGGCGATTGTATCGCCTTTCGGGACCCTCCACTGCGTCGCGAGGCAGTGATGTCATTTGAGATGTCATCAGTGATGTCATGAGTGATGTCACTGACCATGTCATGAGTGATGTAATATGTGACGTCATCAGCAGTGCATTGCGGGCGCGCGAGTTATAGTTAGCTGAACTAACTATAACGGGGGAATTTCAATGGTTTTGTACGAGTGAAAAGTCCAGCTAACTATAACGTGCCTGAAACCTATGGTTTTTTCAGTGAATATATATATATATATATATATTTTTTTTTATTCAATAGTGAAGGCATTGTAGATAAATAGTTATGATAGCGATTTACTTATTGATGCATTCACCTATATACATGTTAAGCATTAAATAATATAACCATAAGTAATATGTACATTTGTTAAGCAGAACTAACAAATACCTTTATATTTATAAACATAATTATTATAGAGATTTACACAAACCATAACACATATATAGTCCAAATAAATGCTAATATACACAGGAATATGCTGTATATTTATGTTTGAGTATGGTGGTTATACGGGAAGGAGCCAACTATTGAGTAGTCTTCTAATGATAAGCTAGTTATCCGTGTGATTTAATGTTTCGGGGTAAAGAGTTCCATAGTTTGACTGCTTGAAGAGAGAAGGATGTGCCACCTATGGTATTTTTCTTGTACGGTGAGGTTTTGAGACGAGGTTCCAGTCTAGAGTGTATGTTACTTTGTTGAATGTATTTGGCGATTTTATTCTTGATAAGGAGCGGTCCTGTTGCATGTATCGTTTTGTGGGTGATCCAAAAAATCTTGAATGTGGATCTTCTGGCAACCGGTAACCAATGTAGGGCTTTCAAGGCAGGGGAGATGTGGGCTTGTGGCTTTATATGTATGAGTAGTCTGGCAGTAGAGTTCTGAATCTATTTTAGTCTTTTCATAGTTGTTAAAGATGATCTGTGGTAGAGGATATTGACGTAATTGAGTTTAGACAGAACAAGAGAGTTAGTATCATGGACCTTATGTGGATATCCCAGGTGGGGGAAGATGCGTCATAGAGTTTCTATTGTAACAAAGCTTGATCTTGAAATTGATCACTTGAGCATTTATTGATATATTGGAGCCCATGGTAATTCCAAGGTCTCTTACTTCCTTTGATACTTGAGTTAGTGTTACTATATTGTCAGGCCATGCAGCGAGTGGGTCACAAGTTCTCTAATCACCACATGAGTATTTCTGATTTGGAAGTATTCAATTTGAGATGGCTCCATGTCATCCAATGATCCACAGCTCTGAGGCAACTGAAAATTTGTGAGTTTCCAATGTCTTTGGGGTTTTCCAGTTTATGGAGTATCAATCAGGATTTTGTATAGTGCGGTTCCTCACCCGTGAGGGTCTCAAGGCGCTTAGGGGTGAGGGGGACTGCTGATCCGTCTGGGCATGGAGATTCAATCAAAGAGACAGGTCTTGATATCCTCCCTAAATTGGGTCAGCAACAGGGATTGTCTGTGGTGGAGGGGCAGGGTGTTTCAGGTATTGAGAGCAAGGTAAGAGAAGAATACTCCTCAGGTTCTGGTCTTGTGAATCCGTGGGACGGCAGCCAGGACAAGTTGGGTGGAGCGAAGTTGTCTGGCGGGTACGTGGAATGAGAGGCCGTGGTTCAGATATGCTGGTCCTAGATCATGGAGAGCTTTGTAGGCATGTGTGAGGAGGTTAAAGGTGAATCTCTTGTTAAAACTGGGAGCCAGTGGAGTTGTTGAAGTGTTCTGTTATGTGGCTCCAGCCAGGGATGTCGAGGACCAGTCTGGCTGGAGCCTTTTGAACGTTCTGCAGTTTCCTGAGCTGTTTCTGGGGGGACTCCGGCATGGATTGCGTTGCCATAGTCGAGTCTGCTGTTGATGAGTGCACGGGTGACCATCGTTCTGGATTCTGTGGGGATCCATCTGAATGTGTTTCGAAGCAGGTGGAGAGTGTGGTAGCAGGATGAGGATACAGCGTTGATCTGGTGGTTCATTGTAAGTGAGGAGTCCAGCATGATGCCGAGGTTATGTGTGTGGTCCGAGGGGGCAGGAGGGGTTCCCAGTGCAGCGGGCCACCAGGAGTTATCCCAGGCTGAGAGGGAGGGTCCCAGGATCAGTACTGCGGTCTTGTCCGAGTTGAGCGTGAGGCAGCTGTCTTTCATTCAGGTGGCAACGGCCTTCATCCCTCTGTGAAAGTCAATTCTGGTCACTGTGGTTCGTTGTTGAGGGAGAGGATCAACTGGGTGTCTTTGGCGTATGAGACAATGTTGAGTCTGTGGTTTCTGATGAAGGCCGTGAGGAGGTCCATGTAGACGTTGAAGAGGGTGGGGCTCAGTGTATCTATGTCCTCCAGCGTGGTGTTTGATTGAGACTTAGCAGAAGAATCTGCAGGCATTAGTATGGTGGTCTCATCCCTTTTTCCTATAAACAACACCGTAGCTTTATGTTTACCCATCATGCCAAAGCTTGCACAGGAATTAAAAAGGCAATGATGAAATGGTAACTAATGCAGAGGATAGACACTGAGATACTCCAAATAGTCTCACCCTTGTTGCAGATAGCAGGAGTCTATTTAGTGCATTGATGTTAGGGGGTGGCTCAGCCCCCTCTGGGTTTGGACAGGCACAGTTCAGCACGCTCTTGGCCCGGTCTTCACCTGGGCATGCACCAGGATGCGTCCCACACTGCAGGGGAAATACAGGCTTTTTAAACCTGCTGACCGGCGCTGATCAGTCCCTGCCTACTCAACAGCATTGGGGCATCTGGGGATTGTAGCCCGGCGCTGTTTCACCTCTCCTCTCCCCGGGCATCCCGTGCCAGAGGTGAAAAGAGGGTTTTAATGCGCTCGACCAGTGCTGATAACTCCTTGCCTCCTCAACAGCAACAGGGCATCTGGGACTTGTAGTACTGCCCAGTTTCAGCCTCTCCTCTCCTTGTTTATGTCTGAGGGCTACATCTTAAAACAGAGTAATAAGCAGAGTACTTGAGGGAAGATGAAGTAAAGATCTAATAAAGGAATTCTCACCCAATGTCAACAGATTAACATTTTCTGTATCCCAAATTCCAGAGTCATATAATGCAGCTGTCTGTGCTTTTGCCTTGTAAACTTTAATGGCAGGAGAAATAGCTCTAGAGAATGTAGATTGTTGTCTCTTATATATTGCTGTGGCACAATGAAGAAGAGTGGCTCCATGTGTTTGTATATGAGGGGCCTATGACATCTTGCTGGCTAGCATTATGCCCAAGTACTCAAAATTAAAAACACATTCTGACCGAGACATATTTTCCCTCTGAAGAACTTATGGGGTTTATTCACCATGTATGTAGTCTTAGACTCATTGAACTCGAGACCCTTCTTTTCGCAGTATACCCTAAGGTTGTCCAATAAAAACTGCATTCCATAAGAGTTTGAGACAGCAAAAGGGTATCATCCTTGAACTTGAAGGCAAGAGCAGGGATCCCTTCTATCTTTGGGGTAGTCATTATTACACTCTTAGAGAGCCTTAATAACGTAGTTCACATAAAGTGTCAAACGTGTGGGCACGAGCACACAGTCTTGTCTGACTCCCCCCCATATTGGAATATGATTAGTAACTTCACCCCGGGGCCGCCAGCTCACTTGAGCTTAATTCTCATGGTGCGATCTTAATATTTGAGTGAGAATGTCTTCAGGGATTCCTAGCGACCTAAGGGAGTCCTATAGCAGATGCCTTTGGACTACGTCAAATGTCACTTTCAGATCAACAAATGCTACAAATAAGGGACCACCAATCATTTTGATGTATTTCAAAAGGATAATAGCAAGGCTGAACACCTGGTCTATTGTGTTACTCTTCAATCTAAAGCCAATATGATAAGTTGAAAGAACCTTCATGTTGACCATCCATTCATTCAGCTTATTCAAAATCTGCCTTGCAGAAACCTTTGAAGGTTATCCAAGAGGCTTATAGGCCTATAATTAACATGATCATGCTTATCACCCTTTTAAAAAATTGAAATAGTCTCAGCCCCTTCGGTGTTTCGGGAATCGGTGCACCCGAAGCTATTGAATTGCACAAGTTAATACAGGGTGCCCATATTGAGAGATTGTGAAGCAAAAGGTCCTCTGGGATTTAATCGCGACTGGGTGCCTTGCCTGCTTTCATGGTCTCTATAGCCGACTTAGTCTCTTCCAGAGAAAAGCGTAATTGCTTTTTTATATCACTAATTGTGCAGCCACTAAAAGATTTGTGGACAATTATAGATTTTAACATATCAGTGTCCTTGCTATATGAATAAATATTTGAAATTTGTTTGACCTCTCTCTTGGATGCAAATAGTGGTTAGTCTGAGTATGAGAATCTTTGCTGCCATGTGCTATAATGTTCCATAAGGTCATAGAGTCATCTTGGCTGTTTCAATCAAGTCTGTCCAGTTAGTATCATCCGACTTTTTCTTTCCAGCTGCCAGTCCTCGCTTGTATCGAGCCCTGCCAAGTGAACATCAGGGAGGGAATTTAGATTGATTTTAAAGCTCCCACTAATGCCATTTTGGACAAACAGCGATCCTCCGAGTACCAGGGATTTCTCAATTTGTTATGTGGTTCTTTATCAGAAATCTTAAAGCGTACCTTAGCTAGGTATGACTTTAGATTAGCAACCAGAGTATTATGAATATCGACAATAGGGATATTGCATGATGGAAGATCAACAAGTGGAGCCAGAGCGTCACTCAGGATAAATTTTGGTCAGGGCATCTTTGCTACCAATAGCTTTGGCCATTTAATAGATGTATGATCATTTCCAACAATTGGTGTTATAGTGGGGGGCCCATCAGGACGACCTAACTCTTTAATCAAGTAGCTTGTCATCATAAGATTTAATGGAAAGTGATCACTGTCAGCCCTAGCATCCATTTTAAAGTCCCACATTTTGTCTCATAAAGAGACATCTATCAATATGTAATCAATTTTAGACCTTCTGTTTCCCTTCTTAAATGTACATGAACCTGATTTGTCAGATTTGGACAGGCCATTTCATGCCCACATGCCATTTGCTAGCGTCAAAAGAGCCATCTGCATATCAGCCAAAGTTTGGGGTACAAGGGTGATTGCATCAAGGAATGGCATACCCCACAAATCGCCCTCCTTTGTTACCAAATCAAATCGAAAGAGAGTCTTGTATGCAATATTAAATTCCCCTCCTATAATTACTGACTCTTTGGGCTTTACGATAACTAGAAAGTTTTCCAATAGGGCTAAAGGTGAGGATTCCATATTTCTCTGCCTTGGCCTGAAATAGATGGTAAAAAAGTTCATTGTAAGACTCTTTTAGGTTGTTATTCTAAGCCTTAAGATTTCAAAAGATTTGGCACGTAGGGTGTCAATACAGACATTCAAAGACATTTTTACCCACCAGAGGCAGCATTAACACTTACAAAGTATGTTTTGAAGCCTGGTCTATAAGGTGGAGGGATTAAACAAGTTTCCTGAAACATACAAACATGAAATTGGTCAATATATTCCTGCCAGTTGGGGTCAGTAAGAGAAGATGTAGGGACCCAATGGGAAATTTATATTCTTGATTAGAAAGAGATGTTACATTAGCAAAATCAGCAGGTTTACTAAGGTTGCCTTCCTTAAGGTCTTGGATTGCCACACTAGATGTTACAGAAGTTGTGGAACAAGAAATTGCTATTAGTGAGTCTAGGCAATCTGTTCATTGGGGCTCTATGAGCTGGAATGATTTCCTTAACAGAGAGAGTCAATCAGCACTCATAAAGTTAGATGATGCAGGGTCTGCATTTAATAACGTATCTTGATTTCTGGCCAGTTCTGACACTCATTGGGGCAACAGTTGGTTTTTGACCCACAAGGAATCATCAGTAGGAAAGTATGTTAGTTTATTTGTCTCCTTAGAACCCCCTTAGGCACCATAGGAGGTATCATTCCCACTACTATTCCAGGCACTTCGGTGGCCAAGCCCGTAATCTCGGTTTCTTCGGTTGCTCAGGTTGCAGGAGGGTGGATGGACTTTATTAGGGGTCATTATGGAATCAACTTCTCTCTGTCTCTGATCATTATCAATATCTTTATTATGTGACTCTACGATTGCTAGGTGTTTTGTCTGCAGGTCACTTTTTGTCTCCCCTAGGCTGCATGGATCTGACATTAAGGATTCAGTTCTAAGAGTTCTTTGGTAAGTAAATCAATCTTCCACATCCAGAAACTGTTCCCTTTTAGTCGTAATCCTGATTTTTGGCTTTGCCTGTTGAGAGAAAACAGAGAGGAGAACCTATTTCCACATGGGATAGAAGGTTCCACTTCAAGTACCACAGCAGTAGTGAACTGACCAAATTGGTTATCTATATCGATGACATGTATACTACTGTTGTACTCAGGCTTAAAGACTCCCTTGAAGCCACAGTTGAGTGGGTCAATCACCCTGCCCTCTAGCCTCAGAACTTAACACAGATTCCACATTGCTTATAGGATTCTGCTTTTTTTTTTTTCATTACTGTTAGAAATGGGGGTCTCTAGTTGGCAAGGGTTTGCACCTTTGTCCAAGTAGGGACCCTTCCTTCTAGTCAGGATGAGGGAGTTACACTCCTAAAATAACCCCTGCTCACCCCCTTGGTAACTTGGCTCGAGAAGTCAGGCTTATCTTAGAGGCAGTGCGTAAAGCATTTGCACATAACCAACAGTAATACAGTGTAAGCACTACAAAAGGACACCACACCAGTTTAGAAAAAAAACCAATATTTTATATACTCAAGACAAGACTAAAAACGATAGAAATACACAATACAGTACTTAATCATCTTCAGTTATCAATATAACCTTGAAATACAGTTCCTTGAAGTTGATAGCTCTATCCGGGGCTATCACGGCGTCGTGAACAAACAAATCCAAGCAGTTCTGGCCGACCGCGGTGTCGCAGGGCAGCTACGGTGTCAGAGAGACCCGCTCGTTGAGCTTCTGAAAGCACGGCGTCCGCAGGCGTCGGTTCCGAAAGTAATTGCGGGAGCCGTCGGGCCCTTGAAGTCACACGCGTTGCAGATTGAACTCCTCGTGGTTGAAGTCAGGAGCACTGGCATCGGCAGACGTCGGGTGCTGCGTTGCAAAGTGCAGTGGTGGGGTGTGTAATGCCCTCAGATCGCGGTGTGAGCAGCAGCTCGATGGCAGCGTCAGATGGCATAGTCGGTGAAACCAGGGTTGTGGTGCTGGCAGGTCACGGTACAAGCAGCAGCGTCTTCGTTGCTGAAGAGCTGTAGTCGGCTGACGAACTTGAGTCAATGGTGCTGTCGCCGGTAGGCCAAGGCTGCGGTGCAGGATGAGGGCGGTGCATCATATAACTTAACGAGCGGTGCCCTCGAACCACGGTGCAAGCAGCGGCGTCGATGTCGGCATGAAGCGTCATCGTCGGGGATATGAAGGTGGCGTCGTGACGCGAGGCAGTGCTGAGTGCGGTGCCCAAACGTCTCGGTGCAAGCAGCGGCTCGATGGTAGCATCAGATGGCGGCGGCGGTGAGACCAGGGTCACGGTGCTCGTCGCGGTGCTGGCAGGTCACGGTGCAAGCAGCAGCGTCTTCGTTGCTGAAGTGCTCTCGCCAACTGACGAACTGGAGTCGATGGCGCCGGCATTGGTAGGCCAAGGCTGCGGTGTGGGATGAAGGTGGTGCATCATGTAACTTAACGAGCGGTGCCCTCGAACCCCGGTGCAAGCAGTGGCGTTGATGTCAGCATGAAGTGTCGTCGTCGGGTATACCAAGGCGGTGCCGTGACGCAAGGCAGTGCGGAGTGTGGTGCGCACAGGTCGCGGTGCGAGGAGCGGCTCTGTGGCCATGCCAGATTGTGTCATTGGTGAAACTAGGGTCACGGCGTTACCTTGCGGCAGTGCCCTCTGCGGTGCCTTCAGAACACAGAGTCGGCTGCGGCATCGTAGACGGCATCGAGATGCTTTTTCTTCTGTTGCAGCACAAAACACACAGTCCCCAGTGCTGAGGGCAGCAGAACTTGAAGTCATTGCTGTTCCTGAGACTTCTTGAACAGGAGGCAAGCTCTGTCCTTAAGCCCTTGGAGATACTCAAATAAAGAATTTGTAGAAAGTTCAGTCCAGTCCTTTCACTGCCCAAGACAGAAGCAGCCACTGCAGGCCAACACAGCAAAGCACTGAGCAAAGTGGTAGTTCCTCCTCACAGCTTCTCCAGCTCTTCTTCTTGGCAGGCTTCTTGGTCCAAAAGAGTTCTACATTTCTGGGGTCTGGGCCCCAATATTTATACCACCAAATCCTTTGTTCTCTGAAGGCAGAGAGTGTCTGTACCTAGCCCAAACCAGTTCTGTCCTCTCTGGTGCAGCTTTCTGGCAGGAGGTGAAGACAGCATTGTCGAAGACAGACAGGGCCTATTAAGGTGCAAGGGAAATCTCCTCCCACCACTCTAAATGCAGACTGGGCCTATTCAGGTGCTAGTGACAACTCCTCCCACTACTCTGAATGCAGCCCAGGTCTATTCAGCCCAGCCCTGACTCATTGAGGAAAGGCAGGACACACATCCCCCCCCGGTGGCTGTCTGAGAGAATGCACCTCCCTAACTCCTGTCACTCCAAAGCCAGACAGTCAATAGACATCCTAGCAGAGGCACACAGGATGGCCAAGCAAAAAAAGACCTACTTTCTAAAAGTGGTATTTTCAAACACAGAATGTAAAAAACACCTTTACTAAAAGATGCATCTTTAGATTCTGAGTTCAGGCATACTAAACTTTATTTTCCTATCTGGTCCCAATGGGAAATTATATTTATAAGATGTTATAAATTAACTACCATGCTTTCCTATGGGCCAGATAGCCTATCAATAGTGAAAAACTAAATTGGCAGCAGTTCACTATCGGGTCATGCCACACACATCAGGGCATGTCCTACCTTTCACATACATTGCACCCTGCCCACAGGGGTACCTTGGGCCTACTTTAGGGGTGACTGACAGGTAAGAAAAGAGAAGGTTAGGGCCTGGCAAGTGGGTACACTTGACAAGTCGACATGGCGGTCCCAGACTGCACACAGGCTCTGCAATGGCAAGCCAGAGTTACATTTCAGGACTACTTCTGTGGGCGGCACAACCAGTGCTGCAAGCTCACTAGTAGCATTTGATTTACAGGCCCTGGCACACTCAGTACACTTTACTAGGGACTTGACAAGTAAATCAAATATGCCAATCATGGAAACACCAATCCATAACACAATTTACACAGAGAGCATATGCACTTTAGCAGTGAATAGCAGTGGTCAAGTGGCCAGAGTCCTAAAACCAACAACATCAGGTCAGGAAAAACTAGGAGGAAGAAGCAAAAAGTTTGGGGAGAAACCTGCAAAAAGGGCCGTCTCGAACAATTATGTTATTTTATAAAACCATGTTATTTTAGAATTTTGGGTACCATCTGATTTTTTTAATGGCTAGCATTGACTCAATCTCCTTGATTAAATTATCAATCTCAGTTATAGTGTAATTGCCTGCTGCATTTTTGGTAATTTTGCCCAAACCTACTGCTACCTCCATTGCCGTAAGCTTCACCATATTCACAGCTTGGGGCCCTATTACGATGTCGGTCAAAGTTGCCTCTGACCGACACGGTCTCGGTGTGGGAACCGAATGACCATAGGATTAAAATGTGACCGCACGTGGTGCGGTCACAAACTCCCATTTATCTTTGGGAACCGCCCGCAGCACAAGCTCCCATAGAGAGAAGGGGGCACCATACGTGACCCCAGGCCCACAACTGTAGGCCGCAGAGGGATGGGGGCCCTGCTAGGGTCCCCCAGAGTCACTTTCTGACAGCCTTACCATGTCGGAAAGATCGACATGGAAAGGCTGTCTGAAACTGACATCATAATCCCGACGGCGGAGGCGCAGTCCGTCGGGGACTATGATAGGTATCTGACTGGCCGATGGGCTCCTTGAGTCCCTTGGAACACAGTCAGATTGATGAGACGGTTTACACTCCGACCGCTGGCAATGAAATTCGGTCGTCGGACTGTAAACCACGGGGTCGGTAGGTAAGCCTCCGACGAGCGGTTCCGTTCTCATTGCACCACTGGATTTAGGCTAGCCTGGCTGGTGAGGGGTGATGCCCAAAAACCGGTCCCAGGATGCTTGTTTCCGGTCCAGGGAGGACCTGGCTTGGCAGTTTTGGGCTGGACTGAGAAACATGGGTCAAGACTGATTTGCATATGGCTGGGTCCAAACTGTGGTGGCGTGGTGAATAAAAGAACGATGGATTAAACCCAGATCTTTGTGCCTGGAGATTGAATGTTTGATTTGTTCAGCATTCCGTCCATCATTTGTTTCTTTTGCTCTTTCCTGTAATAGAGCACATGCACAAGAGCAATGATGTCCCCTAATTTGTGGATCACACCCACAAGCATAAGCGAGAACTCCGCTTTGAAAGCACACAGACATAAAATGTGCAGCAGTGCAATCCATATTGCAGAAGGTCTGCCCAAGTGTTTGCAGCCACTTCTGTAATACCAAAGTGCCTTTGGGATGCAAAAAAGCAGCTGCAAATGCCTGATGTTCCTTCAGAACAACTTCTGTTACACATCCCCAAGTGTCTAATTTGTGGTGATGCTATTTCTATTGTTTCTGTCCACTCCCTATGAGAGATACTAATGTATCCACACTTTACATAAACAGTACACATATATTATTCCCAGGTTTTCAAAAGCAATGTTCAACGTTTCTATAAACGTTGTGTCCTTTATGTAAAAATAACCTAATTTGGCTAGAGGCTGAAGCAATATTTGAGCACTTAAAGTGATAAAGGAGGTAAAAGTGACAATAAATATTTGCTGAAACTCAATTTTCAGACATTATTGTTTTTGAGCTATTTTTTTATCAGTAAACTGCCTGTCAGTGTGAGTTTTTGCAAAATTGATCTGTTTTTTAAGTAATTGTTTTGTGACAGTATGCTCCAAATTGCACCACCGCGCCACCCACCACACCCACACCCCACTCCTGCTGATTGGACGTGGCTCATTTGACATACTTATTATTTGTGTGGCGTTTGGGTTTTTCACAGACCACATGACTTCAGTGTTGTAACATTGATAGCAGCTCCTACACTCTGGAAACTATTCCAGCACCTCTGTGCATAACATTCACACAGAAATACATCAGGAAAACCTATTTCACCCATTGCAATCCTTGAAATATTTCATTGATCTATTTCTTAAGACTTAAAACTGGACACATTGGTGTTAATCATTTTCTTCGGTTAGCATCTCTGTGAGCTGGTTGACCCAATGCGTAAACTGTCCCATTTGTAGGCAATATACCGCATGTGGTTTGCAGATAAACATATTCCTTTTAGAAATTTAAAATGTTTAGTCTCCATTACTGCTGTGCATTTTCAGTTGTGTCATCTAGATATTTAAGCTCTTCTTTTCAGCTTTTGGCTGATGATTGTGATTCTAGCCTGGATGCCAAACCTTCCCTCTTTCACTAAGGTCATTAAATGATTTATCATTTCTTTAATGGGCAATGGGATCCGTGAGAATCCAGTACTTGGACCACTTGTTAACAATAATGCACCACTGACTAACAAATTACAGACTTTGTTGTACTTTGTTCTTAAGGTCATCACAATAATCACACTCTTGGATATTAGTCATCCATAATAAATACAATCTGTTATTTATTTATTTCCGTACTAGATTTGGTGGTGTTGCAAGGTTGTTTTGGCTCGACTTGTAGGCAATAGTGGAAACTATTTGTAGCCAAGTAATTGTCTTGGTTGCTTGTTTGTGGGTGAAGCTCTAAATGTCAGAAAATCACATGCTGCCAATCACGACATCCTATCATAAGTGAATATTTTAGTAGTAAAGCTGAAACAAAAGTAAAAGCAAAAACAAATGCAGAACAGTTTCGAAAATAGGTTAAAAATAAGGCTGAAAGGGCGTGGCTTGGACGCCGTTCAAGATGGCCGCCTGAGTCCCGGGCTCCGCCGCATCGGGATGCCTTCTTCCGCCTCGCGTTGATTTACGCGATGTTGCTACATGCTACTTGCCGGTTCCTGTAATCGGAACATGTCCTGCACATGGTGAGCCTAAAATGAGCGCGCAGGGACTCCTCAATGCTGCGTTTTCATGCCGTTTTGTTAGCGCCTCATAACGGCCGCCATTTTGTATTTCGGCGCGATGACTCCTACGCAGCTACATTTCTCCTCACGAACATGGATTCTTGGATTGCGACCATGGTAGACACTGTATAACACCTTATTTTTTTCTCTTCTTTTTCTTTTTATGTGTAATCCTTCATGGTCAACCTTCAAGGATGTATAGTTCTTATCCTTTCCTTGGCCTGACTGTGGTTTGAGGATTATGGTCAGACGCTGTTCTCAGTGACTTTATTTTTTCTGCGTCAACTCCTTTGGATGCCTTGGTTCTTCTGCGTGGCAGGTGGAGGTGGCTGTGGGGTCTTTGAGTGGATCCTTGTGACCCGTTAATGTGCCTTTTAATACTCTGTTGACGGCGTTGCACGCTCCCCTGAAGTGCGATACTTGTGGAGATTTGTTTGGAGCGCACCTATGGGCAAACTTCGCAATCCGAAGTTTGTTTTCGTACCTTCAAAGGGTTCTTCGGCGGCTCATCCTTCCTCCTCCTCATCAGTTGATCCTTCTTCCAGTTCTATAGATCCAATGGCGGCAACGTCGTCCAGTCGTCCTCCCTTGACACAATCAACCTCCAGTAAATCCTCTTCTTCTACTGCGTCATCCAAGCGTCTAAAACAGGACTCTCCTCCTCCGGATCCACCGTCACCCCCTATCTCCATGGAGTTAATTCTTGAAGAAATACGGGCTTTACGTCCGTTCATTGAGGAAACCAATAGTAAGATGCAACTTTTTGAAGAGAGATGGTCAACTATCGAGAGCAGAGTGTCGGTGGTGGAACTTCAGACTTCGGAGATTCAATCTCACTCTCATCGTATCACCTCATTGGAGAAATCTGTTCTTGCTTTGCAGCAGCATACCGAGGATTTAGAAAACCGGAATAGGAGGAATAACCTGCGCATTTATGGTTTACCAGAATCCTTGGAGAGCGATGACCCCGTCTCGTTCTTCTCTACTTTCCTTCCGAAACTTCTGGACATGCCTCCTACCACCTCTTTCACCATTCAGAGGGCTCACAGGCTTGGTCCTCGCCTATCAACTGCAACTAAACCTCGAGGTGTTATCATTCTCTTTCTGAAGTTCACTGACCTGCTCCTTGTCCTCTCCGCAGCTAGAGCCAAGCGCCAAGTTTCCTGGTTGGGCCAGAGAGTTTTCCTTGCTCAGGATGTTTCCAATGCTACCGCAGCAAGAAGGAAGGAATTTTTGAGCCTGCGTACACCCTTGCGTGCTCTTGGTGCCAGATTTGGTCTTTTCCATCCTTGTACCTTCAAGGTCACTCATCAGAATAAGACTTGGACTTTTCAAGATCCTGCGGAGCTTAAAAACTTTATTCACATACAGTCCAACGTTGGCATGGATACTTCCACCTCTACTAGTGGCTGAACGCTCCTCTCCTTTTTCTTACAGGGTGTTCCTGATAATGTTTCTGCATTGCCATGGCTTGTTATGATGTTGGTTTTTCTTATTCTGTTTTATTCTTAAGAGCTTTTTGTTATGTTCTTTCATTGTCCTTGATTAACCCTACTGGTTGCTCTCTTTTGCGTAACCTTTGTTTTTTCCATTCTTATTATTGCCCACATTTTTGGGCTGTCTACATTCCATTGTTTATTGTTTATACTTCTATTTACGTGCCCTTGTTCTCATCAGTGCTTTTTATTCATTTATGCTTGTGTTTGTTTTCCCTGCCCAGATCGACTAAGGTATTTCCCTCTTCCCTCATGTGAGTCGTGTTTTCCATTTCGTCCTGGTGCGGTCGGATTGTCCTCCTGGTTTCGGGAGGTCATGCTTGTATTGTTGCGTCATCCACTGCCCCGGTATCCTCTTCGTGTTCCCCTCAGGTATGTTATTTTCAGTCGTCCTTTATGGATTTGTACTGTCTCTTCTTGTATTTTCTTCTCCTCACCTTTCCCCTCTCTTCCCTTCTTTATTCTTACTTTTTTTTTACTCTTCATTTCCCTTACCTTGCTTGAGCTTTCTTTTCTTGTATCTATTCTTTTCTATATCTATCTTTTCCAAATGTTTCACTTCTTGCCCATTGCTGTAGATATTGTTCCTGATAATGTTATTCACTGTTTAAGTTCAGAGTAATTTCCTGGAATGTGAAAGGTTTTATTAACCCTATCAAACGCCAGAGAATTCTTTCCCACCTTGCTACTTACAATCCTGACATAGTTCTCTTACAAGAGACGCACCTTTCGGAGACTGAGTCCCTCAAATTAAAACGTGGGTGGGTGGGTACGGTTCTATTTTCCCCTTCTACCAACAAGAAGAATGGTGTGGTTATTCTATGTCATAAAAAATTGGTATGTAAAGTCTTAACACAAGAGTCGGATTCTGATGGTAGATGGATTCTAGCTAAATTATCAATTAATTCTATCCCTTTAACTGTGTTTAATGTTTATGGCCCTACGCAACCTGATTTACTTTTTTGGCCTTTAATTACTAGCAAATGTTTTCAATATAAAGATGACCTCTTCATTCTAGGTGGCGATTGCAACCAGATCGTGGACCCCTTTATTGATCGTAAGTCAAGTGTTCGTTTCATACCCCACAAACCCCACAAACAATTTCTCGACACCATTTCTCAAACATCTCTCATTGACTCTTGGAGGCTTTCGCACCCTGACACTCTTGATTATTCCTTTTTCTCTCCACCTCACTCCTCTTTCTCTCGTCTCGATTATATTTTTCTTTCTCTTTCCTTGTCGCAAAGTTTGCTGTCTTCCTCTATTGAACCTATACTTATTTCTGATCATGCTCCTATTGTAACAGATCTTGACCTTCTCTCCCCTCCTCCCAGATCCTCTCGTTGGCGCTTTAACAACTCTTTACTTACTGATCCCCTTTTCTCCTCTTCCTTCCGCTCTTTTGCTACTGATTTCTTTCTATTAAATGATGTTTCTAATATTTCCCCCCATCTTCTCTGGGACTCCTTTAAAGCCACTGCGCGCGGATTTGTCATTGATTTTGTTTCCAAGAAAAAGAAACGCTTTCTTCAGAAGCGGAGAGATACATTAGCTCATATTAAGTCTCTGGAACGCCAGTTCTATTCTTCCTCTAAGAATTCCGTTCCTCCGGAACTTATTCGTGCCAAACTAGATTTTAACAAATCAACTACCGATAATGCCTCGTCAATGCTTCTTCGGAGTTCTGCCCGGTTTTATGGTGGCCGCAACAAAGCTGGGAAGCTTTTAGCCAATTATCTCAAATCACGCAAAGAACGTTCATTCATTGACTCCATCTACTCCTCTGATAATACTTTATTGCATAAAGCTCAGGATATTCTTGAACAATTTCAATTATTTTATCGTACCCTTTATACACCTGAGTCTTCTCCCTCTCCCTCTCTTGTCCAAGCCTACCTAGATAAACTTCCTAAACCCTTGACGTCTCATCTTCATCTCCCGGATCTGGAAGTTGACCTTTCTTTACATGAGCTCTCCACGGCGTTGGCTATTCTTACCAAGGGCAAAACTCCAGGTCCTGATGGTTTTTCAGTTGAATTTTATTTACATTTTTCTGATCTGTTACTTCCTAAACTCCTGTCTCTTTTTCAATCGTTTCATTCATCGGGGAGAGCGGAAGGTACCTTTCAAGAAGCTACCATCTGCCTTATCCCTAAAGACGGTCGCGACCCTAAATACTGTAAGAATTACCGTCCGATTTCTTTAGTTAATGTTGATTATAAGCTGTTTGCCAAAGTATTGGCTCTACGCCTAGATCCCTTAATGCCCCATCTCATCGGTAAGGAGCAGTGTGGCTTTGTGAAGGGTCGGTTGACATCTGATAACTCTCGTCTCTTCCTTAATGTACTAAATAAAGTTCCATCTCTTTCTATTCCCTTAGCGGCAATCTCGGTTGACGCAGAGAAAGCCTTTGATAGAGTTGACTGGTCTTTCCTATTTGCTTCATTGCGCTGGCATGGCTTTGTTCCTCGCTTCATCTCTCTTATTTCTTTGTTATACTCTGCCCCTAAGGCTTCAGTTCTGGTCAATGGTCAAGTTTCTTCGTATTTCCCTCTCCAGCGAGGGGTTCGTCAAGGTTGCCCTTTATCTCCCTTGCTTTTTGTTCTTGCCCTTGAGCCCTTTTTGTCGTCTATCCGTAACAATAATGCCATCACTGGTTTTCCTTACGGTGACAAGCAACTGAAACTATCTGCATACGCAGATGATATTCTTCTTTTCATCTCCGCTCCAGAAACATCTATTCCCCCATTGCTTTCCGAATTCGACTCTTTCTCACAGGTTTCTGGTTATAAAATCAATTCGGATAAAACTGAAATTCTTCCCCTTACGAAATTTTGCACTCCTCATGCCTTTGCCCCCACGGGCTTTGCTTGGAATGGCTCTAAAATTAAATATTTAGGAGTATGGTTTTCTAACTCTATTTCTTCTTCAATTGCTCTTAATATGTCAGCGGTTTTGTCCCGCATTGAACGTTTATTTTCTTCTTGGAATCCTCTTTTCCTTTCTTGGTGGGGGAGATTAGACTCCATCAAAATGATGATCGCCCCCATTTTAATTTACGTTCTCTCTATGCTACCTGTTCATATCCCTGCAATTTTCTTTAAACGTATAGATTCTTGTTTGTCTCGCTTCCTTTGGAACAAGAAAAGATCGAGAATCTCTTTGGCGTCACTCCGTAAATCAAAGACCAATGGTGGGGTCAACTTTCCAGATTTCCGCCTGTATCATAAATCTTTTTCCCTTCGCCAGGCATCTAGATGGCTTGCTTCTGCCCCTTCTACTTTTGCCCCTCTTTGGCTTTCCATCGAGCATATATTATTACTTCCCTTTTCTTTTGGGGAGGTTATTCGCTTCTCTGCTAGGGTTCCACACTTGGCTCTTCCTTTATTTAAGCATACTTCTTCTCTTCTAAAGCCACTCTTCAACCCTACGCCTATTACTCGTGAGTCCTTCTTGAACTCCACTGTCTGGCATAACTCCCTTAATCTTATAAGGAATAGACCCATCTTCTGGAGGTCTTGGAGATCGCTGGGCATCATTTGGGTGAACCAGTTTTTTGACGGAGCATCCCCTTGTTCTTTTCCCCAGTTTCAGATGACCTTTCGTTGTCCTCGCTCCTTCGTGCAGAAGTTTGTTGCCTTGATGACGCTTATCCTGGAGGTTTTTTACTCTCTTCCCCCCTCCCCTTCTTCACTCTCCCAGGCACCTCTTCTTAAAATTCTCTTAACCTTACCCAAGGCGTCTCTCATTTACAAATTCTTTTCATCCCCTAATCCAGAGCGCCTTAAAACTAAGGTAGAACTTGCTTGGGAGGAAGACCTGGGTTGTGCTTGGTCCGTCGCCTTGTGGGACAAACTCTGGTCTAGGTCTTTAAAAATTTCTCGTTCGGCCTCTCTTACTCAATCTTTATTCTACTTATACCACAGACTATATCTCTCTCCACTCTCTCTAGCCCGTTTTTCTTCCTCTTCTGATTCTAGTTGTTGGACTTGTTCTGCCCCCAATGCTAATCTTTTTCACCTCTTGTTTTTATGTCCCTCTGTCTCTCAATTCTGGAACTCTGTCTGGCTTTATATCTCTCGTATTTTCACTCTCCCTTCTCCATACTCAATTTCTACTCTCTTTTTAGGCAGCTTATCTGATTCTTTAAATCTCCCTCTATGTTCTCATGGTCTTTTTGACCTCATGCTTGCTCTCGCCTTTCAACACATTTCCTCTAACTGGAAAACCCTGTCTAACCTTTCCATCCGTCACTGGTGGAATTCCTTGTGTCACTTTCACAGACTAGATATTGCCTTTGCTTCCCTCTGTAATCCTACACATAATAGGGATCTTTTTTGGCTACCTCTTACCACATACTTAGATCGGATGGTCCCGAGGAATGTTCCCGCCATCACTTCGGAAAACTTCAAACCATCTTGAGGGAGTTACTCCTCCTTCTCCTACTTTAATAATATCTGACTGGTTTATGACACTATTGGGTTTGCTATGTAGCATTTTGATTGTTGTATTGCCTACAGCTTTCATTCCTTCCTTATAGCAAGGTTTTAGGATCTTTTATTATATAATATGTTTTTGCAGTTTCCCTTTTTCCCCTTTTGATTTTCCTGATCCTCCTTCCCCTTCTTCCCTTCCCATTTTTCCTTAAAACTTTATAAAATGCTTTGGTCTATCTTTTAATGACATCAGCTCGTTCAATGTAATTTATTCCATTTATCTTTCTCTTATTTTGTGGCTGATGCCTATGTATTTACTCCTTCTTGAATAAAGCTTTTCAAACATGAAAAAAAAAAAAAAAATAAGGCTGAAAATAGTTCACTAGCTGAGCTGCCAATCAATCTGTTTAGCAATTGTTCCCGTGCCCAAGTTGGTACACAATCAATGGTAGGTGAAGAGGGTCAAATAGTGAGGAGAGCTTAGTATTTAGATAAAAATGTTGGTGGCTGGTGGGCTAGTTGTCGTTGATGCTCAGTGTTTTTCTAGTGGGGGGGGGGGTGCCAGTGGCTTCTTAGAAGCTGACATGAAATTCCCCTTTGCTATTGGTTTATGAAGTTTTTTGTAAAGAGGGGGACTAATAGGACAGCACATATTTTAAGATATTTTTATGGAAAGAGATTGCTGAATGAAGATCACTGGTGTAAATGTCCGTGTGTGCTCTTAGAAAGCGTTTGGTTAAAAAAGTATGGGGCATATTAACAACGGCCAGCGATAATTATCGCTGGGCGTGCTTTGCGATAATTATATTATAGCAGGCCATCTCTGGAATTTATCGCCCTCGTAGAGCGTTATTAACAACGCGTTTCTCCAGGGCGATTAAAATTCCAGAGATAGCGAGGTTATCGCCCTTTTGCAGGGAACATTGCTGGTTTTCCAGCGATGTTCCCTGCAAAACGGCGATAACCTTGCTGATACGACCCACAGGGTCGTATCAGCATAATCCACCCCAATGTTGGGGATAGGTAAGTCTGCATTTTAGCAGATGTTAGTTTCTGGAGAAAACAGCTGTTTGCTCCAAAAACTAACGGGTGCTAAAATGCTGGGGCAGCCTTGTACATATCACGATGTGAACATCAGCGATATTTACAAGGTTGTCCATCTGGGGTACGCCCAGTGATGCCCACTTTGCATCTCATTAGAGATGCAAAGGGAGGCGTTGGGTAAAAGGGTGCTAACATGCGATTATGAATGTTTGCACCCTCTTGTAAATAGGGCGATAGTTTTATCTCCGCTTTTTTGGCTTTTTAAGCCAAAAAAGCGGAGATAAAGCCTTTGTAAATATGCCCCTATGAGTGCGAAGGTGGAGAATTTTGGATTGCACGTGATGTCTCGGTCAATTTTTATGGGTCCTAGTAATGTATGATAAATTGATCTGATAGTTTTCACAGGATTGTAGGCTGTGATCTACAGTTGGATTTAGATCAATAGGTTTCACATACTCTAGGGTGGAAGGGTCATTTTCAGTAGCGGCCAGGAGAATTTGTCTCATGTTGATCTTTGGGGTGGGTGGGCATCATTGTCTTTTTACTGTTCAGGTAGAGGTCACTTTCTATTAGCCAAAGTTTTTCAGGTTGATGATCTTCTCAAGCCTTTTGAAAGAAATATATGAGACTTTCCTTATTACAGTCTTTACTTCTCATATTTGAGTGTGCTGATCAAAGGGATGTGACAGTATCTGTGGAGTGGACAATAGCAGTATTAAATATGTGGGTTGTGCTGTAGGGAGGAAGGAAAGGAAAGGAAAGGAAAGGAAAAGAAATGGAAGAAACAAAAGGAGATGGAAAGAAAAGGAAAGGAAATGTTGGAAAGGAAAGGAAAAATAAACATAGGAAAGGAAAGAAAAGGAAAGGAAAGGAAAGGGGAGATGAGGGGAGGGGAAGTGAGAGGAGGGAAGGGGAGGGGAGGATGGGAAAAAGCAAGGGTAGAAGGAGTACAGAATGATGAAACTAGGAAACTGACGGAGTGCTTAGAGGCAGAGAAGAAGAACAATAAGGAAGGGAGAACGAGCACGTGAGCTAGATGAAACGTAAGACTACACACACCCGGCACAATAATGAGATTAGAGCTCAATAAATGTACAACATTAAGCATCAGATACTATTAGAGGTATGGGGTATAAAACGAGGCTCTAATGCACATTGACAGTTTCCAGATGAGCCCCTATTAAAGGGTGCTATCTTTGAAATGCAGGGCCTGCGCCGGTTTATTAAGATCAGACTCTCTTACATCCATTCAGTGTGCAGATCAAGCACCTGTAAATGCAGGCCGCTCAAAGCTGAGGTACAATTAGAAGTATGGCGGGGAAGGAAGCAAGCAAGTGACAAACCTCATCTGAAATCAGAAAGCTTTAAGGCAATGAGGATCTAGGAATTTTCTGGGCCCTGGGCCGATGGAGGTGGAAGGACTGGAGTCACTCGACGGTGCGGCGAGGAACAGCTGTAGGTTTACGAATTTTATCTGTCACACACGTCTCATGGTTTAGATCCTACATAGGCCCCGACTCGAGGTTGACTGATAAATTCGATCCCTTTGCAAATCCCTTTTTACGTAAGTTTCTGAATTCCAAACTTTAAGGTAATTACAGCCTTTACCCCACCAAACACAATTGCCTTCTCATGAATGCTGGTTTACCAGGTGATAACATTTGATAAATTCCTATACATGTGAAATTCCTAATTTTCCTGATATAAATATCTGAATAGGAGGTATTTTCTAATTTCGGAAAACAACGCACCACATGATAGTTCAGGGGTGGTAAATACCTGTGGGGCATATCAGCAAGCAGGCGATAAAAAATTATCGCCGCTTTTGCGTCCGTTTTCAGACGAAAAGCGGCGATAATTTTACTGCCTTAGCGGCAAGGTCACGTTATCGCGTGAAACCTTGCCTTATCGCCATTTCCCTAAACACCCACTTTTGCATCTCTAATGAGATGCAAAGTGGGCGTTCCTCCCCAGGATAATGGGAGAAATGTCGCTAAGCGACATTTCTCCTATTATCAAGCCTCACGCAAAGCAGCATAGTGACAAGAAAAGTAGCGATAACCTCTGTTATCGCTACTTTCCTTAAGCCTGCTTTGAAACTGACTTAGCCATGATATCTTATGGTAGGTGGATATCATGGCTAAGAATATGAGGCCCTATCAGCAAGCTATCGCCAATCTTCGTGGGATTATCGCCGGGTTTCCAGCGATAATCTCACGTTTGGCAGTTAGCTCTAGGATTTTTATCACTTTTGAGATAAGCGTTGCTAATAGCACGCTATCTCAGCGATAAAAATCCATGCTAGCCGGCGATAATTATCCTAGCGCTAAGTGCGCTTAGCGATAATTATCGCCGGTTGTTGCTGATATGCCCCTGTGTTTGTCCTTGCTCACTTGGGGGCATAATATCAAGGACCTTATATCCGCTTTTTTGGCTTTAAAAGCCAAAAAAGCGGAGATAATGTTTTCTCCCTATTTACAAGGCAGTGCTAACATGCATTAGCGCATGTTAGCAGCCTTTTTACCGACGCCTCGCTTTGCATCTCTAATGAGATGTAAAGTGGGCGTTTCCTTCAAACACAACACAGGAATCATGGCTAACAGCACTTCTCCCTATCAACAAGCTGGCCCAGGACACCAATACCGACGTTTTAAATCCGCGCTAACAGCGGATATCACCAAAGGCTAACGTCTGCAAAAAAGCAGACTTAGCTATACATATGATGGGAGGTGGATTCTATGGCTGAATCCACATCTCCCTAATTGCAAGGAATACCTCATCGCTTCCGTTGTTGCGCTGGATTTCCAGCGATGTTCGCGGATTTCGCCGCTATCACCGGATTTAATATCGCCGTGGAGATGTGTGTTGTAAATAAGGCGATATCTCAGCGATCAAATCCGGCGATAGTCGGCGTTAAGCAAAAACGCGCTAAGCCCGCTCAGCGATATTTAACGCTGTTCTTTGATGAAATACCCCTTGTATTGGGCCATAGATTGCAGAGGCTTTGGGAACGGAGAATGGGACTGCTGTCCTCTTACCCCAACACCACTTATGACAGGGGAATCAAATGATGGGGTGTTGCAGGCCCTATGACAAAAAATGAGCCCTGATTGCAAACTACTACAGTCAAACACAAACTTTATAATACAGAAACGGCAGCAAGGTAGAATTTCAGTATTTGCAAATACAGGGTTATTCAGAGGATTTGTGACCGCAATGGGGCCTTTCTAGGTTTATAGGTATCCACAAACTATTGGCAGGTAGTTTTTCACCCAAGGCTGGTCTGGCTTTAGCTTTGGTGGCACCCAATGCAACACTCTTTTAATGACCTCCTTCTCCACGAATTCCCTCACTACAACACTCCACCAGTGCCCATCTCTCTATAGCTCCCATCTCGCATGCATTTAATTTGTTTTATAGCGCTATTCATACCAGTTTAGGGTGTCAGAACCCTTTACATCACACACATATTATACAGAGACAGTGAATCATATATGTGTACATTACCCTAAAGTAAATGTTACGCAAGAAACTAAGAATGAGAAAGGTGTATTAAGTGCTTCTATATTTAACTATGAAGATTAAATTGATTAGTTTATTAAATGTATGTTTTTAACATTTTTAAATCGGACTTGTACTAATAATAAATTTATTATAATAGGAATTATTGTTACTATATTTTAAGATTTTAATTCATCAAACAATAAAAAGAGAATTGAGAATTGAATTGAAAGGTGTAGGCGGCACATCTCCTGCATAACAGCAGGAAGTATATTTTAAGAGTGTTTAGTCTGGAGAGGCACAAAACGTACCACAGTGGTTGGGGTTGGCTTTATTAAAAAGAATGTATTACTACCCAAACAAACCCTTTTTAGCGATATTAGGATTATGAAAGATGTGAAAAAAACATAATGTTCTAACCTATACCATGCAGTTTGCATTCAGCTCTTTTATGACAGTTCATAGCTCACTGTTCTATATTAGGGTAGCAACTTGTGAACTGCAAGTACCAAACACATCTCTCTGTGACAAAAGCAGTAACCCACTGAGCTAGCCACAGAAAATACAGTTCTGTGGTCTGCATGGTACACGTTCCCAACAGCAGCCATATTTGCTTCTTTATGATGGGTCAAAACTGCCCCTAGACAAGATCTCTATTCAGCAGAAACCTTAATCACCGGAGTTTACATGACATTTTTACTGCTGCATGAAAACTGTTGGACACACATGGAACCCTGCAACAGATACTTTTTAAAGCCGTTAGTTAATCGTAATAAGGCGCAGTGGGGCTTCAGAAGTCACATGGCATAGAGCTACGCCTGATCCAGGAAGCACACACAAATTTGCGCCTATCAAGGGCTGGACTACGAATCTTTGTTGGTAGGGGGAGGCAGGAGAGACTCCCCCTCATATTAAGGATGGAGTAGGAGAGGTTTCTTCATGAGGGGAGAATATTGTAGTCTTTGGAGATGCAAAACATTTACAGATGCAGCATTGTACAATTTCCCATGTTCAGCTAGACCCTCATTTGAGCACTCAAGAAAATGTTCGAATATTGTAGATTTTCTCGACTGGAAACAGTAAGCCTAGGGGAGAAAATTCCAAATGTATTTTTACAAAAGTTTGTAAGTTGAGCACAGTAATCAAATTATTGCTATACATCATACATCCCAATAATCAAATTATTGCTATCAATCATACATAAAGAGTTCAAAATATATGAAGTAAATGCCAAAGCGGGAGGCCTTTACCTCCGTGCAGTAAGGTAAAGGAGAAACAGAAGTAAGCTCTCCGTTTTGAGCATCATTTGCGAAACCGGAGTGGACAGCTGAGACCAGGATGCTGAATTTGAGTTAAAAAACCCACTGCTGCCTTCAAGATGTTTTATTGGTGTCTAAAGCTGCCCAGGTGCATGTACTGTTGGTGGATGTTTCTATCGAGCAGACATCCGTGGGAAATAATTGGATCCCTTCGCAAGCACAAGCCGAGTAATGATATTTCATGTTATATAAGTACACTTATGTCCGCCTCCTCTTCAGTAAAAAAGTCCTTTTTCTCCATGCTTGTTCAGCTCTCCTCATGGAGTCCGTTTGAATGTATTTTAATGCTTTGAGCCTCCATTGACAGGCTCTGGCTGCGCTCATTACAGAGCTATTCATAGCAATGAGTCTGGTTCACTGTTGCTTTTGATAAATACATATCATGCGGGATGGGTGCCAACTCAGGACAGGCAAGCTAGGTCATGGGGGTGCAGTGCAGCAAAGAGGAAGACAGTGGTGTGGGGACTAGGGATCCTGCTGTGGGAAAAGCGGGTTCATAAATGCGTATGATTTTCTTTCCTGGTTTTTCACTACTCATATTTATTAAATATGTCTTTGTATTGGAAATATTGTAAGATTTTAACTAATCAAACAATAAAGAATTACTTACTTACTTACTGCAGTAGTACAACCCTTAAAGTCTTCTTTAGATGGGGAGGTGAGCAGGAAGGGGGTGGTAATAAAAACAGGAGCATTTACAGTAAAGAGAGTTCCTTTTTTCAGGGCTGTGTTTGGGTCTGACATGTGGGCTCCGGTTTGTACAGCTCCTGATTGCTCAAATGCTGTGATGAATTTCACTGTGCGATCATATTATTCTCCTGCACTGCATGACAAGGGCTAAGTGCTAGGATTATTTGTGATATCAGGTGTATATTGCAGTGGGCATACGTGCAAGCAATCTCAGCCATGTCAAATAGGGCTGGTGGGCTTCATCGCCGAAAACACTGTTTCTGGCTAAACGGCGCATGCTACTGTACATTGTTCCAAAGGTATTGCAGAAAATGTCTTACGTTATATAGAGCGAGTGAAGAAAATACATTCGATCAAATGCTATAACAGTGCGCAGGAACATCCTTCCTCTGCCGCAGCTACTTAGGGGCATATCATCAACGGCCAGCGATAATTATCGCTGGCCGTGTTTAGCGTGCAGATAATTAAAGCCGCCTAACGCCCGGTGAGCGCACTATCAGCAACGTGCATCGCCGAGGCGATAGAAATCCAGGCAATATCGGCGATAAGGGGCAATATCGCAGGATTACCTGCGATAAAAAAAAGAGTTAGACAAAAACATTGCTGCTAGGGAGATGTGGAGTCAGCATAATAATTCACATCCCATTGTAAACATAGCCAAGTCAGAAAATTAGCAGGCGTAAGAAACCTGCGATATAGCTGGTTAGCGCTAGTTTAAATGTCGCTAGGCCGGTTAGCGATTTGATTGATGATAGGGAGAATGCCTGTTAGCGATTAATATCGCTGTAGTTCACGCGGGAACGCCTACCTCGCATTTCATTAGCGATGCGAGGTGATAAGATTATGGGCGCTAAGGCATGGATTCACGCGTTAGCGTGTCCATGCTGATAGGCCGTTAACATTATCGCCGCTTTTCGCCAGAAAACGGACGCAAAAGCAAATACTTATGCTACCTGGTAGCTAGTGACCAGTGATACATAGAAAAAATGGCTCTTGAATGTTCTGTGCTAGGAAAAATAACACTGCACCTGTGCTATTCCAGTGAACATGTCACAAAGTACCTCAGAGCTGCTTATATCTGCATGCCTATCCATCCATCCAATCATCCATCCATCCGTCCATCCATCCATCCATCCATCCATCCATCCATCCATCCATCCATCCATCCATCCATCCATCCATCCATCCATCCATCCATCCATCCATCCATCCATCCATCCATCCATCTATCCGTCTGTCCATCCATCCATCTGTCCGCCAAAGTCTGTCTATCTATCCATCCATCCATCCATCCATCTACCTATCTTCCCTAAATAACACTAAAATTACAACGGAATTTAGTGTGACTTATTTTAATAATGGCTTTGCCATAAAACTATAAGAACAGTCATGAAATTCCAAATTTAAGGTGCTATCTTCATCTCATCTACCAGCTTCATCTCCTTCTTAACCCCTTCACTGCTAAGTCTCCCCCCGTGCTGAGCCTTTTTTTTGGCTATTTGGGGTAGTTTGCGCCTAGGCCCCTGTAACGTTTTGTCCACATAAGGTATTCACGTAAAATTTGTGTCCTTTTTTTTCCACACACTGGGGATTCTAAAGATACCCAGGCTTTGTGGATTCCCCAAGAGGGGACCCAGAAATGAGCCAAAATACTGCAAATGTGTGTTATTTTAATGAAAAAATGGGAAAAAAGTGCTGCAGAAGAAAGCATTTGTTTTTCCCAGCAAATGGTCTCCACAAAGGGTTTGTGGTGCTGAAATCACCATGTTCTCAGATTTCAGGGACAGGCAGACGTTTGTCAGAAAACCTAAATTTTCCACACACTTTTAGCATTTTACTGGGACATAGCCTATTTTTGCTATTTTGTGCTTTCAACCTCCTGCCAGTTAGAGGTAGAAATGGGTATGAAAGCAATAATGGATCCCAAAAAGCTATTTCTGAAAAGTAGACATAATTCTGAATTCAGCAAGGGGTCATTTGTATAGCTCCTTCATGTTTTTTTATAGAAGCTATCAGTTGAAAATTAAAAATATTAAAATTGAGTTGAAAAAACAGTCATTTGTGCAAACATTTTTACCTGTATCTTCTTCTAAGTATGACAGATTTTTTAAAGCAATCTACCATTACATCTGCTGGAACCTTCTGGTTGCGGGAATATATAGGACTTGTAGGTTCACCAAGAACCCAAGTAACCCAGACCCAATAACTGAGCTGCGTCTTGCAATGGTTTTTCATTGTGTACAGGGTATATAGCGATTCATTTGGTAAAATATAAAGAGTGAAAAATAGGTACCAAGGAAATCAATATATTTCCGAAATTGGAACAAAATATAGAGTTCTGAAGCAGTGGTTATTTGCACATCTCCAAAATTGTGGGTTCCCATACAAGCATGTGAATGTTTTGCAAATTGTCTTAGATTTGGAAGGCAGAAATGCAAAGCTAGCCAATGGTAATAACACTTGTTCTACTAATCTATGTTCCACTAAGTCTCCTGATAAAAATGCTACCTCACGTGTGTGGGTAGGCCTACTGCCTGCGTCAGGAAATGGCCCAACACGCAACGTAGACACATGACAGTTTTCCAGTGAAAACTGACCCTTTTTTTGCAATGTGCCTAGCTGTGAATTTTGGACCCTAGATCTGCCCGCATGTTGGGAATCCTAGCAAACTTTAAAAAATGTTTAAACTAGATACCTAGGGGAATCCAACATGGGGTGACTTGTGCGGCTCTTACCAGGTTCTGTTATCCAGAATCCTTTTAAACCTCAAACTTTGTCAAAAAAACTACAATTTCCTCACATTTCTGTGATGGAAAGTTCTGGAACCTGCAAGAAGGCACAAACTTCCACCCACCCAGAATTAAAAAAAGTCTCCCGATACAAATGGTACTTCACTTGTGTGGGTAGGCCTAGTACCCGCTAGAAGAAATGGCACAAAATGCAATGTGGACACAACACATTTTTCCAGTGAAAACTGACCCTTTTTTCGTAACGTGCATAGCTGTGGATTTTGGACCCTAGCTCTGCCGGCACCTGAAGAAACCAAGCAAACCTATACTTTTTTTTAAAACTTAACAGCCAGAGAAATCCAGGATGGGGTGACTTATGTAGCTCTCATTAGGTTCTGTTACCCAGAATCCCTAGCAAACCTCAAACTATTTTAAAAAAACACATTTTCCTCATATTTCTGTGATGGAAGGTTCTGCAATCTGTGGGGAGCCACACACTTCCAGCTGCCCAGCATTCCCCAAAGTCTCCCAATAAAAATGGCACCTCACTTGTGTGGGTAAGCCTAGATTCCGCGGCAGGAAACGGTCCAAAACGCAACGTGGACACATTACATTTTTCCAGTGAAAACAGACCCTTTTTTTTGCAACGTGCCTAGCTGTGGATTTTGGACCCTCGCTCTGCCAGCACTTAAAGAAACCTAATAAACCTATACATTTTTTTAAACTAGACACCCAGGGAAATACAGGATGGGATGACTTGTGTGGCTCTCACTAGGTTCTGTTATGCAGAATCCCTTGCAAACCTCAAACTTTGTAAAAAAAAAACACACACATTTTCCTCACATTTCTGTGATGGAACGTTCTGGAATCTGTGGTGTGCCACAAACTTCCAGCCACCCAGCATTTCCCAGAGTCTCCCAATAAAAATGGTACCTCACTTGTGTGGGTAGGCCTAGTGTCTGCGGTAGGAAACGGCCCAAAACACAACATAGACACATCACATTTTCCAGTGAAGCCTGAACCTTTTTAC
This sequence comes from Triturus cristatus, assembly GCF_964204655.1. Classification (NCBI taxonomy): domain Eukaryota; kingdom Metazoa; phylum Chordata; class Amphibia; order Caudata; family Salamandridae; genus Triturus; species Triturus cristatus. Next base: position 1,458,940,699 of record NC_140590.1, read on the forward strand.
GCAATGTGCCTAGTTGTGGATTTTTTTTGTTTGTTTTTTTTTTGTTTTTTTTCAAAGAAATATATTTATTAACCTCTCATGAGTGGGACTACATCTATACAACACCCTCGGGCACTGTATGAGGTAGTCCATAGAATACAGAAACCAAGGGCCTTTTATACACTATTTGTTGCATAGTCAGCATGGAGACTCAAAGGGGAGGTACTGGCACATACAAGAATAGTTATTGACTAACATGGGCATACAGAAATTGCTGGTCAACAGAGTGGGAGGGGAAACATTTATGCTTACATCAGTTAAAACAGCCTGACAATTACGCTCTAAGACAGGTGCATTCTAGCAGCTACAGGCCTTTCTGAGCATGCGCAGTGCTCTGGCTCAGTACTGAAGGAGTTAACTATAGTTGATGACTCAAGCAGAATAGAAAAGCAGGCAACAGTGAAGACGGAAGAAGCACATGCCTAACACATGGCTAACTAAAATGGATGCCACGAACAAAATGGCTTCAGCTTATGCTAACGGTAATTTCTGCGATTTCCACATCCTAATATACAACTCACCTGCCCTAGGTGTCAGGAAGAAGATGCAGACCTACTCCACATGCTATGGGAGTGTCCGCGTTTACGCATATACTGGCAAACTGTTGAAAACAGAGAGCAGGGGAGTCACTGGTATGACTGTGTGGTCATCGGCGGAAAGCTGTCTGCTGGGTCTACATAAACGACCCAAGGGGCAGAAGGTCGAATATAGATTTGCTGACTTGGCTGTGCTTATAGCAAAAGGTGCCATCACAATGCGGTGGAAATTTGCTTCCCCCCTCAACCCTCTCATGGCAGACAGAAATGGTCCGCTGGGGCACCGCTGAGAGTACGATTATTAGACAAGAGGAATTTAGAGGACTACGTAAGATCCCTATCTCTATAGATTGGGACCATATGTTTGAGACATTTTTTTTTTTTTTTTTTTTTTTTTTGTTGAAACCGTTTATTACAATCTCAAATATATACAGGCATGGGCCTACAACCTTCCGGCCGGCCGCTAAAAGTGACAGAGATAAATGACATGTATACAATGAGGCACTTGGCGTTACAGAGACGCTGAAGCAGGAGGTATCAACAACGTGGGCCACATGACTCTGAGCTCACAATACGGTTTCGTTTTATACAACACAACAACATAAAACCACACCCGCAAGGCAACCCGAGAGCGAAAATGACAATATATGCTCCTCAAATGGGGGGACCCCAACCATACACTAAGATCGAAGGAGGGGAAGGGGAATAGGTCCGGGACTGGGAAAGCACTGTGCCCGGGATTAAGGGAGGGGGTCATCTAGGGGGACGGAGCTGGTGAAGCGGGAGGCAACAATGGCGGCTCGCAAATACCCCCGCGGTAGGCGTTCCAGGGGCCCCACACCTTCAGCCACGCCCCAGGCTTACCCCGCGCCACATACACCACCTTCTCTCGGAACATGCACCAATCCATGTGTTCTTTCCAGGCCGACACAGCCGGGGGCCTCTGGGATCCCCACAGTTGAGCGATGTCACGTTTAGCAATCATATAACCCAGCGTCACCCATCGCGTCTGCGGAACCGAGTAGTCGGTCGGTTCCCACACATTCAGCAGGCATCTCCTCGCTTCAGGCACCAGCACGACATGCGTAACCGCTCGCAGGACCTCATGCACACCACGCCAGAATCGCTCCACCCTCGGGCATTCCCACAGAATATGTAAAAAAGTCACCAATGCACCGCACCCACGCTTACACAGTCCATCCTCGGCATAGCCCATGCGCAGAAGCCCTGGCCCCGTCATGTACACCCGGTGAAGTATCTTAAGCTGGACGAAGCGAAGGCGAGCCGGGATGGCCACCTCCTTCGGGGAGGCCACCGCGGAAATCCAGTCCTCGTCGTCCAGCTCCAACCCATCGGCAACCCAAGCCTCGCGGAGCCCAGTCAGTAGGCCCGAGCGGTCATTAATCAACTTCTTGTAGATGAGGGAGATCGTGCTGTCCGGAACGTGGCCATCTAGCACTCTATCCTCCAGTGGGGAGGACTCCGGGATGGCGGCCACGTCTGGGAAGACAGAACCCAGTGCGTGACGGACCTGCAGATATCGAAAGTATTCACTGCCCTGCAGCTGAAACTCCGCCTGCAGTGTCTCGAACGTTTTGAATCCTCCCCTCGTCCAGAGGTCCCCCACTGTACTGATGCCTATCGTGTCCCACCTATCGAAGCCCCTCGAGGTCCATAGGGAGCCCAACCTCTCAGATGCATACAACGGTGACGCCCGGGTCAAACGGTCCTTCCATCCCATAGCTGCATTGGCCGCGTGCCATACTCGCACCATGACACGCGTGGGTCCCGTCAGGCGGGAATCGGGCACGCTAGTGTAGAGCGCTCGATTGTAATCGCCACCGGGCAGGAGCATCTTGTCCATTTCAAATGCCGGGTTTAAGGCGGGCCCGTAGAGGCCGTGATTAATTGCAGCTAATTGGGAGGCCCAGTAATACCGCTTAATATCCGGGAGGGCAATCCCTCCGTCATACCACGGGAGCGTCAACTTTGCCAGGGCTATACGCGGCCTCCCGTCCCAGAACAGGCGGCGCTGCAAACTCTCCACCTCGCGGAAGTAACGCGCCGGGACCAGGTCCATCGAGTTCTGAAGTGCGTACAGAAAGCGTGGCAATGACATCATCTTGAACAATGCCGCCCGGCCGAGCGGCGAAAGCGGTAAGCGCCGCCAGCGCGCGACGTCCTCCTTCAGGCGCTGGATGGGGGGAAGCAAATTCCGCTCGTAGCGGGCCACCGGGTCCAGCGTAATATAGATGCCCAGGTAACGAAACCCCTGCGAGGCAATCTGGATCGGGCAGCCCCGCGGGAGGACAGGAGCCTCCCCGGAGAGCACATAGACACAGGATTTAGCCCAGTTGATGACAAGACCTGAGTTACGGCCGAAGGAGCGCAGAACATCGACCAGGACAATCAGTGATTTACGCGGGGAGGCTAAGTACAACAGGATGTCGTCGGCGTAGAGGGACACGCGGTCCTCATACTCAGGGGTCCAACGGAGACCACGGATAGAAGGGTGCCACCGCAGCCACTCCGCCAGAGGTTCCAAGGCCAGTGCAAACAGGAGCGGCGACAGGGGGCAACCCTGTCGCGTGCCCCGTCCCAGCACGAATGGGGCCGAGACTCGACCATTCACCACCACCTGCGCCAATGGGTCAGAGTACAACAATTTGACCCAGCTGATGAATCCCGGGCCAAATCCAAATTTCGCCAACATCGCCCAGATGTACGGCCACTCGAGCGTGTCAAACGCCATGGTGGCGTCCAAGGACGCCAAGATGGCCGGCTCCCGCACGAATGGAACACGCGCGAGCACCCCGTGCAAGCGCCGCAGGTTAAGGGCCGTGTTGCGATGGGGAATAAAGCCGGACTAGTCTTGGTGGACCAGATCGCCCACCACGCCGACCAGCCGGTTAGCAAGCACCTTGGCGAGGATTTTAGGCTCCGCATTCAAAAGCGAGATCGGCCGATAGGATGTAACCCGGTCTCGCGGTTTCCCCTCCTTGTGGATAACCACGATGGTAGCTAGACGCTGGTCCGGCGGGAGGGAGCCCCGCGAGTGGGCCGCAAGGAACATCGCGCGGAGGTGAGGTGCCAGTACATCCGGTCGCAGCTTATACAATTCAATAGGAAGGCCATTCGGGCCCATGGCCTTGCCCGAGGCGACCGAGCGTATGGCGAGGGCGATTTCATCCGAGGTGGGAGCGGCATCCAACGAATCCCTGTCCTCCACTGAAAGCGAGGGCAGCGCGATGTCCCGCAGCAGGGCATGAGAATCCTCCTCCGAGCAGGGAGAGACCGGAGAATATACCTCGCGGAAATAATCCGCGAAGCAAGAAACAATGCCTTCCGGCTCAGTAATTCGTACACCATCCATCCTCTCAATCAGCGGGACCACACGACTAGCTCTCTCCTTCTTATCCAACCACGCAATCAGTTTGCCAGCCTTATCACCCACATCGTACAGTCGCCCCTGTTGCTCTCTGCTAAGGCCCCTGGCCGCCTCCGTGACGAGGGCCCTATAGGCCGCCTGTTTAAGGTGTAGAACATGCAGCGCCGCGTCAGTCACCCCACTCCCCAGACCACCCTCCAATTCAGTAATTTCGGCCTCCACCCGGGTCACCTCCTCCTGTGCGCGTCTGCGGGCATGAGAGATAAAGGAGAGGGCCTCCCCTCTGAGAACTGTTTTGAAGGCTTCCCACAGAGAGATGGCCGACGGAACGGACCCCACATTCTCCTCAAAATACCGTTGCAATGATTTAATCAGGTCAGCACGAATAGTGGGGTCACGCAGGTACCAAGCATTGATTGGGGCTACCCTGCCCTCCCCCCTCGGGAAGACACCCAAGTGCAATAGGAGCGGGGAATGATCTGAAATACCCCGCGCCAGATGGCGCACCTCCCCCACCCTCCCGGCATGAGCCGCAGGGACAAGGACATAATCAAGCCGCGAGAGGCTACCATGGGCACCCGAATGGAAGGTGTACTGCCGCTGGGCGGGATGCTTTAAACGCCAGCAGTCCACCAATCCCAGTGTGTCTAAAAGGCCCGCTAACCACGCCTGTGCCCGGGGGAGGTCCCTAGGGGGATGACGATCCATATTCCCAGAAGCCACCGCATTGAAATCCCCCCCAACCACCAGAAGCCCCCCCGGGAGGTCAAGGAGGAGGCGCCCCAGATCTGCATAGGTGGTGGACTGTAGCCCCGGTGGGACGTACACAGAGACAAAGACAACTACCTTGCCCTCCATCATCCCCACCAAGACAGTGTAGCGTCCCCTCTCATCATGGCGCACCTCGTCTATTTCTAGCGGGAGCGAGGTCTTGACCATAATGCCCACCCCCCGTGAGCCTGATGTGAAGCCCGAGTGGGCTACCAAGCGAAAGCCACGGCGATTCATGGCACAAAAGGAGTTACCAATAAGATGTGTCTCCTGCAGAAAGACCACATCAGGCGAAATCCGTTTCAGATACTGCAGGACCACACCCCGCTTGATCCTATCACCCAGTCCGTTAACATTCCAGGACAACAAAGTCAAATCCCTACCCCCCATCACATAGCGAAGCCATCATTTGTCCCCCCCAGAGCATCTCAAAAACAACAATACAATAACGGGTTTGCCTTGCGGTAGAAACGAACCACACCCCACCCCAACCCACCCAACCCAACAGAACTCCCCCCACCCTGCACCCCTGCATGAGCCCAAACAGCCCCCCCAAAGTGCAGTGTGCCTGTCGCCCCATAGATAAGAAAACTAACTAGTCCCCCAGAGGAGGAGGGAGATCCCCCAAGAGACCCCACACGACCTCCACAGGAGGGGAACTTACCCTAACAGTCAATAGTGACAACAACGCAGTCCAGAGCAAGGCCTACCATTAGTCCCTCAGTCCTGATCCGGAGGGCCCTCCCCACCAACCGCACCCCCCCCCACCCCCCCGGCCCCGATCTCCGGGCAAAGTGTCTAGCCAGTCCCCGGCCACCTCGGGTCGATCAAAAAAGTGCGTGTGGCCATCCACCTCCACTCTCAGCTTAGCTGGAAAAAGCATCGCATATTTGAGATTCAGGTCCCTTAGGCGACGTTTAACACCAAGAAAGCTCAGTCTCTGCTTTTGGACTGCCGGAGTGAAGTCAGGATAGAAATTGATGTCCATATTGTCAAGTTTGACCGGCCCTTGTAGCCTGGAAGTCTGTAGGATAGCGTCTCTGTCCCGAAAATTGAAGATCCGGGCGATGAGAGGCCTCGGAGGGGCTCCAACCTTAGGCCTACCCCCGGGGACCCTGTGGGCACGCTCCACCGCAAAGAATTTACTCAGCCCCCGAGGCTGGAGATGGGTGAGAACCAAGTCCTCAACAAATAGATCCGCCGCCTCCTCCTCGCGTCCCTCCGGCACCCCGACAATGCGAACGTTGTTCCTCCGGGCCCGACCCTCGGAATCCTCCAGCCGACGATTCATCAGGGCGCTCGCCTGGCCAAGCCTGCGCACCTCCTGTTGGAGGGCCGCCACGTCCGTTGTGAGGCCCGTGGTAGAGTGGGCCAAGGAGTCGACCCGGTCGTTGGTTTTAGACAAATCAGCCCTCACGAGGCCCACGTCCACGAGGACCGAGTCAATCTTCTGCGCCAGAGTGTCGAAGCGCTGGTCCACCGAGGCCTTCATCTCGGCGATGGCGCCCATGACGTCTCGGAGGGTCAGGTCCGTGGGCAGAGCGGAAGCATCAGTCGGGCCTGTAGGGGACCTACGCGGCGCCTCTGGGGATCCCTTCTGGAGGGTGTAGCGGTCCATACTGTTGGATTGCTGGGCCGCGCCACGGCGGGTCGATTTTATCTTAGCCCGATCGCCATCTTGTTTTGTGGACATGGTTTCGATCCCCAAGACGAGTCAGTCTCCTCAAGAAAAAAGGGGGGCCGACAATCCAGTTCAAGGGGTCCAGGGGGGAGCGACCACCGCTCCGCAGGACGGACCGCAGCTGGCGGACCGGCAGGGCACCCCAGCGAGACCACACCACCGCACACCGCTCCGCAGCCCAAACTCGCCTGGCAGCAAGGAGGGCGCAAAAGCGAAAGTGAAAGTGCGGGGCACGCGAGTCACCCAGCCTTGCCCGCCGCTGTTGTTCACTTTGTGCCCGGATCGCCCCACAACTCCAGTACGGGGGGCCGGTGTGGAGAAGGCCGCAAACCTCAATCGATGCTCCTGCCGGTGTCCGAGGTCCGATTTAAAAACGGAAAACGGGCGTCACCTCTGCTCGGGCTCACAAATACAGTCCCCTCATCTGGGACAGGATTCTGTCAGGATTTATTCAGGAGGTCGCGGAGGTCCTCGGGAGCCTCGCACCTACGCGGCCATCTTGGTTGCGCGCTAGGCTCCTCCCCTAGTTGTGGATTTTAGATCCCAGCTCTACCGGCACCTCAGGAAACCTAGCAAACCTATACATTTCTGAAAACTAGACATCCAGGGAATTCCAGAATGGGGTGACCTGTGTGGCTCTCGCCAACTTCTGTTATCCTGTATCCCTTGCAAACCTCAACCTTTGTCAAAAAAACAAATTTTCCTCGCATTTCTGTGCTGGAATGTACTGGAATCTGTGTGGATCAACAAACTCCCACCTGCCCAGCATTCCCCGAAGTCTCCTGAGAACAATGGTACCTCACTTTTGTAGGTAGGCCTAGTAACCATGACAGGAAACGTCTCAAAATGGAACGTGGACACCACGTTTTTCCAGTGAAAACTAACCCTTTTTTCACAATGTGCCTAGCTGTGGATTTTGGACCCTTGCTCTTCTGGCACCTAAGGAAACCTAGCAAAACTATACAGTTTTGAAAACTAGACATCTAGAGGAAACCAGGATGGGGTGACTTCTGTGGCTCTCACCAGGTTCTGGTACCCAGAATTCAGTAGCGGCTCCTCGAGGGAGTCCTGCGGGGCTGTGGAGCGGGGCGGGGGAGGTGCAGGGTGGGGGGGTGTAGGAAACTCCGGCATACAGCCGAACAGATTTAAGGAACTAAATATATAAATAAAATGAATCACATTGTGCGCGCTGCAATGCCGATGGCGGCTACTGCCAGAATCCCTTGCAAACCTCAAACTTTGTATGAAAAAACACATTTTCCTCACATTTCTGTGATGGAAAGTTCTGGAATCTGTGTGGATCCACAAACTTCCATGCACCCAGCATACCCCAAAGTCTATAGATAAAAATGGTACCTGACTAGTGTGGGTAGGCCTAGTGTCCGCGCAGGGAATATCCCAAAACGTTCTGTGGAGACTTCAAAAGTATTGATTACAAAAAGACCTTGTTTCGCCAATGAGTCACCTGCGTTTTTGATTCCGGGCTCAGCAGCCATCCAGGGAAACCTATCAATCCCAGACATTTTTGAAAACTAGACACATTGAGGAGTCCACGGAGGTGTTATTTGCGTAGATCCCCCAACGATTTCCTGCTCAGAATCCCCTGCAAACATCAAATTTAGCTGAAAAAAATCACATTTATTTCACATTTCTGTGTGGGAAAGTTGTAGGATCATTGGTCACACCCAAATTTCCTTTCACCCAGCATTCCTCCAGGTCTCCTGATAAAAATGTAACCTCACTTGGGTGGGTGGGCCAAGTACCTGCGGCAGGGAAGGTCCCAAAACATATTGTGGAGACATCAAAATTATCTATCACAAAATGACCTGGTTTTGCAAGGGGGGTACCTGCGTGTTTGGTCCCGGGCTCGGCGGCCATCTAGGGAAACTTACCAAACCCACACATTTCTGAAAACTAGATACCCGGGCGAGTCCAGTGATGTGTGGCTTGTGTGGATCCCCCAGCAATTACCTACCCAGCACAAATGTCCTACCACACAGCATTCCCCTTGGTCTCCCGATAAAAATGATACTTTACTTGTGTGGGTGTCCAATGCAGAATCACCTTAAAATGTATTTTTTTTTAAATATAGTGCTTAGAGTTCGCTGTGCTGTCCCCGCAATCCATATGTTTTTGGCCCTTTCCAGTCACAGGCCCTTGACCCACCCATGCAAGTGAGGTGTCATTTTACTAGGAAAACTGAGGGAAATGTTGAGTGGTAGGACATTTGTGCCAGCACGGTGATCCCACACAGAAATGTAAGGAAAATGTGATTTATTTTAGCTAAACATGAGATTTGCAGTGCATTCTGGGTAGAAAAATGTTGGGGGATACTCACAAGCCACAGATCCCTGGACTCCCCCGGGTGTGTAGTTTTCATAAATGTATGGGGTTGGTAGGTTTACCTAGATGCCCGCCGAGCCCGAGGTCAAAAACGCAGGTGACTTCCTCGCAAAACAAGGTCTTTTTGTAATCGATAATTTGGAAGTATCCACAGTACATTTTGGGCCGTTTCCTATCGTGGGCACTAGGCCTACCCACATATGTGAGGTACCATTTTTATCAGGAGACTTGGGGAAATGCAGGGTTGGGAAGTTTGTTGCACCCCCTAGATCCCAGAACTTTCCATCACAGAAATTTGAGGAAAATGTGTTTTTTTCTCAAAGTTTGAGGTTTGCAAAGGATTCTGGGTAACAGAACCTGGAGAGAGCCACATAATTCACCCCATCTTGGATTCCCCTGGATGTCTAGTTTTCAAAAATGTATAGGTTTGCCAGGTACTGGCAGAGCTAGGGTCCAAAATCCACAGGTAGGCACATTGCAAAAATAGGGTCAGTTTTCGCTGGAAAAATGTGATGTGTCCACGTTGCATTTTGGGCCGTGTCATGTCACGGGCACTAGACCTACACACACAAGTGAGATACCATTTTTATTGGGAGAATTTGGGGAATGCTGGGCGGCTGGAAGTTTGTGGCTCCCCTCAGATTCCAGGACTTTCCATCACAGAAATGAGAGGAAAACTTGTTTTTTTTTTTTTACAAAGTTTGAGGTTTGCAAGGGATTCTGGGTAACAGAATCTAATGAGAGCCATACAAGTCACCTCATCCTTGATTCCCCGTGGTATCTAATTTTAAAAAATGTATAGGTTTGCTAGGTTTCTTTAGGTGCTGGCAGACCTAGGGTCCGAAATCCACAGCTAGGCACGTTGTGAAAAAAGGGTCCGTTTTCACTGGGAAAATGTGATGCGTCCATGTTGTGTTTTAGGCCGTTTCCTGTCACGGGTAGTAGGCCTACCCACACAAGTGAGGTACCTTTTTTATCATGAGAGTTTGGGGATTGCTGGGTGGGTGGAAATTTGTAGATTCATGCAAATTCCAGAACTTTCCATCACAGAAATGTGAGAAAAATGCTAATTTTTTGGACAAAGTTTGAGGTTTGCAAGGGATTCTGGGTAACAGAACCTGGTTAAGAGCCACACAAGTCACCCCATCCTGACTTCCACTGTGTGTCTAGTTTGCAAAAATGTACAGGTTTAGTAGGTTTGCCTAGGTTCCGACTGAGCTTGGGTCCAAAATCAACAGATAGGCACATTGAAAAAAAAGGTCAATTTTGAGTGAAAAAATGTGTTGTGTCCATATTGCATTTTGGGACATTTCCTGTCACTTGCACTAGGCCTACCCACACAAGTGAGGTACCATTTTTTTCGGGAGACTCGGGGGAATGATGGTTTTGTGGAAGTTTGTTGCTCCCCTTATATTCCAAAACTTTCCATCACAGAAATGCGAGGAAAATGTGTTTCATTTTACTCAGTTTTAGGTTTGCAAGGGATTCTGGGTAACAGAACCTGGTGAGAGGCACACAAGTCTTTTCACAAATGTACAGGTTTGCTAGGTTTCCCTAGGTGCCGGCTGCGCTAGTGCCCCCCAAATCCACAGATAGGCACATTGCGAAAAAAAGATCAGTGCCTAGTGGGATTTATGCCCCCTGGGGGGGTTAGACCAGGAGCTATTGCCCCGATATGCCCCCAAGGGGGGCAGAAGACTATGGCTATTTTTTGGGGGTGTGGGCATTGGTATACCCATTCTGGTGAGCCTCTACTCCTACGTATGAAAAAGCCAGCATAATCCCTGGTGCCTAGTGGGCTCACTGCACCCCCGGGGGGGGGCAGCTCAGGGGCTAATGCCCCATCTGTCTCCTGTGGGAGCTGAACGTCTGTGGTTTTTTTGGGGGGTGGTGGGGGCATTGGCATGCCCATCTGGGCAGCCCCAACACCTGAAATATGCCCGGGAGCAGATCAGGTGCTATTGCCTCCATCTGCCTCCTGGGGGACTTAGGAAGACTTTGTCATTTCATAGGGGGAGGGTGGAGACATCAGCATGCCCATTCTGGCCAGCCCCCACCCCTGAACCATAAAAAATAATCAGTGGCGTCTAGAGTGCTTTCTGGCCCTGGGGGGGCAGATTGGGGGTACTGCCCCCGGGGGGAGCAGAAATACTGACTATGCCTATTAGTAATGGGAGAGAAAAGAGTCTTGCCCAAGGGGCTGCTCCCCCTCCCTGGTGGCTAGTGGGTGGATCCCTACTTGGTGATTACCCTCCTGGGGTGATCCCCAAGCAGGGATCCACTAGGGAAGAATATCATTGGAAATGGGAGATTCTCCCCTTTCCAATGATACCTCTCCCATGTGTTTCAGTGCTAGGGGGCTGAGATAGCCCCAACAATTAATCAATCTAATAATTTGTAGAGCGCACTACATACCCGCAAGGGTTCCAAGGTGCTGAGGGAGGGGAGAAGGGGGGTGCTGTAGCTACTGGTCATGAGTTGTCTCCTGAAGGTTAGTAGGTCTTCGGTTTGTCGTAGGATGAGGGGGAGGGTGTTCCAGGTTGTGGCGCCGCGGTGGGAGAAGGATCTGCCTCCAGCTGTGGCTCTATGGATGCGTGGGACGGTGGCCCATGAACCCCAAACCAGTGAAACTGAAACTAAGCTTCAATTTCAATGTGATGTCATCAGTGCGCCAGGCGTGGAATCATCATTGCATTCAGGAAGAAATAATGCCTCTGGAGGTTGGGAAAGCTCTTCCCCACCTCCTGAGGCCAAAAGAAAAAAGAAGAAATCCCTCTGCTTTTTTCAGCAGAGGAATTCAGTGCAATTGTGCACATGACAGAATGGTTCTGTCATGAGCACAGGAGCACTGGTGCTTATGATGGAACCATTCCGTCGTGAGCACAGAAAGGTTTAACTCCCACCGTCGTATAGACTGTTTAGAATGCCACTTGCCTTTTCAAACCAAAGTAGCACACTTACTACACAATATATATCATAAAAATAAATCATATGCCAAGGTACTCACAATCATATGTCCAAACAATCAATATCCTATGCCGACACCCCAACTACAATATGTGAACACACCCACTCTCCTATGGCCACCCACAAAATGTCATATAGAACCACACAACAACCATTGAATGACACGGAAATACGAGTAGACACACTCCCTGTCCAACAGCCTGGTGGACTTTGGAGGGGTTGTATTGACTATTCCTGCTTCCATTAAAGCAAAATGAGGGCAATTGTTGGACTTTGGCAGGGTTAGGTTTATTGTTTCCTCTCTAATTTAAGCATCATTAGGGAAAGTATTGGATTTTGAAGGGGTTCTATTTATTATTCCCACTCCCACGTAACAAAAAGGAGGGAAAACGTTGGAGGTAGGAATAGTAAATAGAAAATTCCACTTTATAATCAATTATTAAATAAAATTTAAGTACCTAACAAATAAAACTATTAAAAGGTATTAAAAATAAAAACTAAATGCTTTATAAATTGGGCTTCCGGTTTTATGGTATTTATTTTTTTAGCATTTCCGTCTGTATTTATCCATATTTCTTTTTTGCCCACTTTATCTGTATTTATCCATATTTATTTTCTGTTTTGCGGATAAATGAAGCTGTAAAACTGTACATTTCCATATTTATTTAACTGATAGACGTGCACTCATACTTGGATGTCTGTCTGCTTTAGCTATTTCAGCTGCCAAATATTACATAACAGTACATCCACTGGTTAATATTAGCATGATGCCACAAATGTTTGTTGATACATGCCATTATTTAATGAAATTGAATCCTGTTTTTTTATTTCTCATGATGTCCATCTGCTCAGCTGCTGGCCTATAATTCATTAAAGACAGCACAGAGTCACTTAAAAGAAGCCCAATTTTCTGTTTTTATCCACTTCTAACAATAAATGCAGACAGAAAACACATTGCTTTCTGTCTGTATTTATCTGTAAAAATCCGTAAAAACAGAAAACCGGGAGCCTTATTTATAAATAAATTATTTGGAACAATTAATAATGCAAATAATAAAACAAATAAAAAACAAAATAAACAAATTTAAGTCAAACACACTTCCCTACCAATTACCCAAAATCAAAATGTGGCATAAACGAAACAATAATAGAATTAAAGTAGTAAGGGGGAGAGGAGTTGGCCTAACAGCTTGGGCAGCCAACCTCTCAATCTGTCGACCTCAAATCTGGGGAACGGGGTTCGAGTCTCTGCAAAGACGCTCAACATCCTGTGATTCTGGACAAAGCCCTTAATCTCCCCATGCTTCACCAAATTACCAAATAAATATTTAATGAACATTCAGTGTTAATTTGCTAAAAAGCATTTATAATCTAAATAATTTTCCACCCCATTCTCCATACAATCCCAAAAAACAAATTCCTCAATTATAAATAAATTATTACATTATAGATAAATAAAACATACATTAAAGATCACAAAATTCACTTAAATAATTAAATTAATGATAATAAATTTAATATTTTACATAATTAACTGCCATTTAAATATTAAATTAGCATGAAATTTAAAATAAAAAACAATAATTTAAATAACATCTCAACCTGTTTCCTTACAAATTCAAACACCTGCCACTACATTTTATTTTACTAACCAAATATGACACCTAAAATGAATGTTATGATTAATGTATACTAAATGTATTAATACAGCTACATTAAACTAAATGGTGTTGTATACAGCAACAGTTTTTGAAACTGCATTTTATATATAAATATCTTCTGTACTCTTCCTTGATATTTTTGTATTAGCATTATTTTTGACATGATATTCACGCAACTCAATATTTTTGAAATGATATTCTCGTTCTTCATCGTCTCTCCCGATGTTCATGAACCTCGACAGAAACTGTTTGTAAAAAAAGTAGCCAATGGAGTGGTTGGATTGTTCTTTTACTACACCAATCAAGCTCAAATCCTTTAAAATCTCTCCTAATTTTACTGACTGTTGAGAGAGATTTTAACAAATGTTCTGCTTGGGAGGGTAATATAAACCACCAGTGGTAGCATTGAAGATCTCTCTGCACACCTTGCACAAGGATGGGGGAGGTTGTTTTCTAATTACTACCCCTCCTGGGCTCAAATGTAATAGTATTACTGTGGTATGCTTCCTTTGGTGTAGCTTGTAGAGTCATCAGCATCCTACTTGCCTTTTTGTATTCGTGTGTCCCTGCATGTGAGGTCCAAGCAATGGAATGTAAACTTTCTAGGTCACATGGAACTCATGTACTTGGCGTCCATGGAGCTGGAATGTAGATCCGAGTGAGAGGAGTTAGTTAGAGGACGCTTGGAGCAGAGGCGAGTGTGGAGGCTGAAGTGTTTCTATGGATCTTAAATAAACGCTGTTGGATTCAACCCTTCTTGCGCCATGTACTTCACTTCATTGGCACCGACTTGGAGTGAATTACCCTTCCATCTCATCTGGAGCACCTCAACCCACACTCTGCAGCGAGCAGTATCCTGCTTCATTTACTGTTTGAAGCACAAATTGGTACTTCTCAGAGTCAGCGCTCAGGTTTTCTCAGGCTACTACTAGGTGAGTTTGTTTTTTTCTTTTGGTCTCACTGTGCCCTTTTCTTCGTGTTATGGACGCTTTCCGATTTTGGTGAAATACTAACCCAGTTTTGGATTACAGCATTCTGGTTTCTTTAACTCCCGTAGATGTCACGTGTGTGAATCCAAGAGCACAGCTGACTTTTCTTAAATGAAAAGAAGACGGGAATTGTCTCCATATTTTAAAACATTGCCCCATGGTAACTTGTGTGTGCCTTGTTTGTCTACACAAGCCTATCTGTCTCAAGGAGCCAGGCAGACCGTGTTTGTCTAGGTGAGCCTTTCTGCCTCGAGGAGCTGTTTCTGTCTTCATGAGCCCTGTCTTGAGTCTTTAGCCATTTGCCTGTCCATTCGCGAGCCTGGCAGCTGCTCCTTACATGAGTCTCCTCCGACTTCTTTTCCGAAGGTCTCGTCATCGCATGGTGCAGAAATAGACCTCAATGTTTACATGATCATGTCCACAGGTGCCATTTTAGAAGGTTGGGCAGTCTCCATTCAGATATACAGCAGTACGGGATACGAAGAGCTCGGTGACGGGCCGACCAATCGGGATACGAAGAGCTCGGTGAGAGGCACACCTTATATTTCACGTGTTCATTTGCACAGAGTGCAGTATTTTGACACTGCTTGAAAGGTTTGTGGTTACATGTATTTGAAGTGCTTATGCGTACATTTGAAAACCGTTATCAGCTTATGTGGGGGTGAACTTGGTGTCAGTGACATCATCCTGTTCGGTGACAGGCATACAAGTATACACTGCCTATAACTTTTTTTGTGCTCAGTGACGGGCACACCTTTACTCAGTTGTCCGCCTATCTGCATTTCCATAGTCAACTCCTACTTTTTGTTCTGTGCTCGGTGACAGGTACACCTGCATACATTGATTATTTTATTTGTGTATGGTGTATCAGAATCATTCAGAAAAGTGCTTTGAAAAGGTAACTTTGTACATTGGTTCATTTATAGTACATTGGTTGGTTCATCATGCAGAATGTAACATCTCCCCCACTTTTTAGGTCGAGGACCGTCCGGTCTGCCGAAGGCAGAACCGGAAGTCGGAGATTTAATGTTTTGGAGAAGAGGGGCTTGCACCCACCCCTCTTCTCCCCTCTTCTCCATTGGCTGGCCTCTTGAATGCTGGCCAGCCATTGGAGAAGAGCTTCGTCACTCCGAACAGGCCCCGTCCTTTTCGGATTCGGGGGCGTGTTTTTTTCAACTTTTCTGATTATCTCCTCCAGCCAATGGCAAGAGGAGAACACGCCCCCGAATCCGAAAGCGCCGCTGCCTTTCTCCGAGGCATTTCTGCTTCGCCTCGGAGAAAGGCAGTGGTGTGCTTGTTAACACTACGGGCCGTGCCATCGTGGGGTGACTCGCAGACAAAGTGCAGAGGAACCATAAGCCTACCTTCAGGTGCTCCTACTTCAGTTTAACACGCCTGGTGCATTTGCAGTAGCTTATTCTCCGTGTATATGTTTGTTGGTGTAAAGAGTGATGTCACGTCCGTGTGCTCTACGCATGAGCTCGGAGCTTGTTTCTCCGTCGCTGTAGCGCCTCATCTCGTGTTTCTCATCTTATGTCGGCGAGAGAAGTCCGCGGGCACTGCTGAACCAAGAAGTGGTTATTCTCTGTGTACCGCCCATATTAATATCTCTCCCACGGTCTCCTTGTAAAGACTTTTCCTACGGAAACCCCCAATTAAATACCCCTCTCAGTGTTTTACCCGCGGGCCGTGTGCCTGCTTATGTACACTGACTTCCCCCCTCGGGCTGTGTGCCTGTACTCTGACTTATCTTGCGGTGCTTAATTTGTAAAACTATGAGTGTTTCTGGTCTAAATGTCGGGACGCAGAATACTAAACAACATCGTCTGAACCCCCCTCCCCCCACCAGGCCTCTTTAATTCATCCCCAGACCCTCCCTGCCATGTTGTTTCTCTTGTTGGAAAAGGAACAAAGAGGGGAGTAGAGAGGTACCACTCAGCGAGTGGTGGAGGTGGATACTTCCTCCCAGTCAAGCGTACATACACATAGGGATCCACCCACAGGTATAGTATGTTAGGAACCTCCCGCTTACACAAAATGTATCCCACAGTCGTGGAGAATACACATCAGTTGTTTAAATACCCCTCACACACCAAAAGGGCCCTTGGTGTCATGCTTCATCATAGGGGTCTTCCCGCCCCTCTACGGGACGGGGCGTGCTACGACCTACGTTTGCTTGGGAGCACTGATATTACTGAGACAGCTATGTGTGATGCAAGGGTGTGAGAGGAAGGGTCAGGAGTGGATGGAAAAGTGAATTAAAAAATACCTGGCTCTCTGGTCTAAGGAAATTTTATTCTGCCGTTTGAGCTGGTATTGGTAAAAAGTGAGGGGGAGGAGGGTGTATGCCTCAATGAGCTATGCCTCCTAATGGTGTCGACATGTTTTGAAGCTTCCCCATGCTTCTTCGTCAGGACCTTAAGGATCCCTTCCTGCAACTCACTGTGATGTGTGAAAATGAAGAATAGTGAATGAATCAATGAAAAAAGGAAGTAAATAACCTCCACAAAGTCGTAATGCCTCAATCGGTTTTACATAATCCTATTACCTAAAAGGAACAAAACATAAAGGGGAGGTAAAAAGACATTAATCACGTGGGAAGATGTTCAATCCATCGTGTGAGAACAGTGATCTGAAAAGGAAGTGATAAATAATTGTCTCTTAACGCTATCCATAAAGTTATCACGTGATCTGTGGTGAAGGCACTGTGTGACGAATAGACACACAACATCAGACATAACATACAAAAAACATAAAACACACGCTCTATTGAGAATGGAACTATGTTCCTGAGATTCCGCAAAAATCAAGGGGTTTTCCATGCCAGTAGAACATATCAAAAACGTAACATACTTGCTGTAAAGAGATAAATAACCTCATGAGTTTATCGACCGAGTGGTGGAAGTGCCAAATAGGCTACCTATATGATGGAAGGAACGGGAGAGAAAAATGTAGCCCCTTGATCATACAAATGTCACTGCCAGGAAATGACACTACCTATACCAGCCGGCTGTGCCGTACTTACGCCTCCATGAATCAATGTCCTGCCAGGTAAACCACCCTGGTCGGCTCCGTCGATGGAACTGAGCTGGAGGGAGCGGGGTTTAAATACCTGCATCAATACTGGTTAGCGCGCCAAAAAACGGGGATTCGGCCTATGCGAGGAGACCCGTAGGCTCTGCGTGAGGAGACCCGGAACCGGAAGTAGACCGGTCGGGTCACAGCAATAGACTTGCAGAACTCAGAGTGAATGGTGAAGGTCCCCAAGAGTATAGGTGTCTAATCCGTATGCCTGCACATAATGATAAAAGAGAGTGAAATACGGAGGGTATAGGTGTCTAATCCGTATGCCTGCACATAATAATAAAAGAGAGTGAAATATGGAAAATGCAACTACTGGAGCGCCAACTAAAAAGTATTTTAAAATAAGTGCCTAATAGATATTAGTGAGGCTACAGGTAAATAACGTCAGCTCGGGAGAGTTTGTTCACCCAGGACCCGATATATTGGTGATCATGCAGTAAGGATAACGGTAGTGAGCATGAAGAAAAATGGCTCAAAAAACAAGGAGGCAGATAATGGCTTGGACAAACCTCACCGGAAAGGAGAAGGGGCCGCTGAAGTGGGGGGCTCACAGCCAATGTAACCAGGGATAACCTGGTAAGGTGCTAGATATGCATGAAGGTTAGAAAACAACAGAGGGGGCAGACCGACCTCACAATAGTGAGGGAGAGGAAGGACTAGCTGAACCCGATAGGGTGCTAGATATGCATGATGGTTAGAAAACACTGGGGGGGGCAGATAGAGGTATAGGCCCACCTCATAATGGTATGGGCAAGGAAAACATATACTGAGCTCAAAACCTCAATGCTGATATCAGATCAGTCTGTAGTCAGAATATTCAAACCTGGAACTGGTTCCATGGTATATCATGATTTAATCCATGAATGTGGGTCCCCAAACGAAACACCCAACGTTGTTCTTTTTCAAGGAGGCCATGTTCGCTGCCCAATTGTTCAACCACTGTCCACTGTAGATCATCAATGCCATGTCCACTGGAGATATAGTGGCTGGACATTTTGGTAGTGCTCCTCCCACATCTGACATTGCTATGATGTTCGCCAACACGTATCTTGATCGGTCTGGTGGTCATCCCCACATATTCAAGACCACATGGGCAGGTGATTAAATAGACTACATTTTTGCTATTGCAGTTAGTGAAGCTTCTCTGGTCCCACTCATCGCCATTACGGAATTTAATATGCTTGCTTCTTTTCGTGAGGTGACATGTGCTGCAATTGCCACAGGGGTGATGACCCTGTACTGGAGGTAGCAGACCTTCAATTCTGGGCCGGGATGTGTTCTTAGGTCTAGTGTGAACAAGCATGTCTTTGAGGTTCCGACCCCTCTTGTGTGCGAACATTGGTTTAGTGATGTTCAAGCCACAACTGTTGTGAAGACGCCAATGTTTATTCACTATCTTCGTGATTTTATTGGAGTGTGTGTTATAAGTTCTCTTGTTGGTCCTGCTTTCCCTGTCTGTGACGGGTTTTCTCTCTTTCCCTTTCTCTTCCTTCCTGTCTCTGCTTTGTTTGTTCCTCTTTTGTTACCGATAAATGTCTGATGCAGTAAACCAGGTGTTAGAACCCTTAAGTATCGGTGGCCCCCAACGATGCAAATCAAGCAAAGCCTGTTTGCGGGGGGGGGGGGGGGGGAGAGAGTCTGACTATTCTTGTCGTGATGTGTATACTGTCACGTTGTCAAAATGCAGGGTGCGCGTGCATTAACAGCGTTCCATAATCCTCGTTTCCGTGTCTGGGTGTGGATTGGCGGTGTTGCATATAGTGTGTGTCTGTTTTGTATCGCATTGTGTGGTTATTGCTATAGATATAGCGCTCTCTGGCATTCCTAAGAGGCCTAAGGCGCGTTTTGCACTGTTGAGAACCTCCTCCAGATGTCTCGTGAATATAGCGCCTCGTAGCTCCGGAAGATAACCTGAACGATCCGACTTCAGGAAATGCTTAAGTGCACGGGGTGCATCTTTGAAGGACGTTAGACAGAGCTTTAACTGGGCCGGGTCCTGCCAGTGCTCAGCACCAGCAGTCCCAAAAAGCAGGTGCTGAGACGGGTCAATATCGAACTCTCCATTTTTGCCCTCTCCCTCAGGGTGAAAGTAAAATCTTAACTCTGCAACAGTACCACCCTTCACTGCCTTTAATGTAACTTTAAAGAGACTCGTTATAGTTATTTCACAGTCTCACAATCTCATCACTGAAGCATTTCCAATATTATTCTATTATAAAGCCGTTGCTTATTTATCTTATGCAACTAACAATCAAAGGCAAAGCCAATCGTTCTGTTTTTTGTAGGTGTAATGTTACTTGTATTATATATCTGGATGTAATGACAGAAGCAGCAAAATACCATTTGGGCTACACAATATGCTAAGCACAGATTTTTAGCTTGCGTGTTTTAATGTTTTAAGCCACGCCCTACTTACATCGGGGTTGGAACACCCACAGTTTTTTTTGTCCTACTTAAAGCCCTGTCGTTAGATGTACTCAAACGTGTATAGAAAAGGTGGATGAAAGCCATGCAGCGTCTAGAAGTGTTGAACGAGCTTCTTGGCACATCACCATAAATGTTGTGCAGTCCTATAAGGATAGACACATCCACGCACGAGCTGTTGGTGGGGTTTGTGTTGCACAGCTTGAGCCATTAGTCGGTAGTGCAGGGATGCGCTAGTAAGAGGAAGACTACCCACTGATTGTGGTCTCTCAGGGTCTTGTCGCAGGAACCCACCGTCACACGGAGGTCTGACCAGTAGTTGGTGGAACCGTGCAGTCCGGAGTGACACTATCTCACCACGCTTGTGCTGCTGGTTCAGGGAGCATCCTTAACTCACTGTATGCAAAGCCAGGAGTGTAGCATGGTGAAGTTTATGGGAGAAGAATTGTTTTTATTGTTTAAGTTCTAGGTGGTTGTTGCTGGTCCATATTTTCTTAGGGAGGGTTATGGCATTTTACAAGTTTGTAAAATTTTGTGTGTTCACATATATTGTCTTTTATAATCTTCTTGTATGTGTGTGTGCATGCGTTATCGGTGTCTCGTGTGTGCGTGTGCACGATTGCCAGGGTGTCATCGTTTTTTTACTGTCTGTGCATTGCCAGTGTCTCTAGTCTTGTATGTGTGTGAGTGCATGTGTGGGGTCATGCATCCGACATCTCCAAATGCTTGTTTGCGCTCTTGTGCGTTGTCAGTGTCTCTTAATCCTTCTGGGTGTGATGTCGGTGTTTTACGATTCCCTCATAGTGTGTGTGTGTCTGCCTGATGTCAGTTACTCAAATATGGCTCCTCGAAAACACCATCTGTTATCAGCAATGTAACTTACCCTCGATGTGAAACCGGCCTCGAGGCCTGCAGATTCCTTCCTTCCTCCTCCTCATGTCTCTTTGTGTGCCTGGTGAATGCGTCAACAAGAAGGAAGCACTATCACTGTGCACTATCAGCGCCAGGGCTCTGTGTATGTGTAAACCCTCAGGACGCTTCCTCACAGCCCGTGCACTATGTGCAACGTCGTCTTACAATAGAGCTTCTCTGTAGCACTTGACCCAGATGCTCCCGGCTCTAGATGTTCCACAGACTCCTATGCTGCAGACTATGCGTCTCCAGTCTTGGTGCACAAGGCTGCAGACCTGCCATCTTTTCACGACACCCTGGTGGTGCGTAAATATTTCGGGTTTAAACTAACTGTGCATACATGTATCTTGTTTGAATAGCCTGAATGTTTGGCATGACTTTGCCCTTGTGGACAAATGTTGGGCACCCCCTATGCGAGAGATCTTCGGAGACTAAAGGGTTACGGTGCATGGAAGCGACTTTTCTTGCTTTCTTTCTGCTCGCCGCAGGGACGTTCTCTTCACTCATTAACTGCTTATCTGGATCTCCTCACGGATGCTCCCTTCCCCCACCGCCATGGTCTGCATTTAGTCACGGCGCTTCCTCTAACACTTCGCTGCCCGTGGCCACGAACACGGCATACAGCCTCTCTAGTACCCAAACGAGAAGGGCTGCGTGGAGGAGGGGCGTGCGCTGTGCGGCAGACCCAACTTCTCTCGTGTTTTTGTGCTCCAATCCTTGTTGAACGTGTGTGAGCTATTCGTTTGCGAGGTTTGAGTTAACTTTGAGTACATGGAAGTGACTTTTCTTGCTTTCTTTCTGCTCGCCGCAGGGACGTTCTCTTCACTCATTAACTGCTTATCTGTTCCTTGAAATCGGCCTCGGGGCTTCCAGGCACCCTTTGGGTTGAAGCTCAGCTGCCACATCACTGGGAAGCCATGTGAGCTGTTTACCGCTCTGTCTACCCCCCTGTATGGAGATACTCGGTAACGTGTCAATTAGTGGGGGTTGCAACTGGTCAGCCCAGATGTTTGACAGCGCCAGCAAGGGAGATGGATATAACTTGTATTTTCCCCCAGTACTTGATACCTAACGACAGCGTTTCGACTCGCTGTAACTAAGCATGTTTCCCCCTCAACTTTGTTGTTACCTAAGCTTCTCAGCTACCCCGCCCCATCATTTTACGAAAGATTTCAGGATGGATGTGGTAGGTTCTAGGGCTGTGCGAGTCAAGCCCTCTAAAAATACGGGCTTGACTAAAAAGCACAGACAAAGCATAATGTTATTGAAAGCAGTGTGTCCGGAACTCACTACATCACTCACTCTCTATCTCTCTACCTCACTCTTTCTATCTCACTAACTCACTTTCACTGTCTCTTTCACTACCTCTCTCTATCTCACTACATCACAACACCACTCTGCTTACATCTCAGTAACTCACAACATCCCTCTCCCTCACTACATCACTGTTTCACTACCTCACTCTCTCTCACTACATAACTCTCTCTACCTCACTACTCCACTCTATCTCACTACCTCACTATCTCACAACTTCTCTCTCTCAAAACATCACTACCTCACTCTCTAGCTCACAACCTCACAACTTCACTCTCTCACTCACTAACTCAATCACTCTCTATCTCACTACCTCACTCTTTCTATCTCACTAACTCACTTTCACTCTCTCTTTCACTACCTCTCTCTATCTCACTACATCACAACATCACTCTATGCTTATATATCACTACCTCACAACATCCCTCTCCCTCACTACCTCACTCTTTCACTACCTCACTCTCTCTATCTCACTACCTCACTCTCTATCTACCTCACTCTTTATCTCACTACCTCACTCTCTATCTACCTCACTCTCTCTCACTACATCACTCTCTATTTCAATACCTCACTCTCTCTTTCTATCTCACTACCTCACTCTCTCTCTGCTAATGCAATAGGTATCACATATGCAAAAAAAAAGCTAATGCGAATAGAAATGACAATGCCATTTATTTAGGGATACAAAAATGATTAAAAAAAATAATGAGCAATACCAATAGCTCTACCAATGATATTGCAGAGACCATTGCATTGTAAATGCTTGTTCTAATGAGCCCTGGCAAATCACCAGTACCTTTAAGGAAGTGGAAGTCTGTATTTGCCCATAATGCGAGAGTATGCGGCACAAGGTGTCTCTATTACTGCATTGGTCAGGTCCTGGGGGCCAGGAAATATTTGAACACTTGCCTGATCTTACCCCTAGTGAAAGTAATAATTTGAATGACTATGAACTGTATCTGAAAAAATTGGATCTGCACTATTTACCCAAGGTTTCCACAGTTTTGGAGAGGTTCCAGTTTGGCAAGCGGTTGCAAGGGTCTGGAGAGTCGGTGGAGGTGTACATGACTGTGTTAGGGAAGTTACCCCCAACATGTAATTTTGGGGGACCAATGTAGAACACTTGAGACCAATTCATCTTGGGATGTTGTTTAGAGGAGGCAAAAGAGTCATTTTGGCAAAAAGACAATCTCTCGCTTACAGAAATTGTGCCAATCGTGAAAAGCGTATCAACACAGTCTTGCATGTGTGGAGGAAACAACAAAGGGGGTATGAGTGGAAAAT
Organism: Triturus cristatus; assembly: GCF_964204655.1. NCBI lineage: Eukaryota > Metazoa > Chordata > Amphibia > Caudata > Salamandridae > Triturus > Triturus cristatus. The sequence goes on from NC_140590.1 coordinate 1,458,964,092, forward strand.
AAGGTAGAGGGCAACCTGTCAGTCAACACAAAAGCATTTTGCTCAAGGTGCAAGTCAGAAAGTCCAAAAACAAATTGGGAAAGAATGTAAAGAAAAGTCAGAGGCAGTGTTACAGATGCGGGGAGGTTGGTCATTTTACAAATTACAAAGACTGCATAGGCTGGAAGGCTACTTGCAAAGGTGTGATAGAAAGGGGCATGTCACCAAGTATTGCAGAAGTTTCAATTTAAAGAAAAAGAAGGTTCGACGGGTTGTGTGGGATGAAGACAAGTCTTCGGTGATGAGTTTATTTTACAGGTGAAAGATGGAATGAGTGGTCCCATGGAAATCGTGCAGATCAAAGGGGTGTCGTCGGTCTCTATGATATTTGACTCTGGCACAAAAATCACGTTGATCCCAGGGAAATGTTTAACTAAAACTTGGTGGATAAGGTCAAGCTGTACAAGCCTGACATATGTCTGAAGGGTTATGGTGGAGAACCCATCATCTTGTTAGGCTAATTTAATGGATCCATACAGTTTAAGGACAGGTTAACAGTGGGAAAGATTTATGTCTCCATGAGGGGTGACTCTGTTATTAGTTTGTTTCACCAAAGGGATTTAAAGGTTTTGCTTGATCCCAATGAGATTTCCTCAGTAAAACTCAAACAAGTGGAGGAGTTTGGAACTGTGACTAGTGGTAGGCCACAGTATGAACAAGAATTTCCTGAGGTGTTTCAAGGAAAACTTGGGTGTTAGAAAAATGTACAAACACAAGATGAGGTTAAATAAAGGGGGAACACCAGTGGTGAGTAATGTAAGGGTTGTGCCATAGATGGTCAAGGACAAGATGGAAGCTGAATTAGAAAAATTGAGAAAGAATGGTATAATTGAAGAGGTGGAGGCCACCGAGTTGTTTCCTCCTGTTGTCATGGCAAGGAAGGCTAAAGGCGATGTCTGTCTCTGTTGGACTTGGAGAATAAGTGTGTAATAGTAGACCACTATTTTCTGCCAAATATAAATCAGATGTCTATGCTAAAGGGGGAGAAGTGTTTCTTGTCCGTTGATCTAACCTCTGCTTGCCATCAGGTGAGGTTACATTGGGAGTCACAAGAATTGACAGCATTTGTCACACCTTTTGGCACGTATAAATTTGTCTGCATGACATTTGGTTTGATTTCAGCGGCGGTGGTATTTCATCAGGTAATGGAGTGTGTACTGAAAGGGGCATGAGGCATCAAAATCTATCAAGATGACATACTGGTGTATGGAGAGAATATGGTGGAGCACAATGAACGAGTGTGTGAGGTCCTTCAAAGGTTGGAATAGAGTGGTCTGACTGTAAGGCAGAAAAGTGTTGCTTCAATCTAGATTAAATCAATTACTTTGGACACAAGATAATATCAGAGGGCATTGAACCTAAGAATGAGCCAGTGGATACCATTGACAGGTAAGCTAGTCTGGTATCCAAGGAAGAAGTGATTAAATTCTATGGTAGGACGGTGTATTATAACAAGTTTATTAGTAGTTTTGCCAAAAAGACTAAGAATATGAGACCACTGGTCAAAAAAGGTAAACTTTTCAAGTGGAGACAGGTCTTTGAAATGGAGGTTAAAGAAATAAAAAAGAATCTTAGGAAGGCTTCTTGTCCACAAAGTTTTGAGCCTGGTCAGGAAACCATTGTTATGTTAGATACCAGTGCAAAAGGATTTGGAGCGATGTTATTACAGAAACATTATGGTGTGGAAAGGATGATTGTTTTCATATCAAGAGGACCTAAGGGGCAGAGATGAATTACTCTGTCATTGAGAAAGAAGTTTTGGCAGTGTTCTGGGTGGTGCAGAAATTAAGGACCTTTGTGTGGGCCAGTAAGTTTCTGATAGAAACAGACCACAAGCCTCCCAGAGAAATGTTTGAGAAAAAGGGGTTAGATGCTGTGTCTGGGAGAATTGGACATTGGGTTGTTGCTTTGCAAGAGTTTCAGTTTGGTATGATGTACGTACCTGGAGCAAACAATAACATTGTTGATTGTTGTTCACAGTTGGTAGACAATGTGAGCTCTGCAGAAAAAGAGTATTTGGGAGCTGAGGATTATTTATTTGAGGTGTGTTTGATCAGAGAAGGAATTGGTAAGGAAGAAGAATGAGTAGAGAAGTTAGGAAAGGATGATGTGAGTCATCAGGTGATACAAAGAGTGAAGAACAAGTGGCGTGGTTAAGAGAAGAATCATTATCAACTGCAAGCATTTTGGAAAGTCAAAGATGAGCTGTCTTTACAGGGTGAAAAACCTTTGAGAGGGACCAGATTAGTTCTTTGAGAGAAGGATTAGTCTCGTTAGCACAAGAGAGCCATCCAGGTATCTCAAAAACAAGGGAGAGGCTCCGGCTAATGTACTGGTTTCCGGGGATGGACATTCAGGTGGAGAGAGGTGTAAGAGAGTGTGTGGAGTGTGCCAATATGACAAAACTCTTACATGCAGAGTTCAACTGATTTTAGTGAAAGAAAGACTGAAGGAACCTTGACAATAAGTTGCCATGGACATTTTGGGCCCTATAAGACACTTTAACATGGACAAACATGTAAGTATATTGATTGATTTGCATTCAAGGTGGCCTGAGGATAGAATAACCAAATTCAGTGGAAACAAATTATGTGATAAGTTTTCTTGAACAGATCTTTGAAATGGAAGGGTTTCCCACCTCTATAATAACGGACAAAGGTGTTGAGCTGGTGTCCTGTGTGATGGAGAAATATCTTAGGAGCAGAGGTATCAAGCACAAGTGGTCAGCCCGTACCACCTCCAAATTAATGGTATGGTGTAGAGGCTAAACAGGGTATTAAAGGGTACCAATCCAAGGGCCAAAGCCAGTTATGTATGCTAGAAGAAAGATATACTAGGAAAGATAAAGAATTATAGGATGATGCCACATTCTACTACAGAAATCTCACCATTAGAATGGTTTAAGAGGAGGAAAGCTAACACATTGATTTGTCCTTCTTGGGTAAATGACAAGATTTTATTTATTTATTTATTTAAATGGTTTTATATAGCGCTGGCTGGACCAAAGAGTATCAGAGCGCTTTACAAGGTTTGGTAATACAGAATTGCAATATAACTTTTGTACATTGATGTAGTGGAACAAGGGAATTTGGAATATTTAAAACAGTGTACTTTTTAAATTAGGTAAATTAACTAGGAAAACATAGGTCAGACAACAGATCAAAGTTAGTAGGACAGGAAGTAAAGGAAAGTTATCTAGTGTCTAAGGAGGGGGTAGGGCGAGAAAGTGAGGGGCGACTGTGGAAGGTGAGGGGTAGAGGAAAGGCGGTGGAAGAAGGTAGGTACTACCCGACAAATGAAAAAAGGGGGGTTGTAAATGAATGAATTGAATGGAGTGGAGGGAAGGGGGTGACACAATAAGTAGAGGGGACCTATACAGTCAGGGCAGGGGTAAGAGTTAGTGTCCAGTGACAATGTATTAAGGACCCCAGTATTTGTTGAGCAGGAGCAGCTTGAGGTCTTTTTTCAAGCTGGGGTAGGAGGGGTTGCAACATAGATCTTTAGGGAGGGCATTCCAGACGGAGGGCGCGTTTCCAGAGAAAGAGCGAAACTGTGTTGATTTCTTTTTTAATATGGGAGGGACAAGGACGAGAGTGTTAGAGCTCCTCATTGTTCTAGTGCAGCCCGCTTTGTGGAGTTTATCAGAGAGGCAAGATGGGGTGTTTTGATGGAGGGCTTTGTGCGTAATGCAAGCAGTCTTGTAAGTGGGTCTGCTTTCAATAGGAAGCCAATTAAGGTCTTTGAGGACGGGGGAGAAGTGATCAAACCGCTTACAGTCTGTAAGAAGCCTGGCAGCAAGTTTAAGAATGGATTTGATATGGGCTAGGTGGACTTTAGGAGATCCTGAGAGAGTGGCATTACCATAGTCGAGTCTAGACAGGACCAATGATTGCACCACTGATTTAAAGTCATCAGCAGGAATAAAGGGTTTACATTTTTTGAGATGGTGGAGTGTGAAGAGAGCACCTTTGGCCGAATTTTTTATGTGGGGAGTAAAACAGAGGCTCTGGTCGATGCTGATGCTGAGGGATTTGACTGAGTTAGAGATGGAAAGAGAGCAGTTGAGAGCTTTGATGTCAGAGATCCAGTGTTGAATAGGGAGCGAGTTGTTTTTAGGAGAGAATCGGATGATTTCTGTTTTTTTAGGGTTGAGTTTAAGGTGGTTGTGATGGAACCAAAGTTGAATCTTAGTTAAGGCATCGTTGAGGTGTAAAACATCAGCATGAGATTTGATCTTATAGTAAAGTTAGGTGTCATCAGCATAGAGGTGGTAACTGATTTTCGCCTGCTTAAGAATGAGGGTGAGGGGTTCCATGAAGAGGTTGAATAGAGTGGGAGAGAGAATAGAACCTTGGGGGATGCCCAAGGTGACCGGCAGAGGTTTAGAAAGGCAATCGCTGACTTTGATTTGTTGGGTTCTATGTTGGAAAAAAGAGGTGAACCATTTGAGGACAGCACCATTGAAGCCAAAACGGTCTTTGGGAATATTGAGTAAGGCGGCATGATTAACAGTATCAAAAGCAGCAGAGAGGTCAAGAAGAATGAGAAGGGAGGATTAGCCTTTGTCTAGGGAGTGGTGGATGGCATCAATAATGTTGAGCATAACTGTTTCAGTGCTGGAGCACTTTCGAAAACCTGATTGTAATGTGTCCAAGAGGTTGAATGAGTTGATGTGTTTGTCTAACTGGAGCAGGGCGCATTTTTCCAGGGCCTTAGATAGGAAAGGAAGGTTAGAAATAGGGTGTAGATCATTTAAGTCATTGGGGTCTTCTGTAGCGGTTTTGATGGTGGGGGTAATTTATCCTAGTTGAAGGGAAGCAGGGACACTCCCGGTGGCTAGGGAGGAGTTGATGTAAGTTGTCCAATATGAGGCGATGATGTGTTTTAGGTCTTGTACAAGATAGGCAGGGAGGGGATCTCTGGGATGCGAGGATGGTTTAGGCTTGGTGATGATGTTGAGGACATCTCGTTCTGAAACTGGACAAAAGTTATTCCAGGATGCATTGTGTTTTAGCCTGGGGATGGTGTAGTAGGGTTCAGAAGGGGTGACAACGGGGGGGAGGAGTTGGGTAGAGTCTGGGGGAGTGGTAGGGGTAGATGGAGACTTAGAGGGAATGTTAAGGAGGGGTGGTTGGCTATGCGGGAGGGGAGTTAAGATGAAGGATTGATTAATCTTAGTGATTTTTTCCGAGCAGAAGCTTGCAATTTCTTCACATCTCTCGACCGTAGCCATAAGTTGGGGGGTTGCTGAGGCAGTTTGGTTTTTGACAATGCTAAATGGTTCCCTAGGTCGATTTCTTGCCCGGTCAAGTTGTGAACGGATGAAGGAGGTCTTTTCATTAAAGATGTGTTTTTTGTAGTTGGCCCTTGCGGCTCTGAGGAGGACAAGATTTGAGGGGGAAGGCTGTTGCCTCCATGTGCATCCAGTCTGCCTAAGAGCGCGTCTCTCATTGTTGAGGTCGGTATTGAACCAGGATTTGGAGGGGTTACGTTTTTGCAGTTTTAATTTGGCTGGGGAAATTTGGCCAAGGACTTCAACTATGGATTTGTTGTAATGTTCTGTAAGGTCACTAGCACTTTGGGAAAGAAGGGGTAAGCTGTAGATGTGCTTTAATCTTAGGCCCCAGTTCACCTGGAGGAATAAGGTGAAGATTTCTGGTCAACTTCTTTTGTTTGATGGTATTTGTCGATGGGGGGGCAAAAAGCTGGTGATCGTGAAGAGGATGAGGTGGTGGTAGGACCAGTCAATGGGGATGATGTGGGAATGAGAAGCCAGTTCCTTGCTAGTGATGATGGCGTCAAGAGTGGCACCTTTGGAGTGTGTTGGAGAATGGCAGAGTTGTTTCAAGTCACTGATATCAAGTAAGTCATTGATGAGATTAACCGAGGGATCATCATTTTTGTTCCAATGGAGGTTAAAGTCTCAGAGGAAGAGGTTTCTAGATTTGAAAATCGATGATTGGGTAAGAAGATCGGACAATTCCTCCACAAAGGAAAGAGGGTCACCCGGGGGATAGTAGATGTTATGTAGGCGAATAGGGGGGGAACCCTGAACTATAAGATCAGCACCAAGGTATTCAAAAGTAGTAAGGTCAGAGTGATGGACAGGTAAGAGTTGAAGTTCTTCTTTAGAGATTATGACAAGGCCCCCTCCAATTTTATCAAGCCTGTCTTTTCTGAGGATGGAGTAACCAGGGGGAGAGAGCAGGAAAAGGGTAGATGATGAGCCAGGTTTCCGTAAGAAAGGTGATGTCAATGCCTTCACTAAGGATAGTTTCAGAGATTTCTGTTGCATGACAGGCTGCCGATCGGCAGTTTAGCAGCATGCAGTTGAGGGGTTTAGGGTTGCTTTTTTTTGTGGGGGAACAGGAATGGATAGTGGTGAGTTGTTGTGGGGGTCTGGCCGAGACTGGGGAGGACGGGATCCTACTTGTCCCCAAGATCACAGGGATAGATGAATGAAGTGAAAGGGTGTTCATAATCGAGGTTGTAGGAGAGTAGGATCTGCTTCACATGGGTACCCCCACTTTTTGCTGGTGTTTCACTGTTTTTCGACCTTAGTCTGGTTGTGGCCCTGCTAATCAGGACCACAGCCTAGCTGCTTCCTCTCTAAAATTATTTCCATGTACATTAGGGACATAGCTAATTGGATTCTGGAGTGCCTTATAAGCCCCTAGTATATGGTATACTATGTACCTAGGGCATAGGTACCTCAGAGGCCTACCAGGGGCTGCAGCATATATTATGCCACCCCTGGGAAGCACTCCAAAATGGCACCACAGGTCTGCTACTGCAGCCTGGATGAGGGTGTGCTTGCACCCCTTACAGTGGTATAGATTACCTATATCACTACCGTATACAGACACATATAAATCTATAAGCCACTCCTATGGCAGGCCTTGAAAATCCTGAAGGCAGAGTGCTTGGTTTTATGTGAGAGGGTGCCCAAGCATGAGCTGAGCCCCTCTGCAGCTTTCAGAAATACTTCCTTATGGCTGTTCTGTGATACAGCCATACCATATACTCTTAAGTGCATTATAACCTCGCGGTAAATGCTAACTTTGGGATGGCTGCATCAAAACATGTTGTGTTTGGTGTCAAACGCTTTGGAATACTACCCCCCCCCGCCAGTTCTGGTGGCGGGGGTAGCATTCCACCCTTCTAGAGGGAGAGACATGTTCACACTGGCTAAACCCGGTAGGACTTTCCTGAGCTCTGGCATCACAAAATGGATGCCACAGCCACAGACACGGGTCTGGCCTCCTGCTTCTGACCGAAACTCCGGCAGGGGAGGCCTGGACAATACGTTTTCTGTCGAGGGAAGGTGTCCCCACCTCCCCAGACAGGCTGAGTGGGAGCATTCTCTGGTACTTTGAAGTCCTGCACTGGGGGCACACTTGGTGTCCCTGTGCATACTCCAGTTCAAACCGGTTGCAGGGGCTACCTGCCCCAGCTCTGGTGTGAAACTGAACAAAGGAAATGGGTGTAACCACCCTCTTTCCTGGCCCACCCTTAGGTGGGGCCTTAGAGTTTGTCCATCCCCTAAACTTACTATAAGTATAGGAATCCAGTCCCTAGGACTTTAGATTACCCTGGATGAAACTGTGCAACGTACATCCTGGACCTTCGACGTTCTATCCTGACTAGAAGACTGAAGAGGTCTCCCTTGGGGTCAAGGAGTGACTCCCCTACTTGGCAGGCACCAAAAGAAGCAACTGACCAGTCTGCAATTCTGAAGCTCCTGCCGGACACTGAAGTCTCTGCATCCCCAGAGGTAGATTTCCAGACTTCCCCGAGGCTACCCTGAGTCCACAGCAAAGCTGAGGCCCGTGGCTGTCGTGAGTGATGTGGAACCGTGACCCCTGGACACAGTGAACTTTTGCAGCAACACTATCTTCCTGGTTCTCCTTGAAGTTGTGCTTTGGGCTCCAAGTAGCCCCAGCCTTGAGCACCTCCTGCACTGAAGATTGTTGGCCTCCACTCCATGAGTGACCCGTGGGCCAGCTTCAAGTGCGACCACTCGAGGCTCCTTCACGATCACTAGCCCGTTGGCTAGCAGGTCCCCACGAAGGTGACTCCTTTTTTGATTGGGCTTACCTGGTTGCTCCAGACGTGCCCCGACTTACCCTTGCTGGGTGAGTCCCACTGGCCTTGCTGGTCTGCACCGCACTCCATTCTTTGAATTCCAGTGACTTGCCGTTGCCAAGTCTTGTTGGGTCCATTCTGGTCGCCGACACGTAGCACTCGACAGACTTTGTGGGACATCTCGAATCCGGCTAGTGGACTTCATCAACGCCTCCTGGACCTCGTGGCTGAAGAGTCAAGACACCCATCAACTCACCTGAAGCACCCGGCATCTGTGGGCATTGGTCCATCCTGCCCTAGGTCACTGGCAAGTGACCCAGACTCTGTCCCCTTTGCTTTCAGGTTCCTTACATCCTAAATCCAGGCTTGGATCTCTCCGGACACTTCTCCTCTTCACGGCAGCAGCATTTTTTTGCAGGCTTCCATTGAAATCGACGACGCGACCCGACACCAAAAGACACCTATGCACCCGTCTTCCCTGGGTGAGGTAACTCAAGTACTCCGGTGCTCTCCTGGGTGCTAGTCCTAGAACTTCTTAAGTCTAAAAGGGTTCGGTCCTGACTCGATTAGAAGTATCCCTAATCTTTAAATTTCCAACCGCGACATTGCCCTTAGATGATAACAGGAACCCGGGTGGGTCTAGGGGTGGAAACTCCCATGACCCTACCTCTAATGCTGACCAGACTGGTGACAATGACCAGACTTTGGTGAACACAGACCACTAGGATGAGGATGAGGAGGATGACAATAATGCCACTTCCTTTATTCCTCCTGGTAGGCCTGACAACAGGGCAAGAAGGGATAGATCTCTGTCAAGAGGATCTATCCAGTCTAACTCCTCTATAGGAACCTCTGTTTCTTCTCACAGAGGGAGGGAAACCTCCCAGGAGAGAAGAGAGAGACTGCTGAAGTATGAGCAAGACAAGTTGCACCTCAGAAAGCAGCAGATGGCCTTAGATAGGGAAACCCTGGAGCTCTACAGAGCTAGTAAAAAGGAGGTGACTAGAGTTCCTTGGTGGCAGCAATTTCCCTAGAGATAGGGAGAGGTCTTATGACCATAGAAACCTAAGTAAGATTGTCCCTCCCTACCAGAGTGGGGATGACGTCCACAAATGGATAACTGCCTTGGAGAGGGCCTGTAAAGTACAGAAGGTCCATAAAGGTCAGTGGGCAGCAATCGTGTGGCTCTCCTTTGCAGACAAAGGTAGAGACAAGCTCCTCACTATAAGAGAAGAGGATGCTGATGACTACAAAGTCTTGAAAAGTGCTCTAATAGATGGGTTTGGCCTAACCAGTGAACAATACAGGTTAAAGTTCAGAGACACCCAAAAAGCACAAAATCAGGACTGGGTTGACTTTGTTGACTGTGCTGCTAAGGCTCTGGAAGGTTGGTTATTGGGAAGTTTGTGACTTCAAAGGATTGTACAATCTGATAATGAGGGAGCAGATTCTTAATAACTGTCAAAATCAGCTGTTGCACCAGTACCTGGTACACTCTGATCTGACCTCTCAGGTGAATTTGGAAAAGCTTTTTTTACAGACACCTAAGTCTGCGAATTGTCTATTACAAATTCCAGCACTCTCATTAGAAAAATCCTTACACATTCTTCGCTCTCTTAAGTCACGCTCTCCCGTGGATCCCTGTCCGGCAAAGATTCTTGCTTCGATAGCAGAGGTAATCAACCCGGCAGTTAATCGGGTGCTGAACCTTTCATTAACTGAAGGGACAGTACCTGATAGCTGTAAACACAGGAAAATTCTCCCTCTTTTAATAAAAGCTTCTGCCGATCCCTAGACAGCAGGTATTTGCAGACCTATCTCACTGCTCCCGGCCCTATCCAAGACTCTGGAGAAATATGTAAACCAGGTTCTCGTGGAGTTTGTTGAATTCAATGGCATTCTTCATCCTAGCCAATCAGGGTTCCGTGCTAATTACAGCACAGAAACAGCTCTCCTTGAGATATCGGAGTCCATAAAAGTTACCTTGGATAAAGGTGGGAAAGCAGTTTTGATATTGCTTGATTTATTGGCAGCTTTCGATACCGTACCACATGACCCCCTTCTTGATCGTCTTTGGAGGTGCTGTATTGGCGGCATTGCCCTACAATGGTTCCGGTCCTACCTCACCAATCGTCAGCAGACAGTTTGGTCCCCCCCTTTTGAGACCCCCATTCAACCAATGAATGTGGGAGTTCCTCAGGAATCCATCTTGAGCCCCACACTGTTTAATGTGTATATGGCTCCCCTGGCATTGTTGGTTGAATCTTTTGGTGCCAGAATCGTTTCCTATGCTGATGACACGCAACTGCTGTTCACGTGCGGCAAGGGCAAAGTCTTGGACGAGCTTAACCTATGCCTATCTGCGGTATTCAATTGGTTTAACGTAAACCAACTGCGCTGCAACTCTGAAAAATCAGAAATGATCTTCTTCGGCTGCACGCCGGGTGAAGACTGGCGAGAATGGTGGCCATCTAATATGTCTCCTCCAACCACCTTGGCTACTACGGTCAAGAATTTAGGGGTTAAATTGGACAATAACCTTTCCATGAATGCCCAGGTTCAAACGGTGGTGGGTTCATGCTTCGGCCTTTTAAGGATGATGCGCAACTTTCTACCTTTACTTTCTGTATCCCACAGGAAGATAGTTGTGCAAGCCCTAATACTATTGCGGCTCGACTACGTGAATGTCCTATATTTAGGCCTTCCCGAGTATCTGATCAATCGGCTTCAGGTCGCCCAGAACGCTGCTGCCCGAGCTATTTTTTTGGCTGATCGCCGTACACACACAACACCTCTCCTAAGAACGCTTCACTGGCTCCCAGTGCGTAAGAGGGTGTCTTTCAAGGCATTGGTACTGGCCTTTAAGGCCTTTCATAATGTCGGCGCTCCTTATCTGAGGGATAGATGCCAGCAGTATGCTCCCGCACGTAATCTACGGTCTTCGTCCTCCTGTCTTTTACTGACCCCAAGGTTTTATTGTGCTCGGCTGGGAGGTCGCTCCTTTCAGGTACTGCCATCTGCACTCTGGAATAATCTACCTATTGAGCTGCGCCGGGAAAATGATCTTTTGCGCTTTCGTCACAAACTAAAAACGTTGCTGTTACTATGATCGGCGATCTGGGTCTGATTGCTGAGGTTTCTTGTTACGGGTTCTCTATGTTAGCGCCGGGACATTCCTGGGAGTAGCCGTGCGCTCTATAAATACCCAGTAACATAACATAACATAACATAACATAACCTCTCCCCAAGAATTGGGAAAGAAGGCAGACAAATGGGTCAGAACCAGGGTGAGGCAGAAAGTACAGAACCAAGGTGGTGACCCTAAGAAGCAAGATTCCAAAAACTCTGATAAGGGTGGGGACAAGGGTAAAGACCAGAAGTCTTCACAAGGGCCCCAAAAATCTTCTTCAGGTGGGGATTCACAGGCTAACAAAGGTAAAGGCCAAAAGAAACGTTGTTGCAAAATCTGTAAACAGAAAACTCACTGGACTAGTGACTGCACCAAGGCCAAAGAAAATACTCCAACCACCACCAATGCCCCTAAGGCACCTGCTCCCCCTAGTACAGTTACAATTGGTGGTGGGAATACACAGAATAAGGGTGTAGTAGGGTTGACCCTGGGTTCTGAGATGGACTCTGGCCTAGTCAGAGTACCAACTCAGGCTGTGCTCGTCAGTGATGGGGGCATGGATATGACCCCCTTTGTGAGCACCAGTAACCTGGGCAAATACAGACAGCAGCCTTTAATTAATGGAGTAGAAGCTTGGGTATTCAGGGACACAGGAGCAAGTGTCACAATGGTGACAAAAGATCTTGTGGATCCTGGGCAGATTATACTTGGTGAAATGTACCAAGTGACCAATGCTAGCAATGTCAGAACATACCATTCTCTGGCAGTTGTTAACTTCTCCTGGGTAGGGGTAACTGGCCTTAAGAAGGTTGTGGTAAGTGCGGACCTACCAGTACAGTGCTTGCTTGGCAATGATCTAGAGACTTCAGCTTAGGCTGAAGTGGAGCTCAGGACACATGCAGAAATGTTAGGGATCCCTGCACATGTCTTTGCTGTGACCAGGTCACAGGCAAAAATGTCAAAAGCTGGACAGGCCCTGGATTCTGGAATAATGGACCAGATGCCTCACAAGAGGAGGAGCAGTAGGGTTAAGGCAGAGCCTTCCCCCCTGTCTCAGGATACTGATCAGTCTCCTCAGTGAGATGATTTTGAGCCTGCAGATGGAACTGTCCCAGAGGAGCTTGAACCTGTCTAGGTTGAGTTCTTGGGGACAGGGGGCCCTTCCAGGTCTGATCTGAGCCAGGAGCAGAAAACCTGCCCCTCTCTTGAAACCCTCAGGCAGCAAGCTGCTGATGAGGCTGCTGGGAATGCTAGTGGCACCCATAAAGTTTTTAGGGATGATGGACTCCTTTACTCAGAGAGTAGAGACCCCAAGTCTGGTGCATCCAGGAGATTGGTTATACCTCTGAAGTTTAGGGGTTTCCTATTGACACTAGCCCATGATATTCCCCTAGCAGGACACCTAGGCCAGAACAAGACAGAATTGTTCCTCACTTTCGCTGACCTCACATGTCTGAAGACACAAAGGAGTTCTGTCGCTCCTGTGTAACCTGCCAGACCAGTGGCAAAGCAGGTGGCACTACAAAGGCCCCCCTGATACCACTACCTGTGGTGGGGGTGCCCTTTGAAAGGGTAGGGATTTACATTGTTGGTCCCATGGATCCCCAAACAGCATCTGGGCACAGGTTTATACTGGTGTTGGTGGATCATGCCACCAGGTACCCAGAGGCAATTCCTCTAAGGACCACTACAGCACCTGTAGTGGCAAGAGCTCTTTTGAGTGTGTTCTCAAGAATAGGCTTTCCTAAGGAGGTAGTATCTGATAGAGATGCAAACTTTATGTCAAGTTACTTAACTGTGATGTGAAAGGAGTGTGGAGTGAACTACAAGTTCACCACCCCCTATCACCCACAATGCAATGGTTTAGTTGAGAGATTCAACAAAACCTTAAAGGGCATGATCAATGGACTCCCAGAGAAGCTTAGGCGAAAATGGGACCTGCTCTTGCCCTGCCTTTTATTTGCATACAGGGAAGTGCCTCAGAAGGGGGTTGGCTACAGCCCATTTGAACTTCTGTTTGGTCACCCTGTCAGGGGTCCATTGTGTTTGGTGAAGGAAGGATGGGAGTTACCTCTCAAGCCCCCAAAGCAAGACATAGTGGACTATATACTTGGTCTCCCCTCCAGGATGGCTGAGTACATGAAAAAGGCAAAAAAAAACTTGAGGCTAGCCAGGAACTGCAAAAAGCCTGGCATGACCAAAAGGCTGTACTGACTGTTTACCAGCCAGGGCAGAAAGTGTGGGTGTTGGAGCCTGTGGCCCCAGCAGCTCTCCAGGACAAGTGGAGTGGACCCCACACTATTGTTGAAAAGAAGGGAGAGGTTACTTATTTAGTAGACTTAGGAACTCCCAGGAGTACCTGTAGAAGTGGGCCTCAGCTAGGCCTACCAGTGCAAGGGGTTCGCCCTTCTCTGCACAGAGTCCTCAGACCAATAGGAAGAAGTTGGCACAGAAACTGGAATAGAAAATACAAAGTTTAATAAACCTCATGAGGTGGAACTACATTCACACAGCACCCTTCGGTATTGAATGAAGTAGCACACCAAACAGAAGGAGCATGGTCCTTTTATACCCACACAGGGGCTTGAAAGAGGGCGGTACAAGTACAGCAGAAGATTTTATGTACATATAAGGTCATATAGAAATGCACAGTCGACAAGTAGGAGGAGTTAACAGTTTGCCAATGCTAGTAAACACATCCTGACAGTTACATACTACTAACAGCTGCAAGGACAGTTGAAAACTCACTGGGCATGTGCAAAGGTGGAAGATGCTAAATATAGTTAGTTTCTAGGCAGATTACAAGAGCAGTCAACACTGAGGGCGGACAAAGCACATGGTGAGCACATGGCAAACAAAATGGCTTTCAGAAATACAAAATGGATTTCGCAAAATGGACAAGATAGCCTCTAAATACAAGATGGATTCCGCTAATGCTAAGCCAATCGCTGCCAATTTACAACAGACAACCCTTTTAGCATTAGCTGAAGACATCTGGGGTATTCTAAATATGCATCCCGTACATCTATTAGCATTATTTCGGCCACCTCTTTATTCAACATTTGTTGGGCTTCTGTTTCTGCAACATTCCTTTTGACAGGTATACAGGCAGAGATGCAAATGGAGCAAAGCATTGGACAACATCTGATACATACACAGCATGTAAAAAGTATCGTAATCATTACACATAGGATAGTCAGTAGCTTCCAGCCCCAAGCAGAAACAAGAGTCCAAAACCATCCAGCAAAAGTCCAAGTACCAGTCTCTGGATGAATTTCTGCAGCAATCTTATGCAGTTTTGATATTGCTCGTATATTGAAGGTGAGTGATCCGTAATGAATACGCAACAGCTGCTACCGATGATGCGACATGCACCACCTCGATCAGCCAGAACCACATCTAGAACCATTTGGTTCTGGAGAGCTACAATCCTTGCAATTTGCAGCTCCTCCGTAATGTTCCCAAGTGCCATAGCTGTCTGATTGGTAACAGCTTCCACAACTCTAGTTAATCGTCTTACTTTCCTACTGTTTAATGCAGCACCCACAAAGAAGAACAAACCTAAATTAAAATCGACATATTGTTGCAGAGTGGTATCAGTTTGGTCTACTTCGTCAGTACTTATTGTCCTCTTGTATCTATTTCTAGAGATATCGTTAAATAATTTAAGGTCCCGGTGATATGATGCAGGTGCCAGAAAAACAGGGGGCAATAGAAAGGACACATAGCACACGCCTGACCACCCAGCAGGTAGTTGATAATATCTGTGGCTACCACAGACAAAATAGGTATTATGTGAAGCTATAAAACTGCTATTATTTATACCTTCAATAGTCAGAATTACAGTACATTTGCTTTTCCCCACTGGCATTCTCCCAATACTGCTTACACATAGATCTGCTTTAGCTCTAGTAACAGAAATCACAAATTGTTCATTACTGGTAAAAGTTCTCATATTTGTGAAGACATATGGTGTTGAAATATTGTCCGGTTGATACTCTTCCCATTCCCATTTGGTCCCTTTGGCTTGAGGATAACCATCTTTATCTTGGTAGCATACTTTATTAAGGCGAAAAAGAAGCCCGCCTACTGTGCGTCTTCCAGATGCAAACAAAAGCGCATACCAAGCTTGACAAGAACCATTATGAGAAAAGGGAAGAGGAATAAAAGGTGTTCCTCCTTTCTTTTGATGTGCAGGTATCATCCCACACACCCAACAGTTGGTAATATTTGTGGCATTATGAGTATGATGCAACATCTGGATAAAGGTATTATTTAAATAAGATTGTCGATGCTTCTGCTCATGGTAGGGAAGCGTAAAGTAGTGGTGTTCAACTGATACTGGAGTAGTGGCGATCAAAAGCTCTCGAGCAGGAGCCACTTTCTCAACGAACCAGGTTATTACTGCTACAGCCATCATAGCAACAACAAACCCTATAGCACAAATGATCTTTCTCTTAGCAACTGCTGATTTCATTGTGAACATGATCAGCTTGTCGTTGAAAACAATCGTTGGAGCTCTTATACCTGGGCAGCCGTTGGATTCTTCACCGAGGGTCAAGACAGGTGTCGCTACACTATACAAGACTGATCCTCCCCCCTTGCCACATCGGCATTCCGTTTCACTAACCCAGGGCGGTTGCTCAACCAGTCTATTTCGACGATGTGGGCTCTTTCCGTTGTCTCAGTTGGTATCGGGATACTCCAGGAATCCTGTGGTCCGGGAAGACTCCCTCAAGTTCGTCAGGTGATATGGCTTGGCCTTTCTCTGTATCCAGGATGTCCCGATGGTCGATTAAGGCAGCAGGAACCACCAAGGTAGACGGCACTTTCTTGCAATGGGTGGAGTGCACCCAGTTCCTCCTGTTCGTCACTCGGACCGCAGTTCTCGTTGAAAGAAGCACCTGCTCTGGGCCGCGCCACCTCGGTTCCAAGCTGCTCGACCTCTGGATTGATCGGATCATCACCTGGTCTCCAGGTCGGAGTCCATGGCCTTCACCTGCAGACCTATCAGGAAGAGCTTCTCGAACCTGATGATGAATAGAAACCAAACTGTCAGTCAATTGTGATAGGTAGTCACTCATCAACACACATGGTACATCATGTATGGGGCGTGGTTTAGGAATTCCCCAAATGTTCATAGGCCTTCCAAACCCCACATCATATGGTGTAAGACCAGATCGCGAATGTGGCACTGATCTAATGGACAACAGTGCCAAAGGTAATGCGTCTGGCCAATTCAAGGATGTGGAAGCCAGTATTTTCGCCAGTTTCAATTTAAATGTGGCATTATACCTTTCCACTAGCCCTGCTCATTGTGGATGGAAAGCAGCGTGGAACTTGTGCTTGATTCCTAATCCCTTCAGGACATAGTCAACAACTTGGCCAACAAAATGGGGTCCGTTATCACTCCATAAAAGCTTACAGACACCAAATCTAGGGAAGAATTCCTTCAAAAGTACCTTTGCTGTAGTGAGAGCTGTATTGTCCTTCGTAGGGTATGCCTCTATCCATTTACTGAAGACACATACCACTACCAAAACATACTTTAAGTTATTACAGCGCTCAAGCTGGATGTAATCCATTTGCAAAACTTCAAAAGGTGCGGTTGGCGTAGCAAACCCTCCTGTAGGAGTTCGTGTCCCTTTACCAGGATTATGCTGAAGACAAATCAGACAAGACTGCACCATCTTTTTAGCTGTGCTGGCAATTTCTGGATGCTCCCAAACTTGCGTGAGCAATTTTGTGATTGAGGAGGCTCCAACATGTGCCGGCCCATGTGCCATATGAATCATAGGTTGTAAATAGGCTGTAGGCAGTCTCCACTTGCTCATCTCTTTATTCCTCCAACAGCCCTCATCATCCAATGTTCCCTCCTTAGACCATTGCTCAATTTCTTCTGCAGAAGCAGATCTCTGCATATCTAGCACTTCCTGTCTGGTATCATGCCAACGTTCAGCCTGTGACTTCACTACGTACATAGACGTGGTGCTTCGCTGCATGGCAGTTTCACGGGCTGTTTGGTCTGCAAAAGCATTGCCTTGTCCTATCTGATCAATTATTTTCTTATGTGCGCTACATTTAACAATTGCTATTCTCTTCGGGTATGTTAAAGCAGTCAAGAGATTATGTACTAATTCTCCATGCATTATTTGCATCCCATGGGATGTAAGAAAGCCCCTCTCCTTCCAGAGTAGCCCAAAATCATGAGCCACTCCGAAAGCATAGAGGCTATCTGTATAAATGTTCACAGATGAGTCAGTACTAAGTTCACATGCTCGTGTTAAAGCTATTAGCTCAGCTGCCTGAGCTGACTTCTGTGGAATACGAGCTGTCTCAACTATCTTCTGAAGTGTTGTAATTGCATATGCAGCTGACGTTGTACCATCTGGTAACTTCAAACAGGACCCATCAACCCATAGTTCCCCATCAACACTTGAAAGGGGCGTGTCTTGCAAATCGACACGACCCTTTGTCTGTTCCTCAGTAAGGAATATACAATCATGAGACTCCTGTGACTGAGACTGAGTCACCGGGTATGGCAACAAAGTGGCTGGGTTTAGTATCGCACATTTCTTTAGTGTAATGTGAGGGGCCAACAATGTCAATTCGTATCCTGTCAGACGAGCACTAGTTAAATGCTGCGTCTTCGTCTGATTTAAAAGGGCATCAACCGCATGGGGTACTAGCACCAAGAGCTTATGTGACAAAACTATCCCTTCACTCTGACGTATTGACATAGCTGTTGCTGCAACTGAACGGAAGCATCCAGGTAACGCACGAGCAACAGGATCAAGTACTGCTGAAAAATATGCACAGGGACGCTGTTTGTCACCGTGTGTCTGCACTAAAACTGACAATGCGCATCCATCTTTCTCATGTACATAGAGTGTAAAAGGCTTCATATAATCTGGAGTACCTAACACTGGTGCTGAACAAAGAGCTTGTCGTAACTGTTGGAAAGCAGTCTCACATTCATCTGTCCATGGGAGGGGCATTGGAGTATCTTTAGTCAAAAGTGCTAGCAAGGGTTTAACAATGTGTGAAAACCCTAATATCCATTGCCTACAAAAAGAAGTAAGACCAATGAATGCACGGACATCTTTCTGAGTAAGGGGCACTGGTGTGTCTAAAATAGCTTGAATGCGATCTGGTGTGAGTGCACGGCCCTCCTTAGACAGAAGGTGTCCTAAGTAGGTTACCTTCGGTCTACAATATTGCAATTTCTTTCGTGACACTTTGTGATGATGGGAAGCAAGAAAAGATAGCAAGGACAATGTACATTTTTCACACTGTTCAGGGGTATCGGCTGCCAACAAGATGTCATCGACATATTGTATGAGGGCCACACCTTCAGGCAAATCAAAAGAATCAAGTTGTCTTTTTAATGCTTTACTGTAAATACTGGGACTCTCAGTATAGCCTTGAGGAACTCTACAAAATCTATACAATCAATTATTCAAAGTGAAACCGAACAAATATCGGCTATCAGGATGAATAGGGATCGAAAAGAAAGCATTCTTCAAGTCTATCACAGAGAATGTAGTTGCTGTCGGAGGAACCAAAGTAAGAAGTGTCGTTATGTCAGAAACCACGGGGTATTGTGGTACTACAAACTTGTTAACTTCTCGCAAATCAATAATGAATCGGTAAATCCTAGTGTCAGTATCTTTTTTCAGAATAGGAAGAATTGGACTGTTACAAACATTGTAAGGAACTTCCTCAACATCCCCCACTTCAATGAGATCATGGACAATACGTATGAGTGCTTCTTCACCTTCCTGTGAAATTTTGTATTGAGGCAAACTTGGCAGCACAGCGCCCTCCTTGACACTAATATGTACTGGTGGAATAGCCATTTGCCCTACATCAGTGTCTGAAGTAGCCCACAAATTACTAGGGAGTGAAGCTAATGCAATATCCTCTTTAACAAGACAAGCTCTCTCCTTCACAGGATGGTTGTCGTTCAAGATAACACGAACACCTTCTGGAGAACATCGTATCGTAGCCCTGAAATACTTGAGCATATCAAGACCCACAATATTGTCTGGTGTATTCGGGGAAAGCAAAAATGGACACGGAGCAGTAAATTTATCCACATGGAATGCAAGTGGTTGTGACAATGGGCTAAGGGAAGGGGTTCCATCGAAACCTATTCATGTAATGGTTAAGCCAGACAGGGGAGCCCTTGGAACCAATTGTTTAGACAAGGCGCTATGAGTAGCTCCTGTATCAACCAGAAACTGATCAGTGGAACCCAAAACATTTGCTGTAACATAGGGACCCCTCTGATCTACTGGATCTTCAACTGATTCCTTACCCCATCCTAGGCAATCCTATGCATAAGCAGAATCTTGAGAATCAGACGGCACATAGTCGGACATTTGATATTGGTTCCTTCTATCAAAAGTGTTAAACCCATTCTGCCCACGTATATTAGCATCAAACCTAGCACGACCACCTGTGCTTCCTCTAGGCCCTGAATATCCTGAACGATTTCTCATTTGTCCCCGACCACGCGGACACTGCTGAGCACACAGTGCTGGACAATCGGAAGCCCAATGCCCACATTTCTTACAGTACGCGCACTGGTCAGCAGACAAATTCGAACGAGTGTAAGAAGGGAAAGACGAACCATAAGATCCACGTCCACCTCTATCACTACCTCTAAAAGGCGGACCATAAGCCTGAGCCAACATAACCTTCGTTTTTAATTCTTTAGTCTTCTTATCCTCATTACCCTTTGCTTCTAATTCCTGGCGTTCATAATACTGAGCCATAGTCAAGAGAGAAACCGGAGAAGAGGTAGTCCATGAACTCTCACTGGCTTTTAAGCGACTAGCTATTCCTGGCAACAGGCTTGCGACATATTTATCGACAAACAGATGTCTGCCCATGTCATCTGTCAATGACTGGCCACTAAAATCGTGGAATGCTTCTTCAAAGCGTGTAAAGAAGTCAGAGACCGATTCATCTGCCTTTTGCTTACAAGACGCTAAAACAGTCCAATCTATCTTTTTAGGGGGAATAATCGTTTTTAACTTAACTAATATAGCTGCGGGAAGATCTAAAATTAACTGACATGTCTTCTGTGCGGGTTCCCTTTCTACATCCATTTGTTCTAACTCTTTCCATAACGCCCCAAAAGCTGCACGATCATCAATTTTACGAACAGTTCTCCAAATATCAGGCGGTAATATCAATACGAAAAATAAATCAACATCAGGCAAAGTCATAGTACAAGAGCTAATAGCACCCTCAACTTCCTCATAAAAAGCGGCTGGATTTTTCAGCGGATCAGGCAATGCAGTTTTAAGTGCCATGACATCCGTCCTATTCCAAGGAGTGTAAACCCAATTATAAATAAAATAACCCTTTGCATTGATAGAGGCCTTATCATCACTTGTACCCTGTCCTTTAGGAGGAACATACAAAGGCGCGGCCTCCCGCATAGGTTCCGCATGAACTATCATGGTCTTATCTGTTCCGGAGATAGAAGCTTGTGCCATGCCGGTCTGAGATGTCTGTGCAGCTACATCTGCAGCCTTTTTCTCCTCTCGCAAACGGACTGCATCAACACGCAGTTTAACCAAATGCCGGATTGTATCATTCACCTGGGGGAAAACAAAAAGACCATCACGCATTTGCTTACAATTAACTGCTACATCGTCGGGCTCTAACTCCTCAGAATATTTCCTAAACAGCTCAAGGACCTCTGCGGCAAACACCTCAGTAAAATACAGCTGCTCCCTTTCCTGCCACCCTTTCATACTATCTAGAAGTTCAGAGGCGGGAGCAATGCTACGAACTGCTTTACGAGCAGCAGATCTAAGCTGGGTCGAACGCACAACGGTCAACATAGAATGAGTTTCTTGTGCCTTGTGTTCCTCCCAACTAGAGTCCTCATCTGACTCATGATTGGCAGAAGGAACAGTATACGGAGGTGGAGGACGATCTAATAATAAGGAATCATCTTGTGGTTTATTAAGTATAGGATAAAGGGGCCGCCGAACAGCGTATTGGCCAGTTACCTGTAAATTGAGCTCCCTATCTTCTCTCTCTTTTAACTCTTTTATTTCTTTGTTCTTCAGCTCTAATGCTTTCACATAAATGTTCTTTCGCTGTTCTTTTTCAATCAAGGCTTGCTCACGCTTCCTTCGTTCACGCACTTCTTTCTCCCACATTCGTACACAATCAAACATATCTTGCCTAGTCTTTCGCTTACACAGACATTGTTCCACATACTCAATCTTTCGTAAATCAAATGACCCATACATAGGCCAACGCAACTCAGGATCCTTACGAGTGTATTTATTCCATAATGTGCTGTACATTATAGAAGAAAGACCATGCTTAATATACATATCCCTATTAGGCATCCCCTCCGGGGGGGGCGGTTGTGCTTCATCGAGTCTCAAATTGGTACCAATACAAAAGCAACACATCCTACGAAGTGTGCTAAAAACAGGCATGCCAAAAATAGTGCAGAATATGCAGTATTATAATCAAAGTAGCACTTAAGGTACCTTTAGTACGATGTGCCGTTCAAATCAATTCAGATGGAGAAAATTCTCCTCATTACCTGCCTATATAAATTGCAATTTATATATGAATCACATAGAAATCTAAGTTGGCCAACACAAATTCCAAAATACAAAAGCCGCAGTAAGTGTTACTAAACTACCTTACCAATCCCAGGCATAAAAACCAACAGCAAGCGCCGCAGAATGACACTTACCAATCACTTGGTGTCCAGGATCCAACTGCCAAGTTCTAAAATCGACCAAATGGTCACTGCACTGCGAATCAACAGAAGAGATCTCAGTCGAGGACCGGCACCACCTGGATGGTCACATCAGAAAGAAAGGAAAAACGCCGTGGTTGCCAAGACTCGGGTCTCATCGGGCAGCGATCGCGTCCAGAGCGAGATTCCAATCCTTCGTCGCGACCAATCCTTTGGGCATCCGAGTCGCCGATGAGCCCCACTGGTTGGGCGCCAATTTGTAGAAGTGGACCTCAGCTAGGCCTACCAGTGCAAGGGCTTCACCCTTCTCTGCACAGAGTCCTCAGACCAATAGGAAGAAGTTGGCACAGAAAATGGAATAGAAAATACAAAGTTTAATAAACCTCATGAGGTGGAACTACATTCACACAGCACCCTTCGGTATTGAATGAAGTAGCACACCAAACAGAAGGAGCATGGTCCTTTTATACCCACACAGGGGCTTCAAAGAGGGCAGTACAAGTACAGCAGAAGATTTTATGTACATATAAGTTCATATAGAAATGCACAGTCGACAAGTAGGAGGAGTTAACAGTTTGCCAATGCTAGTAAACACATCCTGACAGTTACATACTACTAACAGCTGCAAGGACAGTTGAAAACTCACTGGGCATGTGCAAAGGTGGAAGATGCTAAATATAGTTTGTTTCTAGGCAGATTACAAGAGCAGTCAACACTGAGGGAGGACAAAGCACATGGTGAGCACATGGCAAACAAAATGGCTGTCAGAAATACAAAATGGATTCCGCAAAATGGACAAGATAGCCTCTAAATACAAGATGGATTCCGCTAATGCTAAGCCAATCGCTGCCAATTTACAACATACCCACAGGGTTCTCCATGTCAACAGACTAAAGCCATATGTGGACAGGGCTGACATGGGCTTGCTCATGGCTACTGATGAGGGACAGGAGGAAGAGAGTGACCCACTCCCTGACCTCCTCTCACAGAAACCCGATGATGGGTCAGTTGAGGGTATAGCCTTGGCAGGCACTGCCCAGCAGCAAACTGATTGCAGACAGGATCTCAATCAGTTCAGACACATGTTCTCACTGACTCCAAGTCAGACTACCTGGTGCACTCATGAATTGGACACTGGGGACAGTCTGCCTATTAAAAATAAGATTTATAGGCAACCTGACCATGTCGGACTGTATCAGGACAGAGGTCCAGAAAATGTTGGATTTGGAAGTTATTGAACCCTCAGATAGCCCTTGGGCTAGTCCAGTGGTCCCTGTGCCAAAACCTCACACCAGTGGTGGAAAAAGAGAGATGAGGTTTTGTGTGGACTACAGGGGTCTCAATGCAGTCAGTAGGACTGATGCCCATCCAATACCAAGGGCAGATGAGCTTATAGATACTTTGGCCTCAGCCAAGTACCTTAGCACATTTGACTTGACAGCTGGCTACTGGCAGATCAGACTAGCTGATGATGCAAAGCCAATGACAGCATTTTCTACCCCTAGTGGGCACTATCAATTTGTGGTAATGCCCTTTGGTTTGAAGAATGCACCTGCCACTTTCCAAAGGTTGGTGAATACAGTTCTCACAGGTCTGGAAGCCTTTAGTGCAGCATATCTAGATGATATTGCTGTCTTTAGTTCCACCTGGGAGGATCACCTGGTCCACCTAAGGAATATATTGGAGGCCCTGCAAAAAGCAGGCCTAACTATCAAGGCTACTAAGTGCCAGATAGGGCAGAGTCAGGTTGTATACCTGGGCCACCTTGTAGGTGGAGACCAGGTTCAACCAGAGCAAAATCCAGACCATAATGGAATGGACTGCTCCAACTGCCCAGATTCTGGTGAGAGCCTTTTTAGGCCTGACTGGGTACTATAGGAGATTTGTCAAAGGGTATGGATCAATAGTGACACCCTTGAATGACTTAACTTCTAAGAAAACGCCCAAAAAGGTTCATTGGACAGCTAGCTGTCAAAGGCATTTGATGACCTGAAGCAGGCCTTGTGTACTGCTCCCATTCTGCAGAGTCCTGACTACTCCAAGGAGTTCATTGTTGAAACTGATGCATATGAATTGGGGGTTGGGGCTGAACTGTCACAATTGAATGAAGAAGGTCAGGATCAGCCAGTAGCTTTCATAAGCAGAAGGCTGACCCCTAGAGAGAAATGTTGGTCAGCCATTGAGAGGGAGGCCTTTGCTGTGGTTTGGGCTCTGAAGAAGTTGAGGCCATACTTGTTTGGTACTCTCTTCCTTGTTCAGACAGACCATAAGTCCCTATTATGGCTAAAACAAATGAAGGGTGAAAACCCCAAACTGCTTAGGTGGTCCATTTCCCTACAGGGGATGGACTTTACAGTGGAACATAGACCTGGGAGTAACCATGCCAATGCAGATGGTGTCCCTGTGCATACTCCAGTTCAAACCGGTTGCAGGGGCTACATGCCCCTGCTCTGGCGCAAAACTGGATAAAGTAAATGGGTGTAGCCACCACTCTTTCCTGGCCCACCCATAGGTGGGGCCTTAGAGTTAGTCCATCCGCTAAACTTACTATAATTATAGGAATCCAGTCCCTAGGACTTTAGATTACCCTGGACGAAACTCTGCAACGTACATACTGGACCTTCGATGTTCTATCAAAAAAGCAACTGACCGGTCTGCAAATCTGAAGCTCCCGCCGGACGCTGAAGACTCTGCATCCGCAGAGGTGGATTTCCACACTTCCCCAAGGCTACCATGAGTCCACAGCAAAGCTGAGGCCTGTGACTATTGTGGGTGATGTGGAACCGTGACCCCTGGACACAGTGAACTTTTGCAGCAACACTATCTTCCTGGTCCTCCTTGAAGTTGTGCTTTGGGCTCCTAGTAGCCCCAGCCTTGTGCACCTCGTGCACCGAAGATTGTTGGCCTTCACTACAGCTTCAAGTGCGACCGCTTGAGGCTCCTTCGCTATCACTAGCCCGCTGGCTAGCAGGTCCCCACAAAGGCGACTCCTTTTCTGATTGGGCTTACCTGGTTGCTCAAGACGTGCCCCGACTTACCCTCGCTGGGTGAGTCCCACAGACCTTGCTGGTCTGCACCGCAGTCCTTTCTCTGAATTCTAGTGACTTGCCGTTGCCAAGTCTTGTTGGGTCCATTCTGGTCGCCGACACTGCAGCACTCGACAGACTTCGTGGTACAGCTCGAATCCGGCTCGTGGACTTCGTCAACACCTGCTGGACCTCGTGGCTGAAGAGTCAAGACAACCATCAACTCACCTGAAGCACCCAACATCTGTGGGCATTGGTCCATCCTGCCCTAGGTTACTGGCAAGTGACCCAGACTCTGTCCCCTCTGCTTTCAGGTTCCTTACATCCTTGATCCAGGCTTGGATCTCTCTGGACACTTCTCCTCTTCACGGCAGCAGCAGTTCTTTGCAGGCTTCCATTGAAATCGACGATGCGACCGACACCATAAGACAGCTATGCACCCGGCTTCCCTGGGTGAGGTAACTCGAGTACTCTAGTGCTCTCGTGGGTGCTAGCCCTAGAAAGTCCAAAAGGGTTTGGTCCTGACTCGATTAGAAGTGTTTCTGCACAGGCCTAGGTCTTAGAAGGTACAATGGCAATGTAATGTGATTCAAACCCTTATCTTTTAAGGTATTATGTACTCCCCATTTTTCAAATCTTGAGGTAGTCGCCAACAAAAACTCGCCACCTTCAATTTCAAAATTGTTTAAAAAGTTTTTTACTACAGGTTTTACTTCTGGCAGTCATCCCAATGAGCCTCGCAGATTTGCTGACTATTTTCTGAGAGAGTCAGTTATTAATCAGAAATCCTTTGTAAAAGACACCACAGAAATCCTTAACATCTTAGAGGATTTCCACTTTGACTCATGTAAGGAGCTTATGGTAACCATCGATATAGAGTCACTCTATACCTGTATACCACAAGATGCAGCGTTGGTGGCAGCAGCGCATGCTCTTAATGGACAAGAGTGGTTCTATGACGCTCCACAATCTTTCGTACTACAGTGCGTGGAGCTCGCCTTAACCCAGAACTACTTCTGTTATAAAGACAAAATGTTCCTGCAGATCACGGGTACGTCTATGGGCGCGACAATGGCGCCGAGTCTGGCCTGCATTTATGTAGGCCAGTTCGAAGAACACGTCGTATACCATCAGTCCAATCCCTTCCAGAGTAACATCCGTCTCTGGAAGAGGTATATAGACGACGTGTTCTGTGTCTGGTCGGGTCCTGAAGACGGGCTATTAGAGTTTCTGAATTGGTTGAACCATCAAGACCCCAGCTTGAGGTTCACTTGGAACTACAGTAGCCAGACAGCAGTATATCTGGACCTTGATATTTATGAAGAAGGGGGTGGATTGGGCTCAAAGGTGCACCAAAAACCCACAGATAAGAACTCCCTCCTGTCCTACAACTCCTATCACCCCAGAGCCCTTAGGGACAATCTACCCGTGGGACAGTTCCTTCGGTACCGCAGAAACTGTTCATCTACTGCTACATTTCTTGACCAGTCTGAAGAACTCTGTGCCAAACTTGAGACAAGGCAGTACCCCAGGAAAATCATTAGACAAGCTAAAAAAAGAGCAATTAACACCCCACGGAGTGTGTTGCTCCAGAAAAATGAAAAAAGAAAAGATGACTGCTTGCCGGTGGTCATGACGTTTGATCCCTTAGCCACACAGATTCGTCAGTCCATACGGAAACATTGGGCACTGCTATCTACTGAGGATTTTAAAATGCCCCCTCCGAGGTTTGCTTTTAAAAGATCTAGCAACCTGGGTGACAAACTTGTACACACACGGGTTAAAATGGCACAGAGGACCACAGAGCCGTCCATTCCCTCAGGACATTACCCATGCGGACTTTGTTCTGTATGTGGACTAACAAAGAAAACTAAAAGTATTACCCTCAACTCAGGAAAAATTTGGCATCTGAAGGGCTTCAGCAATTGCAACACCGCCAATGTGGTCTACAGACTGACGTGCCAATGTAACTTACAGTACATTGGACTTACCTCAAGGAAGGTAAAAGTCAGAGTACAGGAACATTTGAGCACGATCAGAGTAGGTAAGCTCACGACTAAACTAGTACAACACTGCTACAACACCAAGCATACATTCACATGGGTGGTCATAGAAAAGATAATAGGCTCACCCCAAAACGTTGAAGATCTACTGGCCTCTAAGGAAGCCAGATGGATTTTTCAGGAGAAGTCTGACCAGGTCGGACTCAATGACCAAATTGAGTGGGGGTAGGCACGATACTGACCTTTATAAGAGGGAACTATTGGTATCTAAGGAGAAGTGGTTTAGGGTGTTTTGATATTCTTGATTGCCCATACCAGCCTAGGGGGGCATGGAATCGCTAGACATTAGCCCTCGCCTCCAGGTTACATATAGAGACCATTCAAATCACATCTCATATAGAACCATTAAGAAGTATCCACGATTATGTTAGAGAGGCAGTGCTGTGGGTCTGCTATACTATGGCCAATGGTGAGACCATGTTGATTCTCAATCTGGGACACAGACCCTCCAGAAAGCGACTAAGGTGAATTATCATAGACATAAATCAGAAATCTAACCCCACATGATAGAATTGGGTCTCCCAGCCGAAGATGGCGCCCGTATTGCTATACATAAGGTATAGGTGATTTAAATATTCTACTGATGGCCCAGGATTTATCCATGCACTACCTGCATGTGGATATATATACTTTTAAAAACGATTAAGGTGAATCAAAAAAGCTATAAACCAGAAATTGAATCTTCCGGCTTGTAATCAGGTCCCCCAGCCAAAGATGGCGTCCATAATGGCAAACATAAGACATAGGCGATTGTAATAATCCATCGACAAGCACCAAGTAGCCTCCGAGGGTAGTATAGCAAGAAAGGAACAGATAACAAGAAAATATATTCTATGGTCCATCCACTTTCTGCACAAAAGACACAGTATAGAGATGTTTCTGATTTTACACTCCCCAATCCAAAATGGCGCCCATACTCGCTTCGCGATGTGGTGGGCGGCCCCAGAGAAGGAATATAACTGGACGCGGGAATACAATATCCGCGACCGGCGGAGAGAAGGAGCCCCGTGAGGCTTTGGGTGGTAAGGAGGTGTTGAATGAGAGGAAGAAGGGGGGTTGGACATGACATAGGCGACCCCACAGCATTCCATGTGTGATTGATATCTAAAACATTTAATTACGAGAAGCATTGGAACAAAATTCCGATTTACCGACCACCGGCTTAAAACGGCCTGTCCAACTTCTGTTGGGTGACGCTGTGGTAATACTGAGGCTTCATACGATCCCGTGTGTGCCAATTATCAAAAACATTGAATTATGAGAAACACCTGAAAGAACCTCGATACATCGACCACTTCTGTGTTTTTTTTAAACCGCCTGTCCTGCTTCTGGTGGGTGATGTTTTGTTGACAGTGGTGCCCTGTGATATATGGGGAGGACATTTAAGTATGTAGATAAACATCAGAATACTATTAATCAGGGGCCCATGGCACTATTGTGGGAGGCGACGCTGCTGTTAAATAGCATTTAAAAATTGGAAATCTGAATACATTGTAATTACCCTATCCATAGATCGGCATTACGGCTGAATGCTGAAACATCACGAGGACTCACACAAGGAGCCTTTGGGTGATCTAAAAAACAAAAAACAGAGCTGGTACGAGAGGCCATGGCTCTAGAAGGGTAATTAATGTTTTTTATGAGAGACACATATTTGTCCATAGAGAATAGGCAGTGGCAAAGGTTAAGCTGTGTGTATGTTTGTGTCTTTTACTTTTGGCAGTCCCCGAATGAAACTTTAAGAAGTGTCACTGACGTGTGCCTAGCGACTGTTCCTGCCCTGACGAAATCGCCAAAAATAATTTCTGCCGATGAAACATGTCGGCACATAATGGTATGCATATTTAGCAACCTTTTTAAGATTTGAATTGGGTGCACTTCTAAGGCAGAATAAAGGTTGAACCTATAGAGGGTGCATCCTTTTCATTTTTTATTTTTCACTATTCAGTCGCACTATTTACCTAAAAATGTTTCTTTTTGGGTTTATGTTGTGGACACTCGTTCATTATTGTTTTGGAGCGTGATGGCCACCGATGATGATAAGAGTGGGCAAAGCTGATGAGTACCAGTCAGCAGGCTCAATTGGTGTTGCGCACGTGAGGTGCCATCTCTCCTCTTTCACGTTTTTTTTTTTTCTTCACGTTTCTTTCATTAATTTGATTTGAGAAACACTTGGTGAGCTTTTCACACTGCGAGGCTCATTGGGATGACTGCCAGAAGTAAAACCTGTAGTAAAAAACTTTTTAAACAATTTTGAAATTGAAGGTGGCGAGTTTTTGTTGGCGACTACCTCAAGATTTGAAAAATGGGGAGTACATAATACCTTAAAAGATAAGGGTTTGAATCACATTACATTGCCATTGTACCTTCTAAGACCTAGGCCTGTGCAGAAATATATTGATTGAGAGGAGGGCGACCTAGGCCTTTTTCCCTCTATAGCTCCTTACTGTGTATATCGATTAGAAGTGTCCCTAATCTTTAAATTTCCAACCGCGGCATTGCCCATAGAAGATAACAGGAACCCGCGGTTGTGTTTACACACTGCATACAGTCCCCATGGGTCCCCTGTGTCCCTACCTTGGGTGGTTCCTTGGGATCCCAGCGATTCTAGAGGCTATAGGCCTAGTGTCTATTCCAGTCGTGGTTCTTATACCACTTTTTTGGTATATGGTTTGGTACGCCCCTAGGGCCCAAACATGTATTTGTGCTATTACTGATGACTGCTATCTTGTAACTGAAGTACTTCGAACTCCAGTCTCATAAAGAGACTAGAGGGGTGTGTGTTAACCTAAATACATATATTTTAAATATATACCTGGTGTGGTTGTCCTTTCATTTGATCATTCACGAGATTATAGACTGGTAAAACAAGCGGCTTTACATTCCTTCAAGACTTAGCCTGAAGGCTGCTCTCCATAGCTACCACTAGGATAGCTTTCACATAAGGTTGTCTTTAACCATTCACCATAAGGGGTTGTTTGGACTGATACAAGGTGCCCACTGGATCTAGTGGACAGCATATATCAGGCCACCTTTTCACAGAGGTGATGAGGGAGTGGGCTTTATTGCGGTCAAGGAGGTCAGGGGAGGGAAGATGGCTCGGGGAGAGGGGTGGACTGAGTAAACAATTACTGCAAGGCGTCTCGATGGAAAATTGCTGTAAGGAGAAATATTCCCTTGGTGATGGAGTGCGGGGCAAGTTTGTATGGAATCCAAGGGGTAGGTATAATTGAAAGGGTTCCTTGAGGAGAGGGAGTTGACGTCATTTCTGAGAGAAGAAAGTTCTAGCACGAGGGTTGAGAGGTGGAGTTCTATATTGAGGAGTGACTGGGTAAGAAGTGAGATAGGGAAGGGGGCTGGGAGGTCAGGGGGAGGGGGTATGTTCCATGTTGGTAGGGGATGGCGGTCTAGGGTGTGGATAGGGTGGGAAGCCAGGTGGAGGGAAGTGAGGGGTGTTTAGGTTGCAGGATAGAGGTGGAATTAAAGGGTGTAAGAGGGCCTTCCCAGGGGTCAACTGGGTGTCATGAGAAGAAAGGGGGGCATGGGAGGGGTATTGAGGGCTGTTAATTAGATAATGGGGGGCATGGTTACTAGGAGAGAAGGAGATTGGAGTTATTAGTGGAGCCGTCTGGGATCATGGGGAGGTGGTACATGAGGAGGAGGGAGGGACAAGGAGTGGGAGGACAAGGGACAAGATGGGAGGACAAGGGACAAGATGGGGCAAGGAGTGAGTGTAATGCCGAAAGGAAAGAAATAAGAGATCGCAAGAGAGTATCTGAAAAAAGGCCTTGTATGACAGTCGGAAATCGGTAAAGAAGACATAGATTCAGGTTGGGGATGTGATCAGGATTAGGAATCCCTGGTCGAGTCTCTTGAAGTCCAAGTCAAAGTTTTCTGCCCCGCTTAAAGTGATTAAGGTGTTTGGGACTGCTGTATGGACTGAGGATCATAAGATGTGGAAACTGGGAAGAGTGGAGAGAGTCAAGTTTAGATCAGAAATGTCTGAGGAAAATAAGCAAGTTAGAAAGAAGGATGATGAATATAAAAAAGAAAAGGAAGGTGAAAATTGACAAGAGGAGAGGAGAAGTTCCAGGTCTTTCAAGAGACCAACAGTTCTGAAGATATATGTTTAAAGTATATGTTGTTTTTCCATTGTTGTTTTATGTCAATGTCATACTTTGTTGTGTTAAGAAGAGGGAGGTGTGTGGTGTCCTTTATATGGTGTAGCTAGTAGAATCGTCAGCATCCTACTTGCCTCTGTGTGTGTGTGCGTGTGTCTCTCTGTGTGCGAGGTTCTTGCAATGGAATGTAAATGTCCTAGGTCACATGGAACTAATGTACTTGCTTTTCATGGGGCTGAAATGTAGATTTGAATAAGAGGAGTTAGAGGACGCTTGGAGCAGAGGCAAGTGTGGAGGATGAATTTTTTCTCTGGATCCTAAATAAACGCTGTTGGATTCAACCATTCAGGTGCCCTCTATTTAATTCAAGTATGCACTGTTATTTCACCACACCCTGTCCAACAAAAGGATGTTATGAACTCAATTATTCCCATATTGCCCTTTGGCAGTGGTAGTGTTTGTCCCACATGCCTGCAATCACTTTGCTTAATGGCAAGAGGTTTTAAAAAAAAAAGAAGAAAAGTACATAAGAGGAGCTGGTGATGTGCTTAACCACTCATGTGCACATGTTCAAGCAATGTGCAGGGGCGAATGGCAAGTGACTTGGTGCTCTGTAGGCCATTGCATTGCACAACCCTCACAGGAGTAAGGCGGCTGTTAAACAACCTTGTTTCTTGTTCCCAAGGGCAATGGGGCGCCAGGCAGGTACTAGTTGACCATTTCCTCAGTGGCCTGCACAGTATTTCAGCTTTTGTCCATCATATTTGTCTAAGCAAGTTTCTCACATATGCTTTGATTTGCTAATAAAGTTAGTGTTGTTTGGGGGATGGCATGAAAAGGGAGACACCAGATATAGAAATGCCATTGGTGGGGTCAGCATTCTAACAGCCTGTCAAATTCCTTACACATTTGTCGTACAAAGCCTAAGTTATTATCAAATGAACTATTTGTTAATGCCTGAATTAACTTTCCCTGCCCTTGATGAATCCATATGAAATTTAGAAAAGGTTTTGCATTTTGTGCAGATCCATCAAAACGCACAAAAGTCATCAGCGAACCAAAGCTTTTTTGTTAATGTTGACCCACTAGACAGATCAGCACAAAACGTAAAATGCATGCACTAAGTTTATTGTGATAAATGTCTGCCAAATATCCTGCTGGTTTGTTAAAGTGAAGCAAAGCTTTTAGGAAAATAACATTTTTTTTACCTCCCACTTAACTCCACCCCACTTTGACTGATCTGGACGATTCTTGAAATACCAAGAGTAAAGCATGTATATTCATTAAACGGCACTAAAGTTGTAATAATACAAAACACATTTTAGAGTAGGCAGTGTGAGGGCTGTACTTCAACAGCCACTGCTCTGTTGGGCCTCTAGAGGTAGCGTTACATTGACTGAGTCATCAGAGGCTCTGTTGGCAGAAGGCTGATGGTCCCTCTTTCTCTAACCTTAAGTTTAGTGGACAGGGAACTCCGTCATGTCTGCTTCAAAGTTCCCTATCAGCAAAACTCTAGATCAACCTCTAAGTTCTTGGAGTGACACTGTAGAGCATTAGTAAATGCATGTTGTGTTGGTGCATGATGGCCAGAGTCCAGGTATATGATGCTGGATGTGTGCATTCACCATGGTAGGTGTTTGGATGTGCAGTAGTAAATGTGTTTGCTTCTGATGGTGCCTTTGAGGGTGTGTAATGGTGACTGAGTGGGCATTTGCTGTGGAGTGCATGGATATATATTTGCAGGTGAAAGTGTATGAATGTGGCTATGTGATTGTCTGTTGGGGGTTGGGGTGTTTACTGCTGGTAGTTTAGTCAAATAAATGGTGTGTATCTTTGATTATAATGGGATTTTGCTGGAAGGTTTGTTGGTGGGTGTAGCTGTATAAATGTGGCTGTGTGATTTTCTGATGGCCATGTATGGAAGTTTTTGTGGGTCATGTAATGGTAGGTGTGCTCTCATCGATTATGTTGTTTGAGTGGGTGTATGGTGGTGGTTGCAATATAATGGGGAGTAAACACAAATGTGAAGGTGAGCATGTAAGTATATTATGGTAGGTTTGTAGGTCAATGATGTTAGTATACAATTGATAGTAGGTGTGCAACTGTATGATGACAGTTGTGTGGAATTATGATATTGCTTTTGTGGATACACAATGGATGGTGCTTTGGCATATGGTGTTGGTTGTGTCAACATATGATGTGTGTGTTAGTGTACGATAAGCGTGTATTAGAGTATAATGGGTAGTGTGGACATGAGACATTAGTTGTGTTTGATGGTGTGTTCTGCTGTATGATATTACTTGTGTGGAAGAATGAAGATAGGTGCATTGGCTTATGATGGTGGGGGTTTTGGTGATGAGGTTGGGTATTTTGGCATATGATGTTTGTGTAGACGTAAAATGGTGGGTGTGTTGGATTATGAAGGTGGATTTGTTTCCCTTCAGTGTGGGTTGTGTACATATATAAAGGAGGATGTGTTGTTTTACAATGATGACTGTGTATGTGAGATGCATAGAGTGTTCAGGTGTGAGAGATAATGCTATAGATTATACCTGGGTGCCTGGGCTCCCTCTGCCACTGGAACCAAGCTATACCTGGCAGGAGAGCCCTAAAAAGGGTGAAACGGCTCCCAGGTCACTTATGATCAGGTTTAGGGAAGATCTGGCCTGGCATTTCGGGCTGGACTGTTCCCATGAGTAACAGGGTCAAGACTGATTTGCATATGGCTGGGTCCAAACAGAGGTGGCATGGTGGGCAAAAAATGATGGATTAGGATGCGGCCTGAGTGATTGCCAGTGGCAGAGATCATTTTAAGCATTCCATCTATCACCTTATTGTTTTTGCATCTGGTGCCCTAAGTGCGCTGGTTATGCCCAGACGTGGGTACTGGACTCACTGTGCCACTGGAAACAAGCTATACCTGACTGAAGAGCCTTAACTAGAGGGAAACTGGTTCTAGGTTGCTTGTGATCCGGTTTAGGGAAGCCTGGCCTGGCAGTTTGGGTTGGACTGTTTCCATGAAGAACAAGTTCAAGACTGATTTGCATATGGCTGGGTCTGAACTGAGGTGTCATGGTGGATGAAAAATGATGGATTGGGATGTGGCTGAGTGATTGCCAGTGGCTGAGATTAATTCAAGTAATCCATCCATAATCTTATTGTTTTTGCATTTGATGCCCTAAGTGCGCCAGGTATGCCCAGACTTAGGTCCTGAGCTCACTGTGCCACCAGAACCAAGCTATGCCTGGCTGAAGAGCCCTAACAGGGGTGAAACCAGTCCTAGGTTGCTTGTGTTCCAGTTCGGGGAGGACCTGGCCTGGCAGTTCGGGCTGGAGAGTTCCCATTAGTAGCAGGATTAAGACTGATTTGCATATGGCTTGGTCCAAGCTGAGGCAGCATGGTAGGTGAAAAACCATGTATTACGATGCAACCCTGAGTGATTGCCAGTGGCTGAGATTAATTCAAGCATTCCGTCCATTACCTTGCTGTTTCTGGATTTGAATGATGCCCTAGATGCATAGGGTATGCATAGATGTGGGCCCCCGGCTCATTGCCCCACTGGAACCAAACTATACCTGGCTGAAGAGCACTAACTAGGGCAAAACTAGGTTGCTTATATTCCGGTTCAGGGAAGACCTGGCCTGGCAGATCGGGCTGGACTGTTTCAATGAGGATCTGGGTCAAGACTAGTTTGCATATGGCTGGGTCCAAACTGAAGTGGCATGGTGGATGAAAAATTGTGGACTGGGATATGGCGTGAGTGATTGCCGGTGGCTGGGATTAAATCATGCATTCTACCCATCACCTTGTTGTTTTTGCATGGTGGACAAAAGAACAATGGATTGGGATGCTACTCTGAGTGATTGCTAGTGATTAGACTAATTGGAAACATTCCTTCCATCATGGGTCCTTTGCTCACTGTGCCAATGGAGCCAAGTTACATTGAACTAAAGAGCAACAATCAGTGTAAAACCAGTCTTAATTTATTCATGATGTGGTTCTCGGAAGCATGGCTATTCAGGCTGTACTGTTCCTACTGGAGAGGGTCCAGACTGATTTGCATATGGGTTCAAACTGAGGTGGCATGGTGGGTAAAAGAATGATCGTTTGGGATGCTAGCCCAAATGATTGCCAGTGGCTAGACTTATTGCAAGCAATCCTCCCATCATCTTTTGTGTGTTTGTAGAATATATGGCTGTCACCATGCTGACCTTATTTGAGTGGGGGCAAGATTGATTTTCACATGGCCAGTTTTTCTCTTAAGCTGCACACTGAGCAACAAGATGATGGACTGCTATGCTTCCCAGAGCATGTATCAGTGTCTGAGAGTAATTTAGTCATTCAACCATCACTTGAATCTTTATCTTTCTTGAACATTGTGTGATAGCTACTAAAGTGTGGCAATAGTTATTTTAAAATATTATGCATACATACACAAGGGTTTTGTAGTTTATTTATATTTCAAAATTGCCATTGAACAAGCTGCAAAACATTTATTATAATATCTAAAAGGCATGGTGTGCACTGACATGAGCTATCACAGGAGGTTACACCTCACCAAATTATAGCAATTTTCGGTAAACACACTTAAACACCATAAACTATATAATTCCATGGATGTGAAAGCAAATAATTATCAAGTATCTGCAAAGTATTTCTCTGACAAATACAAATCAAGCAGCACGACCAACTACATTTTCTTGAACAATGATCAGGAATATAAAGTGTGCACCTCAGTAATTTTATGCTGTATTCACTTAAATGTTTGCAAGAACACAGTGAGCAAGGAAACATAGTCTAAAAATAACTTAAAAGTGTTATTTCCTTCTTAATAGTGCAATAAAGGTATGGGCTTGCACCAACAAAACTTGAATAATAACATTAAGGCTATATTAAAATGAACAATCCTAAACTTTAAAAAAAGAGATCCATAGCCAAAGGCAACAAGTACCATTTCTGAAGCTGTTTAAGTGCACAAAACAATTGGGAACAAATTCAAAATGCTAAATCTACAGGTAGAAATTGCAGCACACTTACATTTTCGCCTACCTCGGCATTAACCTCCATCTAAATGCCTTTCAGCTACTCTGGGCGGAGAAGTACATGTCTCCACCCCGTCACATGACCATGGGGGGCACGTATGACTCAAATATGACTGTAAACAAACTTACATTTTGAATTTATGCAGACATACTTAAGGCATAAATCTGAGAAATGTAGTTCTACAAAATGTAGGCATGATGTCTATGTCTATGCTACGTGGAATTACAAATAGGTAACACATTGGGAAACAGGACTCATCTGAAGTGAATAAACAAACACCTGATGAACAATGCTACGGGGAGCAGATACATACAGCCTACACTCTGGGGTCTGCCCTTTCCCATTGTGCTCAAAGACGTTGTGGAGCTGGAACCAGCTGCAACATCTATGCTGTAGGTTATCTCTATCAAAAGAAAGAGACAATTCACTGAGAATGAGACTCATATTTTAGTGAAATATGGTAGAACACTACAAATAATTGCACATTGGCAGTGGATATGAGAGGGTGATTATGTGACAGTAGGTTACCGAAAGGATAAATGCTTTGGGGGTGGAGTTAGACAATGCATGGACCATTGTGAAGAAATTGCAAGGTGGGAAGAGTAGTGTGAAGGATAAGCTTGCTCGATTAGACGATTGCACTTTTCAGCTCTGTTGCTTTCCCCATGGGTCCTTTAGCAGATCCTGTTGAGGTTGTTGCCGTGCGCTGATGGCGGGGGTGGGTGGGTTCTCTTTGGTCCGTAGCGTTTTTGAGGGTGGGGTTTTTCTTTCTGGGTTAATAGGCTTGTTTGGAAAAGCAGATGACGGACAGTGGATCATCCGGACCAGCCTCGACATCCTTCTGAGCCCCCATTGAATTTTGCCGCCCGACCCTAGGGTTGTGGGCTGAATGGCTGTGTAAGAAACTTACGGCGGGGGGACGGAGGGGTGTGTCTCATTGATCTTGCTTGTTATATAATGCTGGCCGATTATGTAACGATTTACTGATTCCTGCAATAAAAATATATTTAAAAAAAAAAAAAAAAAAAAAAAAAGGATAAGCTTGCTCGGATAGAGGTAGGAAAAGCTGTTTTACACACCTGGATCATGACTTGGTTTCACATCCTTCTATGAACGTTTCCTCTCACCATACAACCTGACCTGATATATGGCTTGCCTGTTTAGTGGATTGAAAATATTATGCCAGGTGTGGCTCTTTTTTTTAATTAGCTCTTGTTTTCCAAATCATGCTGCCCTGTCTGCAAGCAGCAAATATCTTTCACTTATCATATACTCACACACTTGCCAGAGATTCACAGCATGGCCCTTCACACATGTGTAACCTAAATCTGCAAATACTCACGTTGAGGCCTTCTAACTTTCCTTTCTATATTTCTCATGTCTTCTGTATTGCAGGTGACAGCTGCCGCAGCACTATCTTCTTCATGTGGTAAGGCCTGAACGAGGGCTAGCAACACAACATGTCCTCCCCCCTTTTGCTTCACTATATCGGCTGTCACAGTAACACACCTGAAATATGTCCTTGTATTGTCCAAACCCATCAATCTATCTATCTATCTATCTATCTATCTATCTATCTATCTATCTATCTATCTATCTATCTATCTATCTATCTATCTATCTATCTATCTATCTATCTATCTATCTATCTATCTATCTATCTATCTATCTATCTATCTATCTATCTATCTATCTATCTATCTATCTATCTATCTATCTATCTATCTATCTATCTATCTATCTATCTATCTATCTATCTATCTATCTAACTATCCTATAACGACCGCCAGTAGGTAATAAATATAAAAAACATAGGTTTTATGTAAAGTTATAGTTAGTTGGACATTTCACTCGTACAAAACCATAGAAATTCCCCGTTTATAGTTAGTTCAGGTCCTTCAGGGACCCCCTAGCTTTTGTCAGGGGGTCCCTGAAGGACCATGAAGGGTGAAAATCTCAAAATTCTATTTTGAATAACTTTGGCGCCGGTTGACGAATCCTCGCGAAATTTTCAAAACTAATAAAACTAATGGGGCGCTCCGTTCAGCTCCTACCCTGAAAGTCTCGGGGTGATTCGTCAAGCAGGGGCCGAGAAAAAAGGGGGGTCCCAAAACATGTTTTCCCTATGCATTTTTCCATAGGACCTTTAGACACAGCTACAGCCCGAACGGCTGAACAGAATTACTTGAAATTTGGCAGAGAGGTAGCCATAAGGTCAAGGAAGTGCCTTTTGCAGGTCTGGTGTAAATCTGTTCAGTATTTCCTGAGAAAATAGCATTTAAAAGCATATATGTATGTGGGCGGAGCCTAACCACACATCTCATCCTGAGATCTGATTGGCTGTCAGCACTTCATCCAAGAAGTGTTGGCAGCCATCTTGGGACCAATATACATGATAGCA
Source organism: Triturus cristatus (assembly GCF_964204655.1). Taxonomy (NCBI): domain Eukaryota; kingdom Metazoa; phylum Chordata; class Amphibia; order Caudata; family Salamandridae; genus Triturus; species Triturus cristatus. Next base: position 1,459,002,744 of record NC_140590.1, read on the forward strand.
CCTCATTAAAAAGCAATGCAGTTAATAGAAGGTTTTAAGACTTTAGTTACATTATAAATCATTTGTTGATGGTACCATACTCATTTTAGGAATTGTGGTATGTTCTAAGGTGATTTCACCATGTGAAAAAGCCTTCTGCTGGGATATCATGATTGAGAGAAAAATATTTTCTCATGCTTTTACCACAGAGGTTTGCAAGGTGATCTATAAGCTAAACTGAGAGCTTATTTTCTGTAAATTCACATTATCTTTCTCAGTCATGTGAGAATGAAGTCTGACATTCTCAGTAAAACATGTACATCCAACAAGTGCAGAGACTGTCAGTTGATTCCTTTGTGTTCTACTGCAGCTTCCCAGAGTGTTCCAAAGAACTACTAGAGCGCTAACAGTCCTACTTATGATAAACGTATGGCACACCTGAAGCCATCTTGCTTGGATTAAAGTGGTAACTCTTAAAACATTTAATTTAAAAAGGAACAAAATGAGGGGGTTCATTTTTCCATAAAAAGTATGATTAGTGCTGCAGAAAGAAAAATTAGGGCACATTTTGAGTGACTTCTCAAATCCTCTTCTATTTCATTAAAAAATTCTGACATGCAGACTGAAACATGCACTTTCAATACCAGCAGCAGTTTTCCCTGGTGAGCAGTAGCTTTACTACAGTGATCTAATGAGCAAAAAGAGTGCTAACATTCTGAATGTATGGCAAATGTGTGACACATCTGAATGCCTTCTTGATGGAATCAAAGTAAAAAACTGAAAGTATTTCCTACTGAGGAGACTGCAGTAAATGAGGAAATTAGGAAACTTCATAACAAATAAGTCTCCCAAGATGGCCACTAGAGACAAAAGAGCCCAAATGTAGCCCAAACATCACCCAGATGTAGCCCAAGTATAGCCCAATGACAGAATGTCCCAGAATGTTCTTAAAAACAACTAGAGCGCTTACTGTCTTCATTATGACAAAAGTATGGCACACCTGAAGCCATCTTGATTGGAATAAACAGGTAACACTTAAAACATTTAATTTTTTGCCATAGAAATTATGATTAATGCTGAAGAAAGAAAATGAGGGCACATTTTGAGTGACTTCTCAAATCCTCTTCTATTTCATTAAAAAATTCTGACATGCAGACTGAAACATGCACTTTTAATACCAGGAGCAGACTTCCATGGTGAACAGTAGTTTTACTACAGTGATCTAATGAGCAACTAGAGTGCTAACATTCAAAATTTATGGCAAATGTGTGACATATCTGAATATCTTCATGATGAAATCAAAGTAAAAAACTGAAAGCATTTCCTACTGAGGAGACTGCAGTACATGAGGAAATTAGGAAACTTCATAACAAATAAATCTCCCAAGATGGCCACCGGAGACAAAAGAGCCCAAATGTAGCCCAAAATCACCCAGATGTAGCCCAAATATAGCCCAATGACAGAAGTGTGCAAAACACTTGTTATTTTGTGTTTTTGCAGTGTTATATAGTGCAGACTTGTCAGGTATTGGAGTGCTTTACATGAGCATTGGTTACATCACACAAGAACAAATTCATTTTGGTTGTAGACATGGGGAGACTAAGTGATTTGACCAGAATCACAGAATGTCGAGCTGAAGCAGAAACTTCAACCTGGTTCCCCAGTTGCAAAGTCTGCAGTTCTGGAAGTAACACCACATCCTCTCCCCTAAGTGCAACATTTAATCAAGTGGTCAACTGGATAAAAAAACATAAAGATAACAAATAATTTAAAAGTGCTTTGTCGCTATTTGAAAACTCAGAAAATATTTCCTTATTTTAGTCTTTTAGAGCACTAACCATAATTTTGATGCCAATAAGACCCTCTCATATATGCAATTTCTAAAGGAAATGCTCTAGGTATTACAGTTTTGATTACATCAAGATGATGTCAGGCGTTCCACACTTTTGTGATAAATATAGAATGTTAGCAATCTAGTTGTTCATTAGGATACTGTTGAGAGGCAGAGGCCAGGGGCACGGACTCTGAAAATTGAAGGCAGGTAGGAGGGTGCAAAGGCAACAATTTAACTACACTGAGCAGGCAGGAAGGGCCGTGGAAGCACAACAGACTATGGAGGGCAGTGGAAAAGGGGGCAGGGGCAACAAACCAACAATACAGGACTTGCAAGAGAGGCTGTGGCAATGTAATAGACCATTATGGGCAGAAGGAAGAGGCAATGGTTGTACAACCATACATGCCAACAGACCCGATTCAGCCAGGAAACGGCCAATGTTTTTAAGCTCAAATGGGCTTTATTTGATATGTCTATTGTCTACAATATCCTCTTTTTCAATGTAACTCAAAGGGTAAAATCAATACCCCAGTTTTTTTTCAAAATCTCCCTCTTACCAAGTTCAAAATGTTCGCAAGTATGGTACATTGGGTCATGGAAGGAAATGGGATAGGGACATGGACTTGGATAACAGAGGACAGGAGGGACATGGAGAGGTGCACCAAACTGACCCTGCAGGGCAGGCATCAGGGTTTGCAGCAGCACAATACACCACACAGGGCATGCAGGACGGGAGTGCAGCACAAAAATCCATAGAAAGCAAGAGGGAGGGGACAGGACCATGCACATGGACAACAGAGAACAGAGGGGCAAGAGGCAATGGTAGCTAGCTGACCATAATGGACAGACAGGAGAGAAAGCTGCAGCATAACAGACCATAAAGGGCAGGAGGGACGGATCAGGGGCATTACAATGGAACAGACAAGCCAGGAGGGAGGGAGTAGGGGTCTGCACATGTAAACAGAGGGCTGGGGGCAAGGGGGCAGGGCAGGAGCAGCAAGATAGCCATGGAGGTCAGGCAGGATGGGCACTAGAAGCAAGACACACCATGAAGAGCAACAGTGAGACTGTGATGGCATACACACAGAACATGGAGGGAACGTGGGAGGGGGTCAGGGGCAGCTAACTGACCACACAGGGAAGGTGAGAGGGGCCATGGCAGCACAGAAGACCATGTATGGCAAGTGGGAGGGTTAGTGGCAGCACAATGGCTATGATGGGCAAGAAGGAGGGTGCAATGGTGCAGGGGCATGCACAAAGGATGATGGAGGATAGAAGGGAGGGTCAGGACCTGTGCACAGACAAGAAAGTTCAGGGGAAGGGGCCTCACAACAGACCACACGGGGCAGGCAGGAGGAGCAGTTGCAGCACAACAGACCAGGGAGGGCTGAAGGGTGTGGCAGTACAATGGACCATGTAGGACAGGAGGAAGAGGATAGGGGCATGGCATGTGGACAGGCAGGGTGGAGGTGGCAGGGACAGGTTACAGTCATCTGACAATGCTAGGCAGGTGGGAGGGGAGTGGCAGCTCAACAGAACACTGAGACTAGATAGGAGTGGCTGGTCCATGGGACATGGTGGGCAAAAAGGATGGAGCAGGGGCATGCACAAAGACATCGGAGGGCAGGGGGAAGGAGAATAGGGGTAGCAAGCTAAGCACAGAGTTTAAGCAGGAGGTCAATGATGGGGCATAGAATTGGGCAATGGAGGGCAGGAGGAGTGGACTGGTACATCATACTAAATTGAGGGCAGTGGCAGCACATCAGACCATGCATGGCAGGAGGGAGGAGGCTAGTCCATGGATTCACACAACAGAGGATAGGGAGGAGGGGATGGGGCAGCAAGCTAACTGTTCAGAGAAGGCGGGTATTAGGAACTTTATTGTTTTTAAAACATTGTGTCTGTGCGAACTACTTAAAATATGAACAAGTATGCAGCATAATCTCACTTTTATTCAGAAAGAAGAGGACGTTTGTGACTGTGACTCCGGGCTCACTTGGCAGAAACACCCCCTGACTCTCCACCCCCTATCGCAAAATGTAATGCCCGTGAAAAGGGTAGGTGAACACAGTGTTATATAGAACATAGTCCTGAGAGCACGATTGAAAATGAAAACTAGATATAGTGTATGGTATAAACTATGCACCAAAAAGTGTGATATAAGATGAACCGGGCGTGAAATATAATATGCAATACATTGTGCGCCATGACAGATTCATTGGAGAGCGCGAGATAGCACAGGCACTAGCGCGTGCTATGCGATATGCGCCTTGGAGTGTAATATGCACAGGGCAGTGTTGTGTAACCTAACTAGTCTCTAAAGTTGTAATATAAAATATGTGCTGGGGAGTGTAACGTTGCATATGCACTGTGACAAAGATATGGATCCCAGATTGTAATATGTATGGCATAGCACTGTGCGTTATAACATAGGCATCGAGGAAGGCACGTTAGATGGGGCAATATAACCTGTGCGAAGACAAGTGTGGCATGACATATTCATGGGGTGGTGTTACAGTGCACATGGGCTAGAGAGTGTCATAGCATATGCACTAGCTAGTGGAATACAACACAGAGGTGTGTGACACTCGGCAGGCAATGGTGGGTGTAACACAGCATTGGGCTCTGTCAGGAGCGCGCTGTGACTCTCAAGTGATGTTCGTCCCCTTTCCAGAGAGTAAAATAAAAAGTATTACACATCCGGCAGTGGATGTGTGTTTTATTAACCGTGAGGGGGGTTTCTTGCATAGTTTTGGTCGAATTTTTGTCGAATCCCCTTTGAATGGCTTGGTGTGCATGTGTATTAAATGTGCCCGTCAATAGCTACCCATGTTTGTATAAATAAACAACAAGGGTGTCTACCGGGATTAGGCACGGTAGGGCATCAGACATGTCAGAGCTTCACTAGTGGTGTAAATACATTCCACGTGGATTCATTGCATGCATAGTTGCCTTTTAATGAATATCACGCAAATCGTCATGGTGATAGGTACGTACGGTTTGTCCAGCATGTCCTAGGTGTGTCTATAAATATATATTTTTAAAAAATAATAAAAAACAGTGGCCGGCCCTGGGGATTGGGGTCAAAAAAATATAATTAGGAGACAGGCCCTGGGGGATGGGGTCATCAGGGCCAATAAATGAGAATAAGAAGGGGAACCACACAGCCCACCTTCTTAAAAAATTAAAATAAATAAAAGACTGGCATCGTGCCGGAGGCCATGCCCCCTCCGTGCAGCACTCTGCAAACACGTCCCCAACAGGCATCTCCAGTATGCGCCAGGGAGCTGCGCTGCAGACAGGTGTTCTGAGGCCAAGCCCCTTTTTACACCTCTCTGCAACGCAGCTCTGTGGCGCTTACTGGAGGTACCTAGTGGTCTAGTTTGACCCTAGGGACCCTTACGATTCAAGGGGACTTAATCTCTCAACTTAGAACAGCCACAGGGCGCGTTTACACAGTGGTGAAGGGAGGGGACGGGGCCTGAGGTGACGTGTGCAAACACGCACTATGGCACGTTTTAAATCGGGGATATAATTTCCCTTCAATACTGAGGGCCCCTGGGGGCTAACTAGCCCACCAAGTGCTTCCAGTAAGCGCCACTGAGCTGCATTGCAGAGAGGTGGTCCAGGCAGTGCCCCTTTTTACACCTCTCTGCAACGCAGCTCTGTGGCACTTACTGGAGGTACTTAGTGGGCTAGTTGGACCCTAGGGACCCTCAGGATTCAAATGAACTTAATCTCCCAACTCAAAACGGACACAGGGCGTGTTTACACAGTGGTGAAGGGAGGGGACGGGGCCTGAGTTAACGTGTGCAAAAACGCCCTGTGGCCTGTTTTAAGAGGTAGTGTTAATCCCCATGCCCTATTATATACTAGGGGCTTACAGAGGAGGTCATGCTAATCACAGGGGGACCCCAACGCATAATGTTCCCTAGTGTATGTAGGTGTTTTCACTGTATTCTAATTGTCTTTTAACATAGCACTGGCTCTAGGACTGGTTAGTCAGACTCAGTTACCACCAGTATCCGTCTAAAAAAGTTGAGGGTACAGGATGATTTTGCAACAAGGCTTCTTTCTGCTCTTCTTTTTGTTCTTTCTGCACGTTATCCTTCTTCCTGCACTTATCTTCGTATTTGAGGACTTCTGTTGCTTCTTTCTGCACTTCTTTTGTTTCTTTCTGTGCATTTTTTCTTCTTTCTTCACATGTCCCATCTCTGTAGGCATAGTTAGAAAGTAGCATTTAAAAAACCTTTGAAATTCACAGAAAAAAACATAGGTTTCAGGCACGTTATAGTTAGGAATTAGCATTTAAAAAACCTCAGAAATTCACTGAAAAAACCATAGGTTTCAGGGGTGTTATAGTTAGCTGGACTTTTCACTTGTACAAAACCATTGAAATTCCCCCGTTATAGTTAGTTCAGCTAACTATAACTCGCGCGCCCGCAATGCACTGCTGATGACGTCACATATTACATCACTCATGACATGGTCAGTGACATCACTCATGACATCACTGATGACATCTCAAATGACATCACTGATGACATCACTGATGACATCATCCTTGTGATAGAGTGGCAGACCTCCTCTCACCCTAATATAACCTTTGATACACACATTCAAAAATAGAGACTAAAATTTTCAAAACAATGGATATACCAATACCAGTTACAACAACCTCTTCAGTAATTCTAAGATCCACATACACATCCACTCATTCACCAACAGTCCTATACAGTCACTCATACATGTACTCACTCATCATATGTACTCATACACCTATACATCCTGTTACACAATGCCACTCATCCATAGAGTTACTCACACACATAGTCACTCATGCTAATAAAGAATCAAACATACATGTACTTGCATATACAGTTATACACACACCACCACACTTACTTCTACGGAAACTTACACATACTTAGTCTTTTAAACAATCACTTATAGAAACACATAGTTATTCATACAGGAACTCTTTCAATCTCTCACTCTCACATATACTCACATATATACACCAATAGTCACATATACTAGTTTAAAACATATGTAGTTACTCATAAAGACACTATTGAGACAGTCATTCACTCACTAACGCACCCATACACACACTCATCCACCCATACAGTCCTGCACACATGCTGTGTTCAACACATACAAACAGTGAGTCACTCTTTCATGCACCTATGCACTACGTAATACCCCCCACCGAACCATGCAGACACTCAGACTGATACTCAAAAAACCAACTAATAACCTATATAGACACCCATGTAGCTACTCACCAACCCATGCAGCCACTTATACACAAAGTGAGAGACTGATACAGATATTTACATATTTAAACATTACTCACTAAGCCATGTATTCACTATGATACACTTAATCAGTCAGTTACACAATCAATTTTTCAAAAACAAATCATCCATTTAGACACTTATATACCCATTTATTCTTCCATCGACCTTGAGATATACATATATAAAACATATTTAATTTTCAGAAAAACACACATTCACTGGATGATGTCATCAGTGATGTCATCAGTGATGTCATTTGAGATGTCATCAGTGATGTCATGAGTGATGTCACTGACCATGTCATGAGTGATGTAATATGTGACGTCATCAGCAGTGCATTGCGGGCACGCGAGTTATAGTTAGCTGAACTAACTATAACGGGGGAATTTCAATGGTTTTGTACAAGTGAAAAGTCCAGCTAACTATAACACCCCTGAAACCTATGTTTTTTTCAGTGAATATATATATATATGAAACCAGAAAGCAGTTTTCCATGCAGTGACAGCAGTCGCGGACAGCAGTAAACTTTCAGCAGTTTAATTTATTTTAGCAGAATAATAGCAACTCGACGCGTTTCGGGTACACCACCCTTGGTCACGAGTGTTGTTGCTTAGTGATAGATAGTAAATAAATAATCATGTGACACACAACCTAATAAAACGTGAAGACAGACTTCTGTTGTGCAATAGAATTACCTCATTCTTACATTGAGGCTGAAAAACTTCTTGTTTTTAGAATACTTTGGAGAAATGTGTAATCCTCAACATAATACACAAATAATAAAACTTAAAGTTGACATTATTCGAAGTTTTGTTGCCCTCAATTTAAGTCTTTCTTCCACTCAAATACAAGCCTAAGTGGGCATTCATTTGATGAAGCGCATTACGCTTCAAAATCAGTATCAATGATTATTTAAATCTCAATCAAACCCCAGTGGGCTTCTCCGTGCATCCAAATACTTTAGCTCTTAAGCGTTTTCTCCATTTAGCCGTTATGGCACTGTCTGTAATATAAACAAAAAAGAAAGGGAAATTTATCACAAAATATAACCTAAACCTCTTACCACGTACAACCATAGTGACATTAAAATACAAACGCTCTTCAAGCAGTCTAGATAACAAACAATAAAGGTGAAATTTAAAAACCTCCAGAACGCATGACTGGGATACAAATGAATTGGCTTCAAGATGTGATCAAAAAGAATCAGTATAACAGTGGGCGCATCAGTTATCTTTAAAAACTATTCCAAATTGATACAGTTTTTAATTCACCCTAGATGTACTGCAAGTTCCTCATCGCAGTTGTGGCCTACAGGTACAAGAGTTCTAAACTGAATAATCAATTTTGATTCGAGACGTCGAAGGTTTTGTACTCTATAGCTACCTCTTTCATTAAGTTTTACAGTGTCTAATACACAGAAGCTCAAGAGATTGCTGTTTTGCTTATGATGACTTTGGAAGTGCCGGGCCATGGGATATTGTTTATCCCCGTTTTTTATTTCTCGAAGATGCTCAAGCACCCTTTTCTTTGCTTTGTGAATGGTACTTCCAATATAGGTTTTCTGACCTGGACAGAATAAAGCATAAACTGCAAATTCCGTGTTGCATGACGTATGTTTCAAGATTTTAAATGGTTTGCAGTCAGGGGAAAGTATAACTTCTTTTTTGTTTTTGCTATTTCTGCATGTCTTGCAATTTCTACATGTGTAAAACCCCTGTATCCCTACATCTCTTGAGATAGCAGGTTCTACTGCTCTGCAGAGAGTGTCTTTCAATGATTTGGCTTTTTTGAAGGTGATCTGTGGAACACTTTCTACACTCTCTGCTAGATCTTTATCAGTCCGAAGAACAGGCCAGAATTTATTAAGGCTTTTGCGGATCTCTCGGGCTTGCTTACTGAAGGTGGTAATGAATCTGATTTTTTCATCTGTCTTGACATCTGTACCCTTTTCTTCTGTCTGAATAAGTAGGGAGGCTCTTGTTCTTTTGGATACTTCAATTTTAGCTTTATTGATAACTGAGAGAGGATACCCTCTTTCCAAAAATCTTAATGTCATTATTTTCTCTTCTTCTTTAAATCTTTCAATTGTAATACAATTACGCTTAGCTCTAAGTAGTTCTCCTAAGGGTATACTATTGATGAGTGTGTTTGGATGACAACTTCGGGCATGTAGGAGGCTATTACCTGCTGTATTTTTTCTAAATAACACACTTTTCAAGCAGTTTCCATTGATTGTGAGTTCAAGATCTAAAAATTCCAAAGATTCTTTTGACCAATTACTTGTGAATTGCAGATTATAGCTGTTGTTATTCAAACTCTTCACAAAATCATTGGCTTCGATCTCTGTGCCTTCCCATGAAACAGATCTATCGTTGAGAAAATGCCGGCATGCTATGAGACCAAGACATGGGGAATACATGTGTATAAAAACTCATAACATCAAGTGAGAGTAATGAATAACTCTCTTTCCACTGAAAATTCTCAAGACACCTTAAAAAGTCACCCGTGTCTTTTATATACGAGGGCAATTTCTTTACTGCATTCTGCAAAAAGAAGTCCACGTACTTTGAGGTGTTTTCTAAACAACTACCACAGGAAGACACTATAGGTCTGCCTGGGGGATCTTGTAAATTTTTGTGAATTTTGGGGAGCAAATATAAGGCAGGTAGGAGAGGAAATTTGCATTCTAAGAATCTAAATTCTTCTTGTTCTAATAATCCTTTATTCCTCCATTCTGTAAGCTGTGTTTGGAATGTTTTAATGGAATTTTCATATTCCATTCTGTTGCTTCTATCGTATTTATCTTTTTCAGATAATTGTCTCAGCCCTTCAGCGATGTATTTCGGTTTTGATAGAACCACTACATTGCCTCCCTTATCAGATTTTTTGATCACAATTGTCTTATCATTTTTTAAACCCTCAATATCTTCTTTTTGTGCTTTCGTGACATTACTCCATCCTTGTTTTTTCTTGTTGTTATTAGAGAGTTTAAACAATTCTTGGATTACACCTTTCTCAAAGATGTCAATTGCCTCATTTTTGATTTGCGGTAAAAAAATAGACTTAGGTTTGAAAGTGCTTTGTGCACTTAAGTCTAGTGTAATGTTGCCATTGATCAGATTGGCAAAGGGGTCACTCTCTGCATTTTCTACATCAGCCAACACATTTAAAGTATGCTGCATTTCAACATCAGCAATTTTAACATGGCTGGGACATTCTCTCTGTAATTCGCATTCATTTAAAACTTTAGTTGCAAACCATTTTTTTATGCGTAGTTTACGTGTGAAGTGGAACAAATCAATGCGGCTCTGTGTATAGTTGAAAACATTTGTAGGGCAGAACGTAAGACCTAGGGAAAGAAGCTCTACCTCGATTTCACTCAGTGTTCGCTCTGATAGGTTGATAACAGTCTTCCTATCCATTATTTCGTTTTCATTTGGCCCCTTATACGCCTTCCCATAGGGCTTCCCAGTTCTCCAAGCGCAGATGCGCTTCCTCCTCTTCCGCCTCTCTTTCCTCTTCCACGACTTTGAAATCCTCCTTGTTTGTTGCTTACTTGTCTCCCTCTTGCAACTAGATTGAACTCCGTTAAAATGCTGAACTCCGTGCGGCCCCCCTCCTAGAGCCAATGATGGCCCTGGGGACCGCCACCCCCCAGGGCCAGCTTCTGCAGTGTCCCGGGGTGCCCACCCCCGGGACACTGCTGTTTGCAATGGCAGGGCGGGAGCCTCGCGGCTCCCACCCTGCCATTGCAAACTGCTTTGCTTCATTGAAGCGAGAGAATGCTTTTCCACATGGGGAGCAGCATGTTCGCTGCTCCCCATGTGGAAAAGCAATGCCGGCTCCCGCAGGAAGCGGGAGTCGGCTGGGACCGTGGGGGGATTGGGACACCCCCACAGTCCCCAACGAGGTGGTCAGGCCCCGGGGATGGGGTCCCCGGGGCCAGTAGTGGCCCAGGAGGGGGGCCACGCGGCCCCCCTCCTAAAAATTCACAAAAAAAACACACGGCCCCGGGGGATGGGGTCCCCGGGGCCAAAAGAGGCCACAGGAGGGGGGCAAGGCAGCCCCCCTCCAAAATAGAAAAATTTGAAAACAAAGGGCCATGCCCCGGGGGATGGGGTCCCCTTGGCAAATTAGGGCCTCGGGAACGGAGCCACACGGACCCCTTCCCGATTTTTGTTTTTAAAAAAAAAATAATAATAATGGGGGCAGGCCCTGGGGGATGTGGTCCCCAGGGCCAAGAAGTCATAAAAAGAAGAGGGGCTACACAGCCCCCCTTCTAAAAAAATAAATAAAAAAGAAGACGGATCAGCCCGGAGGCCACGCCCCCTCCTTGCACCACTCTGCAAACACGCCCCCTGGTGCGTTTGCAGAGGGGGATCTGATTCCCCTTGAATACTGGGGGTCCCTAGGGGCCAACTAGCCCACCAGGAACCTCCAGTATGTGCCAGGGGGCTGCGTTGCAGAGAGGTGTAATGAGGCCATGCCCCTTTTTACACCTCTCTGCAAGGCAGCTCCGTGGCGCTTACTGGAGGTACCTGGTGGGCTAGTTGGCCCCCAGGGGACCTCAGGATTGAAGAGAAATTAATTCCCCAACTTAAAACGTGCCACAGGGCGTGTTTGCACACGTCACCTCAGGCCCCGCCCCCTTCCTTCACTATTGTACAAATATTCCTCTCAAATCAGCCGAACTACGAATTCCGATTTACCTGTTATCAGGAGGAAACCCAGTGCTGCATCTTTTAGCCCAAACCAAAGGAAATGATGGACGGAGTGTTGAACATTGCAAGCACTCACCCCCAGTCAACTGATCTGGGTTTAATCCATCACCGTTCTTTAGCTCACCTTGCCACCCCAGTTCAGACATAACCATATGCAAATCAGTCTGACCCTGTGCCTCATGGGAACAGTCCAGCCCGAACTGCCAAGCCACGTCTTCCCTGGACCGGAAACAAGCTTCCTAGGACCGGTTTCTGGCATTTCAGCCGTCTTCAGCCAGGCTTGCTTGAATCCAGTGGCAAAGTGAGCAAGGGACTCACGTCTGAGCATACCCTGCCAACTTATGGCGAACAAAGCAAAAACCAAAGGAAATGATGGACGGAGTGTTGAACATTGCAAGCACTCACCCCCAGTCAACTGATCTGGGTTTAATCCATCACCGTTCTTTAGCTCACCTTTTAGCCCAGCACTGACCCTGAAAAGTAATTCTAAGCGTACTTACCAGTAACTTGTATTTCCTTCCATAGGAATCCATTGTGTGATTTTCAGCAGAAAATTTTCTGTGTCCATTTTTAAAACGTACAAATATTCCTCTAAAATCAGCCGAACTACGAATTCCGATTTACTCACCTGTTATCAGGAGAGAACCCAGGGCTGCATCTTTTAGCCCAGCACTGACTCTGAAAAGTAATTCTAAGAGTACTTACCAGTAACTTGTATTTCCTTCCATAGGAATCCATTGTGTGGTTTTCACCCAAAAAATTTGTGTCCATTTTTAAAACGTACAAATATTCCTCTAAAATCAGCCGAACTACGAATTCCGATTTACTCACCTGTTATCAGGAGAGAACCCAGGGCTGCATCTTTTAGCCCAGCACTAACTCTGAAAAGTAATTCTAAGTGTACTTTCCAGTAACTTGTATTTCCTACCATAGGAATCCATTGTGTGGTTTTCACCAGAAAATTTTCTAAGAGTCCACTTTTGAAACGTACAAATATTCCTCTAAAATCAGCCGAACTACGAATACCGATTTACTCACCTGTTATCAGGAGAGAACCCAGGGCTGCATCTTTTAGCCCAGCACTGACTCTGAAAAGTAATTCTAAGCGTACTTACCAGTAACTTGTATTTCCTTCCATAGGAATCCATTGTGTGGTTTTCAGCAGAAAAGTTTCGACGTGTCTATTTTCACAAACTAAAAATATTCCTAAAAAATCATCTGTATGACTTAAACACATTCTTTCAACTGTTTACAGGAGTTTGGCCAGTGCTGGATCCAGGATCCACCGCTGAGTAAGAGAAAGTAACGATAACACTACTTACCTGCTAAGTGAAATTTCTGCCTTAGGATAACATTGGTGATTCTATGTTAAAAATGTTTTAAGTGTCAACTTTTAAAATACAATAATATTCCTTAAAAATAACTACTGTAACCAAAATGCTGTTACTCAACTGTTTACAGGAGATGTCGAAGGACTGAATCTAGGATCCAGTCCTGTGGTTAGAAAAGTAATCCATAAAGTAACTAATTGCATTTAACTAGAAATTCACATTGAGCTCAATGTTGCTTTGTGTTTGAAATTGTGTTGCCCATTGCAACAACTTTAACTACTGTACTTAAAAGTCTGTTGCCTATTTGCCAAGTATTTAAACTAAAGTAATTCATTCTGAGAAAGTATATTTTGTATTGTAATGTATAATGTAATTATAATCTAATTTTAAAAAAAATATCTAAAAATAAAGTAAATCAGTATCAAAAAAATCAGTATAACAATTAATACATTAAAAATTGTCATTTACAAAACCTTTGAAATTCACTGAAAAGACCATAGGTTTCAGGCCTGATATAGTTAGGAATTAGCATTTAAAAAACCTTTGAAATTCACTGAAAAAACCATAGGTTTCAGGCCTGATATAGTTGGGAATTAGCATTTAAAAAACCTTCGAAATTCACTGAAAAAACAATAGGTTTTAGGGGTGTTATAGTTAGCTGCACATTTCACTCGAACAAAACCATTGAAATTCCTCCGATATAGTTAGTTGTACTAACTACATCTCGCGCGCCCGCAATCCACTGCTGATGATGTCACATATTACATCATTCATGACATGGTCAGTGACATCACTGATGACATCTCAAATGACATCACTGATGACATCACTGATGACATCATCCATGTGACAATCAGATACACCTCATCATACACTAGTATAACCTTTCATCACTCACTGTAAAATACAGAGTGCCAGATTTAAAACCATTGACACACCAATACAAGTTTCTAAACACCCACTCAGATCTATACACACATCTAATCACTTACCTATAGATTCACTCATACATGCTGTCAATGATCAATAGAACACTATCACTTATACACCTATATCGACATTGCACACCAGCACACATCCTAATCACTTATGAAGTCATCCTACTCACTTATGCTATGTTAAGATATTATATCACTGATGACATATGTGTCTTTCTGAAAAAAAAAATGGAATATATTCATAGCTAAAGATGAATGGAAGAAGACATGGGTAAATAAGTGTCTAAATACAGTGATGTAATATCTGACGTCATCAGCAGAGGATTGCGGTCGCGGGAGTTATAGTTGCCTGCACTAACTATAACGGGGGAATTTCATTGGTTTTTTACGAGGGAAATGCCCAGCTAACTATAACATGTGTGAAACCTATGGTTTTTTAAGTGAATTTGCAAGGTTTTTTAAATGCTAATTCCTAACTATAATGTGTGTGAAACCTATGGTTTTTTCAGTGAATATATATATATATATATATATATATATATATATATATATATATATGTTACCTACTGGCGGTTACCAGTAGGTAGTTACAGTTAGGACCTATTTTCCAAAGGAAATCCGCAACATTCTATTTGGAATAACTTTGGCACCCGTCGACTAATCTTGGCCAAATTTTCAAAACTTTTGGCCATCTCCGGTCCGCTCCTATCCTGAACGTCTCGGGATGATTCGTGTAGCGGGGGCTGAGAAAAAAAGGGGGGTCCCAAAACGTGTTTTCCCCATGCAATTTCCCATAGGACCTTTAGCCGCAGCTACAGCCTGAACTGCTGAACGGAATTACACCAAATTTGGAAGAAAGGTAGACCTTGGTTCAGAGTCGTGCCTTTTGCTTAAATGGTGTAAATCCGTTGAGTAGTTCCTGAGAAAATCAAAATCAAAATCACATATATATCTGGGATGAGCCTAATCACACATCTCATCCTGAGATCTGATTGGCTGTCAGCACTTTCAAGTGTTGGCAGCCATCTTGGGACCAATATGCATGATAGCACCTCATTAAAAAGCATTGCAGTTAATAGAAGGTTTTAAGACTTTAGTTACATTATAAATCATTTGTTGATGGTACCATACTCATTTTAGGAATTGTGGTGTGTTCTAAGGTGATTTTGCCATGTGAAAAAGCCTTCTGCTTTGATATCATGAATCATGTTTGAGAAAAAACTATTTTCTCATGCTTTTCCCACAGAGGTTTGGAAGGTGATCTATAAGCTAAACTGACAGCATATTTTCTGTAAATTCACATTATCTTTCTCAGTCATGTGAGAATGAAGTCTGACATTCTCAGTAAAACATGTACATCCAACAAGGGCAGAGACTGTCAGTTGATTCCTTTGTGTTCTACTGCAGCTGCCCAGAGTGTTCTAAAGAACAACTAGAGCGCTAACAGTCCTACTTATGACAAACATATTGCACACCCGAAGCCATCTTGATTGGAGTAAAGTGGTAACTCTTAAAACATTTAATTTAAAAAGGAACAAAATGAGAGGGCTCATTTTGCCATAGAAAGTATGATTAGTGCTGCAGAAAGAAAAATTAGGGCATATTTTGAGTGACTTCTCAAATCCTCTTCTATTTCATAAAAACAATTCTGACATGCAGACGGAAACATGCACTTTCAATACCAGCAGCAGATTTCCCTGGTGAGTAGTAGCTTTACTACAATGATCTAATGAGCAACTAGAGTGCTAACATTCAGAATTTATGGCAAATGTGTGACATATCTGAATACCTTCTTGATGGAATCAAAGTAACAAACTGAAAGCATTTCCTACTGAGGAGACTGCAGTAAATATGGAAATTAGGAAACTTCAGAATAAATAAATCTCCCAGAGACAAAAGAGCCCAAATGCAGCACAAATATCACCCAGATGTAGCCCACTTGTAGCCCAATGACAGAAGTGTGCAAAACACTTCTTGTTTGTGTTTTTGCAGCTTTATATAGTGCAGACTTGTCAGGTATTGGAGTGCTTTACATGAGCAGTGGTTACATTACACAAGATCAAATTCATTTCGGTTGTAGACATGGGGAGATTAAGTGATTTGACCAGAATCACAGAATGTTGAGCTGAAGCAGAAACTCCAACCTGGTTCCCCAGTTGTAAAGTCTGCAGCTCTGGAAGTAACACCACATTCTCTCCCCTAGGTGCAACATTTAATCAATTGGTCAACTGGATAAAAAAAATATAAAGATTACAAATAATTTAAAAGTTCTTTGTCGCTATTTGAAAACTCAGAAAATATGTCCTCATTTTAGTTTTTTAGAGCACTAACCATAATTTTGATGCAAATAAGACCCTCTCATATATGTAATTTCTAAAGGAAATACTCTAGGTATTACAGTTTTGATTACATCAAGAGGACGTCAGGCGTTCCACACTTTTGTAATAAATATAGAATGTTAGCAATCTAGTTGTTCATTGGGATACTGTTGAGAGGCAGAGGCCAGGGGCACGGACTCTGAAAATTGAAGGCAGGTAGGAGAGTGCAGATGCAACAATTTGACCACACTGGGCAGGCAGGAAGGGCAGTGGCAGCACAACAGACTATGGAGGGCAGTGGAGAGGGGGCAGGGGCAACAAAACAACAATACAGGACTGGCAAGAGAGGCTGTGGCAATATAATAGACCATTGTCGGCAGAAGGAAGAGGCAGTGGTAGTACAACCATACATGCCAACAGACCCATTTCAGTCAGGAAACGTCCAATGTTTTTAAGCTCAAATGGGCTTTATTTGATCTGTCTCCTGTCTACATTCTCCTCTATTTCAATGTAACTCAAAGGGGAAAATCAATACCCCAGTTTAAATGTTCGCAAGTATGGTACATTGGATCATGGTAGGCAGGAGGAATTGGGGTAGGGACATGGACTTGGATAACAGAGGACAGGAGGGACATGGAGAGGTGCACCAAACTGACCCTACAGGGCAGGCATCAGGGTTTGCAGCAGCACAATACACCACACAGCGCATGCGGGACGGGAGTGCAGCACAACAATCCATAGAAAGCAATAGGGAGGGGACAGGACAATGCACATGGACAACAGAGAACAGAGGGGAAAGAGGCAATGGTAGCTAGCTGACCATAATGGACAGACAGGAGAGAAAGCTGCAGCATAACAGACCATAAAGGGCAGGAGGGACGGATCAGGGGCATTACAATGGAACAGAAAAGCCAGGAGGGAGGGAATAGGGGTCTGCACATGGAAACAGAGGGCTGGGGGCAAGGGGGCAGGGCAGGAGCAGCAAGATGACCATGGAGGTCAGGCAGGATGGGCACTGGAAACAAGACACACCATGGAGAGCAACAATGAGACTATGATGGCATACACACAGACCATGGAGGGAAGGTGGGAGGGGGTCAGGGGCAGCTAGCTGACCACACAGGGAAGGTGGGAGGGGCCATGGCAGCACAAAAGACCATGCATGGCAAGCGGGAGGGTTAGTGGCAGCACAATGGCTATGATGGGCAAGAAGGAGGGTGCAGGGGCATGCACAAAGGACCATGGAGGATAGAAGGGAGGGTCAGTACCTGGGCACAGACAAGAGAGTTCAGGGGAAGGGGCCTCACAACAGACCGCGCGGGGCAGGCAGGAGGAGCAGTTGCAGCACAACAGACCAGGGAGGGCAGAAGGGTGTGGCAGTAAAATGGACCATGGAGGACAGGAGGAAGGGGATAGGGGCATGGCATGTGGACAGGCAGGGTGGAGGTGGCAGGGACAGGTTACAGTCATCTGACAATGCTAGGCAAGTGGGAGGGGAGTGGCAGCTCAACAGAACACTCAGAGTAGATAGGAGTGGCAGGTCCATGGAACATGGTGGGCAAAAAGGATGGAGCAGGGGCATGCAAAAAGACATCGGAGGGCAGGGGGAAGGAGAATAGGGGCAGGAAGCTAAGCACAGAGGCTAAGCAGGAGGTCAATGATGGGCCATAGAATTGGGCAATGGAGGGCAGGAGGAGTGGACTGGTACATCATGTTAAATGGACGGCAGTGGCAGCACATCAGACCATGCATGGCAGGAGGGAGGAGGCTAGTCCATGGATTCAGACAACAGAGGATAGGGAGGAGATGGATCGGGCAGCAAGATAACTGTTCAGAGAAGGTGGGTATTAGGAACTTTATTGTTTTTAAAATGTGTGTCTGTGCGAACTACTTAAAATATGAACAAGTATGCAGCATAATCTCACTATTATTCAGGAAGAAGAGGACGTTTGTGACTGTGACTCTGGGCTCACTTGGCAGAAACACCCCCTGACCCTCCACCCCTATCGCAAAATGTAATGCCCGTGAAAAGGGTAGGTGGACGCAGTGTTATATAGAACATAGTCCTAAGAGCACAATTGAAAATGAAACCTAGATATAGTATATGGTATAAACTATGCACCAAAAAGTGTGATATAAGATGAACCGAGGCGTGAAATATAATATGCAATACATTGTGCGCAATGACAGATTCATTGGAGAGTGCGAGATAGCACAGGCACTAGCGCGTGCTATGCGATATGCGCCTTGGAGTGTAATATGCACAGGGCAGTGTTGTGTAACCTAACTAGTCTCTAAAGTTGTAATATAAAATATGTGCTGGGGAGTGTAACGTTGCATATGCACTGTGACAAAAATATGGATCCCAGATTGTAATATGTATGGCATAGCGCTTGTGCGTTATAACATGGCATCGAGGAAGGCACGTTAGATGGGGCAATATAACCCGTGCGAAGGCAAGTGTGGCATGACATATTCACGGGGTGGTGTTACAGTGCACATGGGCTAGAGAGAGTCATAGCATACGCACTAGCTGATGGAATACAACACAGAGGTGTGAGACACTTGGCGGGCACTGGTGGGTGTAACACAGCATTGGGCTTAGCCAGGAGCACGCTGTGACTCTCAAGTGAGGTTTGTCTCCTTTCCAGAGAGTAAAATAAAAAGTATTACACATCCGGCGGTGGATGTGTGTTTTATTAACTGTGAGGGGGGTTTCTTTCATAGTTTGGTCGAGTTCTTGTCGAATCCCCTTTGAATGGCTTGGTGTGCGTGTTTATTAAATGCGCCCGTCATTAGCTACCCATATTTGTATAAATAAATGACAAGGGTGTCTATTTGGAGAGTACACACCGGCGGGGGCACCGGGATTAGGCACGGTAGGGCGTCAGACACGTCAGAGCTTCACTAGCGGTGTAAATACATTCCATGTGGATTCATTCTTTGCATAGTCGCGTTTTAATGAATATCACACAAATCGTCATGGTGATAGGTACATACGGTTTGTCCAGCATGTCCTAGATGTTTCTATAAATATATATTTTTTTAAAAGTAATAAAATACAAAGGCCAGCCCCGGGGGATGAGGTCCCCGGGGCCATAAGTGGCCTGAGGAGGGGGGCAACGCAGCCCCTCCTAAAGAATAAAAGAAAAAAAAAGACCATGACCCAGGGGTTTAGGTCCTCGGGGCTGATTAAGACCTTGGGAGGGCCAAATTAATTTTTTTCAACAAAAAAAATTAGGGTGCAGGCCCTGGGGGATGGGGTCCCCAGGGCCAGTAAATTAGAAAAAGAAGGGGGGCCACACAACCCTCCTTCTTAAAAAAAATAAAATAAATAAAAGACCGGCATCGTGCCGGAGGCCACGCCCCCTCCTTGCAGCACTCTGCAAACGCGGCCAGTTGTAAGTTGGGGAACTAATTCCCCTTCAATACTGAGGGTCCCTGAGGGCCAACTAGCCCAACAGGTATCTCCAGTATGCGCCAGGGAGCTGCCTTGCAGACAGGTGTTCTGAGGCCACGCCCCTTTTTACACCTCTATGAAATGCAGCTCTGTGGCGCTTACTGGAGGTACCTAGTGGGCTAGTTTGACCCTAGGGACCCTTAGGATTCAAGGGGACTTAATCTCTCAACTTAGAACGGCCGCAGGGCGCGTTTACACAGTGGTGAAGGGAGGGGACGGGGCCTGAGGTGACGTGTGCAAACACGCCCTGTGGCGCGTTTTAAGTTGGGGAAATAATTCCCTTTCAATCCTGAGGGACCCTGGGGGCCAACTAGCCCACCAGGGGCTTCCAGTAAGCGCCACTGCTCTGCGTTGCAGAGAGGTGGTGCAGGCCGTGCCCCTTTTTACACCTCTCTGCAATGGCGCTTATTGGACGTACCTAGTGGGCTATTTTGCCCCTAGGGATCCTCAGGATTCAAGGGGACTTAATATCCCAACTTAAAAAATGGCCACAGGGCGTGTTTACACAGTGGGGAAGGGAGGGGACGGGGCCTGAGGTGACGTGTGCAAACACGCCCTATGGCGCGTTTTAAGCTGGGGAAATAATTCCCCTTCAATCCTGAGGGCCCCTGGGGGCTAACTAGCCCACCAGGTGCTTCCAGTAAGCGCCACTGAGCTGCGTTGCAGAGAGGTGGTCCAGGCCGTGCCGCTTTTTACACCTCTCTGCAACACAGCTCTGTGGCACTTACTGGAGGTACCTAGTGGGCTAGTTGGACCCTAGGGACCCTCAGGATTCAAATTAACTTAATCTCCCAACTAAAAACGGCCACAGGGCGTGTTTACACAGTGGTGAAGGGAGGGGACGGGGCCTGAGTTAACATGTGCAAACAAGCCCTGTGGCGCGTTTTAAGTTGGGGAAATAATTCCCCTTCAATCCTGAGGGACCCTGGGGGCCAACTAGCCCACCAGGTGCTTCCAGTAAGCGCCGCTGCGTTGCAGAGAGGTGGTCTACGCCGTGCCCCTTTTTACATCTCTCTGCAACGCAGCTCTGTGGCGCTTACTGGAGGTAACTAATGGTCTAGTTGGACCCTAGGGACCCTCAGGATTCAAGGGGACTTAATCTCCCAACTTAAAACGGCCACAGGACGTGTTTACACAGTGGGGAAGTTAGGGGACGGGGCCTGAGGTGACGTGTGCAAACACGCCCTGTGGCGCGTTTCAAGAGGTAGTTTTAATCCCCTGCCCTATTATATAGTAGGGGCTTGCAGAGGATGTCATGCTGATCACAGGGGGACCCCAACGCATAGTGTTCCCTAGTGTATGTAGGTGTTTTCACTGTATTCTGAGTGTCTTTTAACATAGCACTGACTCTAGGACTGGTTAGTCAGACTCAGTTACCACCAGTATCTGTCTGAAAAAATTGAGGGTACAGGATGATTTTGCAACAAGGCCTCTTTCTGCTCTTCTGTTTGTTCTTTCTGCACGTTATCCTTCTTCCTGCACTTTTCTTCGTCTTTGAGGACTTCTGTTGCTTCTTTCTGCATTTCTTTTTTTTCTTTCTGTACGTTTCTTCTTCTTTCTTCACATGTCCTATCTCTGCGGGCATAGTTAGAAATTAGCATTTAAAAAACCTTTGAAATTCACTGAAAAAAACATAGGTTTCAGGCACGTTATAGTTAGGAATTAGCATTTAAAAAACCTTAGAAATTCACTGAAAAAAACATAGGTTTCAGGGGCGTTATAGTTAGCTGGACTTTTCACTCATACAAAACCATTGAAATTCCCCCGTTATAGTTAGTTCAGCTAACTATAACTCGCGCGCCCGCAATGCACTGCTGATGACGTCACATATTACATCACTCATGACATGGTCAGTGACATCACTTATGACATCACTGATGACATCTCAAATGACATCACTCATGACATCATCCTTGTGATAGAGTGGCAGACCTCCTCTCCCCCTAATATAACCTTTGATACACACATTCAAAAATAGAAACTAACATTTTCAAAACAATGGACATACCAATATCAGTTACAACAACCTATTCAGTAATTCTAAGATCCACATACACATGCACTCATTCACCAACAGTCCTATACAGTCACTCATACATGTACTCACTCATCATATGTACTCATACACCTATACATCCTGTTACACAACGCCACTCATCCATAGAGTTACTCACACACATAGTCACTCATGCTAATAAAGAATCAAACATCCATTTACTTGCATATACAGTTATACACACACCACCACACTTACTTCTACAGAAACTTACACATGCTTAGTCTTTTAAACAATCACTTATAGAAACACATACTTATTCATACAGGAACTCTTTCAATCTCTCACTCTCACATATACTCACTTATATACACCAATAGTCACATATACTAGTTTAAAACATATGTAGTTACTCATAAAGACACTATTGAGACAGTCATTCACTCACTAACACACCCATGCACACACTCATCCACCCATACAGTCCTGCACACATGCTGTCTTCAACACATACAAACAGTGAGTCAGTCACTCATTCATGCACCTATGCACTACGTAATACCCCCCACCGAACCATACAGACACTCAGACACTCATACTGATACTCAAAAAAACAACTAATAACCTATATAGACACTCATGTAGCTACTCACCAACCCATGCAGCCACTTATACACAAAGTGAGAGACTGATACAGATATTCACATATTTAAACATTACTCACTAAGCCATGTATTCACTAAGATACACTTAATCAGTCAGTTATACAATCAATTTTTCAAAAACAAATCATCCATTGACACACTTATATACCCATTTATTCTTCCATCGACCTTGAGATATACATATAGAAAACATATGTAATTTTCAGAAAAACACACATTCACTGGATGATGTCATCAGTGATGTCATCAGTGATGTCATTTGAGATGTCATGAGTGATGTCATGAGTGATGTCACTGACCATGTCATGAATGATGTAATATGTGACGTCATCAGCAGTGCATTGCGGGCGCGCGAGTTATAGTTAGCTGAACTAACTATAACGGGGGAATTTCAATGGTTTTGTACGAGTGAAAAGTCCAGCTAACTATAACGCCCCTGAAACCTATGGTTTTTTCAGTCAATATATATGTATATACTTAATTTACATTAATAATTTAAACTATTTTAAATTATTTTTATTTTTTCATTTTGGTATATATTTGCCTAGTAATTTTCATTTTTAAGGTATTTTTAATATGCTTAATGTAAATTGGTAAATGTTTTAAATATTTTTTTTATACATTTCAAAGTCTATCTATCATCTATCTATCTATCTATCTATCTATCTATCTATCTATCTATCTATCTATCTATCTATCTATCTATCTATCTATCTATCTATCTATCTATCTATCTATCTATCTATCTATCTATCTATCTATCTATCTATCTATCTATCTGTCTATCTATCTATCTATCTATCTATCTATCTATCTATCTATCTATCTATCTATCTATCGATCTATCCATCGTCTATCTAGCTATATATATATTTATATATTTATGTCACATTATTAATTGTAACAATTTTTTATTATATTACTATTTTGTAGGTTAACATTTTAAGTAAATTATAAAGCTATATATATATTAATAGTTCGATATGCTTACTTTTTTTATGATATTCTGTTTAATTTCATTTTGGCATGATATTTTGGTAGGTTACATACAAACTATGTAAACTAGATATTTTTATTGATGACATTTTTGACATAATATTCTTGTTTCACGATATCGTGGTAAACAATATTTTGTCATTCAGCCCCACTGTAAAAGGAACTACAACAAAGCAGCCCTCACTCGTACGATTTGGTAATAATTACATTTGACGTGAACAATATGTTCCACCAGTCAGTGTGTGTTAATATATCTAATTATGATATAATGATCTTGAGTTCTGATTATGAAACACTCCAGGTATTCTGAGAGATGATACTTGGAATTGTGATTACAAGAAATCATAACAATGTGAACAAAGGTTTCAAGACATATTGAAAAAATCGTCTCATCCTCCATTAACTGCTTTCAGGCAAACACATTTAATAAAATATCCATCTTGTGTTTGCATCTATGCGACTCTCCTTTGATCATGGATTTAAAATTACTTTACGGGCTGTGAAGAGTGCTTGAGGTTTTTGGAGAAACCAAAGGTGATCTCTACTTTACTCTCATTATATTGTGGATTTGGTTTTCTTTATGCATGTTCTACATCAAAATACTTCTAAAGTTTAGTTTAGATGTTCTGCGCTAAACAGCGAGGGCATGCAATAAGTCATTAAGTGAGCAAAGGTGATAATGATGCCATATGATGATAAATTGCAGCCACTAAGTGGCACACCAAACACATGGAATGTTCAGAGCCATTGTTAAATATACCACTGCGACTGACTAGCCATAATCTATTAGGAGATCTATCAGCAGATGCTACATATCGGTCGTGGAAGTTTATTTCCTCCAGCTTGGTAAAAGAGCTGTCATGGTTACAACATCTTCAAATTTCCGGTTGGGTCAATTCTCTTTAGGGTTAAAAATGTATCCAGGATAGGATCTGCATGATTGAGATACCCAAATACTTGTAATCAGAAACTTTACAGAGTGGCACTCCTAAAAACATCCAGATATGGCCACTCTCTTTTTCCCAAAAGGAGACACATTTGTCATCAATTTATTCTCTTTGCGACTGATTTATTGTTTGTGGTGCGTTTTTTACTTCCTGACTTCTATCCCTGTCTTAAATAAGTTTGGGACTGTCTATTGACATTCTGTGCAATTTGGGATCAACACATTTTTCTAATAATTAGATTTTGCTCAACAATTGCTTATTAAAATATTTGCAGAAAAGGAACAGGATCTTGATTCACTTATAGACCATTCTCAGGCTTTCCCTGCTTATCTCAAGATACTGGCCGCACTCCATTTCATGGGCACAGGTTCTTTCTATAGGATCAGCTCAGACAATAAAGACATCTCACAGTCAAGCTAGTCTCGATGTTGGCATCAGGTACTGAGATGCATCAACAGAACAGTGCACCAGTTTATTTCCATGTCACTCTCACTGGAGCAAAGGCAAATGGTGGAAGGGAAATTTTCAGACATTTGCCCATTTCCCATCATGTGGTAGGAGTACTTGATTGCACCAATGTGGAATTTTAGCCACCTCGCTACGCAGCATGCTTTCTCCACAACATACGCACCTCTGTCTCTCCATCAAGGTACAAGCTGGCTGCGATACCAGGGGTTGCTTCACTGATGTGTATGCTACCTTTCATGGAAGCACACACAGTTGTTACATCATCTGTCAGCCGCCTCTTGCACCTTGGCATGTTGCCAGGGATTATGGTTACATGTGCTCATTGGTAAGTAATACGATCTCAAACTGGAGCTTCATGTGGGTTCGGGGGCCCCTTAGGCTGTGTTGAATACAGACCTATTTTTCAGATAAACTGTGTGTCTGCTCACTGGACTCTACTGAAACCTTTGAGCATGTAAACTGTAACTTTTAGTGGTGGAGTACCTTGAAAGATTTTGGTTTTGGGAAGAGGATGATGGTTGATCTATAGACAATGTATCAATCCTCCCTGGAAGTAGATTGGTGAATGATACTGTGCCCTCAGAAATTAGCATTGAGAGGGGCACAGTACAGGGTTTTCACATTTTGTACGAATATTTGATATTTATAGTGAACTTCTTGCACAAAGTTTGATGCAAAATGAGAGGCCTTTACTACTTCAACTGCCACAGGTAAACAATCAAACTTTTCAGATATGTAGAAGATTTGGTAGTGTTGACATCTTATTCCAAGCAGTATGTGCTTCAAGTCAATGAATTGGCTGGGGAATTTGGAGAGATATCAGGTTATTCTGTAAATCTAAATATCATACAGTGGTCTACAATTCTGATTATGCCTCCTTTCATCCTTGATGGGAGATGGGATACTTAGAAGGGTGATTATGAGTGTTCTATTCTTTTTTTTTTTTCAAGAAATCTGAATAGGATGACCTATTGAAAATATAGGTTTGTTTTCCACTGATTTTTTTCATATGTGCACATTTATTAAAAGTATCAATCCTCCCAAAATATAGTTTTTGGTGGATCCATCTCCATTTTCCTTGATAGGAAGGACATCACAAATCTTCAAGAAATAGATCAAAAACAGCTGAGATGACTTCTGCTACACTCCAATAGTGTAGGGTTTCTTGATAAGTTCCCTATACCAAAATATTTCAAAAGGGAAGCTTAAACATTCTATACTCACTTGCCAGATTATTGTATGAATTTATGTGACCAGCATGAATATCATACTATGGCAAATTTCTAATCACAGTGGAATTCATCAGACACTAAGAGGGCTCAACAGAGTTCTTAAACAGATCACAGCGGCAAATGCTCATGGTCAATGGTGGGGAAGTTTTCTTTCAGCTTGGAGGACCTTCTGTCAAGATTTAAATATCTGTGAATTGCTACATGGGTTGTTTCTCTAAAACTGGAAATGTGGACCAATGCGTTCCAAAAATGTGAAAGGGAGTTAAGGATGGTGGACCCTTCCAACAAGAAGATAGCTAAGTGGTATAAATGAAGAGGTCCTGGAAGAAGGCATGGCACAGGTGACAGAAGAGTGGCCAGCTTCTTGATAATAAAAGAGAAATGGCAGAAATATGCAAATATATGATGTATATGTTTATTATAGCTTATAACACACATGCTGCAGAATTTACCATCTACTAGATGCCAAGGCATTGAATTGGAGTACATTTCGAAATCAGTTGCAAAGTTACATAGCATACATAGAAGTTAACTCATTCAGGTTTGAATTGTTATGGCTGGGTGGATAAGTTTACCAGAACCAGGTTGAGCAAGCAATTGGAAGGCTTAATACACATTAAACATATGCAATCAACATAACAGATGAGAGCGGCAGCAAACATGAGAAAGAGAGAGCAAGAGAGAAAGAGAGAGGTGTTTTCTTGAATTGAGGCCTTATGACAGGTAGGTCTCAGATCTCGATTTGAACTGTATCAATGATTGGTAGTGGCATGTTTGCCTGGGTGGCTTGCTCCTGCGATGGTGTGGCTGAAACATACAACCCATGAGGTGGTATTGAAGGGAGATGGATGAAGGGACGGCTTTTATTAAGGGACTGATTTGATGTAAGGAGATGTTCACTGCTGCTCATACTCACAAGTTCATGATAAAGTTCTCATCCCACAGCAATCCCAGTTTTCGTCCTTTTCTGTTGTTTGAAACTTGTACTCGAAAGACATGTAGGTGTGTGACGATCTGTTGTACCTGATGTTATTCATGAAAGCAATGTGTTTACAATATGTGTGTTGCATGTGTTTATTTCATTATTGCTACCAGTAGTCATGCTAGAGCGAGCCATCCTCGCTGGTGGTCTTTGGTCATATTTGGCATGTTATGATTTGATATATAATTCTAGGCCTGTACTGCCTCCTGTGTTCATTGTCTCCTGTGGCAGGCTGCATGTGGGTTCCTCTTCTGAAATACTGGAATTAAGAAGCAAAGGTTGTTGTACCTACCTAATTACCTATGAAGATTCCTTATTAACATTTAGCGACGACATGGGGGCTTATAGAGTCCACAACAGGTTTGCGAGACGGATGCCTGTTTTGAAGTTATCGACTGCCGCTTCCTGGCTTTCTCATTGACAGGCGCTATGAGTTTGGCAGTGTCTGTGCATTTCTCTTCTGTCATGATTCGAGCTGGACCCACTGCCCTAATTGCTGTTCTGTCATCGGTAATGCGCATCCGCACACATATTAGAGCACGATCTGCCATGTGCAGAGATGGAGTCCTTAGTAATGGCTGCTTGTTCAGGGCCATGCCATCACGCTAAAGACACTCGGAGGCCATCTTTATTCAGCCATTTTGCATTGGGAACCATTTTTTTCCAATTTCATTTGCAGATAAGACTTTTGGCATTGCATACAGTTACAGCCTAACTAGTAAATTCTCAAAGGTACTTTTGATTTTATTCTGGTCTCCTTTCGACAAAAATTTCACTATACCTGCTTATGTTTAAGCACCTCCTTTTTATTTTGTGTTTTTATTTATTTCCATTGCTATTTAAAATCCCTTAACAAGTGTTCTTAGAAACGCAATACCCATAGCTTTCAGCAACTTTGCGCGGATCTCACTGTTTCTTCAAAATCCTGGAAAACCGTCTGTCAAATGGAATGCGTGTTCGAGATCTTTTGAAAATTATTTAATCGTTGGTTCTGATTAATTTGAACCAAAGCATAAGGTTGCAATATTATTTTGTCATTTAAGCCATGAGGGCGACACATTTTTGACAATTTTCCTAAAGCTATTGCCTCATCTGGCAAATCCAGGGATTTGAATGAATTCTCAGAAGCTATTACTAGGCTAAGGCTGAAATTTGCAGAGGAACCTAGTGTGCCAACACAAGGATGTAAGGGTCAGATGTACAACCATTCACTTTTGCGAGTTGCAAATTGCGATGAATTTCGACTCGCAAAAGTGGATGTACAACAGTGTCTCAGACACTGTTTGCTATTCCCAATGGGGTTGCAAAATGCATGCCTCATCAATATTCATGAGGCAAGTGGTATTTGCGACCATGGCTAGCACTCCCAGGGATGGTGGATTGCTGGGGTCAGCACACCACCATGTCTGTGACTACTGTTTAAATAAAGTTTTTGTTTTTTAAATGCTGCACGTTTTCCTTAAAGGAAAACAGGATACATTTAAAAAAGAAAAATGAAACTTTTCAGTTTCATTTTTTGATTCCTTTTTTTTAAAAATATTTTTTATTGAGAATTCATGTTACATTATATCAATACAATATGAAATAAATTTAACTAAATAAGAAGGCTGAATGAGATATAAACAGATTACAGAAGTAGCAAGAAAATATGGATAAAGCTAGAACAAGGCATGTAGAAGTCGGTTGACAAATTACATTTCTAAAATCTAATTGAAATTGGAGGTTGTAAATCATTAAATGGTGTGGCGTAAATATGATAATGAAATTGAAATTCATATGATAAACATCATGCCAGCTGCCACAATCAAAGGAGGAAAGAGAGAGAGAACGAAGGTATAGCTGATGAAAGTATAAATATTAGGGTATAGTCATAGCCATATTCTGAAGATCGGTGAGGTTACGACAATCTTCAACCCCAGTTCTCTTAATTTTTTTCCCTTAAGTTGATACAGAGCCGCCTCCACATTATGAATACCCAGAAATCTGGATAGCCACATTTGAAAGGTTGGGGCCTGTGTATCTTTCCAAGCTGCTGAGATTAAGATTCTAAATACAGCAGTAGAGATAAAAATTAGGGCTTCGATCTCAGTATTTAATTTCAATTGACTTTGACATCCGATAATCATTAGTGTCGGAGACAAGGTTATCTGTGCATCCAGCAGTCCTGACCAGAATGATTCGATCTCTATTCTGATGGATTCTAATTTCTCGCACTTGTAAAACATGTGAGTAATGTCGGCTGGGCCTTTACAGCATCTGGGACAATTGCTGTTCTCCCTCTTGCCCCAGTCGTGAAGTTTAGAGGAGGTGTAATAGAGATTAAATAATGTTTTAAAATGTTGAGCTCTTAAATTAGAGGAGCGTAAGAATCTTCTATCCAATTCAAGAGCTCTATCCAGGTCAATATCCGGATCCTCCAACTTTGCAGCCCAGGCTGCCTCGGTTTTACCGATATCGTCCTGGAATTCCTGCAGAAACAGCCTGTACACACCGTTGATACTAGGATCAACAACCTTCAGATAATCCAATACCTTACACCTCTCCCTTAAGACGATTCGGGGCCTTATTGATCTGATACTGCTGACCACCTGAGCGTATTTATAATCTTGTATACCCTGAAGGGAGTACCTAAGTCTTAATTCTTCAAGAGTTCTACACTCATCTCTGAGAATTACTTGCCCCAGTGTCAGGATACCTTTTCCTGCCCAGTGTCTCCAGGACCCATCGTTGCTTAGATTGGGAAAGAGGCCTGAATTCCAGAATGGGGTATGGTGATTGTATTTGGAGATTGAAAATACTTTCTGAGTTGCGGCCCAGACCCCCCATATTCCTTCGAGTGTCTTAAGTCTCGACTTACAATAATATTTCCTTTCAGTTCTTCTTAGTAGGACACCAGTGGCCTCGCTGCCAAGTAATAATTCAAAGATAGATGGAATCGCGTCTTGTCTTCTCTGGAAGTTTGAGCTTCTTCCCGCTGGTTCAAATAAGATGGCCATCTGTGTAAGAAGACAAGACCAATGATAGTATCTAACGTTTGGCATTCCCAGACCGCCCCTTTCCTGAGGTAGTGACATATATTTCAAAGATCTTCTGACCTTACCATATTGCCACAGGAAATTCATAAAGATGGATTCTATTTCCTTAATGATTTTCCCCTCTATTTTAAAGGGAATCGACCGAAATTTGTATAACACCTTGGGAAGCATGGTCATTTTGATTACATTGACGCGACCAATAATTGAGAGTTGTAATGTGTCCATTCTTTTCAGATTCTCCTTCATGGATTCCATGAGAGGGATGAAGTTGTCTCTAATTATTAACTCTGGCTGTGCGTTGATCGTTATCCCCAAATAAACCACAGAGTCAACAAATCTGGCGTCTAGCTTATTTATGTTCTTGGAACAGAGTACCTGTGTCTTGCCCACATTTAGACGATAGCCGGATTGTTCGCCGAACTTACTCGTGGTACCCACTACTTCTCGCATAGCAGTTTCGGGATCAGTAGTAATGACAGCAAGATCGTCTGCATATGCCAAAATTTTTGTTTGAAATCCATTTGTAACTACCGGTTTAATTGCTGTGTTGTTGGTTATTTGGCGTATTAGGGGGTCGATGTATAGTGCAAATAGTATGGGTGAGCATGGACAGCCCTGCCTTGTCCCCCTCGTGATAAAGATCTTATCTGAACTCTCGCCCATCATTTGAATTTTCGCCACTGGGGTGGCATACATGGCTTGAATAGCCTTCATAAACCTTGGTCCAAACCCCAATTCGACGAGCACACTCCACAAGAATTCCCATCTGATGCGGTCGAAAGCTTTCTCCGCATCTAGGAGGATCATTGCGACCCCTCCTTCCCCGGCAGCATGGATATCAAACAGCGTAATAGCTCGTCTTATATGATCTGTGGTTCCCCTACCAGGAATGAAACCGTGCTGCCAAGGGGAGACCAGGGACCCAACGATCCGTCCAAGGCGGGTTGCCAAGATCTTAGCATATAATTTATTATCGGCATTTATTAAGGATATGGGCCTGTATGAGCCCGGATTTTCCGTGGGCTTACCTTTTTTATGAAACACCACTATATTGGTGTTCATCCATGACTCAGGGATTAAACCTGTATTTATAACCCCATTAAGGAGGTCAAGCAGAAGTATTGATGTTTCTTCGAATAAGCTTTTGTAGAGCTCGATTGGTAGACCATCGGGGCCTGCGGCCTTCCCTGCTGCTAGATCTTGTAAGGCAGCTGAAAGTTCATCCATAGTAATAGGTTGTTCTAGATTTTCTCTGTCGTCATGGGCCACTTTGATCCCTGATCCTGTCCACTCAACCAATGGCTCCACTCTCCCCATATCTTCCAGATACAATATTTGATAGTATCTTTTGAAGACATCTATAATATCCTTTGGCTGCTCATAAATCCTGCCGAGCTCTGCTATGCGTGGAATGATATTTTTTGACGTTGCTTGTCTGATACGTAATGCCAAACCTTTCCCAGCTTGCTCCCCCGTCTCATAGATATTCCTTCTCTGTGTTTGGTATTCAGCAGCAGCTTTTTCGGCTAATTGCTTTTGTATCTCAGCTTTGATAGTACTCACTTTTTCTAAGCTTATAATGTCCGACCTTCTTTCCATTACATCTTTCCTATGCTGTTCCTCCGCTGCTATTAATTTATTCATTAATTGCTTTCTTTCTAAGTTAAGACGTTTCCAGTTACGAGAGGTGTAGCTACTAGTTTCTCCCCTTAAGGCAGCTTTATAGCAGTCCCAGACAGAGTTTCGCGATGCACTATATCTGTTAGCATCAAAAAAGGCCTGTGACCAATTCTTCATATATGCTATATATGTACTGTCGGTTAAGAGCTTCTTGTCAAAAGTCCATGGCCTCAATGGTTTAACTGGTCTATTGATTGCTATTGTTAATAACAGTGGATTATGGTCTGAGATAATCTTGGGTAATTTGCTAATTTCTACTGTGCTAATCTCAGTGGCGGTAATCATAAAATAGTCAAGCTTGGAATATTTCTTAAAGGGATGGGAAAAATATGTATAACCTGGGTGCCCTGATTCTATGCTGCCCCAAACATCCCTTAAGCCATGTGAATCCATCATTGAGCGTACTGCCCGATACACCCGGGGTTTACGCCCAGTGTAGCCTATTCCCCCTTCGAAATCTGCAGAGATATTAAAATCCCCGCAAAGCACTATCGGTGCTGGCCAGGTTGCTAGCTCCATCTCAATATGATTGAAGATATCAGGGTCGTCGCTGTTGGCCCCATATATGCTACAGATTGTAGTACCAGAATTCATTTCACATAATGCCCAGCGCCCCATGGTGTCAGCCTTGGATCGTTTAGCTCCCCCCAAACCGATTTTACCAATGATAGCAACCCCCCTAATGGTGGAAGTTTGGGAGGAGCAGGATAAAATCTCGAATCCTTTTACGTTTAACCAATGCCTTTTCCCCCACGGCAAATGGGTCTCCTGGATACATATGATATCTGTATGTGTAAATTTAACAAATTCCTCTAATCTGTCTCT
Source organism: Triturus cristatus (assembly GCF_964204655.1). Taxonomy (NCBI): domain Eukaryota; kingdom Metazoa; phylum Chordata; class Amphibia; order Caudata; family Salamandridae; genus Triturus; species Triturus cristatus. The sequence goes on from NC_140590.1 coordinate 1,459,035,454, forward strand.
TTTTTTCCAATCATTTAGGCCCCCTATATTTATAGAACATATCTTAAGTTTTGCCATTCTTTTGTTTTAAATCCTTCCTTATCGGGCTCCCAGTTGGTATAATAAAGAAACGTTTGACTGCATACCTTGTTACGGCTTTAAATCTTAATCTAATTATATTTACAATAGTATCTTGAGTTCTCTTTTTTTGATTTTCACCCCCACAGCACCTGCCCATCCCACCCTCTTCAACCCCTTCTCCCACCCTGACCCTCCCACCCCCCTGAACCACCCATTGAGGCATCCTAGGTCCAGCCGGATCTAGGTGTGGGCGTCTGTGTGGTCAGTTCACCATGATCGCCTCCAGAGCCACAGCGCCCGCCATCGGAGTATAGAGAAAAAAAAAGAAAAAAAAAAAGAAAGAAAAAGTGAAGTAGGACACACGTGGGCAAAGCCCGAGCTAAGACCGGGCCGTCTGTGCCGGTCAGAGATCGGAAGAGGACAGCTGGATCCATTCCCTGACATCGGGACTTTTAGGAACCAGGAGGCAAGATGGCGCCTGAGTGAGAGGACGCCGCAACATCGCCTCACAGACCTCTGCGTCCCGCTTCGGAGTGTCGGAGTATTGGAATTTTAATCGCCGCGGTGAACGCCCAAGGCCCTGCACTATCGGAAGCATCGGCAATATCGGCAGTGTCGGAAATGACAGATGTAGCGCAGCTGCGGTGATGCGGTGATGTAGCGTTGCGAAGCTGGGAAAAAAGCATCGGCGCTAGTTACAGGGATGAGAGAGTGAAACCCGCGCGGCAGCAACGGCAGTAACGGCTATCCAGCCCGCAGATCCTCGATGCCTGCCTCTGTTTAGCTCTACGTACCCGGTTTCCTTTGGTTGCTGCATTGGTGCATCGGCGCTCTGGTGACGGACCTTTCCGATCTGTGATCCAACGACCTGCCGTATAGCAATCAGCTTCTTCCGGAGACGATGGAGACGACAGGGACGACGGTGCTGAGTGTGCTGCTCTAGTGACGGGGGGTCAAGAGCAAGAAAAGACAGGAGGTGAGGCTGACGAGGCTGCAAGGAGCACATACTTCGAATGTTTGTCTGAGCTCGTAATTGTGGAAACTAGTGCCTCCACCTTAGCAATTGACCCGAGAAGGAAAACCCACGAGTATCGACACAGGATTTTTGCTTATTCACGGAGAGAATTATTTTCCTTCAATACGAATTTCCATAAGCTATCGAACTTCTCAGTACACCCCTATGTCCTTAATTAGGTAAAGCGGCCACTCTTTACCTTTGTTTGACGTGCTCCCGTCTGCGAGGGGGGGGCGGGAGGAGCCTTTACTATCGGATGTATGACTGTATGACTGTAGGAGCTGGAGGTTACTCAATTAAGAAAGTAAACCCTGTTTTTCTAGCAAAAGCCTACTCAGCTTTGTTTAAAGCTCCACAGCTTTCAGTTTTCTGCTCAGTTACATCTGCAACTGGTCATGATTAACAGGGGCAAAGAAAACATATCTGCACCTCATACCATGAATGTCAATCACTGAACAATCACTGAGCTGAGCTGAGCAGAGCAATCTAGTTAATCCGAAATGGGCAGAGCTCCATCGCGATGAGGAGAGTGGGCGGACCTATAACTAGATAGCTTGATAAATAAGTAAATAAGTATTGCAGTTGAAAGGGGCTAAAGGGAATCTAAAACTCTTCTAGCTGGTTGCAATGAGAGGAGGGTCAGAAAGGAGCGGAAAAAAAAAATTCGTGGTCAGTTTAAGAAGCAGTCAAAACGGAGATTATTATCGGAAACTCGACGCTTAAACATACATATGCCGCTTATCTCTGGCCCGACCAGGCAGCAATCGTTGAAAGTAACTATTCAAACCAAACTTGGACTCCATCACTTCACAAATGTGACAGGCTGCATCTACATGAGTGAGCGCAAGATACCGCCAAGATCACTGTCTCCGGCTCACGTAAAGTTGATAAAGGGATTCTCTAAAGGAGTTCAAGTCATACAGGAAGCACAGCAAGTGATAAAGATTAAGATCAAGATTAAGGTGCAAGGAGAAGTGCCCACTACAGCCTTTTCTCCGCTCGGCACCCAATTGCTTTGTATTTCAATGCTTGGACCCAGTGATATATCCAGCAGACGGACCGCTATGGAAGACCAGGTCCATGGGGCTGGTGCCGGGGATGCAGCAATAGAGTCGCCGTCAGCATTGAAGGAGCCAATAAAGCACTGTGAAATTAATCTTGGAAACCTGGGGAAAAAAAAAACCCAGAGAATAAGCGTGAACTGTCAAGGGTCTCAAGCAACCCAACGTTAATTTCTAGAAGCATAGAGGGAGATGCCTATACACCCCAAATTGAAATCGATAATGCAGTGGACGATCTTAAACCGAAGGAAAAAAACTTTGGTACACGATTAGAGACAAAGGGACCAGAAACTCGGGGGGCTAAGGCGAAGGAAATTAAAAGCAAACTACGAGAGGAGGGGAAGGGGAGCGAGAAAGATAAAGATAAAAACAAACCCAAACTTAAAGTCCCAGATCAAGAAAAAGAGAGAGTCCCAGATAAAGACAGAGATAAAGATAAATGCAGAAATAAAGAATTTGAAAAAGAAAATCAAAAAACCATGGAGAAAAATAAAAATTACCTCGCTGAAAAAGAGAAAATCCAACATAGAGACAAAGAGGTGGAAGATTCTACCGTACCAACAGACGACGCAGAATTGATGGCAAAAAAAGCCAAGCGGTTACAAACTATCAAGAATCTCAAAGCTAATGCTAAAGCTACCACTACTTACCAACCCAATACACCACAGTCTAATATATATTTAGTATTTTTAGTCCGATAGTCAAGGAAGCGGTGAAAAAACTTCCAGAACATTCAATATCGGTTGAGCTATCTAAGAATGATGAGAATAAAATGTTATATCCGGAACTAAACTTGGAACCATCTATAAAGTCTCCTATAAAGCAACCTGCCAATATTGATACCCCCAGCCCCATACAGTATCCATCTACCGAGAAGCTGAGACAATCTGAAGCGGAAAATCAATCCGAGGGTTCGGAGGCAGAAATATATGAGACCGGTCTATTTACACCAAGTGAGACTAGCGATGATAATATCAACCCTGCTCGAGATTCAACACCTGAAGGCACGGACTCCGCAGACATCAAGAAAGCTAGTGCTCCAGATCAATCTAACACTCCACGCGGGAAAAAATTTGAGAAAAGGCGAACACGAAATCTACGGCACAACAAGTCAAATCTCGAAGAAAGCTTAGAGCAAGGAAGTTTGACCCGGCAAGGTATCAGAAACATGAATAAATCCAATTATGACGATGAAGCTACATCGGCTCAGCACAGTGGAGAAGAACCAAATGGTTACGATAACCAGCAACAACATGGCTCGGCTACTAGAAAAGAGAAATTGGCTGAACCTTCCTTAAAAGATATTTTGACGACTATTAGAGACCTTCATAAGGATATAAAGAAAGACAGTGAGAGGAATCACTTTGCCATTCAGAAGCTAGAAGGAGCGGTCAACAAAATTGGCAGTACCTGTATCGAAATATCGGAAAGGATGGGATCTTTAGAAACCCGTACCGAGTATTTAGAGAACGATGTTGCTTGCCTTCAAAAGAAAGAAAAATCTCAAGAAGGGGTTATTCGAGACTTAATGTTTAAGCTCGAAGACCAGGAAAATCGTTCAAGAAGAAACAACCTCCGGTTCCTCGGTATTCCGGAAGCCGTCGAGAGAAATGATCCTAGGGGATATATTTGCTCTCTTTTGAAAAAAACTTTCCCTGAGTTAGAATCCTGGGATTTCGATAAAGAAATTCAGCGGGTCCATCGCTTCCCCCTAACACAACATAAACAAGCCAAGAATTCCACCACATACCCAAGGGCAATGTTAGTGTATTTTGGTAACTTTCTGCTACGGGAAGCCATAGACGATCTAGCACGGCCTACCAGCAAACGGGAATATAATGGATTCTCCTTTGTAAGACCAGACTATGCACATCCAACAGTTGAAAGAAGATGGAGAATGCGACAGCTTTACACCCCTTTTGAAAAAGCTGGGGCTACTGTGTTCTTACAAAACCCTTCCCGCTTGAAAGTAATCTTTAAAGGTACCACGCGTTTTTTCAACAGCGAAATTCAAGCGGAAGCCTACCTGCAAGAAATTCTTGATTCTGAAAGGAAAGCTAATCAACAACATTAAGGGGGTTAGCTAACCGACTGTGACCTAAAGGTTAAGCACTTTCATTTTTTGATTCCAATAAATGTTTATTGATTTTTACAAAAGCAATACAAAGAAAACAAGGCAAGACAAACAACAAAACTGCAATAAATCTTGCGTCATTACGCAGAATTGATAGAAGGTAGTAGTTCTGATAATACTATTTGGGCATTGGTTCTTACAAAAGATACAGTTGAGACAACAGAGATAACATAACAAAACAGATAAGTGTACACATGTTGAGCTGCCTAATGTAGTCTGTTTACCATCAAGTCATTTTTTTTAAGAGCAGGCAGTGGTCCCTCGGACCCCTTCCTGTTTGCGAGTGGTTTACCACCTACTTGAATCCGGTGGCATAGCGAGCACTTGACCCACGTCTGGGCGTGATGAGCAAAAACAGTTATGGATTAAACCCAGATCTGTGACTGAGGGTGAATGTTTGATTAGTTCAGCATTCCGTCCATCATTTGTTCTTTTTGCTTTTGTCAACCGAAGTGGAAAGGGTATGCCCAGATGTGGATCCTGAGCTCACTGTGCCACTAGATTCAAGCTAACCTGGCTGATGAGGGCTGATACCCCGAAACTGGTCCCATGATGCTTATTTCTGGTGTAGGGAGGACCTGCCCTGGGAGTTCGGGCTGGACTGTTTCCGTGGGAAGCAAGGTCAAGACTGATTTGCATTTGGCTGGGTCCAAACTGGGGTGGTGTGGTGGGCAAAACAATCAATAGATTAAACTGAGATCTGTGACTTAGGGTGAATGTTTGATTTGTTCAGCACTCCATCCATCATTTGTTCTTTTTGCTTTTGTGTGGGCGGGTGGCACAGGAGGCAGGCTGGATGTGAGCTCCTCTTCTGAAATACTGGAATTAAGAAATAGAGGTTGTTGTACCCACCTTATTGCCTGTGAAGATTCCTTCTTCACACTGTCCCAGTAATAGGATTTCTGTTCTTGAGTCATTTTATTTCAATACATTGTCCGCCATCCACATCTTAATGCTTTTGTGGCCTTTGCTTATGTTTTAATTGGTTGGGATAGACTGTGAGAATGATGTATATTCTTTGTATCGTCCACTTGAGAGTTCAATTGGAGTTGGTGGGGCATAGCAGAACCATGGGAGGTTTTAATATAATGGTAAAGAGAGGAGGGGGCCCTGTGGGACTCTACAGTTGATCGTATGTCAATGGGAAAGGAGTTCTCCAATTCTCAGTTTCCAACAATATTTACACAGGAAGAATTATTTTTCACCCTCCTGGCGTAATGGGCCAGGAGGCAAGGCATTATAGTATTACAATTAGGGCAACACACCTTTGTGTGGCTCTTTCCACAATATAGATAGGGCCAGTGCCAATTAAGTGCTCCCACTATCCTAAGAGGGTGTTCCCTCATTTGCACCATGGGTGGACTGGCAGTAGCGGGTGTCAGGTGGTTTCCTGGGAGGCTGGAATGGTGGGTTCCATTTTTACAGCGGTGGGGGCCGGTTTTGTTACTGGGGGCATGTTTTGCAGCGGTGCTGCAATATCGGCCCCCAGTAACAAAAGTAGCAACCACGCATTTCCAACCTCCTGGAGGTAGGCAGTGCTTCCCCAGATGCTGGGCCATGAAAATTGCCAGAGCTGCTTTGGACTCCCAGTCCGGCCCTGAATTGCATTGGGGTGCGGCCCAAGTTAATGAGGAAAAGACTATCCCTCTACAGCGGTGCCTTATTATGGACAAGAGCGAAGAGGCAAAGAGACCTTCAAAATGCTCCCAGTCAGTTTGATCCCCTCAGGAGGAGGGAAAGGGGCTGCTGCCAGCACAGTGAAAAACAGAGAGGCAACTTCAAGCAGCCACTTCGTCTCTCACTAATGCGCTGCCTCTGTGGGCAGACATTTATTAGTAATAGGGCACACCCTCTCTCTTTCCGCGCAAGTGCACCCGTTGAAGGTGTGCCATGGTGCAGCCAGGGAATGTGTGCCCTATTTGAAATACGACCATTTTGAAGTATTCACATTTTGGAAGATAAGGAAAAAAAGACACAGGAAAGACATGATTTGCCCAAAATAAAACAGTTTGCTAAAGTATGAGCAATGAAACTGCAATAGAAGGCTGCTTACTCCAAGGTCTGTAACTCTTCCACTCTAGGACGTAGAGTGTGAAACTGAACCCTGTCTTCTCTCGGATAATAGTCAACATATGTTGGATGTTAATATAGTTTTTTCTTCAAAAACTTTCGAGCAGCTGTTGGCCTAATTTTAAGTACTTCCAATCTAGTGAAGGAAAGCAGCAAAAATAAGTTGAAAAAGTGGTTTCCCAAGAGCAGGTAACTTGGTCCCAAGGGGCAATGTGTTATGAAAACATGCTTCCTGGTTCCATGGTGTCCATCTTGACCACTAGACATCACAACTGGGGTGGCAGCGGTTCTGCTAGTGCCGGTCCTGCTTTTTCATGTAATATTTATTACCAGAATATTTTGGAAAAGTTCTACAAACCAGGATTCGTTTTCATGTCTCCTAGCTATACCCTCATGAATGCATCTAGTGAGGTGAGTGATGGTTTTGCCAATTTCACCTCCTCCCCCTCACTGAAAGTATTGATACTTTAAAATAAAATTGATATCCTTCTCAAACAGTTACCCTCACGTTTTGCGGCAAACTTAAAACATTAATTTTCCCATGTACCCCTCGAGGTTTCCATTGTTGGAGTTACACTTCTAGAGAAATAGTTTGAGTATTTTTCAACGGGGCTCCTATGTCATTAATGGAGCTGTACTGGCATTTATTATGAGGAATACTAGTCTTTTAATGAGACAGCACTGGCATTTCTAAGCAGGGATTCTGCAATATAGTATTAAGCTCTATATATTTTTTCAATACTGCAATCATTTGAAAATTATAATGCTAATTAAAAAAACATTTCATAAAAAAGATTTTCATATTCAATCATTAAGTATTTCCTAATTATAGCAATATTAATAAAACTCATCTATTTTTCAACGATTTTACTAACTTTAAAAATGCTAAAAGGGTAGAGTTTTGCAGTTCTTTCATTTAAATTGAAGTTTTATAATGGGGGATCCACCATGTATTTTCTCTTTTTCCTCTTTCCATCAAGTCACGCCTGGTCATGTCATTTAATTTATGGATCAGTATTTGGACATGCACTTTTTTGACATGCACTTTTTTGAGTATCTGTTGGACAGTACAACTCCATTCACACTATTGTTTTGGCTGCATTTCTCTGTGGCTCCCAGAAGTCACATCACAACTCAGTTCTGCTTTCAGATAGCTGATATGTTCTGGCTACACTCTTGTACCTTGGCCATCTATGCCTCTACATTCTAACCTAAAGGATGGACAGGCTGAAAGGAGGTAGTGCTATTATCTCCCACACATTTACACTTGGCCTCCAGGTTTAGTGTCAGTCAACACTTTTCATCCTCTTATGCTGTTGAACCACAGTTCTTCCATTTGGATCTTATGACAAGGGTACCATTTAATCATGCAAGCAGGCACAACTACAACAGACACAGAGACTGTGTGAAAAGGATTGCTTTAATCAGACAAGTCTGCACTCAGAGCAACATACCATGGCAACACCTAACAGCTTAATGCCATCCACCTTGACCAATGCAATAACAATGCTAAGTTGAATTTGCTGACAAGAAGCAAATTAATTCCTTCATAGATGAACTATCATTTAAATTCTATTCATATTGGCCAGATCCTCACACAACCCTAGAACTCATTTCCATTCTCTCCTTCTCCCATGTCTTATCTTTTACTGATGGGTTAAGTGCTCCCTACCATACTGTCCTTGGCAGCAAATCTGTCCCTACCATGCAGGTGCTAGCACAATGTCTCTTAATCTCCTGTGGTCTCTCCTCATTTCCCTGTGGAGCATCATCTCCCTCCTCTTGGCCCAATCCTTCCCCACAGATATGTTACAAAAAGATGTGTGTACTCTTTGCCCCTCTGCTCCTTTGTATCTCTGTTAAATGTGGGTATAATTGCCCCCAACTCATTCCACTTATTCCTCACTAATTTACATTAGTTATCTCAATATCACACCCTAAACAATCTTTTTTCCGGTTTGTTTCGCAGCCTACTCTACAAAAGATCTTGAACATATCCAGACCCACCTCGATACCCTCTTTCCACCAGGCATATGATCTGCATGAGCAAAAGGAAAGAATGAGTATTAAAGGAAGTACATACATAGAAAATATTAGGCTCCTTCACCCTGAGTGCAAATATCTGATCCACCTGTCCCAGTTCTTTACTAGGAGATCATTAAAACCTATCCTAGTTGCCTCTGCCGCTGCCCCAATCCTGACGAAATGTGTCCCGTACCACATCCTGGTCCCTCCAGCTCCGCCAAGGATCACCTGAAGACCCTAAGCCCTTGGAACACCCTTGGCTAACATTGTCATAATCCATGGATTAAACACCATATCCTACACTAACTACACCCAGCTCATCCTCTCACTGTCAGAAGATCCCTACACCACAATGGCCAACCTCCACAGGTGCATGAAGAGCATCAATGACTGGATGGAAGACAACTGCCTAGAAATCAACATAGACAAAATAGAAGTGCTGATCTTCGGGAACAACACCTCTCCGTGTTACGCCACCTTGTGGCCTTCTGAATTTGGACCCACACCCACTCTGACAGACCATGCCCACAACCTTGGCATCATCCTAGACAGCAAGCTCTCTATGAAAATCCAGATCAACTCAGTCACCTCCACCTGCTTCCTCACTCTTCAAATGCTATGTAAGATCTTCAAATGGCTCCTCAACAGCACCAGATTAACCGTCACTCAAGCCCTTGCCACCTGCGGGCTGGAATACGGCAAAGAGCTCTACGTAGGAATCACCTCACACTACCTGAAGAGATTGCAGACAATACAGAATTCATCGGCCAGACTTGTCCTCAACCTCCCTACCTTCAGAAGATATGTCAATTCAAGATGCTGATCCACACCTACAATGCCCTACACAACTAAGGACCAGTATACATCAACCACCGCCTTAACTTCCACCAACCTTCCTGACACCTGCATTCTACCTCCCTCTCCCTCGCTCAAACTCCCCACATCCACCGAAGCAACAGTGGAGGAAGCTCCTTCCCCTACCTCACTGCGAATGTCTAGAAAAACCTCCCCCTTATCCTGCGGACCTCATCCTCTCTGTTGGAATTCAGGTAAGGACTTAAACCTAGCTGTTCAACGAATCCCTTCCAAGCAGCAGGGTTCTCAGCACCTGGATACCCTCATGGGTGTTTAGCTGTGCTTTAGAAGCCCTGTTTGATTAATTGATTGGAACCCAGTTATTGGAGGATGAATCGAAAGGATTAAAATAAACTTTTGATGTCCCCACTGAAGTACAAAAACTGTGCTCTCAGGTTAAGAACATAAATATTATTATCCTTGATCCCCCTAAACCCAAATCTCTCCTCAGCCTGTTAAAGCCAGACCTTGATTTCCTTAAACTGATCCTTCATCTTTGATCAAACTCTAAATCTTTGAATTTACTCATTGCAGTGAAATGTATAACTTTAGAGACAATTTGCATTTTCAATTTCCTTATTTCAGTTTATTGAAGATAAAGATGAACAAATGGTTCTGCATTCAGTGCACTTCATAGAAAGCAGCTTCTCTTTCACAAACCTATTGTGAGTAGAATGATTCCACAAAAGGTGAACATGCAAAGGAATTTGCACAGGTTCGGAAAAAGGTATTGGTGCAAAGTTAGAATCTTCATACGATTATTCAACTTGGCTTGGTTCAATTAGATTAAAGATTATTTTATTTTATGGTCAAAGTTATCTCACAATGAGCAGAAAATCTCTGCTTGGGCAAAGCTTTGCTTCTGATGGAAATCTTAAAAGAACTCATTACTCACTCCTTGCTTATTTACACCTTCCTAGCTGCCACTCTGGATCTTTTTCCACCCATCATGCTGTGAATGTTCGTCTGATGCATAAATGTATCCTGGGAGATGTATTTTACTGGGCGCCCTTGTGAAAGTTAAGGGGCTCACGCTCTCACTATGAACTGGTTCCCGGATTTTCGTTTCAGTAACAGATTTGTTGTTACTTTGCCCATGTTTGTGATTGAGCGCTGGTCATAGGGCAAGGGTGGGATTGCTGACTTCACCCCTAGATTCTTCCACCGGGTGGCTGAATGGACATCTGTTGGTTGGGAATGGCTGGGTTTGGTCACTGGATGGTCGCTCCCTGTATGTTTTCTGTGTGTGATGTTGTGTGTTCTAGGAAGTAATGTTATAAGAATATATTACCCCAAGAGAATCATTAGGTGTATCAATATTTTGTGTGGTTTAATTAGGTTTTACAATTTATGTTTGCATATAAATGCAGATGCCATCCTTTCTTTCTACAAAATCAATTAATGCTAAAACTGTTTCCAAATTTAAAAACACAATTTACTTTCCATGTTTATGTTACCTCAAAACCCAGACATTCTATGCTTACAATATACAATAATACAAATGTTCGCCTTGAATTTCCGTAACACCAAACATCACACACCTTTCAGGTACACTATCTCTTCACAAGTAGAAGTGTGTACAGTTACATAATAATGCACGTATTCAACACACACTACCTTTTAATTAGAAACAGAAAGCAATACCTATTGACTTTGTCATTCCTTTATTAACCACACAGCATTGCAACACCAGAGAGTTCAAGGTTCTAGTGACTGAGCAGAGTGCAGCTCTTCACAGCCCCATAGGCTGCGGTCTAATTTAATAGTCACATTTTCCCTTTCGGGAAATATATATTGAATATACCAGTGGGATAAGTGCAGTGCTAACATTAACACAACCTCCACTTAATTCAGTCTAACAACATTTGGTAAATGACATACAACAGTGCAGCAGAACAATGCAGACATAGTAATAATGGCATGCGGCACTTCCAGGGTTCTTTCAGGCTGTCAATCACAGACACCACCGAGGCAAGAACAAATTAAGCAAGTATGTTTTCACTTTCTCTTTATGTAGCCACTGTAGATTTGCCATGGTGATGGACTGCCAGTTAACAAAGACTGCCACAGCTGCAGTCCTGCTCTGGAAAACTCCCACAAGGCGCCCGCTGTCAGTGACTGGCAGCTCTGAGAGCCGATACCAAAGCTAGACGCAGGGAAGGAAATGGCTTCATCAGTTTAAACAACTGTTACTGAAGGCCTAACTCACAAAGATTTTCCGTAAAAGTAGTTTTGCCTTACGCCTAATCTACTTGTGTCTTACTCCTGAATTTCCTGGAGTAAGACACACTCATGCACAGAAGCTTCAGTGAATACACCTATGAGTGAGAAGATATTTTGCCCCAATCACCTGGGCCTTGAGCAAGGTGGGATGCCCCAAAGAGGCAGACATTGAAAACTGATGGTTTGAAACAATATGGCGCCTGATGGACAAAGATGTCAGTTGATCATAAAGTCATGTCGATTATCTGCCAGTGCTGTTTTTCAGCCAGTGGTCATATACGAATGAGGGTCTGGTCAGTTTTAGAAACTAGTGGAGTGGTTTTACCCAAGTCGTATATGTGAATTGCTAAAAACACCTCACTAATCATGAATGTAGGGAGTATTTAGTGTAGTAGGTAACCCTGTCTAGTCGTGACCAGGTATTGAAATATTTGTTATTCTGAAATTGTTTAAACATATGTCAACTGTCATACAGCACATTTAGTGCAACACAATAATAAAAAAAATCACTTTTCAGTATATTATGCGTAGAGAAAAAAGTTTGAAAAACTTGAGAAAATGCATCCACACTGTTGAATGTACTTTAAAAAACAGAATAAAAAACACAGTACTGCTATTTTTATTTTTATCAGTCCATAAAGGGGTGGGGGCCAATACAGGGCTATTCACGTCTGTAGTTTCCAAGAAAGCCTTATATATCAGTACTTCATACATCTTCAGAAAGATGAATTGTGTGATCCTCCTTTGTATGCGGGTCTACGTGTTTCAATTTCAACCCTTATGGACTGGGTACAAGGGCCTTCCTCAGGACTGGGGATCTAGTATGGGCTGTAGTTTGTCTCTTAGGCCGTGTTTACAGCCTAGAGGCTTGCAGTCTCAACTTTACCATTCTAAGTATAGGTGTAATTGTCCTAGCATGATTAATACTGCTGTGTGACAAAATGAGACCATCACTAAATCGCCCTCCTGATAGGGCCAGTTGGCAGCCATGTATCTGGCTGACACTTTCCTAGGCTTACTCACCTTACCCACATTTGAGAGGTACTGGACGGCATAGCATTCGCTTACCTCAGCCAGACCCTACAGTCTGGTGAGCTGATATAGGGCTATCACGTGACTCCATGTCAACTTTTGGAGTCATGATTGTAGTGTTGTGCATGGGCAGCTATGCAGGTAAATATCCCCGAAGTGTTCAGTTAATGGTTTCTTCTATGACGTAAGCATGCTGCAAATAAAAGGCTCAGTTGCAGCTGGTGCAAGGCACTTAGCATAAGAAGACACTTCTCTCTCTGTTCTCCTGAATGTGCTGCAACACAAGTCAGTAACCTGGAACAAGCAATGATCCTCATTGAACAATCTAATGCGTTTCGGGAGTTGAAGTTGATTTGCTTTGATTGAAGTTCTAGCACGATTATTAAATAGAACGGCCGACATAGGATGTAAGACGTTATACCATAAAATAGCCCCCAGTTAACTGTTTCCTGTCAAGTCTTGTGAAATGAAGTGTCACAAATGACAATTCTGTTTTTTCATTAACATGTTCATTTCAGGCTACTCCTTGTCAAAGGAACCACCGTGTTACAGTCCTGGGATTGCATTTAGCCACTTCATCCCTTCTGTGACTCGCTTCAATTAAACTGAATGCATTTGACCAAAGTAACTTATTATACAAGATTGCAAAAAGAAAGCCTAAGACTATTTGCAATTGATTTCCATTGGAATGAGTCATCAGGTCAGGGTCTCAAATTAAGATTTAATTTCCTCTGCACATTGATGCTGCACAAACGGAGAGGCACGAGCCAGGGCCATGTGGACATGGAGTCATATGGTAATCTTAATTCATTGTGTTCATGTATCTTCTGCAGCAGTCTGTGTGATATGAAACTGGCAGGTGAGCTGGCCCAGACCTACAGCCTCAGGCTTTCATCATTCTGAGGTTGATTGAAATAACTGCAAGTGAGTTGCTTATTTGTAATACATAGGGGCTAATTGGGATGGAGGTCGGAAAGCCTCCGACCAACATCATCGCAGATTCTGGACCGACCGACCTCCGGTCGGCGGTCCAGACTGCAGTATTAGAATGCGACTGCACATGGTGCGCTCGCATACTCCCATTTCTCTATCGGAGCTTGTGCTGCAGTCCTAAACAGGCTGTAGCACAAGCTCCCATAGAGAAATGGGAGATTCTGTTGATCCCTGCACCGCGGGGTAGGCACCTCAAGGCGCCCGACACACGGTGTAGGGATTAACAGAGGATCCCCATAGGTGCCCCCTCCGCCCACAACCGTAGGCTGTGGAGAAATGGGGGCCCTGATAGGCATGGAAAGCCTGTTGGAAACCTACATCGTAATCCCAACTGCAGAAACGCTATCCTCAGGGATTACGGTGGGGCCTCTGACTGGATTACCCAGGCAGTTTAACTTTCGACTGCCAGCATTGTACCTGGATGGGCTGATTGTTATTCCCTTTACATGACACCATTAACAGCTAAGTGCACATCAGTGTAATCTGCTATTTAAATGTAGTTGATACAATTTATCTGGGCCGGTTTTAGAGCTGCAACATTTGTATATAGATCATAAAAAAAGCTGTCTTGTTTTTTATTCGAATCAGATAAGACGGCTAATGTCACTAGAAGGCAGTAGCTGCTGGATCCGCCATGTTTTCTCTCTCTTTTGGCAGGACTTTTTGTTTTTAAAACTTGAAATAGTTCCTTTTCCTATGATGGGACCTGCTTAATTTTGTTTATTCAGGTCGGCAAAAACTTCGGATCTTGTAATGCATTAGGTCGCCCAATGGAAATCAAATACTGAAACATGATAACCCTCTTCAGCCCTTCCTCGTCACCGATCCTTCCCCATGACATGGAGAGATCCAGTAGCTCAATTTACAACTCCATCAAGGTACACAACTGTGAATGTTTCCGCAACCTCTCCCATGTTAAGAACAGGTTGCTTCTTGGGCGAGAACCCCTGCCCTCCTTACCTTTATCTCACCCTCTTTTTTTGCCTCCTGCCTTACCTCTTCATCGTCGTGACTCTAACTGCTCTTTCCTCACAAGACTACCGGTTATCATCTCCTCTCTGTTCCTTACACTGACTCCATTGTGTGGTGCCTTGTATAACCTGAGTGGACTTCGCTCAAAGAGAAGCATTCTCATGTCCATAATTTTTGTTGGGTTCCATCCTCTGCTGCTTCTGGGAATATCCTATACACTCACTGTTGGAGTGTTTGTGTATTACTCTTTCACTTAAGGTTGAAGTCAGGACACCCACCGCTGGGGTGCCTCTAGTATTTCCTGGGTTACGTCTCCACTGAATCTGGTGGGCTCCTATAGATTGACTACTGTTTGTGACTGTGGTATTTTTTGTGTTCAGTCTCCACCTATTCTGTGTGAACCCTACAGCCCGATACTGCAGTATTTCTCTGTTATTCCTCAGGTTCTATTTCCTGCTTCTTGTGGATCTGATAGCAATACACCTGTTTGTGGAATTTCTTTGTATTCTGTCTTAATTGTTCTAGGGTTGGCCCCATATACCAGTTACTGTGACATCTGTGGTATTTCCATTGTTCTAATTCCACCACTTCGAGGCTGACCCCAGCAGTCTTTCTACTGTGGTGGCCGTGGTATTTTTGGTTTCACCTCCACCACTTCTGGGTGGCCCTCATACACTAACTACTGGTGGTGTCTGTGGTATTCCTTGGGTTCCGTCTCCACCACTAGCCTCAGGTACTTCTGGAGAAGAGATCTCCAGGATTGTACCTTTTCAGACTCTTTATGGAACACAGTTTTGCCTTCATGTAGGTTACTCAGGCTGTGAACAGGGTAAATTTGAGATCATAATTATGTGATTATACTCTGCATTTGCGCTCTCTGTGCTGACAAATAGCAGCCAAGATTCACTAAGCCTTTGCATTGTCTTTGTGGCATTCAAATCAATGCAAGGACAATACAAAGTCTTTAGTAAGAGTTGCAAAGCCAAGCAAGGAGGGATTTGTGGCACCTTGCATGACTTTGCTCACAAATGTAACACAACGCTGTGCTATGTGCTGTGTTGTGTTACACTTTATATAGGAAGTGTTCCATGGGTGGATGCCCATGCTCCTCCTATGGAATTTGATGCAATCCCAGATTTATTGAAGTCTGTAAACCTGGGATTGTCCCGAAATGGTACACCACTCCGACCATAATGTAAGAAAATATGTGTATTTCTCCTCGTTATTTCCTCCTTCCACATGTGCTCCGTTCTGCAGCACACATAGAATGAGGAAATCGTGCAAGTGCCCTTGCAGCATGGAGCAAGGGTGCCTGCATTGGTGTTAGGCATCATACACTGCGCCATTGATGAGAGGGAGCAGAAGTGTGTCAGCCATATCTTGGTAGAAATGAAGCATTTCTGCTCTCTCCATTTCACGCAGAGCAGCAATTCTTCTTGCTGCCCTGTGTTGCATGAAACATTAGTTAATATGTCCCCATGAGTCCATTTCAGTTTGCAGTCTAAGTCAACCAGCACTGGAAAGTAGGGGGAGTACCCCGGATCCTGGTCTGGCAGCTATTTCTGGGACGGATCTGGCCAACTCAAGGAAATATGCTGAATTTGTCCTGGTGTCATTTCCTGACACCAGGACAGAATTTAGCAGAACCATATGTTGTCTGAATTCCATTTAGTGCAGCAACCTTCAGCCAGTGAAGGGTCTTTCTTATTTTCACTTGGAGCCAGGTTTAGAGGGGCATCAGCCCTTCTTTTATTCTGTGTATCACCCGGGCTGGGAGTCATCTAGAGATGAGCACATAGATGCCAATCCGATGGAAGGAAACAAAGGCACATAGCCTATCACTTTACAAATACTTCACAGAAAAAATAACCTGGAGGCAGGTTTTTTACATTGTTAGCACCCCATGTAAGAGATATGCATGTAGTATGAGTGTAAGAATTATCTGTGTGTGTGTGTGGCACCTACTAATGTACTTTTTATTTAGTTCTTTTATAGCACTACTCATCCCAGTACCAAAATATCGACCACAAAAATGTCTTGGACCAAAATATTCACATTACATTTTGTATCTACATATAAATTCGTAAATATAATTAGCATTATTGTCACTTTAGGAAGGAAACATTTTTTTAAAGTATTACATTTTTAAAATATATAGAACATTGAAAACACACAATCATTAATTAAATAACTTTAAAAAAATCATAAAGATGTATGTAAATTTAAAATAACTTTAATAAATAATATAAAAAATCTAATATTACATTATAAATTCAAATAAACCTATCACACTAATAGAAACAATTCTTAAATAGTGAATAAAATATAACTTATAGAAAATAGTCAATAAAATACAAAATAAAAATGTATAAGATTTTAACAATGTATACACATGTCTACATTCTAACCATTAAATAAGCATTTAAAACATATATTACTGAAACTAATTATCAAATACTAAAACATGTAACAAAAATGGGTAAAAAGAGACACAATAAATAAAATACCCTCAATATATTGTCATAAAAAATACAAAGTTAAATAAAAATTAATAACTAAAGCCAATGAAAAACATATTTAAAAAAATCAAATGTACCACTGCATCTATAATCTTACAAACGTCAGGGAAAATACATAAAGTGCAGAGATGGGATAAGAATTTCTAGACTAAGGGCCTGATTTAGATCCTGGTGGATCAAGTCCCGCCATGGTTTTTTTGGCGTTCTTCCCGCCTGCTAGCTTGGTGGTCCACCTGCCCTATTTAGATGTTAGCGGGTCCATAGACGAAAGACCAGCGGAGTCCAGCCTTCACCGCCAGGAAATCACGACCGTGTCGGCGACAAAATAAGATTATGCAGTTTGTGCTGAGCTGGCGGAATGGATAAGGAAGAAACTCACCTTTTCTCACTTCCACACTCCCTGTTCTGCCATGGATCCGATCTTCCAAGTCCTGCCACTGCTGCTTGATGGCAAACAAAACCAACACCGAAGTGGATGCAATCTATGGCAAGCTCCACTTTTACCAGTTACCTATTTACTTGTCTGTTAACATTTGCACAAGTCTCTCTTGCATGTCAATGTGCAATGCATATGTCTTTAATGTTAACGTTTAAGAAATTTAAAGAAGCACACTTGTACGATCACATTGTACGTAAAATTTGGTGCAAGTTACCTAAAAAAATGGACACTTGCACAAAAAACGATAACCACATAAAAATCAAAAAGTCACCATACAGTTGTGTTTAAGGAAATTTCTAAAATTCCCACATTAAAGCCATATGCAATACACATCATAGGGATAAGTGCAATGTAACATGATGTAGAAATTGCAGTAGACAAGGTGTACACTCTACCTTAGAACTTATCATTAAATTAAATTTCAGTAACAAATTAGAAGTATTCAACATATACATCCATGTAACCTTTCCCCTTGTCTAGTGCAAGCCCTGTACTGTATCCAATTTCAATAGTCACAAAAAGTTTCATACTGATCAGTAATCAAGGGGAAACAAATAACCCTGTAGTAACATCCAAATAAAATTTTTAAAATAAAAAATAAGTACCTCACATTTTGTCCCGAAACATTGCTAGGAATCAAACAACTGCTACAGAAAATTAATGCCAGGACTATTTTAGTGAAATCAAAAGTATGCATTTATTTCACAAAATTAGATAAGGCTCTCAAAATAATATTAAAGTCAAATGGCAGTCCATAAAGTTCAATATTATGCACTGTTGTGCAGTGGCACAAAGCTTGCCTCCTAATACACTGACATGGGGATACTTCATAGGAAGGGGAAAAGGAGGCACCTCAGAGATCTTAGACGGGAAGGGAGGGTTTGGGAGGGGTTCCCTTGGGTTTGGGGGGGTTGGAAGGGGTGCTCTTGAGTTTGGTGTTGGTGGCTTGGGATGTGGAAGGGGTCAGTTGTGGTGTGGAAGGGGTAGATTTGTGTTTGGTAGGGGTGGGTTGGAATGTGGAAGGGGTGTATTGGGGTGTGAGAGGGGTAGATTTACATTTGCTAGGGGTGGGTTGGGATTTGGAAGGTGTCAGGGCAAGGGTGAAAAGGACATCCTCTATGGGAAAATAAGTAGGGTGTTTGGCAGAGAGTTGGGTTTGGGAGGAAGGGAAAGTGGCAGTGTCTGATGTACATGTGTCTGTTGAGGGTACAGGTGCCTGGGGGTCTGGTGTATGTCGTGCACCGTTGGGTGTTTCTTGTGTCATAGGTTACTGTTGTTTGGGTGAATGTGGATGTTTGAGCTTTGTGGATGTGAATTCTAATGTTTGTGTGTGGATAGGTGTGCTGTGGAAGTGCTGGGTGTGGTTGTGGTGCATGTGGGTGTGATAGTGGCTGCGGTGTCTGTGAAGGTGCTGGGTGCAGTGGTAGTGCATGTGGGTGTGGTGGTGATTGCAGTGCCTGTGGGTATGCTCGTGGTGGGGGCATGCACGTGGGTGTAGTAGTGGCTACAGTGTCTGTGGATGTTCTGGTGATGCATGTGGATGTGGTGGTGTCTGCAGCGCCTGTATGTTTGGTTGTGCGCCTGTGTTTTGTGTGGTCTCTGTGTTTATTTGTGTCTGTGCTGCATGTGTGTGTTGGAGTGTAAGTGTGTAAGGGTGTGAGTGTGCATGGGACAGGGCTGGGAATGGGGGATTGAGATAGGAATGGAGCAGAAGTTGGGGCACAAGGTTAGGATGGTTGGAAGGCTGAGGTCAGTGAGAAGGCCAGACCTTGTAAAGAGCGCTGTAAGCCAGACATACCACTATGAATGCCTTCCAGGTAAGCTAGCATTTTTGCATATGGCATTTAAGACTCTGGATGGCATTCAGGAGTGCAGTCTGGTCCACAGCGTTGCTGTGGAGGAGGTCAATAGCCTCCTCACTCAAAGCAGTGGGAAAGGCAGGGGTGGGGTGCGGTGCCTATAGTGAAGGAGACGCCACCCCTTTTTGGGGATGAGGTTAACCAACTGGGGGCGAGCAAGAGGGAGAGTGGAGATGGTACTCTAGGTGAAGGACAAGGATGTGGTGTAACAAGAACAGGAGGGTCTGCCACCACGAGAGACTGGGCCCTTTGGAGTGGCCTCTAAAGAAGACGTTGAGCTGGAGCCCTACACACCAGTCTCCCCACCCTCCGTGGAACTGTGTCCCTCTGTATCGATGGTCTCACCAGGTGAGACACGTGTCCAACTGCTACACCGCCTTCATGAGCAACTTTTCCTTCCCCTGCTTCTGATGATGCTGAAAAAACATACACAATTGTTTGATTGTAGCTATGTGAATAATACTGATCAACAACTTTGAGCAAAAAAACATTTTCCTAGTTTCTGTATTGTACCTGCTACAAGGCTCATACATATTGGTTCTTCGCATCATTATCTCTTGTATATAGGGATTGTCTTCAGACACCATTTGCTCACAGTTCCGTAGTTCCCCATGCAGGCTCTTACATCAAATATGATCTTGTCTCTTAACCATAATCATTTCTCTTAATGAACTGTTGAACACCTCTGAATGGTTGACCTTTGTTCTCAAGAATAGTGAATTTATGTCACCAATTAGGTTATACACCGAATATGCTTTTGGACACTGTGTACAAGGTCCAAAAAGCTGCATTAATGCCATACATTAAAAATTAAATATGAATCAGTGTCTGTCAATAAATGCAGCAACGTTGTAACAATTTTTGTAGAAATTGAAAGCCTGTCTCCTTTGTTTTGATATTTCACAGCGGTAACACTTATCTCAAGTCGCTCAAGTATTGTAGAATTGTACAGTATATCAGGTCTGCCCCTCCGTTTGAGCAGAGGAGCATTGCCCCGCCAAGTAAAATGCTCCCAAAACCCCATACTAGATTAAAAATAAAATGGTAATAAAGTAAATTTATTACCATTTTAATTTTTGTGCCTTGTCCCGAACTGAGGGGCAGGGCAGGGTGGGGCTTTCACAGTGACAGCAGAAGGAAGGAGGATAGACTGCCTACAGCACTTTCAATGTGCGCATGTCCCTTTGTCCAGCCGTCTTACGACAGCCAGCCAGACATGTTCACTTTGAAAGCAAGTGCAGGGATCCAGTATCCTCAGGATCGTCGAGAGAGGCCTCTCCCTCAAATCCTGCCACTGCTCTCACATTGGTAAGAGAGCACCAGGATTGGTTAATGCAGTTGGCTGGGGCCTGCCTGAACATCGGACTGCAGCAGCAGGAAGACATGCTGCGAGGATGATGCCGTGTCATCTGTGTAAGTTAAGTGTTTTTTTCTTTTTATTATTTTTTTACTTGCTGCACGCGTGTGATGGTGCACTACCCACCACCCATTTGCCCGCTGCACCAACCCCTGTAGATGCCAGCCACTGCTGCAACATATTATATGCTTCCAGTACTGAGGTAGCTTATCAATGTAACACACAATCTGTATTTACCTATGCTGTGAAGACATGTAGTCATATTGTCATTGTGGATTTACAAATGACTCCAATAGCATAAGTAAATACATGGGCTTGATACATTTCTATTTCACTTTAGTACAGTGCAACAACTCTTTCACATTTGACTCCAAAATATCTCAAATTAGTACGATGTGACGTTGGGGACATCCACTGCATCATAACTGCATAGTATGCAATGCCAAATGTAATTGGTCTACTATTACGTCATCCACAATAGTGAAGGAGCATCACACCTGACACAACAAAGACTATTGGCCTGTTTGGTACAACTGTCCCTCATGACATCAAAGAACCTTGGGCCTCATCTATGATTTTTTGCTGTAGGGCAGCGCCGCAGGCTGCCCTACAGCAAAAGAAAAGTGCAGCAATGCAACATATCTCTCAGATTCAGCGCATTCCTGTCCTTTTCCCCTGCCTTGCCGCACAATGGGTTACCCTGCATCAACACAGGCACCTTTGCACCATGGTGCAAGGGAGCCTGCATTGCGGGAATGATTGTTTTTGTGCAGGAAGGGAAACCTTCCTGCACAAAAACAATCACAATAGGCTTTTTCCTCTATCTATGTGTGTTGCATTCAGCAGCAGAAATAGAAAAAGGAAAAATGAGGAGAAATAAAGATATTTCACCTCGTTGTGCCTCCCTTATGCCTTCCCTGTGGAGGCGTACGTTTTTGGCGCTGCCTCCCAATTATGATTTCTAATAAGTCTGGGGCAGTCTCAAAAAGCAATGGATGTTGCTTCGAACGCACCCAGCAAAACCCATTGCACACCCCTTTAACGCAGAAAACTGTGTTAAAGGGAACAATATTTACCAGGCAGCATTAAGCCAAAAAAGTGGCTTAATGCTGCCTGGTAAATATAGAGCAGGCTCCTGTGCCAATGGAGCATCACTAAACGCGATGCAAAGGCAGCACAAGGGCGTGATAATAAATTGGCCCCGTGATGTATATGTGAAGTTTAAGCAGCAATGTGTCTGCTCAGAACAGTCCTGTGGTTGTGAACAGAAATCAGGTGGGATCCTTTCAAACAAATTAATAGACAAAGCACATTGTGTAAAACTTACACCTTCAACAGCTCCTCTTGTGTGTTGGACATGGGCCACCCTAATGTTAATGGAAAAAATCTTGAATGTAACAAAAAATGAGTCATGTAACCTGTGAAACTCTGCTAAGAACTTACCCCCTTGTTGCTGTTGGGCCCTCAACTGGCCATCAAGCTCCGCATAGGCCACCGCAAGAATGCGAGCTATTGGGGGGATCAGGGTGCAGCGCACGCACATCCCACGTTGGGAGGACTGCCTGTGCTGGACTTCAGCTGACTTTCTGGTACAGAGACGTAGGTCCTCCCATCCCTTGGGGCAATGGACGCTGTGCTGCTTGTAGACCCCCAGGGTCCACACCTTCCTGGAGATGGCCTACCAAATGTTCCGCTTCTAATGGGTTCTGATCTATATGGATACAAGAAATGAAAGAAAAAACAATGATTTTTTGACTTTTTGTTCGTCTGTATTGATGTAAACAATATTTCTATATCTACCACAATCATGACTCATAAGTCACCATTCAACATGTGTATTTTCACATGCTGACCAAAACAAATATCTTACTACACACTTTTGCAGTGACCTGTTGATTACACTCATCCCATGCCATGGCCTAAACTCACTAATCCAGGCCTGTGACATCATCTAGCCCAGTGGGCTCCTATATATTATGTTATGTGAGATATTTCTGATGAGTACTGGGAGTGAGGCCTGCAGTTTGAACATGACACACTTTGAAATGGGAGTTAAGTGAAATGAAGTGTTAGCTTAAGAGGTTAAGCAACTCTCCCTTTCAATTGTCATCCATTTAAAAGCATCCAGGGGCATATTTTTAAGCACATCTTAAATTTTGACCTGTGAAGGATGTATGTTTATGACATTGCTTCAGTTTTTTATCCCTGTGACTCAGTCCCAGTCAGGCCCATGATTCTGACTGATCACTGCTCACTGTCAGGCTCTGCTGTCTGCAGCCGGATGATCATGATGTCACATGAACATGTTTCAAGTTTCATGTATATTTAGTATTGCTTGGTTAATTAAAACCTTTGCGACATAAAAACAGTGATAAAACATGGTAAAAACAATTCAGATGGCGTTGGCACCATACAGTATTTGCAGAGTTAGAATCGACAAATTTTGCAGTTGGAATCCCTCTGTGTGATATGCTGACATATATTTGAACCTCTTTTTAAACAACAAGGGGGGCCCAAATAAAGTCTGCCTGGGACCTTGGGAATCAGTTATTCTAAGCAACAATGGTCCCTTGGAAAGGGTGAACAAAACTGATAAATACAGACCCAGTCAGTGCTGTATTAGTTAAATGTGTCCAGCCGGACAGAGGTTCAATGTTTAATTTTTCAGCAATTCTTGGAGATATTTATAAGGTACAAGAGATATGTACCTTCCGAGTACCTTCCGAGTGTCCAGTCTGTGTGTAGTGTTCGACCAGTGGCGCACTGGGTGACTTGCATCTTATTCGACTCGGAAGATGAAATACGCTGGACTATCATATGTGTGATCAAACCCCCACAAAGGGGAGGCAACATTGCCAAACTGCTCAACAAATAAGAACTAAAACGGATATTGAAAACCAACAGTTTGCATACTGGGTTAAATCGCCTTGAGGACTGGACTACCCTTATCTGATTGCTATGTTCACACTCCTTTCTGCAAAATTATTCTTGATGAAATGCATTCCTTTTAATTCACCGTTCCTAAATGTCAATAAGCCATTGCCTCACAGTCTATTGTTTTTAACCCTTCTTTTTAGCCTTGTCACACGTGAATTGACTTTCTTCTAACCAACTCTATCAGTTCCTACCCCACTCCAATATGGCCCCCGTTCTCATCATTCAGTCCTTCTTCTTTTCCCACTATTCCTCACGACCACCTGACAGCATTCAGTCCTTCTTCTATTCTCACTTTTCCTCATGACCACCTGACAACATCCTCCAATCCTGGCACATCTCTCTGTATATGAGACCTTGACATAGACTTCTCACTTCCCCCGCACCTACGGACATTGATCCCCTGAGACATCACGCTGTAACCTACGGCTAAAGGTAAGTGCATCGCGACACCTCATGCACACAGCAACTCATCCCCATCCTCGATCCTTTCTGAACGCTTTATTTCTTTCACAGGCCATCGCGTCCACAGAGCACACTCCGGTAGCTCTTTTTCTGATTCAACAACTGATGGTGAGTCTCCGCTTCCTGCTACGCGCTTTTAGTCATGCGTGTCCCTTCACTTACTCAATTTAATTATTTCCCTTCCTTCCTGCCTCAGCATTACGCTAAATTCCTAACTTTACATCGCGACCTCTACCTCCGCCACTCCCATTGAGGACATTCCCGCTACCCTTACTCACCGACGTATAAATCCAAAGTAAGTCCTGCACATTCACGTTGCATGCACGCATGCAGCTGCAGGTTTCTTAACGCATTACCTATCACCTGACTTCGGCATGATTCATCGCTACTGCCGTATCTCTCTTGACCATGTCCCCTCCATTCTCATGCGTAACTCATGTGACAACGTACTTTGTTTTCCATTCCTGCTATTAAGTCACTCTTTCTCTCTCTTAAATCTCTAAATTTGGGGCCAGTGATTAGAAAAAAGCTACTGAGGTCTCATAATAGTGTTGAACCAATATTGTTTTCACTATGTCACTCCGCCGTTTTTTGTAAATATGCACGTTGTCACAATACCTACTTGTTGACGCAGCACTTGTTGAAAAGTCTTTTTTGCCACTTTCTTGCGCCATCTTTCAATGCTGAACTCCGTGTTATTTGGCCTAATCTTGCAGGTTGTTCCAATTGAATGTTAGTCTCTAGAGGTGCTATTTTTCCAGAATGTCATAAAAACTAAACTAGGTTACGTTGTCAAGGTATATCCTCCTAATTCCAATCTTCTTGTTTTTCTCCCCATAATCCCTTCTTTCTCCCAAACTGTTTTGTTCATAGAGTAATTTAAAGCACCTATAATTCAGGCATGCTTATTTAATGTCCTGAAGATGATCCACACATTTGTCTCCTGGATCGAAACGCCGTCGACACCCTAAAACACCTCATACATACACTATGATGTTACTATTTGTCATGTAGTGGTGTTCCTTGCGATTTGTTTACCTATAACTGGGATTTTTTCTTCTGAGAACAAACCGTGAGTGTTGCCTGAGCCTTGCTTAAATGTTTCCCAGACTATATGTTTTGTATGTTTCTACGTTTCTGTAGTGTAATGCAGGCTTGTGTCCCACTCTCAGTATATTGTCTTGTACATATCTCCAAGAATTGCTGAAAAATTAAACATAGAACCTCTGTCCGGCTGGACACGTTTACGTAATACAGCACTGACTGGGTCTGTATTTATCAGTTTTGTTCACCCTTTCCTAGGGACCATTGTTGCTTAGAATGACATATATTTGAACAGCAGTTAGATCTTACAGTACAAAAGGCCGACCGTTAAAAGCAAAACCTTCGGGCATATTTTATCATCGAAAAAAGGAGTTTAAAAACCTTAAGCTGCAATCTAAGTGTTCTATACTACAGAGTACATATCTAAAAGGAAGTATAAACATTTAATCTACCAATGTGTAAAATCAGCAGGTTTCCGATATAATTACAAAACCATAATGGCCTGGATATCTTTAAAATGCCTTTAGGGCTTGTAGTGGAAATAGGCTGAGAACTAGAGATTGAGCTTTGGGCATAGTGGAACATTGAGGCTGGAGTTTAAAAGCTTAAAGTGCAATTAAGCGTCCTCAGTGCTTTTTAAGGAAGTGCAGAGACATTTAAGGCTACCTATGTGCAGAATAGTGGGATGTTTAGACCAAGGGAGCTTTGCACTTCCAAACCTTGATTAAAAATGTTGCAAGCAGCAATTAAAAAATATCCGTGGTGAGATCGTCAGTGACATAGACATTTAATCTACCAATGTGCAAAATCAGCAGGGTTCCAATATAATTAAAATGCCATAATGGCCTTGCATATCTTTAAAGTGCCTTTAGGCTTGTGGTGCAAATAGGCTGAGCATTACGGGTTGGGCTTCGGGCATAGTGGGATATCAAGGAGGAAGTTTAAATGCTTAAGGTGCAATTAAGCAGTCATCAGTGCTTTTAAGGGAGTGCAGAGACATTTTGAGGCACCTACGTGTGCAATAGCAGGATGTTTGGCCATGGGCGCTTTGCTCCACCAAACCTTGATTAACAAAGCTGTTACAGCAACAATAACAAGCATTTGCAATGCAACAGGTCTTGCACTGTAGAAACTTTGACCTATTGGTATTGTAAATGACAATGCCTTTTATTATTGCAGGTTTTTTAAAACACATAAATAAAAGGCATTGTCATTTATAATGCCAATAGCTCAAAAACTCACAATTGCGAGACCTACTGCATTGCAAATGCTTGTTTGTGACAATGCCCAGCCTGAGTAGTTTACAGCTGTATGGTTGTCTCTTAACGCAACTGCTGCAATCTTGCCCACCCTGTTTTAAAATTAGCCATGAGTAAATTCTATATCTCTTCCCTCCAGAATTCTAGAAGTGTGTTCCAGTGTCCACAATTGTACTTTCTCCCCAAATACACTGGAACAGACCAGTATACTCCATAGTGTAATCATAACATCACGATGTTAAGTGTCGCAACCCTTTGCCTGCTGAGTTATTGTATAGGCAACCAACATCGTTTTGGTCCTTCAGGTCTTATCATGGAGCAGTGTCCTGCTAGTCATCATTTTCCATGATATTCCTTATGGTTGCCGTATATTTAGAGAGGCTGGTTTGGTTTAGTGGAATGATATGGTTAGTTGTAGCCCATGATGTTGGATCCTCAAGGATGATTCCGGAGAAGCATTTGGCCACGTTGTCGATAAGTGCCACAGGCCGATAGCTATTGCACTGCTTTTGTTGCCACGTTTGTGGATCAGTGAGATTATCAATCCTCTCCATGAGGTTGGGATCATGGCATCCGCTGATATCTGTTGGCAACTTGGCTCCAGTTTTTCTGACCAATAGCTGGCATCCTGTTTAAATAGTGCAGGTGGGATCCCGTTTGGGCCCGGGGCCCCCTCCTGTGTTTCTTAGGCTATCTGTCTCTTTATTTGCTGCTTAGTTGGTGTGAAAGAGTCGGTAGTAGGGCCTTGGAGTGGATGTTGAGCATGAGATGTACTTCTAGTTTCCTTTTTATCTATGTTGTTGAGGGAATCGTCTTGGGTTTCTCCTAGCAGAGTTGATTGATTCCGCTCCTCCTCGGGGAGGTTAAAGTGCTTGTGCAGGAACTTTGTCCAGGCTTCTTCAGTTATATGAGAACTTATGCCTTAATGTGTGGGACACTGTAGTCTGTTTACTTTGCGCCAGAAGCATGAGTGAGCCTTGCCCAGAGCTGGCCTTCTCCTGCCCTTTTTATTGTCCATAATAGTTTTTTCAGTGTTGCTTTGTTCCGTCTCAGCTCTCATTGCAGGCTGTCATTACACGGATACCAGCTAAGTCTTCTAAGTGCTGAATTTGGGCATTTCTTAAGTGTCTTTACTTGTTGCAGTTGCGCAAGGGTAAAGGTACTGACAGGATCCTTGCAATGGTGTGTCTCTTCTCGTTATTGGGGTGGCAAATGTATTTCCTAGCTCTTTCGTAAGGGTCTCCCATGCAATTACCTGGTTTGTGAAGCTAACTTGCTGTTTTTTTAATACACACAGCAGTGGGTCTATGGAAGTGATGTTGCACTGAGGGCCAGATGTACGACTATTCCAAATTGCGACTTACAATTTGCTCTCAATTGCGAGTCACAATTTGGAATGTCCAACAGTGTCAGAGACACTGATTGCGATTGCCAATGGGGTCGCAAAATGCGAGTCTCGTGAATATTAATGAGCCACTCTCAATTTGCGACCCCATTGGGAATGGCTGGCCCTCCCAGGGATGGTGGCCTGCAGGGCTCAGCAGATCTCCATGTTTGGGACTGCTTGTCAATAAAGCAGTTCTTTTTCTTTTAACTGCAGCCCGTTTTTCTTTAAGTAAAACGGGTGTTGTAAATTGAAACAACGATGTGATTAAGCATTTACTAAAGACATTAATTCCCCTTTTATAGATTGTGTTTTCTCTGTTATGTTGACCAAAGCTTGGACTCCATTTTGTATTGTCATGCTTTCACGTGTTCCCCACGAGAAGAGTCCAACCTCTGTGTTAGTTGCTCTTGCAATCTGCCTAGTAACAGTCTATAAATAGCTCCTTTGTCTATCTGGCACATGCCCAGACTTGACCACATCTGTTATCAGTTAGCCTTGCTTGACCATGTTTTCGCGGGCTCAAGGAGTGCGTTAGCTCCGCCCACATATTGATTCAGTATCGAAAATGACCATAAATGGTAATGTTCTTCGGCCTCATGTTGTATCCACCCACTTATGAGCCCCTCTACTGTGTATAAAAGGGGACCATGTACGAAGGTTCTTTGTGCTACTCTATGCAATACTGAAGAGTGTTGTGTGGATTGTAGGACCACCCTTAAGGGTTAATAAATGCTGTCTTTGTACTTTGCAGTTTCCGTGCCAACTTCCTTATAGATTCCATTACAGGAGAGCGAACCCTTGTGTCCTGCGGGCCTAGCTGGGGCCTGTATTCATCAATTGGCGCCCAACGTGGGGCTCATCGGCGACTCGGATGCTCGAAGGACTGGTCGCGACGAAGGTGAGGAATTGGGCCGGGGACGTGATCACTGCCAGCGGCGCCTTAGCCCTGGCATCCCAAGGTTTTTCTTCCTTCCCTTCCGAGCTGACCGTCTGGGTGGCGCCGGTCCTCGACTGAGACCTCTTCTGTCGGTCTTGCCGTGAAAGCCGTTTGGGCGATTGTGGAGCTTGGCAGTTGGAATCTGGACTCTTGATTGGTAAGAACCGGTGTACGGTACTTGCTCCGAGTTTTTGAAGCCTGATCCGGCTATTTGAGTTTGATTTGTGATGACTAGTCATATTTTGTATTTGTCTTTGTGAATATATATGCGTTGCAACACATATAGGCAGGTAATGTGGAGAGATTTCTCCGGAGCTGTGTAACTTTGAACGGCGCAACGATTAAGTGCCATTTTTCTATAATACTGCATATTTTGCATTATTTCTGAGCATGCCTGCTTTCAGCGCACTCCGTAAGTGGTGTTGCTGTTTTGGGAACCGGTTGAACCTCGAGGAATCTGCTCCAGCTCCCCCAGAGGGGACTCCTAATAGGGATATGTATGTGAAGCATGGTCTTTCTTCCATAATGTACAGCACAGTATGGAGGAAATATACAAAAAAAGATCCTGAGTTGCGATGGCCTTTGTATGGATCGTTTGATATACGTAAGATTGAGTATGTGGAACAGTGTATGTGTAAGCGGCGTGCTCGTCAGGATATGTTTGAGTGTGTGCGGTTGTGGGTGAAGGAGGTGCGTGAGCGAGAGAAGCGTGAGAAAGCGCTGTTTGATAAGGAACAACGGAAGAATGATCATGTGCGAGCACAGGAAGCGAGGCGTCGGGAGGACAAAGAACAAACGGAGAGACAAGAGAAAGAGCGTAGGCTGCAAGTTTCGGGTCAATATGCTGTTCGGCAGCCACTTTATCCTGTCCTTAATAATCTTGATGATGATTTTTATTTACTAGATCGCTCTCCGCCCCCTTATGTCGGCGCATCTGCTCCGAGGCCGCAAGATTCTGTCCCGGGTACGGGTAAGGTAGATACGCGGTCTATGTTATCAGCCGAGCAAATGGCTGAGCTTCGGCAAATTTCCTTCCGTGCACTTAACGGCAAGATATCCATAGAGGAATTATTCCATACTTGGGGGCCGTGGCAGGAGAGAGATAAATTGTATTTTCTGGGTCATTTTGCGGAGGAAGTGATTGATGCTTTCCGGAAACGTTCTGGTGTTTTTGAGCCCGACGAAGTGTCATCGGATGCTAAAGCATTGCGTAATGGTGTTTTCTCTTTTTCTAAGGCTCCAGATACGGCTCGGCGGCTGTTCGCCTTGCGGGACGAGGTGCTGGTCTTTAAAGAAAAAGCGCGCCAGCGAGCAGGGGAGGAGAAGCAGTCGGATTCGTGCACAACAGAGGGCCACTCATCCACCTCCCAGTCAGATAAGGATGACGTAGTGCATGTTAAACCAATGCGAGAGGCGGCGCCTTTGTATGTTCCTCCTAAAGGAGCGGGGACTAGCTCGGACATTACCTCCGCCGATGCTAAAGGATATTTTGTGTATAATTGGGTTTATACTCCGTGGCATAGAGCTGATGTGATGGCATTAAAGAATGCGCTGCCTGACCCCCGCAAGAATCCAGCGGCCTTCTACGAAGAAGTCGAGGGGGCCTTGAATTCTTGCGTTATGACTTTAGCAGATATCGATTTGTTCTTTGGCCTTATTCTACCACCGGATATGTGGCGATCTGTCCGAAAGGTAGATGACACAGTTGCCTTTAAGGCCCGGTGGTCTGACCTTGAGGATGAGGATAGGGAGCGGAAGCCCGCGCAGAAACCGCCTCAGAGTATTTTAGATCTCCCTGCTGCTATCGTGGCTAAGTTGAAGACAATTATCCCCCCTAAAAAGATTGACTGGAATATGTTAGCTGCATGTAAACAGAAAGTTGACGAGTCAGTTGCGGATTTCTTTACGCGCTTTGAGGAGACGTTTCACGATTTTAGTGGACAGTCGCTTACCGACGATACGGGACGCAACCTTTTCGTGGATAAATATGTGGCTAATCTGCTGCCGGCAGTTGCGACCCGTCTAAAAGCGAGTGAAAGTTCTTGGTCCTCCGCTACACCGACGGCCCTCCTGACTATCGCCCAGTATTATGAGCGTCAGGAGCAAGAAGCGAAGGGCCAGGAGGAAAAGAAATCGAAAGATTTGAAAACAAAGGTGATGTTGGCACAAGTCTATGGCCCGCCTCGGCGGGGTAGTAATAGAGGTAGGGGAGGATCTTATGGTCCTCCCTCGGGTCGATCTGATTTAAATGGGAACCAATGTGCGTATTGTAAGCAATTGGGTCATTGGGCTAGGGACTGCCCGGTGTTGCATGCATCGCGTCAGGGGCATACCTATGGTGGCCCGCGAGGTAGAGGGGGTTTCTCGAACTTTCGAAGGAATTCTAACGAACAGGCTCGTTTTGACTCTGCTGGGCAGCACCGCGATAGATCAAACGTTTTCGATCGCCAGCATCAGTATCAAGCGTCAGGGATTGACCGGTCGGGGTACCATGACTCTCAGCATGCATAGGAATGCGTTGGATGGGGGTTAGAATCAGTTGAGGTGCCAGTCGATCAGAAGGGCCCTTATGTATCGGCTGAGGTTTTGGGCTCTACTGATCAGTTCCTAGTGGATACTGGAGCGACACGTAGTGCGCTATCTAAGCAATTGGTTCCGGGGGCTCCCCCATCCGGCTTAATGGTCACATCGGTAGGGTTTGACGGTACACTCTCCCGAAGCCCTCTTTCGCAGCCCCTCATGTTTAAGGTTGATTCTTTTTCTGCACCCTGTCCGTTTCTGCTTGCCCCGTACACACCGGACAACATTATGGGTCTTGATATGTTAAAGCATTTTAGGGCTACGATCCGCTGCTCCCCTGCTGGTGTGCGGGTAATATTGAATGACAATTACCCCCGATCTGAACGGATGTGTGCGATGTCAGAGGATGCGCTGTTAGCTACCCTCCCTCGTGCCTTATGGGCAACTTCGGATACTGATGTGGGACAAATGGTGATTCCACCGGTCCACATTAGCGTCCAGGAGGGGGCGGTGTTACCACGCCTCCCACAGTACCGTATTTCCCAGGAGGGGGAGGAGGCTCTCACACAGATAGTGCAGGATTTGATAGCGGTAGGGGTAGTGGAGGAAGTCCCCTATAACATTTGTAACAGTCCGATTCTTCCCATACTGAAAAAGGATACGGATGCCAGAGTTTATCGATTCATAATTGATTTGAGAGAAGTGAACAAGATCGTGATCCCTCAATACCCAGTGGTTTCTGATATCACGACATTGCTTACCTTGGTCCCGCCTACGGCGACCATGTTCTCAGTGATTGATTTGAAGAATGCCTTCTTTTCCATTCCCATTCACCCTGATAGCCGATATCTTTTTGGGTTTACATTAAATAATAGATCTTATCGTTTCTGTAGGATTCCCCAGGGCTATACAGAAAGCCCTAGCATTTATAGTCAGGCTTTGAAACGACAATTGGATTCCTTTATTCTGCTCGAGGGGGTCGCCCTCATTCAATATGTTGATGACATCTTGCTGGCGGCTGACACTCTGGAGTTGTGTGAAAAAAGTACGTTGTCCTTACTTTCTTTTTTAGCGTCCCACAATCATAAGGTATCTAGGAAGAAATTGCAATTCTGTAGACCAAAGGTGACTTATTTGGGTCACCTTTTGTCTAAGGAGGGACGTGCACTCACACCGGATCGTATCCAAGTAATTTTGGATACACCGAGACCGTCCACACAGAAGGATGTGCGTGCATTTTTGGGCCTTGTTTCTTTTTGTAGACAGTGGATATTGGGGTTTTTGCACATAGCTAAGCCATTGTTAGCCCTTTTGACAAAGGACACGCCTATCCCAATCCCTTGGTCAGATGAGTGTGATACTGCTTTTCAGCAACTACGACAGGCCCTTTGTTCAGCACCAGTGTTAGGGACCCCTGATTATGCAAAACCCTTTTCGTTGTATGTGCATGAGAAAGATGGATGTGCATTGTCAGTTTTAGTGCAGATGCACGGCGATAAGCAGCGCCCTTGTGCATATTTTTCGGCTGTACTTGATCCTGTCGCCCGAGCATTACCAGGGTGTTTTCGCTCGGTTGCGGCGACAGCTGTGTCAATACGCCAAAGCGAGGGAATTGTGTTATCTCATAAGCTGTTGGTATTAGTCCCCCATGCTGTTGATGCCCTGCTTAATCAAACAAAGACGCAGCATTTGACCAGTGCCCGTTTAACGGGATATGAGTTGACACTTTTGGCTCCTCATATTACGTTGAAAAGGTGCGTAACGTTAAACCCGGCAACATTGTTGCCATACCCCGAAACCCAGACTGAGGCGCGGAAAGCGCATGATTGTATTCTCGTGACTGAGGAACAAACAAAGGGTCGTATTGATCTCCAGGATACGCCCTTTCCAGATGTAGATGGAGAACTGTGGGTGGATGGATCCTGTCTGAAGCTACCAGATGGTACGACTTCAGCAGCATATGCAATTACCACATTACAAACGATAGTGGAGACAGCACGCATACCACAGAAATCAGCTCAAGCAGCGGAACTGATAGCATTAACACGAGCGTGTGAGCTCAGTACAGGACTGTGTGTGAATGTTTATACAGATAGCCGCTATGCCTTCGGAGTAGCGCATGACTTCGGCCTACTCTGGAAGGAGAGAGGGTTTTTAACGTCACATGGAGTACAGATAATGCATGGAGAGTTAGTTCATAACCTTTTAACTGCATTGACATACCCAAAGAAAATTGCCATCGTTAAGTGTAGCGCCCATAGGAAAGTGGTTGATAAAGTTGGAGAAGGGAATGCGTTAGCGGATCGAGTAGCACGGGAGACTGCGATGCAGCCCGGTACTACTGCCATGTATGTAGTGAAGTCACAGGTGGAGAGATGGCATGATGCGAAGGAGGAAGTGCGAGAAATGCAAAGGACCGCTTCTGACAAAGAGCGGGAACAATGGGCTAGCGAGGGAGAACTGGATGACGAGGGTTGCTGGAGAAATAAGCAGATGGATAGATGGAAATTACCCACGGCCTTTGTACAACCTATGGTTCAGATGGCACATGGGCTAGCACATGTTGGAGCTTCCGCAATTGTGAAATTGCTTACCCAAGTCTGGGAGCATCCAGAGATTGCTAGCACAGCAAAGAGGGTGGTGCAGACCTGTATGATTTGCCTGAGGTATAACCCAGGAAAGGGTACTCGAACTCCGGCAGGAGGATTTGTGACACCCACTGCACCTTTTGAGGTTCTGCAGATGGATTATATCCAATTGGAGCGCTGTAATAATCTGAAGTATGTTCTAGTAGTGGTCTGCGCTTTCAGCAAATGGGTTGAAGCGTACCCTACGAAAGACAATACTGCAATGACTACTGCGAAGCTGCTGCTGAAAGAGTTCTTCCCTCGATATGGCGTCTGCAGACTTCTGTGGAGTGATAATGGCCCGCACTTTGTAGCGGATGTTATAAAGTACGTCTTGAAGGGCCTAGGCATCACTCAGAAGTTCCACGCCGTGTTTCACCCTCAGTCTGCAGGCCTAGTTGAGAAGTATAATGGTACACTGAAGCTTAAGATCGCCAAAATTCAAGCTTCGACGTCTTTGACTTGGCCAGACGCTCTGCCACTGGCGTTATTGTCAATTAGATCAGTACCGCACTCTCGAACTGGCCTTACGCCATATGAGATTGTTTTTGGACGCCCAATGAATATTTGGGGTCCACCCAGACCTAAGGCTGTGTATGATGTACCTTGTGTAATGATGAGCGATTATCTGGCACAGTTAACGGATAACTTGGTTTCTATCCATCAACAGGTCCGAGAGGCGCTCCCTGATCGGTCTACCGGCGAAGGACATGGTCTCCGGCCCGGTGACCATGTCATGGTGAAAGTCTTCGACAGAACGAACAGTTTGGAGCCGAGATGGGTGGGCCCTGAGCAGGTCCTCCTCGCAACGAGGACGGCTGTGCGAGTCTCCAACCGAAAGAATTGGATCCACTCTCTGCACTGTAGGAGGGTGCCGCCCGGATTGGTGGAACCTGCCGTGCTGACCGATCAACGAGAAATCTTGGCTGCAGAGACAGGCCGTGCTGCGGAGCCAAACGCCACTGAGGAGCTCTTTCCGGACCACGCGACTCCTGGAGGAAGGCGATATCATCTTCGACCAAGGAAGTGAGTTTTCCAGTACCGGGACATACTGTCAGAACGGCCCTTGGGTTAGTGAAACGGAGAGCCGATGAGGCAAGGGGGGGGGGATCAGCCCTGCATTAGTGTAGCGACACCCGTCTTGGCCCGCTGGTGAAGAAATCAACCGCTGCCCAAGGGGAAGAGTTCTGACAGACTTTTAGTTTCAGGAAGATATTGGGTTTTATTTTTGCTTTGATATGGAGAAAAAGAAAATCCTTTGTGCATTAGGGTTCATGTTGACAGTAGCCATTGTTGGCATAACCACATGGTTCGTGGAGGATGTAACACCCGCTCGGAAGATTCTTGTGTTGACAACTCCGGTGCCTGAGGAGCACTACTTTTATACATTACCGTATCAAGAGTTGAAGCATCGACAATCTTACTTGAATAACACTTTTATCCAGATGCTGCATCATACCCACGTTGCTACGAATGCTACGAACTGTTGGATATGTGGGATGATGCCAGCCCATCAGAAGAAAGGAGGAACGCCATTTATACCACTTCCTTTCTCTCATAATGGCTCTTGTAGAGCATGGTATACTTTGCTTTTTGCCACTCGGAAACCGACAGTGGGACGATTGCTTTTTAGACTCAATAAAGAATGCCATCAAGACAAAAATGGGTATCCACAAGCGAATGGGACAATTTGGGAGTGGGAAGAGTACCGACCAGACAATGAATCCATTCCCTACATCTTCACGAACACAAGAGACACTGTGGGAAAAGACAAATTTGTGATCCAAGTAGCACAAGCTCAAGCGGACCTGTGTGTCCAGAGTGTGGGTTCCATCCCTGTTGGTGTTAGTGATTGCATTACTGTTTTGAATATTGATGGGTTGAACAATAGTACCTTCTTGGCCTCCCATAATACGTATTTTGTGTGTGGAAATAAAGGTTATTACCGTCTGCCGGCTGGGTGGTCTGGGGTATGCTATGTATCATTTCTATTACCTCCTGTATTCCTAGCTCCCGCGTCTTATCATAAGGATCTGAAATTATTGAATAATGTGACTGTAAATAGGTATAAACGTACTTTATCAATTGATGATGTAGATCAGACTGATACCAGTCTGCAACAGTATATTGATTTTAACTTAGGACTGTTTTTCTTTGTTGGAGCTGCCCTGAACAGTAGGAAGATCCGAAGGTTAACAAGAGTGGTAGAAGCTGTGACAAATCAGACTGCTGCTGCTCTTGGGAATCTTACGGAGGAATTGCAGATTACTAGAATTGTTGCATTGCAGAATCGTATGGTATTAGACGTTATGCTAGCTGACAGAGGAGGAGCATGTAAAATTATTGGAAGTAGCTGTTGTGTGTTTATCCCTGATCATACGCCATCAGTCTATAATGCCATCAATAAACTGCACAAAATTGCAGCTGAGATCCATACAGAAACCGGCACTTGGTCCTTTTCTGGATGGTTTTGGGCGTTAATTACTGCCTGGGGATGGAAGGTTCTAACTGGTCTCTGCATTATTGTAGCGGTTCTGTTTTTGTGCTGTATCTGCGTTCAATGTGGTCCCTTGCTCTGCTCATTATGTGTATCGTTCTGTATCCCTGATAAGAAAGTTATTGCCGATGTTACGCACCAGAAACGTCTAGCTAAAGAAGTTGAAGAAATGATGACGATTGACATATATGATGATTATCCTAACAAACCGGATGTCTTCAGTAAATGCTGAAAGGGTCGTCTGTTGTAAATTGAAACAACGATGTGATTAAGCATTTACTAAAGACATTAATTCCCCTTTTATAGATTGTGTTTTCTCTGTTATGTTGACCAAAGCTTGGACTCCATTTTGTATTGTCATGCTTTCACGTGTTCCCCACGAGAAGAGTCCAACCTCTGTGTTAGTTGCTCTTGCAATCTGCCTAGTAACAGTCTATAAATAGCTCCTTTGTCTATCTGGCACATGCCCAGACTTGACCACATCTGTTATCAGTTAGCCTTGCTTGACCATGTTTTCGCGGGCTCAAGGAGTGCGTTAGCTCCGCCCACATATTGATTCAGTATCGAAAATGACCATAAATGGTAATGTTCTTCGGCCTCATGTTGTATCCACCCACTTATGAGCCCCTCTGTTGTGTATAAAAGGGGACCATGTACGAAGGTTCTTTGTGCTACTCTATGCAATACTGAAGAGTGTTGTGTGGATTGTAGGACCACCCTTAAGGGTTAATAAATGCTGTCTTTGTACTTTGCAGTTTCCGTGCCAACTTCCTTATAGATTCCATTACAGGAGAGCGAACCCTTGTGTCCTGCGGGCCTAGCTGGGGCCTGTATTCATCACGGGCTGCATTAAAAAAAAAATTAAACGTTTTTGTTTCATTTTTTAAGGGCAGGTAGTGGTCCCTCTGACCACTGCCTGTCCTTAAAATTTCTTTGTATCTCACTAAAAGTGATGAAATGCTAATGTCCTAAGGAAGAAAAATATGTGTGTGTAAAAGGAAGGGAGGCAAAGGAAATCTTTTCTTTTAAAGACGAGAACCCTCACTCACCCGAGGGTGACATGCTTCATCATTGGGTCCCCTCTTGCACACTGTAACCGCAAGGTATACAGTGTGGGCTACAACTCTCAAAAAAGGGGACAAGAGAGGAGCGTGAGGTGTTTTAATGGGGATATCCAAGGTGACAGGGGGAGTAAGGGGCAGAGTGTGAAATTAAACAGTGTGTAGGTAAATAAAACTAGCTACAGGGTAACAAAGTCAAATTTAATAATAGTTCCCATCAGCTAGAGTTAAAATGAGGTGATCTAGGATTGACAAAATATCCTAGTTATTGGTGGTCGACATGTTTCTGCCAGATGACTTAATTGTTCGCGGCATTCATCAGGACCTCTCAATATATCACTCTGCTCGTGTAATCAAAATAAATGAATTACAGACCATACTCGTTGGTAGGTTGTAAATGACAAAAGGACCAGCTGCAGTCCGGTACCATGTCTCTGAAAAAAGATTGTTGATCAATTCAGTATCATTTGTAAAAACTTTAAGGTCAACCTCCACATACCAAAATAAACACCACACACGTGATATGTGTTGCACACGTGATAAAAAGGGGGAAAAAAACACACATCATTCAGGTAAGTCAGTATATTGTAAGAACTCACCTAGGGGTAATGTTAATTTACCTCTACCTTGCGACGAATGATGCTAAAGAGCACAGATTACTAGAAAGATAAAAGACCAGTTCAGTATGGTTCTCACATGTTGCACAATTATGAACACATGGACTAATAGATTGGTGTTGCTGTCATTGGATATAGTTATGACAAGCACAATCTATAATTTACACAATAAGCAGTATTCAGAATAAAAACTTAATAAATCTCATGTCCCAAAAAAAGGGGGAGTGACTCACAGTCACTTCATCGCCACGTGTAGCTTGTTGGAATATAAGACGGACTGCATGCCAAATCAATCGTCCGTATTTAATATAACACCCGTTAACCCAATATTCCCAAAGAAACGAGTGGGTCCAGAGCGTTACACGCAAGCTACCAGCCCTTAGGATCATGGAATAGAGTAAAATGATAATGGCTAAGTCAGTGAGAAGACTGCACAGATCAGATCGAGAATCACTCAATTTCAACAACACCCAAAGCATCACCGGCTACCCACACTCACTCCCTACAGTACCTTCCGTTAATCCGTCTCGTCCTAATAGAGCACCAACCCGCTGGGGGGAACTGCGCGTCTCGCAGTGGTTTTAAAACTCCCATGCACCTTTGTTAATGCGTATGCCCGGAAGTGAAACAAGTAGCTTCCGGGTAACGCAGAATCATGGGAAATGTAGTTTAATGCGGGGAGATGGCGCTAAGCACGATCGGAATGCAACATTGCACGCCGTATTTAAACTAAAGTAATTGCCACAACCAGTTTGGACATTCGAAAAATGCTATGTGTCCACAGTGCAGTATCCTGATTGATATATTAAGATCAGGAAAGCGGGGTCAGGACATGACGAGATGTTACGGAGCACGGGAGATATGATAATGGTCATTGGGGAACCAGTGGAATACATTACAGGGGATCAGGGGGCAACAGTCAGGAGACAGCACACCCCGCAGTCTCGTAAACTCTCAAGACATATATACAGATATCCAGTGCACTCAAGGTAACTAGTGTGCCCACCATGTAATATGAAATTAAGTCAGTAATAAGGAGCTCTACACCAGAAAAGAGCTATATCACCACAACCTAACACATCCAGATTAGGTGACTAAATAGATGGAAGGACTCCATACATAAAGTTTTCATACGTGGAGCCAGATGCCAAATCAAAAACACATAATATTTGTAATTAGGTACATAATGCACATTCAAGGCTGTCTATCCCATTGGAAATCAGACCAGCATTCCAATGTTCGTGTGTGGTGTTATACGGCATCTACAAATGGATAAAAGTGCTACGGGGGACCTGCAAAGATTAAACAGAGCACCAGGGAATATCTTCATTCAGACCTCTCAGGTGGCTTTTAAGACGGAACACCCACCGTTGTTCACGGCGGAATAGAACTTGTTCCAAAATTTCTTTTACAGCCACTTACAAGGACCCCTTCCCATTTGCAACTCCATTACCACCCTCTTGAAGAGGGCGGTAAATTGCGAGTGTTTTGCAACATCAATTGCGGTTGCAAAACATTCATACATGGCTAGATAGTCGTTATTAGGAAGGGAACGCCCCTTCCTAATAGCAAGTCGCAAAACACTTTTGCGAGTCGCAATTTTTTGCAAGTCGCAAAATAGTGTTTGTACATGGCCATATAGGGTTTTGTGTGCACAAATGGGTCGCAAACCCGTTTGCGCATGCAAAAACTGGTCGTACATCTGGCCCTGAATCCTTTTGTTGTGTATGGCATGTGAAGTGCATGCTACTTCAGTCAGTTGTCAGGCGTCTTCGGGGTTTACTTTGAGTGTGACTACCTGCGGGAAATGATCCTGGGGTCCTTCTCTGTCAGACGATATGAGGAGACCTTATGAAACAATGTTAAAGTAACAAATGTGTAATCTAATGTTGATGTGGCCGTCTTGGAGTGAAAGGTTGCTGCGGGTGTGTTTTCCACCGGAAAGCAGCTGTTTAGTGGCAGAAAGTTGAGATGCTGTAGATCTTTAAGGAGTTGCTTGCCTAGCTTGCTTTGTTTTCCTGTCGTGTTCTTGCTTTGTGTTGGGATGTCCCACTGTGATGATTGGACAGCTATGATATTTTTGCTGTTGACCGCACCTGTAGTTCCCTTACAGCACTGATGCTTGTTGCTGCTGGTTGTTGAGGTGTAAATTGTCAGGCCTCATTTAGGGTGTCCAAATCTAAATACTGTGTGGAAACCTGCAATGCCCTGCACGTGAAATGGGTTTTAAAGCCAAGTTTCCTGTAGTAGGATGAACACTGCCTTCCCTTAACATTTACATGAAAAAAGACCTTGTGGCCATCTAATAAATTACCTTAAGACTGTGTGCTAGTCTGAAGGGGTCTGGGAGCTACTGGTAGCTTCCAAACAACTGTTTGGAGAGCCCTGATCTATGCTGAGTGATTTCTGGGATGATACACATTGCTACAATCATTTTCATGTGGTTTGTACAAAACAGATATTTATATACAGTTTTAAAGAGTATATAATGTGTTTTCTAAATTCCATGATGTGAGTTTTAAACATTCCACATGTACATTAAACACATATACATATATCTCTGCATACACACCAAATAGAATCTAGGGCTTTAAACACACAACATATATTAATGTTGTTGTTTTTTTAACATTTTAAGGACCAAATATATAACACTTCACATCAATCACTACACTTCAATCAGAAACTCAAAGGGACATTGTAGCCTGTGTTAATGGAACACAAAAAACTGTTAGACAGATTCACATATGCATTTCAAACATGTACCTGTTCCTCTGGTGAGCCATAGAGCTGGCCGTACAGGGAAAGGACCTCC
This sequence comes from Triturus cristatus, assembly GCF_964204655.1. Taxonomy (NCBI): domain Eukaryota; kingdom Metazoa; phylum Chordata; class Amphibia; order Caudata; family Salamandridae; genus Triturus; species Triturus cristatus. The sequence continues at coordinate 1,459,076,231 of NC_140590.1, forward strand.
TTTGCCAGCAACTCCAACTCCTCTGGTATGAAGGCAAGGGCCTTTTCACCTGCTTGACCTGGCATGGTTGCTTCCAGAGGTGACAAACAGCAGCGAAAGGGGAGGAGGCCCTGATGGCAGCAGTGTTAGGAGGTAAGTGAGCTCTTTTTCCAACCACAGCATACATGTGCGTGACGTACACGATCATCAGCGGAGACGGACACAGTCATTGGCCTTCATACGCTACTTTCACCAACGTTAGCCTCTATCTGTGTCCTACGTGGAGTTTACCATCCACTTCGCGGTCAACTTCCACCGCGCCCACCTGATTCTAACTATCCTATCAGCGAGGTTAGGCACCTGCAATTTTAGAATGTCAGAATAGTGTGTTTGTGAATGTTAAGTGCATCACCACCACTCAAAATGGGGGCTAGTTTGTTTACATATTCAAACTTCGATGGACACTTATTTAAAAAAATAAAGATGTATATGTAGTGCATTGCTGTGCTGAAATGTGATATTTGCACGGTGTTGTTTACACCTAAGTTGACTGCCTTTTGGAGGAAAAAAATAATTAAAAAAATAATGTGTAAATAATATATTTGAAATGTATTATTTACACGTTTGTATTATTTTAAATTTATTTTAGGCTACAAATGTCATTTTCGAAGCACAAAGGACAAAAAGCAAATGTTTGGTTAAAATATATAATAAAACCATATATATTTTGTGGAACTACATGACTTTATTGTTAATGATCAAATATGTTGCTGTGGAAAATGTGAAAAATTTTCAAATGTTTTTCCAAGACAGACATATGAACCTTGGGAGAGTGAGGAGACGACAACCTCAGGTGTACCACCCATTTCCAGAGCTTGCCAACATGAAAGAAAGGGATATAATCAAGAAGTACAGATTGAATAGGCAAACTATACTGAATTTAGTCATCAGCTGGAGCCAGATCTTCAGCCTCACAACAGAAATCCCACATCTATTACACCAATTGTTAAACTCATGGCAGTACGTCATTTTGTGGCCACAGGATTCTTCAAGTACACTGTGGCAGTATCTGGTGGAATGTCACAACCAACTTTCTGTGGTGTGCTACAAGAAGTTGTATTTTCAATGATGAGACACAGATTCATCCAGTTTCCACAGCAGCCGGATTTAGCCAATGAGAAGGGGGACTTTTATGGTTGGGGCACCTATCACATGTGGTTGGAGCCAATGATGGTACACATATTGCCTTAGTGCCACCACACGCCAGAGAACAGGTCTATTGGAATCGGGAACACTTCCATTCAATCAGCGTGCAAGTTGTCAGCTGACCACATTTGTACATCATAAGCATCTGTGTGCATTTACCCTGCAAATGTCACAACTTGGACCTGAGAGGGCCCGGCTTGTTGGTCAGTACAATCTTTCATAATATTGTTTGAGGAAATTCTAGTTGAATAATCTAAAAATGTGTTACAGTTTTGGGCACTTTTTTTGTCTTCCATCTAGGAGACTCAGCTTATCCCAACCAACCATGGTTGTTGGCGCTGCTGAAGAATCAAACAACATCAGGGGAAGTCCACTTCAATGAGGCCCTTTAAAGCACACGTGGCCAGTGGAGCTGGGTTTGGGGCTCCTAAACATTATTTTTGGCATGTATTTTACCTTCTGTTGGCAGACTGGGAGACATGATTAATATTGTATGCCGAAGCCTGCTGAGGCTGTACAGTAAGTCTCTCCTGTAAAAATGTTCACAGATTCACCCACATACTTGTAAGCCACACTCACGGAACAATACCCATTCATCTCCTCACCTCTGGCAGTTTACCCATTTCACTGCCTGCACCATAAATACCCTTAATTCCACTGCTGTAAGCTACTGACCGACAGATCAATGAAAAAAATCATGTAACCACGTGAGACCTAATATCTGATTCCAGAACTGATCTACTATTTGGGACAAAAACCTGGCTGAGTGATATTTCACCCACTCGTCACAAAACCATTGCTGTCAGATATAAAATACAACATAAGAATCATCCGGACAAAGAGGCTGGTGGTGGGCAACCCATTGTCCACAAAAAAAGCCACTCAGACCAAACAGATAGAGGCAATCCGAGCCTTTGCATGTGAATCATAGTTCTTTCAATGCTCTCCATTGCCAACATCAATCTACTTATTCCTCCTGGACTAAAGACCCCCCACCGTACAAAGCAGCATCTGCAGAGCCCTTTCACTACTTCTTTTTGCTGAATATACCTTACAATACTCTAACATTTACATTCTTGGAGACTTCAACACATGGTTTGACGAAGCTAACTTAAACCTGGAAACAGTGAATTTTCTGTATTTAGTCTGGACCCACCCACACATCCAGGGACTTTCTTGATGTGATATTTGTCTCTCCCAACTCAGTCTTAGTAAGTATGTCCTCCCCTGTCATTTCAAGTGACTAATATGTATTTTCATTTCAGAACTCCATGTCATTAATAAAGAAAATAAGTCACCATTCAAACTGTTAGAAATGGGGGTCTCTAGTTGGCAGTGGTTTGCATCCTGTCAAAGTAGGAACCCTTCCTTCTAGGCAGGATAAAGGAGCTACACACACACACAGATAACCCCTGCTCACCACCTTGGTAGCTTGACGCGAGTAGTCAGGCTTATCTCAGAGGCAATGTGTAAAGTATTTGTACCACACACACAGTAACACAATGAAAACACTACAAATAGACACCAGCCCAGTTTAGAAAAAATAACAATCTTTATCTAAACCAAACAAGACCAAAAATGACAAAAATCCAACCTAGAGAACTTAAAATATCACTTATAAAAGGTTTAAGTAATTGTGTCTATAGTACTCTATGGATGTGGTGATTTCACACAAAGTACCTGTGATTGCATCAAAATTCAACATGAAAAATAGCTGCAAGAGAGGATGCGTTTGAAAACACAATTGAGGCGTTGATTCCTTAGTCCCAGAGGAATGGAGGCATCATTTTTTCCTTGACAGAGGAGAAGTTTTGCATCAAATCCTTACTGCAAGGATCAGCGATGGCATGAATTTCAGACGCATTGTCTTGCTTCTTGGCGGCGGGGCTCTGTTGGTGTAGAATTGGTGCACAGGTGCAATGTATGAGAAAATCTAGGCAATGTGGGGCGATGTGGATCGATGCAGCGGTGGAACAGGCGCTGCGTCAATTTCCACAGCCGCAGACAGATGATGCGTCTATTCCTTCAGCCACAGAGCAGGGCCTACATCGAAATCAGAGCTGGGGTCTCAGACGTCAGAGACTCGGTGCTCTGGACACGGGCTGCAGGACTTCTTTGGGCCTGTAGGGATATGGACCCCCTCAACAGTTTTGGGTTCTCACCCTTCATCTGCATTAACCATCTGAAGGGCCTGTGGTCTGCCTGAACCTGGAAGCGAGTCCCAAACAAGTAGGGTCTTAGCTTTTTCAGTGCCCAGACCACAGAAAAAGCTTCTCTCTCAATTGCTCTCCAACTCTGTTCCCTGGGAAGTAACCTCCTGCTAATGACGGCTACAGGTTGGTCCAGGTCCTCTTCATTTAGCTGTGTGATTACCACCCCCACATGGTGCTCTGAAGCATCTGTCTACACCACAAATTCTTGGAAGAAGTTGGGTGCCTTGAGCACGGGCGTCATGCACATGGCTGCCTTCAGGGCACCAAAAGCGATCTGACAAGCCTCAGTCCGGATCACTTTCCTTGGCTGCTTCCTGGAAGTCAGCTCAGTCAAGGGGGCAACAATGGTGCCATAGCCCATGGAAAATCTCCTGTAATAACCAGTGAGACCTAAAAAGGTTCTCACCTCTATCTGAATCTTGTGGGCTCTCAAGCCAGAATGGTGTCCATCTTGGGTTGGAGGGGCACCACCTAACCGCTTCCGACCTGGTGTCAAAGTACACCACAGCCACCTGGCCTATCTGGCTCTTACTGGCCTTGCTAGTAAGGCCTGCCTTTTGCAGGTCCCTCAACACTTCCCAGAGGTGATCCAAGTGATCCTCCCAGCTGGAGCTGAACACTGCAATGTCATCCAAGTAGGCAGTGCTGAAATCCTTCAGCCCAGCCAGGACCTGGTTGACCAACCTCTGAAAGGTGGCAGTGGCATTGTTCAACCTGAAGGGCATGACATGGAACTTGAAGTGCCCCGCCGGTGTTGAGAACGCTGACCTCTCTTTGGTCCCATCGGTCAAGGCAATCTGCCAGTACCCAGACGTCAAGTCAAACACACTGAGAAAATTGGCAGCTCCTAGCCGATGTATGAGCTCATCAGCTCTGGGGAAGGGATGTACATCAGTCTTAGTCACGGCGTTGAGCCCCCGGTATTCCACAAAGAATAGAACCACAGTTCAGATGGGGCACTGGGTGGAGCAGCTTTTGGGACCAAGACCACTGGGCTGACCCAAAGACTGTTGGTGGGCTTTATCACTCCTATTGCTAGCATCTTGGCAACCTCTTCCTTGATGCTGGCTTTGACCTTGTCAGTCAATCTGTAGATTCAATGTTTCACAGGTGGAATGTCCCCAGTATCCACATTGTGGGTACACCAATGGGTGACTCCTGGGGTTAAGGAAAACAGAGAGGCAAATTGTTCCATCAACTGGCGACAGTCAATCTGTTTCATTCAGGGTTAGTGAATGGGAGAGGTTAGCACCCTCCACTGACCCATCTTGCTCCTTGGTAGACAGTAGGTCAGGAAGAGGCTCACTCTCCTCTTCCACCACATCATGTTGCCAAGAGCATGGTCAATTCAGACCTCTTAAAATGTTGTTTGAGGCGACTCACATGTAGGACCCTTACAGGGTTCCTTGGAGTCTGCAAGTCCCCCCAGTAGGTGACATCACTCTTATGCTCCTTCCCCTCAAAAGGCCAGGACCACTTGTCCTGTAGAGTGCAGAGCTCCACTTGGGCCATGACCCATACTTTCTGGCCAGGCTGAAACTCAACCAGAGAGGTATTCTGGTCATACCAGCATTTCATGCCCTCCAGACTGGCTTCTAGGTTTGCCTGAGAGAGCTTCCTGAAGTGCACCATCTGGTTTCTGAAGGCCAGCATGTAACTAAACACATCCTGGGAGCTTCCTTCCAGCCTTCTTTCACCAGACTAAGAGGTCCCCTCACAGGGTTCCCATACAGCAGCTCAAAGGGTCTAAAGCCAACCAGTTTCTGCGGTACCTCCCTGTATACAAAGAAAAGGCATGGTAAGAGGATGTCCACTTACGCCTCATGGAGTCTGACAGACCCCCAATCATGCCCTTCAGGGTACGGTTGAGCCTTTCAACCCACACATTAGCTTGGGGGTGGTAAGGAGTGGTGAATTTGTAGTTCACCCTATACTTCTCACACATTGCCTCCATGTACATTGATATGAAATTGGTACCCTGGTCGAATACCACTTACTTGGGGAAACCCATGCCGGAAAAATTCTCATCAGTGCCAGGTCCACCACGGGCGCCAACACTGTCCTCAGAGGGCATCAAATTCTTACTGCGAGGGGAAGCGGTGAGTCAAATTTCTGAAACGCTATTTTGCTTTTTGGCTGCGGGGCTCCATTGATGAAGAAGTGGCGCACAGGTATGATGCGTGTGAAAATGCAGGGTCTCTGGGTTTATGAGGTGGCGAGAGAGGCACTGCACCGATTACCACGGCCGCAGACAGGTAGTGCGCTGATTCCTTCAGCCGCACAGCAGGGCCTGCGTCGAAGTTGGAGAAGGGGTATTGGTCGCCGGAGACTCAGTGCTCTGGACTCGGGCTACAGTGGTTCTTCAGGCCGCGTGCAGGCGCTGTGTCAATTGTTAAGCCGCACTGAGGCGATGCATTGGTTTTTGAACCGCACAGCAAGCTTGCGTCAGGAAAAACTGCATTGGATGGGCGATGCATGGTTTTTTCAGATCTTGAAGCAGCAAAGTAACCTACATGGGCCAAGAACTGGAGTTGGCACCACTTAGCATGTCAGAACTCCCAGCAGTGGAGTTCAGGGAAACTGCAGATTACGCCTTTCATGGCCTTGAGATTTCCGACAGGAGGCATGTATACACAAACTCTTGGAGAACCTTGGAAAAGCAAGGTTCAAAAAGCAAAATCCAGTTCTTTTACTGCCCACAGATGGAAGCAGCAACTGCAGGCCAACACAGCAAAGCAACACACAGCAAAGGACCAGTATTACTCCTGACAGCAGTTCAGCTCTTGTTCTTGGCAGAGTCCACAGTTCAGAAGTGTTCTAAAAATGTTGGGTTACAGGTCCAAAACGTATACCCCTTTTGGGCTTTGAATTAGGCATACTTCTGCAAAGTCTTTGTTGTTCACAAGATCCTTCCTTGCCCTTGCTTGGCTCCAGACACACTCCAGGGTGGTGGAGACAGCATTGTTACAGGAAAGGCACAGCCTTGTTCAGGTTTCAGTGACAACTCCTCCCACCACTCTTGCTCAGGACAACCCCTCAGCCTGGTGAAGGGCCATCAGGATATGCAGGGCACACCTCAGCTCCCTTTGTGTGACTGTCTAGATTGAATGCACAAACAGCCCCTGTCAGTCTAAACCAGACGTTGATCCACAGGCAGGCAGAGACAGAGAATAGTAAAGCAAGAAAATGCCCACTTTCTAAAAGTAGCATTTTCAAACACACAATTTAAAAACTAACTTCACTAAAAGATGTATTTTTACATTCTGAGCACAGGGAGACTAAACTTCAAATCTCTATCTCTTCCCAACTGACAGTTACACTTGTAAGATGTTACAAGGCAGCTCCAATGATAACCTATGGGAGAGATAGTCCTTGAAATAGTGAAAAACGAAATTGGCAGTAGTTCACTAGCAGGACATGTAAAATACACCAGGACATGTCCTACCTTTCACATACACTGCACCCTGCCCATGGGGCTCCCTTAAGGGTGCTACATGTGGCAAAAGGGAAGGGTTGGCCTTGGCAAGTGGGTACACTTGCCAGGTCGACATAGCAGTTTCAAAGCTGCCCTCAAAGACACTGTAATGGCAGGTCAGAGACAGGTTCACAGGGCTACTCATGTAGATGGCACAACCAGTGCTGCATGATCACTATTTGATTTGATTTACAGGCCCTGGGCACACACAGTGCACTTTAGTACGGATTTACCAGTAAATTAAATATGCCAATCATAGATAACCAATAATATTAACAATTTGCATAGGAAACACTTGCACTTTTGAAAGTGCCCAGAACAAAAACCAGCAAAATCGAAGTCCAGCAAACAGTCAAAAAATACAGGAGGTAGCGGCAAAAAGACAGGGAAAACCACAACAAGGATGCCAGGTCTAACACAAACCATCCTAAAACCATCAACTCCCAGAAGAAACTGGTTGTCTTCCTCTTCACTCCATTCTACCTTCCCCAACACAGCCAACGCAATTATAACTGCTAGACACTTCTATCATGTCTTGATAACCGGTTCTGATGCTCTTATGGCACTTAAACTGTTTACTGTTAGAAAACATACCAGGCATCATGGATGGCTAATACCCAAAGTACATTTTCTAAAATCATTAAAAAGGACCCTTGAGCGCTCCGGAAGAAAACTTACAGCAACAGCAAAAAACTAGGGGGCATATTATCAAGGATGGCGTTTAAAATTATCGCGGGTTTAGCGGCAGAAAATGGATACTGACTTTGATTACTAACAATTAATTGCAGATGTTCTGTGACCACCTTTTGTTCGATATCTTTAAAATGGAGATTGTTACAACGGGACAGATCATCAATGTACGACAATATGTAAATTAGAGAGTAATTCAAATGAATCTTCCAGACAGCTTCACAAGCTACGGACGCAGACCCATATCACACCTGGCCTTTGCCTCTACAGTGGCTCCCAGTAACTGAACGATCACCTTTAAAGCTGTGTGTATAGTTCACAAAGCAGAGCATGGATGAAGACAATTTTTCCTTCTAAAAAAATGTTCATGAACATTGCCAAATCTGATCCCTGCCCATGTGGCCGACCCCTGTATTGATTGCTTCACCATTCAAAAAACTCAAACTGGCATCATGTTCTTCTCCAGACAACCACATTTTAGAACCCAAGGCCTTCCTGAATAAGGGGAATTGGCAATTATCTCCACTTTTGGAAAGATCTAGGACTTCCAATAATTTTAAATCCAAGATGCAGACTGTCATCTTTTCATACATAGGTACATAGGTATGTGCAGCTGTGTCTTCTTCCATGTTCTATGCAAAACGTCATGCTTAAGCAGGGCATGTCTGATGTTGGCCCATGTTGGAAGCATGTTTTCAAACATCATCCACCTTTACCAACATCGTGCACACTATATTTACTATCTACCATTCTTCCATCCCCACAATTCTGGAAAGGCCCCCAGGAACCAATGAAAATATTAGTCTTTCCTGGTCTCACAGCAGTATGAAGCTCTATACTAATGCTACAGTAGAATACAGTGCATTTAAGACAGTATACTTGGTTTTAGCTTCATAGGCCTTTGTAACATGATTTGCAGAGTTTTACCAGCTAATATCAGTTCACAAATAGTTAATTTTCTACCTCTAGGTACCTAAATGTTTTCAAAATGGACTGTGATAGTAAGTAAGCTGTAATGTGAAAGCTGTACACCCTTGGTTTTCATACAAGAAAAGACCTTTGTATACAAGCGTCAATGAAACGCAGACTTGATTACTCTCTGTTCATAATTTGGGGCATATTATCAAGTAAGGGCAATAATTATCGCCTGCGCCACATATCGTGCTTTTTTGTATCGCACACTTTCACTGAGCAATTTCGCATTCTTACTGTCGTATTATCAAGACTTTGGGAACATGCGATGTTGTCTGTGAAAGTACGCAATGACTCCCGCAAACATGCGGTTGTAAATCATGCGATACCTTGCCATCGGCGTGTCAGTGATGCGCTAGCAGCGATAATAATTCAGTTAACGTGTGAATATGCCCATGGATTGCCTGCCAACTCGGGCGGCCGTGTGCCAAATCATCTTGTACTGCTAAGGCCTGCTGCTCTGCTGGAAGGGTACCAGAATAAAGGGTGGGCATGTACTTCTGAAAGAACCAGATATAGGCACTATTGTGCATTTACACACTACTCTGAAAAGCATTAGAGGCACATACCAGACACAACAGATGCAGGCACTTTTTGTGCAAGGCCACAGTACACTGAAAGCATACTGGAATGGAAACTGGGCTCATAACTCCATATATCACCACGTTTAGTTAGAATTTTATCAGGTGTTAAAATACTGCGTACATCGGTGCTTAGCAAGAATTCTTTTATCGCGGGACAACTTTGGTAATACAGCGAAGTGGTGTTCGCTACTTTGGTTAGGAACGCCAACCTTGCATGTCATTAGTGATAAATATCGCTGGCATGCAAGGGAATAGTAAAACCGGCAGCTAACGCCGGAAAGCTCGCGCTAACGCATATTAGCGCAGCCTTGCTAATGGGGCAATAAAAATATCGCCACTTTATCGGACATAAGCAAGCCCTCAAATCTTGAGCGTCAGCTTAGCAAACTTTTTCGTTTTTCAAAAAGAAACTTCAAAGCGAAAAGTTTGTTTTTTATAATTAAAACACATAAGACCCGAACACTATGTGAATTTTCTTCAAGAGTTTGATTTTTTTTTCTTTCTTTATGGTCTGGACAGTCAGACTTTTCTTGGCATCGTCCTGAATCGAAAAAAAAGAAGAAAAAGTAGGCAAACAATCTGAGGGACTTACATTGGCGGTCCAAAGTTCATCAGGGTATTGGTGTAAGGCTTTAACGTTAAACAAATAAATAAATAAATAGAGTGGGTGGTCTGTCAGTTTGTGGCAGAGTACCCAGTCTGTCAAAATCTATGGGCCAAATTTACACACGTAAACTTACACTTTTTAGTAAGTTTACTCATTTTTTTTGGTATTCACAGACTACAATTTAATAGTAACAGGCCTATCTTTTTATGTGAGAGTTCTCCCCTCTGACTGCAGAGTCTCTACAGTAGTAAAGTTACTATTAAACTGTCGTTTGTGACTACCAAAGAGTAAACTTTCACAAAAGAGTAAGGGGCATATGCACAAGGGCATTGCACCACAGGAACATCACTTTTAATGACGTTCCTGTGGCACAATGCCCCGCTCCGTATTTACAAGGTAGCATTAAGCCACCTTGTAAATGTGCCCTTTACTGCAGCAGTCCGCAGCGACAAAGGGGTGGGCAATGGGTGTTGCTGTGGCCGTTCCACTGCGACACACATTGCTTTTTGACAATGCCCTCAATTTACAAGGGTGGCGTAGATATGTGTAGCACCATACGCAATGAAGAGAAATTAATGGTTTCTACTTGTTTTTGCTGTTTCTGTTTTTTGAGGGGAGTTCTTTGAATCCCAAACTAGGTCCGAAGGTATCAGAGACTTTACATGAGCACCAGTTACGCTACAGACAGACACATTCATTTTTTGTTAGGCATGGGGAGATTAAGTGATTTGCCCCGAATCACAGGCTGTTAAGTGTTCCTACCGAGACTCGAACCTGGTTCCCCAGCTTCGAAGTTGACTGTCCTAGCCATTAGACCACATCCTCTCCCCCACTCTGCACTCTGCAGCACACATAGAAGTTACAAATCACCATTATTGTTTATGTGGAGCCTGAAGTCTAGGGTATGGGCATGGTCCAGCCATTAGAGAATGCATGTGTCAGTAACCATGCAGTACATCGTGGCAGGCAGAACCAAAGGCATCAGGTATAGCTGCAGAATTCATGCAGAACACAACTTTTGAATTTGCGTTTCAAAGTTTAGCTCTTTATCCAACTGAACTCCAGGATCTTGGCTTGGGCGAAGAGAGTGTGTAGCATGCCCACCTTACCTTCTGGCAAGTACTGTGGGCAATCTAGTTCCGTTTACTTCAGTTGATCTAGCTGAGCTAACACACTTGAAAATATTTATTTGTAATGTAGATTGCCCAGGACTGGGACGCTGATGATATCTTTTCACTTTACTCAAACTGTGCTTTGATGGGTTGGTACATTGAATTATTCTATGCTGTGTATTTGAGGAAATAATACCCACTAATGGCCCCAAGCAATTCTAGTGCTAGGGAATATTGAAAGCTTTTTGTATTATGTTCCAAAATTCCCCAAATTTCAGATTTTAAAAATGAAGAGGGTGAGACTCAGCAAAAATTATTTAGAGTCTATAGCTTAAGATATAGAGACCAGAACATTTAAATTTCCCAGTAATATGGATGAGTAGCTCAATATTTCCAGAATTATTTATTTTCCGTCTGGTACATGTGGTCAAATATTTTCTAGGGGTGGGCGGAATTTGCGAAATTCACTTTCGCAAACTATCGAGAAAATGTTGAAAATCTCAGCAAACACGCCGGAAATATCGCGAAGACGCTGACGTTTTTTTCCCGCCTGCTCGTGATATTTTTGCGTGATCGCGGCTCGCCAACTTACCCATGCGGTTGCTCACGGGCGCGGCCATCTTGTTTTCACTTGTCCCGCCCACCCGCGATGCTTACTTTCTGTTCCGGGTCAAGCAATGCATGCTCGCGCCCGTTCGCGGTACGTATTTCCTGTTCGCGAACGCTTTTACTTGTTCACGTTGCTTTTTGCGTGCTCGGGGAGAAACTATCGCGCGAACTTGCGCACGTGGTCTCAATGGGCATGGCCATCTTGTTTTTCACTCTATTGCATGGTTCTGGGGCCTGATTTTCAATCCTCCCTGTATCTTTCCAATCCTTTGTTTGAAGCCACTTTTTTTTAATCTTTTTTATTTATTATAGCTCTAAATATTTTCCTGCTTCTATATTTTTGGTTTTTGTCTACTTTTCTTTGTGTTTTAGCTACTTTTTCACTCTTTATATTGCCTGCTATTTATTTCCTTTACTTACTTTTTAAATTTTATTACCTTTTCTTTCCCAGAACCATGTCAAAGGGTAGGGCTCGCCGCAGCCAGAGCCGCGACCACCTTCCTTGTGGAAGGCGGCGCCCACAAGGGGTGCAGGCACGGGCCTTATTTGGGGAGGTGGAGTTGGCTGCACTCATTTTCTTTGTGCACCACCACCTCCCCTCAACCCTGGCAGCAGGTGGCAGGCCTGGGTCTGGGTACGGCCTCCGGGAGTGTCGACAGCGGTGGGGGAAGGTGCGCCGGGCAGTGTTGCGCTGCTCTGGGGTCCGGCACACCCAGGCGCAGTTGACGCACCGGTGGTCCGACATCCTGGATCGTGAGCAGGACCTGCTGGACCTGCTTGGAGTGGAGGTCCCGGGTCTTGGTGAGTAACTATTTAATTATTACTACTTTGTGTCTGTTCTTCTGCTCTGTGTTATATATTGCGAATATCTTTTTTTTCTTCCAACCAGCTAGAATGTTGCTGCTTACATTCCAGGTTAATTTGTTTAAAAGTCTTCTGTGATTGTTATGACACAGGTGCTCCTCTGCGCTACTACTAATCTTACTTGTTTGCAACTTTGCATTTGCGCTCGCTTAGCGTGATTCTGTAAGAGTTTATGTTAGAGAAATTAGGTTACGTAATGCTATAGTGACTCTAGTCCTTACTTTGTCCTGTCACTAAGAGAAAGGGGCGGATTGATACTTAGGTTTAGGTACTTTGTATGAGTTTGTAATTTTTTAGTGGTATGTGTGATGCCCCCTCAGTTACGTTATGTGCTGCTAGTACGCCAGTCTTTATTAGAACCTTTTCTAGTTTGTTCAATGAGTGGTGGTATTGGCTTAGCACTAGCAGAACATCAGCATCAATCAATCAACCCAAAATTTGGTGTATACAAAAAATGTAGTCATGTGTCCTCCATTTGACCATATGCATTGTTGAGGACTAAAAGAAGTGGAAATGCATACTTAATGTACAATTGGCAGGCCTGGAATAGGTGGGCTAGGTCGGGTGGTACGTCGTACTTTGGCTTAGTTGTAACTTAGTATTCAGGAATCAGAATGGAAGACTGGATTACTGTTGATAAATAGTAGCTTAAGAAGTCGATCCGCGAATCCCCCGATACTACTTGTTGACCAGATGAGATCGGTCAATTTAGATATTGCAATTGTTGTTTACATAAGTGTTTTTTGACCGTTCTTTAAAAATATTTTATTTGTTTGACACCATCCATCAATGTTTGTCTCTTTCTTATATCTTTCCTGTTCATCAGCATCCAGGGGCAGGCAGACAGGGAATGTGCAGTCGGCGGGAGAACAACACCACCAGGAAGACACCAACGAGGGCTCCTCTGCTGGCCCTAGTAAGTCTTCTTGTTTTTAATAATAATTCTTATTCCATAACTTTTACTGCACCATATTTTTAACAAACTATTGTTTCAGTTTCCCAATGCTATTTTTTACCAACAATTATCCTTCGATCTGTACGGTTTCATAAATCTTGTTATCCCTGCCTCTGCTATGATGACTCTCTGTACTACTACTACTATCAGTCTGTCTGTTCTGTAGTAGCTAAGCTTGCCTAGTTGGCCACTCTTTATTTGAAAGGTTGTAAATAAAAATCAGACTCACCAGTAGCTCTAGCCATTGAGTCCAGTCCTTTGGGTCGTCCTCTTGTACTACTTCTAGTCTTATTGATCTTGAGTCTTTGTTAATCTTGAGGCTTTGACAATTCACACCAACAAATGCCCAACCAGATTTATTACTATTTTGATATGATAGCCAATAGGACATACTACTACTGTTGTAGGGATTTTGCACATACAGACCTTTGCACAAGAAAATAGGATGTTGGTGATGGTAGGTTGGACCTTCCTCACACACCTCAATCAGAAATTCAGAACCCACCACAATCCCCTGCCCGACTATAGTATTGTCTTGTCATAACTATTACGTCTCCGAACCCTCCCCCCAAGATACCCAACAAGTAGACAACCCAGAACATAACACACCCAACCTCTCAGTCGTGGAAGCAATGCACATGCACACCCTTCCTTTAATTTGCTCACTCGTGTAAGTCCACACCAAATACCACCAAATCTATGTAAGTTCAAAATGTTTATTTTGAATTGAGAAGCTTTGTACATTGTTCTATTATATAATGCAGCACCAACAGGAAAATCAATAACATTAAAACAATAAACATTGTTACACTTACTTACAGTTGGGAATAAATCATGATAACTGAACAGTGGTGGAAGGCAGCACCACCATCCCCTAGGAATTTAGTTTATATAAATTTATAAATGAAGATCTCTGAGTGAAGGGACCCCTCACCTTAGAAGTACCTAGTACTGGTAGTTGTTGCATCATAAGCTCTGCAAAGCTCTGGTTCTTAGAAGGGAATCTTCCGTCTGTAATGCGAAAAATGAAATGGTGCGCGTTAGTATATTGCAACTTGCAAGCATTTCTCAGCCGTGCCAAAAAGTGTAGCATTTATGGATAAGCAATATGAACTAACAGTACACCAGTATTTCCTAAGAGAGAGGCTTGTTAATGTTTTTGTTGACCGCTTGTACGCAGCGCGTAGACAGTAGCAGTGTGAGGCAGGTCATGTGGGCTCAAAGGTGTCTTGTACAACAGGCTGCAAGGTAACGTCACATGTGCAAAAATAAAAGACACAAAGGTAAAATGGTTGCATGGCTCGGGCTAACTAAGCAAAGGCTAGAATGACCCTAGGGGGGACCATATATAACTATTAGTGTCTACTCTACTACTACCTGATTAGTACTAGTGATGTATGTTATATACTATAAACTCATTTTTCAATCTTGCTACTGACCAATAGGGGGAGGTGTATATGACACCTAATAAATGTGTAATGTTTTCTAGGTGCACTACCGACCACGACCACCATTGCGGGGGCCAGCGAAGGCGACGCGGAGGGAAAGGATGCGGCAGTTGCCAATACCAACGATGGAGTGGTAGGGGGAGTGCCAGCACCAGTGGCGGGCGGTGGTAAGTTAGATTCATAATTCTTAACTATTGTTGATGCTACACTCACTGCAAGGGTGTACTGTATGTATACTGTACCATTGAGACTTAGGGCCCCATTAGGATTGCGGGCGGATTGCCCCCGCTGGGAGTCACCGCCGACCGGCAGGGGCAAACCTTCCGCCATCCCTGAAGAAAAGACCCCCCGCCATATTACAATGGCTGGGGAGTCCGCGGCGGATAGAAACCGTCCGCCGATTTTCCGCATAGTCGATATGTCGACCGGGCGGAAAAGGGTTCAATATGGTGGCGGTGTCTGAACACACCGCCAGCCATATAATCTGCATTTTGGAATGTCTTTCCATGGTGGCATTGCCACCATGGAAAGGCATGCGGAGTATGCTTGGGGTGCCCGTTGCGGGCCCCCATGGAGGGTACCTATGCTATGGTACCTCCTTGCCTTTCAAAGCACAACGTGGCAGGCTCCGTGCGGGGCCTGTCACGTTGTGCTTGGAAAAGCACAACATGTACTTTTAGCATTGCTTTCGGCACCGCCCACCAGAATGTAAAAAAAACAGGATGCGCCCGCCACTGTGGCGGGCGCATCCAAATTGTCCCCACGGGACCCACGCCCTTTTTAGCGTGATGTCCGAAGTAAGTAAGAGTTGTTGTGAACGTTTGAAGAGTGAACTAGGCACCCTTTAATTGGCATAGGGGCGGGAGTATTGAGTAACCAATGGCCTCATCTATCTGATTTCAACTCCGCTTTGAAAGTTTTATGGAGAAGACTAAAAGTCAGATCAGATCACCTGGTGTTCAACTAAAAAGTGAAAGACGGGTGGAAGGAAGAAGGAAGGGCGAGATTTAAAATGTTATGTACTGTGCTTTATAGTGCTACCATGCCACTATGTGTATAATTAACTTGTCTTACTGTTTTTCTAAGAGTATATTTTACAATTGTCTTGTTTTTTTCTTTTTGATACACAGCTACTCCTTCCAAAGTCAATCGGAAGGAGTTGGCCACCAAGGCACGGTGCCGGAAGCTGGAGGCAATCCAGCAGGAATATCGGCGGCTGGTGGTCTTGGCAGAGGAGGAGGAGGAGACTGCAGCAGCACTTCAAGCCTCCTCCAGTGCCCCGGGCCCCAGCCACCGCCCTCCAGCAGTACAGCGCCACCATCTGGCGGCTGCCTGCTGCCACCGCAATACCATCTCTGGTGCCCTCCCCACTGTGGCTGCAACTGCCCCGCCCTCAGACGCCGTGTCGCCCATCTAGAGGAGCAGATGCGTGTCCTCCTGCAATCCCACCCCACACCTTAGTCCCTGTCTTCTGCCCCTTTTTTAATTCTTGTTTGGGTGGGTGGGAATTGGGCGTTGAGTTTTTGGACTATTTTCTGGACTTTCTTATGGACATTGGTTGGGGTTAGGGAGCGGGGTGGGTCAGCTTTTAATGGGTTTTCAGTTTATTTTTGTTAGGGTCAAATAAATCTATTTTTCTATGTTACATGCAATGTTGTTAATGTTTTGTAGGTGGGGTTACTGTTTTACATCACACTGTTTCCTTGCTGGTGCAGGCCCGCCCATAGCCAGTTTTGATTTAAATTATTGGCTGACTGTGTAAGACACAAACAGATAGATGCGACACCCCTCACTGATTGACTTGTTCTATTAGTACTTTCAGTCTCTCCTCTAGTCTATGCATTCTTTATCTGGACTCAAAGGGGTGTGTGAAATTGAATTAATTGAAAACATGTCCATTATTAATTCTGCCTCCCTCAAACTTTCTTACCTTTGCTTGATGTTTAACTTAGGCACAGCAATGGCTGCATGGTGAAGATGGTCTCCTTTTTCCAACATGCCATGATTGGGGTGGTGGTGGTAGTATAGTAGTAGTAGTAGACACTGGCAGGGCAGCAGCATTTGCAAAAAAAGAAAATGAGACAGTCAGTCACCTTTGAGAGACTGTTCGAGTAGTAGTAGAATGAAGTGCAGTACAGAACTTACCTAGCAACAATAATATGCTAAAATATTTAACAACAAAACATAATGGTGGTTGGGATAGCCTACTAGACAGAGTTACAAACTATAGTTGTGTTGAGTCACTTGACTAGGCCTACAGCATAACAGTTAGTGCTGTGTATGAGGAATGACAACAAATCCAATTAATGCTGAGGTATATGTTCCTTTGTTAAATAAAATCACCTCTAAAATATACTATTCATGGGTGGGCAAGCAGAAGAAGATCATCGCTCTGCCTTGAAATTGTAGTACTGTTGCTTTCGCCACATCCGCCCCAGCAAGCGTGTGATTAAGTATTGGTGTACATTTAATTTAGTCACACCTCAACAATAAGTCACACAGTCCGGGGGAAGAGGGTTAGGGTTTGTTGAATGGATGGGAAGGGGGTTTGGGGAAAGGTTTGACAGTGAAAAACAGTACGCATGGACAAACAAACGACACTCTTTGAAGACTACCATATCCATATGTTAAGGGAGAAAAAGGAAATGCATGCATGATGATTATTGATAAGGAGACCCGGATTACATACACTTCTTGTTCTGTTGTTCCGGCCTTAATACTTTTACAGATAGCAAATAGAAATTTTAAATATTGGGAGGGATGAATCGTAAACAGAGAGCAAACCCAATGATGATAATAACAACAACAAGAACACACTGTTGTAAAGATTGTAGACAAAAAAATCAATCAAATTATTTAAAAGAAGATGAAAGTTGATACTGTTACTGTGTTATCCTGGTCAAAAATGTGAACTGGATTTGCATCTCGGCTTTCCTCTTGGTCCTCTCGTCCATCAATCTTGGGTGTCGCCACTCGCCACTGCCCAGCTGGAAAAAAAATTCGATTTATTGGTAAGGTAAGTGTGCATTGTAATGTTTTCCCAAGTATAGGGCAAGGCCCGGCCTGTAATTGTAGATGGAAAAACAAAGGGGATATTGAGAAACAAAGTTGAAACAAATGCACAAGTTATGGTGTAGTGCAACAAGAACCCTTTCCGAGGCGGCATGTATGCATAATCTCTACTCTAGTCTGTTTCCAGCATTGACCTTCAACAACAACAGGAGAGAGCAGGCCCACAGTGACTGGCCTGACGGCACGTTGCTTAGCACATCCTACGTTTAGAGTACATTTTTTTTTTAACGAGTTGGACAAAGGCAAAGCACATATCCATTCCAAACATAGCATTTTACAATTTAAGTTAGTAAATCAATGCACCGCAGTCCTCCCACCGCTACACTCGACTCCACTTCTACACAGACATTTGGGTCTACTGTGGTTGTTGTTGACGTGTTTACCTTTAGGCTTTTATGCCTCTCATGAAACGTCCTCCTGACTTGTTATTATTCCATCAATCATCTCCGATACTTGTACTGACTGACTGTGAAGATCAGCCTGCAGTAGAAGTTAAATTTTGTCATTACACAACAAGAGTAGAAATATTATTGACTTGAGTCACTCTTTAGTGTGTACAGTAAGACTACTAGTACACTTTGACTTCACTTCGTGCACAACAAACAAACAACGAAAACACAAACACCAATCGCTCAGAGTCAGGTGTCCAATGCATGCCATTAATTGTCATTACCTGTTCCTTCTCATCTTAAGTTAACGGGCCGTCTGTTTTGCCATCATCATCATGGACGGTGCTGTTGTCAATCATACTCTGTGCGCAGATTGAGTCCCCTTCCTGTATTCAATTAAAAGCAATGTATCAAGCTGCAGGAGAAGTACAAATTTCTTATTTGCAAGAAGGGAAAAATTCACCTTGAGTTACGTTTAGTGTGTACTGTAGAAAGAGGATTAGTGCACAATGACATAACTTCATGCACAACAAACAACAACAAAATCACTCAGTCTGCGACTCTGCGTCCAATGCATGGCATCAATCATTACCTGTTCCATCTCATTTTCAGTTAATGGGCAGTCTCTCTCGGCTGTAAAAGGAGGATAGCTATAGTAGTCATCTGATTCATGCTCCACTTCTTTTGGCGGGACTAGGAAAGTTTTTATTTTTTCTTCTATTTTCCATCATCCAATCATCATTCATGAGGGCAATGGATTTAGGCGTGAGATTCAGTATGATGGAGCGGAGGAGCTGGATTCGGAGGACTGTACTGTCAAATTGCAGACACCTGAAACTTATATATTAAATAAGAAGAGTAGAAGACAGTGGTAATGGATTTGTTGTGATTCACAAGTTTGTAACCGGAACGACAGACACACGAATAAAGGGGAAAAAAAGGGAGGAAGACAGTAAGTGCAAGCCTAATTGTCAGGGAAGTATAGCTCGTCCTCAAACTCTGGGGGTTCAGCCAGTAGTAGGTAATCATGTAACACACTACTTCCGTCACCTGAGCCACTGTCCTCATCTTCCTCCATTGCTTCATGTATTGTGTAATTCGGTGGTATGAAGTGCTGATTCATTTTGATCATTGTTAACCTCTCCACATTTTTGGGCGAGAGACTGGTCCTTCTCACTGTTACAATGGAACAAGCAGCACTGAAAACACATTCGGAAGAGACACTTGCGACAGGGCAAGCCAGATAGCTTATCGCCAGCCTGCTGAGCAGTGGCCATTCAGACCTTTTCCTATACCAATACTGCAATGGGTTTTGATCAAGGTACACCTCTGTTGGGTCATCCAGATAGGCCTGGACCATCCGCTCAATGCTCAGGGGTGCTGCTGGTAAGCTTTTGGGCTCTTTTCTCTGTGCATCAGCAATGTGCTTATTAATGCCTAACTGTGCATACCAATCGTCTAACGATTCTACTGGGCCTAATGATCCACTTATTGTTGCTGTTGTCGATAGTGATGGTTAGTGTTGTGATCCAAATGCACTGCCCTCAGCCTACGAAGTTGCACTTGATGCTGCATGCCCTGCTGCAGTACTTCTTGTGGGTTGATCTTGCGGGCTTTTAATTAGCAGCCGTTCGTTTTCCAACTTACTCGCTGCCTCAGCTATACAAGTTTTGTAGCGGGCAACATCCATCTCTGAAAAAGCAAAGAATTTCTTCAGTCCAAATTTTGCACGTGGATCCAGAATTGTGGCACAAATGTAATGTTCTTGTGACAAAATTTTATTTTCTATCCTTGTATTTTCAGCTAAGCGACGGGCTAAGCTCTCCACCAAGTCATAGGCTTCCTTTTTGTCCTCTACACCTTTGTATGATTCAGACACCTTCTTCAGCTGATGCTCTAGCATTTGCAATAATGGGATAGCTTGGCCCATTGTACAGTCCTCCTTGCTGACTTCACGTGTGAAGACCTCAAAAGGACGAAGCGTCTCAGTCAGGCATTTAATTAGGCTCCATTGCTCCATCTCAAGGTTCATGCCTTTAACAGTAGCATCCCCTCTTTTCCAGACATATTCATTGAGTGGCCTGTACTGCTCAAACAGACGATCAAGCATGTAATACGTTGAGTTCCAATGTGTTGCCACCTCCTGGATGAGTGCTTTGACTGGCATCCTATATTCACATTGAATGATCCTCAGCTGCTTCCGAGCTTTAAAAGAATGGCTGAAATGAGTGCATATTCTTCAGCAGATGGCCAGTAAGTTGCTGACTATGGTTTTTTTGTTCAGAAAGTCTTTAACTATAATGTTTATGCAGTGCGCCAAATACGGAACCCTGAAATAGGAACCAAGATCCATGGCCTTAAGTACATTACTGCCATTGTCTGTGGCAACAAAACCAATACTAAGCCCTCCTGGGCGCAGCCATTCAAAAACCTTGCTGCAAAACTCTTGCAAAATGTTTACAGCCGTATGAGATTTCTCCATGGTGAACATGGCTACAGTTGCATGTTTCCGAGTACCTTTAAAAATCGCAGCTGTGTCAACATCACCTCGTTCAGATAGCTTATCTCTAACCCCCACAAAAGAGACCCAGTGTGCAGTGATGCACATGTAATCTGTGGCTTGGCAACTGGTCCACATGTCTGTTGTCAGGTGGATATTGTGAACAGCACTCTGCTGCAAAGCTTGTCCAACCAATTCCAGCACATCATGATGTAGCGCCGGAACAGCAATTCTTGCGAAATAGGACCAGCTGGGAACCTTCCATTTAGGGCAGATGGCTGACACAAATTCAAGGAAACCCACCCCTTCCACAAATGAAAAAGGGAGAAGGTCCAGCGCTAACATTTTAGTCAGCTTCGCATTGTACAACCGTGCAGTTGGGTGGTTGCGTTGGAACTGCCCCTCCAACCTACGCATGCTCTCAATGGTAGGCTGGATTACTTTCCTTTGTGGTGCTGTTGTTTTCATTAACCCACTGAGGCTCAACGACGCAGTTTGCCTCATTGCGGTACTCGGTCGCCTTGGTGTCTCAGCCTGACTCTGAGTATGGCTCTTACTGCGGTGCCACTCAGATGTTACTGATGAGGATGTGGGCGGTACCACTACACTACTGGGGACAGGGCTAGAAATGCCTCCTTCTTCTTCACCTTCCACCACAATAATATCGCCCCCTGATTCTTCCTGACCAACTTCAATTGGTTGAGTTTTTCTACTTTCTTTTAACTGAAGTAGGTGATTCTCCCACACGATAGTGTGGTGTATTCTGAGATGACTTGCTTGGCCTCCGGTACCATAGTTTGTACCAAGCTTACCCCGCCAAACACCTTGTCGACAAATTGAGCATATAGCAACGTTCTCCTCCTTGGCGCTAACAGAAAAGAAGTCCCAAACTGGGGAGGAGAACTTTCTGGCACTGCTGGATGTGCCACTTTCAATACCAGATGAACTGGAGGGTGTGCTTGGAATGTGACCCTGTGTACCTAGACTGTGACTTTTACTACCACTACCTACTGAGATGGTTGAGCTGGATGTAGGTCCCTGCCGGGCCTTGGAAAATATGGCAGCTGGTGGTAGTGGTGGTGTAACCTGTGTTGGTGATATCCGTGCTACATCCCGCTCAGTAGCAGCCTTTCTGGATAGGGTGAGAATGTTGGTCTATAATCCCTTTGGGGCGGGAGTGATGTGCGTGATGACTGGCTCGTCTTCATCAACATTACCCCCCTCTTCTACATCTACCTCCATAACTCTAAGTTTTTCTGGGACCTTTCTTTTCAGAAGCATTGTCTTGTGGCGTGCATCACTCTCAGACTGAGCTGGTGGCTGCCAAGTGGCATCACGATCATCAGAAGTGGGGCTTGAAGAAGAAGATGATGGACTAAGCCTCCTTTTCCTTGCTGGTGGTCTGGAAGACAATAGATCTTCTGAAACAGTGGTTTGCTCCACTTTGTCTGCAGGAAGCTCAATTTCCTGAAATGCCCTTACGTCAGGAGCAACAACTACTATGGTGGGCTGTTGTTGCGGCTGCTGCTGTTCTTCTTGCGGCTGCTGCTATTCTTGTTGCGGCTGCTGCTGTTCTTGTTGCGGCTGCACACTTATCTGCTGAGTTTCCGCCTGCGTTGATTGTGTACTACTTTGCGATAATGACATTTCAACATCGCTGCTCGTTAGTAGACTGGCTACCTCTGCGTGAGGTTCCGTGAGAATCGTAATGACATTTTGGGTTTGTTCGAATATGGACGAGTTTGGTATCTACGAACCGCAAATGACGAGTTTAGTGGGTGTACGCGTTTTCGCTACGCTACTATGTATGGTTCGTCTCATTCGTGGGTGTGTCCATCTGAAACCCTCGGGTTCCATTTTAGATATGGCATCCATTTTGTCTCTTGCCCTCAAGTAGCCAGCGAATGAACACTGTCCGCTTCGTGACCCTGGGAATCCCAAACCTTTGCGGAGAACACGTGTTCCTTTGAGGGTGTCTTTATGATGAGGAGGATGACACTGCAAGGGCAGATGGCTCCGCTCGAGGCTCATCTTGCCGTGCTAGTCTATTGTTTCAGTCGTGCATGCATTAGGCACGGATCCTTTGATCCTGCAATCATGCTTCCGATATTGCTCCCTACATTCTTTCCAATCTGTTGTTCATCCTTGTTTTTCCTTTGCATCTGTTTCTGTCCCTTCTCCTAATTTGTTTACAGTCAGAATGGAATGTGCTTAATGTGGGGATAACGTGTTTTCACAGTTGGGAACCGGCAATGCTGCTGTAATTATGTTCCGGGCTTCTGAAAACATGAATGCGACCCTTTTTGAAGTTTACTGTGGGAACTGAGCTGTAACCTTTTGTTCGCCATGTTGTTCAATGACGAAAATTTGTATAAAAGGAGCGATCCACTTTTACAATTTGAAGCAGTCTCCCAGAACCTACACGTTGTGTACTTCTTGTGATTTCTGTATCCCTGCAGTAAATAAATACTGATCTTTGACGCTGCCGGAAGTGTCCCGTGTCTCTGTGTTTTGTACGCCGGAACAGGTAACCCACGAAGGTTTCAGGTGTTGTCCCCTGGCACCGCTGGGCCCTAGAATAGCCCAGTCCTTCAGTTGGCGCCCAACGTGGGGCGACATCAGTGGTACCGGTCCAAAGCCTGACGATCGGGAGGAACTTCGTGTGAAATCTCCGAGGGAAGATGCACCCCGCTTCATCGATCCAGTTGTCGAAATAAGTGGTCCGAAGACTTTTCCCGCGAAGATTCCCGCCTCCTGACGGCTGCGACGGACTGATGCCCTGACTGTCGACCTGTTTTGGCACCTGGCGTAGTCCTTTGTACGGCGAGACGATAGACGGGCCTTCCTGGTGACGCCATTGCTCTTTCAGTTAAGTATTTGTGGGTCGCTCCCAGAGTCCATGGTTTTGTAGTTCCTTTTTGGGACGGTTACTTTGTATTTTTGTAACTTGGTTAAACTTGGTTGTTTGCATGGTTCCATTGCATTTGTGGTTCTTAGTTGTTGGTTCTTAGTTGTTGGGTTTTATTTGACAATTGCCAAAAACCGAGGGTCTTGCAATTTCTTTGCGAGGACATCGTAATTCGATAGCCCTTGAAGTTTGTAAACTCGGCTAGTGTGCACGATGCCTGGCCGTAGTATGTTGTTTGATTTCCTTAAATGTTGCAGCACGGATTCCCGGCTGGAGGATTCATGTCCGATACCTCCAGTTGGAACTCCAATTTATGAACTCTATAGTCGCCACGGAGTAGGTCCTATTGTATATAATGAATATTGGATTCGTTACACTAAAAATGATGGTGTTCTTAGTTGGCCACCACATGGTAGTTTCGAAACTGTAATATTAGATAATCTTGAAGCTAAATTGTTTAAAAAGAAGGCTAGGCCGGCCATGTTTGATTCCTTTCGGTTATGGCGTAAAGAGGCCAAGCAGAAAGAAATCAAACAGATTAAGAAAAATAAGAGAGAAGGTATTATTACGGTAATGCAGAATGCGAACAGTATCAGCGAGACAAAGACGAGAAGGAACAAGAAGTTTTTGCTAGACTGCATCATATGGCGGTGGATAAATGTTATCCGGTTCTACCGTCTAGTTCTGATAGGAAGGGAGAAGAAGCGGTAGAGGATCCATTATTGTCTTATCTATTGAAATCACCACCTCCCTATGCACAGGATACTGTGGTTCCTGTGATTCCTCCTGTTCCTCAACCTGTTGTTCTGGCGGCTGCTGGTCAGCCTGTCGTTCCTCCTGTTCTTCCGAATCCCCTTGTGCCCCAAATTGTCCCTACTCCTTTACCCGCTCTTCTTCCTACTGCTCCCTTGCCTGTACCTCATCAGCCTATTGTTACTACTACTCCTGCTATCTCGACTACTGCTACTGTTTCTACGTTTACTCCTAATGTTGTTGCTCCTGTACTTCTTTCTTCTTCCCCTTCTGTTCGTAGTCGTATACCTAATGCTGTTGCTAATCTCTATTCTCCACTTTTTGGACCAATACTTGGGTCCGATCTTTCTGATGTCTCTCAGAGGCGCAGTCAAATTCCTGGTGGTAGAGAATGTGAGACGCTAGTGAAAATGACGCGTAAATGGATAAGCCATCCTGCTAAGTACACTTCGCGTATAGTTTTCGATACGTTTTCTCCGTTTAATGAGCCCACACAAAGATTCGTGTTCGAGGAACTGTGTAAATCCTTGAGAGAAGAGTGGGATAATGATGAGGTAGACAATGTACCGCCCGAGATGACTGAACTTCAGAATCAGTTTTCGAATGGTATGATTGTGGGTGGTAATGTCCGACGTGCTCTAGAGCGTCTGTTATCTTTTCGATCTACAGTACAACCTCGAGCATTGTTTAAGGACGAAACTAAGGAGTGGATGGCACAACCTGGTCAGTATCCTATGCGAGAAGTTCCTCCAGTGTGGATGCCAGGTGATCCTGCTGCTAATCCTGCTATTCTACCACACTTTCAGAGAGTTTGGATACACATCCCATGGAAGCGATCGGAAGTTTTGCAGGTGAAGCAAACTTTGCCTGACCCCCGCAAAAATCCGGCAGGTTATTATAAGGAGTTATCCCAATTAGTGGATGCTACTGTTATGAACCTTGCCGATATCGACATGTTGTTCGGTAATGTAGTACCTCAACCGATTTGGGCGAAAATCCGTCAAGAGAATCACGCAGCTGAGTTAGGCGGTGATTGGGCTGCTCTTGCGGCGGCTGACGGATGACAAGTTGGTGGGTCTAAACCTGAACAGATCATTGAGAATCTGCCCCAGAGGATAATTACACTTATGAAGACGCTTATGCCAGCAATAAGAGTTAACTGGGATAAACTGTCTGCGTGCAGACAAAAGAAGGGCGAGAGTTTCTTCTCTACGATTTCTTTACGAGATTTGAGGAGGCATTCATCGATCACAGTGGTCAGGATATGAGTACTGAGGGAGGTCAGCGACTGTTGATAAATTTGTATCGAATTTGTTGCCTGAACTAAGCAACAAATTGAAGAATTCTGAAAGTTCGTGGGCCGTTTCTACCACTGCTCAAATATTAGCCACGGCCCAATACTACGAAAATAGAGAGAAAGAAGAAAGCGAACGTGTAGATAAGAAAACGAAGGATCTTAAAACTAAGGTCTTATTGCAGCAAGCGTATCCTCCGCGCTTGAATCAAAATGACTCGCAACAGCAAAATCGATTACAATCACAGTTTTCTAGGTCGCAGTCGCGTACTGACTCCTCTACACCACGATCTATGCTGGGGTATAATCAATGCGCATATTGTAGGGGTGAGGGCCATCTGAAGTGCAATTGTCCAGTTCTGCGTGACCGAAACAATTGTGTTTTGGCTCGAGGAGGTCGTAGTGGTCCTCAACAAGCATCACGTGGTAGAGGTCGCGGTGTTACTCAGAATCAGAATGAGCGTTTTGCCACTTCATCAGACTCGCAAAATTGCTTTGATCGGCGCGATTCATCGTCTGGTAGATCTGCACAGTATCATGTGGACGACTATTATGTCGAGCATGATGTTGATGCTGACGGTAATTACTAGGACAGCCATAGACCAAGAGAGGGAGTAGTATCAGTTCCGGTTGATCAGAGAGGGCCTTACGTCGCAGTTGCCACATTGGGCGTAGTTGAGCCTTTTCTGTTGGACACTGGTGCAGCGAAAAGTTCCATCATGCATTCTAAACTCCCTGGCGCGCCTTTGTCTGGCTTAACGAATGTTTCCGTTGGATTCTCTGGCACCCCCGTTAGCAATCCAGTTTCTAGCCCTTTGCCCCTTACAATTGGGTCTCGTGAGTTACAAGCTCCTTTGATTTTGACTACTGGTTGTGGTGAGAATCTTTTGGGCCTGGATTTGTTGAAACAATTATATGCAACTTTGTACTGTTCTCCTGCGGGAGTGGAGCTTACGTTGGGTCAGAGAGTGATCTCTCCTATGTATTTGTCAACTAATCAGCTCCCACCGGAATTGAGTTCTCTTCCTGAGTCTTTGTGGGCAACAGGTCCCAATGATGTGGGCCTGCTGGAGATACCACCTTATGTTGTTCAATTGAAATCAAATGTGAAATTACCACGCATTCCCCAGTATCGTATCTCTCTTGATGGAGAACGAGCACTATTAGCGATCATTTACGATTTGATCGATAAAGATGTTATCGAAGAAACTCGGGGTAACGTGTGTAATAGTCCTGTGTTACCTATTTTGAAACGAACTGATCCATCTAAGCCTCCTGTGTATCGTTTTGTTATTGATTTAAGAGAGGTAAATAAAATTGTAATTCCACAGTTTCCCGTGGTGCCTGACATTACAGCTTTGCTGACTCTGATTCCAGCTTCTGCATCATGGTTCTCGGTAATCGATCTGAAGAATGCTTTCTTTAGCATTCCGATTGCTGAGGAAAGCAGAGATCTATTCGGTTTCTCATTAGGTGGTCGCAGTCCATCGATCTACAGCCAAGCTCTTAAGAGTCAACTTGATGCGTTTGTGTTACCGGCTGGTGCGGCCTTGATTCAGTACGTTGATGATCTGTTGGTAGCTGCTGACACTGAACAGATTTGCAAAACTGCTACAGTATCACTGTTACAGCATTTATGTGACTTACATCACAAAGTGTCACCTTCTAAGCTACAATATTGTTGTCAAGAAGTAACCTATCTAGGTCACTTATTGTCAAAGGAGGGAAGAAGGTTGACCCCAGAAAGAATTGCAGCGATCACTCGAATGACTGTGCCAACAACTCAGAGAGATGTGCGTGCCTTTCTAGGTATAACGTCATACTGTAGACAGTGGATTCCGAACTTTTCACTGTTAGCGAAGCCATTGATAGCTCTCACGTGCAAGGATGTTGCGACTCCTTTGCCATGGGCGGAAGAATGTCAGAACAGTTTTTCTGAACTGCGTGATGCGTTGTGTTCGGCTCCTGTGTTAGGTACTCCTGATTACAGTAAACCGTTTACACTATACGTTCACGAGAGAGAAGGTTGTGCGTTGAGTGTCTTGACGCAACAATTTGGTGGTAAGCAGCGTCCATGTGCATATTTTTCCTCGACCTTAGACCCGGTAGCTAGAGCGTTGCCGAGTTGGTTGAGAGCGACAGCGGCAGCTGCGGTGTCTATTCGACAATCCGCAGGTCTGGTCATGGATAATATGCTCACAGTGATGGTTCCGCATGCAGTTGACACTCTCCTGAATCATACAAAAACTCAACATCTGACGAGTGCAAGGTTGTCCGGTTATGAGTTGACACTTTTGGCAAGTCATATACAGATCAAGCGTTGTAATGTACTGAATCCGGCGACATTGTTGCCGACTAATATGGAATCAAATGATGTACCACCACATGATTGCTATTTACGAACTGAGGAAGAAACGAAGGGTCATGTTGACCTGAAAAATACTCCATTGATAGACCCCGATGGTACTTTGTATGTTGATGGTTCATGTTTTAAGTTGCCGAATGGTGATGTGACGACTGCGTATGCTGTAGTGACGTTGAGTACGGTTGTGGAAACTGCGAGATTGAGTCAGAATTCAGCGCAAGCGGCAGAGTTGATTGCGTTGACGAGAGCGTGTGTTTTGTCTAAAGGAGAGCGAGTGAATGTGTTTACCGATAGTCAATATGCGTTTGGCGTTGCACTTAGCTTTGGTCGATTGTGGAGAGAAAGAGGATTTATGACATCGCATGGTACGAAGATCCAACACGGACAGCTTGTGAACGATCTTTTGGATGCACTTACATTGCCTAAACAGGTGGCAATCATTAAATGTAGTGCGCATCGAAAGGTTACGAATGATGTTGGTCGTGGTAATGCATTTGCGGATGAGATTGCTAAGGAAACGGCTAAGAATCTTGCGACCCGAATGTATGTTACGAGTTCAGTGAGGTGGCCGACGGAGACTGGTATGTGTGAAGACACTGTTGAGAGCGTGAAAGCAATTCAGAATGAGGCCACTGAAACTGAAAAAACCAAGTGGAAAGAAAGCACGGGAAAGTTAGACGCGCATGAATGTTGGGTTGACTTGTCGGAATGTCAGAGGTGGATGTTACCGGATGCATCTGTGCTAGCCATTGTGACTATGGCTCACGGCTTGTCACACATTAGCGCGAAAGGTATATATAAGTTGTTATCCCCTGTATGGAAGAATGATGGTATTGCTAAATGTGCTGAGAGAGTGGTTAAGAATTGTATGGTGTGTTTGATGCATAATCCTGGCAAGGGCACCCCCACTCCACCCGGCCATTTTGCTCCTCCTACATGTCCCTTTGAGGTTATCCAGTTGGACTTCATCCATATGGAGAGATGCAATAACCTGAAGTACGTTTTAGTCGTGGTTTGTGCGTTCTCCAGATGGATCGAGGCCTATCCTCTTAAGGATAATACTGCCCTGTCCACAGCGAAAGTCCTACTGAAGGAATACTTTCCTCGGTATGGAATGCCACGGATTGTGTGGTCAGATAACGGAAGTGAGTTTGTGGGAAGCGTAATGCAGAGTGTGTGTAAGGGCCTTGGAATTCGACAAAAATTCCATAGCGCCAATCATCCCCAGGCAGCGGGTTTGGTTGAAGGGTACAATGGTACTCTGAAACTGAAACTTGCGAAGATACAAGCTACGACTGGTCTGTCATGGCCTGATGCCTTGCCTCTGGCTCTCTTATCGACCAGGGCGACTGTGCACTCTCGAGTAGGGCTTAGCCCATATGAGATTGTGTTGTGCCGCCCTGCAAACATTTGGGGAGTCCCGAGGCCTAAGGCCTTTGATAGTCTTGAGTATCCAATGTTAATTGATTATCTTCATGATCTGACTGCTAAACTGAGGTTAATTCATCAACAGGTCTTTGAAGCTCTGCCGCCACAGACAGAGGGTCCTGGACATCGGCTCCAGCCAGGTGACTGGGTTGTCACCCGCAATTTTGGCAGAAAACGCAACTTGGAGCCGAGATTTGTGGGTCCCTTCCAAGTATTGCTGGCTACAAGGACTGCAGTTCGGTTGGAAGGCAGAAAGAACTGGGTGCATGCCACCCATACCAAAAAGGTTCCGATCCCTTCACCAGCGGATAATTGGGTGAGAACTGGTATTGCGGCAACGGAAACCGAGACCCCTCTATGTTTTGTGCCGTTTAGTGATGCTCAACCTGTAGGAAACAATACATTGCGGCCAGACACATCTGTTGAGTCGTCAGTTTTGGAGAACTCAAGGTCTGAATTGTCATTTGACCGATTGAACACTGTTTCACAATTTGAACGATTATTTGAAGAGCAGACTCGACCTGGAAGAAGTCGATATTTTCTTCGTTCACATGACAAAGACTAATAACATCTTTTTTTGAACTAATATTGTCCTTTACTGTTGCCACGAACATTAAGAACAATTGCATCCTTTACTGATTTTCGTGTTCCTTTTCATGTGTACTTTTTACAGCTAAGAGATTTTTTTATGTTTGTTTAGGAAAACCTATCATCCGGGTTGACCGTAGGGCCGTACGGGTACTTCCTTCTGTTTAGCAGGTTCCTGATACTAGGTTGGGTACTTTTTGTCGATTCCTGGGAACTCCTGAGAATTGATAATCGCTACTCAGAACGAAGTGCATCAAGGACGTTACGGACGGTCTTTAGAGGATGGCGTTCTCTGAGCTGTTGGAAGTAGAAAGGATGTCGGCGCAAAGGTCAAAATTGCACAAGATTGTACGAACAAAATGCTTTCTGTTTCAGGTATTCCTGTTGTTTTTGACTGTTTCTATGCTATTGGTGGGTGGAGTGTATTTTGGAATACAGTCGTTATTGCCTTCCATTTCACCTACCTTTTCTCCTAAACTAAGTTCTATTACCACTGTTTCTCCACATTCCTTTCATCCTCTGCCCCAACATGAACAGGTTAGACGTGCGGAATTCATGAATAACTCCTTCGTTCAACTCCTACATCAGCATCAGTTGGTGATGAATACTACTAACTGTTGGGTGTGTGGGTTAATGCCACATACCATGGATAGGGGTATTCCGTATTTAGTTCTTCCTTACAGCTCTCAGGGGTCAGCTCGAGCATTCCAAACTATGTTCCGTAGTGCACTAGATTCCTACCCCAGTCGAGAGCCACGTTCTGCAAACTTCGGTCCTGGTCCGTACCACAAGCCTTTGGCGATAGCGATTGCTGATTTAGATAGAGATATTTTTGATGCATCGCTTATTCCAGATGAAGAGGTGCAAGCATATAAAGATTTGAGTGAGGCTGAGTATAGTATGTCAGTGGGTGATAGACAGCTTAAGAGCTCGTCTCCAATATGGATCGTACCCCACCTCGGTAATTTCTGCTTGAAAGGTCTTGGTCGAAATCCGAGAGCCCAGCTTGGGAAGAGTGCTTGTACTGATACGTATGTTCTACCGATGCTCTCTTCCCCTGTTTTCCTGACTGCCAAGGGTACCTATTTCGTATGTTATGAACGTGCATATACATGGTTGCCCCGTGACTTCTCGGGTACCTGTTATATTGCGAATCTTTTGCCACCAACTTTTACGGTTGCCTCAGACTATCACAAGACTAGAGTTGTGAGAGGCTTTATTAGCGAAGAGGACACTGCCGGTCAAGAAGCAGGAGATTTCTTTAAGGGTTTCTTGCCGTTTTGGGGACCAATGGTCAATAGTAGGAACCTAAGACAGTTGATCCGTGTGGTAGAATTGACTGCTAACATAACTGCAAGTGCTCTTGGTAATTTAACAGTAGAACTTCAGGCGGATAGACTTATGACGTTGCAGAACCGTATGGTTCTAGACGTTGTTCTTGCAGATAGAGGTGGTGTGTGCAAGGTGATCCATTCGAGCTGTTGCATTTTCATTCCTGACAACGCTTCAACTGTTTATCAAGCCATCTCGAAGTTACATAAGATCTCCGAGTCCATACACGTGGACGAAGGTGGTTGGACGCTTCTAGGATGGTTTTGGGGTCTGATATCAACTTGGGGTTGGAAGATTCTGATGATCATAGGGGTTGTTGTAACGTTTCTGTTCACGTGTTGTCTTTGTGTGCAGTGTGGTCCTGCCTTATGTGGCCTCTGTGCTACAACGTGTATAAGACGGCCATCTGTTACCAAAGAGACATTGATGGGTAGAATGATGTTCCAGCAACAACTGAACGATTTGATGAATATCGAAATCGATTCTGATCTTGACTAGAGCTTGCCTACATGAGGGCAAAAGGAGCTGACAAAAGGCCTATAAAAGCCAGGTAAAGGATGTATGCTAAAGCACACTGCTCTGCCTTTTTAATGCAACAAAATGCAAATACGAACATTCAAAGGCCCCAAAAAGGTCTGCAGGGTGCATGCATTGCACACCAACACACACCAGACACACACAACAAAAGCATGACTTTAAGAAAACCAACATCAGAAAGCCCACCCAAAAAAACACACTTGCCAACTAAATCCAATGCCATCCATGCCCTAAATGATGTCTAAATTCAACAGACCAAACAGAAACACTTGATTAATCAAGCTGTGGCTACCTGCTCTGATCCTACTGGATGAAAGCAGGGATGTTGGCAGACATCTGATCCTACTGGATGAAAGCAGGGATGTTGGCAGAAAAGGCCAGACAAGTTTGCAGGCCTAGGCTTCAAAATGGCCACCAACCACATGGCCAGGCCCAACAACATCAGAAAGCCCACCGCAAAAAAACACACTTCCCCAACTCAATCCAAAGCCATCCATGCCTTAAATGATGTCTAAAATCAACAGACCACACAGAAACACTTGATTAATACAGCTGTGGCTACCTGCTCTGAGCCTACTGGATAAAAGCAGGCCTGTTGGCAGACAACAAGGCCAGACAAGAGACAACAAGCTTGCAGGCCTAGGCTTCAAAATGGCCACCAGCCACATGGCCAGGCCCAACAACATCAGAAAGCCCACCCCAAAAAAACACACTTCCCCAACTCAATCCAATGCCATCCATGCCCTAAATTATGTCTAACTTCAACAGACCAAACAGAAACATTTGATTAATAAAGCTGTGGCTACATGCTCTGATCCTACTGGATGAAAGCAGGGCTGTTGGCAGAAAAGGCCAGACAAGCTTGCATGCATAGGCTTCAAAATGGCCACCAGCCACATGGCCAGGCCTAACAACATCCATGGAGCTACTGCTGGCAAAGGGGGTGGATGGATGGAAGCAGTAAGCCAATAGGAAAACCATGCAGGCCTATATGGCAAAAGCAGGACACTAATAACTCCCAACACAAAAAAGGCCACCAGCCACATGGACACTCACAAATCACAACAAGCAGGGGGCCTGAGAAACACCAGGAGCTGACAAAAGGCCTATAAAAGCCAGGTAAAGGATGCATGCTAAAGCACACTGCTCTGTCTTTTTAATGCAACAAAATGCAAATACGAACATTCACAGGCCCCAAAAAGGTCTGCAGGGTGCATGCATTGCACACCAACATACACCAGACACACACAACAAAAGCATGTCTTTAAGACAACCAACATCAGAAAGCCCACCCCAAAAAAACACACTTGCCAACTCAATCCAATGCCATCCATGCCCTAAATGATGTGTACATTCAACAGACCACACAGAAACACTTGATTAATGCAGCTGTGGCCACCTGCTCAGCCTCTGAGCCTACTGGATGAAAGCAGGGCTGTTGGCAGACAAGGCCAGACAAGCTTGCAGGCCTAGGCTTCAAAATGGCCACTAGCCACATGGCCAGACCCAACAACATCAGAAAGCCCACCCCAAAAAGCACACTTCCCCAACTCAATCCAATGCCATCCATGCCCTAAATGATGTCTAAATTAAACAGACCTCACAGAAACACTTGATTAATACAGCTGTGGCTACCTGCTCAGCCTTTGAGCCTACTGGATGAAAGCAGGCCTGATGTTGGCAGACAAGGTCAGACAAGCTTGCAGGCCTAGGCTTCAAAATGGCCACCAGCCACATGGCCAGGCCCAACAACATCAGAAAGCCCACCCCCAAAAAACACACTTCCCAACTCAATCCAATGCCATCCATGCCCTAAATGATGTCTAAATTCAACAGACCACACAGAAACACTTGATTAATACAGCTGTGGCTACCTGCTCAGCCTCTGAGCCTACTGGATGAAAGCAGGCCTTTTGTTGGCAGACAAGGCCAGACAAGCTTGCAGGCCTAGGCTTCAAAATGGCCACCAGCCACATGACCAGGCCCAACAACATCAGAAAGCCCACCCCAAAAAAACACACTTCCCAACTCAATCCAATGCCATCCATGCCCTAAATGATGTCTAAATTCAACAGACCACACAGAAACACTTGATTAATAAAGCTGTGGCTACCTGCTCTGATCCTACTGGATGAAAGCAGGGCTGTTGGCAGACAAGGCCAGACAAGCTTGCAGGTCTAGGTTTCTAAATGGCCACCAGCCACAAGGCCAGGCCCAACAACAGAAAGCCCACCCCAAAAAAACTCATTTCCCAAGTAAATCCAATGCCATCCAGGCCCTAAATGATACTTGAAAATGAAATACATTAAAAAAACACCAAAGGAACAGTTGCTTCATCAAGCACACACCCATGAGGCCATGACTAGCTCGGGCCTACTACTGACTACTGCTACCCACAACATTTTTAAAAAAAAGGAATGATAGTTACCAAAAATAAATTGTAGTTACAACAACTGCAATGCCCCCAATCAAACAGACACAAAAAACACTTACTTGTAAAATATCCAATTAAAAAATCCCCAAATCCAATTGCAATGATGCAGCAGACAAAAAGAGTGATCTTTGCAGCTTAAAATCCAAAGGCAGAATGAGCAGGAGATGGACAAAGCACTGGGAGGAGCCTGCTGGACAGGAACAGGAAGTTGGAGATTCTGTGGCACTTCCTCCCTCTCCCCACCTTTTTCAAAAAGGACTCCTTGCACAACAAAAAGACAGCCAAATGTCAATCTGAGGGGTTGTTTTCATCCAAATCATCATTTGCAGAAGGTGTCATGCTGCTAGAGCTGATATTCTTCTCCAAATTGAAAATTTTACATGTTCGAGTTCTCGATCTTCACATTACTTCCGCCGGATGTCGATGGCGTGTCCAAAATGATTAGATTGCGTTCTCTCACTCCCTGTCACATTGGATATGACGTGTTCGGGGTCTCTTTCTCCTTTTCGCGTTCGATATGACGTGCCCGCGTCCTCACGCTCTTGCTCGCGGTGGAGAATGACGTGTTCGAGATCTCAATCTTCTCATACTCTCGCGGTGCATGATCGCGAGAAGAAAGACGTGATCGCGCGAAAAATGACGTGATTGCGCGAAAAATGACGTTAATGCGGGCGCGAACTGTCGCGAGACAGCGCAAATCGCTACCAACAATCCAACATCTTGTGGAGAACGCGACCGGATCGGGAAAACTTGTCGGCGAACGCGAGGATTCAGGTAAGGCGATCGCACGCACGCGAGAATGTATATTTTTTACAGCGCGAGCAAGAAAAAAATTACCGGTAAGATGCGGATTGCGGGAATTTTGACATTTTCGCGCTTTCCGTGAAACGCGAAAAAGCCAAATTATCGCAATTTCCGCGAGCGGAACGGAATTTTGTCCCAGGCCTAATATTTTCAGTTGGATAAAAGTAAATAGAAGAAGCAGAACGCAAGGAAAAATTCCTCATCAGGGTGAGCCAAACATGTAAAGACCTTGGAAACTTGAGTTCTCTAGGAAAGTGGAAGGTGGACAAGTGAACTCTGTCTGAGGGCCTGATTTAGATTTCAGTGGATGGCTTACTCTGTCGCAAATGTGATGGATATCCTGTCTGCCGAAACATAAATCCCATAGGATATTAGTGTATTTATATTTTGGTGGATGAGATATCTGTCACCGTTGTGACACAGTAACCCACCCGCCAAAATCTAAATCAGGCCCTAAGACTTATTGGGGTATTTAAGGGGTGCAATGCTATAATTTATCATGCACAGGTTTAAGATTTGCCTCACCAAAATGCATTATGAATTTAAAATATTTTGCACATTTCTTGCAGCTTGCTCCCTGAGAGGCTTGACCCACCACAACTTCTGCTTCAGCCTCATCGGGTTGCCTCACTTTTCTTGTGTAGCTGGATAGACTGATAATGATTAGCAAAGTGCAGCCAGACCCTGAGGATTGTCCTGATGTTACAGAAAAATAGCTGAGCAGAAAATACCAGCTTATATGAAGACATAGGAAAAGAGAACTATAAGCAATTTCCTTGAAAGGAGAAGATGAAGCACATGGAAAATGTTTTCACAGTTTGGGCTATAAATAAGGGAAGGTGTGGCCAACACATAGAGAAGGTTCCTAGAAGAGGAGTGCGAGTGTAACACTATCTGCAACTGTACAAATGCCGGGTCAGCATGTTACAATGTTTTGAAGCAAATTCTCAGTTATAGTTTGAGTATAGGGAGCTGGTGAAGCCTAGTTGGATGGTGGGAGAAGAGATCACATCGGGATAGACTGAGAATGAAGCATGCAGATGCGTTTTGGACAAAGTGTACTTTGGCCAAGGTGTATATAAGGAAACTGATATACAAACACAAAAACCTTTAGTGAGAAGCAACTTTTGGATGTAAGTGGTGATCTTTGGAAGGAAAATCTCAACTTGAGACTCCAGCTGGTGGCCAGCAAACTTCGGCCACACTCCAACCCCCACCACTCATGCCAGAAATCTAGGAATCATTCTAGAAGACAAATTTGACAGCCCAAGTAAATGCATTAACCTCCTCATGGTTCTACACCCCGAGGATCTTATGAAAGAACTTCAAGTGGCTATCAGAAAACACAAAGAAAACAGTCATGCAGGCCCTGATCACAAGCAGACTTGACTATGGCAACTCACTCGGTGCAGGAATCACCAAATAGCTCCTGAACAGGCTCCAAACCATCCAAAACGCTGAAGCATGCCTCATTCTCAATCTACCTCGTCTCAGCCACATCACCCCACTTCTCAGGAAACTTCACTGGCCACCCTTACACAAATGTACCCAGTTTAACTCCTCACACACACATACAAAGCACTTCACAACACTGCCTACTTCAACAGCCACGTTTTCTTCAATTCTGCCCCACGCATCTAAGCCTAGCTCGATTGTCACTAGCATACATACCCTGTTTTCACAAAATAAATGCAAGAGGCAATGGCATTTCATATATTGCCCTCAAAGCTATGAACAACATCCCGCTTCCCCAACACTTTTCAAGTTTAGCAAAAAACTGAAAAGCTGGCGTTTTGAATAATACCATCAACAACGCAGCCACCTACCCACCTGCAAAGTGCCTGGATACACTCACAGGTGATTAGTGCACTCTACAAATGCACATAACATAACAAACATAATATCACTCTTTTCAAATGGGGTTTCGAGCATAAAGTATTGGACAAAATGTAACCCAAGTAGTGGGCGGAAGATAGGGTCAATGTCATCCAGCATGAAGTGGAGTGTTGTATTAGAAATCTGTGTTACAGCCACTTTTACTTACCTTTAATTTTGTTGACATTACACTTTTGTTGCTTGACTCACAAACCTGGTTTATTGTTGGGGTCGGGCAGCACCTGCCTTTTGCTCTAGGGAGAATTGGATCATTTTGCTGCAAAACACAAAAGAATAGAACTTTGCGCTGCCCACAAAGACGCCATCCGCAACCACCACCACCTCATCAGGACCGCCAAAAGGACCTCCTTCACAGACCGCCTTGACAACAATGCACACAACAGCAAGGAGCTCTTCAACATCGTGAAGGAACTCTCCAACCCCAGCTCTAGCGCCAACGACATCCCGCCATCGCAAGCCCTGTGCGACTCCCTCGCCACCTTCTTTCACCGAAAAATCACCAACATCCATGACAATTTCAAACCCCGGACAACCCCTACGGGCCTCGTTGCACCGGACCCACCGCACCCCACCGTTCCAAGACTCCCTGACAACCTGGGCCAACGTGAGCATCGAGGACACGATCAAGATCATGGGCACAATTCACTCCGGATCCCTGTCCGACCCTCTCCCACACCACATCTTCAACAAAGCCAGCAATTCCATTGCACCCCACCTGCGCAACATCATCAACCTCTCCTTCGAGACCGCTACCTTCCCTGAGAACTGGAAGCACGCAGAGATCAACGTCCTACTGAAGAAACCCAAGGCGGATCCGAGCGACCTCAAGAACTTCCGGCCCATCTCCCTGCTTCCGCTCCCAGCAGAAGGTCACCGAGAAGATAGTTAACATCCAGCTCACCCGTCACCTCGAAGACAACAACATCCTGGACCCCTCCCAATCAGGATTCTGCAGCAACCACAGCACCGAAACCGCCCTCATCACCGCCACAGACGACATCAGGATCCTTCTAGACAACGGCGAGACGGCGGCCCTCATCCTCCTGGATCTCTCCGCCGCCTTTGACACCATCTGCCACCACACACTACGTACGCGCCTCCAAGACGCAGGGATCCAGAAGAAGGCCTTGGACTGGACCACCTCCTTCCTCTCTGGCAGAACTCAGAGAGTCCGCCTCCCCCCGTTCCGGTCCGAGGCCTACAAGATCATCTGCGGCGTCCCACAGGGATCCTCCCTCAGCCCCACGCTGTTCAACGTCTACATGGCACCACTAGCATGCATCGCCCGACAGCACGACCTCAACATAATCTCCTACGCCGACGACACGCAGCTGATCCTCTCACTCACCAAGGACCCTCTCACCGCCAAATCCAACCTCCACCAGGGAATGAAGGCCATCACCGACTGGATGAAGGAAAGTCGACTTAAGCTGAACTCAGACAAGACGGAGATCCTCATCCTCGGGTCCAACCCTTCAGCATGGGACGACTCCTGGTGGCCCTCATCACTAGGGAACCCCCCGGCTCCTACCGACCACGCATGCAACCTGGGAGTCATCCTTGACTCGAAACTCACCATGACCAAACAAGTCAACGCAGTCTCCTCCACCTGCTTCAACACCCTCCGCATGCTCCGCAAGATCTACAGATGGATCCCGACAAACACGAGGAAAACAGTCACCCAGGCCCTAATCAGCAGCAGACTCGACTACGGAAACGCCCTCCACGCCGGAGCCTCGTCCAAGCTCATCAACAGACTACAAAGAATCCAGAACGCCTCTGCACGCCTGATCCTCGACGTCCCGCGCCGCGACCACATCACCCCCCACCTGAGGAACCTACACTGGCTCCCCGTCGACAGAAGGATCTCCTTCAAGCTCCTGATCCACGCACACAAGGCACTCCACAAAACCGGCCCAGCCTACCTCAACAGCCGACTCTCCTTCTACGTACCCAACAGGATACTCCGCTCCGCTGACCACGCCCTGGCTACGGTCCCGTGCATCCGTAGAACCACTTCCGGAGGCAGATCCTTCTCCCACCGCGCCGCCAAGACATGGAACACCCTCCCCCTCTACCTACGACAAACCGAAGACCTACTGACCTTCAGGAGACAACTTAAGACCTGGCATTTCGACCAGTAGCTGCAGCACCCCCCCCCCCCAGCCCCTTGAAACCCTTGCGGGTAAGTAGCGCGCTTTACAAATTAACTGATTGATTGATTGATTGAATGACATATAGATGACTTCATGTGCACTGAGTAATGTGTGATCCAGTATGATGTATAAAGTGCTTTATTTGTACCACTGATTGCAGGTGGGGCCAGCTGAGCTCATATGTGAGGCCTGAGATTTCATAAGAGGGCAACAGGAAAACAGTGGCAAAGGAAGATGCTGGGGACGAAACAAAACCTGTAAGAGTGAGATAAAAGGCCAGAAAGTGGGGGAGAACGAGGGGGAGGCATGAAGTGGAATGAAAAACAGACAATATTGGGATTCGGAAATGCTGACAACCTGGAGAACTGGTGGCAGGCTCCTAGGTAAGAATTTTGGGCATCTCAAACATTTGTATTTATTTATTTCCTTTTAGAAATAAAGCGCTATCAGCAAGATGTTACTGTTGGCCTCTGTTATGTTGGCTTGCTGCTCAATTGATGCTTTTCATGACACCTGTGTCACCTCATCTCTCTATCCAAGTGCATTTTCCTTGACCGGATATGGCGCACTTGTATATAGGATTCATTTCTGGAAAGTTTGTGAAATGCAGTGCTTAATTTGACACCGTGGTTTCTGGTGCTCAACACCGGCACTTCATTGTCAACACCGGCGCTTGTGACAGTCTGCCACAAGGTGCGCTGTGTGGCAAATTTAGATATGGCCACAACAACAGAATTATTAATTCAATGTACATTAAAAATGACTATTACCTGCCGTCTAAGCCATTCTTATAGCTTTGGAGGCCTGAAATTGTCTGAATTGTCACACTGATAGGAGTGGGATGGTTAGTAGTTGTGTTGTTACTATTGTTGGCAGCGCTGGCAGGGACAATGTGTGGTGCATGCTGTTGTGGCCTCCTGATGAGAGCCTTGGCATGTATTTCTTTTTACAAATTAAGCACTGGCTAAACGACTATATCCTCAGACATTTGAGTTCACGTATCAGTTCACTTCGTTCAAAAAGATACCAAGCTGTTTGTTTCCCATCTCAGCATGACAGAGAGAGGTGTCTTGGTCTCAGCAAATGAACAGCTCACACCATGGCCACCTCTGACGTCCCCACTCTTAATGTGTGGGAAATTCAATTAGCTCTGCAGCCTGATTGTGCGTGAATCCGCCATGGGTGAGCTCGTTCGGAACACTGCACCATTTATTTAATCCTGGTATCACAGCTCATTTCCTGAGGAAAGTCTGGCGCCATTAACAGACGCTTCGTGCTGTGGGATTGGGAGGCTGCCTCGCCTATCACAGATCAAGCCTGTAAATGAAAAAATGGCTCAATGAATGATATTACAATATTGCTATAAATGAGTGTTAAAAGGACTTCAAAGTACTTCTAGTCACCAGTCAGCGCTCAGACAAAAAGAGCATGCTTGTCTACTGAATTTGGCACCAGAAGTACTAAAGTTTTGTAATTCGTACTCCAGTTATAATATGATTGGTAATTGTTAGACCTGGTACCATTGGCGCGAGTCTTCCTTTCATTTTTCACTGATTGCCTCCTCTGTTTTTGATATGTTTTGCTGGTTTAGATGCTTTGGGCACTGTGCCACTGCAATTCAGTGCCACAGTGCAAGTGCTCCCTATGTTAAATTGATGTATTGATTAGTGACTCCATGATTGGGTTATTTGATTTACTTGTCAGACCCTAGTATAGTGCACCATGTGTGCCCAGGGCTTGTAAATCAAATACTGCTGGTGGGCTTGCAGCACTGGTTGTGCCACCCACAGAAGCAGCTTGTAAAGTGTGTCTCAGGCCTGCCATTGCAGAGCCTGTGTGCAGTCTAGTACGGCCATGTCGACTTGGTAAGTGCACCCACTTAACAGTACCTAAACCTTCCCTTTCCTTCATATCAGACACCACTAATGTAGGCCCAAGGGCAGGGTGCATTATAAGTATAAGGTTGGACATGCCCTGGTGTGTGTGGCATGTCCTAATAGTGAATTACAGCCATTTTTGTTTTTCACTATTGCAAGGCTACCAGTCCCCATAGGCCAGAATGGGCAGTTTGATTATAACACCTTATAATTCTAACTGACCCAGGGAAGATGGTAGGAATTCGAGTTTAGTATGCCTGAACTCAGAATGATAAAATACATATTTTAGTAAAGTTGGATTTAATATTCTGTTTTTGAAAATACCACTTTTAGAAAGTAGTTATTTTCTTACCTAACCATCCAGCCTGCCTCTGCTAGCTTGTGTATTGCGTGTCTGGTTTTGTGAGTGATAGGGGCTGGGGGATTCCAGGAGACAGGGTGAGTCAGCACAGAGGTGAATAGACCTATCTGCATGTAGAGTGGTGGGAGGAGTAGCACTTGGGTCTGAATAGGGCTGTGCCTGCCTTCCACAATGCTGGCTCCTCCTCCTGTGGTGCGTCTGATGTCCCTGCCCCACCCTGCCAAAGGAAAGAAGGAGTCCTGTAAACAAAGTATTCCAGGACTGCACAGAACTGGTTTGGACTAGGTACAGGCCCCTCTGCCTCCAGAGGACAAAGGATTTAGTAGTATAAATATGGGGACCCAGACCCCATGACCTTAGATCACTTCTGGAACAACAAGACAAACCTCTGCAAGGAGAAGAACCAAGGAAGCTGTAGAAGTTGGACTGCCCCCTTGTCAGTGTGCTGTGTTGCTGGGTTGGCCTACAGTGGTGTCTTCAGTGCCAAGGAGAGGGGCTGTTCTTCACACCAGAACCTGGGCTTCTATTGGAATTCTCTAGGGCATATTATCAAGCCCCTTATCGCAACTTTCGCAGCAGTTTCCTGCCACTAAAGCAGCGATAACATTATCGCCGTTCTTGATAATATGGCCCTAAGTGTCAAAAACACTACATTAACTATAATTTGTCACTCTACCATGCACTGTTTTCTCACAAATGATGTGATTTGGGATGCCATAAATGTTGTAAATGCTATAATCCTAGATGGTATATGTGGTATAATATGAAAAGGTATAAGCAGTGCATGTGAAAGGCACAAGTTATATTTAATGTGTGTGGCTACTGCATTCACTACAGTGTTTGGAGGTGTGTCCATTGTAATACTTTGGAGGTGGTGCATAAATTATAAATAAAAGATATAAGTATATATTTAGAATGTCTAATTTGTGTGTAGTTTATCTAGTTTCAAAACAAAGCATACATAAAGTTTATGTGCGAATTACAGCTTTAGGGTATAACTATAACTTTGGAATTTCTAATGTTTGAGAGGTATAATTTTGGTTTGTGCAGAAAGAAAAAATAATGTTTTCCTAACTCCAACACACACACTCACACACATGCAACACACACCAAGTGTGGTGCTTCATTTACTCCAAGGTTGGGCTGGAGTGAATTTGAGTCTCTTTTGACACTTATAGGAGTGTAGTAACCTTAGAAGTGTAGTTTGTGAATAGCACTGTTGTTAAGCTTTTGTGGGTAGTTGTTTGTTTGTATTAGCATTTCTCTCCCTAAACCCCTTTCTAAAATTCCCTAAAGCTCTAACATCTGGTGGTAGATATACTTCATTTTCCTGTTGCTCCCAAAGTCCCTCTCCCGTTTAATACTAAGGGTCGATTATGATGTCAGTCAGAGTTGCCTCCAACCGACATCATCGTGGAATTGAGACCGACTGACCTCTGGTCGGTGGACCTGACCGCATAATTGTGATGTGACCACATATGGTGCCGCCACATACTCCCATTTCCCTATGGGAGCTTGTACTGCAGCCGTCAACCTGCCATAGCACAAGCTCCCATTGGGAAATAGGAGATTGTGCTCATCCCTGCACCGCATGGTAGGCACCTCAGGGTGCCTGCTACAAGGTACTGGGATCAACAGGGGGGCCCCATAGGTGCCCCCTCGGCCCCCAACCAGATGCTGCAAGTAGAAGGGCATCATGCTAGGGGTCCCAAAGCTTGCTTTCTGACAGGTTTTCCATGTCGGAAAGCGAAGCATGGCATTTAAAGCTTGTCGGAAACCGAGCATCATAATCCAAATGTTGGAAATGCCGTCCATTGGGATTAGGGTCTGGTCTCCGCCTTGCCCACAGGCTCCTTGAGCCTGTCAGAATCCAGCCAGAATGAAAAGCCGGTTTCAATTCCGACCGCCTACATTGAAATTAGGTCATTGGAATTGAAACCGTCGATGTTGGACCGACATCGAAATAGGCCCCTAAGTGGTAATCTTACATGTGCTGAGATCTCCAGAGAAAAGATTGGAGGGGATGGATTTGGAGAACTTCATTCTTGGGATTGTGCAATGCATTTTGTAGTAAGTAGTTAGAACTAGTGTAGTACAACTTTAATTACCTCAAAATTCAGTTAGTGAATCAGGCCCTTTGTTTATAAATTTCCACCAGGGAATGTTCGCATGACTTCTGCCATCATCTGAGAATGGGACAGAAGTATTCATAAGCTTTCAAAACTCTCTCAGGTCTATTAAAGAATCTGAAGGTTTTACCCACGCTTCTTTTTTTCCAGGACATTAATTTTGCTTTCTACACTCACCAATTACAAATTAATATCTGCTAATTTGCCTAAAGTGCAGGGCTTTGTTGACCTGCCTACATTTATGTCTACCCATTTACTGCCCAGCGGTAGTAACCTACAATTGGCAGTCTTCGAAGTTTCAGCTAAATTGTGTGTGAAATTGGCACATGCCACAACATTTTAGAGTCCTTAGAAAACTAATTCAGACAGGTTACAACACAATCTTAAGAAGGTATAACTACCCTTTCCTAGAGAACAATGGGCTTACTTTCACCTACTTCAGAGTTAATCTTTCATGTGCAACAGTTTCACTGCTAGTAAAATAAAACATGCTTGAGTGTTTGATTGACACCAGGAAGTCGAATGTTGCAACAAGATGGGTATGAACGCTCCTGCTATTTAAAAGCATCATTTGAAATCCCCCACCCAGTGAATAAAACTAATACTGCCAAAGATAAAGTCAATTATATTATGCAACCCTCTAGCCTGAGAAGCAGGCTCACTCATAATATAATTTACATAATATACATTTGAACAAATTAGGATATACGTAGCAACAATATCAAATATGGCACATCCATAAGGATCAATATTTTACAAGTCTGTTACTAGGTCTAGCTGGCCAGCGATCCTAGGTTCTCTTTGCTCATCCAAAGAGAAATTGTTGCCCATTCTGCCTAAACTAGTATTAAATTCAGCAGCTAATAACATTTTAGCAGCTTGGAGAGCAAGGGTATCAGATGGGAATGAATCGAAATGGTCATTATAGAAATTAATTAAAATAGTTTTAAACCCTTGTCCAAAAGTCAGTTCAAGAGCTTGTATGTTCTGACAATTAATTTTAATTTCTGCTGAGTTACATTCACTGCTAGCCAGATTAACAAGCCACCTTGATTACATTCAACAAAAAAGTATTGCCTAGGTCTCCTGCAATAAAATAATATGAAATTGCGTTATAAAATCATCCCATTTTTCATCGCTTATTTTGTTGCACAGATCAGCCACATTCTAGGACAGCACACTAATTTAGCAGGTGATGATATTTCTGTCACCCTAAGTAGATATCTCAATTGTGGAGGGGACTTTAGAAATTCATCTGCTAATACAGTAATAGTTCCTCGATGCTGGCACTGCGCTTTGGCAGCTAACATAGATCTACCATTTTCTTGGTGGTTTTATCGTAGTACAAAGTGTAAAAGTCAAAGAATAAACAGCCTGAATATCAGTTGTTATCTGTCACAACCCGCTCCCTGTGTTCTCATGTCCACCACCAGGG
Source organism: Triturus cristatus (assembly GCF_964204655.1). Classification (NCBI taxonomy): domain Eukaryota; kingdom Metazoa; phylum Chordata; class Amphibia; order Caudata; family Salamandridae; genus Triturus; species Triturus cristatus. The sequence goes on from NC_140590.1 coordinate 1,459,121,203, forward strand.
AGCTGAACTGTGGGACTCTCCAGTGTTCTAATAAGCTTCCACACCCTCCCCTTCATGTACATACTGGCTTCCAGCCATTTGGACGCTACTTGGGAATTGACATCCGTTCCCAATCCATGCTGGGTTTTGTGGAAGCCAGCCTGCTCATGCCTTCAACTCCATTACCTAGAATTCCCTGCTCACTGCTTCGTCTCCACCCCTTCAGGGCAAGGATGGGTGGAGGAATTCAGCTCACCTGTGGCTGGCTGCTGCTAGCCTGCTCACACCTAAAGCATGTGATTACTGTGAGCTCCTTTAAGCCCCAGGTCCCTTCAGCCCAGGTTTGGTCATTGTAGCTGTGTACTGGTGAGACCGACCCTTGTTTCCCTTTTGCTGTCTTTGTTTCCAATGTTTCCTGAGCTTTAGTTATTACCTGTTCCTGACCTGCTGCTATTTTATTTGTCCTGAATTTGCACTGCCTGCAATGCTACTTTGTCCCCTGAGCCTTAGTTTTCCAAGTTCCTGAGCTGCAGCAGTTTCCCCTGTTCCTGAATTAGCACTGCCTGCAGTGCTACTTTGACTCCTGAGCTTTAGTTCAATTCTAGTTCCTGCTCCTGGGCCTAAGCATTCCTTGTTCCTGAGCTACAGCAGTTTCCCTTGTTCCTGAACTAGCACTGCCTGCAGTGCTACCTTGACTCTGGAGCTTTAGCATTCCTTGTTCCTGACCTGCAGCAGTTTCCCTTGTTCCTGAACCAGCACCACCTGCAGTGCTACCTTGACTCCAGAGCCTTAGAATTCCTTGTTCCTGACCTGCAGCAGTTTCCCTTGCTCCTGAACTAGCACTGCCTGTAGTGCTACCTTGACTCCAGAGCCTTAGCATTTATTGTTCCCGACCTGCAGCAGTTTCCCTTGTTCCTGAACTAGCACTGCCTGCAGTGCTACCTTGACTCCTGAGATTTTGCTCAATTCTTATTCTTATTCTTTATTCCTATGTCCTTGTTTCCAGTTCCTAGTTTACTGTCTTTCTATTCCTGCTGTCTTGCTCCTATTACCTAGTATGGGTGATACTTGCATTCTGCCAAGTGTGCCCTGTGGTTTCCTTCCTTTCCTGTTAAACTCTCCTCCTTGCTAGTTCCTTGTCTATTGTGCTTGTTTTTTGTTGTACCCCCTTGCTGTTACTGCCTTGCATGTTCCTGTTTGATCGCCAGGATCGTGGGCACAGCTGACTACCGAGGTGGTGTTTCTTGTTCACAGTGAGTATTGTCTTTGAGTTACATTTATAACATCACCATAGGTATAAGTGCCACAGACCCTGCCTTTGCATGCATATCCTATAGGTGGGTATTTACAGTCAGTATCTGTAACAGCAATTGTGGGTAAGGAACTTACTGAGCTTTAGTCTTGCCGTGTGGAGCTCCTGAGCGCTTTTCCCCACACTCCCCTTTATTGTTAATGTTGTTTTATATATGTCTTGCCCATTCGTCCTGGGTGTAGTTATTCTGAGTGCTAAATCATCTCATGAGAACCTGTCATTTCTGAGTCTTCGCCATCTTGTTCTTTCGTGCAGGCTTCCCATTTGGATCCCTTTTCTCCTCTGGCTTCCTTAATAATCCTGGCCAGTACTGTACTCCGTTTTCTACTTCGTTTTCTACCCAGTCGCCAGTCTTTGCCCAAGTCCCTGACTGTGTCCCAGACAGTCCCGGACAGTCCCTAACATTATCACTCAGCGAGCAAGGGCAGACATGCAAACCTAAAGCTTCAGCTGGTTGTTACCCAGGTGTCGATTTGTGAACATTTCACTGTGGGGCAAACACAACACACTCTTGACGGCGGTGTTTGGTCCGTGGTGATTGCTGTTTCTTTTTTTACAGGGGTTGATCACATGCCCTTGGTGCCAGTGCCCACCCCCCCCCCACCCTGCCCACTGGCTTTTCACCACCTCTAACTGCAGCGTTGTTTAATTAGGTACTGCAGAGCAGGTGCTAAAACGTCCTTTGGCAAATTAAGTGTGGCACAAAGTACACAAAACCCAAGAGACAATGTTGAGAGTCTGTGGGCTACAAGTTAGAACAAGCATTGGCATAGCCAATAGGTCTCGTCTTTAGACCTTATGAGTGTTTAGCCATGCAGCTCATTATCCTGGGTGTTTTCTACAGTGGCAGCAATAAATCTGGGCAAGCTGACCCCAGACAATCAAGCAGAGAATGCAAGTCCTGATTCTGAAGGTCTGCTGGCTGAAAGGAAGCATGCATGCGCACGGGGACATCTTTAGGATGGGAAACAGCCTTTACAACGAAGGCAGAACAACAACGTCTTTACCACAAATGTTTTTACAACGATTTTTAATACAACGAGTATGCCTTTACCACAAATGCCTTAACAACGAATTTTGTTGTAAATGCATTAAAGGTAAAGGCATACTCGTAGTAAAGAAAAAGAAAAAAAAAATATTTATTTTTTTACAGAGTTTTAAACAGCACTAACTTGACCCGAAGGTATCGGAGCGCTTTCCATAGCATTACATGAGGACACATTGATTTGTTTGTTAGGCACAGGGGGATTAAGTGATTTTCCCACAATCTCAGGATGTTTAGCGTCCTTGCTGAGACTCGAACCTGGTTCCCTAGATTTGAGGTTGGCTGCCCTAGCCGTTAGGCCAACTCCTCTCCCCTAAAATGTAAAGTATTTTGGTAAGTATTAAAGGTGTGTATTATGTGTATTATATATAAATAGCATGGAATGCCTGACCATGTGTGGTCAGCACCCAACATGGATTGTCTGATCATATGTGCTCAGCAGCACTAAACATGGAATGTCTGCACCTGTGTGCTTAACACAGAACATGGGCAAGAATGAAGAGTAATCAAACGAGTAAGAAAAACGTTAGAAGAAGAGATAACAATGAATGTGAGACAAAAAAGGAAGAAACGATGTAAAATCTAAAAGAAGAAATGGCCTTCAATAAAATTGCAGGTACAAGACGTGAGGTTTCAGAAAAACAATGGAAAAGCGATGGTAAACTACTGGGATTATTAACCGCGGCGCTGGGGGGGTTTGGGGGCAGGTGCGGTGGCGCTGTGCTCGTGACGGAACCACTCCGTCACGAGCCACGGTTGAGCTGTGCTCATGACGGAGTGGTTCCGTCACGTCTCCGCCCACTGCGCTAATCGCCCGCACAGGCGGGGAATTAGCGCTGCGTGGGCGGAGCGGCCGCCAACGGCCGTAGCATGACGGAACCACTCCGTTATGAGCACAGCGCAACCATGGCTCATGACAGAGTGGTTCCGTCATGAGCGGGAAAGGGGTTAAAGAAGAAAAACAACGACCGGTGCAGATGGAAAGAAAAGAGTTCAGCTAACAGTGGTGTAGTGTTGGACGCGGCTAATTGTGGAAACAGAACAGGGCCCCCAGCTGAGAATATTGACAAGAGCTGAGTCCAGTCAGCAGAGGGCTCACCTTTCTGGTACTTCTGGAAGGATGGTGGGAGAAAAGACCATGGAACAAAAGCTGCTGGCAGATATCCGAGAATGGCAGAGCTGAAAGGGCTGGTAGAAGAGTGCATTCATGAGGGTGAGGGTGTAAGAGAAGATCCCTCTGCACAAACAGCCACAGGGAGGGGCCAGCAGGAGTGATGTAAAATCTAATCTCCCCCCTCCCCGGCCTCCTATCCTCCCAATTTCTCTGCCTTTGTTGGTTCCTTAACCCTTTCACAGGCACCTCACTACTGTCCAACCTGCAGAGCCGTGCCAAAGATGTATTTATCAAGTATCATCACAGTCAACATGTAAAACTCAGCAGAACGCCAGGCATTAATCAAACAATAATGCTTTATGTTGTGCTGTGCTCTGCTGTGCTATGGCACTGTCCAGCGTCTTCTCCCACTCCTGGAGCCCAGCAAACATGGCGGCCAACATGTACCCGTCGGAGGTATGCTGGGGGTGATGAATGGGACCAGGAAGGAGTCATCACGCTGCACTAAAAGTAGCAGTGATAGGAGCAGAGGTGGTGCGGGGCAACAGCACGGCATCAGCTTAAGCTCCGTTGTTTTCCACAGCCCTAAAAATCAAAATTCCAAGGCAGTGCAAAGTAAGAAAATAGTCCTCCCAAAGTAAGCTAAATGCCCCTTGGAGAGACGAGGCATGCGAGAGGGCCATTCCCCATGGGCATGAGGCAAACTATAATGTGACTCATTTGCCATACAAAGGAACCGGATCTAGAAAGGCCCTGAAAAGAAACCAATGAAAAGTGGCGAGCGTGCGAGGGGTGAGATCAATGCCCCTAGAGGAGATACAGCATGCCTCACAGAACAGCACATGAGCGCTGATAGGTTCGGCCTAAAAGGGCCTGGATAAAAACATAACTGGGTGTGTAGAAAAATCCAGGGGAAGCATGGGTCATCTTTGAGCACACAGATGAATTGCAATTAACATTTGTAAACAGATTTTTACATGCAACCGGTCTTTGAAGTTGTTAGTAATTCAATATTGTTCTTACAGAATTACCAGTCCAATTAAAACACCTCACTCACATCAGCACATCCAAGAATCTTGTCTTTGTATCCCCTTAACTGTGTTTTGCCCTTGAATCATTTCGGCATTTAAGGGCCATACAATCTTAATTTTGATTAACCCACATTAAATCAGGACACAGCTGCAGACATTCCTTGCATTGGGGTATTAAGATGATTGAACTTCTGATTGTGACCACATCCCTCAGGTGAACATACAAGACCAGTGAGAGTTAGGTAAACTTACCTAGCAGCCACATTTCACTGAAATTCCTATCATTCAGAAAACAAGCAGTAGTCAATTAGCTGATAATGTCGGTGTTGTAGTTTACTGAAAAAACCCAGCATATATCTGTGGGTTGCAGCCTCTGGAAGCAGAAATGGCTTGTACATTGCTAGAGGGATAGCAGTGGCCGTAAAGGAAATTGTGCTCCCTGCGGCAGGCTGAAGTGCTGCATGGGAGAAAGCAATGGTGCTTAAGAGTAGACGTATGTGGATAATGGCATAAGATTCCTTTGAAATCTGTTACAGTTTCACTAGGGACTGTTGCATTGTGCACATACATGGTGATGCATCTCAGTACCGGGCACAAGCACACTGATTTGATTACCTGTAAGGTGCCCTATGTGAGGTCCCTGCAACCACCTTGGAAAGATGCAGAGACAAGCACGTGCAGGGCAGCCAATATTTTGCCATGTGTGGGATGGCCTGGAAGTGGGCTGCAGGTAAAGTGAGCCCTGCTGCCTTTAGACTTACATGTCAAGGAGAGAAGCTGTATCTACCAAATACTTTTCCCTGGACACACCAAAGATGTTGATTCTCTGCTCGGAGATCCACTCTCTCTTCTTCAAATAATTGTTTTACAAAATGAGGACCAAGGTGACAAAGACATTGGCCAAGTTCGAAAAAATTGTTTTGGCAGTGGCTTGTTTTCCTATCTATAGGTAGGCATATCTGCCTGGACCTTAGTGAATAACATTTGTGTGCACGTAAAGTAGTATCACAGGTGTTCTACTTTGTGTGCTCAAAATACTTTAGTGAAATTCTCAAATGTATTTCAGGTTTCAACACTGCTCTAAAGTCGAAACAACTATTGGTCCAACATAAAGAGAGTAAATGGCTGTATTCCTATTATAAAGAGGAAGGCATCCACTATAAGCAACAATTAGAGGCATTTAAAAAGTACCTCTCTTGTGGTAAGTAAGAATTCTGTTGTAAGTATTATTCTGGTAAATTGTTCTTCATGATGAAGAACTTTATTCAGCCTTATGGCATCACAAAGAGATTGACACTCTGAAGATCTCAGTAGTAATCTGGCATATACTAAAAGTCAAAAGATTTACCACACCTTCAAAGAGTCTCATCATAGCTCTAGTTGTCCCCATGTAGCTCACCCACAACTGAGTGTAGCTGGCATTGCTTTGTTGCAGGGATTCTGCTCTTAGAACAGAACTATGCTTGGAACCATTGAACATCAGCATGGAGGGACTGAGTCACCTTACCACCTCAGTATCTATGAGTCAGCGTCCAACTAACTACAGTGCCTTACCAGAAAAACAAGTGAATTAGCACCCCAGAACACAACACTCTTGGCCCTCTCAGGGATCGTGGTAACAGGACACATCGTTTCGCTCTCTCACCCATACTTTCACAATAAGATAACCAGGAGACATGAAGGAAGTTTAGAATATTTATTTAAACTATTGTGCTCTGAAAATACAGTATCAGTGCCACAATTAGAAAATAAATGCATAGTAAAAAACTGTGAGCATGGCTAATAGTCCATAGACCATAAAAATCCCTGTCATTTTATAGGACGGAGGCACCCAAAACCTCCCTCCCTTGCTAGTAAAGCCAAATGATCATATAACAAAGATCTCTGGGATTACTGACAGACACCGTACCTTAGCATTCACAGATGGACGTTCTACATCTTAGCAGACGTAGTGCTCTTGTCCCAGAACTCTCTTTCCATGTGTTTTTTTTTTTGGGCAATGCGCTCATCTATATGATAGGGCATGTGTGCACCTTCACAACAGCTGCATTCTTGTGTTATGCCTAAGTGCTAGTGCCTGGCCAGAAAGAATAACACGGTACATTGTTGCTTGACCTTGTCTATGGTGTTTGAACATATTCCTGGCGAAAGAACAGAGCGCAAAAACATATGCAGGTCACGTCAAAGCACAATTTGGCACAAAAGCAAGTGTGTTTGTATATAATGTGTGCTAAGGAAAATAAGGCCTACAACATGCACAGTTAGGCTAACATAGGGAAAACCACAATGAGCCACGCAGGAAACACAGAATACCTTCAATGTTACTTTACCTTAGGAAATAATGAAACTGATATCCAAAGTAAAATCCAGATGATCATATATGACTTTTTCGGCTATTGATTCTGGCAATTATGTCATACATTGCGTTCAGCTGTTTCTTGGCTAATGGTTCAGTCCCAGTATTTTAAAAGATAGATGTGATGACCACTTTGTTAAAACGGAATTGCTTGACAGCTAGCCTCTTGCAGGACTTCATTCTCCTAGATTTATGGCATCTTGGTTTTCACCCAGGTAAAGCACAGAGACAGAATTGGATGATCTTAGTTATATACTTGATAAACAGGACAGGTTTAATGTTAGATATGACATCTTTGGTGTGGTGTTCCCCTAGACTTTTTGCCTTCAATCATCCATTTTTGCTGAACTCTGTTTTGCTTGCTTTAGGACCTTGTGCACTTTACCTATGCTAACTAGCACATTTAATTTCTGTGTAAATCCTAGTATATGCTGCCACCTGTGCCCAGGGCCTGCCACTGTAGCTTGGAGTGCAGTTTTTAACTATCATTCCAATCAGACAAAATAAACATTTTTCCAGGCTTAAACCTTGCTTTTTATTACTATACTTAAAAGTTACCCTTAAGGTAGAATCTACGAGCTCATAGGGCAGGGTGCAAAGCTTTTAAAAAGTAGGCCATATATATTTAAGATTTACATGTGCTGACTGTGAAAAACTCTCAAAGTCATTTTTCTCTGTAGCAAGGCCATCTCTCCCATTGACTAACGATTGGGTTAACATATTACACTTAATAAGTGACAACTTCAGGTTGGGTATAATAAATTAATGGTTCTGTCGGGTGAAAAAAGCCTCTTTAAACAATTGCACAAGTCATGCGTTATTCATAGTATGCAATCAGTCATAAGCAACACACAAACAAAGACATGTGGGTTATTATGAGATTTTTTATATTAAACTTTATTCGATATATAAAATATCATAAAAGTATAAAACATTATAAAACAGTAGTAGATAAAAAAGCCCATTACAACAACAAGTGCCCCATATATACAAGATAAAATGTTAACATAATTAAAACAACATAATTCATTACCCGAAGAACGACATGGGAAGATATTTAATAGTAAAAAATACCATAAGGGGAAGGATAGGGCGACATCTTTGCTTGAGGGTTAGGAGCTAAAGCAGAGGTGTGAAAGGTGAGATTTTACTCGAAAGTTGATGCTTCTCAAGGAGCCTCTGTCTAATCCTCCAAGCCCTGCCCAGAAATTTAGCAGTCCCACAAATGACACTGGGCACTGATGTCTCATATGTTAAGATACGCAAAGCCACCAAGTGCGACTTGCAACCCAGGTTGACACATATAGGTTTCAGCCATCTGGACCTAGGATGTTTATAGGCCTGGCAAGCAAACAAAAAGTGACCAGTAGATTCCTTGGTGGAAGCGCAACCTGGGCAGCCTTTTGCAGCCTCCAACCCAACTCTCCACCCTCCTTGAAACTCAAATAGTGGAACTGTGCCGTATCTTAGTTTGAGATAAAGTGCCCTATCATAGGGGGATTCAATGAGATCCAGGAGCATCTCCAATCTAGGGACAGGTTTTACGCCTAGAAATTTTTCAGTAAGGGGACCTTGCTGCGACCTCAGAGTAGCAGCAGTAACCCAATCCCAATAGATTCTTTTCATAATGGGTTTAGGAGGTGGCTGCTGGCTCTCCCAAAACTCTCCCAAACCCAGCTCTTGCACCAGTTGTTTTAATTTAGATAGCCATGGGATCTTATGACATGCTCCGAGATGTAGTATGTCATTCAAGGCCGTGGCATACTGGCTTAAATCCGGAGACCTTCTGAGCCTAACCCAGTACAGTAAAGGGCGCAGCCTAGCAATATCATTTATGGGGTGTCTACCGAGGTCGCTACGAAGAGGAACTAGTGGGGTAGATTGAGGGAGTGAAAGAATGTCTCTAAAGAACGAATTCTCCGATTTTATCAACTCTACTAGATTTTCGAATCCCCATAGTTCCGCCCCGTATAAGGAGGCAGAAAGCGCCTTCCCCTGGTAGACCATAACTGCTGCAGCTATTGGTCGACTAAGTGATAGTCTCTGATGCCTAACGATACCACCTGCGGCCCGTTTATGATGCAGGAGCATTTTGGAAAGGTGAGGAGCTCAATTCAATTTGCTATTGACCCTCACCCCAAGATAATCGAAGGCAGTTACAAGCTCCAAATGGCAATTGTCCACACTGATGTTGTTCCTAAACCTTTTAGAGGGGGACATGGCCATGAGCTTGGTCTTTGATGTATTAATCTTAAGGCCCCTGGAAATACAGAACTCGGTGAAGCGAGACAGAAGTTTTTGGAGACCCATAGGGCTCTTGGAGATTAGCAGTGTATCATCAGCGAAAAGCAGAGAGGGTGATCTTTCCCCGCTCAGGGTTGGAGCATCGGCCCCGTCATCCCTCAAAAAGTCTTCCACCCCATTTATAAAGAGGGAGAACAGGGTCGGTGCCAGAACACAACCCTGGCGGACACCTCTCCTTACTGCTGTTCTCCCTGTCAGCTGGCCCTGGTGTCCCCACCTAACCTTTGCAAAATTGCCATCATGAAGTCGCTTGAGGGGATCCAGAATAAGTGGGGGAATACCTAGATCGGCCAAAACTTGCCACAACTTGGACCGAGGTACCAAGTCAAAGGCTGTTTTGAGATTGTGCAATTGTTTAAAGAGGCTTTTTTCACCCAACAGAACCATTGTTAGTTTATTATACTATCGCCCAGGTTCTGAGGGATACTGGGTTACCCCATTATTACTAAGCTGAACTTCAGGTTGGGAGCAGATAGAGAGATACTTCTTCCACTCTTTTGAATTGTAATTTACATTATCTCTAATGGTAAAGTCGGATTATAACTTACTTTTATGAGAATGCCACTTTGGTATTTTTATGCCTTCTCCAAATGTGTTCTTCTGCTAGTGTCCAGGGTCACATGATTGCGAATGGCTCTCCTGTGGTGTGTTGTGTATTCCTTCCAGAGATGGAGACAATGAAATGAGCCAGGATGTACAGGGAGTGGGTCTTCCTGACAGGATGGCTGGGGATAGGTTGTACCCTGACCTGATTACACTTCAATAGGCCCCACCTGCATCACACACAAAGGTACTTGACACCAGGCTGCCTTTGTCCCCCTAGACAGATTGGAACCAAACCCAGGGAAACTGAAATACATCAACAGAACTACTAGTTTGGGAGTAGGCAGGGGAGCTCCCCCACACAAAGGCTGGCACTGGGTATACGAATGGCACCATCAGAACCCTTCATCAGAACTCTCTGGATCTGTGGAAGATTCAAGAAGAAGGACTGCCCTACTGCATAAAGAAAGAAGACTGGACCTGTTTGCCTTGAACCCTGGATCCCCAGAAGTGACTCCAAGGCTCCCTTTGCTTACCTCCTGTTTGAGCAAAAAGAACATAACAAGCTTCCAGAGGCCATCCTGCAACTGCCCAGTTGTCCAGCACCACCTGGATTTGCCTCAGCCTGCTGCTTGCCTTTGCAGGAGGGGTCCTAATCTCCAAGACGTGCTCCTCAGATCCTGGATTCTTGCCTGGCATCAAAGTGCAATCTTACAGTCTCAAAACTGAACAGCAGGTAGAAATCCAGAACTTTTAGGCTCCTCGCAACTGTGTGCCCATTCTTCACATCAACAAATGACTGTCCATGATGCCTGCCAATGCGAAGCTCCAGTCATGACCAACTCTTCCCGTAAACAATGATCACCATGTCTCCCGCCAGAGTAAAGCTACAGCAATGACCTGCTCCTCATGCTTACAATGATCTCCTTGCAACCTTCTCCACCAATACAAAGCTCCAGTTGAGGCAGCTCACATGGGTTACTCTTCACCCAGACAAACATGTCCCCTGTATCTAACCCGCACTACATCAGGGTTGGGCTGTTCTTGTTACTTTGACCCGGTCCAGTGTGATAAGATAAGTATGAGTGGCGCATTAACTTTATAAATTAATAACTCTGTTTCTACTAAAGGTTGGTTGTCATTTTAGTGTAATTTTTTAAATTACATTTTACTTTATTTTTCGAATTGGTTTGGGTATTTTTTAGTGTTATGTTTTTGCTTTATTACTGTTTGAGTACTGCATAAAGAGTTTACACATTGACTCGAAGTTAAGCCTGACTGTTTTTTACCAAGCAACAGAAGGTTAAGTACAGGTATTTTAGTTACTTTTGTGGTTCACCTTAACAAGGATTGTTCTTTTTTCTTGAGCGGGGCATTCACCCCACTCAACTAATAGCCCAATTTCTTACAAAGAGCATGATCCTATTGGATTTCTCAATTATGTAGATCATAGTATCCTTCTGCCCAGGTTTAAGGGTATTGGCACTTATATTGTGCTAGCCAGTTGGGTTCTCTCCTTCCTGCAAGGGTGTTTACAATCTGTTACTTTGCTATCCTTAAGATCAACTTGTTCAGTGGTACATTGTGGGGCTTTTTTGGGATTCCCTCGTTCTCTTACCAATTTTGTTAAGCATTTTAGTTTAGCTAATGGGCCAGTTAAATAGATTCAATGACTATTCAGCTCTGCCTTAAGCAAGTAATTCTCTTCTGCTTGCTCATTGCAATCAAAATAGCCCTCACTCGTTGCTTAGCCTTCGAGAGTGCAGTGCAAGAGCAGCAATCTTTTCTAATTGAATAATAACAAGCTCAGGTTGCTGCTTGTGAACATAAACAAGCATTACTAATAGCAGACCTTCTGGATCTCCATCTTGGGGCCCCTGCGTACTGCAGCAATTAAATCTTTGGGGGTTGTAATTGATGAAGATCTCTCCTTCAAGACTCAGATAAGTGGGAGTTCATCTTCTTGCTTTCACTCTACACCAACTGGGTAAAATCCAGCCTTATATATTCATTGAGACTCCTCCGAATGCAGTCTCAGTTAGCGTGTTCCACAGAGGGTTTACTGCAGCAGCTTCTAGATAGGCCTGCTGGAAAGCACCTTAGAAAAACTTCAACTAATTCAAAACTTCAAAACTTTGTTGTTTTTGTGACCAGCAACCATTTGCTGGTCACAAAAACATGACTATGTCTTCCCAGCAATACAGAGCTCCATTTGCGGCCTGTGATAAAACAATTGCTACTTAAAGTCACCTGCTGCATGCTTAAAGAATGTTTTGGCTAAAACAACTCCTGCCTTAAGGATAGATCTAATATACTTCATCCAGGCAGGTCCTTGAGCTAGGGTTTGTTGTTACTGCTGTATTCTTTCGAGGAGGATTGGCTATACCTGCGAAAAAGGTTTTAGCCACCTAGGGCCCACACTATTGAATGATCTGCCAATTCAACTGCAGAGGATAAAAATGCTCTTCCTTTGGATTGGCTTTGAAGACCCTCCTGTTTTATTAGTTGATCCCTCTGTCTTCATTGGTGGTTCCCAGTTTGAGGGGTCAGGAGATTTTCTCATCATCAGTGCTAATATGCTTTATAAGTGTATGTTGCACTTAATAAATATTAAGGCTACTATTACTACTGCCCTTAAAATGATTAATAATAATAATAATAATAATAATAATAATAATGGTGATGATAATCGTAGCAATAATAATAATCATAGTGATGATGGTGATAATATTAATATTATTTTTATTATTATTAAATATTAAATTCTTCTCTGAATTTAGCAATTCCTTTTGAAACCAGGATTTTCAATGACTGTACAACGCTAAATAAGAACCTTCGTTCTTCATGGGAATTCAAGTCTATGGTTAAAGATGGATACACCCTGAGCAGGCATTACATTTATTCTAAAGTATTTTATACCTTAGAGATGGAATTCTGTTCAGGTTGAACTTTCTGAAATACTTAATATTCTACTTACAGCCAAAGTGTTTAAATCTTGTCTTTGGGGACATAATAGCAGTCATATAGCTGTTCATAAAATAACTGTTGTTGACATTAAGGAATCATAATGAAGGGATAATGACATTGCTTTCTAAGGTAGAAATAAAAGTTAGGCCTGAATTCCCATCACTGCCTTCTGGGAGAAAAGGGAAATGGAATTTGAAATATGCATGCATACCTACTGTTGTGTCCAATAAGTTAAGAGTATAGAAATACAAAAATTACTGCTAAAGGTGCAGAATGTAGTGCACTCTTTTTTTTAAAGTGAAATCAACAGCATTTTAAAGAGTTTTAAAAAGTTATAACAAACATAATTCCCATGGGCCCTTGCATAACCAATTGACTTTTAGTTATCTCAGCCAGTGTTCCTTCTGGGGTACTTACTCCATTTTTCAAACATGCTTGAACTAGACGTCACTAGAAGAGCTCCACACATGAGCTCTACAATAGCTTTGATTTCTACATTGATAACTACAAACTGCGCTACATGAACCTTTCTCCATATAGGTTTGGGGTGCCTTGAATCTGTTTTTTTTACTTTCACCATGTAATTGGTTTTGTTTTTGTTCTTTCGGCTTTTCCTTTGTTCCTTTTTTTGTTTGTTTATTTAGCTTATTGTCCTTTGATATTTTGATTTATGGATCACCTGGTATGTATATCACTGATGTATCTTATATAATCAGCCTTGAGAAAGCCACAGGCCTGTGCACTGTAAAGGGGTGTAACACGTGTTGGCTGTCCTTCCTAGCAGAACTCTCTTGGATTACAGTAGAAATAAACGTGCTACCAGGAATACGTACTGACTACTCTGGATTCTTTATACATTTTGGAACCTTTTTTCCCATATGTCCTTTGCCTTAATGGGTTAGGGGTTTCCCATTGGGACATCTGTACTTGCTTCAATATTGCCCTCTAAACAAGGACGGATCACCCCCCTTATTACTTCTCAAAAACATTTTCTTACCTGTCTCTTGGTAGCACTGATTCCTATGTGTCCTTCATGGGAAAGTTTAACTATTCACTTTCATAGTACAAAGGTACTACCAGCAAATCACCATGCATCAACACTCCATTCACCGCCGCCGACTCCTAACTAACCTTTTGGAAACACTCTGCATCCATTGAAGCACTCCCTTTATTCGGTCACCCTTCACAGAGATACTTTTCAATTTCAAGAAATACATTATCTCCTTTAATGGCTTCCAAACAACCCTAATGTGATATTCTGCCTTCTGTTATTACACTCACACCTGCTGCCAACCAATCATCTTCTTTATTCATCGTACTTGCCTTTACTCCTGAGGGCAACCTGGAGAAGGAATCGGCTAGCATATTTTTCTTCCAAGGAACATACTCCATGCGAAAGTTGAATTCCAACATTCTCATAGTCCTCTATGTTATCTGGGAGATGCCCTCCTTCCCCCACTTGCTGTTAACACCTTTACAAGTGGATAATGGTCAGTCCTCACTGTGAATTTTGTTCCCCACAAATATGTTCTATAATGATTTACTGCCCACCTCACAACCAAAGCTTCTCTTTCTATGGTGGAGTAATTTTTCTCTGCATCTTTTAATGGTCTTGAAGCATAAGCAATTGTGACATCTACACCATTGCTCATTTTTTTTAATAATACCTCATCCAATGCCACCATTCTGGCATTGATATTTACGACAATGAGATCAGTGGTGTCAACATTTTTAAGTGCCCCCGCCGTGGCAATGCTCATCTTCAAATGTTCAACACAATCTTCAATGTTTTATCATGTTCTATCTCATTGTTCCCAAACAGTAAGATGTCATCTTGAAAATACGTCGCCCTAGAAGTATCTTTTAACATATGGTGCTTGACTATCTCAAAGACGGTGGCCACCGAGGCTCAGCCAAAAGGCATATGTTTATATCTTTATGCTCATTCTAGGGTGACAAAAGATGTTAGGGGTCTAGAATCAGGATGTAGCACAATCTGGTGGTAGGCTGAGGAAAGATCTAGTGGAAAACACTTTTTCACTCTTGATGGTGGTTGACATTTCTCCAAAGTTAGGAAGAGGATGCCTGACCACCCAGATTGCCAATTCAAATGCCTTAATTCTACACACAATCTGATGTCGCCATTACCCTTCTTGGCAATCACCACTGGGGCAAACCTCTCTGATGATTCGATTTCTTTAATTGCCCACTCTTGCACAAACTTTGTAACTCTTGTACAAAGGTTCCCTCATCACCAGTGGTACTCCCTGAGGTATGTGGACTATTGGAGTCACTCCATCCCTCAACACAGTCTTATGCATGAATCCTTTGAGATTCCCTAACTGATCCTGAAATACTTCTGGATACTCAGTGATGTACGGCACACCGCATCTACTGCAAATAATTCAGTTCCCAATACCTAATCTGGATGATTTGGATCAAAGAAAATTACCAAATCCCTTTGCTGAGGCCAACCCAACAGACACAAACTCTCTTTGAAAAAATTCACTTTTGATGTCACAACCCTCTGTTGAAATTCTATTTAAGCTTTAATGAAACCCACTAATTCAATGGGCTTGTTACCATAAGCCACCAACATCTGGATTCCTGAGTATGTGTTCTGGAAATTTCATTAAGTATTCTTCTCCGGTAAGAGTATACCTAGCTCTGGAGTCTGCCATCATTCTCACATCAACACCATCAATACTGCTGTTGCACAATGGATTATCCTCACCATTCTGTTGAATTTCTAAAATTATATCCCGGCATTCATCATCATTCTTGGTTCCTTCTATCACATTCATTGAGGGTCTTCTCTTATTCACACCCCCATTCTTCCTTTCTACATCCTCACAAAATTCCCTTTGTTTTTGCACCTCCTGCATACTTGTCCTGTAGCTGAACATGATTCATCAGTAGCTACATGACCTCTGTAACCACACTTGTTACATTTTTCTTATTCCCCATTCTTTTGATACTACTTTTGTTCCCTTTCCTTGGCTTGTGTGTCTCTTTTTAGAGTGCCTTTACCTTTTTTTCTGACTCTATCTCTTTTAACCCTTTATCCGTTATTTCAGCTCGTTTCATCAAGTCAATAGCCATTTGGAGGATTCATCCTTCTATGTGAAATAGTTTCTCTTGTACTTTCTTGTTGTTCACTTTCAAAACTAGTTGATGCCTTGACATCTTTTTTTTGATCCCTATGTAGTTTCATGTTGCAGGAACCGATTTCAAACAGGCAATATAACTTTCTATTAATTCGTCTAGAAGCTGACTCCTTTGAAAAAATGTGAACCTCTCTACCATTTAGTTTTTCTTCTTCCCAATATTTATATCTGATTTCCCTACTGCAACTTCATGCTCATTGTCTCCTTCACTGCCATAATCTTCCTCTTCCTCTTCCCCTACCTTTATTGATAAGGCTGGCAAATATTTCAATATTTGTCTACCCTCTGCTCCTAAACAGTGTTTTAACACAGCTAACTTTCTGGCACCCACGAAAACGTCACCCCGAATGGCTTGAAAAAAGGCTTCAAAACGTTCCTTCCAGTCTTCCCATGATATAGTGGGCTCTCAAGGGCTGTGTAAGAAATACATAGGAGCTACTAAGCATTCCATGACTAAAACATGTGAATGCTAACAAAAGTTCTACTTACAACAAACTGTTGGCAGCAAAGGAGAGCAAAATTGACACAGAGGATTGCACTCTAGCGTGCGTCACTGAAATTGTGCTTACAAATTGTAACATGTAATAGGTTTTCAGTGTGGGTGTCACTGAATTTATGACTGCCCAAATTTTCCCTTCAAAAATGTCCTGTTGGCTGAACAAATGTCACTAGGCATTAATTTTGAGTTAACCTACACAAACAGTGGTTTCAATTGGCAGGTAAAACACAACGGGGCAGATTGATGTTCCCTGGCGCATCCCTGCAAATCAGCATGGATGCGCCAGGGAAGATGCGTCACGCAAGTTTACCCTTGTGCCACAATAGATGCGCCGCATTTACAATGCAGCGCATCGTGGCGCAAGGATAAACAGATGCGTGACGCATCTGATGGCGGAAGGGCGGCGCATTGCTGGAGTTGCGTCGCAAGCGCGACACAGCTCCAGCAAGGCTCGGGGGTGCCCTATCGGTACCATGCTGCGTCAATCCTTACGCCTGCTTCAAGCAGGTGCAGGGATTTGACGCAGCATGGCCGGAAAAGTGACTGAGTGAAATCTTGTAGATTTCACTCAGGCACTTTTCGGAGGCGTTCCTGCGCCGGAACGCCCCCCCCTGTGAAGGTAGGCCCACATGTGGCGCAAGCTTTACAACGTGACGCATCTCCCTAGATGCGTCACGTTGTAAGTCTGCCGCAGCATGGCGCTGGCTTTGCGCCACCGCTGCGTCACAAAAGTGATGCAACGGCGGCGCAAAGGTGACGCACAGGGCTTATAAATCTGCCCCAACATTTCTATAAATGCCATATTCATAAATATTGTACTGACATGAGGTACACTCTCCGTATTCTCTTGCTGCTACAACACGCTGTTAGCTATAGTTGCAAATGCATGCTTTTGCTTTTGTTGTTGCGTGTATTGTGAGATGGCTTGTACTAGAGGGTGCTCAAAGGATTGTGAGACTGATGTTCTGTAAGGAACATAAAAGAGTGGTCTGTAAAGTGACCACTGCACTGTGAGGAGTTTGAGAATGCTGCATGTAGTGTGAGACTGTCAATATGACAGGTCTGTAGATGATGTTAGTAATGTAAGGCTTTTGCTATGATGTGTGTAAGAGTGCTTCTGATAGAAGCGATGTTAGAGCTCAGTCATTGTAAGACTTCTACTCTGCAAGGAGAATGAGATTGTACTTTATAGTGTGAGATCTACTGCAAAGGATTTGAGAGTGTTTTATCATGAAACGGCTAGTCAATGAGATGTATGAGTAATGTTGGTAGGGTGAGCCTTCTATTCTGAGAGATGTGAGAGTTCTTTATATGTGTGGTCTCCACTCTACTACATATTCTATTGAGACATTCAGCGCTAGGCTGCTCCTGTAGCCAAAGATTCAGCTGTTTGTCAAGCAGCTCTGTGTTGTAATGATTTCAGAAAGGTTGAGATAATGAAAACAGGTGTTTGTCATTTGAGAACCTGAAAACTAAAGCAGAAAGGCTTGCATTAAGAGAATTTTTATGCTGGCCTCATTATGTTCCTTCTATGTCAAATGTACTCTACTTTCACTTTAATGGGCTTCTTCTTCTAACATCCCACAATGAGGAATCAGCATAGCAGGAATCACAAGAGCAGCTGAATGGGGTAACATCAGCTTGCAATTCTACTCAAGTGCCTCTGAAGAGAATCCGTCTTTCTATTGATTTGGGAATTATGATTGTTCTGGGATTGATACCAAATATCACTAGAAAGGAGGATTCCTTTTTCGTACCTTATTTTTTTCTTATCTTAGCATATAGTCCATATTTCCTGCCCTGTCCCATGATATAGCTTTTCTGTGGGTAGCTTTTCTCTGTATAAGCCCCTATGAAAGTCCTTCTGTGTTAGAGAGCTGTAGAAAGTCGGAAACCAAAAACAAGGTCAATCAACTTTAAAAAGAGTCCAAAGACACCCAAAGGGCAGATAAATATTATAATATGTTTGCATTGCCCCTGGGCCTCTTTTCTAAGTATGTCGACCTCATTTTCAACTATAGACCAGGCAAGAGACACTAAACAAGGACTATTACATGAGTGGACTTCTGCCAATGAAAGTGAAGAGACAGTGTAAGAAATCCATGGCTGACTGCAGTAGGTAGAAAAATATACAAAAAGCAATCTTTCATTTTATAGCTGTTTTGGTCACTGATTACTATGGGAATAAAATGTATGATTATCCGTACTTTTCAGCTTGTTTTCAAAGTTAATTGACAATGCTTGCATTTCAGACCTAACAACAGTATCAGACGCAGGACTATCAAATGGACTGGCAACTGCCGAGGAGAGCCACCCGCCTGCAGATCTGTGGCAAGAAAAAGAGATGCGAGAGCCTGGCTGGGGACGGATGGCAGCCTGGGGTAAAAATGTAAAAAAAACAGGTGTACAAGGGAAATAAATACTTTTCAAAGAAAGAGAAACATCACTCATTAGTCTAACTGTCCTTGACCTTTGTATGTGGATATGCTCATTGTAAAAGGCCAGAATGCTGTGACTCACAGTGAAGTTTTTCAACCATTTGCTAAAGTTGGCTGACCCAGTGTCCCATGCTATCTTTTGTAGTTGGGGGGACAAAATTGTAAATAACAGAACAATAGACCAATCTATGAAAGGGTTGACTGAAATCACTCTTAAGTAAATTAATATATACAATTTTAGTCACACACAAAATCGCAAACTTTAGTTGTCGGTCAACTATTAGCCTCGCAGCACTGTATGTGCATAAAACCAATTTAAAAAAAAATTAAACTGAAATGTAATGAATGAAATCAAATGTATAAAGTACACTAAACCCAAAGATGTCAAAGTGCAGAGCGAAAAAGGTAACAGTCCATGCAGAGCCAGAGAAGCACTAAGGACATCCTTACCAAAGTGAAGAGCCATATTATGAGACGTTTCCTCAAAACAAATGAGAACAGTGTGAGGAGCAGTGTCTGGAAATGTTTCTTCTTTAATTGGTAATACCTCCTACCATTTGTTCAGAGTATGTAATACTTTATTAACACTGTATCTGTATTATTCTAGGTTTATTTTATTAAAATTATTGATACTTGTGGCTGTGGAGGTTCAACATGTATTTTAAAAGTTGTTCATCAGTTTTATTACACAATGTGTTGATGAAGATGATAATGCTACTGGTGGTTCCTTTTGTCGAATGTGCACCTGGAACAGGAAACATTCTCTCCGGCCATTTTGCCTGTAATTTGTTGAGCAAAAGAGCCTGGGGATATTGGATGAAGAGGCCCTGTAAAACCTATGAATAGATGTTGTTTGCCATGTGATCTGACACCTAGTTGGTCACAGGTGAAGCAGATGAAGCCCTAGGCTTCATCTACTTCACCTATGAAGGCATCTCACATTGGACTTTGGCAGGGTAAGCATTGTTTATTCATCCCAGTCAAATATTTTATCTTCAAATCTAGAAACCTTTCTGGTGGTCAAAGATCTTCAAAGTGGAAGCAGTACTTGAAAAAAGTCTATGTGGCTGAAGCTATCTATTCAATGGTCCCGCAGCACCTCCACCTTAGAACCCTTTCTCGTGGTTAAAGATGTTCAGCAGGGATACGCTACAGAAGGGTTCCAGTGGTTGGATCTTTATGTTGAGTAGTTCCATTGTATCCACAAACTTAACCACAAAATGTGCAGAGCATGAAAAGCAGCTAACACAGGGTTGCCCAGGTCTCTTCCTTGTGTAGAAGGCTAGGCACCATATCTAGGTTTTTAGTCCTGAAATTTGTCTAAGTTTTGTCTTTTAGAAAAAGTCCAATAACTTTACTTTCCTGTAAAAGTATTCAAATATTTGGAACATGTTTTTCAAATGCCATTCCATGGGTTTGACTTGCAGATGGACATTTTAGGTTGAAAGCAAAATGCCAAATTCTTCAGCCACTTCTTTGGTCCAGAGGATCTTCTCTACACCCCAGATACTGGCTGTACTGAAAACCCTGTATCCTTAGAAGTCAACAACAGGCTACCCAGTAAACCTGGAGCAATTTTCTAGTTGCAGACACTAAAGACATGTGGTGAAACAGCTATTTCCATGGCCCTCTGATAGGCAAGCCTGAATACTTTGTTTTTCTTCTCATAGACTTAGATCTGTAATAAATGTGGATCAAGGAGAGTGTATGTAAAGGTAAAACTAGCCCCTAGTGATGAACTCAAATGTTCATGTTACTGTCCAATATTTTACAGTATTAATTTCTGTTCTGTACCGAGGATATGCTTCATTCAGTCAGTTAAAAACCAACCCCATGATGCCTGATGGCCCAGAAACTCTTATGGTAGGCATTTTCCTTCAGCGGCATTGCGAAACCCACCACTTTTGCAGCTTAAGTAGGGGTGGTGTTGGTATTTACAGTTAATTATTAGCCTTTCCTGTCTGCAGCACTGCAGACAAAAGCTCTGATAACAGGGTTCAAGCAAGCAGAACGGCAGTGGCATAGCAAGGTCAGGTGGTACCTGGAGCGGAAAATTTCTTGTCACCCCCAGCTTGACAAAATGGCAAAGATATGTATTTCAAACACATATTTTTGCCATTTTGTCACCCCCCTCTGTGATGACACCCAGGGCGACCCACACCCACTGCACCCCCCTTCCTACACCACTAGAGAAGGGGAGAGGAGGTCGAGGCACAAATGAATTGAGAAAGAAATGGACATTCAGTTGAACAATGTGTTGCTTATAATGATGAACGTTTTCTGAAGTCATCTGTGTCTGTTCCAGACTCACCAAAAAATCTGGAATGCATTAATGTGGCCTGTGTCACACAGAGTACTGTGTCACACAACATAACATCGACAAAATCAGGACACAGTGGTACGACTTACGTTTTTGCACCAAGAAGATGCTGGCAACAAATAGAAAAGAGGCACGTGCCACTGGAGGTGGTCCTTTGTCTATAGAACATCCACTCCAATGGAACAATTAATTGAATTCACCTGTCAAGCCAAGAACGTGTCTAAGTTACAAATGTTAATAATCTGCTCCTGCACCAGATTTTTGGGAAAATGTTTATAATAGCATGTCTCCAATTATTTACACAGCAACCATTATTAAAGTTAAATTACAGGTTTTAAACATTATGATCTCTAGACATGTTCTTTAACTATTATGTCCATGGTATGAATAATGCAAATAGAAATAATGCATCATGGGATTTGTAGTTTTTCCATAGGCAAATAACCTCATACAGAAATAAAGTAAAAAGTGTTTTTTATATTATGTGAAATGTATATTTTATTAGAAAAACATACATAATATTTTCTTCTTTAAAAAAACATTTTTTTATTGTACTCTTGTCGAAGCAACATCAGTCTATTTTTTTTTTTTAACAAACATACTATCGTATGAGGAGGAAGAAGCGGGAAGGATGTTAGAGGACACGGAAGCATTGGATTCGGGTGAGATTAGCGAACCTGTCTGTACTCCTAATCTGCCTGAAGGAGCTGGATCAACAAGGCCCAGACAACAACAACGTGTTAGGCAGCAAACATCACCTCAAATTAAGAGTGCAAGACGAATGCAGGACCAGCCGCTTGTGAGACGTAGTTAATAATACGTATTTCCCTAAAAAAACACTAATCACTATTGTGTTTTTGTCTTTTTTACTACAAATGTGTAGCATTATGATATATATTATATTATTCAATCAAAAGCTTTATTTCGATAAAATTATATCATAAAAGCATACAAACAAACATAAAAAACGCAATAAAAATCAGAACAAGATTCAATAGGGGCGAGAGAGTATTACAAAAATCAACAGACAGACTGGATAAAAGTGCATTACTACATCCCTTTTTCAATCCCCCTCGACCTAATACATGGCGTCTAAAATCATTTTGAATGCAATCACAAAGTTAAAAATGTATTAAATTACATTTGGTACGAAAAAGGAATTGTTTCCCCAAAGCATTTTGACATAAAAAAGAAATGAAGGAGAAGAGGCATTATATCATATTATAAAGAGGCAAAAAGAGATGTATCACGACAAAGGACCCAGGAGCTTCAATCTAATCAACCAGGACCAGGCGAGGAATTTGGCCACCCCACATACGAGCAAGACACTAGTGTCCGATTGAAGAATTCTCAGCGCTACACGATGGTTCGCGGTGCCCAATTGTCTACAGACAGGACTCAGCCATCTTGCCCTGGGATTTTTGTAGACAGGGCACTCAAACAATAGGTGCGCTACAGTTTCCACCATCGCTTTGCAACATGGACAACGTGCAATCGTTTGGTAAAGGGTTTCCATTTACTTGTACACTCCCGGGTGGGCAGTGTACCAAATCTAAACTGAATATACAGTCTCCTGTCTCTGGGCTTCTGGATAACATCGAGGTAAGACTCCAGCCTTGTCACTGATTTATGCAAATAAAAAGCCTCAGTTAATCTGCCAACATTCACAGCTGTGTTCTCTTGGTTATCAATCCACGTCCAATAAGCCTTCTTTAGATCAGCCTTGCTTAGATGCATTCCAGACTCCCAGACTTCTCTTAAGCCCAATGCAAAAAAGGACTTTTTAATGTTACACAACCAAGTGATCCTATGGGACCCGGACGAGCTCATCACTTCTCTAAGACCCTCAACATATTTGGAGAGCTCGGGTGTACGCCATAGGCGGGTCCAATAAAGCAAGGGACGTAGTCTGGCAAGGAACCTAACTGAGCGCCTGCCCATGTCTCTCATAAGGGGCTTTAATGGAGTGCCCATTGGGAGCGAGACCAGATCCCTAAGGAATTTGTTTTCCGACATAGAGATTTCATTAACGTTATCGAAGCCCCACAGTTCGGCCCCATACAGTGCCGAGCTTACAGCTTTCGCAGCATAAACCACCAGTGCGGGAGCAACGGGCCTGCTCTGAGATGAGCGATGTTCCTTCCCAATTGCCCCCGCAACTCTCTTGTGGTTAAGAAGCATTTTGTCGATGTGGGGTCTCCAACTAAGTTTGTCGGAAATCCTGATTCCAAGGTAATAAAAGATTTTTACAAACTCAAGAGGTGCTCCCTCCAGAGTAAAATTGGTTTTAGAAGATCTAGAGGGCTTGAACGAGAGGAGCTTAGTTCTTGATGTGTTTATGGATAAGCCTCTCATATTGCGAAAAAGATTGAACCTATCAAGAAGCTTTTGCAGCCCCGCTGGTGTTTTAGAAATTAGCAGGGTGTTGTCGGCAAAGAGTAGGGCTGGGATCTTATCGCCCGCCAGGGCCGGGGCATCAGCAGGAAACTCCCGTAAAAAACTTACTACTACATTCACAAATAAGGAGAATAGAGTGGGAGCCAAAACACAGCCTTGGCGCACTCCTCTAGTGACCTGAATTTTGGGCGTTTTTTGATCCTGACGACCCCATCTCACCTGGGCAAAATTGCCCTCATGAAGGAGAATCAAAAGATCTAAAATAGGTAGCGGGATTCCCAGTTCCTTCAACACCGACCAGAGGTGGTCGCGAGGAGCTAGGTCAAAGGCACCTTCCAGTACAGGAGAAGGAGCCGAAATACCTGGTCTATTGTTCCCACATTTGCCCTAAAGCCTGCCTGATCATCTGACAGGACATCATTTGCGATAGTCCATGACAGAATTCTTTCTAACAAGACCCTGCCAATCACCTTCTGACCAGCATCAATAAGGCTGATTGGGCGGTAGTTGGCAGGCTCTTCCCTGGAGCCCTTTTTAGAAATTGGGATCACCTCTGCCCCTTTCCATGATTCGGGGACAGGGGATCCTCTAAGAAGGGCATTAAGTAGAAGAGTAAAAAACCTAGCCCAGTTTTGAGGGTCTGCCTGAAACAGGTCACCTGGCAGGCCATCCAGCCCAGGTGCCTTTCCTGGGACTATTTTCTTGATAGCAAGTGAGATTTCAGATTCCTCAAAAGGGGAAAAAGGTTGTAAGGCAAAAGATGATAATAGAGGACCAACGTGTACACTTGTATTGTAAGAGACTGGCCCAGAGTAAAGCTTTTTAAAGTATTCGAACCACGCATAATCCGTAATATTGTTAGGAATAATATCAGGATCCTGGTCTTTAGATTTTCTGAATAACTTCCAAAAGGTATTCCCATCTTTAGCCAAACTGGCGGCCTTTAGGTCTAACCAAAAGGCTTCTTCCCAATCGCGTTTGGCTTCTAGGAGTGCCTTTTTTGTACTCCTTCCTGGCATTATTCACCAGAAGACAATCCTGTTCCTTAACGGAAGCTATCAAAGTGCTCCTTTTACTCCTACACTCAATGTTGTACCACGTCCCTGGCGCCTTGGGGGGCTTATGTTTAGGGGGACTAGGCGGTAACGAGAAAAAAGAACCCATCATCTTTACTGTTTCAGCATAAATACTGTCAATAATGGGAGGCCCTTCCGTGACACTACATGCTGCCTGTAGTTCTACTATTTTGGCCAGCAAGCATACTTTGATGGCATTCAGTTTTTGATCATTGGAAACAATTTTCGTCCATTTCAAGTGCCTCTTGCAATTGGAAGGAACAACTTCCTTGGAAAGCATGGTTCGACCTGTAACGTGATTATGAGAAACGAAAGGCCAGGGGTTCATCATAGACAGACACAAGGGGTTATGATCACTATCGATAGACGGAACTATAACCAAATCGACGGTGTATTGCCACAATCTACGATCGACTAAAATATAATCGATACGAGAGGGGCAAGTTGCTCTATTGAAAGTATTTGCACCGTTGCAGCTCTGAGACCAAATTTGAATGAAAGAGCATTCAATTGAATAGCCAACTGAGACCACTTCTTAATTGGCAGCATGGATAATGACGGGATACTCCACCTAGCATCATCAGCCTCTATATTGAGTAGGTCCTCTGCGGCTAGAGGTTCGAATGTGCAATTCATATCTCCTGCAACCAGAATTAAAGATTCGGGAGGGCAGGAGGTAATTTCCTCACTCAAGGCTGTGACAATTGTCGACTTGGCACCACCCTTCGTGCCTCTTACATAAACATTAAAAAGCTCAACAGCAGGGCCACCTTTAGCCCCTTTGAATGTTAGCCGCATTAAGTCTAATGATGTACACAAATTATGTTTTACCCTGCAATTAAGATTAATGCTTATCCAAATTATAAGGCCCCCTGACGGCCTCCCACGTCCATTGGAAATAGCTGGTAAAAAAAAACAACTGAAACCTGGTTTATACAGTGGCTCCAGACTCCAGCTTTCTTGAAAGATGCATATGTCTTGGTTATCAAGAAAGGTGTTCCAGTCTGGTAATGAGAGCTTATTGCGTAAACCCGCTATGTTCCATGAAATTATCTTAAGGCTGGTAGTGGAAACTATGGAAGCAACATCAATGGGAATAGATATTTCACATAATGTAGAATCGCTTGATTCACCAAGATTGTTGCCATTGGAGCTGGAGGGAAATATAATTTTATTTGAAAGTTGAACGGGTAAATCAGCAATATTAAAATTAGGCTTATTGACAAAGAATAACTGTGGTTCAATAGGGATAGGCGGCCCGGAAGTTTATCAATCATTAGAGTCAAGATTAGATTGGCCCTCTCTCAACAATTCTGACGTGTGGACTCTTGTAGCTGGGGGTTCTACACATGGGTAGCGCCTAAATTGAATGGGAGAGGTACCTGGGGAAGAAGTTCTAAACTCTAGTGCCAAAAGTCCCTCAGCCACAAAGTGGCTGGCCAGGGTAAGTTCAATACAATCAGATAGATTATCTTCATATCTATGCCTTTGAGCCCTGACAATATCACTCCTAATTAGGGATCGACACCCCCTGATGTGGCGAACCCAGTGTGTAACTTTATTTATCAAAGAGCCCTCATCTTCTCTCCCCGCTAGGACAGGGACATGGACCATAAAAACAGTGGGCTGCTTAGCGACACTAAGGGGAGGTACTTTAGGGAAGGATAGAAGAGAGTGTCGGTCAGGAATTTTTTTGGGCAGCCTAAAAGTGTTCACTAAACTAGGAATTGAACTTGGTTTCCTAATCATGGTCGTAGGACGAGGTATAGCTTTAATAATCTGCCTTGTGTCTTTTATATCATGATTCTAATTAGAAGAGACAAGGGGCGGGGACTGATTGCTAGTAGAGTTTATGGGTAGATGGTAAGGATATGCTGATGGTGGCAGGGTGGATGGCTCACCCAAATCATGATGAACAGAATTCAAGTTAGGTTTTTTAACAATAAGCAATAGTTCTTGAATTATTAACTTGAGTTCACCTATTTCTTCCCTAAGAGAGGTAATGGTTTGCATCACATTAAGTATTTCCCTTCCATCAGTGATAGGAAGCTTCCCCGCCTCCCCCCTAGAAGCAGAAGTTTGTGATTCTAGATTGCTAGCTAGGTCAGTCTCGTCAGGAGTAACAAGGATTTCAGACAAGGGAGCATATCGATTGGTACAAACTAAAATATGTGGTTCAAGAGGTACGAGGTTGCTACATTTATTACCAAGGGGAGGGGACGCCAAACATGACTCGCTTGTAAAGATAGCGTCCTCTCTAAGTGACAAATTATGAGCTGGCTTTTTGTTAAACATAGGTGGAATAGTCACAGAACGAGACATACAGTTATTCACTGGCGGGGATATGTTAATAATGTCAGGAGCAGGAGGTTTGGCAGTATCGAGAATCAGTTCACACTCGTCAACCAGTGTTTCAATGCGATCCATTGTAGAGGTGGGCAATACCTTCTTGGCAGTTCTTTTAGCCTTTTTCCTTTTAGCTGCCCCACCAACAGTGATCGAAACCCCTGCAGTGGTATCAGTCAGTTTCCTTTTACCCATTTGGGCGAGTGGAAGAAGGATGGCTTATCAGGACTCGAGGATAAAAACAGTACTTGTCACAGGGCATAAAAGGAACTCAGTCTCAAAAAAAAAAGAAAAATTAAAAACAACACAGTGGTTAAATCGTCTCATGCAGTGGTACAGTACCTTTTACTAGGCCAACGGTCGTTATGTGACGGGAACAAGTATTCTCACTTCGGACTCCGCAGAGAATGGGCCCAGCCCTGCCTCTGTCTGCCCCTGATGGCCTTAGACAGCCCGCCCTTTGCCCGGGCTTAGCCTGGTGCACTCTCGCGCACGTCCCGCGTGGCGGGATGCGGGCTTGCAGATATTGGCCTTGACCGCAGGGGGCGTGGACAGCAGATACAGGCACTGCCCCTCGGTCTCCTGGGGCTAGTGGTCCGCGTCAGGTCGGCCCCCGGTGATTGTTGCGCTGCATCTCCCGCGAAGCGGGAGGCGCGAGGTGCACTTGAAGGTCCCGGTATGAAAGGGGCGGGACAGCGGATACAGGCACTGCCCCTCGGTCTCCTGGGGCTTGTGGTCCACGTCAGGTCGGCCCCTGGTGATTGTTGCTCTGGGTCTTATATTATTATATATGGTATGGTCTGATTATCTTTTGGGTGTTATTTAAAACATAATTTTGTAGAAGATGAGCCTATATATAAAATTTAAAACGATTACAGGTAGAACGACTCATTACGACACGCACCAACCTCTGGCAGTACAGAGATAAATAACAGAAAAAAACATTCATATAAATAATGAAGTATTTTTTTGAGATACATTCCATAAGAAGCACTTTAGTCCTTAGCACATGGTAAGATTAATGAATATTTATTAATGTGATTATAAACCAATACTACACATTATTCTCCTCTGTAGACTTGCTAATAGTTATCACTGTTGGTGTAATAGGAACTTCTTTTTCTCTGATATCTGGCATCTAATAATATCATCCTTATAAGAAGGCATTCTTGTGATGTGAAAATAAAGTAGGATTATTAAAAAATGTTTGCATTTTGCACTCACTTACCACTTGTGGTATGCTGGTTTTGTAACTATTCACTATTAAAAAATGATTAATACAGAAGATTAATGAATCACTAATAGGGAATCAGTATTAGGAAATGTCACTAAATAATGAATATTTGTTTCTTCTGTTAGATGTGCTATTTTATCAAACATACCTAAAATATACTTTGATACATTCCAAAAACTTGCTTTTGTTTCCGCAAACCAGTTTTAAGCTGGTTGGCTAATCGACATCTTTCATGCATCATCTGGCAATTAATTCCTAAAATGTCATAATAATTTTTTAAAAAGTAAAACTAAAATGCTACAAATAAGTTATCAGAGAAACACAAAGAGGGGAGCCTGAGGAAATTTAAAGACCAGCAGAGGGGGATGCCTCTTAAACAAGTTATAAAACACAGAAAGGACCCTGGGTCTAGTAGAGAATAGCGGACGAGCGCAGGAGTGCCCCTTTGATAGGATGGTTTCACTCACCCACCCGAAGGTGGTATGCTTCATCAGAGGGTAGCCTCCTCGCAATGTGAACCTAGTCGCAAAGCAGGATACAACCTCCTCACTGAGATGGAGGAGCTCAGAGATGTTATTAAATAACAGATTAAAGGCATGATTACACCTGTAGATGAGCAGAGTGTGGTGAGGGGTGTACAAGGGCTTTGCAGGAAGTGTGTGTGAATTAAAACTAACTCAGAGGATACAGAAGACGTTATTAGGGCATTCAAGGTTTAGGATTAAGAGCAAACATTATGACGGTAGTAGATTAAACCTGTTAGTCGACATGTTTCAGCCTCTAACCCTTAGTAGAGGTGTAGGGGCTTTCTTCAGGACCAATAGTGAAACAGTATGACTCCTATTGTATTGTAGGAACATACAGAACCAAAAAAGAGGTATATTAAACCAATGGCTGGCGTGGACTGCCACTCAGTCAGAGTCCCACCTGTAATTGTGTTACTTGAAAGTAATAACTTAATTATAGAGACATTCTATGCATACTGGGAAAAGTCTTGAAATGATTGCCTCACAACACTAGCCGGACCATCATGCAATGCTCATCACCAGCAGGATGGACTACTGCAACACTCTCTATGTCAGAATCTCCAAACAACTTCTACATAGGCTCTAGACCATCCAGAAAAACGCTGCAGTAGTCATACTCGACATTCCATGCCACAGCCACATTACACCGCACCTTAGGAAACTTCACTGGCTTCCCATTCATAAGCAATGCCAATTCAAACTTCTCACGCACACATACAGAGTCCTACACAAAACAAGATCAGAATACCTGAACAGCTGTATACACTTTCACCAACCCACCAGGCACCTACTGCCTCACTCTCAGTTGCATACATTCCCACATACGCAAAAGCAATCTGGAGGTTTTTCATTCTCCTACATCACACCCAAGACATGGAAAGACCTCCCTCAAGCTATCAGAGCCTCTTCCTCACTTCTTGAGTTCAACAAGAAGCTGAAGACCTGGCTCTTCGTATAAGCACCTTGGAGACCACAAACCTACACTCCGGCCCAAGTGCCTGGATACCCTTACAGGTGATTAGTGCGCTATACAAATCAATATCACATAACATACCGCAATAGGTTTTTGTGCAGCCAAACACCTTGGGCTGCCTAGTAGTCTCAATGTGATAACTCTGTGGTTATTCAATCAAGGTCAAATTTTCATTGCTCTTTAGATTGCTCAAATATTGAATGAGCTACTGCTGTCTAATGGACTTGGATAAAGGAGAAAGAGAACCATTAGCTCTGTAGTTTGTTTGTTACATGATGATAAGACATAAACCAACTCACTACACTTTTTGTTGGCTAACTGGCAAAACACCCAGCTTGAGTGGGCATGCAGTGACCATACCTGAGAAAGAACAAAATATCCAAATATGTTTTATTCCCAGTAGTTATTTTGCCAATAAACGTTATCCATGCAGGAGTTGTTAGCTAGATTTAAGTTAATTAATGAAGAGGCAGAGCTGGAGATGGCCCAGAACAGGAATGTGTGCAGAGAAGACTATATTCCATTGGATGTGTTGTGATGATATAACTTAATTGGGAGAATGTATTGCTCTAGATGAAGTTTACATATACAAATTTGATTGTTTATCCTCAGCAAATGTTTGCTATTTCAAAATGTGTCTTAAAATGCCGTGGGACATCTTGAAGTGCTGCAGTGTATTCTTGTTAGACCTGTCATCCTTATGATGATCTTCCCACAAACGTTTTGCCTGCTTACCTACTGTTTTTGCTGATTCTTTTTGTTGACCTTAAGACTCTGAGCCCTTAAGCACTGCTGACCAGTGCTAAAGTGCATGAGTTTTACCCTAAACATTGTAACATATTGGTGTATACACAATTGGCCTATTTAGTTTGCTTGTAAGTTCATTTTTAAGTCGTATATCATATACTCAGGCCCTGTAATATAAATGCTACTTATGGGCCTACAACACTATTTGTGCCACCCACACAAGTATCCTTCCAAACCTGTCTCAGACCTGCCATTGCAGGGCCTATATGAGCAGTGTGCTGCCACTTCGACTTGGCATTTAAGCCTACATGTCAAGTGTTGGTTTTGTCTCACCACTCACCTGAAGAACCAGGAAGTCAACAGGAGCGATGCTTGTACCTCAACTCTCGCCGTATACTTCCCAGGTCACAGATTACTTACTGTGAACCTGACAACTATACAAGGAGGGAAGGGGTTTTGGGACGAGAAAGAGACAAAAGAGAGACGTGATCCGATTCTGCTGTCTGGACCAGCCAGGATGCCACTCGCTGAATCGTCTTTTTCTTACTGCAGAGAACAAGGAAATATTAAGTTGTATATTCGTCTACCCGTTGATTAACTCTTTCTTTTGACCTTTAGTCAATATGATTTAATCACCTGATTGATATATTTTCCTTCTCCTAAGACGTGATGCCTTCTTTAAAATCTTTATACTTTACACTTTACTTTTCTCATGTGTAATGTTTAACAGATTCTTTTTGTGTAAAAAGAGAACAAGAGACTCCTTTGAAATACGAGGGACTATTAGACTCTATATTATTATAAATCTTTTGAGAACAAAATACCTTGCCTCCTTCTTTGTGTGCCTTTACGATTTTTTTCTTTACTATCTCTTCTCTTTCTCTTTTGAATAACTTGTTCTAAGCAGTATTGGGGAATGCTTCAATGATGGCAGCGCTATGAAGAACAAATAGCTTCTCTGCGTAACAACCTGAAACATCACTAAGGCAGATAATACACTTGCTCTATGCCACACATAAATATACAATGTAAATACAATTTTGGAATAAATTACGTTAGTTTTAACATTACAATGTATCTGCTTTAACATCAAATGTATCTTTTTAAGACTCGAAATGATCTGGTGTTTTTTCCCTGTGACAAAAAACGAAGAAAAGTAAACAAAATAGGCTTTGTCTTTAAGTCTTCCGATTCTCTCTGTACCCACTGTCTGTTTAAATGTTCACCAACTAGAAACCAAAGTCTTGTTCGTTAGTTCTACGCACTCAAAGTAAACAACATTTCCCTGGTATTGGGACTTAGCTCAGGATAAAAACTCCACTGGAGCGAGGGATGAAAACGGAAGACCAACGCTGCTTCTTTACACCGATCGACGATTGCTTTTCTGAAGTCCGCGCCGCTCTCGATCCATTTCTAGCTTTGTGCGTCGTCTAGAACTCCAAGCGATGCTCCATGCGTCGTCAAAGAAACGGAATGACTCACCGCACCGCCGACTTTGTTACTGGAAAAAAGTCAAGCGGGAGCGCTTGGGCCAAACAGCTATTTATAGCCTGGGACCTGACGTTTTCCGATCACGTTTCTCCGTGATGAAATCGGCAACGTGAAGTAACGGAAGCACATGCAACCAACAAGAACGAAACGTGCTTGTGTCTCAGTGCCAACAACGTGAGACTCTAAATCACGTGCAAGGGGGAAAAATGAATACATGTCAAGAAAAAAGACAATCTATCGTTCGTAGTGTACATATGAGTTTGTTGTGGACTTAGGTTACCATCAGAAATCCAATGACTTAACTTGGTTCCTAATTGGGTTGAAAACGAGGTTTTACAAGATGCACGGCCTTACCTTGTGATAAAAGACACAAGGAACACAGTACCAGAGGAACATTGGTGTGTGCTTTTCTGACAGTCCTCCCCCGCAAAACCCCCGATACAGGGTGTGGTTTAGCGGGATATTGCTGATGAAATAGCCTGATTAATAGAGGGGCTTGAACGGAAGCTGCTGGCTCCCAGGAATTGTCCTCATTACCATAGCCTTTCCATTTTAACAAATAATACAAAAGTCCGTTTTCTCTCTTTGAATCCAAGATCTTAGCTACCTCATATTCCCAGTGACCTTTTATTTTTAGTGGAGGGGGAGGAGGACTAGGTCGTGTATTTTTCGCATAAGGCTGTAAGAGTGAAACTTGAAAGACTGGGTGAATTTGGTAGTCAGGTGGCAAACTAAGCTCTACTGTAACAGGGTTAATGACCTTTTTAATGGAAAAAGGTCCCAGAAAACGGGGCTGTAACTTACGGGAACCTTCCATGCGTACATTTCTAGATGATAACCAGACCTTATCTCCTTCTACATAGATAGGGGAATTCCTTCTGTGTTTATCAGCCTGTTTTTTTACTTGTTGTTGGTAAACAACTAGATGTGAACGAGCCTGCTCTTGAATTGAATGAAGGTTAGTATGGCGGACAGAGACTGCCAGAACAGGAGTACTGTTAGAAACTGGAGGAATTGGTAACATTCTTGGATGATATCCTAATAAGCAATAAAACAAGGATACACCAGTCGCTGAGTGAATAGAATTATTGTACACGAATTCCACTAGCGGCAGGTTTTTATCCCATTCCGTAGTCACAGTAGATGAAAAACAACGTAAAAGTTGTTCCATGGTATGGTTTAGGCGTTCGGTCTGTCCATCAGTTTGCGGATGGTATGCTGAGGACAGACGAACATCTATGTTCATTGATGCACAAAAATTACGCCAGAAGCGAGACACAAATTGAGGGCCCCTATCAGACACTATGGCCATGGGAAGACCATGTAACCTGACTATGTGCTGTATAAAAAGAATGGCCATCTCTTTAGCAGAAGGTATTTTTTTAAAGGGACAAAATGGGCCATTTTGGTAAGATAATCAATAATTACCCAAATAATAGTGTAGCCATTAGAAACAGGGAGGTCAGTGACGAAATCCATGCTGAGTATTTGCCAAGGAGATGATGGTATGGGCATTAGTTGTAAATGGCCAGCTGGGGCTTGGTGAGAAGTTTTAGATTGAACACAAACTGGACAGTTTTGAACATAATTTTTAACGTCATCAGAAAAATCTTTGACATAATTCTATATTCTTTTTTACACCAGGATGACCAGCAAACGCAGAATCATGGGTCCAAGATAAAACAGTTTGTTGTAAGTCCTGAGTAGGGATGTATAATTGTTCATTGTTAAACAACAAGGGCCCGATTCACAGAACAAACTTAGGACTAAATCCTAAACTTACTACCATTCTGGTATTCACAGAATGCTTCTACTACTTCTGGTATTCACAGATTGAACTTACGACTTTTGCTATTCACAGAATGAACTTAGAACTTTTGCTATTCACAGAATGCATTTACGACCACTAAACTTACGTCCGCACTCGGGCCGGAGAGTCCGCCTACGGGCCGGAAAGTCCGCATACGGGCCGGAAATTCCGCTTTCGGTCCGGAAATTCCGCTCTCGGGCCGGAAAGTCTGATTTGGGGCCAGACTACATTAACCATGGCCATTCATCATTTGAGCCAAGGGTAAACACCTGTCCAAGTCCCTACCATCCCCCACCATGCATCAGCTGACACACTCCAGCCAATCCCAGCCAACAGCTCCAGTTAGCCATCATGTTGCTAGTGCCTACCATCCCCCACCATGATCCAGCTGAAGCCAATTAACACTCATTGACCAGCAGCAAAAAACATTTAAAAGCAGCACACAGTGAAGGAACAGGTTTGGCCACACAGAGTTTGTCTTTGCAAGCTGACACCGGCTGAGAACAATGGACCTACTGAAAAGAAAGAGGAATTTCACAGCAGAGGAGACCACCATGCTTGTGGAGTTCATTGTCAGGCACCACAAACGCCTCTATGGACTCCCACCCTACTGCACCAGTGTGACACAGAAGGCAGCCCTGTGGCAGCAATTATCCACTGCTGTCACAGCATTGGGGGAGGAGAGGCGCACAGTCCAGGACCTAAAAAAAAAATGGCAGGATGAGCGGCTGAGGGTAAAGGAGAAATACTCCAGGATTGAATTACTTCGGATCCTCCCGGCCGCATACTCTGGACCACGCATCCGCCTCACCCCACTGGAGGAGGATATCCTGACCACGATACACCCCCACTTGGTCCATGGGCTGCCTGTCAGTGACGTCCGCTATGTGGTACCAGGTAAGTGGGATGAAAAGAAAAAGTGCATGAAAAGATTGTCTGTGTTGCACTGTCATTGTGAATAAGGAAGTAGTCCAAAGTGTATAAAAAAACCCCTCAGTCAGAGACTCCTGTGTCACCCTCTGTATGTAGCACTACAAGTCCCACAATCCTTAGCGATGGAAATGGCAAATCCCTCCCCCACTTTAGAAAACATGGGCACTGTCCTGTTGCAGTAATACACCAGCCCGCTAAGTAGCAATTGACAAATATCAGCAGAGATGCGACAGTAACAATGCGACACGCAATCCAACTCTTGTGCAACCGCGGATGCGTCACATGTACAATGCGGTGCACTGTGGCGCTGGGATAGACAGATGTGTGTCGCAACTGATGGCATTAGGGGGGTGCTCTGCTGGAGTAGTGTCGCAAGTGTGACGCAACTCCAACAATGTCCATGGACCGCCTACACCTAACGTTATGGGCCACTCATTACATGTGCCTCAAGCTGGCGGAAGTTTGCATAGCACCACCCTATGAAAAGTGACCATGTGAAATGCCGTCGATTACAATGCATCACTTGTACGAGGCATAACCAAAAAAAAAAACACCCTGCCTACATCACAGCTGATGCATGTTTAATGTTGCGCAGGACTGCACAACGTGAGGCATCCCCATAGATGCATAACGTTGTGAATAAGTCTAAATGTGTCACCTGTATTACCCCACCGCTGTGTCACAGAAGTGACGCAACTGCGGTGTAAATGTATTACAAGGGACGTGTAAACCTGCCACAAAAAATCTACTAAGTAAATCACCCCGTGCCAGCTTAAAGCACAAAGCAGAAGGTGAGAGAATCATCAGATCTAAAAAGTCATACACCTATTCTGTTGTATATTTCCCACCCTGCCACGCCATTACGTCCCCAATGCACCACTGCTCCTCCCTGCCCAGTCTGCGGCAGTACTGCATAACACTGTTAGCATGCAGAAGAAATGGGGAAATCACAGAAATGTTCCACAAGCACATCTCCCATATGTTTAGTTTTCTCTCTTCTCACCAATTGACAAATTCAGCCAGAGCACAGACAACTGCCGCAGCAGAGGTCCCTGCATCAACTGGGAGGAATCACCACCGTACAGTGATAGGCATACCACCCTCACCGACTGGTAAGTCAAAGTGACCAGGAGATGGTCAAAATGCATAAATTGTCAGGAGTGACCGAGGGACATATAGTGCCCACATATGAAAGTCAACCAGAGATGAACAAATAGCTGCATTACTATTGGAGTTGTCAATGGACATCCACCTTTAGCTAATTATAATTGTGAACAGCTGAAGACAATATATTACATGCCTTGGCACATCAAACCTTCGTAATTGCGGAACATGACATGTTTTTCAGCAACAGCCCCAGACCTGGCAATCCAATCCTGTTATCAAGTGCCACAACTACTCAAAAGGGTGTCCCCACTATGTTGTAATGGTGTCTGTAGACGTAATCAATAAATCTAATTGACAGAAATATGGCAATGATGAACAAGTGAGATCCCAGGGTCATTAGTATTGACAATGCATACACTGTCCAACTTTGAATGTTTCCAATATAGATCAAATTCCCAGTCCACACAGCTGGTCATGTACCACTTACATTGTCTGGCTTTTGTGTTGCCCATCAACAAAACACGATAGTGGACCTCA
Source organism: Triturus cristatus (assembly GCF_964204655.1). Classification (NCBI taxonomy): domain Eukaryota; kingdom Metazoa; phylum Chordata; class Amphibia; order Caudata; family Salamandridae; genus Triturus; species Triturus cristatus. The sequence goes on from NC_140590.1 coordinate 1,459,157,456, forward strand.
CATCAGGATCCGTAGACATGTCATTGTGATATTGGTTGCATCCAGGTAGTGGGCCCATTCGAAGTTATGTGGGAGCAATCATGATATCATGATATTACGTATAACACACTTCAGCAACGCTGGTGCCCACAACTGCTTGTGCTCATCCTTTGTGCCAGAAATCTAGTGCATCACATGTGGCTGCAGGCATGTAAAGTAGCAAAACACACTTATTGTAGGTACAACGAGGTCCTCCCAGAATCAAAGACACACACTGACTGCTGCTACAAGGTTGGCTGTGACATCTGTTCAGGGCCCACACACTGTTCCGGTGCTGGGCCAAGGGAAGTGAACCCAATAATATATCAGGCTGACTGATCATTAAATGTGCCTTTCACGTCCGCCGTATGTTGTATGTGTTGTACAACACTGTTGTCCTGCATCACAATTTGCTCACATATGGCATTTGAACCCATGCAAGATCAGACCCTGGGGGCTAGTGAAAGGATGACACAAAATGTATGCCAAGTGAGTGCAGAATGGACATTCAATAGTACCATGAGTCATATGAAGTGACCAGAACACAACCGGTTTGCAATTCAATAATCGGAAACACCATGATGAAAGTAGCATGGCTGAGGCCAACACTGATGCCAGTAGTGTACCTTTGTGATGGATGTAGGGGCTGCTAAGGTGAATCTTCATGCAAGGACACCTGCTAAATAACTTGGCTGAAGAGCAACACGCTAATCCAGTGCAGGCGGAAGGCATCAAATCTTCTCAGCCTATCTGCAATGTGTGAGCATAACCAAACGTTACATTCCGCTTGCCTCCTCTCCTACCGTATTCACATGTATAGGTGAGTGTTTGACATATGAGGTTTGGATGTCTGCTGTACAAGACACCATCCGTTGTCAGCTAAGTAGTACCATGATCTTGGAAATAGAGTATGCATAGAGAGGACACTCAAAGGATGGACCTAAGACATCTGTGTTCTCTCTTTCAAAAATGAGCTGTGTGACTACATGCGTGGGGAAGCACAAATGAGCAATATCATGGCCCTGACTATTGCACATCTCACACATGAACCCCTTTCTGACTTGTCAACAGACAACATTAGACTCTGGAAATATGTAAGTCTTAATGGCAAAGATGAAAGCAGTGTAATGGGGAGGATTCCGGGTCATTTCTCCCTTCCTATCAGTAACCTTCACATACATGTGTGTCTGTTGATGTGTCATCTTATTGATGTCAGTGCTGTGTGGAGGAAACGGCTGGCAACTGCTGCATGTGAGCAGGTGCCCACATGTAAAATTCATGAGCTAAACATGCTGCACATTGTTCTGGATTACCCACAAATGGACATTGAGAATGACATGTTGGCTCAGAGCTACCATCTGTGGTTGAAAAATATAGACCTGTATGTCTCATCACAGCTGCTGACAGGATGACACCACAGCAGCGGACACCGTCCCTGGGACTGCATGACATCCTGGCTGCAGCAGTTCAACCCTCGTGCACCTGTCCTTCAGGTAATTCTAGCATGAGGTGTGTCTGTTGATGTGTCATCTTATTGATGTCACTGCTGTGTGGAGGAAACGGCTGGCAACTGCTGCATGTGAGCAGGTGCCCAAATGTTAAGTTCAGGAGCTAAACATGCTGCACATTGTTCTGGATTACCCACAAATGGTCATTGAGAATGACATGTTGGCTCAGAGCTACCATTTGTGGTTGAAAAATATAGACCTGTATGTCTTATCACAGCTGCTGACAGGATGAGACCACAGCAGCGTGCACCATCCCGGGGACTGCATGACAGCCTGGCTGCAGCGTTGAAACCATCTCGCACATGTCCTTCAGGTAATTCTCGCATGAGGTGTGTCTGTTGATGTGTCATCTTATTGATGTCACTGCTGTGTGGAGGAAACAGCTAGCAACTGCTGCATGTGAGCAGGTGCCCAAATGTAAAGTTCAGGAGCTAAACATGCTGCACATTGTTCTGGATTACCCACAAATGGTCATTGAGAATGACATGTTGGCTCGGAGTTACCATATGTGGTTGAAAAATATAGACCTGTATGTCTTATCACAGCTGCTGACAGGATGACGCCACAGCAGCGTGCACCATCACGGGGACTGCATGACATCCTGGCTGCAGCAGTTCAACCCTCGCGCACCTGTCCTTCAGGTAATTCTAGCATGAGGTGTGTCTGTTGATGTGTCATCTTATTGATGTCACTGCTGTGTGGAGGAAATGGCTGGCAACTGCTGCATGTGAGCAGGTGCCCAAATGTAAAGTTCAGGAGCTAAACATGCTGCACATTGTTCTGGATTACCCACAAATGGTCATTGAGAATGACATGTTGGCTCAGAGCTACCATCTGTGGATGAAAAATATAGACCTGTATGTCTTATCACAGCTGCTGACAGGATGACGCCACAGCAGCGTGCACCATCCCGGGGACTGCATGACATCCTGGCTGCAGCAGTTCAACCCTCGTGCACCTGTCCTTCAGGTAATTCTAGCATGAGGTGTGTCTGTTGATGTGTCATCTTATTGATGTCACTGCTGTGTGGAGGAAACAGCTGGCAACTGCTGCATGTGAGCAGGTGCCCAAATGTAAAGTTCAGGAGCTAAACATGCTGCACATTGTTCTGGATTACCCACAAATGCTCATTGAGAATGACATGTTGGCTCAGAGCTACCATCTGTGGCTGAAAAATATAGACCTGTATGTCTTATCACAGCTGCTGACAGGATGAGACCACAGCAGCGTGCACCATACGGGGACTGCATGACAGCCTGGCTGCAGCGTTGAAACCATTGTGCACCTGTCCTTCAGGTAATTCTGGCATGAGGTGTGTCACTGGCTTCGACTCCAAAGCCATGACAGAGATCCTGATTCCCCTCTGCATGTAATCAGCAGTTGTTGTGTACAAAGTGAAATACAAATCAGGAGTGTCATGTGCCTGTCTGTCAATTGGTGATGCAGATAATTGAGAATGTTGTCACTTCCCTCTACAGCTGCTGGTTCAGGGACAGCTATGCCTACAAAAGCTGTGAGGAGACAGGTCCAGCAGGTGACACTAGGGGAGAACACCAAGGGACAGAGAGTTGTGCCTGGAGCTGGTGAGTTTGCCTGTATCTGGGTAACACCTCAGTGCGATGGTGTGAGCTGTCATTTGTGGTGGTACCCTACACAGGTCACATGATCCTCATCTGTTGATGCAAAGTACAGTTAATACAAACCCTTGTGTTGCACCACATGTTATACCAGGTCAATCTCTAATACGGTTGCAACCTCTGTTCCAGGGGATGCTGAGGACAAGGATGACAGGCCTATGACCAGTGTGGGCCGACGGGGAATCATAGGCGAGAATCCCCTGATCCTCCAAGCTGTGATGTCGGCTGCAAGCACTGCTCAAGAGGAGGAGGATGAATTTCCTGAGGACCTCTACTTGGTGGATGATGAGAACTACATGTCTGATGACGATGCAGATGCCAATGCGCGCTATTGTGCCAGATTGGCTAAATCGGTCAGGGCATCACATCCTCTGCCAAGCAACGTTTGTCAGCCTCCTCCCAAGCATAGCATGGCCTGTCCCAAGCCTCGAGCAAACCAGCCACAGCACCCACGCATCACAACACAGACATCACTCCCTCACAGTCCTTACGTCCAGGACCAACATGGTGGTTCCCCTACCCGCTCTTCCCTAGACAGTGTATCCCTGCCATCCTCTCCACCATCTGGGGGTAGTACCAGCCCTGTTGTGCTGCCGGTATCCCCTGGGCACCATTCACCTGCCCACAGGCTCCCACCTGCCACCCCCCCTGCTGTAGGACCTGCTCGTCCCATCCATGGCAGACAGCTGCAGAGAGGGCCTGCACCTGGCTGTGATGGCCAGTGGGAGCAGGACTTCTACCAACAGCAGAGCGATGTGAGGCAGGACATTTGTGCCATGGGGGCTACCCAGTCCGACATGTCGGAGTCCCTGCAGGACATGGTCCACTTCCCTCAGGTGGTGGAGAGGCTGAGCCAAGTGTTGGATAGGATGGATAGGACTTGGCAGGACATGTCCAGAAATATGCGAGACATGCTATCCATCCAAAGGGAAGAGGGTGCAAGACACCATGCCTTGGCCATGAAGATGATGGAGGGCATATTGAAAGTGAGCCAAACTTTCCCTTCACGGTCAACGCAGGGAGGGGAGCCATCATATCTGCCCACAGGACAGCACATCCCCACACCTGTACCAACTGCACAGCAACAGAGCAAAGGGAGACATCCACACCAGCGGGCTGAACTGGCACTCCCACCACCAACCCCTGTACAGGCACTCCCGCCACCTGCACAACCACCCCCAACCCCTGTACAGGCACTTCCGCCACCTGCACAACCACCACCAACCCCTGTACAGGCACTCCCACCACCTGCACAACCACCACCAACCCTTGTACAGGCACTCCCGCCACCTGCACAACCACCACCAACCCCTGTACAGGCACTCCCGCCACCTGCACAACCACCACCAACACCTGTACAGGCACTCCCGCCACCTGCACAACCACCACCAACCCCTGTACAGGCACTGCCACCACCTGCACAACCACCACCAACCCCTGTACAGGCACTCCCAGGACCTGCACAACCACCACCAACCCCTGTACAGGCACTCCCACCACCTGCACAACCGGCCCTTGTCCAGGCACAACCATCAAGTGTGCATACACCATCTGCCCCAGCACATGTAGATGACCCTGGACAGTCCCTTGGACAGTACCCACCTCCACGTAGGCGGCGAGCCAGACCTGAGCACTCCGAGCCGTCCTCCCCCCCCAAATTGCGATGTCGCAAGCACGATCGCCAGTGACAGGAACCCAGGACAATGTAACCACGTGATTGTGTGTTCACCAAATAAAGACCTAAAAAAAAGAAATATGTTGTGTCTCATGTCCTGTGTAACGATGTAGGTGGCCTCGAGATGTGAGAAGGTATGTGTGTGTGTGACACAGTTACAAGTGTAACCCATCATTGCAACAAACCATTATGTGCATAGCAGATGACCCACCAAATATGTGTCCTTATTCAGAACCCGACATTCTAAATGAAGTCAAACAAGTAGAAGTAATTAGAATTCCTCAAATATATTTAAGTATGAACAGAACAACCGTCCGTTTGGAAGGGAGGAAGGAAAACAAATGATGGTCTTGATGCAGAGGGAGAAGGGAACCTGGATTGGGGTGGGGCAACCAAAATATAACACGTCAGGGAGCGTCAGGGAAAACAGTCTATTTACAAGGGAAAAATGAAATCATTGTTCACGTCAATGTCTCCGTCAAAAGTCAAGTGTCCTTCTGGTCCTCCTCTAGGACCACAATGTCCAGATCCTCTGAGTCCGATGCAGGCACATGTCTGGCAGGTGCAGTAACAGGCACCACATGTGTTCGTGACACGCGAGGAGTACGGGGGGAAACAGTGTGGGGCAACGAACAGGGGGAGACATTGACGTGGTATGGGAAGGGATTGGGGAGACAACAGACGACATGGCTGTGATCAGTGAATTGATGCTGGTGGCGAGGGTGGCCATAGATCGGAGCATGTCCTTTCGCATCATGCGTACCTCCATACACACTTGTAGCATGATGCGAGCGGACATGTCTGGCTGACCCTCACACATCCACATCAAGTCCACTGGCACAGCCACAGGAGGAACAACACCAGGAGGGGCCTGGGGGGGACAGGAGGGATGTGGTGCCTGAGGTCCGGAGCCAATGATGTTGTGGAGCTGGTGGCGACGATGAGGGGGACTTGTTGCAGGGGATGCAGCTGGAGCCCCCAATGGAATGGGGGACTCTAGAGGTAGGGAGGGGCTGATGGCAGGCCCAGATTGTGTGTTGGCCTGCCCCGAGGACACCTCTTCAGGGCCCACAGGTGAAGAGTCATGGGTAGAGTAGCTCTCCAACACATCATGGTCCGAGGTGTCGGATTCACCCCCCCCTTCAATGTCTGCGGCCTCCACCCGGGATGTAGCACCAGCATCAGGGTGTCCCTTGTCAGTCCGGGTGGGTGCAATCCCCTTGCCTCTTGATGTTGAGGGTCCCTCCTCATCCTCCTCTTCCTCGCTGGTGGAAAGAGGGTGTAGCCGCCGCCGCACTGGTGGCCTCGTGCTCTGGACCTGGTCCTGCTGCCCTTCCGTTTCGCCAGCTGTGCCTGCAGAAATGTAAGCAAAATCCTAATGTTATGGTTGTGTCATGTAGGACGAGACACATACATAGAGGAGCCAAGCTCAGACTTATTTTCCTCTGATCACACTCCATAGTTGTCAGTGTCTATGAGCTGACATTACGTGTATATTCACTGTCATTTACTGGATTGAGTCTGACATGGCCATCTCACGTGGATGTTTGTGGCCTACACAACTGTATTGGCCAACCCTCAACCTGGCATTCTGGTGATCTGTGTGTCCTGCCACTGCTACATGTGCAGGTTCCAAAAGCAGTCCACCAATGGAGAACATGAAGAGTCCTGATTTCTCGGATTTTGGCCATTCATAGGGAGTCGCAGCTATTTAAGGTCTGGACAAGTGTCATCTGCTTTGTGTCATTGTATGGGACAAGACAAGTGGCGAATGGGGGTCACACATCCACTGAGGCTCTGGGCTATTTGTGTAGCTACATTGTGATCTGACAATCCAGTGGCACATATTGGCTTTGGTGACTGATATGGTAATGCAGTACACCGCTGAACAGTGGGGGATTGTTGTGACAGCTACCTGTACATGTGAAATGTCAAACAGCCCACTGAGGGTGAGACGTCTGTCAGGAGACACCCCTTGCAAATTTAGAAGCACTTAAGAGTGATGCAAGGATGTCAAAGTCTGTCTTGACTCCATGGCACATGATGATTTGTCACAATTGGAACCCAAACTCTACAAATGCAATGCAAGTCATAGCATCCAATGCCCTTTGGCCTGCCATGCTCACACTGGATAGTGTCTGTACCATTGCTCATCCAATGCACACATGATTTCCTAGTGCCAATTGTAGTGGTGCGGGAGGAGCAGATTTCAGTATAAATGCACTATTATGGCTCATTTTGCCAGTTTATAAAGAAACATGGTATGGAGGAAAGGATATACAAATATTTTCGAACAAGGACACTTTCAATTATCCATTCACATGTGATTAAATTCACTTCTCATTTTTTTTGTATTTGTGCTGAGCATATACAAAAACATATATTTACAAAACAAAACCTCTGTACATATAACAAAACTACGCTACTGTCCTAAACATTAATTTTCAATTGTGGGTCCACCCTTCAATAGTGTGGAGAACCCCAGAGGGCATATACATTACATGAGAAGTATCAATGTCCCCATAAATTCTAAGGCAATGCAAGGTTGTTGAATCCCAACACAATCAAAATCTTTTGGGTCCCTCTGTAAAACCAAAATGTCGCGTTTCAGCCAATCAATTCCTTTTGGCCTCTTCAGGAAAAGGAAAACAGCAGCAATCTTCAGCTGGTCCCTCTACTCAGCATACCAAGCGTAAGTACTGTACAATAGCCAGGAGTGGGACGCAGGGGATCCACCCCCTATGCCATCTCCTTATTGAAAAGTCAGCTGGGCCCACTGTTCGTGTTCTTAAGTCAAGATTTCTTCCGTCGTGATTACACGCTTGCTTCTCTAGCCTCTCCTTGATAGCTCTTCCGCATCTATCGGTGCTAACTCTCGCTACGCGAGTTTGTTCAGGAGAGCACTATCTGTAGCATATGCTGCAGATAGGGCTCTCCTGAACAAACTCGCGTAGCCTTAGCATTGCATTGCCTTAGAATTTATGGGGACATTGATACTTCTCATGCAATGTATATGCCCTCTGGGGTTGTCCACACTATTGAAGGGTGAACCCACAATTGAAAATTAATGTTTAGGACAGTTGCGTACTTGTGTTATATGTGCAGAGGTTATGTTTTGTAAAGATATGTTTTGTACATGCTCAGCACAAATACAGAGAAAATGAGAAGTGAATTTAATCACATGTGAAAGGATCATTAAAAGTGTCCTTGTTCACAAATATTGTTATATCTTTTCCTCCATACCACGTTTCTTCATATATTGTGTTCTCTTTACCCAGGTAATGGTAGGGTAATTGTTGGGTATACCCCTAGCTATCAGAATAATTTAGCCAGTTGTCATGACGAAACTACAACTCCCAAAATGCACTCTGCCCTGTACAGTCCATATGCCACAGTGTGCCTTTTTATGCTTGGTGACTGCTGCATGGACACAGAATCTGTGAATGGAGGCATCGGACACACAATGGTACAGCACTGTTTCACCACATCATACTCCCAGACACATTTAGCATATCATGCACTTGCCATGTCCCTGCTGCTCATCCTCCTCCAGCTGAGCATGGAGGGTAGGCCAAGCTGCTCGCAGGACCCTCCTGTACAATGGGGATAGGCGAGGACGATGCACATGGTGCTGGGAAGACTGGCCCACCAGCTCCTCAGCCTTGTGCCGGGACCACCGTTTCAGGTCCTCCCAGCGCTTGCGGCATGCCCTCGCACTCCTGGTGTGGACTCCCACTGCACTGCAGCGCTCCCCGATGTTGGCCCACAGCCTGGCCCGGGCTGCATTGCTCAGCTGGTGTTCAGGGTCCCCATATAGCTGAGGATATTTGGCCAGCACCTCCTCAGCCAAGATGTCTAACTCACTTTCAGTGAAAGGGGGTGCCTTCTCTTCATGACCCTCAGCCATTATGGGGATAATAAGAATGATGAGAGCAGCAGGATGTCAGAGGATCTGATCTGTGAGTGAGGATGACTCAGAATGAACACAAAATGGCTGCCAACTATTTCCTGTGATGTTTTTCCTGCCTCCAACTTCCTGTAAAACATTTCCTGAATGAAATAATGTGTTCCGGGTCATTTTCGGAGTTTACGGCCCGTAAGCGCAGTTTCCGGTTCCGGAGCGAAGGGTCCGCACACGCGCCATATGCTCCGTAATCGGGACTTTCGCTTTTGTGCCGTAAACTCCGAAAATGACCCGGAACATATTATTTTATACAGGATATGTTTGACAGGGAGTGGGAGGCAGGAAATACATCCCAGGAAATAGTTGGCAGCCATTTTGTATTCATCCAGATCCATCCACAATCATGAATCTAATCTTCTGCCATCCTGCTGTTCTGTTGTGGATAAAAAAGAAAATACAGTGCATGTGAGAATTATTAAAATGTAACAAGAGGGGGAAGAGACCATTTAAAGACATTTCTGCACTTATGGGCGGGGGGGGGGCTGACACAATATCAAACCCCTGTTTCACTTTCTCATGCTTTGCATCATGGTACATGTAGTCCATATTGGGTGCTCAGTAGCAGAGTTGTGTGATGTGTTACGTAACATTGGGGTGGAGAAGTGTGGATTTATCACAGACACATGGGGGCAGATTTATGTTCCCTGGCACATCCCTGCAAATCAGCAGGGATGCGCCATGGGAGATGCGTCACGCAAGTTTGCCCTTGCACCACCGCAGATGCGCCGCATTCACAATGCCGTGCATCATGGCGCAAGGACAAGCAGATGCGTGACGCATCTGCCGGCGTAAGGTTGGCGCATTGCTGGAGTTGCGTCGCAACCGCCGCGCAGCTCCAGCAAGGCTCGGGGTGCCCCTATCCCTGACATGCTGCGTCAATCCTTAAGCCTGCTTCAAGCATATGGATTTCACTCAGCCACTTTTCGGAGGCGTTCCTGCGCCAGAAGGCCCCCCCTGTGCAGGTACGCCCACATGTGGCGCAAGTTTGACAACGCGACGCATCTCCCTAGATGCGTCACATTGTAAATAGCCCGCAGCATGGCGCTGGCTTCGCGCCGCCGCTGCGTCACTAAAGTGACACAACGGCGGCCCAAAAGTGGTGCACGGGGCGTATTCATCTGCCCCATGGTGTCTGATTCACCCATAACATCACTCACGTTGTAGGCGCATCTTTTGTGGGTGAGTCACATCTGTTGATGGCACAGGCCCGATAATGCTATGGTTATGGCCTTTTCTGATTAAGTGACCCATCCTCATGAAGTCCGGCTGGGTCTCTCAGTACATGTATCATTTTCCATCAGCGTCAATAGATTATTTCGGGACATCCACTACACTGGTCGCTGACATGGGCACATGAGCTGAAGCACGCTCAACCTTTTGACTAATGTCACCAGCTGTGATGAACATGCAGTTAGTGGGGCTTGCAAAGTTGTCTCAGGAAGGAATTTATTTACACAGTCGTGTATATCCAAGTTTCATCATTGGCAACAGACAGCAATCCACATTTAGTCCATTCCACTACAGGTTGCTCAAGTGAAAAATGTGGCAACGAGCTGCTCACGGACTTGCATGCCCTGACCTCGGTTATGTGCCATGGCCCGGTTTCCCAGATTCAGAGCTAGCCGAGGTTCCAGCGGTATGTGTAAGCCATGCGTTAAGGCAATGTTGTGCAAGACACAACAGGCTAATATGATCTTGCACACAACTTCTGGGGAGTACTGCAGCACCCCCCCTGTACGGTCGAGACATCTGAATCGCAACTTCAACAGACCAAAAGTGCGCTCTATGATGGCTCGAGTCCGTATGTGTGCCCTATTGTACCTACGCTGTGGTACAGTGTTTGCACGCCTGTAAGGGTTGAGGAGATGTGGGGTGAGTGCATACCCAGCGTCACCTGAGGAGAGGGGAAAGGGCAGTTGGTTACATTTCCCTCTTTGACTTGCACAGGACATGATCTATACTGTATTACATGCAGTATCTGTTGGCCATGTATGTAGCTTTATGATTCTTATTGTACAATGGTTAATGTTGGGGGGCATTCAGACATATGCAAAACACATTTCCCTCATTTATAACGCTTGGTACTTACCCAGTAGCCACATGTTGTCAAATTCTCCCGCAGCCATCCGCTGGGCAAGAGGTGACATGCGGAATATGAAGCTGTCATGGGTACTGCCTGGGAACACCGCTTGCACATTAATGAACCTCCCCCTGGCATCACAGACAGCTTGCACGTTGATGGAATGCCATCGGTGTCTGTTGCAGAAGATGTGTGCAATGTGGCGGGGTGGCTGAAGGGCCACATGGGTACAATCAATTGCACCCAGCACACGTGGGAATTGTGCAATGAGATAGAAATCTCGTGCTGCCCTTTGTCTCAGGGCCAGTGTAGGTGGCATTTGTATGTGGTTGTGGGATCTTGCAGTGATGCATCTCAGTACCTGAGGCAGGCACCGCGACTGGCTCGCCTGGGATATGCCCACATGGTCACTGGAGACCCTTTGGAAGGAGCCAGTGGCAAAGAAATGGAGCGCAGAGAGGATCTTGAGATATGCTGGGATTGCATGAGAGCAGCAGGTCACAGAGTCAAGTTCCTGCTCCCACTCACATACCATATCCAAGATGACTTCTGGAGGGAAACGGTACCTGGCCCTTACATCTTGACTGGAAATTCCAAATAGGTTGATCCTCTGTCTGTAGATCCTCTCTGCTCTCCTCCTCCTCCTCAAGTGGTTTTGCCGCATGGCAAGGGGCAGTGCAACAAACAAATTCAGTGACATGTTGTAAGGGTTTGTGTGTGTGTCTGCTCTGCAGTTATACTTGCTGCCGAGCTAGGGTTGGCTGGAGTGTGTCAGGTGATGCATGGTGGGGGATGGTAGGGACTTGGACAGGTGTTTACCCTTGGCTCAAATGATCAATGGCCACAGTTAATGTAGTCTTGCCCGAAATCGGAATTTCCTGCCCGTAGGTGGACTTTCCGGCCCGTAGGCGGACTTTCCGACCCGTAGGCGGACATTTCGGCCCATAGCCTAACTTTCCGGCCCGTAGGCGGACTATCCGCCCCGTGTGCGGACTTTCCGCTCCGGGTGCGGAAATTCCGCTCCGAAGGCAGAAATTCCGACCCGAGTGCGGATATAAGTTTAGCGGTCGTAAATGCATTCTGTGAATAGCAAAAGTTCTAAGTTCATTCTGTGAATAGGAAAAGTAGTAGGTTCATTCTGTGAATACCAGAAGTAGTAGGTGCATTCTGTGAATACCAGAATGGTAGTAAGTTTAGAATTTAGTCTTCAGTTTGTTCTGTGAATCGGCCCTAAGTCCCCCTTTTTAATCAAATCAGGTAACATGGGAGATTCACTTTGTGTTTTCTGTATTTGAGGGAGAAATTCCTGAGGAATACATAGTCCTATTACCTTATTGTCAGGAATGACTGATTGAGCTTGTTCGTTGGGTGACTCACATTCATGATAGCTTAAACGGGACAGAGTGTCAGCCTTTTGTTGTTCCTTGCTAGGTCTGTAAGTAATAACAAAATCAAATTCGTTAAAAAAAAGGAGCCAGCGTAACTGACGTGGAGTTAAAGCCTTTACACTTTGATAAAACTGTAAATTGCGGTGGTTGGAATAAATGGTTACCGTATGGCGGGCTCCCAATAAATGATGCCTCCACTCTTTGAAAGGCTAATTTGATAGCCAGCAATTCACGTTCTGCCACCGTGTAGTTTTGTTCCGCTGGTAATAGACTTTTTGAAAAATAAGCAACAGGATGGAGCACACCAGTCTTTGGATCTCTTTGTGATAAGATGGCTCCCACAGCAATCAAAGAGGCGTCTGCTTCAACATAAAAAGGTTGTGTTGGGTCTGGGTCTGGTGTAATATGGGTGCCTCAGTGAAAGCCTTTTTAAGGAGCTGAAAGGCGTTTTCTGCTTTATCGGACCAAAAGAAATGGACCCCTTTTTTTAACAATTGTGTGATGGGAGAGACAATGGCAGAGAAATTTGGGATAAAACGCCGATAAAAATTGGCGAATCCCAAAAATCTTTGGATGTCCTTAACAGAGGTTGGTGTTTCCCATCTCAGCACAGCCTGCACTTTAGATTGATCCATGGCAATTCCATGAGGTGAAATGACATAGCCTAAAAAATCTACTGTTGTGGCATGGAAGATACATTTGTCTAATTTGACAAACAAATGATTTTCTCGAAGGCGTTGTAAAACAGCTCTAACATGTTCTACATGATCGTTTGTGGAAGAAGAATAAATTAGAATATCATCAATATAGCAGATGACACAAATTTCCCAAAAATCCTGCAGAACTTCATTTATGAAGAACTGAAAAGCTGCTGGGGCATTGCAAAGCCCAAAGGGCATTACAGTGTACTCGAATAACCCAAACTTGGTTCTAAAATCAGTTTTCCACTCATCCCCGTCATTCATCCTGATGAGGTGATAAGCACCTCTCAGCTCTAATTTTGTAAAGATGGTAGAATTACGCACCTGATCCAAAAGGACGGGTATGAGTGGAAGGGGGTATCGGTTCTTCACTGTGACTTTGTTTATGGCTCTATAGTCAATGCAAGCCCTCAATTCTTTGTTTTTCTTCGGAACGAAGAAAAGAGGAGAACTGACGGGAGAGGTGGAATGGCGAATAAATCCCTTGAGCAGCAAATCATCTAGATACTCTCGTAAATAACGAGTCTCAGGTTCTGATAATGCATAGACTCGGCTACAAGGAAGTATTGCCCCAGGAACCAAATCTATCCGGCAGTCATAGGACCGGTGAGGAGGCAACTGGGATGCTTGCGACTCTGAAAAAACGTCATGGAAATCTTGGAATTCATGTGGTAAACAGGGAACCCCTGTTTTAGAACTTTCAAGAAGAGAAGCACAGTATAAAGGCATTATTGGATGTTGTCGTTGTGGATAACAGCACTTCGAGCAATGCACAGAATCTAGGATGACGGTTCTCTTAACCCAGTCAATTTTTGGTTTGTGCAGTTCCAACCAGGGTATTCCCAGAATAGCTCCGAAGACAGGAGTATCAATCAAATCGAACTGAATTTGCTCTGAATGACCATCGGCACAAACCATAGTTAAAGGACAAGTTAGGTATTGTATTAAACCAGAGGTCAACTCAGAGCCATCAACTGCTCAAACTGGTTCGGGTGTTTCCTTTTGAATGGTAGTAATATTAAGGGTTCTGGCTAAGCCAATATCTAAAAAATTGCCTGTAGCCCCAATTTGGTCGATTAAGATCATAGTTACTATGAGAGTCATATGTCGAGGAGAGGAAGAAACGGTGTTAGCCAACTGGTGAAGAGAGACCTTAGCATCAACAGCGCTCGATAAGGTGGTCTCTTTCCTTATCGGGCTGACAAGTTTTCCGACTGATCATTAGGGGAACTAATAGTGTCGATATTACCAATTGCCTTTCGTGGAGCGTTTGGTCTTAAAGAACAGTCACGAGCAAAATGCCCGGCTTTACCGCAATAGAGGCAAAGTTTTAATCGCCGTCTACGATCTTTTTCTTCCTTAGACAACGGTCCACGAAGACTGCCTATTTGCATAGGCTCAGGGGCATCTGAAATGGAGCGAACTACTTCCTTTTTCTCCTGTTTTAAGAACAATAATTTTGTGTATTCACCACTAATTTTTTCCCCTTTTCGTTCACCCAAGCGATTGTCTAAGCGGAGTACTAACTCAATGAATTCTGAGCAGTCAGTAGGTAGATCTACAATTTGAGCAAGAACGTCTTTTAAATCGTCCCATAAACCCCTATAGAATAAGGACGATTAAAAGATGTAATATAAGACAGCAAATCCTTATTATCCTGACGTAAATTAAGTAATTCATTGTCACTAGATTGAATGAAATGGTGTTTAGCAAAAAGCTTTCGCATTTCATTTTTAAAACGTGGGAAATTGTGTAACAACGGGTCGTCTCTATCGACGAATGGAATTGACCAGGTAGCGGCTACACCACCCAAATAAGACAAAATGAAAGCCACTTTTGTAGCGTCAGAAGGAAAAGCTGCAGGGCGACACAAGAAGTGTAGCTGGCATTGATTCATAAATATATAATATTTGCTACTGTCGCCAAAGAAATGTTCTGGGGGTGCTAATGGCACTGGAGTGGGTGTAGTAACACATACATTAACTGGTTGAGAGGCAGGAACCTCAGAGGACGTAGAACCAAAATTAAACCGCGGGGGCTGTACTAAGACTTTTGGTCTAACTGATGTTCCTTCCCATGGATTATCACGTGGTTTTTACCTTAGAAGATCAGTTTTAATAAGTGAGTTCTCATGTTTCAGGGACGCTACATCTTGTTACAAATCTAAGAGTACTCTAGAAACATCCTGCATGTGTAACGACTCCTGCCCTATGGCATCTTGGTCTGCGGAAGTATCCATCGCCCAGGTTGACTCTAATTTTTGTGGCTTGACTTTCTGTTGGTTTTGTCTCACCACTCACCTGAAGAACCAGGAAGTCAACAGGAGCGATGCTTGTACCTCAACTCTCGCCGTATACTTCCCAGGTCACAGATTACTTACTGTGAACCTGACAACTATACAAGGAGCGAAGGGGTTTTGGGACGAGAAAGAGACAAAAGAGAGACGTGATCCGATTCTGCTGTCTGGACCAGTCAGGATGCCACTCGCTGAATCGTCTTTTTCTTACTGCAGAGAACAAGGAAATATTAAGTTGAATATTCGTCTACCCGTTGATTAACTCTTTCTTTTAACCTTTAGTCATTATGATTTAATCACCTGATTGATATATTTTCCTTCTCCTAAGACGTGATGCCTTCTTTAAAATCTTTATACTTCACACTTTACTTTTCTCATGTGTAATGTTTAACAGATTCTTTTTCTGTAAAAAGAGAACAAGAGACTCCTTTGAAATACGAGGGACTATTAGACTCCATACTATTATAAATCTTTTGAGAACAAAATACCTTGCCTCCTTCTTTGTGTGCCTTTACGATTTTTCTCTTTACTATCTCTTCTCTTTCTCTTTTGAATAACTTGTTCTAAGCAGTATTGGGGAATGCTTCACTGATGGCAGCGCTATGAAGAACAAATAGCTTCACTGCATAACAACCTGAAACATCACTAAGGCAGATAATACACTTGCTCTATGCCACACATAAATATACAATGTAAATACAATTTTGGAATAAATTACGTTAGTTTTGACATTACAATGTATCTGCTTTAACATCAAATGTATCATTTAAGACTCGAAATGATCTGGTGTTTTTTCCCTGTGACAAAAAACGAAGAAAAGTAAACAAAATAGGCTTTGTCTTTAAGCCTTCCGATTGTCTCTGTACCCACTGTCTGTTTAAATGTTCACCAGCTAGAAACCAAAGTCTTGTTCGTTAGTTCTACGCACTCAAAGTAAACAAAATTTCCCTGATATTGGGACTTAGCTCAGGATGAAAACTCCACTGGAGCGAGGGATGAAAACGGAAGACCAACGCTGCTTCTTTACACCGATCGGCGATTGCTTTTCTGAAGTCCGCGCCGCTCTCGATCCATTTCTAGCTTCGTGCGTCGTCTAGAACTCCAAGCGATGCTCCATGCGTCGTCAAAGAAACGGAATGACTCACCGCACCGCCGACTTTGTTACTGGAAGAAAGTCAAGCGGGAGCGCTTGGGCCAAACAGCTATTTATAGCCTGGGACCTGACGTTTTCCGATCACGTTTCTCCGTGATGAAATCGGCAACGTGAAGTAACGGAAACACATGCAACCAACAAGAACGAAACGTGCTTCTGTCTCAGTGCCAACAACGTGAGACTCTAAATCACGTGCAAGGGGGAAAAATGAATACATGTCAAGAAAAAAGACAATCTATCGTTCGTAGTGTACATATGAGTTTGTTGTGGACTTAGGTTACCATCAGAAATCCAATGACTTAACTTGGTTCCTAATTGGGTTGAAAACGAGGTTTTACATGATTCACGGCCTTACCTTGTGATAAAAGACACAAGGAACACAGTACCAGAGGAATATTGGTGTGTGTTTTTCTGACATCAAGCCTTAAACTTCCCTTTTACTACACACAACTCACTCCTAAGGTTGGCCCTGGGTTACCCACAGAGCAGGGTGCTGAAAGTAAAAGGTAGGACATAGGTACCTACCTCAGAAAAAAGTTGAGATATCTGGAGGAGGCAGATATTCTTGGAGCACCAGAGATCTAGTGCTAAAACCTCCGTTCTTCCAGCATTCTCTGGAGCTGCACCTATAATCTGGAATTCGCTTCCTCCAAACATTAGAAGAAACCCGACCACCTCTATCTTCAAGAAGGAAGCTAAAATCTTTCCAAATTCTTACCACAATCAACTGCAGCCCAAACATATCAATATCTGTTCAGAGATTATCACATAATCCCTCTGGGTATGTAATCTGCTCTCTCCAGAATAATCCCAAAATTAATCATAATTGAACTATTCAATTTACTTCGGAGAAACTAACCAAGTAACTAGCCAGAGGCATATGCCCATTATAACTGTAAAATATATAGTCAGACTATTTGTTATTTATATTTGAGTGTACAAACGTTTATACTATGTATTCTTTAGGTTCACGTATTATTTTATTTGCAAATGTATTTTTACGCTCTCTGGTTATGTTTAAATACTTCTATTACACTGTTACAACTGAGAACACTATATAACTGTGAAGCGCTCTGATACCCAAGCGGGTCATGTTTGTGCTATCTAAAACACTGAATAAATAAATAAATATACTGCTACGTTTTGTTTGTCCTCCTAATGACAAACACCCCAATTCATTTTTCACTAGTGCGAGGTCTACTATTCCCATAGGTTAACATTGGGATATTCTTAATACACTTTTATATTGTAATTCCTGATTTGCAAGGAGTAGTTGTTCCATTGTTTATATCTTTGAAATGGTATTGGTAAATCATTTGTCCTGATAAAGTTAGATTGAAGATTACTATTTTAGAAATTTCACTTTCAGAAACTGGGCATATCTCTGCTCTTACTGCTCTGTGTGTCTGCAGCCTGTCTCCAATACAAGTCTGGGGTGGGTGTTAGCTACAACTTGACCATTGCCTCTAGACAGACACAAACACAGAAAGGTTAGGTGTGCCTGCATACTCTTCTGCATTCTGATGGCTCTTCCTGAGCAGGAAGAGAGGGTGGAGCTGACCCCTATTCCTGAATAGGCAGTGTTCTGTTTCCCACACTAAGGGCTGATTGCCCACTACTGATAGCTTGGAGCCAGGACATGTGTGCACTTCAAAGATTCTTCTTTAAAGTCACTCCTACTTCAAAGGCACACCTCGTTATATTTACTGGGTCTATAACCCTACCAAGACAGTACACTACTGGACCTGTGAAGAACTCTGCCAGGAAGGACTACTATGCTGATACAAGGACAGAAACACTGGTGAATGGCTGCTTTGGAAGAACTGCCCTGCAGAGGAAAAAGACCTGACCCATCTCACTTGAACCCAGAGTAAAACTCCAAGGACTTGAAGTCTCAGGTAAGGGTGGGCGGAAATTGCGTAATCATGTTACGCAAATCTTCGCAAAAATGCTAAAAATCTCCACGAACATGCAGAAATATTGCGAAGACAAGGACGTTTTTGTCCAGCCTGTTCGTGATGTTTTTTGCGTCATCGCATTGGAAATGTGTCGCCAACTTGCCCATGCGGTCGCTAATGGGCACAGCCATCTTGTTTTCACTTGTCCCTCCCGCTCACAATGCTATTTCCTGTTCCGGGTCGCGCAATGCATGCTCGCGGTGTTTGCAATAGGTATTTCCTGTTCGGGAACGCGTATTGCGTGTTCGCGACGCTTTTTGCGTGCTCGGGGGGAAATATCTCGCGAACTTGCCCATGCAGATGCAATGGGCGCGGCCATCTGGTTTTTCACTCTATGCTATGGTTCTGGGGCCTGCTTTTCAATCCTCCCTCTATCTTTTCAATCCTTTGTTTCTGAAAACTTTTTTTTGATCTTTTTTATTTATTATCTCTCTCTATTTTCCTGACTCTCTATTTTTTGTTTTTGTCTACTTTTTGTGTGTTTTTAACTACTTTTTCACTCTTTTTCTATTACCTGCTTTTTTCATTTCTTTTACTTACTTTTCAAATTTTTACCTTTTCTTTTCCACCCACCACCTACCCCAGAACCATGGCAAAGGGCCACAGGGGGCATCGCAGCCTGAGCCGCGACCGCCTTCCTTGTGGAAGGCGGCGCCCACAAGGGGTGCAGGCACGGGCCTTATTTGGGGAGGTGGAGTTGGCCGCACTGTTTTTTTTTGTGCAGCACCACCTCCTCTTAACCCTGGCAGCAGGCGGCAGGCCTGGGTCTGGGTACGGGCTCCGGGAGCATCGTCAGCAGTGGGGAAAGGTGCGCCGGGCAGTGTTTCGCTGCTCGGGTGTCCAGAGCAGCCAGAACCAGCTGACGCACCGGTGGTCTGATATCCTGGACCGGGAGCAGGACCTGCTGGACCTGCTAGGGGTGGAGGTCCCGGGTCTTGGTGAGTAGCTATTTAATTATTACTACTTTGTGTCTGTTCTTCTGCTCTGTGTTATATATTGCGAATATATTCTTTTTCCGACCAGCTAGAATGCTGCTGCTTACATACATTACAGGTAATTTACATTTAAAAGTCTTCTGTAGTTGTTATGACACAGGTGCTCTGCGCTACTAATCTTGTTATTTGCATTTTTGCGTTTGCGCTTGTTTTGCATGATTATGTAAGAGTTTATTTTAGAAAACTTAAGTTAGGTAATGCTAGAGTGACTCTAGTACTTGCTTTGTCCTGTCACTAAGAAATAGGGGTGGATTGATACTTAGGTTTAGTTACTTATTATAAGTTTGTAATTTTTTAGTGGTCTGCGACGCCCCCTCTATTACGTCACGTGCTGCTGAGTGCTGCTAGTGCTTACCCCAGTCCTTAGTAGAACCTTTTGTAGTTTGTTCAATGAGTGCTAATAGGCTTAGCACTAGCAGAACATCTGCATCAACCAACCAACAATTGTGTGTATGCAAAAATACAGGCATATGTCCTCCATTTATGCATTTTTGAGGACTAAAAGAAGTAGAAATGCTTACTTAATGTACAATTGGCACGCCTGGAATAGGTGGGCTAGGTCAGGTGGTACATTCTACTTAGGCTTAGTTAGTATTCTGGAATCAGAATGGAACACTGGATTAGTGTAGATAAATAATAACTAGTCGGTCCGCGAATCCCCAGATACTACTTGTCGACCAGATTAGATATGTCAATTTTATTGCAATTGTTGTTTACACAAATGTCTTTTTGACAGTCTTATAAAAATATTTTTTTTGTTTCACACCAATCATCAATGTTTGTCTCTTTCTTTCTTATATCTTTCATGATCAGCACCCAGGGGCAAGAAGACGGGGGCAGAGTCGGCGGGAGCAGTTCCAGTCAGACAGGAGGACCAGAACGAGGGCTCTTCTGCTGGCCCCAGTAAGTCTTCCTGTTTTAAATATTAATTCTTATTCACTAACTTTTACTGCACCGTATTTCTTTTCCCAAACTATTGTTTCCGTTTCCTAATGCTATTTTTTACCAACAATTACCATTCGATCTAGACTATCTGTTTCTAGATTCTTGTTATCCCTGCCTCTAACTGCCTCTACGATGACTCTCTGTACTACTACTATTAGTCTGTCTGTAGGTAAGCATGCCCAGTTGGCCACTCTTTATTTAAAAGGTTTTAAATAAAACTCAGATTCACCAGTAGCTCTAGCCATTGATGAGTCCAGTCCTTTGGGTTGTCCTCTTGTACTCCTTCTATTCTTCTTAATCTTTGAGGCTTTATTAATCTTGATGTTTTTCGACAATTCCCACCAACTAAATGCCCAACCAGATTTTACTATTTTGATAGGATAGGACATACTACTACTGTTGTAGGGATTTTCCACATACAGAACATTGCACAAGAAAATAGGATGTTGGTGATGGGAGGTTGGACATTCCTCACACTCACACCTCAATCAGAACAGAACCCACCACAATCCCCTGACCGACTAGTTATAATAGTGTTTCATTACTATTAGATCTCTGAACCCCCCCCAAGATACCCAATGAGTAGACAACCCAGAACATAACACTCCCGACCTCTCAGTCGTGGAAGCAATGCACATGCACAGTTTGCACACCCTTCCTTTCGCTCGCTCACTCGTGTAAGTCCATCCACACCAAATACCACCGAGTCTATGTAAGTTCAAAATTTTTATTTGCAACTGACAAGCTCTGTACGTTGTTCTATAATGCAGCACCAACAGCAAAATGCATAAGATTAAAAATATAAACATTGTTACACTTAGTTACACTTACAACAACTACAAGTCCATAGAACGAAGAAAAAAAAAGCGAAATCATGATTGATAATAAGTGAACAGTGGTGGAAGCACCACCATCCCCTTTGTAGGAATAGGAATATAGTTTATATAAAATTATAAATGAAGATCTCTGAGTGAATTCTGTGGACCCCTCACCTTAGAAGAAGCTAGTACTGGTTACATCATAAGCTCTGCAAAGCTCTGGTTCGTAGAAGGGAATCTTCGGTCTGTTAGGAGAAAAATGGTGCGCGTTAGTATATTGCAAGCATTTCTCAGTCGTGGCAAAAAGTGTAGCATTTTGGATAAGCAATATGGACTAACACCAGAACTCCATAACAAAGTGGCTTGTTTTGTTTGACCTTGTACGCAGCGCTTAGACAGTAGCAATATGAGCTCATGTGGGCTCAAAGGCGTCACTCTTTATACAACAAGCTGAGAGGTAACGACACGTGTGCTAAAATAAAAGACACAAAGGTAAAATGGTAGCATGGCTCGGGCTAACTAAACAAAGACTAGAATGACCCTAGGGACCATATAACTACTAGTGTCTACTCTATTACTACTTGATGTTTACTAGTGATGTATGTTGTATATGTATGTATTACTATTAACTCATTTTTCAATCTTGCTAGTGAAAAATAGGGGGAGGTGGATATGACACCCAAAAAATGTGTAATGTTTCTTCAAGGCGCACTACCAACCACCAGTGCCAGCGGAAGTTGCAGGAGGACACCTTTCCTTAGCCCACTGCCACAACCACTTGCATTTCATGTTGATAAATTCTCTGCTGCATGTCCATTCTTGCTTTCTCCTAACACACCGGATAATATTGTGGGTCTCGATATGCTCAAACATTTTCGTGCTACGATACGTTGTCCCCCAGAAGGTGTGCATGTTATTTTAAATTATAACTATCCTATGGCTGAGAGGTCTTGTCTCCTTAAAGAAGATAATGCTTTGGCATCACTACCTAGTACTTTGTGAGCCACATCAGATACTGATGTGGGGCAAATGGTTATCCCACCAGTTCATATTCAAGTGAAGAAGGGTGCTTCATTGCCTCGTCTGCCTCAATATAAAATATCTCGAGAAGGCGAAGAGGCACTAATACGTATTGTTCAAGATCTGATTACAGTAGGAGTTGTGGAAGAAGTCCCTTACAACATTTGTAATAGTCCTATCCTTCCCATTTTGAAGAAAGATACTGATACTAAAATATACAGGTATATCATTTATTTGCGAGAGGTAATAAGATTGTAGTGCCCCAATATCCAGTAATCTCTGACATCACGACACTTCTTACTATGGTTCCTCCGACTACAACTACATTCAATGTGATCGATTTGAAGAATGCTTTCTTCTCAATACCTATTCATCCTGACAGCCATTATTTGTTCGGCTTCACTTTGAATCATCGATCATTCAGATTTTGTAGAGCTCCACAGGGTATACAGAGAGCCCTAGCATTTATAGTCAGGCATTGAAAAGACAGCTTGATTCTTTCCCTGTGCCAAAAGTGTTGGCTCTCATACAATAGGTCGATGACATTTTGTTGGCAGCTGATAACCCTGAACAGTGTGAAGAAGGAACACCATCCTTGCTTTCCTTTCTTGCATCTCATCATAACAAGGTTTCCCGGAAGAAATTGCAATATTGTAGACAGCAGGTTACCTATTTAGGTCACCTTCTGTCTAAGGAGGGACGTGCACTCACACCAGATCGCATTCAAGCTTTTTTAGACACGCCTGTGCCCCGTACTCAGAAGAATGTTCATGCACTGATTGGCCTTACTTCTTTCTGTAGGCAGTGGATCCCTAGCTTTTCACATATTGTTAAACCCTTGTTGGCCCTTTTGACTAAAGACACTCCAATGCCCCTCCCATAGACTACTGAATGCCAGAATGCTTTCCAACAGTTGTGTCAAGCTCTATGTTCTGCATCAGTATTAGGCACTCCAGACTACACTAAGGCCTTCACACTCTATGTACACGAGAGGGATAGTTGTGCTCTCTCGGTTTTAGTACAGACGCACGGTGATAAGCAGCGTCCTTGTGCATATTTTTCAGTTGTCCTCGATCCAGTCGCTTGTGCGTTGCCTGGGTGTTTTCACTCTGTGGCAGCGGCAGCTGTGTCCATACGCCAGAGTGAGGGGATAGTCTTGTAACATAGATTGCTTGTGTTAGTACCCCATGCAGTTGATGCCCTTTTGAACCAAACCAAAACGCAGCATTTAACTAGTGCTCGCTTGACAGGGTATGAATTGACACTTTTGGCCCCTCATATCACCTTGAAAAGATGTTCGACTCTTAATCCGGCTACTCTATTGCCATTCCCAGCTACTCCGTCTCAGTCACAAGAGTCCTATGACTGTATATTCCTTACTGAGGAACAGACAAAGGGTCGCATTGACCTGCAAGATACGCCCCTTTCAAATGTTGATGGGGAATTATGGGTTGATGGGTCCTGTTTGAAACTACCAGATGGCACGACATCAGCTGCATATGCAATCACAACGCTTCAGACGGTAGTTGAGACAGCTCGCATTCAGAAGTCAGCTCAGGCAGCTGAGTTGATACCATTGACGAGGGCGTGTGAACTTAGTACTGACTTGTCTGTTAACATCCACACACTGATAGCCGATATGCCTTTGGAGTAGCTCACGATTTTGGACTACTCTGGAAGGAAAGAGGCTTCCTTACATCACATGGGACACAAATAGTGCATGGAGAATTAGTGCATAATCACCTTACTGCTTTGACATATCCTAAGAAAATAGCAATTGTTAAATGCAGTGGACACAAGAAAGTGACTAATAAAATAGGACAGGGCAATGCCTTCGCAGATCACACAGCCCGTGAAACTACAATGCAATGAAGCACTACATTTATGTATGTGGTGAAGTCATAGGCTGAACGTTGGCATGACGCCTGGCAAGAGGTGCTGGATATGCAGCAATCTGCCTCTGCATATGAACTAGAGCAATGGGCTAAGGAGGGAACATTGGATGATGAGGGCTGTTGGAGAAATAGAGACATGACAAGATGGAGATTGCCCACAGCCTATTTACATCCTATGATTCACATGGCACATGGGCCGGCACATGTTGGAGCACCCTCAATAGCAAAGTTGTTTACGCAAGTTTGGGATCATCCTGAAATTGCCGGCACAGCTAAAAAGATAGTCCAGTCTTGTCTGATTTGTCTCCAGTATAATCCTGGAAAGGGAACACGAACTCCAACAGGAGGGTTTGCCACACCAACTGCACCTTTTGAGGTTCTGCAAATGGATTACATCCAGCTTGAACATTGTAATAATCTGAAGTATGTCCTAGTAGTGGTATGTGCCTTTAGTAAGTGGATTGAGGCGTACCCTGCGAGAGATAATGCAGCTCTTACTACAGCAAAGGTGCTTCTAAAGGAGTTTTTCCCTAGATTTGGCGTTTGCCGACTTTTGTGGAGTAACAATGGACCCCATTTCATTGGGCAAGTTGTTGAGTATGTCTTGAAAGGTTTGGGAATCAAGCAGAAGTTTCATGCTGCCTTCCACCCACAATCAGCGGGGCTAGTGGAACGATACAATTCCACCCTCAAACTTAAGTTGGCAAAATTTCAGGCTACCACATCTCTGAAATGGCCTGATGCACTCCCCTTGGCATTGCTGTCCATTAGATCGGTGCCACATACACGATCTAGCCTCAATCCATATGAGGTGGTATTTGGAAGGCCCATGAATATTTGGGGGATTCCTAAGCCACGTCCTATACATGATGTACCTTGTGTCTTGATGAGTGACTACTTTTCACAGTTGACTGACAGCTTGCTTTCTATTCATTAACAGGTTTGAGAAGCTCTTCCTGACAGGTCGCGAGATGAGGGCCATGATCTCCGGCCCGGTGATCAGGTGAGGGTCAAAGTCTTCCAGAGGTCGAATAGCCTTGAACCGAAGTGGCGCGGCCCAGAGCAGGTGCTCTTGGCGACCAGAACTCCTGTCCGAGTGACCAATAGAAAAAATGGGTTCACTCCACCCATTGTAAGAGAGTGCCGTCTGCCCTGGTGGAACCTGCTGCACTCGCCGACCATCGAGACATCTTGGACACAGAGAGAGGCCAAGCCATATCACCTGAAGAACCTGAGGAAGTCTTGACTAGTCCACACGATCCCTGGTGCATCTCGATATCAGCTGCGACCCTGGAGGGAAACTGCATTACCGAAAGACTGGTTGAGCAACCGTCCTGGGTTAGTGAAAGACTGAGCCGAAGAGGGGGGGGGGATCTTTTTCTTAGTGACACCCGTCTTAACTCTCAGTGAAGAAACCAATGGCTGTCCAGGACTTTAGAGCTCCATCTGCTTTGTTACTTCAATGTCAGGATAAACATGCCTATGGAAAAGACATCGACTGCTGCGAGAGTCTGCGACAAGAAGACTATGTTCATTGCTGGGTTTACTTTCATTGTGATTATTATGGCAGTAATAACTTGGGTTGTAGTGGAAGTGGCTCCTGCTCGACAAACGCTGACTACCACTACTCCAGCCCCCATTGAGCACCATTATGTCTCCCTTCCCTATCATGAGCAGAGGCACAGAATGTCCTACCTCAATAATACGTTCATTCAGATGTTGCATCACACCCATAATGCTACGAACATCACCAACTGTTGAGTATGTGGAATGATGCCACCTCATCAGAAAAAGGGAGGAACACCTTTCACTCCTCTGCCGTTTTCACACAATGGTTCTTGTCAAGCCTGGTTTGCATTGCTGTGGGCTTCTGAAATTGCTAATATTACTGCTGCTGATGTAGGGAGACTAAATTTTCATCTTAGTAAAGTATGCTATCCTGACGAGGAAGGAGATCCACAGGCTAAAGGAACTGTATGGGAAATGGAGGAGTATCGCCGAGGAAACTCCTCCATGCGCTATGTTTTCCCAAACACTCGAACAACCAAGGGAAATGGACCTCCTGTTATAGCTGTTACTAGAGCTC
Organism: Triturus cristatus; assembly: GCF_964204655.1. Lineage (NCBI taxonomy): Eukaryota > Metazoa > Chordata > Amphibia > Caudata > Salamandridae > Triturus > Triturus cristatus. The sequence goes on from NC_140590.1 coordinate 1,459,183,593, forward strand.
TAGCAGACTTGTGTGTGAACAGTGTTGGAAGAATTCCCATGGGGAAAAGCGACTGTACTTTGGTGTTGAATATTACTGGGGTAAATAACAGCAGTTTCATGTCATACCATAATACCTACTTCATATGTGGGAATAAAGGATACTACCAACTACCCATTGAATGATCAGGAACTTGCTATGTGTCTTTTTTGTTGCTACCTGTGTTTTTGGCTCCTGCATCCTACCATAAAGACTATAAACTGTATAATGACATTTCCAAGAACCGATATAAGAGGATAATAAATCATGATGAGGTGGATCAGACTGACACTGCACTGCAGAAATATGTCGACTTTAATTTGGGATTGTTCTTCTTTGTTGGTGCCGCCTTAAACAGCCGGAAAATCAGATGCTTAACACGTGTGGTCGAGGCTGTGACCAACCAGACAGCTATGGCACTTGGAAACTTCACAGAAGAACTGCAAATTGCAAGGATTGTGGCGCTCCAAAACCGAATGGTCCTCGACGTCGTGTTGGCTGTTCGAGGTGGTGCATGTCGCATCATCGGGAGCAGTTGTTGTGTTTACCTCCCTGACCACGTCCCTTCAGTTTTTGATGCAATCTCTAAATTGCATAAAATCGCTGTTGAGATTCACCCCGATACCAGAACGTGGACTTTAACCGGTTAGCTGTGGACACTATTTGTTACCTGGGGCTGGAAACTGTTGACAGTTTTATGTATATTCTTTGTGATCCTACTGTTATGCTGTTTATGTCTACAATGTGGTCCAATGCTTTGTTGCCTTTGTGTCACTGCTTGTATACCTACCAAACTCAACGTTAAGAATATAAACACCCAAAATGTATTAGACCAAGAAGTTAATCAGATGATGCAAATTGATATACAAGATGTTTTCTTTGTCCCTTCTAAATTATAAATGTCTTCAGCTAATGCTAAAAGGGTCGTCTGTGGAAACTAGCAGAGATCGCTGTTAGAATGAGCTGAAGCCATTTTGTTTGTGGCGTCCATTTTAGTTAGCCATGTGTTTGCCATGTGCTTTTCCGTCTTCGCTGTTGCCTGCATCTCTATTATGCCTGAGTCATCAGCTATAGTTAACTCCTTCAGCACTGAGCCTGAGCACTGTGCATGCTCAGAAAGACCTGTAGCTGCTAGAATGCACCTGTTACAAACTTAACTGTCATGCTATTTTAACTGATGTCAGCAATTATGTAGCTCCTCCCACTCTGTTGACTAAGTGATTCTCATGAATCCTTATATGGGAATAGCTATTTGTGTGTACACTTATACTGCCTCTTTTTGAATCTGCAACAATCACAGTATACAAGCACCATGGTTTCTGTGCTCCATGTGCTGCCTCATACATTGCCTGAGGGTTATGCATCGATGTAGTTCCACTCATGAGGTTTAATAAACTATTTGTTTTATATTACAGCGTCTGTGCCAATCTCTATTTTGACAGTCTAAAGGACTAGTGCGCAAAGAAGGGCGAACCCCTGCACCGGTGAACCTCTAAAAAGGCTCACCTCCACAGTGCTTGCTATGCCACCAGATTCAAGCAAGCCTAGCTGATGAGGGGTGATACCTGAAACCAGTCCCAGGATGCTTGTTTCTGGTCCAAGAATGCCAAGGCCTGGCAGTTCAGACTGGACTGTTCCAATGGGGACCAGGGTCAAGATTGATTTGCATAAGGCTGAGTCTAAACTGGAATGACATGGTGTGCAAAAGAAAACGATGGCTTTAACCCAGATCTGTGACTGTTTGATTTGTTCAGCATTCTGTCCATCATCTGTTATTTTTGCATTTGGCACCCTAAGTGGGAAGGATATGCCCAGACGTGGGTCCTGTGCTTGCTATGCCTCCAGATTCAAGCTGGCCTTGCTGATGAGGGGAAATACCCTGAGATTGAACCCAGGATGCTTGTTTCTGGTCCAGGGGAAAAAACCTGCCCTGGCAGTTCTGGCTGGACTGCTACAATGGGGAGCAGGGTCAAGACTGATTTGCATATGGCTGGGTCTAAACTTGAATGGCATGGTGTACAAATAAAATGATGGATTTATCCCAGATCTGTGACTGGGGTGAATGTTTGATTTGTTCAGCATTCCGTCCATCATCTGTTGTTCTTTTTGCTTATATTGCGGAAGCAAGCTTCAGATAACTTAAAAGCCAGTCAGGATGTTATGAAGCAGTGGTATGACCAACATTTTACTACTGTGGAATTGACTCCTGGGCAGATAGAGTGGGTGATGGAACTTGTGGAGCACAGGGCCCTTCATGGCCCTTGAACTGGCCCCTATGAGGTGATTGAGAGGTGGGTGAGACCACCTACCTGATGTACCTTAAGACCCCTGTCAACCCCACAGGGTGCTCCATATCAACAGCCTCAAACCCTACTTTGAGAGGTCTGAGCTCACCATCCCACATGGAGAAGAAAAGGAGGAAATGTATCTCTCCCGGACCTCTTAAACTTCAAGGAGAAAGATGGATCTATGGAGGGAGTACGCCTGTCCCCCATTCTGAGTCCTGAACAGCAGAGGGAGTGCCTCCTTGTGTAGGGCAGTACTTATCTCTGTTTTCCCTGATCCCTTGGACTACCCACATGTGTACCCATGATGTGGACACATGAGACAACCTCCCTGTCAAGAATAAGTCTTACAGGTTCTTTAATTAGCTGATTATCAGCATTAAGAGTGAAGTCTGTATAAGCTGGAATTGGGAGTGATAGAACTCCCCAGTAGTCCCTGGTCCAGTACTCTGGTTCTGGTAGCAAAAGCTGATCCACCGGAACTCAAGTTCTGTGTGGGTTATGGTAGGATAAACTCAGTCACTAAGACAGATGCTCATCCCATACCCCAGGCTGATGAGCAGATTGACTAGTTAGTGACTGCTCAGTGCCTAAGTTCCTTTGACCTTACATCAGGGTACTGGTAGAGCGCCCTAATAGAAAGAGCCAAGGGGAGGGCAACTTTCTCCACTTCACAGGGCCACTACCAGTTTAGGGTGATGCCCTTTGGACTCAAAAATGCCCTGCCTTCTTCCGGAGGTTGGTGAACCAGGTCCTTGCAGGTGTGGAGGCCTTCGGCCTTCTCAGCTGCCTATCCTAATGACATAGCTGTCTATAGTATCTGCTGGAAGGACCACCTTTTTCCACCACCAGGAAGTGATTTAGGCTCTGCAACAGGTAGGCCTGACCTTCGATTCCAGTAAGTGCCAAACAGGGCAGGTCTGTGGTGTACTTGGGACACTTGGTGGGCAGGGGTAAGGTGCAGCCCCTCCAGGCCGAGACAGAGACTATTGCAGCCTGGGAGCCCCCCAAAACACAGACTGAGGTCAAAGTCTTCTTGGGCCTCACTGGGTACTACAAGGGATATGCCACCATTATTGCCCCTTGACAGAGCTGACTTCTAAGAAGCAGCCCAGAAATGTGATTTAAACACAGGCATGACAAAAAGCATTTGATTCCCTTAGGAGGCCATGTGCACAGCACCTGTGCTTAAGACCCAAGACTTCTCTAAGGAGTGTATCCTTCAAAAAGATGCCTCAAAACATGGCATGGGGCAGTACTTTCTGCTTTCACAGCTTAATTAAGAGGGGCCTAGATCAACCCGTAGCCTACATCTGCAAGAGGTTAGTCCCAGGGAACAAAGTTGGAGTGCTATAGAAAGAGAAGCTTTTGGTGTGGCACGGACACTGAAGAAGTTCCGGCCATACTTGTTTGGCACTCACTTCCTGATCCAGACTACCCAAAGGCCACTCAGGTGGCTCATGCAAATGAGGGGTGAGAAACCAGAACTGGTAAGGTGGACCATTTCCCTACGGGGTATGGACTTCAGGGTGGAACACAGACCAGTTGGAGGCCACACCAGTGTTAATGGTCTTCCCGGGTATTTCTGCCTTAGTGCTGAGAACTAGAGGATGAATAGATCTCCCCACTTTCAGCAGAGGGGAACGTGTGTCAGACCTGTCATCCATAGGGTGGTCTTTTCCAAAATGTTTTACCTGCTTACCTCCTGGTTTTTCTGAATATTTGTGCTGGCCGTAGGACTCTGAGCAATGTACCACTGCTGACCAGTGCTAAAGTGCATGTGCTTCTCCCCTAAACATGGTAACATTGGTGTATACACAATTGGCCTATTTAGTATACCTGCAAATCCTTTGTAAGGTGGTATGCCATATACCCAGGACCTTTAACCTAAATGCTACTAGTGGGTTGCAGCATTGATTGTGCCACCCACACAAGTAGCCTTTCAAACCTGTCACTTTTAGAAAGTAGGGCATTTCTTCGCTTTTACTGCTCTGTGTGCCTGCAGCCTATCTAACAATACATTTCTGGGGAGGGTGACAGCTCCACTTTGTGCATTCCCTCTAGGCTGCCACAAACACAGAAACAAAAACACAGGAAGGTTAGGTGTGTCTGCATGCTCACCTGCATTCTGATGACTCTTTCTAAGCAGTAAGTGAAGTTGGATCTGACACCTACACCTGAATAGGCAGTGCCCTGTTTTCCGCTCAAAGGAATTGCTCCCTATTGATAGTCTGGAGCCAGGGCTGGGAAGAAAGCACCTGTGTGCACTTCAAAGATTCTTATTTAAAGTCACTCCTACTTTAAAGGCAGAACTGGTTATATGTACTGGATCTATAACCCTACGAAGACAGTATACTACAACACTGCAAAAATCACCCCTCTTCAAAGGTACAACTCCGTATAAGTACGGTGTCTCTGACCTTACCAAGATAGTACACTATTGGACCTGTGAAGAACTCTGCCATGAAGAAGGGCTGCTGTGCTGCTAGAAGGTCTGATACTCTGCTGGACTGCTTCTATGAAGGAACTGCTTTTCTTCTCTGATATGCTGCCTGTTACCAGCTCCATGCTAACCTCTGCCCTGCTGTGGAAAAGGATAGGACCCATCTCACTTGAACCCAGAGTGACTCCAAGGGTTTGCAGGCTTGCTCCCTGTTCTGAAGTCTTAGGGCCATCAAAGACTTCCTACAGCCCTATACCTGGACTCTGCCATCTGTGAGTCCTGCCTTGCCAAGTGGTGTCAATCCAGTCCTGGGCCCTTGGATGTGCCTTTTCCTGTGCTGACCCACCAGAATTCATGCACTGACAACTTTGCACTGATCGGAACCGATGCTTCGCCCTTTGACGCTGCTGCTCAATGACATTGTTCCAACAGACTGCTCGGCTCGACAACGAAGGACGGCATGGCTCAACAATGATACAACACCTGCATCACAAAGGTTTCATTGATGAGGCTTCACTGACTGCATGGATCGGAACTGACGCATCGCCCGCATTGACAACGACCCGTCACATCCTCTGCGCCTATCATCTTGTCCTCGCCATCAACGCTTCCTCCATCCAAGGATCTTTTTCTGTGAGACCTGCGTGAGTCCTGAAGCCTACCAGCCCTCCATTGCAGTCGGCCTGAATTTTGAATTTACCCCAGTCTAGCACAAACAGATGTCCCTGGTTGGCACTTTATGACTCAAAGCACTATATTTGGATTTAATCTTAAAAAATTCATATCTCCGGTTCTACTTATTGGAGTTTTGTAGTTTTGGTCTTGTGTTACTCCTACAAATATCATATACTTTTCTAACCAGAGGGTGAGCACAGGTTATCTTTTAGTGTGTATCTAGCTTATCCTGACTAGAATCGTGGCTCCTGCTTGGAGAGGGTGCCTACCTCTGCCAGACAGAAACCCCATTTTAAACAATTTTCTTAACTTCTCTCTCAGTTAATCTCTTTTTATAGTACTTCAGGTGTTTAAAGATGTTGTAATGTTAGAAAAACCTACTATCTAGTGTTATTATAAGAAGTGCTGTTCTTGTTGCTGGATGCACTGGCATGTCATGTGTTAAGTCACAGTGTCAGCTTAAAAGAGTAAATGTTCCCTTGTAAAAGTGGACCTGCAAATTATGTTTTAAAAAAAGAAATTGTTAAATGAGTTATGATCACAGCTCATAGTTTCTCAAAAAGAGTCTACAAAATGTACTGGCAAAAGCAAGCAAGCACAGTTGACAAACCACTTCCGCCACAATCCTAATGAGATTCTTCTGCAGCTAGTCTTTAACAACAAGGTAATTATATAAACAAAAATTGTATTTCAATATATATTATTTTGCTTTTTTGGCATATTGATTTTGCAGTATGTTTCCACCGTACTTCTAAATTCATTTCCCCAGGAAGTGTAATTGAGTTCAATTGTTTAAATTAAATTAATGAGCTGTTTGGTATCAACATATTTGCCACTTTAAGCGTACATTTATTTCTGGATTACATTGCTGGGCATTCTTATCTCTGCTTTATATTTATAAAAGTACATATTGTACATATTGGGTGGTAATAACAAATAAATGTGTGGTATTTAACTTGAGCTGTTATACTGTATTATTGTAAACTGGACGTTAGTTAATCGAAACGTTTACAGTGACTGAATTAAACTTTTTATTGTCTTATAACACCTTTTAAACCATAGCTGTATAAAAAAATGGCAACTTTGGCAGCTTTAATTTTTCATTTCCCCAGGAAGTGTAATTGAGTTCAATTATTTAAATTAAATTAATGAGCTGTTTGGTATCAACATATTTGCCACTTTAAGCGTACATTTATTTCTGCATTACATTGCTGGGCATTCTTATCTCTGCTTTATATTTATAAAAGTACATATTGTACATATTGGGTGGTAATAACAAATAAATGTGTGCTATTTAACTTGAGCTGTTATTCTGTATTATTGTAAACTGGAGGTTAGTTAATCGAAACGTTTACAGTGACTGAATTAAACTTTTTATTGTCGTATAACACCTTTTAAACCATAGCAGTATGAAAATGGCCACTTGGGCAGCTTTAATTTTTCAGTTTGGCTGAAAGATTATTATTAAGAACAGAATAAATTACAATCTGTCACAGTGTTTCTTTGACATTTACCACTTCACATTGCAGTTATCAAGACATCTCAGCCATATGTTAGGTAGAAATGTAGGTTGTAATCTCCTGATCCCAATCTCTGTACCCCCAAAACCTACGTTTTTCTAAGTTTCTATCATAATGTGAACATGGCCCTTTGGGCTAGATTGTTCAGTTTGTATAGGTTCTTGAAAACATTTCGTCATAGATTTGCACAACATTGCTTCCTACAAAAAAGTCAAATCCTTTCTCGGATATGGGATCCACCGATAAGGATATGAGCCGATATTCCAGCCAACTGGCGTGGGTCCAAGACGCCAGGTCGGGTTGAGATTTCATCCTAAATATTTTATAGATTTTATAGATTTGGGAGCCCATTGAAAAGCGTATGGGATTGCAAGGTGGGGAGATCAGTGTTGGCGATTGTCAGGTTTCTGTGCTTGTGATTTGGCAATATTTTTCTTTAAGCCAGAACCTTGTATAAAGGCAGTGAGTGCTGCCACTAGAGCAGGAAGGGAAGATTCAGGTCGGGTGAGCGCCAGCAAGAGTCCATCTGCAAATAGGGAAGGGAATACCCATAATATCCTTCACCTGACAAATACGGATCCCAAGGGGCTCGACAGCAAGGGCGAAGAGTAAGGGTGAGAGTGGGCAACCCTGTCTAGTTCCTCTTTCTAGGTGGATCGGCTGTGAAGATTGCCCATTGATGCAAATAGTGGCCATGGGTGCAGCATAAGCCACCATGATTTTGGATACCAGTCCAGGTCCTAACCCAATTTTGCTAAGGCTTACTAGGAGAAAGGCCCAGTCAACCCGATCAATGGCTTTCTCTGCATCCAGTGAGGGAAGGCAAGCAAGGATGTTGTGACGGGGGCTTGTCAAGTAAATGGGCAAAGGTGACAGATATTATCTGCTCCCTGCCTCTGCTGAATGAATCCTACTTGATTGGGTCAATGAGACCAGTCTATTCGCGAGGATCTTGGTATAAATCTTAGTGCCTGGGTTGTGGAGGTCAATAGGGCCATAAGAGGCACTTATGGTAGGATCTTGGGTATAAGCACAATCTCCGCTGTCACCATGGTGGGTGTTAGTCCTGTGTCTGCAGAGAAAGAGTTGAATAGGGCCTGCAAATATTCCTGGAGTTTGGGAAGATATTCACAATAGAACATCACAGGGAGGCAATCGGGTCCCGGTGTTTTACCCACCAGTAATTTCCTGAGGACTCTGTGTAGCTCGGCTAAAGTGATGGGAGCATCCAGCAGCTCCAAATGAAACGGGTCTAGGGATTCCCATCGGCAGTGTTCAAGATAAGTGTCTCTTTTTTCTTGGGGCATGATGTCCCCTGCGTGGACTGTTCAGTAGAAGTTGTGGAATGCCTGTTGTTTTGCCTATTCTTTGGTGGCCTATGTTCTGTCACCCAATTTAATTTTAGAGATGTGTGCTCGTGCTGCCCGCTGGCACAATTTGCTCACAAGCAAGGCACCTACCTGTCTCCTTCTTCATAGTATTTCTGCTTTAAGGCCAGCAATGATCGCTAGGCCTTATTCATCTGAAGCGCTCTTAGTTGGCATCTAAGAGTAGCTAGTTGCTGCTTGGTGCGTCTAGATGGGGCTGAGTGATCGAGGCATTCCAGGGCCTTAATGTCCGCCGCGAGGCCAGTCTCAACCAATCTGGCTTCTCGTGCACAGGCGAAGCCTATAGCAGAGATGGTCTCCTGTATTGTTTCTTTAAGCCCATCCCAAAGAGTGTGTCCCGAGATCTCAGGAAGGGAATTGGTATCAAAGTAAGCTAAGATTCCTTTTTGAATTTCAGTGACACGGTCCCCGAGCAAGTGGGGTGGTGGGCACCAGTGGGGACAATTAGACGCAGCAGGCCCCACCCTGACCAGGGTAATCCCTAAGTGGGCACAATGCCGTTAGAAATATTTGAGATGCGGGCAGACTCTAGGTTTCACAGCAGTGTAGGGGTGAGGAAGTAATAATCAATGCAAGAGTAGGAGGATAGAACGTGCGAGTAAAAGTAATAGTCCTGGACCCCTGTGTTACTGTATCTCCAGGAATCCACTAGACCCAAGTCCATCGCTCCCATCCCCTGATAGGCTGCAGCACTGTGGTCCAGTTCAGGGTCCCACGCTAAACTAAAGTCACCCCCCACGACCATGTCTCCACAAACCTGTGCCAAATGTTCCGGTAAGACAGCTCTGAGGTATACATCTTGGGCTTGTTTAGAAGTGTAAATGTGCAGGAGTGTGAGGGGTCGGGGATCTCATTGAATGGTGAGTTTCAAAAATCAGCCTTTATCGTCACATACAAGTTTTAGTATCTTGGAGCAGAAAGAGGACTTACACAGTTTATTGACTCCAGGGGTCTTAGTTGCGGCATATGCCCAATAGCTAATGGGGTGTTTAGGGTGGGACATGCGCGGAATGTGTCAGAGGAGTAGGTTGGTCTCCTAAAGTAACATGGCATTGGGGTCTTGCATAAGAAGGCAGCGCCATACCTGACACCGTTTGTTAGGTGCATTTAAAGATAATGGCGCTTGTGCTACAGGAAGCAGGTTGGCGGTACAAAAGAAGGATCACCCAGGGAGGGTGAGAGGGGCAGCCCCCTGCAAATGGCTAAGTCCCCAGCACACACAGCAGGGGCTGCCAAAATCCACAGAGGAGCACCTCGCCCAGGGGCTTCAAGATGCGGGCAGGCCTGTATCTGCTTTCCAGACTGGAGATAGATTTTCCGTCCCCGGGTGCACCGACCGTCAACAGATCCTGACAGCCAGTCTCAAGGGGCCATATTAGCAAGGACTTGCGATAATCATCGCAAAGCACGCTTAGCGCTGTACGTTTTGTCGCCCGCTATCGCTGGTTTAGATCGCGGAGATAACGCGTTATTATCAACGATCATCTCCAAGGCGATAATAAACCAGCGATAGCGGCGATTCTCCATCAATAACGCAGGAATACCAGCGATGAATTCCCATCGCTAAGGAAAAGGTCGCTAATAGGCAGGTGAGGATTCAGCCTTAGAATCCACCTCCCATAGGAAACAATGGCTAAGTCAGGATTTTAGCAGGTGTTAAAATACAGCGATAATTGCAGTTAGCGCAAGTTTTTTTATCGCTTTGCGGGCATTGCTAATAGGGAGAAGTTGTGTTAGTGACTTCTTCCTATTACTTTTAGTGAGGAACGCCGACTTTGCATGTCATTAGCGATAAATATCGCTGACATGCAAAGCGGTAAAAAAATGGCCCCTATCGCCATTAAGCTGTCACTAACAGTTGTTGCTAATAGAGCGATAAAAATATTGCCGCTTTATCAGCAAAAAGTGCCGCTAAAGCGGTGATACTGCCCTTGTTAATATGGCCCAAAAAGTGTTCCAGATGTGCGACATCAGACTGCAGATTTGGCTTGACCCCAGTGCCAGAAAGTTTCTTAGGTGGCAAGGGGCTGGGGGCAGAGCAGAGAGACGCGATTCCTTCCCTTGCCTGTTAGACCACCCCCAGTTTTTTTTTGTTTTCAATCATGCAGGTTAGACGCTTATATTTATGCACACGCTGGTTTTTCAAGGAGGTGACTTTAGGCAAGGGCAGCTTGCTGGTGTTTTATTTTCCTCATTAATTTTGTTAAACTACCAAGATTTTAGTGCACCCACGTTTTATCAGGGACAGTGATTTTTAATCAAATCATGCAATATCAATATTATGTCTGGTCTCAAAAAACATTGTAGGTAGATTTAACAAATACAAATCCAACTCAGAAAAAGAATGTAAAAGAATAACACAGACACACACACCCACATACACACAATCACAGTGTATGCGCAGGTTATTACTAAACTGGGCCAAGTTTGCAATTTTGGAGCAAAGCTGTTTAAAGCAAAATGCATCTAAATGTAAAATGTTGCAACATGCTGATGTACAGCATGTGACTCATACGTTAAGCCCAAACATAGTGCACAGGGCTCCCGAAAGGTGCCCCAAAACTATGTCGCAAAGGCACAAAGGGAGAAGAGCAGTATCAACATAAGTATAACACTTTATCATATGCACACATACATACACATTCTTATAAACTCAAATTGAGTTAATTGAAAAGCTTGTTGCCTGTGTGTGACACACCTCATAAAAACCTCATAAAAACGCAAGACTGAAAAGGGAGCACTTTGGCTTGCTCTTTGAGCCTGAATCAGAAACACTAAAATGGCAGAGGAAGCCACTTTAAAGGCACTGAAGATGAAGCAGGCATCCTTGAGTTACACAACATGTGTTCTAGAAGTATTTCCATGAGCAGGTGGGTGGTAAAGCTAGAGAATTGATTGTTGTAGAGGTCTTCATCATAGATAGCATCACAAAAACTCTGTGAGGTTAAGAAGAAGTGGGATGGTCTCAAAAGAAGATTGAGGGAGAGGCCAGAAAGGATATTTTCTGCACAATAATCACATATAACCAAGAGAGACTGCTACAAACTTAGACCATTTCAAATGAGCATATTAGAAAACGAATGTTCATTCATGCTATCCTTGGCATCAGTAGCGGCTCCTGGAGGGAGTGCTGCAGGTGGTGAGTGGGGCGGGGGAGGGGCAGGGTGGGTATTAGTAAACTCCGGCATACTGCCGAACGAAGGTAAATACATAAATAAATAAATAAAACAAATTACATTGTGCACGCTGCAACGCCAAATGGTGATGCAGCGTGGGAAATGTAATTCATTTTATTTATTTATTTATGTATTTACCTCAGTTCGGCCGCATGCCGGAGTTTACTACCCCCCACCCTGCCCCTCCCCCACCCCGCCACACTTCCCGCAGCACACCCTCCAGGAGCCGCTACTGCTTGGCATAGCACTGCAGAAAAGGGCCTGTAAGAACTTTGGTTGCTAACTGAGAGGGGTAAAAGCCTCACTCAAATATTAAACACAATTCTTGTCAGGGCGAACCACACAAGTAACTAAATTAACCTGTGCTTAACCCTCTGGTAACTTGGTGCAAAGCAGTCAGGTTTAAGTTAGAGTCAATTTGTAAAGTATTCATGCAGTACACAAACGGTAATAAAGTGAACACACAATACTGGAAACATTCCAAATTAATTTAAAAATACAGACTTAATGTTAATATATAAAATGTCACCAAAGCAAACCCATTTCATTCAATAAAACAGGAGATATTAACTTTGTAAAGATTCTGGGTAAAAATAGCACCAAGAAGCACAACGCCCTCATGGTTGTTTCGTTGCTCTGGACCGGCATAAGGTCACAAGTCCAGGCTGACCATAATGGAGCGCAGGTTGTCTACAGGGACCAGGTTTGTCCTGCTGAAGAGTTACCTTCCAAAGTCCAGCAAAGAGAGTTCCGTTCACACAGGAGGCGTCTACAAGGAAGAGGCTTTCATCATGAAGAGTAGGTTTGAGTGTTGAGGACTGTCGTTGCTGTAGCATGAAGATCTGGTCATCCCTGAAGCTTCGTGTTGGTTTACAGTCATGGACGGTCACTGTCGACATATAGTGCAGGTTTCCCGTGGCTTTTAAAAAATTGTAACTTAAAATCCGTCTTAACCACTAAAGAGGAGTTTAAATTTCAATTAATTTGAGTATAAACATACTTATTCCATCTGCTCCCAATCTGATGAATCACTTTATTACGTTTAATAGTGTAACGTAATGTTAGGTTATGAAAAAGATGGGCCTTACAACAGTAAAAAACAACTTAAGGAATTTTTCACTACCAGAACATATAAAACTTACACACGTGTCCTACTTTTTAAATTCAATGTACCCTACCCAATGAAACTTTAGGATCTACATTAGGGCTGACTCATCAGAATTAAAAATGAAATTTTAGGCCTGGCAAAAGGTTTATTTTGCCGGTTTGAAATTGCAGTTTAAAACTGCATTACTCGCTGCAGTGGCAGGCCTGAGATGTTTTGAAAGGCTACTTTAGTGGGTGACACAATGAGTTCTGCAAACCCACTGGTAGCATTTATCTTACTGGCCTTGGGTACAGATAGTATACTCTGCTAGAGACTTACAAGTAAATTCAATGTGACAATTAGGTGTAGGTCAGTTTTACCATTTTTTAGAGAGAGACTTCAAGCACTATAGCACTGGTTTGCAGGGGTAAAATGCACAGAGTCATAATGGCAACAAAATCGATTTCAGCAAAGAAAGAGCGTAAAGGCAAACTATTTGGGGGAATACCATGCCAAGGATGTCAGGTCCAACGGGGCCACAACATGTTACAAAAAGAGATAGTAAGAGATATATATATATAAATTCACTGAAAAAACCATAGGTTTCACACATGTTATAGTTAGCTGGACATTTCACTCGTAAAAAAACCAATGAAATTTGCCCGTTATAGTTAGTTCAGCTAACTATAACTCGCGCACCCGCAATCCACTGCTGATGACGTCACATATTACATCACTCATGACATGGTCAGTGACATCACTCATGACATCACTGATGACATCTCAAATGACATCACTGATGACATCACTGATGACATCATCCATTGAGTATGTGTTTCTGAACAATTTTAATATGTTTAATATATATAGGGAAAGGCTTGTTGAAGAATGAGTGGGTGTACAAGTTTGTAAATGGATGATTTTCTGTGGTGCGTAACTGACTCTATAAGTGAGTCATTAAATGTATCTTACTGCAGACTAGTGACTAAACTGTGTAAATGTTTGTATGTGTCTGTATGTTGGTGTATAAGTGGCGGCATGGTTTTGTGAATACCTATATAAGTGTCTATATGAGTTATTGATTGCTTGTCTCAGTATCTGTATGGGTTCCTGAGTGTTTGTGTGGGTAGGGTGTGTGTGACTATGCATAGATGTGTTAGTGGGTGATTCTATGGGTGCATGGTTTTAAGAGTGCATCTGTGATGGACTGTATGGTTGAGTGAGTGTATGTATGGGTGTGTTAGGGATTGAATGTATATCTCAGTGGTACATTTGTGACTAACTACATATGTGAAAGGCAGTATATATGCGTGTAAGAGTATATAAGTGGGTAGATGTGAGAGTGTGTGATTGTGAGAATGACTGTATGGATGAGTGTGTGCTTGTATCAATGATTCTATAAGAGCGTAAGAATGTGATACTATTTTTATGAGTAAGTGAACTTGAGTGTGTATAACCGCATAGGTGAGTAAATGGGAGTGTGATTATTTGCATGACTGAGTAAGTGTGAGAGTACCTCTATGGATGATTGGTAGTGTGTGAGTGTCTATATAGGTGTATAAATGCATATGATAGTTTTGTATGGAGTGACTGTAAGTATGAGTGACTGTACAGGTGAATGAGTGGAGGTGTATGTAGACATAAGAGTTAATAATTGGATATGTAGTTATTGGTATTGCAGTATGTATGGTTTTGAGAATGGAACTCTTAAATTTTGAGTCGGTGAATCAAAGGTTATATTAGGGTGTGAGAAGATGTGGTAATTTATCACATGGATGACGACATCAGTGATGTCATCAGTGATGTCATTTGAGATGTCATCAGTGATGTCATCAGTGATGTCACTGACCATGTCATGAGTGATGTAATATGTGACGTCATCAGCAGTGGATTGCGGGCGCACGAGTTATAGTTAGCTGAACTAACTATAACGGGAGAATTTCATTGGTTTTTTACGAGTGAAATGTCCAGCTAACTATAACATGTGTGAAACCTATGGTTTTTTCAGTGAATTTGCAAGGTTTTTTAAATGCTAATTCCTAACTATAACGTGTGTGAAACCTATGGTTTTTTCAGTGCATTTGCAAGGTTTTTTAAATGCTAATTCCTAACTATAACGTGTGTGAAACCTATGGTTTTTTAAGTGAATTTGCAATGTTTTTTAAATGCTAATTTATTAATGTATTATTATATTTTTTAAATATTTATTTTACAATAAGCTACCTATATATATAGTTATAGATTAACTGTATCCTGTAATATGGAATGGCTAAGTTTTTTTTATTTTTTTATTTGGATAGAGTTGAACAGCATAGTTAATATCTTCTATAAACTTATAAACACTTTAAAAAATGTTAAGGGTTTTTATATATATATGCATATATATATATATTCACTGAAAAAACCATAGGTTTCAGGGGCGTTATAGTTAGCTGGACTTTTCACTCGTACAAAACCATTGAAATTCCCCCGTTATAGTTAGTTCAGCTAACTATAACTCGCGCGCCTGCAATGCACTCCTGATGACGTCACATATTACATCACTCATGACATGGTCAGTGACATCACTCATGACATCACTGATGACATCTCAAATGACATCACTGATGACATCATCCAGTGAATGTGTGTTTTTCTGAAAATTACATATGTTTTATATATGTATATCTCAAGGTCGATGGAAGAATAAATGGGTATATAAGTGTCTAAATGGATGATTTGTTTTTGAAAAATTGATTGTATAACTGACTGATTAAGTGTATCTTAGTGAATACATGGCTTAGTGAGTAATGTTTAAATGTGTAATATCTGTATCCGTCTCTCACTTTGTGTATAAGTGGCTGCATAGGTTGTGAGTAGCTACATGAGTGTCTATATAGGTTATTAGTTGGTTTTTTGAGTATCAGTATGAGTGTCTGAGTGTCTGTATGGTTCGGTGGGGGGTATTACGTAGTGCATAGGTGCATGAATGAGTGACTCACTGTTTGTATGTGTTGAAGACAGCATGTGTGCAGGACTGTATGGGTGGATGAGTGTGTGCATGGGTGTGTTAGTGAGTGATAGACTGTCTCAATAGTGTCTTTATGAGTAACTACATATGTTTTAAACTAGTATATGTGACTATTGGTGTATATAAGTGAGTATATGTGAGAGTGAGAGATTGAAAGAGTTCCTGTATGAATAAGTATGTGTTTCTATAAGTGATTGTTTAAAAGACTAAGTATGTGTAAGTTTCTGTAGAAGTAAGTGTGGTGGTGTGTGTATAACTGTATATGCAAGTAAATGGAGGTTTGATTCTTTATTAGCATGAGTGACTATGTGTGTGAGTAACTCTATGGATGAGTGGCGTTGTGTAACAGGATGTATAGGTGTGTGAGTACATATGATGAGTGAGTACATGTATGAGTGACTGTATAGGACTGTTGGTGAATGAGTGGATGTGTATGTGGATCTTAGAATTACTGAATAGGTTGTTGTAACTGGTATTGGTATGTCCATTGTTTTGGACATTGTAGTTTCTATTTTTGAATGTGTGTATGAAAGGTTATATTAAGGGAAGAGGAGGTCTGCCACTCTATCACAAGGATGATGTCATCAGTGATGTCATTAGTGATGTCATTAGGGATGTCATTTGAGATGTCATCAGTGATGTCATGAGTGATGTCACTGACCATGTCATGAGTGATGTAATATGTGACATCATCAGCAGTGCATTACGGGCGTGCGAGTTATAGTTAGCTGAACTAACTATAACGGGAGAATTTCGATGGTTTTGTACGAATGAAAAGTCCAGCTAACTATAACGCCCCTGAAACCTATGGTTTTTTCAGTGAATTTCTAAGGTTTTTTAAATGCTAATTCCTAACTATAACGTGCCTGAAACCTATGGTTTTTTCAGTGAATTTCAAAGGTTTTTTAAATGCTAATTTCTGACTATGCCTACAGAGATAGGACATGTGAAGAAAGAAGAAAAAACGCACAGAAAGAAAAAAAAGAAATGCAGAAAGAAGCAACAGAAGTCCTCAAAGACGAAGAAAAGTGCAGGAAGAAGGATAACGTGCAGAAAGAACAAACAGAAGAGCAGAAAGAAGCCTTGTTGCAAAATCATCCTGTACCCTCAACTTTTTCAGACGGATACTGGTGGTAACTGAGTCTGACTAACCAGTCCCCAGCCAGTGCTATGTTAAAAGACACTCAGAATACAGTGAAAACACCTACATACACTAGGAAACACTATGCGTTGGGGTCCCCCTGTGATCAGCATGACCTCCTCTGTAAGCCCCTAGTATATAATAGGGCAGGGGATTAAAACTACCTCATAAAACGCGCCACAGGGCATGTTTGCACACGTCACCTCAGGCCCCGTCTCCTCACTTCCCCACTGTGTAAACACACCCTGTGGCCGTTTTAAGTTGGGAGATTAAGTCCCCTTGAATCCTGAGGGTCCCTAGGGTCCAACTAGACCACTAGGTACCTCCAGTAAGCGCCACAGAGCTGCGTTGCAGAGAGATGTAAAAAGGGGCACGGCCTAGACCACCTCTCTGCAACGCAGCGGAGTGGTGCTTACTGGAAGCACCTGGTGGGCTAGTTGGCCCCCAGGGTCCCTCAGGATTGAAGGGGAATTATTTCCCCAACTTAAAACGCGCCACAGGGCTTGTTTGCACACGTTAACTCAGGCCCCGTCCCCTCCCTTCAGCACTGTGTAAACACGCCCTGTGGCCATTTTTAGTTGGGAGATTAAGTTCATTTGAATCCTGAGGGTCCCTAGGGTCCAACTAGCCCACTAGGTACCTCCAGTATGCGCCACAGAGCTGCGTTGCAGAGAGGTGTAAAAAGTGGCACGGCCTGGACCACCTCTCTGCAACGCAGCTCAGTGGCGCTTACTGGAAGCACCTGGTGGGCTAGTTAGCCCCCAGGGGCCCTCAGGATTGAAGGGGAATTATTTCCCCAACTTAAAACGCGCCACAGGGCTTGTTTGCACATGTTAACTCAGGCCCTGTCCCCTCCCTTCACCACTGTGTAAACACACCCTGTGGCCGTTTTTTTGTTGGGAGAGTAAGTTAATTTGAATCCTGAGGATCCCTAGGGTCCAACTAGCCCACTAGGTACCTCCAGTATGCGCCACAGAGCTGCGTTGCAGAGAGGTGTAAAAAGTGGCACGGCCTGGACCACCTCTCTGCAACGCAGCTCAGTGGCGCTTACTGGAAGCACCTGGTGGGCTAGTTAGCCCCCAGGGGCCCTCAGGATTGAAGGGGAATTATTTCCCCAACTTAAAACGCGTCACAGGGCGTGTTTGCACACGTCACCTCAGGCCCCGTCCCCTACCTTCCCCACAGTGTAAACATGCCCTCAGGCCGTTTTTTAAGTTGGGAGATTAAGTCCCCTTGAATCATGAGGATCCCTAGGGGCAAAATAGCCCACTAGGTGCGTCCAGTAAGCGCCATTGCAGAGAGGTGTAAAAAGGGGCACGGCCTGCACCACCTCTCTGCAACGCAGAGCAGTGGCACTTACTGGAAGCACCTGGTGGGCTAGTTGGCCCCCAGGGTCCCTCAGGATTGAAAGGGAATTATTTCCCCAACTTAAAAGGCGCCACAGGGCGTGTTTGCACACGTCACCTCAGGCCCCGTCCCCTCCCTTCACCACTGTGTAAACGCGCCCTGGGGCCGTTCTAAGTTGAGAGATTAAGTCCCCTTGAATCCTAAGGGTCCCTAGGGTCAAACTATCCCACTAGGTACCTCCAGTAAGCGCCACAGAGCTGCGTTGCATAGAGGTGTAAAAAGGGGCGTGGCCTCAGAACACCTGTCTGCAACGCAGCTCCCTGGCGCACACTGGAGATACCTGTTGGGCTAGTTGGCCCTCAGGGACCCTCAGTATTGAGGGGGAATTAATTCCCCAACTTACAACTGGCCAGGGGGCGCGTTTGCAGAGTGCTGCAAGGAGGGGGCGTGGCCTCCAGCGCAATGCCGGTCTTTTATTTATTTTATTTTTTTAAGAAGGAGGGCTGTGTGGCCCCCCTTCTTTTTCTAATTAACTGGCCCTGGGGACCCCATCCCCCAGGGCCTGCACCCTAATTTTTTTTGTTGAAAAAAATAAATTTGGCCCTCCCAAGGCCTTAATCGGCCCCAGGGACCCCAACCCCCGGGTCATGGCCTTTTTTTAATTTAAATTCTTTAGGAGGGGGCTGCGTTGCCCCCCTCCTCAGGCCACTTTGGGCTCCGGGGACCCCATCCCCCGGGGCCGGCCTTTGTTTTTTATTATTTTAAAAATATATATATTTATAGAAACACCTAGGACATGCTGGACAAACCGTATGTACCGATCACCATGACGATTTGCGTGATATTCATTAAAAGGCGACTATGCATAGAATGAATCCACATGGAATGTATTTACACAGCTAGTGAAGCTCTGACGTGTCTGATGCCCTACCGTGCCTAATCCCGGCACCCCCGCCGGTGGGTACTCTCCAAGTAGACACCTTTGTCGTTTATTTATACAAACATGGGTAGCTATTGACGGCACATTTAATATACACGCACACCAAGCCATTCAAAGGGGATTCAACAAAAATTCGACCAAACTATGCAAGAAACCCCCCTCACGGTTAATAAAAAACACATCCACCGCCGGATGTGTAATACTTTTTATTTTACTCTCTGGAAAGGAGACGAACCTCACTTGAGAGTCACAGCATGCTCCTGGCTGAGCCCAATGCTGTATTACACCCACCAGTGCCCGCGGATTGCCTCACACCTCTGTGTTGTATTCCACCAGCTAGTGCGTATGCTATGACACTCTCTAGCCCATGTGCACTGTAACACCACCCCGTGAATATGTCATGCCACACTTGCCTTCGCACGGGTTATATTGCCCCATCTAACGTGCCTTCCTCGATGTGTATGTTATAACGCACAGCGCTATGCCATACATATTACAATCTGGGATCCATAGCTTTGTCACCGTGCATATGCAACGTTACACTCCCCAGCACATATTTTATATTACAACTTTAGAGACTAGTTATGTTACACAACACTGCCCTGTGCATATTACACTCCAAGGCGCATATCGCATAGCACGCGCTAGTGCCTGTGCTATCTCGCGCTCTCCAATGAATCTGTCATTGCGCACAATGTATTGCATATTATATTTCACGCCCCGGTTCATCTTATATCACACTTTTTGGTGCATAGTTTATACCATATACTACATCTAGTTTTCATTTTCAATCGTGCTCTCAGGACTATGTTCTATATAACACTGCGTCCACCTACCCTTTTCACGGGCATTACATTTTGCGATGGGGGTGGAGGGTCAGGGGGTGTTTTTGCCAAGTGAGCCCAGAGTCACAGTCACAAACGTCCTCTTCTTCCTGACTAAAAGTGAGATTATGCTGCATACTTGTTCATATTTTAAGTAGTTCGCACAGACACACATTTTAAAAACAATAAAGTTCCTAAAACCCACCTTCTCTGAACAGTTAGCTTGCTGCCCCATCCACCTCCTCCCTATCCTCTGTTGTCTGAATCCCTGGACTAGCCTCCTCCCTCCTGCCATGCATGGTCTGATGTGCTGCTACTGCCCTCCATTTAGCATGATGTACCAGTCCACTCCTCCTGCCCTCCATTGCCCAATTCGATGGCCCATCATTGACCTCCTGCTTAGCCTCTGTGCTTAGCTTACTGCCCCTATTCTCCTTCCCCCTGCCCTCCGATGTCTTTGTGCATGCCCCTGCTCCATCCTTTTTGCCCACTATGTTCCATGGACCTGCCACTCCTATCTACTCTGAGTGTTCTGTTGAGCTACCACTCCCCTCCCACCTGCCTAGCATTGTCAGATGACTGTAACCTGTCCCTGCCACCTCCACCCTGCCTGTACACATGCCATGCCCCTATCCCCTTCCTCCTGTCCTCCATGCTCCATTTTACTGCCACACCCTTATGCCCTCCCTGATCTGTTGTGCTGCAACTGCTCCTCCTGCCTGCCCCGCGCGGTCTGTTGTGAGGCCCCTTCCCCTGAACTCTCTTGTCTGTGCCCAGGTCCTGACCCTCCCTTCTTTCCTCCATGGTCCTTTGTGCATGCCCCTGAACCCTCCTTCTTGCCCATCATAGCCATTGTGCTGCCACTAACCCTTCCGCTTGCCATGCATGGTCTTCTGTGCTGCCATGGCCCCTCCCACCTTCCCTGTGTGGTCAGCTAGCTGCCCCTGACCCCCTCCCACCTTCCCTCCATGGTCTGTGTGTATGCCACCATAGTTTCATTGTTGCTCTCCATGGTGTGTCTTGTTTCTAGTGCCCATCCTGCCTGACCTCCATGGTCATCTTGCTGCTCCTGCCCTGCCACCTTGCCCCCAGCCCTCTGTTTCCATGTGCAGACCCCCTATTCCCACCCTCCTGGCTTGTCTGTTCCATTGTAATGCCCCTGATCTGTCCCTCCTGCCCTTTATGGTCTGTTATGCTGCAGCTTTCTCTCCTGTCTGTCCATTATGGTCAGCTAGCTACCATTGCCTCTTTCCCATCTGTTCTCTGTTGTCCATGTGCATGGTCCTGTCCCCTCCCTATTGCTTTCTATGGATTGTTGTGCTGCACTCCCGTCCCACATGCGCTGTGTGGTGTATTGCGCTGCTCCAAACCCTGACGCCTGCCCTGTAGGGTCAGTTTGGTGCACCTCTCCATGTCCCTCCTGTCCTCTGTTATCCGAGTCCATGTCCCTACCCCAATTCCTCCTGCCTACCATGATTCAATGTACCATACTTGCGAACATTTTGAACTTGGTAAGAGGGAGATTTTGAAAAAAAACTGGGGTATTGATTTTCCCCTTTGAGTTACATTGAAAAAGAGGAGATTGTAGACAGGAGACAGATCAAATAAAGCCCATTTGAGCTTAAAAACATTGGACGTTTCCTGGCTGAAATGGGTCTGTTGGCATGTATGGTTGTACTACCACTGCCTCTTCCTTCTGCCCACAATGGTCAATTATATTGCCACAGCCTCTCTTGCCAGTCCTGTATTGTTGGTTTGTTGCCCCTGCCCCCCTTTCCACTGCCCTCCATAGTCTGTTGTGCTGCCACTGCCCTTCCTGCCTGCCCAGTGTGGTCAAATTGTTGCCTCTGCACTCTCCTACCTGCCTTCAATTTTCAGAGTCCGTGCCCCTGGCCTCTGCCTCTCAACAGTATCCCAATAAACAACTAGATTGCTAACATTCTATATTTATTACAAAAGTGTGGAACGCCTGACGTCATCTTGATGTAATCAAAACTGTAATACCTAGAGAATTTCCTTTAGAAATTACATATATGAGAGGGTCTTATTTGCATCAAAATTATGGTTAGTGCTCTAAAAAACTAAAATGAGGACATATTTTCTGAGTTTTCAAATAGCGACAAAGAACTTTTAAATTATTTGTAATCTTTATGTTTTTTTATCCAGTTGACCACTTGATTAAATGTTGCACCTTGGCGAGAGGATGTGGTGTTACTTCCAGAGCTGCAGACTTTGCAACTGGGGAACCAGCTTGGAGTTTCTGCTTCAGCTCAACATTCTGTGATTGTGGTCAAATCACTTAATCTCCCCATGTCTACATCTAAAATGAATTTGATCTTGTGTGATGTAACCAATGCTCATGTAAAGCATTCCAATACCTGACAAGTCTGCACTATATAAAACTGCAAATACACAAAAAATAAGTTTTTTGCACACTTCTGCCATAAATTGCCATAAATTCTGAATGTTAGCACTCTAGTTGCTCATTAGATCACTGTAGTAAAGCTACTGCTCACCAGGGAAGTCTGCTGCTGGTATTCAAAGTGCATGTTTCAGTCTGCATGTCAGAATTTTTTTATGAAATAGAAGAAGATTTGAGAAGTCACTCAAAATGTGCCCTATTTTTTCCTTCTGCAGCACTAATCATACTTTCTATGGCACAATGAACCCCCTCATTTTGTTCCTTTTTAAAAAATGTTAAGAGTTACCACTTTATTCCAATCAAGATGGCTTCAGGTGTGCCATACGTTTGTCATAAGTAGGACTGTTAGCGCTCCAGTTGTTCTTAAGAACACTCTGGGACATTCTGTCATTGGGCTATACTTGGGCTATATCTGGGTGGTATTTTTGCTACATTTGGGATCTTTTGTCTCTGGTGGGTATCTTGGGAGACTTATTTGTTATGAAGTGTCCTAATTTCCTCATTTACGACAATCTCCTCAGTAGGAAATACTTTCAGTTTTTTACTTTGATTCCATCAAGAAGGTATTCAGATATGTCACACATTTGCCATAAATTCTGAATGTTAGCACTCTAGTTGCTCATTAGATCACTGTAGTAAAGCTACTGCTCACTACGGAAGTCTGCTGCTGGTATTAAAAGTGCATGTTTCAGTCTTCATATCAGAATTTGTTTATGAAATAGAAGAGGATTTGAGAAGTCAAAATGTGCCCTAATATCTCTTTCTGCAGAACTAATCATAATTTCTATGGCAAAATGAACCCCCTCATTTTGTTCCTTTGTAAATTAAATGTTTTAAGTGTTACCACTTTATTCCAATCAAGATGGCTTCAGGTGTGCCATACTTTTGTCATAAGTAAGACTGTTAGCGCTCTAGTTGTTCGTTAGAACACTCTGGGACATTCTGTCATTGGGCTATACTTGGGCTACATCTGGGTGATATTTGGGCTACATTTGGGCTCTTTTGTCTCTGGTGGCCATCTTGGGAGATTTATTTGTTATGAAGTTTCCTAATTTCCTCGTTTACTGCAGTCTCCTCAGTAGGAAATACTTTCAGTTTTTTACTTGGTTCCATCAAGAAGGCATTCAGATGTGTCACACATTTGCCATAAATTCTGAATGTTAGCACTCTAGTTGCTCATTAGATCACTCTAGTAAAGCTACTGCTCACCAGGGAAGTCTGCTGCTGGTATTCAAAGTGCATGTTTCAGTCTGTATGTCAGAATTTTTTTATGACATAGAAGAGGATTTGAGAAGTCAAAATGTGCCCTAATTTTTCTTTCTGCAGCACTAATCATAATTTCTATGGCAAAATGAATCCCCTCATTGTGTTCCTTTGTAAATTAAATGTTTTGAGTGTTACCACTTTATTCCATTCAAGATGGCTTCAGGTGTGCCATACTTTTGTCATAAGTAAGACTGTTAGTGCTCTAGTTGTTCGTTAGAACACTCTGGGACATTCTGTCATTGGGCTATACTTGGGCTACATCTGGGTGATATTTGGGCTACATTTGGGCTCTTTTGTCTCGGGTGGCCATTTTGGGAGACTTATTTGTTATGATGTTTCCTAATTTCCTCATTTACTACAGTCTCCTCAGTAGGAAATGCTTTCAGTTTTTTACTTTGATTCCATCAAGAAGGCATTCAGATGTGTCACAAATTTGCCATAAACTCAGAATGTTAGCACTCTAGTTGCTTATTAGATCACTGTAGTAAAGCTACTGCTCACCAGGGAAGTCTGCTGCTGGTATTGATAGTGCATGTTTCAGTCTGCATGTCAGAATTTTTTAATGAAATAGAAGAGGATTTGAGAAGTCACTCAAAATGTGCCCTCATTTTTCTTTCTGCAGCACTAATCATACTTTCTATGGCAAAATGAACCCCCTCATTTTGTTCCTTTTTAAATTAAATGTTTTAAGAATTACCACTTTATTCCAACCAAGATGGCTTCAGGTGTGCCATACGTTTGTCATAAGTAGGACTGTTAGCGCTCTAGTTGTTCTTTAGAACACTCTGGGAAGCTGCAGTAGAACACAAAGGAATCAACTGACAGTCTCTGCCCTTGTTGGATGTACATGTTTTACTGAGAATGTCAGACTTCATTCTCACATGACTGAGAAAGATAATGTAAATTTACAGAAAATATGCTCTCAGTTAGCTTACAGATCACCTTCCAAACCTCTGTGGGAAAAGCATGAGAAAATAGTTTTCTCTCAAACATGATTCATGATATCACAGCAGAAGGCTTTTTCACATGGTAAAATCCCCTTAGAACACACCACAATTCCTAAAATGAGTATGGTACCATCAACAAATGATTTATAATGTAACTAAAGTCTTAAAACCTTCTATTAACTGCAATGCTTTTTAATGAGGTGCTATCATGTATATTGGTCCCAAGATGGCTGCCAACACTTCTTGGATGAAGTGCTGACAGCCAATCAGATCTCACGATGAGATGTGTGGTTAGGCTCCGCCCAGATATATATGTGATTTTACTTTTGATTTTCTCAGGAACTACTGAATGGATTTCCACCATTTAAGCAAAAGGCACATGCCTGACCTGAGGACTACCTCTCTGCCAAATTTCAAGTAATTCTGTTCAGCCGTTCGGGCTGTACCTTCGCTAAAGGTCCTATGGGAAAATGCATGGGGAAAACGCGTTTTGGGACCCCCCTTTTTTCTCAGCCCCCGCTTGACGAATCACCCCGAGACTTTCAGGGTAGGAGCTGAGCAGAGCGCCCCATTAGTTTTGAACATTTCACGAAGATAAGTCAACCGGCGCCAAAGTTATTCAAAATAGAATTTTCAGATTTCCTATGGGAACTCGGTCCTAACTATAACTATCTACTGGCGACCGCCAGTAGATAATATATATATATATATATATAGAGAGAGAGACAATGAGAGAGATAGTGTGTGTATGTGCGTGCATGCATGCATGCGTGTGTACATGCGGGTGTGCATGCGTGTGTGTGCATGACTATAACCTACAGGTTGGAAGTTCGATTCATAATAACGTAGCTGAAGCAGTGAATATACCTGCTGCAGCAATCAGTATGCACACAATAATTCGATCAAAGTAGGGTGAGTGGGCCAATTGACCTCTGTTAGAAATGGGGGTGTCTAGTTGGCAGAGGTAGGTACATTTGTCCAAATAGGGTCCTTTGCTTGTAATCAGGGTAAGGGGGATGCACTTCTGAAATAACCCCTGCTCACCCCCTTGGTAGCTTGGCACAAGAAGACAGGCTTATCTCAGAGGCAGTGTGTTAAGCATTTGTGAACACACACAGTAATACAGTGAAAACACTACAAATGGACATCACACCATTTTAGGAAAATAGTAATTCTTTATCTAAAACAACAAGACCAAATACAATAAAAATCCAACATATAATACTCTTGAAAAATAGTACTTGTACAAAATAACCTTTAAATTGCAGGAAAATCAATAAAACACAGTGCTTCTGACTCGGTAGCTCCTCCTGGGGCTATTGCAATACTGAATACGACAGAGTCTAACAATTCCAGCTGACCGCGTTGATACAGGCCGGTTAAAGCGGCAACAGACTCAGACACAGTACCTTTCTTGTTGCGACCAACACGTCAGTGCGAGCCGGTCAGGGCAAACATCGTGGTCGTGTTGTGAAGCGGAGCGCTGTGGTGGACGATGTCCTCACGATTTGTTGGAGGCAGCGGCTCGTTGTCGGAGTCTGTGAGACCAGGGCTTGAGTTGACCGGTGGGACGATGCTCGCTGCGGTGCTGGCAGGTCATGGTGTGGCGATAGAGCCGGACGATGTTCCAGTCGGGTTCAAGTCGGTGATGTCCTTGCAGCGTGTAGTGAAGTGTTGCGGAGTCCGGTGCCCACAGGACGCAGTGCAAGCAGAGGCTCGTTGATGGAGTTGGTGAGACCAGGGTTGCGTTGCAAAGCGAGGAGTTGCTCTCAGCGGTGCTTTCAGGACACAGAATCCTGCGACGAACTCAATGACAGAGTCGGTTACCCTTCTCTTCTGTGGCGACGATCAGAGACAGTGCACACAGACATGGTGAGGTCTTTGCTGTTCCTGAGACCTCTAGAACAGGGGGCAAGCTCAGTTCAAGCCCTTGGAGATCTTATCTTCAAGCAGGGGGAAAATGCAAGCGGCAAATTCCTCTGCTCCTTTCCTTGGCAGCAAGTTGCCACTGCAGGCCAATCCCAGACAGCAAACAGCACAGGGACAGTATTCCTCCTCAGTTTCTCTGGCTCTTCTCCCTGGCAAAGGTTCCTCTTGATTTCCCAGAAGTGATCTAAAAGGCTGGGTTCAGGGTCTCTCTTTTTATACACCAACATCCTTTGTTCTCTGAAGGCAGAGATTGTCTGTACCTATCCAAAACCAGTTCTGTCCTCACTGGTGCAGTTTCCTGGCAGGATGTGGAGACAGCATTGTTGAAGGCAGACCAGGTCCATTCAGATGAAAGGAAATCTCCTCCCCCTACTCTAAATGCAGCCCAGGTCTATTCAGTCCAGCCCTGACTCATCAGACTTCTGGAGCCACTGCACCTCTCCAGCCCCTGTCATCCAAAAGCCAGACATGCAATACACAAACCTAGCAGAGGCACACTGGATGGTTAGGCAAGAAAATACCTACTTTCTAAAAGTGGTATTTTCAAACACAGAATGTAAAAATCACCCTCACTAAAAGATGCACTTTAACATTCTGAGTTCAGGCATACTAAACTTTATTTTCCATCCTCCTTCCCAGGGCCAGGTATGTTTATACGATGTTATAAACCAACTCCCCATTCTGTCCTATGGGAACAGGTTGCCTTGCAATAGTGAAAAACAAAAAGGGCAGAATTTCACTATCAGGACATGACACACACATCAGGGCATGTCCTACCTTTCACATACAAAGCACCCAGCCCACAGGGGTACCTTGGGCCTACCTTAGGGTGACTAATATGTAGAAAAGGGAAGGTGTAGCGACTGGCAAATGTGTGCACTTGCCAAGTCGACATGGCAGTCCCGGACTGCACACAGGCTCTACAATGGCAGGCCAGAGTTACATTTTACAGGCTTCTTCTATGGTTGCACAATCAGTGCTGCAGTCCACTAGCAGCATTTGATTTACAGGCCCTGGGCACACACAGTGCACTATACTAGGGTCTGACAAGGAAATCAAATATGCCAACCATGGAGTCACTAATCCATAACAACAATTTACCAAGGGAGCACTTGCACTTTGGCACTGAACAGCAGTGGCAAAGTGCTCAAAGCATCTAGACCAGCAAAACGAAGTCCAACACACAGCAAAAATACAGGAGGAAAAAGCAAAAAATGCAGGGGAGACCCACGCCAATTGTGCCAGGTCTAACAAACTCATATAGAGATCTGTGTGTAAGCACTAGATCACAGGTCCCATGCAAATGGTAAATTCGTACCATTGTGGTGAGAGGTATTACCAGTCATGAGCGTCACTAAAACCAGCTGCAGAAGCAATCAGACTTATCAACAGAAATAAAAAGTTACTAAGCATTATATATGTGTGTCAACAAGCACAATCTGAGTATTTATGCAATTTTCCAATAATAAGGTTTGCTAGTCTGGGTCAATATATGTAGAACATGTGCACATCTTATTCCCACATTTACATCCAGGAATATTCCCTGCACTCTGGAACATGTACTCTTCCTTCAAATGTAACTTTGGGAGTTTTTATCATATTTTCTGCTTGGAGTGTTATATAGCATTTAAGTTTATCAATCTTTTATAGAGTCACAATGGAAAACTGCTCATATTTTGAATAATGTTTGAAAGCAAATTGAGTTGGGCGACCTGATTTTGAAATTTAAAATTGTGACATGGAATTTGACAGGACCAAGGGGCACAAAAGTGACAGCACTCCTCACCTACATACAGAACTACCTGATTTTTCACACAATATCGGCTTTTTCACATAGAAGAGCTTATACCACATGGTGACCAAAAGGTAAGCAGGGAAGCCTTAGGCAGAGTAGGATTCAAGGTTGTATGTGGAGGATTGCTCGATATTCATGAACATCCTCAATTTCACAACCTACCTGGTACTTCAGTAACAGTTTGCGTTTTTTGCACGTGTAGGAGTGTCCTCCCCCTATCTACAAGGTCTGACTGTTCCCATGTCCTTCCATACCACCTCAGATTCCAATGTCTTGAAAGCCCCATCTCCAGGCCCCGTCTCCTTTGCGGCCCCACCTCCTCCAACTGGAAAAAATGTTTCCAAATTGGTATGTCTGTGCATTCATAACAGACAATGCACACAAAGTATAATTAAATGTAACTTTTACACATAGTATCATCTGTGGTAATTAAATTGCTTTCTGGTAAGGGCTTCTCATTACTTCTGAGCTTGAACACATACAAACTTGCTTCCCTCTTTGTTAGGTCGACCATCTCTCTGACAACTGGGATTTGATGAATTTGCTGTAATGTTCCCGGATTTAGGGTGAAAATTAGACTGTCTCTGCCAATCAGGAATGCCTGATAACCTTATAATAGAACACAAGGGATTTTCAAATAAGAGCCTGGAGTCTGGTATGGAAGGATAACTTTCTGTACCACGTGCAAAATTAAATTTAGCTCATACTCTCCAGTTAATCAACTATTTTTCTTGTTCTAAGCTGCCTATGATCTGATGTCCCTTATTGTCCTGTATTGGTGGCACCCTAAGGTGGCCTTATGTCTCTTTTCGACAAGATCAGCCCTGGTCTGTTGCTGTCCAAGTATAACTCTGAGGCAAATTATTGTGTTGTGTCTGTTTCAGAGTGTTCCTGTATTTGGTCACCTACCACAAGCCTGCATGATGTTAGGACTACATGCCTTGTCTTGAACTTTCACCAACCTCGTAGTACATTCTAGGAGTCGTTTAAGTTCACTTAATTGAGACGATTGGACTAAAGTAAAGCACCAGATTTCAGTGGTTTGTCAAAGGAAAGATCAAATCTGGAACATGCTGTCCGTGGTGACATTGACTTATAGCTCAACCTTTCAAATAGGCAATCTCTTATAAGCACTAAAAGCATCATGTACCTTTCTCGGGCATTCAGTAATTTTGGGGTTATTGAGATAAATGTGGGACTGCCAGTGTGATAACATCTTGAGCACAACAAGCGGTGAATGTAACAATGCTACACCAGCCTTATCCTATTAAGACAAACTTAGTGTAGGATTGATACGGTGACAATGTCAGCCTGATCACATTAAGCATAAAAGTGGGCAGTGAGTTTATGTGTCACTGCCACCATGATCAGATTAAGGTGAACTAGAGGGTGACAGTGATGCGTTACTTGCTGCAAATGTGAAGCTGTAAGGAAGTAACATGGTACGCCACTGTCATCATCAACCCATATGAAAACCAAGAGAGGTCTGAGAGAGTGAATTCCTGTACCACTGCCAGGTTGATCACATTGTGGTCAAACTAAGGGAGTAAAATAAAGTGCCGCTGTCTGGAGAGGCATACTGGGAAAAATGATGGACTAAAATATGTCCCCTCTAATTGCCAGTGGCTGAGTTCAATTCAAGCATTCCACCTATCATTCATGGTCACTCTCCCACAAACCACTACGTCCGACGTACGTCTTGCAAGAACTGCGCAGTTCCTGCAGGACGTACGTCAGACGTTTGCAGGAGAGATCCACATCGAGGAGGAGTAGGGCAGCCCGGAGACGCCACAGTACAGGTAAGTGCGTTTATCTTTTTAAATTAGTGTTTATATATTTCCCCTACGTCCAACGTATATCTTGTGAGAACTGTGCATGCGCGGTTCTCGCAAGACATATGTCGTACATAGGGGTTTGCGGGAGAAAGACCACGGCGAGGAGGAGGGCAGCCCGGAGATGCCACAGTACAGGTAAGTGCATTTTTTCTTTTTAAATTTGTGTTTATATATTTTTCATTAGGGGGGTGGAGGCAGGGAGCCTTTTTTTGTTCGGGGGCTGGCTAACTCAGCTCCTCTACTGAGTCAGAGTTTTGCCTAAATGCTGCGTTCTCGGTGGAGCGCGGAGTTGGCAAAACTCTGCACACTCCGCTGGTGGAGTGGAGTTTTCTGCACGCGCTTAGTGCTAAGCAGAGAGCAAAAGGATACATGTTTGAGATTTGCTGTAAGTGTTGAAAAGGCCATTAAAAGGCATTTTTCTACAAGGGATGCAAGGGAAGAGACAGGGTTGCATGCAAAAAATTCTTTCATGTGAAGAAAAAAGTTAATTACAAGGTGTTCAGTGATATATCATCATAGTCTTTACTCTACACATAAGGATTACCACAGTTAAAGCTTTGCATGCATAGTGGTACTCAAACGTGGCATATGCCTGAAATGTTTGTTCATACCCTGCATATATCATTGAAAACTCTGAAAGTCATATTCAATGATCTTATCATTATGAGACTTAGGGCCTGATTACAGTTTTGGTGGTGCGGCGCTGGGTCCGCCCCACCGCCGCACCGCCAACGCTGGTGTCAGAACGCCCCACCAGATTATGAGTTTCCTGTTGTCTGGCGCCTGGTTTTTGGCATTCCAATAGGGATGCCTCTGAAAATGGGCACCGCATTAGGAACACGAAAAACAGTTCCTGCATGGCATGGACTGTAAAGTCCATGCTGTGTAGGAACAGGGGTGCATGAACATGGGGGGGCACATGTTGTGCTCCCCTCTGTGCATCCCTATGCGGAGGTGGAACAGGGAGCCTTGCAGGCACCCCTTTGTTTCCTCTAAGTCAGAGTGTTCATGGAGGTAGAGCCTCCATGACACCACCTGCAGAGAGGAAACTAGTAATGCTTGGAGGGACGAAGCGGTCCCACCAAGCATATTGCGGCCTCCTGACAACCGCAACACCACCAGGGAATGGTGGTTACATGATGGCTGGTATGGGGCTATGGTGGTCTGTCCATCCTAGTAGTAATAGGGTGGTCAGGAGACCACCACCGCCGCATCCCCACTAGTCTGGCAGTCCGTGGACCACCAGACTTGTAATCGGATGCTTAATGAATCACAAAGAAGTCATACATTTTGGATATACAGAAATACATGTCTAAGGGCCTTATGTAGGTGGCCTGGCATTTACCACTTCATAAATACCGAATCATACCGATTCGGTATTTATGAAGTGGTAAATGCTATGTAGGTATTCATTCGGTAAAAATTACCGAATCGTAGAAATTCAGTAATCACCGAATCGGTATTTACCGATTCGGTAATGAGGCATACCTTCCCATTGATTGAATCAATGGGAAGGTATGCCTCATTACCGAATCGGTAAATACCGATTCGGTAATGGGGGGAGCACAATCAAGGGTGGCAGGGTGTCACATTGACACCCTGTTGCACCCCTGATTCCTGCATGTGTGCACATGTGGCACACATACATGCCCTAAGGGCATGTATGTCTGCCACATTGCACACTTCTAAGCGCTTGAAAATGCATTTACAGAGCCATTCTTCATTTACCACCAACTATTAGTTGGTGGTAAATACCGACTCCACACGACACCCACACACTCCCCCTACATATCATTACAGGATTCGGTATTTACCGAATCGGTAAAATTACCGATTCGGTAATTTTACCGATTCGGTAAATTACCGAATCCTGTAATGTGCCCCCTACATTGCAAAAGCCTAAATACCGGTCGGTAACGGTATAATTACCGAAAATCGGCCGTTACCGACCGGTATTGGGCTACCTACATGAGGCCCTAAGTATCTGGAGATATATAATTTGCTTCCTAACAAGTTCCATGTTCACTGAAACAGATACCCTCCAAAGTCTATAAGAAGGTAATTCTTGAAACTGTATACCAAAACTTGTGAAATGCTCAGTATCAGAGATGGTATTTCTCATCCAAATCACTGGTAGAGGTGGCATTGATAACTCCATTGTCTTTAACATAGGAGCCCACACATTACTGATACTGGGATTTAAGAAGATGTGGAGAAAATGGTGGCAGTTTCAACCCAATCATTGTTGTCATTCCCCTTTTTCAAACGCCCCAGTCAATACCTTTTAAACTGTAACACCCAGAGAAGGACTAGTAGCAGGGGCAGAGTCTAAACTTACACCGCAAGTGGCTTCCAGAGTAGTTCCCTTAAAACGTAATCTTAAAGCTTAAATCAACGAGATTGTGTATAAGACCACTGTGATGCATGTAGTGAGAGGTTTATGGATTACCTATTTCCACAAAGTCTACATGCCCAATAACCATGAATGACTATTTAGGTGAGAATTGGCCCTGTTTCAACCCAGTTAGGCACAGGTCTAATATTTCCTCTCCTAGAAGTGATGCTATGAAGGTGGTCCAACAGGATGAACAGTTACCTCAAGTAATTCTGAGAAAAACTATTTGTTAGGGAGCAGATGGTATAGTCAGTGCTGAGTCACCTCTTAGATTATATGATTTGTTAAAATCAACTCTAATGTATTTATGGGCAAATATTTGATTCCTTACCAAATCTGCATTCTGCATTGGATTAAACTATAATGAAGGGGATTTGTGGTACCAGGGGACAGGTAAATGACTTATGAATATTTGGGAGATATTTCACTTGTAGGATGAGAAATTATCAGCTATTTAGAATGTCACTGATAGAATTGATGATCAAGTTAACATTTTATCTCAAATTACAGAGAGTCAAAAAAGTGTTTCAAGGTTTGCCTAGGAAAAATTAATTGATAGAAAACATCTTGAAAAGAATCATGCCCACAGTAGTAATGTATGTTTACTTAGCATTCAAGAGCTCATGGAAATTAAGCCTTTACATGTTTATGTGGTTTACATTATATACAGAAGCTTCAGATATGGGAAGGGGTGGACAACAGTTGAGAGACCCAGAACTCATCAGAAACCTTTTGTCTTTAAGAAAGGCCAAACAAAGACAAACAAGCTTTCACTTAGCATATTTTGCAAAATGACAGCAAATCCATCAACTGTAAAGTCTTTTGGACCCACACAAAAACTGCATTTTGTGGGCTGTTTAGTAGCACTACTTCAGTACTCATAAAGTACTACAAAATTCAATTCACAAACCGACAAATGTAAATCTCTACATCCACATCTCCTATCTTTTCTATAGGGAGATCCTCACACATGTGTGTTTACTACTTAGTAATAAATGTGGGAGGGACTGAGGCAGTGGCTGGAGAAATGGGCTTACTTACTACTAAATAGGATGGGTTTAGGGAGAAGCAAAGAGCACTCACCCACAAAAGAGTAAGCCCATTCATATTCACATAGTGCACATTACTCCAGCCAAAAACTGACTCAAAAAGTAGTAAATTACTCCATCTGGAGTAAGATCAGCACCACTTATGGCCAACCACTGGTACTGCAACACCCTTGCCTAAAAAACAATGAAACCACAGAGGAAATTATGTCAAATTAAAATAACATTATTTATAATAGTTTAAAATATAAATAAATATAATTCAATGTTTAAAAAAAGCTAAACTATACCCAACACTTATTTATAATAATTATACATATTTCAATAAACATTTTGGAGTTTGAAAATTAATGCCACATTCATTTTCATTCAAATTTATTGAAATTACTTTTAATTAACTCTATACATCACTTTTATTAATTAGTGATGCATAATACAAATAGTTTTTATACTTTGGATAGGGATTTATTTTCTTATTAAACTTTAGAAGCAATAAATTAAAAAAATATATATTTTATGTACTTTTAATGAATATAAATTTCTATATATGGATTTGTATGTATGTATGTATATATATATATGTTTAAATGTGTATATATATATTTATAATATATATAAATATCTATATATGGAAACGTATGTATGTATGTATGTATGTATATATATATATATATATATATAATAAATGTATTTACATTATTGAAAGATTTAATACAAGATGAAGTTAATTGCTATGTAGCAATTATTTTCTTTTTTTCTACATCTAAAATACATATATACAATTAATGCACATTAATTTTTAGCATAATAATATTTTTACCTATTATGTTTATTTAAGTAAAGATCTCCGTTTAGTACCGTATAGTGAACTTTTCCCTATTTTGTACCATACGGACACATCTGCACTGACTACAAATTCTCCCTATGGTGTAGTTAAGGCAAAAGTAAAAAAGTTTACTAAACTTGTGGAAGGTTCTACAAGATTTATTTAGAGGCAAGAATAACTAGCAATTCTAGAAATTAGCCCAATGGGGTTGATATGAAGCTTGGCTCCAGGCCAACTGGGTTGTCGTTGCAGCAAGGGATCAAAGCGAAGTGTCCTAATATATTTATCTAACTCAAGAGGTTGTGCATGAACGTCTGAGAAATAAAATTTCCACAGCTCATGGGAAATTTGCAGCAGCTTTTTATTATTGCATACTTAGGAGTAGATCGGATTTACCATGCCAAGGCTGATGAAAACCCAGACTGTTAGCTCTCCTCTTGGTGTCCCCTTGCAGCTTCAATGCTATATGACAAAAATCCATCCAGGTCACTCTCGTCCAAAGCCCAGAACTCCTGAAACCAGCAGATAGAGTTGGATTTTGCGTATATGTAAAATCCTCATCCTCAAGTCTTCGGGCTAGTCTGCCCACCACGTTTTGGTGCTTTCTCTACTATCGCTAGTAGTCTGTGGAGTGACGCCGATCCGCAATACTCAATACGAAATTAGGGCTCTTAGTAATTTGCATCTGTTCAAGATGCCATGCTCTCCCCTAGATCGATAAGTTGGAGTAAATAAGATAATGGTAGAATGAGCAGTGATACTAGGCACCTGCTTAGGCCCCTGGACCTCAACTGGCTGGAGCACAACTGCATTTGTCCCCTCTGCTGTCAGGCTGAGCTGCTTATGCGAATCATTGATAGATATGGGTCAGGTTATGTATACAGGAGCAATGCTTTACATACCTGCTGAGGCTCATAAGTTTGGCCAAAGCTCTAGTCAGAGGCCCATGGGTTTCTGGAATTGTGGTCGGCTTTGGGGATTAAAATCACTTTGATCGTAGTGAAGGCGGTCTGTTGAACTAGGGAGGGGTGTATAGATTCAACTATATCAACCTCTGTTCCCCTCAAAGTCATACTGTTACCTGAGGCTTTGAGAACAGTTTCCTTAGCCTCAATGTAGGGAACGCAATATCCCGGGTTACTATGCGCCGTTAAATATCATGAGACTCATCAGCCTTGGCGCTGCTAATGATCGTTGACAAACCTTCACATCTTATTTGGTCCCAATGGGCAGATATAGTACTATCCTACTCAAGAAGGCCATATGATAGTGAATGCATTAGGGGAAATGTTGTGACTGGAAATGCAGGGCTCAATGTCTTAGACAGCGATCCAGGACCAGCAGGAAATCTCTGGATGTGCAGGTGCACCCTCAGGTAATAGCGCACCTAAGATTCTGAGTAACCATTGGAGGGTTTTTAGTGATATAGATTACACCAGTTGACCAATGGATTTCCGCTGCACTCTTTTTTGAATTCCAATCTGACTTGGCTGGGTTGTCAAATCCTCTACTGCTGAATGGTCACAATTATTTTGGTTGCTAGATGTTTTTGATCATTTTGTTTACTACGGCTTTCTAAACATTTTAAACAGTCATTGTCTATGAAGTCCCTTCCTTTTTGAAAGTTTTGGTGAACAAGCCTAAAATTTGGATGAATTGCAGTTGGAAAATTGGTCCCAAGATGTTTTATTAGTGGTTCCTTGAGGGGCGGCTGTTGAAGCTTGTTGGTCAAATGCTATAGAGTTAAATGACATGGTTGTGCAGGAGATGTTCTTTTTCAGAGTTTTATACTGCACATTCTCCACCATTGATTTTACGTTTGCAGCCCGTCATTATCAAATGAATAACGCCTGGAACATCTGCGAGCTTTGTGACAATCGCATAGCAATTTCTCAACTCGCTTGAAAAGGTGTTAAGTTTGAGCGATTCCTTTACTGTGCTCTCTCTGGCGTACATTTGTGAGTCAATGATTGTAATATTCGAAGACATTTCAAGGAGAATTGTTCCTTGGTCTTCTAGCTTTAGAGTCTGGGCTGACAGATTGCTGGCCGTAATGTCTAATGTACTGCACATAGTACCCATGATAGTCTGAGCATGCTTGGTCTCTTTGGCGCCAATGTACTTGGGTGTTAAATTTGATGGAGACACTGACTTCAAAGCGCTATTTAAAACAGATCTATGGTTAGTATCCATTAGGCCCAGAACTTCCTCATCCATCTCAAATTAAATATCCTCATCCCCCCTGGAAGCATTGCCATCCAATCTAGGGTGGAAAGGAGTACAGGTGGTAAAAGGCAGACTAGTACTTTCAGGCATCCCCAAAGGCCTGGAGATTCCCAGGACAGCTGGCAGAAAGCTGCCCTTGTGAACATTCTCTTGATCCTTGTGGACCACTGCAATTGTTGCTACTTGATTCTTGACTGATATCGGTGCTTCAAGGCAGGACGTCCGACTATCCCTACTAGTGCAAGAGCCAATGCAGGTAAAAGGTCCCAGCTCCAGCACATTGGAACAGTTAGGGGAGTGCCAACCATGGTTCTCTGCCTAAAATTGCCACCCAGGGGTATGAGCACACCTGGTCGCTTCGACAGCTTTCACTTCTTCCACAACTGCAGTCCAGTGATTCAGGACTTAGGTACTGAGGGACAACAGCGCAAGGAAGTACATTACACAAGAGATGCCCCAGCCCACTTTCTTCCAGAGACCCCCTTGGTCATTTTTAGACCGAGTTGTCACTTGATGTCCAGGAAATGGTGTCTAAATTACTGGACTCCCCTTAGGGTTAGCAGACAGGTCTCTGGTCACCGGTTCCTGTTTCTTGGTTCCCTCAAAATATCATAAGGGGCTGAGGTTTTGTTCACTTTTTACTTTATGCTTTATCAGCTTTTCTTTTTTTTTTTTTAGATATATTGCCCGTTGGGTGCCACAGCTTCCTCAAACTGTATATGACATAAACAGGAACGCAGACAGGTGGGCAGGAGGCAGGGAGGCAACCCTCAGAGGCAGCAAGATGAGTAAGAGAGGGAGATAGCGAGGGATAACGCTGAATGAGTGCACTGAAGTGTAATCCACATCTGCTCCTATGCCATCCGCTTCGGGCCTCTGTGCTCCTACAACGGAGTAGTCAGGCAGCTATGCAGATGTGAAGCTTGCTGCTCAATGCACTACTTTTTCTCCCACTCCACCGAGTTTTGCCACTGGGATGAGCTGTATCCAAAGCGTGCAATGCGGCTGGCGCTCCCGGCACTCCCAGTACCTAGCGCCTGCCTCCCAGCTTAGCTCTTGACTCTGCAACCTGCATCCTACAGCATCCAACGGCATCAGAAACTCAGAGGTATAAGGAATATGTTTTCATGTAATTACATTAAATTATACTTTTTAACTATTTTAAATAATTTAATTTAATATTATTTCATATGAGGATTTATTTTAAGATGCTTTCTCCATTGATTTCTATGGGAGGGTGTTGCAGTGCCATTGGCTGGTCATGTGTGCCAGTGGACTTACTACAGTTTCTTTTTTGGCAGTAGCAACTTACACTTATAACTTTTGCTCACCTCATTATTCAGGGGAGTAGAGTGGTGTAAGTCTACACTTTTGAGCAACTTTACACTTTCATTTTGTGAATAGCTCAAAGTAGTAAAGTTACTCAAAAGCATATGAGTAACTTACAGGAGTAAATTACTTCTAAGTGTAAGCTACCCTTTTGTGAATAGCCCACTTTGAGTCACTTTTCAATTCGGACATCTTTAAGCAGACTGGGCAGTAAATTTGGGAGTAGCACACATTCATCTCTATCTTCACAGCTTTGGGGTTGTGTTTTTTCTCCAGTGAGTCAGAAACCATTAATAACAACCCTGTCAGATTTGCTTTTTCTTCACAATTGACTGAAAAAGAGATCTAGGCCACGCTTACCACGCCTATTCAAAATCAAGGGATTCAGAGTAAGTATAGTTAGGTGGCATTGCGACTAATCTGGCACGTGGGGCAGGAGGAAAAGAAAGAAGAT
Source organism: Triturus cristatus (assembly GCF_964204655.1). Lineage (NCBI taxonomy): Eukaryota > Metazoa > Chordata > Amphibia > Caudata > Salamandridae > Triturus > Triturus cristatus. The sequence continues at coordinate 1,459,221,917 of NC_140590.1, forward strand.
ATAGAGAGTAAGGTGGTCTGTGTTGTACATGATAAGTTGCACATACATCTGATCTAAGATACAAGCCTGATCACATTTGTAAATTATATATTGGTAGCCTCACAAGGTGGGATAGGTCTAAATAGTTTGGTTTAATTTGTTTTATTGATTAACTCCACACTAGTAGGTAATTTGTAAATACACTGATTCAATAAGTAGTAGGGCAACTGGACCTACCAAGTGTTTGCTGATTGGCCTAAATGTGTTTAAGGACATATAGGATGATGGGGCCAGCCAGGCTTTAGTTTGAGACAGTGGGGTCCCCTTCCATTAGGGAATGGGTTGCCACCAGTTTTAAACTGGTGGTAAAGTGCTACTGTTTTGCGACCAGAATTGTTATGAAGGAACACTCCTTCCAAATACCGAATTGGTATTTGGTAGCAAACGCAAATTGTGATTAGGTAACTCTCCCAGTGGTCGCTAATCATTGACTTTAAGGTAATTACAAGGGAGGACAGCGACCACAATGCGCTCCAGTAACAATATAAGATGCCGGGTCTAGTGGGAAGAAAGGTCATGGTAGGTTCTGCGTCCACAGGGTTGGTCCTTACGTCTAACAGGAGAATTAGATGGGAAAAGCTTGCCACTAATCAAGGGAAAGTCGCAGAATTATACTCCAGGGTAATCCCCATTTTGGAGGTAGTGTGTACTTTAATGGGAAATTCTGTCGCCAAAGACACTTATGAGTTATTGTGTTTGGCGCACGATGACTTGATAAAGTCTCTGGCTGAAGTCCTCTTCTGTCCACTTAAGAAGGGGGGGGGCCCACTAATCGCCAGACCTGGTATAATGTTGCTTTCTGTAAGGCAAAATCAGACTTTTTAATCGCCATTAAGGAAGGCAATAGCCGAGTTGAGATCAAGGCTAGGAGGAGGGAGTATAAGCGATTGATTTTTAACGCTAAGATTGAGTGGGATCAGGAGAAGTGGGAGGACCTTACTAAATCATTAGCCAATAGGGACTCCCGCAAATTCTGGAGAATTGTAAATACTGGCTCAGAAGATCTTCCATCGGCTATAGAACCTAACATCTCAGCTGAAGCCTGGAAGGAGCATTTCTGGTCCCTTTATAGGGTGGAGGCTGGGGTCCCCGGTGAATTACCACCCACTGTAACACCATGTCATTCTGGAGACCATTTTACGGTGACTGAAATTAGAGCAGCAATTTCTGCCTTACCCCTTGGCAAGGCTCCGGGTTTGGATGGCCTCCCCGGGGATCTCTTTAAACAGGAACCAGATGTTTGGGCACCATATCTATTGTCTATGTTTAATGCTATTCTGGGGGGCATGGAGGTGCCTAGTACTTGGCTGGGCGCAGAGATTGTGCCGGTCTTTAAAAAGGGGTCACCTCTGCTCCCAGCCAACTACAGGCCCATTAGCCTTATAGATGTCTCCCAGAAGTTGTTTGGTAGGCTGATTCTTCATCGCCTCCAAACTTGGATTGATGACTTTTCCATCCTTAGCCCCTATCAGGCAGGATTTAGGAAGGGGGTTTCAACTACGGACCAGGTGTTCCGCTTGAACCTTATTTACTGGAAGACTGCAATAATCGAGGGTGGCAGCTTGTACACGGTTTTCGTGGACCTGCGTGCTGACTTCAACTTCGTCCCAAGAGCAAGACTCTGGTCCGTCTTGGCGGACCTGGCCATACCGCAAGATATCCTTTCCATTTTGATAAGACTGCACATGGGAACTTTTGCACGTGTGAGGTGTGGTAGGAATGGGGTACTTACGGATAGATTTCCGGTTGACAGGGGGGTAAGACAGGGCTGTGTCCTCGCTCCGACCTTGTTTTGCCTCTTTGTCAACGGGGTTATAGACCACCTGCTGAGGGTGGCCGACTCCGACGCACCAAAACTCAATGGCAGCAGGGTGCCTGCTATTATGTTTGCGGATGACACCCTGCTGCTGTCTAAGTCCCCCATGGGAATTCAACGAATTTTAGATGGATTTTCGACCTTTTGTACTGAGCGGGGTCTAGAGATCAATGCAATGAAGATGAAATACATGATTCTCAACCCCCCAAATTCCACCCGGCCTAATCCCATCATAGGCACTCAGAAGTTGGAGAGAGCATGTACATTTGAGTATTTGGGAGTCACCATTAATCAAACAATGTCCTGGGACACCCATCGTAACAAGGCCAATTTGAGACTTGTTCAATTAACTGGAGGTATCTGTAGGTTGAGGAATACTTCGTCCTTTAAACCTTTGACCCCAGCCCTACAAATTTATAAAATGCAAGCGCGTGGGGCAGTAGTATACGGCGGGGAACTGTGGGGCCACACCTCTACACAGAACTTACTAGTCACTGAAAACAATTTTATTAGGCAGCTGGCAGCCCTTCCAACAAGTACACCTCTTTTGCCGTTGAGGCTGGACCTGGGATTGAGACCCATTAGTGAAGAGCTGGCACTCAAACCGCTGACTTTCTGGCGTCGATTGTGGGCTAGGCCAGAACTTGCAACATATAGGTCTGAACTACAAGAGATTTTAACTCTGCCAAAAGCCGCTCTTATCCCATGGTTATCCTATGTGAAAAAGACATGTGAGAATCTGGGACGGCCGGAGCTTTGGCGAAACCCAGGGAGTGCGTGCTGTAGGATCCCTAGGAAACTCCTGGTAAAGGAATGTTATGAATTTAAATTATCAAAACTTATAGGGGCTACAAAGGAGGGGTCTCTTACTAACTTATTTATTAAAATGAAAGATGTGTACCACCAAGAGAGTGTTCTTGACAATATCAGCCCGGTCTTCACCAGAAAATTGTACCTTCAGTGGAGACATAGCTCACTCCCACTTGGGTCATTTACGAAGCAGTGGTCCAATCCCCCCTCATCAGAGCAATGCTCACTATGCACCCAAACCCGGGAGGATGACCTACATATGATCTTTTTCTGTAAAGCATACCGTAGACCCAGAAATTATTGGCTTGTTCCCCTTCTTAAGAACCTGGGTATTAGGCATTATCTACATGCATACAGAGTGTTAAAAACAGATCTTTCGCCCCCGGTTGTGTTTGCGGTAGCTAAATTTTTAAGAGCAATGTGGCACATTCGAGCAAGACATATAAAGCAGGTTGAGGCTGGGGATAATAGAACTATTGAATGAATTGTATTTTGCACCATGTTGTTATTTATGCTCCTTCTCAAAATGTCATGTGCTTTTTATTCGAATGTTAACTCTATTTTAAATGTTTTTGTTGTTGTATATCTTTTATGATCTAAAACGGTCGAAATAAAGATTATAAAGAAAGAAAGATTAGGTAACAAGTTACTGAGTGACAATTTGCCTTTTGTACATTGTAAAAAGCTTTTTTGCTGTCTCAAAAGGCCTGATTCTGTAAATCCGGCCGTTTACGACCTCAAAAAAAGCGTTGTACATTGGCACTTTATTATTACAGTGATGATAATGAAATCTATATATGCCAAAATGAATATGCAATGGTTATAGTTTTTGCAGCCATTTCATTATGTTAATATTTGAAATTGTCATTCTTTTGAAAAACAAATACACTATATAAAGTGTTGTTTGCTATATTGACTCGTGACTTGTCATTTGTTTATACTTGTTAACGGTGTATAAAAGACATTTTTTGCTAACAATATTTTTTAAATTAATAGTTTTGTTAACATGGGGGCATAATCAGGGCCGGACTGGAATCGCAAACCAGCCCTGGCAATTACGTCCGACCGACTGGGAGGTTGCTGCACGTTTTTGTTACATAGGGGCCGATTTTGTAGCACTTCTGCAAAAAAGGCCCCTGCAGTGGCGTAGCTAGGGGGGGAGGGCGGTGGGGGCGGTCCACCCCAGGCGGCACTATTTTGGGGGCGGACAAAGGCATTCAGATAAGGCTCGGCTTGCTTTCGTGGACGTTCGGGGATGGGCAGAGAAGGAATAGGACTCGGGCAATGTCCTCTTCTTTTTTATGCTGGCAGCTGTCCCCCCTCTCTTCCTATTATTCCCACTCTTTCTGTCTTGCTCCTCACTTACTGAAAACCGTAACTTGAAGAAACGGTTCACAACCTCTTTCCTTCTTTCATTTAGTTGCTTCCCTGTGAAATGGATCCAAAAAAAACCCCACTCTTGTGGGAAATGCCCTTTTTCTGACATTTTTCTGTTCCAAAGTGCAGCAGGATGGAGAGAAATAGAAAGTTTTAAATATGAAAAATAAATACATAACTAAATAAAGCAAGACAGAGTGGTTGAAAAGTGGCCAGATTGGTTTTATTTACATCCAAATACATCAGCATTACTTTACAGAATTTGCCAGTGAAGTGCTTCTTTTGTTTTCTCGTCTTTCTTTGAACAGCATTGTTGTCCCCAGGTGGGAAAGTGTTCCATTCCTGGAGGTACTGCAATACCTGGTTGATGGATGGATTGGAAAACAAAATGTGTACCATGGCTCTGTTTATGGATGTGGTCTTTTTAAACCATACTGCTTACGTTTATCAAGGATATAAGCAATGGACATTGAAACGGTTCCCTTAAGGGCCCTGTAGTCATGTCCTTAACTTTTCAGGTAAAACCACTCGCTGATTTCTGAATAGTGAATGATCTTTAAGGTAACCATGTTGTTTCTGCTTACATTTCACATGCTTTACTTAATCTTGCATTCCCTATGAGTGGTTGCTTTGACTTTTTTTTTAGGCAGCATATTACTCTTATCAAGTGCATAATTTGAATTGAGCCACATCCAAGTATTTATAGCGGGCACAATTAGTTTGTAGCTGAAGGCAGTGCGAGTTTCTCTCAGTGGGGCAGTATGGTGTTCAGTGGGGGAGAGGATGTGGCCCTATGGCCAGAGCTGTCGAATTTGGAACTGGGGAACTGGGTTCAGCCTTCATGTCCAGTCCACCAGACCACCCTATTGAGGGAGCATATTCCCATGCTAGACCTTCCAAGGCCCCACTAGACCGTAGAAGGCTTGATGTCTTAGCACAAGCAGGTGTACCCTAGTGGTGTCAATTGTGAGTTAACCTTGAAGGCCTGTCCACCACAATCCATGCTAAAGTTCATCTCCAGTCTTGCGGGCAGGCCTAGGAAGCAGTACACCCTAGAGCAACAGTGATCCAGTCACTGTGACTCTGTCACTGAGGTCACATGAACCTTGAGCAGGTTAGGGCGGTGCAAACGGTGTGATCGCACTAGGTACCTATTTCGGGTGGGTGCGTAATGTTTGCAAGTATATTATGGTTTAAAAAAAACTTGCTGCCACCTTCCTGGCCTCCAGCAATTTTCAGAAACAATAGAAATGTCATGATAACTTAGGTGATTAATGTTCTTCCTAGAGAGAGATCCGAGTTTTGTCTAGTGGAAGGGTTGACTCCTGGAAAGGTAGCACAGAGGGTTAATATGCCTGCTGCAAAGAACATGTACCATGCAGATCACAAAGTGCACTGCTTTAATGGGGGGACCATGATGAATGGTCATTTAATGTCAGCTGTAGATGATGGATCCCTGAAGAGTGTCATGTATGTGCATGTTTGCATTGTGCTGAAGGGATTACCAGGTAATTGTTCACGTAGCTTTCTGATGGATGCCACATGCGCTTTTTCTGAGTCGACAGATAGATCATGCAGTCTGTGTGTTCTCTTTTGTACTGCCAGTCACTGGTGTATTCAACTGTGTAGCCTTGGACCGTATCATGTATGTGCATGTAACTTGCATGATCGAGGTAACTATTAGCGGCGATACTACGTGTCTCTCAGTCCTCTTTCAAGTGCTCGCGTCCTTTTTCCCCAGCAACCCCCCCCCCCTCCCCCAGGGGCGGCAATCTGAGGGATAGCCCCGGGCGCCACAAGCTCTAGCTACGCCTCTGGGCCCCTGGTAACAAAAAGGGCCCACACTGGTCCGCTACTGGCCCCAACCCTTCCGGCCCACCTGGGAAACGCCTAGTTGCCCACTATGGCCAGTCCGGCCCTGGACATAATTAATCAATATTTTGGTAAACAGTGTTTTTGTGATGATATTTTCGCCTCACCATATTTTTGTGGTCTATATACTTACAAACAACCCTGTATGTGACTACTGAATAATTTAAAAAATGTAGGGTAGCTTTCCAAGTGTCCAAGATATAAATGTCAATATACACCTCCCTGGTGGGGATATCATACAGCAGAATACCATTAGGTGTACTGTGGTAAGAATTCAGAATGCCATCAATGTGAAAATATTGCTTTCAAGGTAGACTTGCCAGGCAGATTGACATGAAGGGCACTAGTGTTTATTGCTCTAAATCTGACGACCCGTAGCCTACAGATGGTGGATCCATTTATTAAAGCCTTTGACTAGAATATGATTTTAGGCTCTCGTTATAAGTTAGCTATGTGTTGGTTTAATGCCAAACCAAAGATTTATGAGGCAGTCAGGTTCCAGTATCGAAACCTGGGTCTTTATATATATATGGGCATGGGGACCCAGAGTTTATTTTGTACTCATTTCGATTGAGGTTATTCGAGCTTTCAGACCATGTCAGAACATTCATTAATTTATTCTGAGCTCCCATGTATGGAGTAACTCACAATACATGGTGCTGGACTGTACACATACCGGGGCAGATTTATGATAACTGGCGCATCCCTGCATATCAGCAGGGATGCGCCAGTTATAATGCGCCACAGCTGCGCCACCATGGATGCGCCGCATTTATAATGCGGCGCACCATGGGGCAAAAACGGCACAGATGCGTGACGCATCTGTGCCGTAAAAGTGGCGCATTGCTGGAGTTGCGTCGCAAGCGCGACGCAGCTCCAGCAATGTTCTGGGGGGCCCTATCTGTACAATGCTGCGTCAATCCTTACGCCTGCTTCAAGCAGGCGCAGGGTTTGGACGCAGCATGGGCCTAAAAGTGACTGAGTGAAATCTTGTAGATTTCACTCAGCCACTTTTAGGAGGCGTTCCTGCGCCAGAACGCCCCCACCTGCCCTGGAACGCCTACATGTGGCGCAGGGCTTTACAACGTGACGCATCTCCCAGATGCGTCACGTTGTAAATACCCCGCACCATAGCGCAGGATTTGCGCCGCTGCTGCGTCACAAAAGTGACGCAACGGCGGCGCAAAAGTGGCGCAAGTGCAACATAAATCTGCCCCACCATGTTTATAGGTCCAGATACAGTAATATTGAGACTAAAGCAAGGGTACAGCCTGGACTAATGTCACAGATTTTAAATCTTATCTTCGGGGAGTCATTACTGAGTTCACTATTCATTCCAGACAAAAAGCTGCAGTTTAGTAGAAAAAAAAATGGTGTCCTTTATTGATTGCCTCCAAGTAAGCTATCTAGGGGATGCTGATGAGTCAAAGTGAAATGCCAAGTTAAATGTATTGTAGCAAGCACGAAAGGAATGCAGATGCAACGTAACCGAAAAATCTTTGTAAAGTTTGTCCTTCATAACACTGAATTGCATGAATTTGGAAAAAGTTGGTAAGAGATTGGCTTGAAAACCTAAAGGGAAGAAAGGTCCAGAAGGCTAGTTGAGGCTAACTTTGACGCAGGCGGCACAACTTTAATACCTGCACAGCACACTTGACTATACACATGTTATCTGGAGTGTCATATGTTATAGCAATTTTTACCCCTGAGGCACAGGTGATGGCGCATTTGTCGGTACCTGTGAACAGATCCATGTCTGGAAAGAACCCCACATGTTGCGTGGCCTAGAGGAATCCGGCAACAGCTCCCAGAAGTTATCAAGTTGCTCCTGACAATATGTGACATCTCCAACCAAGACTTAACCTTTGGAACCCTAGACCTCCCCCAGTGTATGGCCACACGCCTCTTAGCCAGCAAAAGCAACATGGCGAGCAGGCGCCTGACTTCTGTTGGAGCATCTTTTGTGTATCCCAGGAGTCCCAGGAGCGGTGATGGCTCCATCGGTATCTCAAGTATTTTACTGATTGAATCAAATATTTCTAACCAATATTGTGCAATCTGGGGGCAATACCAAGCCAGGTGAAGGAAAGAAGCTTGAGCAGAACGACATCTCCAGCAGCACGTGCCCTCACGGATTCCCGGGGCATATTATCAAGGACAAAGTTAAAATTATCGCCGGTTTAGCGGCAGAAAACTGCAGCTAAAGTGGCGATAATGGGCTTGATAATATGCCCGTGAGAATTCCAATAGAAGCCCATGTTCACACCAGAACCTGGACTTCTATTGGAATTTTCAAGAGCATACTATCAAGCCCATTATCGCCGCTTTAGTGGCAGATTTCGGCCGCTAAACCGGCGATCATTTTTAACACCGTCCTTGATAATATGCCCCCAAGCCTTTCAACTCTTAGCACCTCGCTATGATCAGCCAACGCTGGTATTTGGGGGTTATGCGCAAGTATGGTGAAGGGGCATATAACAACTCCTGCTGTGCTCTAATACAAAGCCCATCCCGAGCCCACAGCAGCATTTCGGCAGTGTCTATTTCTAGGTCTCATAAACTTAGCAAATATCGCCACGTTCAGCAAAATAGGTGCCGTCCTGTCTAGTTCTATCACCACGTGTGGCTGAAATGGAGTAGGGGACACCTTATAATGTAGGAACTGGGCTTGTGCACAGTAGGCATATAGGGTGATATCTGGTGCACCCAGCCCACCTTAACTAAGTGGCAGTGTGAGAAGTTCCCAGGAGATCCTTGCCTGCCTCCCAGCCAATACCTTTTTAATCATCAAGGTTCTCACAGTTTTTAGGAATGATTGTGTGAGAGGGAGTGGGAGATTGACAAATAAATACAATAGTTTAGATAGAACTATCATCTTGGCTATAGCGATTCTTCCCGCCACTGATAGCGGTAATCGAGACCAAGTGTTAATTTTCCCTTCCGGCCAACTCATTGTGCACCCATAATTCATATCCCAGAGTTCCTGCACATCTCAACTCAGCCAAACCTCCAGGTACTTAAGTGGACCATCGACCCATTTTGAAAGAGATAGAAATCTTGATGCTAATGTGAAAAAAGTGACGGTGCATCGAAGTGGCAAGAAAACTGACATTAGCCAGTCTGACGTCACTTTTTTTGCGTCTAGCTGGAAAAAAGTGTACAAAAACAACTCAAACCTCCCCCAAAAAACACACAATGCAAAATGGAGCAGCCAGGAACCAGTGCAGCAGTAGAAAGCAACCCCCTAATCCCGCCCAACAGCCAGGATGACCTGCCAGAGTCCCAGGGGAAGAGGAAAAGGAAAACCAGATTTAGTCAGGAGGAAAATGAGATCCTGATTGCAGAGGTGAGGGAGAATCAACACCAGCTCTTTGTCAGCTTCAAGGTGTCATTAGGGACCAAAAATGCCATTTGGCAGTCCATTGTTAGCAAGGTGAAGGCTGTAGGAGAAGTCAAGAGGACAGTGACCGACTGCAAGAAGTGAAGTCATAATGCCAAGCACAAGACTAAGCTGAAACTGGCTATCAATTGTCAGGCAGAACTGCAGACTGGAGGTGCGAGTCCCGCGCCACAGTAGGAGCTCGATGCCTTGGAGGAACAGGTGTCCGCAGTCATCTGTGAGGAGTCGGTGTTTGGAGTAGAGGGACAGGATAGTGCTGAATTTGACCAGCTACATAAGCAACAGTGTAAGTAACAACCAGGGACGGGGGTGTTTGGGAGTAATTCTTTCCATCCATCTACCTATGTCTCTGTGTCCACCCACACTATCTGGAGATCAAATGCCAGCTACCATGAAGGGATGTGAATTGACTCACTGACACATGGCCAATGCAGGCTTGTGGACAACAAGATGCTCTTGCAAGTATACGTGATCATATTGTGACTACAACTTGAGTGACACATTTACAAGGCACTATTGCCTCCACAATGTCACTTTTCTTTACGTTGTGTTGGTAATATGGGCTTCACCTTATTCACAAGGCTGCATTAAGCCACTTGACGTGGCTTAACGCCGCCTTGTGTATAAGGCAGCCTTTCACACTCTACTTAGAGTGAAGTGTTTGGGGAATGGGTGTTGAGATGGGCGTTCCACCACAACACCTATAGTATTTTGCACTGGACCATATTTACAAGGCTGGCATACATATGGTCCTGTGCCTAGATTGCACAATGAGGATAGACGATTAATTCCATCAGGTTTTGCATCTTTCCATGTGGTCTGCGTTGTGAAGCTAACATAGGCCCAGCAAAACACCATTGATTGCTTATGTACAGGAAGGTGTCCTTTGCTGCACATTGACAGACCTCATAGAAGAATTGTGTTGTGCCATATCTATATATGCTGCATTGTGCAGCACACATAGAAATGTATTAATGCCATTTCGTTTATGTGCAGGAACGAACATATTCCTGCACATGAACAATCATTCACTTCAATGAAGGCACACTTGCACAATGGTGCTAGTGTGCCTGCATTGGAGCTAGACAGCTTATGTTTTTACAAAGTTGTTGGACTCATCCTGTTGTGTACATTCCATTGTGTCACAGACTACAGTTGGTTTTAATGAACAACCACTGGGATATAATACAACTTTTGTCACTGACACTGAAATAACTTTATTCGGTTCCAAGCACCATTAAAGTTTACAATAAATTGTTATAGCATATCAAACAATTATAATCAGTAAGTTAAAAACTTCATAAAATTCCAGGGACATAAAATTCTTTACATACAGTGATTAAATTAAAGCAGCACAGGAGCTCTTACTGGATTGCAGAGTTTTCTAATAACCATAGAGACTTTTATACAGTTGGATACCACAATACAAATATCAGAGGTAGCCAATCTATGCAAGAATTTAAAAACATCAATATATGGACAGGGGCGCATTTTCTTCAACTGTGGGACAAAAAATTTGCTCTGCACCATTTTATATAAAGTACAGAATAGAATAAAGTGCATAGTGCTTTGGCTTGTAGAGCTGTCACAAGGACAAGGTATGAGTTTAGCAGCCCACCCTCTTTGACTTGGAAATGCCAACAAAAAGTGTACAGTGCATAGACGGAATCTAGTTAAATAAAATCTAGTCTGCAGATTAGTAGTAAATGTTAAATAATATTGCAATGGGGCAGGGGACATCTGCAGTGGGCCCATCTCAGCATGTTCCGGATAATGCATATTGCCCCTGGAGTAAAACGCCTCTTTGATAATGGCTTTGGCATTCGATGGAATACTTTCAGGGTTACCATAAAAGGGCCCCAATCCTATTTCATGATATTTGTCCCTCAGGAATCGGAGCTAGGGTATTATTAGGGAATTGGCCAGGTTTTGACAGTCTATAATTATTTCTCGTGAGAACACTAGTTCTTCAAACAGCCAAATTTTAGTCCAAAGCAGTTGGGGGTCACAAGATATGCGAACCTCTATATACTCAAGTCCCAGTTCCTTGTGGCATAGGTGGGTGGGGGCACTATTCGGTGTCATCAAAATCCTTTTGGTGAATTTATTTTCCAATATTTGTAACTGACGGCTTTAATGATGTTCCCACACCGTGCCCCATATGTTGCAATAGAGAGGCATTTGGCTTTATAAATTGTAATTACGTCTCTCACGGGTTTATGTCCTAGTTTGCCTGCAAAACAAAATAGGCCGACCACAGCCCTAGTTATATGGTGAGCTCTTGCTGTAACAAGTGAGTCCCAACTCAGCTTGTTGTTAAATAAATTCCCCAAGTACATAAAGTTATCTACCTTTCTCTATTCTCTTGTCCCGTATGACGAAGTTCTTGGATTTTGAGCTCTTTGGGCCGCATGCCATGATATATGATTTGATAATGTTTACTTTTAGGTCGAGTGAGGACATAAAATCAATAAAAGTATCAAGGGAATGCCGAAGGCTATTTGCTGTCATAGCCATTAACACGGTGTCGTCAGCATAAGATAATAAAGGAACAAATTTGCTACCAATTTTAGGAAAATCTAGCTTTCTGCTTGTTGCACTTGGCCCTTTTTGCAGGGCCATCCCTGAACTTTTTGCCTTCCTCCTGTATTTTTTCTGACCTGTTGTTGGCTGTTTTATGACTTTGGGCACTTTACCACTGCTGATCAGTGCTAAACTGCATATGCTCTCCCTATTGTAAATTGATGTATGGATTAGTGACTCCATGATTGGTTGGTTTGATTTACTTGTCAGACCCTAGTACAGTGCACTAAGTGTGCCCAGGGCTGGTAATCCAAATGTTGCTAGTGGGCTTGCAGCACTGGTTGTGCCACCCACAGAAGCAGCCTTTAAAAGTGTGTCTCAGGTCTGCCATTGCAGAGCCTGTGTGCAGTCTGGTACTGCCATGCTGACTGGGCAGGTGCACCCACTTGTCAGTCCCTAAACCTTCCCTTTTCTTCATATCAGACACCCCTATGGTAGGCCCAAGGGCAGGGTGCATTGTAAGTATAAGGTAGGACAAGCCCTGAAGTGTGTGGCATGTCCTAATTGTGAATTACAGCCATTTTAATTTTTCACTAGTGCAAGGCTAACTTTTCCCCATAGGCCAGAATGGGCAGTTTGGTTATTACATCTTGTAATCCTAACTGACTCAGGGAACATGGTAGAAATTCGAGTTTAGTATGCCTGAACTCAGAATGATAAACTACATCTTTTAGTGAAGTTGGTTTTAACATTCTGTGTTTGAAAATACCACTTTTAGAAAGTAGGTATTTTCTTGTCTAACCATCCAAACCTGCCTCTGCTATGTTGTGTATTCCTTGTCTGGAGTTTGAGTGACAGGGGCTGGGGATTTCCAGGGGGCTGGGGAATTCCCAGAGACAGGGTGAGGCAGCACAGGGCTGAATAGAGAGATCTCCATGTAGATGGGTGGGAGGAGTTGCACCTGGGACCTGAATAGGGTTGTGCTTTCCCTCCACAATGCTGGCTCCACCTCCTGTGGTGCGTCTGATGTCTCTGCCCTGCACTCTGAAAGGAAAGAAGGAGTCTTGTCAACAAAGTGCTCCAGGACTGACCAGAACTGGTTTGGACTAGGCAAAGGCCTCTCTGCCTTCAGAGAACAAAGAGAAACTGGGTATGAATATTGGGACCCAAACCCAAGAACTTTAGATCACTTTGGGAAACGAGAAGAAACCTTTGCTGAGGAGTGGAGCCAGAAGAAACTGAGGAGAGACTATCCCTAAGCTGAAGTGCTGCTTGGGGTATTGGCCTGCAGTGGTTGCCTGACTTCCAAAGACTGGAGCACTTTATTCAACTTGTGAAGGATCTCCAAGGGCTTGGAAAAGAGCTTGCCTCCTGCTGAAGTCCCATGGACAACAGACTTCACCCACCAGCACCGCAAAAGTTCTTTGGAAGTGCCTGATGTTTTGCGAGGCTTTCTGAGGGACTGCGTGTCGCAAGGAGCGGGAAGCGTGACTCACGAACAAGAAGAGTGTTGCCGAACTGCCGCTGCCGCTACACAACACGAAGCACCTCGCATCGCCGGAGAAGAGGATCAATGTCGCAGCAGATGCCGCCGCGTCACCGGGAAGCGTGTCACAGAAGAATTGAGTTATCGCAGGTCCACCGAAGCGCCTCGCATCGCCAGGGGAGAGGATCGACGTCGCAGCAGATGCCGTCGCATCACTGGGAAGCGTGTCACAGGACCTGTCGTGGCTCATCGCCGGAGAAGAGGATCGACGTCGCATCAGAGGCCGTCGCATCACCGGGAAGAGTGTCGCAGGGTCTGTCGCGGCTCGCATCGTTGTGGAAGCAACTCGCATTGCCCGGGGAAAGGATCGATGTTGCAGCAGATGCCGCCGCATCACTGGGAAGCGTGTCGCATGGCCTGTCGTGGCTCGCATCGTGAGGAAACATCTCGCATCGCCGGAGAAGAGAAGCGTGTTGCATCAAGAAGAAAGTGCCATCTTTGTTTCTTTGCACCAGATCTTCAATGCATCACCGTCTTTGCGTGTAAGGGACTACCGCATCACCTTCCCTGCAACACTTTCATTGCCTTGCTTGGGTGTCACATTTACCATCTGAAGAGAACTCAGCTAATTCTACCATTTTAAGTACAGTTTTGTGGATTTTTGTCGTTTGTGGTCTTGTGATAAGTCTATATAAAGAATACTTATTTTTGATATAAAACTTGTGTGGTGTCCATCTGTAGTGTTGTCACTTGGTTACTGTATGTGTTCACAAATGCTTTACACACTGCCTCTGAGATAAGCCTGTCTGCTCGTGCCAAGCTACCGAGGGGGTGAGCAGGGGTTGTTTTAGGAGTGTACCCCCTTACCCTGACTAGACGCAAGGGTCCCTATTTGTCAAAGGTACCTACCTCTGCCAACTAGAGACACCCAAATCTAACACTGCTTAATAAAGAGGCCTCCAAACCATTTGTGTATATTAAAAACAGAGATGGGGTAAAGTACACCCTTGTCGAACACCCTCTGTTGACGCTATCGGATCAGTTTTTTCCCCTTGTGTGCCATATCTTATAGTAAATGTGGTATTAAAATGTAACTGGTGGATGAGGGATACCAGTGCTTCTTCCACGCCCAAACATATCCCACAGTTTCTCCCGGTTAACAGTGTCAAAGGCACTTGACAGATCCATTAAGGCCAGTGGGATAGAACCCTTCCTGGCCTTCACATATTTGTTAATAATTAAGGACAGATTAAGGCATTGCTCAATCGTGCCTAGCCCCCTCGAGGAAACAGCATTTACAATGCTGTTTCCACAGTGCAATGGTTCTACAACGCGGTCTTTACTACGACCGCGTTGTTACCACGCATGCCATTACATCGCAAGTCGTATCAACGACTTGCTGTAGGGGGCATGCAACACTAGGGAATGCGCTAGATTTCAAATCCAACACCTTCCCCGCTGCTGCGCAAATTGGAGTAGGAATAGTAATTAATACTATTTCTAAGTCCAGAGCACCCCCTACAGCAAATTGTTGAAACGACTTGCGATGTAATGGCACGTGTGGTAACAACGCAGTCATTGTAACAACCGTGTTGTAAAGCCATGCGTAGAGAATGTATGCGATGTAACGTCATACATTCGCTCCCTCCTGAAACCATATTGCGTTTTAGATATCACTCCTGTGGTGGTTGCCCAGATCTCCAAACGGGCTACTAGGACTCTGCCTAGCACCCTGGCTGTGGAATCAATGAGCGAAATTTGCCTATAGCATGCCAGGTTACTTTTAAAAATGGGGACCACGAATGCCTCCTTCCAGTGTGCAGGCTTGGACCAATATTAATGCCCTAAATACGTTTGTCAACAAGGGTGCCCACAAATCAGGATTGCTTTTAAAAAGATCAAGAGGCACCCCATCTGGGCCTGGGGCTTTTAGGCGAGTCCCATGGGCTAACGCCTCCTCAACCTCAGATACTGTGATGGAAAGGCTGAATTGGGGGCTGCATGAAATTCTACGGGCAGATCGCTTGTAAACTCCTCTACCCTCTTGGGCTGGGGGTTAAAAAAAAACTAAAGTAACCTACCCAAGCATCTCCCAGGATCAGTGAATCCATCTGCCTGGCTTCTTCGGTAAATAAAGGGCAGTTGATAATTTCCCAAAATTCTTTTCTGTCTCTTAGGGCTCCTGCTCTCTCCAGATCTTCCCTTACTGAACTTCTCAATTCTGCCTTTCTAACCTTGATTGCGGTTTTGTATTTGTACCTTGAGGCTTTGACTGGATCTCTATTGCGGTGAGTAGCATGGAGAGCCTTTTTTACATTCTTGTGGGCCCTGGAACAATCAGAGTTAAACCACCGGGCCTCCTGAGGTTCCCTATGCCGAACGCTCCTATTTAACCGCTTTGCTACATCGGAGCACAGTGACCCAAACTCCCGGACGACATCCTCTGGGGAAGAGTCTGATTGCAGGCACCCCATTATTAGGTGGCAATTTCCTTTGAAAATATCTTCCTCAAATTTAAGGGGATTGATCTTACCCCAATTTAACCTAACTCCTTTGTTTGGGTGGGAATGAATCGGGCGATCATCGCCCCCCGACTGGGTCTTTAAGTTGAAGGAGAGGATGAGGGGGTTGTCATCACTCGCGCAATGAAGTTCCA
The DNA here is from genome assembly GCF_964204655.1 of Triturus cristatus. Lineage (NCBI taxonomy): Eukaryota > Metazoa > Chordata > Amphibia > Caudata > Salamandridae > Triturus > Triturus cristatus. Next base: position 1,459,237,896 of record NC_140590.1, read on the forward strand.
CCTTAAAATCACAAACAAGTCTGGTGAAATTTCTAGAGATTAGCATTAAATCAATAGAGCTAACCCTGCCACAGCTGGTATATGTGGGGCACTGCTGTGAGTTATCACTAACCAATCTATTTGTAAGGTCTAAATCATTCCCTACAAGAATAGAATTTAAGGCTTTGCCCTGAGGTGAATGAACAAAGTGATGCTAGGTCTGACCCTCAGTATCTTTCAGCCCACACACACATTGGGAGCTATGCTTCCAGATTGTACAAATAAAATCCCCTCCCCAGAGGATTCAGAGCGGCTGACACTTCCCGGTGACTTGCGTGATCTCAATTTGTAGGGCCTCAATAACCTGGTAATTATTTTGATCAAAGAAATTGTGGTACCAATTCACCAGTAGTACTCTGACCTCAGTTAAAGTAAGGATCATGATTAGTTGATACCAGTGTGCTGAACTTAAGCAGTTGGCTTTTATAGATCCATATTTTACGGATATGAACATCACAATCCCTCCCTTGTCCCTCCCTGAAGCTGAAGGTAATGCAGGAACACAAAAAGAATGATAACCATCAAGGGAAAGATCATCTCTAGACCAGGTTTCCTGGAGGCAGATGACGTGAAAGCCTCTGATATACCCTAGCCAATCTGCGTTCAATATCTTAAAACAGATTCCTGCAATATTCCACAAAATAATTTTAAAGGGAGGGGTAGGGTTTCTCTGGTTTACTGTACCTCTGGCTGTATTAGTGGGTGCACAGGGTTTGGCGCATACTGGAGGCACAAGCCATTTCTCTACGGATTCTACATAATCAGTGGTACTCCCTGAGGTGTTACATACCTGAGCCACACCCCCCTCCTCAGGTACCTCTCTAGGATGGTCTTGCAGTAAGTCAATATCAGTAAGGCCTGAGAGGATTTCAAAGTGATTTGGGTCGATGAAGGACAATTGCTGTAAACGGGAATGAGTTCTTAAACCTAGGGTGGGTGGCCCTTGGCTCTGGATATTACCCCTATAAGGTGAGTAGAAAAAACCCAGCAGGTAGACCCTTATTAGGTCATTCTCCCCTAGTACATCATTAAGGTGCATCAAAAGGAAGTGCACATACCTAGGGTCCCTGAAGTTGAGGACCACACAGTCCCCCTTAACCGATTTTATCGTGCAGCCCAAGCAGCTCACCCGCGTGGCCATAATAATGTTGTCTATCAAATCTACCTGAGGCGATATTTTACTGCCGCACCAATAAGCCAATTTATTAATAAGGCTTTGGCAGTTTTTCTTGGCGGGCTGGAGGGAGATGGGGGACTCCCGTCAGTACCAAAGTATAGGGGGTGTGATCTGGTGAAAAGTGTAATTACTGGGCAATTTAAACTTAAGTTATAATGTTGGTGACTGTACCCAGTTGTCAAATCATGTTTGCGGAAATTTATAACCCCTTGCCCCACCTTTTGTTTTGTCCTAGTGGGCACTGTTTTCCAGGGCGACCGATCGGGGATATTTGCGGGGTGATCTACAGGCGGAGCTTCACACGAGCCTACCTCCAGGAGGGTTAAGGGCATTATGGTTCAGGGGGCCATGCTATCATAGGATGGGGCCACTGTGCTACTCAATTGGATAGCCTCGTCCTTCTGTTTGACATGTGCTGGTAACTTGTTTAGTTCCCGAAGCACGAGGGAAAGTTGATCTTCAATAAAACCTAGGAGATCCAAAATAGGGGTCAGTGCCTCTGATATTAGTTTACTGACTTAGGGGAATATCTGCCCTATCTGTCCCATCCGGTGAGGCCCCTCTATCCGGGCCCCTTCTAGTCCTAATGCCTATTGCCAGATCTTGCATGTTTTTTTTTGGTCAAAGGTAGTTGGTCCTGTGGTTTACGTTCTAATGCCACCACCTCTGTTCTCTTCCTCTTCCCCCTATTACTTGTGGGGAACTATTCTCCTCCGAGATCTTTTACATCTTTTACATTGACATCGACATCATCATTATGCCTCATTGTCACAACAGGCGAGAGTGGTACTAACAACTTTTGTCATGTACTTACAACCTTGCCTGCCAGCAATGATCCCCAGGTGATCCAAAGGGTCTCCCTCATGTCCAACAGAATCCTGCCATTTGTGTTTCCACTGGTGGGTCCTGTCCAGCCCGAATATGCGCAGGATGTGGTGGTGGATGCGTTCCCACATCAACTTTCTGACCTTCACATGGTAGCCCTGCAGGACACGTCCCCCAATCTCCACCATCCTGGCAAAAAAAACGTAACCAGCCAGAGGAAGGCCCCCGATGCCTCGTCTGTGAAACGGACATCCTTACCCTCACCCAACATCTCCCACAACACAACCATTCATAAAAAAAACAAGTAAATACCCCCAAAACTCTATATAACTAACAAAAATACCCCTTAGACAAACACCCAATAAGACAATCACAAATACGCAAAATACACAAAAAGATAGCGAAACAGGACTTGTCAGGGACAGTAGAGACAGCATACTAGACACCAAACCACTCTCTCACACCACAAACCAGAAGACAACTCAAAACACCTCCACAAATCTCCACAGACACTAACAGTGTGGTTAGAGGTGAAAGTGAAATTGTACAACACTCCTCCATGAAACCGGATGCATGCTGACATCACTTCCTTGGCATTTGCGACCTATTTTTGGACTCTGCATGACATTTTTTGCTGCAAAGGAGTACGTGGGAATTTAGCATTGTTGACACAGGAATTTTGCGAGTGTTTTACTTAGCAGGTATTAACACTTTGTGAAAAAGCAGCAAAAAAGAGTGTGAAAGGTAAGGTATTTGGAGCAGGTTGGACCTTGGGTGCACATGCATCATAGATCATGGTTTGATGATAGGAGTTTGAGGAATGTAAACAGTCAACTTCAACAAATGGATTGGGTTATGCACATTTAGTTGGAATTGTGATTTGATGTGTTAAAAAAATTGGTCAGAATAATTTAGAAAGCAGACCAACCAGATTTCACATGGAACTGAGAGATGGGTGGAAGGGCAAAGGAATGAACATAGGCACAGTAAGATTGGAAGAATGGAGGTCAAATCAAAGTTGATGATTGAAGGAAGGATGGAAGGGCTGGAGGTGGATAATCCAACTGGACAAGCCAAAATGAGAATTAATTATTCATTGTGAGACAAATCAGATTATTTTAATGTGTACATTGAGCAAAGCCGAAAGCTAGGAGGTGTACACTGTGTTGAGGGAATGGACCAAGGTAAGGTATGACTTTAAAAGAGATTCTGCTGCACATGGGATTAGAGGTAATGATTCAAATGTTTTTGTGACGTCCATGATTTGAATGGGTGAGGTATGTAGTGATCAAATGTCACTGACATTGGATCAGAGATATCACCTCTTGTGATTGTTTTTGTGCAATATGGTGTCCCTTCACGCACAGAAACTATCACCCCCATGACACAGGCACCCTTGCACCATAGCTGAAGAAATCAAATAAAAAGAAAAATACAAGAAATCTGTGTTTGTATGATATTGCGTGTGCTAGGAGACTTATGTTCATGGTGCAGGGGTGCCTGCGTTGGTGCATGTCGGCTAATTGTGCACCAGTGCAGGGAAGAGCAGATTGATCCATCATCTTGTTGTATATATGACGCATCCCTTTGCTTCGGAATTAATGCAGCACAGCACAGGCAGATGGCTTTGGCACCCGTTGCATTGATTCCTTGCAGATTTTGGCTGATGAGTCCTGGACGATCTGTATTCCTTGAGGGGCAAAGTGGGTTATAAGTGCTTTTCTAGCCTACTTCCTTGTCGGACCTAATTACATTTATGTTGTTCTTTGCCATTATGTGTTTGTGTATTGCAGTTGGCCCAGTAACAATATATGAACAATGCAATTTGCTACATGTGCATTCTAACATAGTTGACCTACCTGATTGAGTGAATTGAGGTGTGTGGTGTGTTCAGTTTGTACTTACAAGCAAGCAGTCCATTTCCATAGATGTCATTCTGAAACCGCTGGTTGATGACCGATTGGTGGAAGATAAATGAATCATGGACACTTCCTAGGTACATGGCCACAACATTTAGGAACACACCAAGATGGTTGACTGTTGCCTGCACATTCATGGAGTATGTGTGCTTCCTGTTCCTGTAGATTTAGTCAGTGTCCCCAGGAGGCACAAGTTGCACATGGGTGGAGTCCATTGCCCCCAACACATGCGAAAAACCTGCAATGGCAGAGAAAGCCATGCTTGTTGGTGACTTGTTCTTGTGTATTGTTGGGGAAGTGTAGATACTGCGGTGTCAGGCTGATGATGGCATCCAGAACAGTGGGGAGAAACCTGGAGAAGCTTGCCTGGGAAATTCCGGCCACTCTAGCGGTAGTCGGTTGGAAAATCCCTATGGCCAACATGTGCAGCACAGCAAGTAGCTTGTTTTGTGGAGGGATGTTTGTGCTGCACTGGGATGTGGCCTGCAGCCATGGCACTATCTGGTTGAGGAGGCGTAGAATAGAGAACCTTTTTAGCCTGTAAGGGGCTATGACCTCATCAGGACAGGGATGTATGAGGGTAATCCTCTGACGGTAGACCCGCGCTCTTTGGCGGCGATGCCTCGGTGGTGGTCGTGGTCTTCTTGGTGCTCCCAGTTGAAGTAGAAGAAGCTCCATGGCGCAGTAGAGGTTGCCAATGATGCTATTGGATTGTCTTACTTATATGTAGGTGTGTTTGCACAATTTTTAAGACCAGGTAAGTATTGACGTTAGAAAACTGCCTCTAAATTGACTTAGTGGCAGGTTTTGGGGTTTACCTATGTACTGAGGTTTCCCTGTAAATGTTGTGTTGAGTGTTCTGCAGCAACTTTTTCGCGTGAACGCCTACCTTGCATTTTATTTCTGTTAAGTCACGTTAACAAAAGTGGCGATGTGGAAAACACCTGTTTACGCGAGAAAATTGGTGCTAACTTGAGTTAGCTCTGCTGCAATTTGTAAATTTGGAGATAAAAAAAAAGCCTTCGTATCGTCAAACAATTGATGCTACGGCGGCGTTAAGTTCTTATAAATGTGCCCCTGAAAGTTTTAGACTAAATGTATCTCTTTAAATAAATACCCATGACATCGATGGCTTATGCTTGGTTCGATATAGAGAAATATTGTACACATTGCAAGCATTCACCCCCAGTCAACTGATCTGGGTTTAATCCATAACCGTTCTTTAGCCCACTCTGCCACCCCAGTTCAGACATGGCCATATGCAAATCAGTCTGACCCTGTGCCTCATGGGAACAGTCCAGCCTGAACTGCCAAGCCATGTCTTCCCTGGACCGGAAACAAGCTTCCTAGGACCGGTTTCTGGCATTTAGGCCGTCTTCAGCCAGGCTTGCTTGAATCCAGTGGCAAAGTGAGCAAGGGACTCACGTCTGAGCATACCCTGCCAACTTATGGCGAACAAAGCAAAAACCAAAATAAATGATGGACGGAGTGTTGAACATTGCAAGCACTCACCCCCAGTCAACTTATCTGGGTTTAATCCATCACCGTTCTTTAGCCCACTCTGCCACCCCAGTTCAGACATGGCCATATGCAAATCAGTCTGACCCTGTGCCTCATGGGAACAGTCCAGCCCGAACTGCCAAGCCATGTCTTCCCTGGGCCGGAAACAAGCTTCCTAGGACCGGTTTCTGGCATTTCAGCTGTCTTCAGCCAGGCTTGCTTGAATCCAGTGGCAAAGTGAGCAAGGGACTCACGTCTGAGCATACCCTGCCAACTTATGGCGAACAAAGCAAAAACCAAAAGAAATGATGGACGGAGTGTTGAACATTGCAAGCACTCATCCCCAGTCAACTGATCTGGGTTGAATCCATCACCGTTCTTTAGCCCACTCTGCCACCCCAGTTCAGACATGGCCATATGCAAATCAGTCTGACCCTGTGCCTCATGGGAACAGTCCAGCCCGAACTACCAAGCCATGTCTTTCCTGGACCGGAAACAAGCTTCCTAGGACCGGTTTCTGGCATTTCAGCCATCTTCAGCCAGGCTTGCTTGAATCCAGTGGCAAAGTGAGCAAGGGACTCACGTCTGAGCATACCCTGCCAACGTATGGCGAACAAAGCAAAAACCAAAAGAAATGATGGACGGAGTGTTGAAAATTGCAAGCACTCACCCCCAGTCAACTGATCTGGGTTTAATCCATAACCGTTCTTTAGCCCACTCTGCCACCCCAGTTCAGACATGGCCATATGCAAATCAGTCTGACCCTGTGCCTCATGGGAACAGTCCAGCCTGAACTGCCAAGCCATGTCTTCCCTGGACCGGAAACAAGCTTCCTAGGACCGGTTTCTGGCATTTAGGCCATCTTCAGCCAGGCTTGCTTGAATCCAGTGGCAAAGTGAGCAAGGGACTCACGTCTGAGCATACCCTGCCAACTTATGGCGAACAAAGCAAAAACCAAAAGAAATGATGGACGGAGTGTTGAACATTGCAAGCACTCACCCCCAGTCAACTTATCTGGGTTTAATCCATCACCGTTCTTTAGCCCACTCTGCCACCCCAGTTCAGACATGGCCATATGCTAATCAGTCTGACCCTGTGCCTCATGGGAACAGTCCAGCCCGAACTGCCAAGCCATGTCTTCCCTGGACCGGAAACAAGCTTCCTAGGACCGGTTTCTGGCATTTAGGCCTCCCAGGGACCACTACCTGCCCTTAAAAAATTAAACGAAAATGTTTAATTCTTTCTATTAAATGCATCCCGTTTTCCTTCAAGGAAAACGGGCTGCATTTAAAAAAAAAATCGGCTTTATTTGAAAGCAGTCCCAGACATTGTGGTCTGCTGAGCCCAGCAGGCCACCATACCTGGGAGGGCCTGTAATTCCCAATGGGCTCACAAATTGCGAGAGGCTCATTAATATTAATGAGCCTCGCAATTTGCGACCTCATTGGGAATCGCAAACAGTGGTCAAAACACTGTTGTACATGCGAAATAGCTCCTCGCAAATTGCAAGTCGCTAAAGACTAGCAATTTGCGAGGTGCTATTTTGCGCGTTGTACATCTGGCCCTAAGGTCCTTATTGAGAGTTTGGGAGGTGGCCTGCCTTCTGCTAGGGGCAGACTTAATAACCCTTGCTGCCCTGTAGAACTATCAATTTCAATATTTAGAGTTCTCCATCTGCTTTGCAGAAATCTGTATGCTTTCAGAGGACCCCCCGCAATGGTGGCACCTATGCAACATGCATTGTAAGTTTGCTGAGTAGCCACCATTTTCATGCAGCCACACAGTACATTTTTTTGGTTTGCCAAACAAACCTCCCAAAATGGGAGTTTGTTTCAGTAAAACAAACAAGCATTGGCGTAGCCAAGAGGTCTTGCCTTTGGGACGTTATATGTGTTTACCCATGCAACAGTTGATGTTGTTGCACCAAGGATATTGTGCTGCATAACTAAATACTTATAAGGTCCCAAAGGCAAGATCTATGGCTATGCCAATGCTTGTTTTTATAATGATGTTGCTCCATCCAATCTATGCATCCAGGTCACATATAGGGTACAGCTAAAATTCAAGTAAGAAATCACTGTGAACTGCATTTACCACAATGCTAAGGGGCGAACTGTGCTGGGAGGTGAGGCAGTGTGCTCCCATCCCCCATTTGTTTGAAAAGGCTCCCTTGAGCCACTGAGCTGACGAGCTCTTGGCGATGCACCTGTGCGCCAGAGAGAGGTACTGAGACCTGAGAGACTATGGCAGCCTTTCCAGCAACCCCAGAAGGAATTTTCATTTTTTATCTCTACTGAAGACGGATAATATCCAGAAACACATGTGTCTAGAGATTCACAGCACTAACCTGCACCAACTTTGGTGAACCACTACAGCTAAAATTCAAGTAAGAAATCACTGTGAACTGCATTTACTGCATTTACCACAGTGCTAAGGGGCGAACTGTGCTGGGAGGTGAGGCAGTGTGCTCCCATCCCCCACATATAGGGTATACTTGAAAATTACATTTGCCTCTGAGTTCACCAACAGCATTGCCATCAGGGCGGGGGCAGGAATGTTTCTCCGTGCATGTTTAAAAACTCCCACTTTAAATTAATACTTCTCAGTGAAGAGATATATATTCTGATGCACTAAGGTGACACGCTTCTGTGTGTTAAAGAAATACACTTTTTTTAAATGTTAAAGACACCTTATCATATTGGAACGTGATGTAGGTTACAGGATTTACATGCCAAATCTGTTTAAGGCTCGGCTTGTGCATTGGCTCTCCAAAGCCGACCCTTCAAGTCTGTTCTCCTTGTTAATTTGCTGGTTCGCTTGCCTCCAGTTTCTGCATGTGTTATTTGTCAAAAGACAGGCCGGTGAGTGTCAAAGCACACAACAAGGCCAAACTCTGAACTTGGCATTGTTGTCATAACCATCACTACCTCGGAGGAGGGGCGGCGTCGAATAGGGGTAAAAAAGGAAAATATACTACTCATAATTAAACAAGACGTCACAAAGCCACACTTCTCGGCGCCCTCAAACTCACCCACATGGGAGGGTGAGGTCTAGGCACACAAGATCAGCAGTGGTACCGGATGGGATTACGGCACCGTACGAAAACGTTAAAGCCAGACCTCAGATAGCACAAACGATTTTTCTATACGCATGCATTTTGTGAAAAAACGAGTGACGCAATTCATCATATGAAATCAGATCAGTGATAACTTAATGAATTTGGGGAGATTTTGAGTTTCTTATATACATTAGACAACGTTTTTTGTAAACAAACAAAACAGGCAGATGCGTGCAAGTATATAATGCAAGCCAGAACGAAGGTCCAGTTTATAAAGTAGCCTGCTAGCTCGTTGTGACAACAACACCCTTAGTATGCTAAATAGTTTGCAGATCTAAAGAATGGTCTCGTTTAAAATGCCTAGTTTACTACTTTTACGGTTCCCCGAGTAGGTTACCTGCGTTGCCACGCTGAAAATAGCCGCGAGTTATGACACACGCCAGAGCTCATGCAATGCTGACACTTGAAGCTGCCAAAAAAGTCTCAAAGCAAATACTGCGTGTGCAATGACAGCGTCTCTCAGCTATCCATCGGACAGGCAAACTCCCCCGGTCCCGTTCTTTCGCCCTGAATCAGAAGAATTTGAATTACAATCGAATTATAGTTTGACTGCATAAACAGGTTTATTCAGTTGAACTACTTCCGTGACTGTCGTTATATTAAACTTCTGACAAATGTAAAAGCAAGATAATTCTCGTCACAAATTAAACTCGTGTAAATTCACTACGAATGCTGTGATTGGATCTTAGGTAACAAATGCAGTCTAACACACCCTACTCAGTCGTTGTCCCGGTGTACAAGGCTGGGAATATGAGGGCACCGAAAAGAGCTGTAGATAAAGTAAATGCATTTTGCAAGATCAAATTATGAATCGGACAAACCTGGCAGTTCCTATTTTCTCCACAACGTGCTAAATTGTATCTAAAAGAGATTGAAATTATAATTTTAGTTAAATGTTATCGAGAGGTAACGGTGACGCTGAAGCCGGAATTAAAGGAAGAACAGTGGGGGAAGAAACGCAAGAGAAGCCTGGGAGTTGTGTGCGAAAGTGAAAGTGATCGCGATGCACTTAATGAGGACAGCAGAGTGACAGATCTGTGGTGGGGGAGGGGGAGGGGAAGGGAGAGGGGGAGGGAATTGAAGCGCTGAGAGACGCACGGAAAGCGCGCACCCGCGCACATGCACTCAAGCTCTAGGCTGGCCAAGGCAGCATCTGGTAGCACTTTTTTTTTACCCCTTTACTAAAAGTCGAGCAAGCAGCGCATGCGCTGCTCTAGGCTCGACCTAAAAAGGACCCTGACACCGTGGAGGGTTTCTTATGGTTATGCAGCCATTTGTATTTTTTTCTGTTCAGGTCCTCCAGGCTTCTCCTGGCAGTCCTGAACAGGACATAAGCATGTCAGAGACTCTGATCTAAATAGAGCAGACTGTCTCGGGTACTTAGACTGACTTCCCAAACACCTTTGGGCCACCAGGCTCCTAGGCCATTCCACTGGTGGAGCAGAAGCCCCACTAGAGAAAACATGATAGTCCGTCTGAGTTGAAATCGAGCAGCCAGTCTGTCAGTGTATCGAGCAGGATACCCTGCCACTCTAAAGAAGCCCCTAAGCGACATCATTTTTGTAGCAGGCCCCAGTCTTAGCATAAAATGTGTATGAGTCTGAGGGGGTCCAACTCTTTAAATTAGCTATTAAGGCCTATTTCATACCTAATACTGTAATATTCCTCTCTACTTTTAGGTTTTTTCCTTCCATATCACATGTGTGATGCTCTTGAGGATTAGAGGTAATGAAGCTGTGTTTGATTGATCACTGACCCACTCAGATTCATTTTCTGACTCTGATTTGATGTGGTGTGATTTGGTGACTGCTCCCTAAATATCTTCCAAAGATGCGCAGTTAGCCATTCAAGTCTAATGATTAGCCTATAATACTTGGGAACGATGGGCTAGATAACATAGCTCCTCCAATGCATCTCAATAACATTATATTTATTTCTGCTAATGTTAAAATCCCTGAGAGGAAGAGTTCTCAATTAAAAAGTGAGTCTGACCTAAGGACAGAACAAAACATCTGTGAATCGCACAGTGAATTGCCGACTACACATGTGTTAGTTTAGGAGATTAGTAAGAACTATTTCCTGATGAAGATGCATTATGCAATTGTTATGATTTCCAGATGTTTTCTTTTAGAATGGCCTGACTTGGGATTAAACACTTTACTGCTGAGAAATGAGATTTGTTACGTGAGTGTGGAAATTTGAGTGAAACGCCTATTCCATTCTAGTCCCCATGCAATAGTGAAATGCCGTCCAGTAGCATACTAGAAGGTTGCTTTATTACTGAATGATTACCAATAGATAATGGGGATTACTGGTATGGGGAGAGCTGGCCTGCTGTGGACTGCTGGAGCGTGCTGCGAAACTGGTCACCTTTGGTCTGGGCGTCTGGCAGTACATTGAAGGTTCTGGAGCACAGGAAGCCTGTGGCCCCAGGTAAGGATTTTTAGTTAACTGTGTAGACATTGCAGACTAATGTGCAGTGGCAGGAACCATGTGAGCTTATTTCACTAAGCAGACTGGGGGGCATATTATCAAGCCCCAGCGATAATTATCGCTGAGCGCGCGCTTTAAATTATCGCCGACTATCGCTGGAATATATCGCCAAGCTAGCGCTGTATTACTAGCGCTTAGCGCTATGGCGATAAATATTCCAGCGATAGCGGGGTTTTCCATGGAACATCGCTGGTTTTCCAGCGATGTTCCTTGGAAAACGGCGATGTCTTGATGATGAGGCCCTGTGGCCTTAGCCCCACAATCCACCTCCCATGTTAGGTATGCCTTAGTCAGGAATTTAACAGATGTTAAATTCCTGCGTTAAGGCATAGTTAACGCGATTTCAAATATCGCTACCCCTCGTTGATAATATCGCGAGCTGGGTTAGCAATATTTTCCCATGTAGTTTTGTCAGGCACGCCTCCTTTGCATCTCATTAACGATGCGATGCGAGGCGTGCTGACAACAGGAGCTAAGGCAAGGAAACACGCGCTAGCGTGTCCTGGTTAATAAAGCAATAATATTATCGCCGCTTTTCGCCTGAAAACGAATGCTAAAGCAGCAATAATGTTATCGCCAGCCCTTGATAATATGCCCCCGGGACTCTTGAGCTCTGTTCTAAGGTTTTCCTGAAGACCATTGGTCAGGTAGTCCCACTTTTACATTTGTGAGCTTTTGAAATTGGAACCTTAATAGTAAAATTGTCAGCTGGATTGTCACTGGATTGTTGGATTTGCATTGACTTGCCTTTGGTGCTGTCAAGCATGTTTGCAACCACAGGCATTAAAGATCATTTGGCCCTTTGAGCTACAAAGAGGGTTAATAACTGTGTCAGTTCGAAGGGATGCATCTTCAGAACTTCCTTAACACTTACAGCCTTTTGAGTCAACTGTCTGAATCCTATCATGTTCTAGAAACATTTTGAAGTCCTTGGGTAAAAATGTTGACTGTGTAGACCCCAACGTTCAGGCTATCAGTGAGTGGGTGCTGCCCTGATTCATTTTTCAACTGAGTCACCTTCAGAGCTTTTTTTTTTTTTTTTTTTTTTAAATGCTTTTACTTTAGCAATGAACCCTAATATTTGGATCCAAGCTCCTGGACTCCTGTTTTGATGCAGTGTAAAGGTTTGCCTTGCCTACCTTTTCTGTTGAATTACATTTGTGTATGTGATTTGACCTCAGGGGAGTCATCATCTTCTGGCCCGCCTTACTGTGACATTGTCTTGTTCAGTGCTTTTTCAGATACCTCTCAATACACCCCAAAACAATCCAGCAAGAGGCGACTGACCTCCTAAAGCATTAGTGGTACGCTGCCTTTACAGCTTCTAGGACGGTACTGCTCCAAAAATGATTCAACATGCTTTCAATGTCTGAAGGTCACTTCCTTCATGTGTGCAAACCTTTAGTTTGCATTTGATCAGGGATCAAATAATTGAGATCTTGGCAGCTGCAGGACACTTTGGGCCTGATTCAGAGTTTGGGGGACAAGGTATTCCACCATAAAAATGCCAGCTTACCAGGTCTGCCAAACTGATGTTCTGCCTGCTCTAATTTGAGTCAGGCAAACCTTTGTGTTTCCAACAGTGGTGTCCCTGCTGAATTCAATGCTGCAAACCGTACACTGACTGCCCGACTGAGTTGGGACAGTTGTTGTAGGTGCATCAGACCATCCACCCTATTTAGAGTAGAAAGTCTGATGCACATATTTTTTACTCAAGAGACTACCAGGGAAAATGTTATGGTCCGGAACAAATCCCTGGAAGAAAACTACTTGGATGGCAGGGTCAATTATAGTTTGTTTTATAAAAACAAAAAAGTTTTATCTGTGGCTGCCTCAAACATGGTGGACAGTCACCAAACGTTCAGTGACTTCAGATGAGCAGCCATGATGCCAGCTTCTGAAGGCAAGGAGATCTCTGCATTTCTGGCAGAGTTTGCTTAACATGGTAGGCTGTGGTCCTACCAGCATGGTGGAGAAAATAACAACTGCTACCCAGTGGAGTAAGAAAACTTGAGGTGGCACCCCTGCAAGGTACATGAAGGGCCCCCATCTCTAGACCCAATCAGGAGCTCTTAGGCCAGAGTACTGTGCTGAGGGGGCCCCCTGAAGCTCGGGGGCACTACCGCACTGCAGGGGCTATGTTACGCCACTGCTACTACCCTGACGGCCGACGGGCAGACTGCTAGAGTATAAATCAGGCAATTTGTTTTTAATTCCCTAATTTCTAGTTTTTTCTGCCCACTTTGATGTTTAAGATACTGTGGACAACATGCCTGATTGGAGGCTCCAATAACTCCTGCACCATAGTGGTTTGTCTACCTTATTTCAAGATCCGTGGTGCTGCAACAGGAACTTTTTGATGAAAGTAGTTCTACTGAGATGGCAGCAGCCTTTTTATCAGAATTACAGTACTGGGCAGGCCACTAGTTCATTGCACCCACTGTGTGGCTGTTTGTTTCTGAAGTACAAAAAACATTATCTCTGTTATTACAGGTCCAGGGGCTTAGCTACCAGCAGTGCAGCAGGTGCAGTGCTCCAGATCAAGGAGTAAAGAAAGGGTGGTCAGAAATTATGTGTCTGGTTGATATATCAACATCTAATCTGACTTTTCCAAGGCAATCCCACAGAAATGGGAATAACCCTGCCCACTTGTTTTATGGTAAAACTATGCATGAATTCCCAACTGCGTGTGGATTAATGGTACTTTTTACCACCTGCTCTGAGCCACTGCGAAGAGCCCCTTTGGCTCCTCTTCTGTCCAAGGAGGACTTGCCTGTTCCTCCCATTCCTGTGTCGCTCAATCTGACACAAGGATTTTATGGGGCCCCGTGGGGAGTTTGCCCTCTTCTATTTGCCCCCACGCTCCTCCACCTTCAGGTGGGGTGTACAAGCCAGAACTCCTACCGACGCTCCAATTTTGGTTCTACTTTCATTCTTCTATAGCTGGCAGCAGCCTGCCCACTGCCTGAAACTCCTTAATCGTGTCCTCCTCAATACTGTAGCCAGTGTGTTGAGGGCCCTAGTGCAAGGAAAGAAATGGGCCCCCATTGTTGCTGTTTGAGTTATAAAATACAGCAATAATCAGGGCTCAGTGGGTCCCTCTGGCCTCAGGGCTCCGGTGCCACTGCACCTGCTGCACCAATGGAAGCTGTGCCACTGATCCTCCTCCTCCTCCTCTAGGTTGGCGCTCCAAAGGCCACCATCCCCCTTTTCCACTGTGCAGCAAGAAACTTACACCGATACAGGAGGCATAAAAACCACATAAAAACCACACCACTGCTCCACGCCTTTTGCCAGCCTCACTCCCAATTACCCAGGGAGAAAGGGAGGTTACCACTTACAGACCGGAGACCCTGTTGCGGTGTTGTTGTCATCTCCAGGGTGGTTGGTGGATGATCTACACAGGCATCTCAAAATCCTTCGCTCTCTTGCCACTTCCTACTTTTTTGAGCCACTGTGCTTGCTCTTGGGTTATACATATGATCAGGGCAAAGAGTGGCTGAGAGATATGCTTGTGCCTTCCTTTAAGAAAAGGACTGCAACTCCACCAAACCACATGTCGCAGCTTTACAAACATCCCTCTACCTAATAATGTGCCATGGCCAGAGCCACGGCTCCAATAGCTCCATGGACGGATAGAAATGTCTCACACTCGCTACTGGTGGAGAATAAAATAAAACAGCAGCCCCAGCCTTTTCACTGGCCAGTCGGAAGCTGGTTACATCAAATCAGTGACTTGCCTCTGAACACACATCTCCGCACCTTCCCTCATCTCCCCTGAACCATCTTAGCTCTGTCAAGCTGGTTACAAATTGCTCGAAGGGGTTGATGTGTGTGGGTAGGGGGTTGGAGATAGATGCCAGGGCAAGGTATCGGATTAATAAGGTGCCCAAAAACAGCGACCTCGGCACGTTAAAAACGCTTGGAAGTACTCTACGAAATCACTGGAGCCAAGAAAGAGGGGCGTTGTTGTTTGCAGGGCCTTTATGAAGACAGTTCTTTTCGGCCCTCTGTAGATTGGCGCCCGGGGCCACCAGCCCAGTACAAAAAAAGCCCCTGGGGGACTCTAAAATCAAGTTGTCCAGGATTAACAACTAGTAGAGCTTGGCTTTGCTAAATGTGCCGCCATGCCTTGTGCCATATCCGACGCTAGGTGGCGCTGACACCCTTCTTCTCCAAAAGCCCATCTCCATCACGCCTGCTGTTTCCCTTCTCTTCTTCCTGGTGTATGTTTTAATCTTTCAGTAATCGCATGCGAGCTTTAATGAATAAGCACAAAAAGGCTGTTACCCCAAGAGGATGAAAGCTGTTAGTTCCGTTGTTAATCGATGCTATTGATAGTAAATAGTCCTCCATTTGGCAAATCGATGGTGCTTTTTTCGCTCTAATGGCCCCACTGAGCAGTAGAGTGTTTTACAAAGTAGCGTTAAACCTCCAGGAAAAAGAAATTGCCTGTTCGTGGGCCCCGAGTGCCGAGAGGAGGCGTTGGGGCTGTTGCTTCTCTAATGAGGATTGGTCGCTTTGTTTGTGCTTGATGACACTGACAATTTGGGTGGCCTTGGCCTCTGATACTGCTTTCAGCGGAATTATTGTTTTCATAATGATGTGATTTATCAGTGCCTTATCACGAACAGGAAACATTGATGTGTTGTTTCCGTCCATTTTGCTATGTGTGAAATGCTTCTTACTCACATTGACCATTTCACGTGACAGCAACAACTTGCAGTGCCCCCTGGCTAATAGCAGTGCCCTGGCCCCTTAATACCCTAAAACCGGTCCCAGGATTCTTGTTTCCAGTCCAGGGAGGACATGGCCTGGCAGTTCGGGCTGGACTGTTCCCATGAGGAAGAGGGTCAAGACTGATTTGCATAAGGATGGGTGCGAACTGGGGTGGCGAAGTGAGCAAAAGAACGATGGATTAAACCCAGATCTGTGACTCAGGGTGAGTGGTTTAAAAGTTTCAGCACCCTGTCCATCATCTTGTGTTTGCTGTGCCCTGGTCCCTGGAAGGAGATCAGGAAATTGTGGATCAATTTGCTGGTCATTGCAGGCTTAAATCTGCACCTATAAACGTACGTCTATATACAGGTGCAGAGTTACTACTTTTTGCAGTTTGCATAGAATCCTGGGAGTGCCCCTGAAAGCTGTGCCAGGTGCAGATTTCCGGGAGTACAACTGGGAATTTCATGTGCCTTCCCCCTCAAGCCCCTCTTGCCACTGTGTGGGTGCTTAATTTGTAAAAGAAGGAGTGCCAGTGCCCGAAGGTGTGCTCAGAAGCCTGCAGATGGTGCCACTAAATGTCGGCACACTGAAAACGAGGTTGGGTAGTATTGCCTCTTCAATCCACCACCAGACCCTCCCTGCCTCTTTGTCTCACTCTTGGGGGGTTCCGGCTTTCTCCCTTTGTGACGGTTTTAAAATTTTTCTCCATCTTTCCATTTCGTGTTTTTTCCTCTCTTGCCATTGATAAATGTTTCACGAGGAAAAATAAGTGCTCGTCCCTAAAAATGAGTGCTGGTGTCTAGTGCTTTAAATGGACAAAGATAAGTGCAGATACTCATCAAAAGGAGGGATAAACTGGGGGTGGAGTTTGGGGCGGGCATAAGGGCGGTGCTAAAGGCAGAACGAGGGGCCGGACTACGTTTTTGACCTTTTTGAGCTTTTTATGCAAGAAACCTGCATGCATTGTTAGAATATCAGTTGTATCTCTCCATTAGTTTTTTTTACACTAATAACCATTTATATAGCACTTACCAATAAGTGTTTATTACTACCCAAAGTAACCCTTTTTCAGCAACCTTAAAAAATGAAAAGATTGAGGAAAAACCAGTAAGGTTCTTTATATATGCCTTGTTGTTGCATGCAGGTCCTTGCTGCAGGGGCATAATTCACTAAGATGTATGCCAAAGATTTTTTACTTGAGACCTACAGGGAAGACAAGGATATATGCAACAAAAACAGTACCCCACTGAGGTATCCACATACATAAAAAAATAAAAAGAATCTCCAATCTATGTTGCATGCTGTGCTTTCCAGTAGGCACAATGGCCCTCTATGCACTCTTATGGTGAATACATTACCCACCAGAGTTATTCATTTTATTGCTACTCATGGAATCCCAATCTTACTTACTTAAGAGAAAGCCCCCGGCTTCCTGTTTCTTACGATTAGTGAATGTGCTTAGCTGCAAAAATGCGAGGAATTCATCAGACATTCTTTTCATTCTCTTGTTCGTGTTTCTGTCTGGAATGGAAATCAGAGATGCTTTCAAAGGGACATACTTTGTGTAACTTCAGTAAGCAGCATATGCTCTCTCTCGCTGCCACTGGATAAGGAATGTTGACCCAGAGACACTGGCGAAATTGCTGCTGGTGCCTCAACCTTTCAACATTCCATTTGATGTGGTTGAAAAGAAGTGGGGACAGAGTAAACATGTTGCACATGTTATATTAGATGATTAAAATTATCTACTGGGTTATTTGAATGCACTCTGTGTAATTAAAATATACACCATTATCTTTAACACAGCACACATGATGAAAAAAACATCTCCGTTGGGTAACTTGAATTGCTTTGAAATCTTTTGTTGACATTACTTTGCAGTACTTATGGCGAGCCCAGGTACGTTAATTTAGATAATAACTTATATTATATGCCTCATATACCTAATATAGTAAATGTCAAATGTATTCCTGCATTTTTAACTGTTGATGAAATAAATATTTTTAAAAAACTACAGAAGTTCACATCACATTACAAATGATAAGAGGATGTTTCTGAATCGAAATATGACTACTGACATGAAGTCCCGGTCAGGAGACAGGGCTTATTTTACAAATTACATCTGTTTTCTATGCATGCACCAAAATAAACTGTACCAAGGGCCACTTGGGGGTGCAAAATAGGAGAAACATTTCTGTTTTCCTGATTTTGGCGTCCGATCAGTGTGCAATAGATTGTAACCATGAATGCGAGTTACACTCATGTACCTAGTCATGAATTACAATTATTGGCTTTTGATAAAAAAACAGCTGTATACTTCCTTGTGGGATGTATCCCCAGATGGTTTAGCCTAGCTGTAAACATCTCTGTTACAAGAACATATCACATTTTTCACTGGGCTTCTCTCCTTCTCTTCTTTTCAAGGTCGATAAACAGGGATCAGTGAGTTAGGCACCGAGATCCCATATTATTTACACATGCAAATAGGGAATTTAGTTGTGGAAGGATGGTTAGAGACAGTGATAGCAAGCACAAACTTGCAAACTTTTTGTTCTTTCCAGGCATATTGAAAATACCCACCGCAGGCAACAATATTTTTTTCACTGGAAAAAATGCTTGAATATGTTTTGTAGACTCACAATATCAAGTATTTGACTTTTACATAGTGCTCAACATCTTGGGCCTCATGTAGGTAGCCAAATACCGGTCGGTAACGGCCGATTTTCGGTAATTATACCGTTACCGACCGGTATTTTGGCTATTGGTATGTAGGGGGACAATTTTTGGTTTCGGAATTTACCGAATCGGTAAAATTACCGAATCGGTAATAATACCGAATCGGTAATGTTACCGAATCGGTAACTTTTCCGAATCGGTAATTTTACCGATTCGGTAAATTCCGAAGCCAAAATCGAGATGTAGGGGGAGTGTGTGGGTGTGTTTTAGAGTCGGTATTTACCACCAACTTATAGTTGGTGGTAAATAATTAATGTATGTGTTTAAGCATTTTTACGCGCGTAGCAGTGTGCAATGTGGCATACATACATGCCCTTAGGGCATGTATGTGTGCCACATGTGCACACATGGCCGAATCAGGGGTGCAACAGGGTGTCAATGTGACACCCTGCCACCCTTTCATGTGTTCCCCCCATTACCGAATCGGTATTTACCGATTCGGTAATGAGGCATACCTTTCCATCAATGCGAAGGTATGCCTCATTACCGAATCGGTAAATACCGATTCGGTAATTACCGACTTGTAACGAATCGGTAAAAAATACCGACTCATTACCTACATACGAGTTACCACTTCTAAAATACCGATTCGGTATCGTTCGGTATTTTAGAAGTGGTAACTGGTATGCTACCTACATGAGGCCCCAAGTCTTGTGATAGATGTACTGGTGAATTTGTGTTAAAAAGTCTAATGGCAGCAGTTAACCCAGCCCAGGCTTCCACCATGACTAAAAGTTGAAGGTGCTGCCGAGGTGATCGATGAATTGAGAGCAACATCAGTGTCAAAGCAAGGCCCTCATGAGTACCGGTACTTTCCTTGTTTGAGGAAAAGTGCCGGTACTCAATGGGAGAAAATGAAAAAGTGCTGGTACTCAGTACCGGTGAGTACCGGCCTATTTAAAACACTGCTGGTGTCCCAGATTAAGCACTGCACTGTATAAAGTTTTACATGCAGTAGGTATACGCACGACGGGAATGAGCCCACTGTGCAAAATGCAATTTTCTTTTCCCTGAGGGGAAAATATTTCACACATAGAGAACGTCTTATCATACCACTCCAAATAAAATAATGGGATCCATTCCCTGTCCATTCATTGAAGAGGAGTTACTCCAGTCCATGGCTGGAGTAAATTTCCAACCTCTTCCACGATTGGAGTTTAGGAATGCCCAGGCACGTGCATGTTTGTGGGCATTCCCAAATATGCAAGGCTAGCTGAGCATTGTTTCCCCCACCATTTGCACCAGATTCCCTACTGCTGATTCTTCCGCACTCGTGGCAGTGAATTATGCAGTGGTAAAACGATTTATGCATGCCAGGAGGCCTTGTGTGAATTCGAGGGAGGTTTTGGATTGTAAACATACATACAAATACATTGGCCCCACAAAGCTTTTCTTGCACTTCTTCATATTACGTTGTTGGCTTCATGGAAACCCGGGCAACTTGTATTTGCGTACTCAAACATGAGTTTCTCTCCAAAACGGGATTACAGTGGGTGCGCTCTGACATGTGAAACCTTGTGCAAATTTGTGGGAGAAAAAAACTGTACATATGTTGTTTTTGAGCACACTGGAATGGGGCAGAACATGCCCAGTTTGCGTGCTATTTCTAATTCCAAGG
Organism: Triturus cristatus; assembly: GCF_964204655.1. Lineage (NCBI taxonomy): Eukaryota > Metazoa > Chordata > Amphibia > Caudata > Salamandridae > Triturus > Triturus cristatus. The sequence goes on from NC_140590.1 coordinate 1,459,258,043, forward strand.
TTCTATATGGGTACTTAGCCTTACATTGGTCATACCCGAAGTTACAAACTCTGTGCAATCACAAATGTGTAATTTAGACCCAATTATTGCGAGTAGATCGTTCTCGAGCTCTTTGTACCTTAACATTGCTTGATAATTGGTGTTTTCATTTGTAAATCTATACCATAAAAATTGTTATTACAGAACAAGACTGACATTTAAGGAGAAAGGCAGTTGTCTTAGCTGAAGCTGGATCTTCTGGAATCTTGGCCATTTTATGAAACTTTATATTAAGTATAAGAACTGGTTGTGGGTTCATAAAATTTCCAAAGGTTTCCTTAGATTATAGTCTCTCACCCTACTGGAGATACTCTTTCACCTCAATGAAGTTAATGCTATTGTTAGACATGACAGTCTTAGGGTGGTCTTCTCCCAACTTTTTTGCTTGCCTCCCTCCATTTTTCTGACCTAGTTTTTGCTGGCGACTCTGCATACTTTGCCACTGCTTAACAGTGCTAAAGTGCTTGTGCACTCTCCCTTAAACATAGTAAAATTGATTCATCCCAGAATTGGCATGTTTAATTTACGTATAAGTCCCTAGTTAAGTGGCTGACATGTGCCCAGGACCTGTGAAATAAATGCTACTGCGGCACTGATTGTGCCACCCACATAAGTAGCCCCTCAATCATGCATCAGGCCTGCCATTGAATGGCCTGCGCGTGCACTTTACCGCCACTTTGACTTGTCAATTGAAGCTGCTTGCTAAGCCTTAAACTCCCCTTTTATTACACCTCAGCCAACCCTAAGGTAGGCCCTAGGTAGCCCTAAGGGCAGGGTGTTGTGTAAGTAAAAGGTAGGACATGTACTCTTACGTTTTCCATGTCCTGGTAGTGACAAACTACTCAATTCATTTTCACTACTGTGAGACCTACTTCTCTCATAGGGTAACATTAGGAATTCCTTAATACACGTTTAACTTGTAATTCCTGATCAGAAAGGAGCAGCTGCACTATGTTTTATATCTTTGTAATGGTAATGATATATCCTCTTTACTGGTAAAGTAGGATTTATCATTCCTATTTTAGAAATGCCACTTTTAGAAAGTGGGCATTTCTCTGCACTTAACTCTGTGTGTCTTGAAGCCTGTCTCCAATACACATCTGGGGTGGTTTACAGCTATACTTTGTGCATTCCCCCTAGACAGACAAACACACGGGAAGGCTAGGTGTGTCTGAGTACCATCTACATACATCTGCATTCTGATGGCTGTTCCTGGGCTGGAGGGAAGGGCTGACACTTACACTTCAATAGGTAGTGGCCTGACTCAACACAAAGGGCTGATTACCCCCTACTGATAGTCTGGAACCTGGTCTGGGAAGAAAGGACCTGGTGCACCTGAAAGACCATTCTTTGAAGTCACCCCCACTTCAAAGGCACATTTGAGTATTAGTACCAGGAGCTCTGACCCTATCAATTCAGTATACTTCTTGACCTGTGACCACTCTGCTAGGAAAAAAAGAAACTGCTGTGCTGCTAAAGGACTGCCACTCTGCTGGATCTGCTGGTAGCTGAACTCTTGCCTAACTGTGTTGCCCTGCTGCTCTCTCTCTCTCTCTCTCTCTCTCTCTGCCTGGGTTAGAAGGACTGGACCTGCATCACTTGAACCCACAGTGATTCCAAGGGTTTGCTGGCTTGTCTGTTGTTGCCTAAGTCTCGGTGACCCAAAAGACTTAGAACTCTCCTTTTCCAACCCATGGGCTCAACTGCTGGTGAGTCTACACTGCTAAGAGGTGCCAACCCAGTCCTGGACCCCTTGACATATACCTAGTTGTCTGCTGCAGTGTTATCGATGTATTGTCTGATGACACTGGAATCAGATTGGTGCATCGCACCCGGAGCCTCGGCATCACACTCAGACCTGCCGCACCCACGGACCGACACTTTGCTCATGGCTCTAGTTGCATCACTGCTGCTGCATTGGGGATGACCGAAGCAGCGTTCGGCTACACACCACCTCTGTCAACGCGAAACTAGGATCAAGGTACTTTTGTTCAGTGGACCTCAGTGGGTCCCTGAGTCCGTCCTGTGCTCCCTCGTGGTCAGTCTGAACTCGTGACTTTGTCCCGGTCCGGCGCGGCAAGTTAACCCTTTAAGCACGATTTGCTTCTAGGCGCTACTTTGACATGTATTCCTTCAAAATTCATATTTCAAATTCTACATATTGAATCTTCGTTGTTTTCATCTTGTTTTCTTTATAAAGTCATATTGTATTTTTCTAAATTGTTGTGGAGTCTTTTTGTGGCGTTCTCACTGCTTTACTGTTTAAGTATTGCACAAGTACTTTACGCATTGCCTCTTAAGTTAAGCCTGACTGCTCTGTGCCAAGCTACCCAAAGGTGAGCACAGGACATTTTAGGTTGTATATTGACTTACCCTGACTAGGATTGTGACTCCTTCTTGGGCAGGATACATACACTGCCAACCAGAAAACACATTCCTAACAGCTACACCTTCAGGCTACAGCACCAGCGCTTACACACAGAAACAGTCAATTCATACCAACCCTAAAAGACCAGTACTGGTTACTGTTAGATGCTCATTTTAAAGCAGCCTGTATATGCCACAGTTCTCTCCATGCAGATCTTCCATACCTATCTCAAACATGAACTTCAAACCACTGAGAGGGGAAGAATGGCAAAATGAAAATCTTGTCTCGTATTAAAAATCCCCAAAACAAGACATTAAAACAGGCGTTATCCTCGCTTGCCCCCAGGCGGTGGAAGCATCTACCTCTGAATATCAGACTCTACCAAAACCTCCTTTCTTTTAGGAACAACTTAAAAAACTCCCTTGTTTAAGCTCTATAGACATGCAATTATGCTACTCTGTTCTAGTGCTTCTCTTTTGTCGTTTTTAAGGCACTACACTGACCTTTCAGCTAGGTACAAGCTATACAAATACCAAGAATACAAAAATAAATAAATAGATGTTTGGCCCAAACATTTCCTTAGGATTATCAATGTGGGCCTTGGCTAGCCCCAGCCTTCATTACACTGTCCAGATTTATCTGAACCTGTCATGGGTTATTTGTTATAGTGCTCCATTGTAGTTGAACTTATATCGCACTTCATACTCACGAAAAGGTGGTAAACACTTTGGCGGAATAGCTTTGCTCTACATCTTGGCTTGTAATTATTTGGAATGGGGTTGTTCTCTAGTTTAGCCTTCGAGGGAAGTGGTTTGGTGTCATGAATGATGACCCAAGTTGAGCACCTATCCTGGAAAAATTCTCTGATAAATTTTCCAAGTGTTGTTCCCCTATGCATTGAGTATAACAGCCATTGCATGCTTGTGCCTAACTGGTTGCTCCATATTTATGTGGTTTTGATACGCAAAGAACATTTTTATATTCATAATAGCGTTCTTTTCCTAAAAGACATTTTCAGCCACCATACCCAGCTTTGTCTACAATTCCGAGGCAGGCTGGTCTACAACAAAATTGAATACTTTTAGAAGAGCTGACTCTTGGCACATGCAAGGACTGTTCAACCCTAAGCAAAGTGACAGTTAGCTGCCCAGCCACCCTTACTAACTGGCAGTATTTGCTGCATGTATTTATCTGTTTTCTATGCTGGTGGTGACCCAGACAGATTCTTTGTATTTTGTTGCCTGGCAAGGGCTAGGAGGGTTTGCTCAGCTGGCTCCACCCTAGTCTTTCAGAGACACTGGACTGTCTGAAATATTCCCATTTTGCTACTGACCAGTAGTCCTCTGGCACATATCTATTCCACTTCTCTCCACAAGGCCAGCAACATGTGCCTTTCTCCATACGACCCACTAGTGCATGGACAAGTCTGAAGAGGTACATCTTGAATCACGCATTGATTTAAAATGTAAGGATGCAGAACACAGGTGACACACAGACAGATAACACTTAGCTGGTTGGAATTTAATGGCCACTAATGTTGTGCAGACTATGAATCCTCCATTTTGACTGAAACTTTTACAATTAATAGTACAGTATGCATGCCTCTTTCAGTCACACCAATGCAGGTCTACATGTATCCCATCGAACAAGACAGGAACCGATGCTGAAAACCATGACCTCCTTTGCAATGTTCAGATGTAATGCGTGGGTCAGGCCCTGTTGTGGCAAGCAGGGTCCTTGAATAGTCGGCAATGTTAAATGCTCTCTCTCTCTCATGGTTTTAACCACTCTGGCTTACACGGGTGGACACACTGAAGTAAGCAAATCATCATGCAGACTGCGCATGTGCAGGCTTCAACTGAAGACCTAAAGGGGCAGATTTACGAGTTCTGGCGCATCTCTGCAAATTAGCAGGTATGCGCCAGAAAAGATGCGACACGCAATTCCCTCCTTGCGTCGCATTTACAATGCGGCGCACCGTGGCACAAGGATAGGGCGATGCGTGTCACATCCTGTGTCGTAAGGGTGGCGCATTGCTGGAGTTGTGTCGCAAGCACGACGCGGATCCAGCAATGCTCAGGGGCACCCTATGCCTAACTGCGTTACTTTTACGAAGCGTCCCTGCGACGGAACGCCCACCCTGCGCCGTAATGCCCACATGAAACCTAACACAGGTTTCATGATGTGGCGCAGGGCTTCACAACGTGACGCATCTCCCTAGATGCGTCACATTGTAAATAAGGTGCAACGTGGCGCATGGTTTGCGCCACCGCTGCGTCACGGAAGTGACGCAACGACGGCGTAAATGTGGCGCATGGAGCTTGTAAATCTACCCCATAATGTTGTGCACCGGGAGTGTGTAATTGGATTTACCCCCTTTCTTAGTGCTTTTTCTCGTGCTCTGCGATGTAGAGCCTTCTAGATGTTGCTGACCTTTGTTTATTTCTCCTGCTCCGTGATTCTCCTGAGTCCTCACTTCTTTACCATGATGCCTCCTGTTTCTGCTGTCCTGTCGTGGGTAGAAGTGCAAGGTTTACCTTATATTAATCCTTTCACAAAAAAATTCAGGAACGTTCGCTGGTTATAAATTGCTACGTCAAGCGTGTTCTTGGTTATGCATTTTCTCACTTGGATGCCTATAACCTCTGAACTCCCAAGAACCTGTTTCGTCTTACATTCGATGTGATAAGGGTTTTCCATGAGGACCTCAGTCATTTGTTATCTGTAAGTGAGTAGTCTCGCTTTGTAATCTCTGCTTCGTTATGCATGTTCACAAATGTCACCCCATGCTATTTGGCAATTACTTGAGTTCTTTCAGTTAGTGGTGCTATTCACAGCTGTTGTTTGCAAGTGGTGGGGTTGACCAGTGGAATGAGCCCAATGGTTGTTATTTTTCTTGCAACCTTTGACCTCTGCTTGCGCCTTTTTTCCGTTTCTTGGTCGTGGACAGTCCCCTTGGTGGGCTAAAAAGGTATTGAGAACTTCCATCAAATCTGTGTCAATTGCTTGATAGAGACTGTGGATGGTTCCCAGATTTTCTAGTCTCTTGTGATTGTGTGCGTCTTTATTTGTGTGTCTGTTCGTAAAACAGCAAAAGGGACTTTTTCTAAGCTCCTGAAGACCTGCTTTCTAACCCCCCCCCCCACCCCAATGCACACAAGTTTATGATCAGTGTGAAACTCAACCCTTCTAGGTGTCGTGTGTGTGTGCATTTCTGTATATTGTTTATCTCCAGCCTCTTCTGTATTTGATATTTTTCTTTTAGATTCTACTATATATTATTTCATTTCTTGTTTCACTTGAATATGTTTCTATGATAATATACCTTCACTTCATATATACACGATAAATGTTAAATGCGACTTTACATTTAGTCAATATTGTCTTTATTCATAAAGGTATATAATGTGGCACACATTCCAAAGCTATTGCTGCCACATGCCAGCATCACAGGGACACCTCCTCATTGAAAACAAACTACATATTGGGCAGCATTCTTTGTCCCAGGCAGACACCATCCATTCACGCCAGACAGTGGCATCTCTCCAAGGACATATGGCCAAAGAGGCACGCCAACGATAGGGGGCTCTGTTAGATGACAGCAGCTGGCCCATGACAACAGGTATACAGCTTCTGTACTCCACCTTTCAGCATGGGAGGATATTGTAGCAGGAAGAAATAACAACTATTAGCAGGTTAGATTTATTTATATTTGTTTTCCTATTGCCGCAATAAATATGAAATGTACCACTGTTGATATAGCTATGTTCTTTACTAGGTTGACTTTTGGTGAAAGCTTCAGATATAACTAGTCCAGATGGTTTGTCTTTGTGCTAATTTGGTGGGAATGGAAAGGGGGGCATATCTATAACCTCTAAATATCTGGTGTGACTGCTTTCAGTGTCAATATAGACCTTTTTTTCTGCTAATTTGTGGCAGAAGGTTCATGAGACAACTGTCCAATTTTTCACCCCGCACTGTAGGTTGATATATCTTCGCTACTTGGAGGCCAAGGGAAATCCACTGGGTGCGACCAAGGTTTCTGGGCGACACAACATAAACCCTCCTGCTCTACCTTCCCCATGCAATAAGACTATTAGTTGTCAGAGCCCAGTGCATAAACGGAATATAGGACCCGATTCACAAAGGGGATCCTCACTCGTGGTGGAGGCCCTGCAGTCGTGGCTGGGGTTCCACACTCATGGCGGGACCTCCATACCCCCAAAACCCATCCCAGAGATCCCGCCACCTGTGCGGGTCCTCCGCCATGAGTGTGGTGGCCCTTTGTGAATCCGCCCAATATTGCGGATTGTTGGTTGTAGATATCCAGATACTAAAGAAAAGACAGGATGTTCTTAATGAGAACAATGATCGAAAGGGTTAGAAGAGTTCTCTGTTATGAGGATGCCAAAACAGACGGCAGCCATGTGTCTATGATTGGTGAGATTCTGCTTTTGACAGAGGGCTGGTGTATTGGAGGGGCTCAAGCAGTGGGGCTCCTCCACATTGGCGGAGGAGTGCCGCCCCACTGCCTGGCTCAGAGCCAGAAAATGTAAATTAAAACGTTGTTCTTGCATTGTTTTAATTTACAGTTGCCAGCTCTTAGCCAACGCTGTTGGGAGGGGCGGGCCGAGGTATGGGAGGAGGAGTGCTAGTGCACCCCACACCCTAAGTGCCCATATGTGTTTTGGTCGGCTGTCTCAGGCCGACCAAAATACACATGCGCATGTAGGTTTTCTCCAGCTCAGCTGCATGGAGCAGCCTGGCTGGGGAAACCCCACAGACTTCCTGGTCGGAGCAGGTCGTCTTTTCTGCCTGCTCAGACCAATCAGGATTAGACAGGGAGTCTTTCCCAGGGGCTGCTGGGTCCAGCAGGAAGGAAGACAGGAGGAGGAGAGGCGGCGAGAGGAGATGCAACGCTGGTGCAGCCAGCGGCAAAAGGTAAGTCTTACATATTTTTTCACATTCAAAGCCCCCCCCCCACGGGTGACCCCACCACCCTTCATTTATAGTGGCTGCCGCTGGGCTCAAGCTCAGGGAGACTATTTCCAGAGGAAACCGCAGTTCTGTAAACAAATCATATCTCTCCACACCATTCCTGGGTTGAGGGAAGGGATGAGTTAAAAAATGACTAGTGATCTGCGGTGTTCTGAGCCAAGGTTTAAATGGGATTACATAAACGCAGGAAAGTGCTAAATTGATAAAATGCTTTCCTGTGGCATATCCAATTAAGGTTATTTTGGCCAATAATTTTGACATTTGTCAACTAGTTATACACTACGTTAGAAATGAGTCTCTGACACCACACAGGTTTACCAAAGGGTAAAGTTGCTGCAATCTCGCTGGGGACATGGCACTTTCGGTCCATTTTTCTCCTTTCAATATGCAAGTGTCTACAACTCGCATATTAAATGTTTGAACATTATACAGCTGGGTCTTACTTTTAAAGGGCACAAGGAGTGCTGAGTTTCCTAATGTCAAATGTATTATTTAAACTCCCAATACGGGTTCTGGTCGTAATCCCACAGACCTGTCTCGTAGTGCCACATGTCACATTTTCAGTTCATGAAATAGGGTGTCATCTGAACTGTGGGTGGTTAAAGCCTCGCTGTAGCTCACATTGCCGACTTTTATGCGTCTTGCATGGTTTTTGTGCATTTATGCTGGAGTGGCAGAAAAATAAAAATGCCCCTAGCGAAAGCATTTACTATGGTTATTTTGCTTTAAGGGTACAACCATTCATTAGCAACGGCTATCTCCACGGTGATGAAAAATCCAGCGATAGCGGCGAAAAGCGGGATTATCGCATGAATTACAGCGATAATAACCCTGCGTTAGGGGGGTGGTTGCTGATAGGCCATGGTGGTCTCAGCCACACAATCCACCCCCCCATTGAGTTGAATGGGCAAGTCAGGTTTTGAGCAGGTGTAAAAAACCTGTGATAACCGCGGTTAGCGCGACTTTCATCGTCGCTAACCGGTGCCAGGGCCGCATTGCTGATAGGAGGTAGGTGTGTTTGCGAGTGGATTCCTGTTGTTTTCGTAGGGCACGCCTACTTTGCATGTCATTAGCGATAAATATCGCTGACATGCAAAGTGGCAAGGGAAACGGTCGCTGTCACCGGAAAGCTGTCGCTAACAGCTGTTAGCGACAACTTGTTAATTGGGCGATAATAATATCGCCGCTTTAGCGGCAGAAAGTGCCGCTAAAGCGGCGTTAATGCCCTTGCTAATATGCCCCTAAGATTTTATATAGTTCTTCTCTAGATTGCGCTAATTTGAGTGATGTGGGAAGGGTGTATGTGAGAGGCTAGAGTTGTTGGAGTCTATCTAACAAGTATGTTTTTATACAAAGAAGGGGCCCGTGAGATACTGCAGTCAACAACACATTTAGGGGCATATCAGCAACAACCAGTGATAATTATCGCAAAGCGCACTTAGCGCTAGGATAATTATCGCCGGCTAGCGTGGATTTTTATCGCTGAGATAGCGTGCTATTAGCAACGCTTATCTCAAAAGCGATAAAAATCCTAGCGCTAACTGCCAAACGTGAGATAATACCACGAAGTATGGGATAGCTTGCTGATAGGGCCTCACATACTTATCCATGATATCCACCTTACATAGCATATCATGGCTAAGTCAGTTTCAAAGCAGGCGTAAGGAAAGTAGCGATAACAGAGGTTATCGCTACTTTTCTTGTTGCTATGCTGTGTTGCGCGAGGCTTGATAATAGGAGAAATGTCGCTTAGCGACATTTCTCCCGTTATCCTGGGGACGAACGCCCACTTTGCATCTCATTAGAGATGCAAAGATGGGCGTTAGGAATTCAGGCGCTAAGGCAAGGTTTCACGCGATAGCATGACCTTGCTAATATAGCGATAAAATTATCGCCGCTTTTTGGCCGAAAACGGCCACAAAAGCGGTGATAATTTTATATCGCCACCTTGTAGATATGCCCCTTATTTATTTATTTATAGAGTTTTGTATAGCGCGAACTCGACCCAAGGGTATCTGAGCGGTTTACATAGATTGCAAAATAACCATTGCAAAACTTACATATGGGTAAATACAATCACATGTAGTAGGCAGAAATACATAGCCATAGCAGGCACGAAGTATACGGTGAGCAGTAGCAGTTGTACGAGTTACATATGGAGTCAGTGCAGTAATATGTGGTAAGCACACATACATGGTAATAAATAGAGTATATAGGGCGTATACGGAGGACAGCAGGAAATGTGGTCCGTATAGTTCTGAGGGAGTTATGGTAGGGTGTGTGGACTTAGGAGAGGTGTATGCGTACTTCTATGCAGCGGGTGTAAGAACAACAGTAGCAGTTGTACGAGTTACATGTAGCATAGGCGCACATACAGAAGGTTGTGCCTTTTGGAGAGAGTTTTCATCCCATATTATTCCCCTCATCTTTTAGCACTGTCTTTTCCATAGGCACATACTCTTGACTTATGTCTAGTCCTTCCCTTTCTCATTTCTATTTGCCAGCATCTCAAATCTCTGTTTTCCTTTTGTGTTGCTCTTTCCCTCTATGAATGCATGACATCTTCTCTGTGTCTTTTCTTACTTCTTGCCTTGTCCTTACAATGTACCTGTGACCTAGCTTTATTCAATAGTTCTAACTTCAAAACTACATATTCTCTAGCATGGGATCAAGGTCCCTTGAGAGAAACAATCAACTCACAGTTCTAGTAGTAAACACAGAATCTAGTAAGACATCAAAATGCAGTTTAACTTGTTCAAAGATTCTGGAAGAAGGGCTGTTTCCATCAGTCCAGACAGCATGACAGTCATTAGCAGTTACCATGGGTTTTAGAGAGATCTACTCTTAATGCGGATTGAACAGATGCGAAATTGTTGTGCTTGCAATTGCTTCTGCAAAATAAACATTTATTTAAGAGATTCTAGTTCACATTCACTGCTAATTGCTGCTGATTTTTTTTATTCAAGTGGATCCTTGTACTAGCTCAATGCAAGTTTGTAGCGTTTCAAGCCTTTCACCTCTACATATACAGATTTGAATCCAAAATTCTGCTAAAGGTGTCTCTGAGTAACACGTGAAATGAGTGTAATGCCATTTACTTCTGACAAATTACAAACATTCCTTATCTCTCACTCAGGGGTGTGAGACAGGTTAGAGGCCATGTTGAATGGCCAATTTCCTGTGATGTTTAGAAGCCTTGAACTCCAGTATTTTTAGATGCATTATTACCATTCTGGGACCGAAACAAAACAAAAACAGTAGTGTAAGTCTACCACACACCCATGCAGAACAACAGGTATCTACAGAAGCCCTGGGCAGTGTTCTGCTACACATAACTCCGCGAAGTGTCGAAAAATCTCTGCGCAGAGTTCCACAAGTGGCGGAGTGTGGTAAGTCGCGCTGCTTTCACTGATTTTTGGCGCCTGGAGCTTATCCTGTGCAGTAAAATCATTGTGAGCACCACCACGCACAGTGCAATTGGATGTAGCTTCTTTCTGCTGCTCGAGTAGCTGCTCTACTTGAGTGGCCACTTCCTGAACGCGAGCAGCGGCAGGTAACCCAAGCAAGCAGTAGCAACCTGCCGTGACCACTCGCGTTCTGAACTCTCTCGGTGAGGTGGTCTAGCGCATAATTTTCCTTGCTCGCACTCGACAACTTTATGTTTGCGAGCCGCGTGAGAGGAAAAACACTGCTCCACACCGGTTCGCAGAGGTTTTCGGAACTCCACGCTCTACGTGGAGTGCGGAGTGGGCAAAACTCTGCAAACTCTGCCGGCAGAGCAGAGTTCACCGCCCAACCCTAATCTACAGTCACTTGTACAACACACTTTACAAGTGTTCATAATGTTTCCATAAGACAACTGTTAGCAATTCAAAGAGACTTTCAGCATCCAACTGTGGAAGTTTGTGGAGGTATATGGTCATTCAATCAAGGGTCTGTTTCCTGACTGACTTTTTAAATGTTTCGAAAGCAGTACAATGTACATCTATAGCCAATGATTCCATGTTGGTTGTTTATCACATGGAGGATAATAAGTCTCTCACAAGGAAATGAACTGTACCGATTCACCCTTTGCGCATAATTCATCAATCAGATGCCACATACAGTAGCAAAGAATTCTGAAATCACTGTTTACCCAAGTAGAACGCAAAATGGCAGCTAGAACAGCAAATATTCAAATGTTACTCCAAAATATGTTATTTGATTACTGTCTCTATAGCTCATCATCTTCGTTTACTGTGGCGTAAAGGACTGTTGGTGCTGTGAGGATGCCTCAGCATGCAAATACAGGGTTTCCATGCAGACCATAGACTGAGGTGTCCTTTAACAAAATGTTCTGGGCATCTTACAACTCTTACATTTATTCCAGGAGGGTATAGGATAAATGATGGAATACGTAATGTTTTCTTGTATTGCATTACTGTGCTGGCTTGTGCCTGTGTTACCTTACTTTGCAGTGTGGATAAGGTAGAATCCCCAGCCATGGTGCTGCAGATCGTCCCTCACAAGCCGGATATGCTGGGTTACTTCATGGACGTCAGTTATGATTCTCAGCCGCTACCACTGGTTTGTCCTTTTGTACCCCTAGCATAGCCCTTGCTAAACATAGCTTCAGAGGCCATGAGAGCAGACGCATTAACAGAAAGTAAGTAGAGCTCTAGGATATATGGTTTACTTTCTGTATTCTCCCTTTCTTGTGCTCATATTAGCCCCCATGATGCAAATAGAAGGCTATTAATCAGTGGGACCTCACTCTCATAAGCATCAGGGCTCCGTGTTCTTGATTTCTAACCTTTTTATTATACCAAAAGTAAATATTCGCCTATAATTCACTGTCATCATCATTTATTAACTGTTCAATTAATTAAAATCATTACAGTAAAATATATCCATCTATTCACACCCCCCACAGTCCATCCTCACAATTAGTCACTACTGGTGTTATAAAAACACATGTTGAGCCCCCAGTGGGAGCAAGGGTCAAGCAGCAGCCTGGCACAGTGATATCTGTCTCATAGATGGTACATGAATTGAAGGTACCTGCACCAGCCATCACACAGATTGTTCAAGACGGGGAATGTCCCAGTTATGGCCTTAGTGGCCTGACACACCTTATTGCCTCCCCAGATGCGATAAGCTGCAGTATCAACTATGAAGGGAGCCTTGGAAGCCTTAGGCCTCAGCCAACCCTGCCCCGGGCTACACTTTAATCAAGCTGTCCACTCAACCTCTCCCATCTTGTCACAGCCAGGTGAAAGGTTAAGATCCTCACTGTCACCACTCCAATTTGTGATGTGTTGGTAGAGGTTATGGTGAAAAAGTAAGAGATTGAAATCTGTAGAATGTGCAGGCTAGGGATTTCACTTTCCTTCTTCAGTACCTGAGGCAAGAGGTTGCTCTGGGTCTGTCTTCATTGTTCATCCAACATCAGCAGCTGATGTGGGCTGGCACAGGTAGCTGAAGGTAAAAATTTCAACGTTGCATGCGTACATGTGGTTGAGAGAAAAAGAGTAAGAGAGAGAGAGAAGACATAGAGTGAAAGTGAGTGAGGGTGGTGACAGAGGGGATAAGTGAGACTAGGCAAAAGTGAGTTTTAAGAGTGAGTAAGAATTAGTGACTCAGAGACAATGAGAATAAGTGAGACTGAATGAGAGTTATAGAGTGAAAGTGAGACAGTGAAAGTGACTGTGAGGGTTTGTGAGAATGAGTGATTGAGAATGATCATGCGGAAGCTTGGAGTAAGAAAGAGTAAGAGTGAGTGTGAGTGAGAATCAGTGTACGTGAATGAGTGAATATAAGTAATTAGAAGATAGTGAGAGTCTGAATGAGAGAGCTTATGTATGTGTGAGCACACAAGCATGTGTTAGCATGTGTGACTGAAAGTGCCTGAGTGATGGGGGAATGAGGGAGAGAAAATATGTGAGACTGAGGGACAGTAAGCGTAACTGTGAGTGAGAATAAGTGAGACTGAGTGAGAATGAGAGAGTGTGACTGTGAAGATGAGTGACAGTAAAGGGTAGTGCGAGGGAGTATGAGTGAGATTGGCTTAGTGAGTGAGAATCTATGGATGAGAAAAAATGTGGGGCAGGGTGAGAGTGTGAGAGAGAGTGAAGGAGCATGTCTGAGAATGAGTGTGAATAAGAATTAGTGTGAGTTAATGAATGTAAGTGAGTTAGAGTATATGAGTATGTTCTACTTGTAAGCCTACTGCTGGCCCTGGCATACTGGAGGCAATTCTTGGATTTCAGAGACACCCATGGGAATATGTTGGTGCTGGCATATTAGGGGTAATTCTTGGCATAAGAGGAACCAGTCGTAAAATGATGGCACTGGCATACAAGAGATAATTATTGCCATATGGAAGAGCTATGGCAAAATGATCACACTGGCATATTGGATTTAATTCTTGGTATAAGGGGAACCCATGGCATAATGCTGGTATGTGGGGCATCTGGTTCAAAATGATACAGGTGCTCTCAAACTGGAGGTCATTCTTGGCAAAAGTGGGACAACCATGTCATATTGTCTGGGAGAACCATGAAAAGAATGGAGGCCCTGACATTCTAGAGGTACTTTTTGCCATATGAGTCATAATCATAACACTTCATTCGTTTTTACAAGGAGAACCATAAAAGTCCAACATACACACATTAAAAATCTCCATCTAATTCATGATAAAGCAATACAAAGTGAACAAAGTGGGTTCATAAATACTCGATTAAAAGGAAAACAAACACTATATCAGGAACAAGAGAGTCCGGGTTGCAGAAAAGACCTCGTTGGGGTACTGTAAAAAACAGAATTAATCATGGGAAACGAAATTAGATGCAATAGTAACGTTCATCACAACCTCAAAGGGTACAAAAATGTGGAAGTGAACCATATTAAAACCAAATACCTATTATCACTGTGTAGGAAAGTAGTATCTGCTTCTTATGGTTACCCAGACTTTTTGCTGATGTCACACTGTTTCTTTACCTAGTCTGACTGGGATCCTGCTATTCAGGACCCCAGCCTATCTGCTTTCTCCCTTAAATCCAGATTGGATTCTGGGGTACCCTTATTAGACCCTAGTAGATGGTACCCCATGTACCCAGGGCATAGGTACCCCAGAGGCCTCCCATGGGCTGAAGCATGTATCATGCCACCCCTGAGAGGCCATTCAAATTGACATGACAAGCCTGCTACAGCAGACTATGTGAGCTTGTGCCTGCACCACTTACTTAAGATATAGGTTCACTATAACTATCTAAATCACTACACTTAAATACCTATCAGTCACTCCTATGACAGGCCTTAACAATCCTGAAGGCAGGGTGCTGGGTTTTATGTGAGAGGGTACCTCTGCATGAACAGAGCCCCTCTGCATCCTTCGGAGAACATTCTCTGGGGTTGTCTGTGATGCAGCCAGACATATATGTTTAAGTGCATTATAACCGCGCAGTAAATGCTAACTTTAAAACGGCTTCTAAGAAACATGTTGTGTTTGGTGTCAAACACCTTGAAATCATACCTCCACACCAGTAACTTGTGTGGGGGGTATGATTCCACCCTTCAAAAGGGACATACATGGGTCACCGGTCTACCCGGTACCAGCTTTCTCTACCTGGCAGCACAAAATGGACACTGCCAGCCACAGACACGATTCTGCTCTCCTGCTGCTGATCCAAGCTCGAGCAGAGGAATGCATGACAATAGGCATCCTGTCACAGGGAGGTGTGACCACCTCCCAGACAGGGTTTAGTGTATTGGGGCTGGGTGGGTGCACTCTGAGAGTCCCAGAAAGTCTGCACTGGGGGCACATTTGGTGTCCCTGTGCATAGTCCAACTCAAACCAGTTCTGGGAGCCATTTGCTCCTGCTCTGGTGTGAAACTGGACAAAGGACATGGGTGTAGCCACCCCTCTGTCCTGCCCCTCCCCTAGGAGGGTCCACATAATCTTTCCAACCCCTTCCCATGGGTATAAAGTGGGTTACCTAACTACAGGACTTTAGATTTTACCTGGACAAGATTCTGCTAAGAAGAAACCAAGTACTTTAACTGCCAGCACGACGCTGGACGACTGAAGAATCTCCCTTGGAGTAAAGGAGTTACTCCCCTGCCAAAGCAGGCACCTAAACGCTTCTGACCGGTTTGCTGCTCCTGAGGACTCTGAAGATTTCAGCAACACAGGAGGTGGGTTCCCGAAGGTCCCTGAGGTTGATCTGCCCTCTCAGCAATTCTAAGAACAGTATCCCTCATGGGGACCGTGTAACCCGAACCCCTGTGCACAGCGCACTATTGCAGTTGCATATGCTTAGTGACAATTCCCGAGCTTTGTGCATTGGACTCCGTGTAGTCCTGACCCCGAGCAGTATTTGCACTGGAGATTCCTGGCCTCCACTCCTAGAGTGTCCTGTGGGCTGGTACTTTGCAAACTTGCTTGAGGTCTCCTTGCGATTCCGGGTCCGTTGGCCTGTGGGTCATGGCGAGGGTCACCTTGTTTGTTTTTGGGCTTACCTGGTTGCTCCAGATGTGCCCTGACTCTCCAGTGCTTGGAGAGTCCCCTGGACCTTGCTGGTCTACACCGTAACCTGTTTCCTATGACTGCCTGGGTTGCATTTGGCAAGGCTTGTTGGTTCTCCAGCCAGACATCAACCCGACATCCTTTCTGGAACAACTCACCTCTAGACTCTGGTTCTCCTTGATGTCTCCTGGTCCCCGTGGCTGCAGAAACAAGCAACCCTTCTTCACTCCTGAAGCACTCGACATCGGTGGGCATTCGACTACCGAGCCCCTGGTCACTTGAAGTGACCCAGACTCTGTCCCTTCTGATTTCAGGTTCTTCTCACCTCGATTCCAGGCTTAGATTCCACCGGACACTCTTCGCCCTCCTGGCAGCAGTACTTCTTTGCAGCTCTCCATTGAAAATGACTAAGGTTTCTGACACCACTTGACCCCATGCACCCGGCTCCTCTGGGATAGGTAACATGGTCACTTTAGTACTCACTGGTGGGTTGGCCTCAGAACTTTCTAAGTTCCAAAGGGTTTGCTCGAAGTCCTCTTAGAAGTGTCCTTAACTTGTAACTTACCAACCGCGACTTTCCCATTGAGTTGTACGGAGCACGCGTTTGTGTTTCCACACTGCACCCGTCCTCCGTGGGCACCCTGTGTCACGCCTCTGGGTGGTTCCTTGGGGTCCCAGCGATTCTACGTGCTCTATATCTTGTCAAGTCATTGTTCTACCACTTTTTTAGTATATGGCTCGGTCTCCCCCTGGAGCCCGCTGTGTATTTCGTTATTTACAAATGTTCTATTGATTCAGTATTGTGTGCTTTGTGCCCTAGTCTCGTGTAGAGACTAGTAGAGAGTGTTATATTAATAAATACATATTTTTATATAAACACTGTGTGGTTCTCCTTTCATTTAGTCATTTACGAGGTGATATTCTGGTAAAACAGGCTGCTTTACATTCCTTCAAGAATAAGCCTGAAGGCTGCTCTCCATAGCTACCACTAGGATAGCTTTCAATAAGTTTATCTTTGACCTCATAAATCATAAGGGTTGTGTGGACTGGTACAGGGTGCCCACTTTAATTAGAGAGCATATACCAGGCCACCTTCTCACACATTGTATCACTTTGTTGGCCCTGAGGGTTAATCACAGCTGGACCTATGCCTAATGGCAGCCCTTAAAAAGCTAAGAACATGCTGAACTGATCGGCTAGAAAGCAGTTGTAAAAAAATAAAAGCAGGTCTAACCAGACTGAAACTAGTTTTTTTAAGAAAGTGAGTATTAAAAGACTTTATAGGAACCTAGTGAAGCTACAAAACATTAAAAAGTGCATCATATCCTGTGGAGACTTTCTGTCACAGCCATAGGGTGGGAGGCACTGCCCTCTATAAACTCCACGCGGATGGGCCAGGAGAAAATGAAAAAGATCCAATCATGGATGCTTTTAAACAATACAAGATAAGGTGTGATTGATGGCCCAGTTTTCAACAAGAGGTACCTACAAACAATGGACTTCTCAGCTCCACTTCTTCTCTAGCCCACATGCAGTTCTTAGAAAAGTTCTCTTTCACCCAGGTCATCTCCCTACTATTAATTTCCTCTGGGTTCTCAAATAAATCTGCCCTTCCCAGGCTGGAGAGGCATTCTCTAATGTACTTAAGCAAGCAAATGCAATTCACCTGATCAAGGTCCCTTAAAATTTCCTTGCTAAGGGCATTTTCCTTCTTGTTCCAGATGTTCATCCATAGCAATAGGGGGCAAAATGCCAACACAGCTGAGAGGAAGGCCATTCCTAGTTCTTCATGCACTAAAAATGAAGGAATTATTTTCGGTAAGCAGAGTAACCTTCTCAAAAAGGTAGTTTCCACAATTTGCAATACATCCTGCTCAGTATAACCCCAGATCTCACTCCCGTAAGTGATCTTTGAGATGTGTTAGAACTGGGGGTCTCTAGTTGGCAGAGGTAGGTACCTTTGTCCAAATAGGGACCCTTGCTTCTAGTCAGGGTAAGGGGGTACATTCCTAAAATAACCCCTGCTCAACCCCTTGGTAGCTTGGAACGAGCAGGCAGGCTTATCTCAGAAGCAGTGTGTAAAGAATTTGTGAACACATACAGTAATACAGTGACAACACTACAGAGGGACACCACACAGGTTGTATATGAAAATAAGTATTCTTTCTATAGACTTAACACAAGACCCAAATGACAAAAATCCACAATATAAAACTCTAAAATATGACTGTCAAATGGTAGAAATAGTTCCGTTCAATGTAGATGATAAATGCAACACTTTACTCTCAATGTCCCTTAGATGCGTAATGCAAAATAAACACAGGGAAGGTGATGCGTTGATTCCTTACATGCAAGAACGAGGATGCGTCGGTTCCTTGCTTTGGGGGAGGTAATGCGTCGGTTCCCTACTACAGCGCAGGGACAGTGATGCGTCGGTTCCTTACTGGAGAGGGGGTTATGCGTCAGTTCTTCACCACGTGGGGAGGTGATGCGTCGGTTTCTTACTGCGTTCCGGTTACGCTGAGACAAGATGGTGCCTCGATGCGATGATGATCCGGTGCAATGTGTCAAAATGGCGTCTTGCTTACTGTGCGACAACGTAGGTGTGATGCGTGCACGCCTGATGGCCGTGCGGCGACTCAGTGAACTTCTGAGCCACGACAGGCCCTGTGACACGCTTCTTTGCAATGCGACGGTGACCTCTGTGGTGGCGGCACGCTTCTCCGGTGTTGCAAGCGCTTTGGCCATGCGATGGCGACAGCAGCAGCGGCGGCATGCTTACTCGGTGATGCGACGCAGCTGCTACGGCAGAGACACTCTTCAACTTCGTTGAGTCATGCTTTCAGCTCCCAGCGACACACAGTCTCTCAGAAGGCCCAAACAAGAGAAGGCACTTCAATTCCCAGCAAGGGAATTCAGGAGGGGACCTGGGGGGTGAAGTCTTGTATCCCTGAGACTTCAGGCAGGAGGCAAGCTCAATCTTCAAGCCCTTGGAGATCTTCTTCAAGATGATGTAAAAGCACACTCAGTCCTTTTCTCCTTTCCTTGGCAATAAAGCAACCACTGCAGGCCAACCCCAACAACAAGCAGCATAGGGGTAGTCTCCTCCTTCAGCTTCCTTGGTTCTTCTCCTTGGCAAAGGTTTATCTTGGTTTCCAGAAGTGATCTAAAGTTCTGGGGCCTGGGCCCCAATATTTATACCAGTAAATCCTTTGTCCTCTGAAGGCAGAGGGTGAATGTACCTAGCCAGAACCAGTTCTGTGCAGCTTCCTGGCAGGAGGTGGAGACAGCATTGTTTGAGAGCAGACCTGGCCCAGGTAGCTAAAAGGAAATTGTGTCCCTCTACTCTCTATTCTATGAGGGCTCAGGTGAATGAAAGAAAATCTACGCCCCCCACTCCCTATTCAGCCATGGTCCAATTCAGCCCAGCCCTGACCCATCAGACTGCTGAAGCCCCAGCCCTCCTGTCACTCACTAACCAGACATGCAATAAACAACCTAGCAGAGGCAGGCTGGATGGTTAGGTAAGAAAATACCTACTTTCTAAATGTGGTATTTTCAAACACAGAATGTTAAAAACAACTTCACTAAAAGATGTAGTTTATCATTCTGAATTTAGGCATACTAAATTCGTTTTTCTACTATGTTGCCTGGGTCAGTTAGGATTATAAGATGTTATAATAAAACTGCCCATTCTGGCCTATGGGAGCAGGTAGCCTTGCAATAATGAAAAACAAAATTGGCTGTAATTCACTATCAGGACATGCCACACACATCAGGGCATGTCCTACCTTTCACATAAAATTCACCCTGCCCTAGGGCCTACCTTAGGGGTGACTAACATGCAGAAAAGGGAAGGTTTAGGGACTGGCAAGTGGGTGCACTTGCCAAGTCGGCATGGCAGTACCAGACTGCACACAGGCTCTGTGATGGCAGGCCTGAGACACACTTTACAAGCTGCTCCGGTGGGTGGCACAACCAGTGCTACAAGCCCACCAGCAGCATTTGATTTACAGGCCCTGGGCACACACAGTGCACGGTACTAGGGACTGACAGTATATCAAATAAGCCAATCATGGAGTCACTAATCCATACATCAATTTACCATAGGGAGCACTTGCACTCTAGCACTGATTAGCAGTGGCAAAGTGCCCAAAGCATCTAAACCAGCAAAAACATATCAACAACAGAGGAGGCATAGCGCAAAAAAAATGGAAGGGAGACCCACGCCAATGGTGCCAGGTCTAACAAGATGGATTTAGCTTTATAAGTCTGCAAGAGTGCCCCAATCAGCCTACTTCCTAATCTAGTGGCAAAATTGAAAACAGCAGCAATTGACCTGGCCAGGTCCCCTTTCTTTTGGCCTACAAAAAGGGCGGCAATTCAGGGCCTCATCAAACACTATTCCCAGGTATGAGAACACATCAGTCTTGGGGATCAGCCTGGCCCCTGACATGAATGTGTAGGACTTAGCGGGTTGAGAGCCCACCTGCATTACAAAGGATTTGCTGTGATTGACCAACAAGTCTAGGTCCACCATAATTGTGCAAAGGAGTTCAATAGGAGTTGTAAACCCCTTGCTGTCTTCGCCAGGAGGACAGCGTCATCAGCATACAAGAGGACCAGCAGACTTCTGTTACCCACGTGGGGGCAATCAGTTTTTAAATTTGAGAGGACCTGCTCCAAGTAGTTAATGTACAAATTACAAAGAAAAGGGGCCAAAATGCACCCTTGGCGCACCCCCTCTCTCGATGGAGATTTCATGGGTCTCATTAAGGTCTTTGGAATAACCAACTACAGCTTTGGTGACTCGGTGAAGGTCCCTTAAGAAAGGACAATATCCTTGTCAATGCCAATGGAGAGCATCGTCTGCCAAAGCTTGGATCTGGTAACACGATAAAACGAGGAAGACACAGTCATAAAAGCTAGGTAGACGGTACCAGAACAGGAAATAGTGTACTTGTTCAAAATCATGCAAAGGTTCAGACACTGGTCCATTGAGCAACCAGGGCAGAAACTATATTGGACCTTTGACAGAATGTTATTATCATCTGCCCAGCTCACTAGCCTGTCTAATGCCATACGGCCCATCACCTTTACCCTAGAATCCAAAATAGAGAATGGCCTATAGCAATGAGTGCTATTCCGGTCTCCCTTATAAAAGACCAGGACAATATTTGATAAAGCTCAGGAGGCAGGGCGACCGATCTTGACTATGGCGTTGATGATTGGGGTGAGTTCGGGTACCCAGAAGTCCATAGACATATGAGTCACCTAAGGTATATGGATGCAGTCAATGGTAGATCTCTGGCAAGGGCATATTGTATATATTAATTGACATAAGGGCTACCTATGGCATATGAGGGCACACATGCCAAAATGTTGGCCAAGGCACAATGAAGGTAATTGTTCAACTAGAGGAGGCATCTGTTACGTATTTTCTTTTTTTTTAGTCCAGCCTACATGGTCCAAGGCTGTTATACCTCCACCCAACTAGGTGGTGTAACCATTTGCTGTATATCTCTCTGTTGTTTGCAGTGGACGAGAGAAAAAGTAACCAACCTTGTTCTCAGCGAAGGACTAAGGTGTAATCATTGGACATCACCATCTAGCTCACCAAGCCAGATAGAGGCTCCATCTCCTTTCAACCATAGCTATTTTACAGCTTATATCTAGTCCACAGATGTAGTCAAGGGACCTTATCGACTTCTCCACAAGTGGAGGATCTGCAGATTATCACTTATTACAGATTTTCCTTCTTGGTAATAAGGCCAGAAAAAATATCAGTGATGTTTGCTTTATATGGAGCTGGGTATAGAGACAAATGTCCATCCCAAATAATATCAAGGCACTGCTTACCTTAATTTCCTTGCCTACAATTTCCTTGAGGGTCTTACTTACTTCCTCCCAGGAAGGACTTAAAGCAGGGCAGCAAACAAACATGTGCTTATCATTTGAGTTCTGTCGCGCCAAGAACTAACCTTCTTAAGGATCCCCACGGGAGCAAAGATATTTCTCCTACTGTCTAAAAAACACAACCTGCCAGTGACTAGCACGCACAATAACACTAGGAAGAGGTGTGGCGCAGCGGCCAGGGTGACTGACTCCGGAACCTGGGGGCTCATGGCTCGATCCCCAGTGCCAGCGGCAGATCAGCCCAGCACCATGTGACTCTGGGCAATAGCTCGCTTAATCTTACCAACGGCCCCCCAGCGCCTTGACACCTTCTGGTAATTGTTCACGCTTTACAAATACTGGACATTTACATTTCACAAGTTATATTCCCCAGAAGGCAGAAGGTGGAATTAAGACGGGACCACTTCTTGTATTTTTAAAGGTATGAGAGATTCTTATTCAGGGATATCTTCACTGTCAATAAAGCTTGCCAGGAATCTCTAAAATACATAGCGAAAAAACAACAGAGAAGAAAGGATCCTATTAGTAGACTATTCTCATGTGCAAGTCTCCTTAACCCCTGCTTCTAATACAGTTTGTGTTAAATAACCAAGGGAGTACTCAGCAGCAGAACTAAAGTATACTCCCAGAGAGTTAACATCACTCTTGTATACAAATAAAGTAATTCTTGTGTAGGGAGACTCCTTATTAGTTCATTGGTCCTCTCTTTGCCCAGAAATCAATTGAAATAATAATCACAACACCAATGTTAAACGTGACTGTTCATCAGTGCACTGACATTTAGTAGCTTAAAAAAAAGTCTCGGATGGGGACCATGTTAATCCACGATGGTCTCATATGGGAAGATCTAAAAATAAATCCTCCTGATAAACTAATGTGGGACAGAGCGAGTAGCAGCCTTCTCACCGGCTGACACCAAACACCAGCAGCGGGACGTGAGCAACGCAGAAGTGATTGCGACGGCAGCAGAGACTAGACCGCACGGGGAATAGCCTCAGAGTCCAATGCGGAAGCAGAACAAGGATTGGGGAAGGAGGATCCAGGGTGTGGTCCAGACATCATCAGGGAACAACGCAGCCAAGCGTCGAGTCCGCTTTGCAGGGAGTTTATAAACCACATCTTAAGTGATAACGGAATCGTCTTTTGTCTGCAGCTGTGTTGGGGGTGAGCCGGTGAGTACGGTAGGCTCTATACACACAAGCTGTCTTTTAGTTTCAAAGGAAGAACAATGAAGGAAAAGATCCCTGTCGAGGGGGAAGTGTTTGCGCTGGCGTTCCATAACCCATCATAAGCGAACCTTAAGCATGAGCTGTGACAAGTTCTCTCCACACTTCTTGCATCCCAATTAGCCTGACTGGGAATTTAGCAAGTTTGGCCAGCAGCTAATTAGCCCTGTGGAGAGTAAACTGCTGATTTCTTTTAAATGGTACAGCTTTGAATGTTGAGTAGAGTAGGCTCATAGATTCTTACCATATTTGCACGTTGCCCACTCCTGGTAGGTCCTCTTCCCAGTGCTGGTACGGAGTATCCTTCTTCTCATCTAGTGCATTAATGATTGTCCAGAACCACTGGGAGATTTCCTTCTTAGGTTGGCGGTTGGCCCCCATCCTAGTAAAGAAGGCCTCTAGAGTTGGGCTTCCTGCCTCTGACAAGTTTTGTGATGCCCACCAGGAGTTGAACTGCAAATATTTGAATTTGGAAACCCTCCCCTGTGACAGATCAGAACACTCCTGACATGGGAGCAGAGCATCTCCTTTTCTAAAATCTCCCCAGTTAGGAAAGCTCCCCCCTTGACGAGGATAGCTCAGTTTATCTTCAAGCCAATCGGGTGTCCCTGGAGAGTCCCAAATTGGTGCAGAATCTGCATAGTAATGTATTCCCAGGACTTTCCTTATGTACACACAGACCTTTAATGCATCCAAGCACTTTCCGTGTTACCTGCTTAAAAAATGTACGATCTCCAAATTTAAACAAAACGTTTGTCAGGCCTACATGTTGTAACATTGCTCTGAACTGCAGATCCATATAAAAGGAATCCAGTTCACCAGCAAGGGGTCTAAAGTTTATAAATTGGAAGGCGTAACAATAAACCGTAAAATCTGGGAGGGCCAATCCCCCTTGCTTCACCCTCCTCCTTAATTTCTTCCAGACAATTCTAGGACCCTTAGAAGCCCATATAAAATTAACAACCTTTCACTGTAATTTTTGTAAAACCTTAACTGGGAAGGATAAAGGTATGGTATTAAACAGGAATATAAATTTAGGGAGAACCAGGATTTTGACAACATTGACCCTCCCGTATATCCCGATTGGGAGACTGTCTAATCTCCTAAGGAGAGACTTTAGCTCGCTGCCCACCTTGATCAGATTCGCTGCTGGGAGTTCTCAAGGGACTTTGTAATCATGATTCCTAAGTACCTAATCTGACTTTTGATCTGTTCTTGGTCAAATAAGTCCCTTTCCTCCTTAACCCATGGCATCACCACTGTTTTCCCCTTGTTAACCAAGTACCCTGACAGTTTGCAAAAACTTTCCTCATGTTCTTCTAATCTAGAAACTGCATATTCTATGTTTGTCGTGTATAAAATAATATTGTGTGCGTACAACACTAGTTTTGTTGATAGACCTTCTACTTCAAAGTAAATTATAGTTTCATCCTGTCAAATCTGTTGGGCAAAGGGCTCAATATATAAATCAAACAGTAGAGGGGAACGAGGGCACCCCTGCCTTGTACCCCTGGATTTCTGAAAAGGGGCTGTAGGCTTCCCATTTGCCAGGATCCTGACTAGAGGCGCTCTATACCGGGTTTTATAGTGCTGATCATATTACTACTAATCCCATAGTGCCATAATACCAACCAGATATACAACAAATGTACCCAGTTAAGTGCCTTGGTGGCATCAATTGTGTCAATTGTCAGGGGGAGATTAAACGCTTCTGCTACATCAATTGTGCCAATCAATCGATGTGTCAACTCATCTAGTTGTCTCCCGGGGGCAAACCCCTTTTGATCTGTGTGAATTAAAGCCTTTGTAATAATCTCTGAAAACCTTTTTGTTAAGATTCCCATTAAGATGTTATAATCACAATTAATCAAGGATATAGGCCTGGAGGAATCTGCAGACCTCGAATCCTTGCCAGGTTGAAGAATCATCAACACTGTAGCTTTGTACCATGAGGGTGGGATTGTGTGTTCATTTATATCCAGCTCATTAAACAAATATTTCTAGAAGGGCATCAACACCTTTATAATTTTTTTATAAAATCTACCTGGTATTCAATCGGGGACCGCTGCCTATCCATTAGCTAGATTTTGAACTGGACCTCTTATTTCCTATTCATGATCTCAGCCCCAGATCAGTCGCCTGGTGTTACATGAAATGAAAGAGATTTTTATCACCTAGCTATTCTCTGATAGCTAAGAGCTCAGGGTCTAGATCTTCCTTATACAGTACACTGAGGCTGCGCAGCATCTCTGTTTTAATCTCTTCCAAGGAACTCATAACCTGATTTGTACTGCGATGAACAAGTGTCTCTATGTGAGTCCAGCCGAAGTCTGCTCTAGTTTTCAAGGCTAACAGTGCAGCACAGTTTTCCCTGTACTGAAAATGCTGGTGCTTACTAGCCTCCCATTAATTCCCAATCTGTTGACTAAGTAGATCTAGTCTCTTGCTGTAACTGCTCTAAATCCCTCCTCAGGGAAGGGTTGGGCTCAGAAGCCTGCCTTGCCTCAACTTGCAACTCTGCCTCCTTCAAGGCAATCTTTCTCCTCGACTCCCTCTGGAAATCCAGATCCTTTGAAAAAAATGTGGTGAACTCCTGAGGAACATCAGGCTTCATTGGTTTGGCACACCAGGGAAGTACTTAAATATATAATGAACACTCTTTCAAAGCCTATGAATTTTGAGCAAACTTATGTGATGATTGTGCTTTAAAATTCACTATTTCACCTTATTTTTTTTTTTAAATCTCGAGGGAAGACTCTCGGAATGATCCTAGGAAAAGTGTGGCTGGCTCAGTTTGCTTACTCTGTGAAATGTGTGACAAGTATTACACCCCACCACTGTCAAAGATCACCAGTCAACACTGCTGTTAATATGTGAAGGGTGGAACTATGGGTCAAGCTTGTGTATCACCAGGGGTCAAAGGGTGTGTGTTGTCACTTCCCTTCCCCCTAGCATCTGGGTTGAATGTACGTGCACGGTCTCGTAACTGGATTGACCTCTCATTTAGAAGTAGAAGCGGCATACCTTAGTTAATAACATTTTGCTTTGGCTTATCAGTTTATTCAGTGTCACCACTATTGTGTTAAAGGCCGGCGCGGCCGGTCCATTGGGGCCCCTCCACCTTTTGCCCCTCACGAAGAGTGTCTGTGGCAGCCTGACAGACACTGTTTACTTTCAGTTCAAGCAGCCAGGAGCCACACAAGCACAAAATACGCAGGCTCCTGGCTGCCTGAGCTGAACTTTGCAGGGCTGAGGAAGTCACAGCCCCGTGGGCATGACGTCCTCAGCTCAGGAAAGGTCCCTGAGGCCCTCCCCTCAGTGACAAGGGGTAGCGTCACTGATTGCCTTGCACCTGGGCGCTTCAGTTTTAAGCCCTGAAGCGCCCAGGGTCGAGTGTAAATCAGTGACACTACATCACAGAGTGGGGTGGGATCAGCAGTCTCACTGACCCCATCCCACTCTGTGATGATGTTTGGACTGCTGCCTTCTCAATGATGGATGACAGCAGTCCCAAGCCTCCTGGAGCCTCTGAGGCAGAGCTGGCTGCAGGTAAGTGTGTTTTGTTTTCTTTTAAATTAATGTTTGGTGAATGTGTGTATTTAGAAATGTTTGGTAAAGAGTGTTGTGAATGCATGTGTTTGTGTGTGTGTATGTGTGTCGAGTGTGAATGCCTGGATGGGAGTGTTACGTGTATGCACGGCCGGTTCCAGGATTTTTGGGGCCATGGGCGAAGGAAAATGTGCGAGGCTCCACTAATTTACATAAGTGACACCTTCAGGGCTCCGGAAGCTGCTTTGTGCAGACTCCTCCTGGGCTGCAACTCCCCTCTCTGCCACCTACAAGCACTTCTTTCACAGCTCATATCGGGCTGAAGGTGTGAGAATAGCTTGGGGGCTGAGAGTTAAAACTGTACAGACGGTAAAGTGCTGACAATGGGTGTCCCGCAGTGTCTTTCAATGGGCAGCCAGGCACGGGCCTAATTGCAGGACACACCTGCAAATAGGCCTCCTTGCAGCTGGCACAAAATGAAGTGTCCCTCTCCCCTAGGCCTCCCACACCATCCCTGAGAGGCTCAGGGAGGGGGGCCTCCTGTAAGCCCAATTACAAAAAGACACCTTTCTTCAAAGGGATCGCACGGGCACAAAAGGTTTGGTGGTGTGTTGCACTAGTGCGTGGCCCCATGCTGGTGGGCTGAGTGCGAGACCCTGGGCAGCTGCCAACACTGCCCATGCCTAGCCCTAGCCCTATGTGTATGTGTGCATGTGTGTCTCGCCCCTCCCTCCACAACTTA
The DNA here is from genome assembly GCF_964204655.1 of Triturus cristatus. NCBI lineage: Eukaryota > Metazoa > Chordata > Amphibia > Caudata > Salamandridae > Triturus > Triturus cristatus. The sequence goes on from NC_140590.1 coordinate 1,459,285,387, forward strand.
CTAGCCGCCACTGGGTAAAGGTGAGCTCGTCGAGAGAGAGAGTGTGAGTGTGAGAGAGGCAGAGAGTAAGAAAGAGATAGAACCAGTGAGGAGAGAGGAAAAAAGATTGACATTAAAAGAGGGAGGCAAGAGAGGAGCAGAAAGAAGAAAGAGGAGAGAGAGACAAAGCAGAAGAAAGACAGGCACAGAGAAAAGAGAAGGAGAGAGAGATAGAAAAAGAGTGAGAGAGATGGGGGGAGCACCTTATGTGGTGGCGCTGTCCTGGGCATCGGCTGTCTGACAACAGACGCTTTGGAAACATTTCCATAGAGGCAAGTCATTGAAGCATTAGATAGACTGTTAGAAAATACCGACAGGACAATAAAATGGTAATGCTCAGCATATGCTTCTATTCTCTGAGCTGAGCTGGCACAATTTTCCTGTCGTCCATTACGTTTGCAGATTTTTTTCACGGATCCAGTAATCTCTGCTTCTATGTCTCTTATACAAACGATTGCTTTGCATTGCTCTCTCGCCTCCCATGGTTTCGATTGCCTGGGGCCTGCTTACATGTCTCTCTACCGCACCACGGCTTTCCTGCTGCCTTGGACGCATGGACCGGCGCAAAATTGGCTGCCACACGGGACGACAACACGTGTCGTGGGGCATCAGTGCATATCGCCGAAAGTGTTGAGGGATATTACTAGAGTTTGGCAGCGTGAGTGAAGGCAGCCGGAAGAGAGGTAATCAGCGCTCCGGGAGAGATAGCGACGGTGACAGTGACCTTGGGACAACTGTTCAGGGAGATAAGACGTCAAACAGTAACAGTGGGACAGCAGCGCCCCGGAGATAAGCCCCTGGTCAGATGCAGCGACACCGAGGGCCTCGGACTCTTGACACAGCCCGTGGTAAATTAGCGGCCAACATGACAGGAACAATTCGCCACAAACAGACCCCCTCGCTCACCGCCTACGCTTCTTCCAGATTGTAAGAATTTAGGAACAGCAACCATTCTTCTGAGGAACGATGCTTACCACTCAGCAAGAAAGACATTCCTTCTCTAAAATTTATTGTATGTGAATTGTTGTGCACGACAAATAAGAGCCTCCTCAGAAAATGTCTTTAAAATTGAATGAAACCAAAGATTTTGCCTTATAACAACAGGCATTAGTAACAGTCCTGAAAATGGACTTATGTAGTAACTCAGTAACCGTATCTGTGTCAGAACCTTCCATAGCACTAAGGGCAGTTGTTCCTTTACACTTAAAATGACATGTATCTGCCAAATAGGTGTTTGCTCACAAACAACAATTTTTGCAAAACATATGGTGGCTGGCTGGGTGTCAATGTAAACACTCCCTAAATGACTTGCAGTAGACGAATAAAAAAATACATTATAATTTTTACGCCAGGGAGAGGTATGAAGTGCCATGCGCATCAGTGCTCCTTTCCGGTGAAAATTCTATCAAAAACTTAGGGCCAGGTTTACAATAACTGGCGCATCCGTACATATTAGCAGGGATGCACAAGTTATTTTGTGTGACTCAGAAAACCCCTTGCACCTCCATGGATGCACCGCCTTTACAATGCGGCGCACCGTGGCGCAAGGATAGACAGATGGGTGACGCATCTGTCGCCGTACGGGTGATGCAGTTCTGGAGTTGTGTCGCAAGCGCGACGCAACTCCAGCACTGTTCAGGGGTGCCCTATACCTTATATGCTGCATCACTCCTTACGCCTGCTTCAAGCAGGCGTAAGGATTTGACGCAGCTGGGACATAAAAGTGACTCAGTGAAATCTTGTAGATTTCACTGCGCCACTTTTACGGGGCTTCCTTGCGACGGAACGCCCACCCTGCATACATTATACCTGACGCAGGTATAATGTAGCGCAGGGCTTTACAACGTGGCGCATCTCACTAGATGCGTCACGTTGTAAATATGTTGCATAGTGGCGCATTGTGTATGCCGCTGCTGCGTCACAAAAGTGACGCAACGGCGGCGTAAAAGTGTCGCAAGGGGCTTGTAAATCTGCCCCTTTCTGTCAGAAATTAAAATGCAATTACATTGCTATGCAATTGTCTACATTTCCTCCTTGTCAGCTCACATCTCTTCTCCTTATACATACAGGCAATTTCTGATTTTTTAATTTCTATCAGCCTCCTCTCTGATAGTATTTTCAGCTTTCGACGCTTCATTTCCCTGGGGGGCAGAGCTTAACATCTCGTGGACGGCAGGCTGTAATGGAACGACTTTAGGGTGTCAAGTTTTGAGTCAATGGCTATTTAGCCATTGAGAATATGTAACAAAATATGCAACCCACCAATGAAGTGAAGCAACAGACAATACTGATTCACTGTTGAGCCAGTGATAATTCTGAGCCATTGATATTGCGGAACCAATGATAATACTGAGCCATTTGTTTTACACTGAGCCATTGATAGTGCAAGTAGGGTAGTAAGTGAGCCACTGATGAAAAGTGTGTAACTGATATTAACAGGTTACTGAAAATGGCGAGCCACTAAAAATACTGAATAGTATAAATGTTAGACCCAGTGGCTTCAGGCTGGCTAAGATTCATCAAAACCAGTCAGAACCCACCATTCCAAATAGAATGGATACAATACACTTGTCTCATAATGGTGATGGAAACGATTGGCCAGGTATTGGCAGCCAGTAACAGCTCTTGCGCAGCGTGGTGAGCGCGTTCTGTTTTAAAAAGCCCGTTTTGTATTTTTGTTTGTTTATTTGATTTTTCCCCTGATTTTAATAGACAGCACTCCTGGGGCCCACCCCTCACTTGCACTATAATTGTAAGAACACCGCCGCTTGTGCGGGCCCGGTTTCGGGGTTGTGGAGGGTTTCTTTCTTTTTACTTCCTAGCGGGCGCCATCTTGAGAAGGGCTTTGACGCTCTTCCAGCGCCATCTTGGGTGTACCGGAGGGTCGTTTTGCTCCCCACCTGGAGGGACTATTTAAGGCGGTCCTTGGGCATTGAGCACATTGATGGAAATGATTGGCCAGGTATTGGCAGCCAGTAACAGCTCTTGCGCAGCGTGGTGAGCGCGTTCTGTTTTAAAAAGCCCGTTTTGTATTTTTGTTCGCTTATTTGATTTTCCCCCTGATTTTAATAGACAGCACTCCTGGGGCCCACCCCTCACTTGCACTATAATTGTAAGAACACCGCCGCTTGTGCAGGCCTGGTTTCGGGGTTGTGGAGGGTTTCTTTCTTTTTACTTCCTAGCGGGCGCCATCTTGAGAAGGGCTTTGACGCTCTTCCAGCGCCATCTTGGGTGTACCGGAGGGTCGTTTTGCTCCCCACCTGGAGGGACTATTTAAACCAGTCCTCCGAGCGCAGCGGGATCGCGTAGCGGGTCGGCCTCCGCTTTGCCGGAGTCTTGCCAGAGTCCTGCCCGTCTGCGCCCGTCTGCGCCCGTCAGCGTCTCGGCAGCGGCCGGAGCCGGACGGTGGGGTGCCTATTATTGTATTTGCTTGTAGTACCTCTGTGTTATCTCACAGATATGTTTTTCTATATTTCGGCAGATTTACTTGCCTTACGCCCCCCTAGTGGCCAATGTCATTCTTTCTTTCCTGGCAGCCGGGCCCTAAGAAAAGGTTGTCCAACTTGCGGTTGGCGTCTTCCAACGTTTATCGGAACTGCGCTGGACAATATTCCGGCCTCTTATCAATGTCTTCTTCTTAATACTAGATCCTTGACCTGTCACTCCCTTGATATCTGGAATTTACTACAGAATTCCAATATATCATGCCTATTTCTTACTGAGACCTGGCTGAGTGACTGCTCTGCACCTGATTTAGCTAATGCCATCCCTCCGGAATATAAAATCTTTAGGAGGGATAGAATATCAGGCAGAGGGAGAGGTGTAGCTCTTGTGGTAAATAAAAACATTCCCTGTTCAACCTTCCTGGTAGAAAATATTCAGGGATGTGAAGCCTTGGGTTTCACCCTTCAGCTCTCCCCCCTCCAGGCCTGTACCGGGATTCTCCTGTATAGAGCCCCGGGACCTGCAGGGCCGTTCTTTGATGAACTACAAGTAGCTCTCTCAGTCCCTTGTCTCAGATCTGAGCATTGTATTCTTCTTGGGGATCTCAATGTCCATATGGATAATACAGCGGACCTTGATGCAATGAAACTCAGTGACATCACAGTTCCATTAGGATTGTCTGCGTTTCTGCAGAAACCGACGCACAACAAAGGCCATACTCTTGACCAGATTTTTTCAACAAAATCTATTACGATAACGTCTATACAACCAGTATTATGGTCTGATCATTTTTTGATCTCCTTTTTTGTGCCTGCCACTGCTCTTACTCGGGTGAGAGAATCAATAGAGACCACGCGAACTTCGCGCCCTTTCCATCTGCTTTCGGTGGATATGTTATCTGAGGCCCTTCCCACCTTTCCATGTCCTCTTTTGGGCAATTTGGAAGAAAATCTTAATCTCTTTCAGAATTGGCTGATAGCCAGATTTCAGACCTTAATCCCCGAAAAAAAGCTTAAATTAGGCGAACGTAGAGCGTCGGCCCCATGGTTCACTCCCCAGCTAAGGGAGCAGCGGCAGGGTTGTAAAAGGGCTGAGAGAGCTTGGAGACGAACCTATGATATGACTGAGAAATTGAAATTTCGAGCAATAACTAAATCCTACCACCAGTCAATCTGGAATGAAAAAAAGGCATATTTTGAGCGTCGAATTGATGAGGCTGAAAATGGCTGTAAAGAAATTTTTAAAGTTGTTCTGGATTTCACCTCTCCAGCTATCTGTACACCATCTCATACTCATTTAGAAGTATGGATTAAACAGCTTGCAACTTTCTTCACCAGTAAAATCACAACCATTCAAGCCTCTCTTTTCCACCCTAGCTCTCAGTCGGTCGTGGGTCCCTTATCCCCCCCTTTATTTAGGGAGGGTCTAGGCCCTTCTCTTTTGCAATTTCCACATCTATGCCTTGACACTTCTTTCGAGCTTTTGTCAAGCTTGAAATCAGGTTCTCCACTTGATCCGTGCCCGGCTAAATTTCTGGGGAAGGTGGCATCCGCTTTAAATGCCTTGTTGAACCCTCTTTTGAATTCTTCGCTGTTAACGGGAGTGGTCCCGCAGTCATGGAAGCATGCTCTGATCCTGCCATTGATCAAGAAGCCTACCTTGGACCCCCTCATCCATGCCAACTATAGGCCTATTTCCCTTCTCCCTGCTCTGGCGAAAGTGGCCGAGAAATTTGCACATCGGACGATTTCCAATTTCATCGAAGGAAACGACCTGTTGCATGACACACAATCTGGGTTCCGTGCAAACTTTAGCACGGAGTCGGCTCTGCTCGAGGTCACGGATGCCATCAGGGAAGTACTCGATTCTGGATGAAGGGCCATGTTGGTAATGTTAGATCTGTCGGCGGCCTTCGACACCGTCCCCCATGATCGCCTCCTTGTAAGACTCTGGGAGAGCGGCATTCGGGGAACGGTGTGGAATTGGCTTAAATCTTTTCTGGCCGGCCGCCGGCAAACGATCTTGGCGCCTCCTTTCTCCGCTGATATGGCTCCACTAGAGGTAGGGGTACCGCAGGGTTCCATTCTTAGCCCCATGCTATTTAACATCTTTATGGCCCCCCTGGCGATAGTCGCGGAGTCATTTGGCGCCCAGATCGTATTTTACGCCGATGACACCCAGCTCCTGTTCACTTGTGATAGGGGCGGGTCATTCGGCGGCGTACAGATCAGGGATTGCCTTGGTGCGGTTTTTGAGTGGTTCAGGTGTAATGGATTAAAGTGCAATTCCGATAAGTCGGAGCTGCTCTTTTTTGGTTGCACCTGTGAACCAGATTGGAAAGCTTGGTGGCCACAAGATCTGTTTCCACCTGACAACGTGTCTCTCAAGGCTAAAAACTTGGGAGTGATTGTGGAAAGTGAATTGTCCTTTGGGCCACATGTTTCGTGCCTCTCAGGTAAATGCTTTGGCATTTTACGGATGCTGAGGAAGTTTCTTCCTCTAGTGTCTTTTCAGCATAGGAAGATTATTGTTCAGGCCTTGATCGGATCTCGTCTGGACTACGCAAACGCCCTTTTCTTGGGTCTACCAAAATATCTTTTGACCCGTTTGCAAGTGGTCCAGAACTCGGCAGCCCGTGCTATTTACGGGCTCCCGAGAAGAGCAGGTGCCACGGCTTTACTGAATTATTTACACTGGCTACCGATCGCTAAAAGAATTCTTTTTAAGTGCCTGACTCTTGCCTTTAAAGCTTTACAAGGATCTGGCCCTAAGTACATGAGGAAACGTCTCTCCCGATATGTACCCAGCAGGTCTTTGAGATCATCTTGTCTATCCAAAATGACAGTCCCGGCTATCAGGCGTGCAAGGATGGGAGGTCGATCTTTCCGCTACCTAGCCCCGAAGGAGTGGAATGAACTTCCACTTTCTCTCAGACAGGCTCCCAGTCTCCTTGCTTTTAGAAAAGAGCATAAAACATGGCTTTTTACTAAATAAATTTTTTTTACTAAATAAATTTGATCCTTCTTTTCTGTCTGTTTTTTTTAGTTGTTATGTCTTGTTTTGCCTGCCGATATTCTTCATCTAAGCGCCGGGATGCTCCTTGGAGTAGCTGAGCGCTATAGAAGAAATAATTTAACATAACATAACATAACCTCAGCTCACCCTCTGGTTGCTTGGCTTGGCCAGGCTTATCTTCAGGGCTCAAGTGTGAAGCATTGGTACCAAACCCCCTCAAAAAGACCCCACACTGCATGTATAAAAACACTAGACTTTCTATTACAGATTGTTAGAACTGGGGGTCTCTAGTTGGCAGAGGTAGGTACCTTTGGCCAAATAGGGACCCTTGCTTCTAGTCAGGGAAAGGGGATTACACTCCTGGATAACCCCTACTCACCCCCTTGGTAGCTTCAATCAATCAATCAATCACTGCATTTGTAAAGCGCGCTACATACCCGTGAGGGTCTCAAGGCGCTGGGGGGGGGAGCTACTGATTGAAGAGCTAGGTCTTGAGGAGTCTTCTGAAGGCTAGCAGGTCCTGGGTCTGTCGTAGGGTGGTAGGGAGAGTGTTCCAGGTCTTGGCGGCGAGGTAGGAGAAGGATCTGCCGCCGGCGGTGGTTTTCCGGATGCGAGGGACAGTGGCGAGGGCGGGGTTGGCTGAGCGGAGGCTTCGGGTGGGGGTGTAGAAGCTGAGTCGGTTGTTGAGGTAAGTGGGTCCAGTGTTGTGTAGTGCTTTGTGTGCATGGATGAGGAGTTTGAAGGTGATCCTTTTGTTGACGGGGAGCCAGTGCAGGTCTATCAGGTGGGGTGTGATGTGGCTGTGGCGGGGGACGTTGAGGATGAGTCGGGCCGAGGCATTCTGGATTCGTTGTAGTCGTCTCTGGAGCTTGTTTGTTGTTCCTAAGTAGAGGGCGTTCCCGTAGTCGAGTCTGTTGGTGATGAGGGCCTGGGTGACGGTTTTTCTCGTGTAGAGGGGGATCCATTTGAAGATCCTGCGGAGCATACGGAGGGTGTTGAAGCAGGACGCGGAGACGGTGTTGACTTGCCTGGTCATGGAGAGAGTGGAGTCGAGGATGACCCCCAGGTTGCGTGCGTGGTCCGTGGGTTCCGGGGCTGTGCCTAGCGATGTGGGCCACCAAGAGTCGTCCCAGGCTGATGGGGTGGGTCCGAGAATGAGGACCTCCGTCTTGTCTGAGTTCAGCTTCAGTCTGCTGTCCTTCATCCAGTCGGCTACGGCCTTCATTCCTCTGTGGAGGTTGGCTTTGGCGTTGTGGGGGTCTTCGGTGAGGGATATGATCAGCTGGGTGTCATCGGCGTAGGAGATGATGTTGAGGTTATGTTGTCGTGCGACGTGGGCGAGAGGTGCCATGTAGATATTGAACAGCGTCGGGCTGAGGGAGGATCACTGTGGGACGCCGCAGATGATCTCGTGGTTTTTGAGCGGAAGGGTGGGAGGCGGACGCTCTGGGTTCTGCCGGAGAGGAATGATGTGGTCCAGGCGAGGGCCTTCTCTTGGATACCGGCGTCATGGAGGCGTGCTGATAAGGTGCGGTGGCAGACTGTGTCAAAGGCTGCTGATAGGTCCAGGAGGATGAGGGCGACTGTTTCTCCTTTGTCCATCAGGGTCCTGATGTCGTCAGTGGCGGCGATGAGGGCGGTCTCGGTGCTGTGGTTGCTGCGAAAACCGGATTGGGAAGGGTCCAGGATGTTGTTATCTTCGAGGTAGCGGGTCAGCTGTTTGTTGACAATCTTCTCAGTCACTTTTGCCGGGAATGGGAGCAGGGAGATGGGCCGGAAGCTCTTGAGGTCCTTGGGGTCCGCCTTGGGCTTCTTCAGAAGGGCGTTGATCGCGGCGTGCTTCCAGCTTTCTGGGAAGGTTGCTGTCTCAAAGGAACAGTTGATTGTTTTCCGGAGGTGGGGCGCGATGGTTGTGCTGGCTTTGTTGAAGACGTGGTGAGGGCAGGGGTCTGATGGGGATCCGGAGTGGATGGAGTTCATGGTTTTGATGGTGTCTTCGTTGCAGACGTTGGACCAGGCGGTCAGGCGACTGGTGCGGGTGGTAGTCGCAGTGGTGGTGAACTCGGTGGTGGGTGCGGGGGGGTCGGAGTTGAAGCTGTTGTAGATGTTGGTGATCTTGCGGTGAAAGAAGGTGGCCAGGGAGTCGCACAGGTCTTGTGATGGCGGGATGTCGTTGGTGTTGGAGCTGTGGTTGGAGAGTTCTTTCACGATGCTGAAGAGCTCTTTGGTGTTGTGTGCGTTGTTGTGTAGGCGGTCCTTGAAGGCGGTCTTCTTGGCGGTCCTGATGAGTTGGTGGTGTCTGCGGGTGGCGTTCTTGAGGGCTGTGTGGTTGTCTGGTGTTCGGTCGTGGAGCCATTTCTTCTCCAGCTTCCGACAGGTGTGCTTGGAGATCCGGAGGTCTTCGGTGAACCAGGCGGCTTTCTTGTTGGTGTGGTTGGTTGTGGGGGTCTTGAGAGGGGCGAGGGTGTTGGCGCAGTCGTTGATCCACTGTGTGAGGTTGGTCGCGGTGGTGTCTGGGTCAGTGGGGTCAGTGTGTGGTCTCAGGGCGAGAGCGGTAGTCAGTTGGTCCTCGGTGACCTTGCCCCAGTAGCGGCGCGGTAGCTGTTGGGTGCGGTGGTGGGTTTCCTGAAGTTGAAGTGGACGCATCTGTGGTCGGTCCAGTGGGGTTCGGTGGTGTGGTTGAAGGAGACGTGGGGGCTTGCGGAGAAGATGGGGTCGAGCGTGTGTCCAGCGTCGTGGGTGGGTGTCGTTACGAGCTGTTTGAGTCCGAGGTTGGCGAGGTTGTCGATCAGGGCGGTGGAGTTGGCATCGTTGTTGTTCTCGAGGTGGAATTTCAGGTCCACGAGGAGGATGTAGTCCGTGGAGGCGAGGGCGTGGGTGCAGATGAGGTCGGGGATGGTGTCGCTGAACTGTGGACGGGGTCCGGGAGGTCTGTAGATAAGTGTTCCTCTGAGGGTGGTGTTGGGGTCGGTGTGGATCTGGAAGTGCATGTGCTCGGCGGTGGTGAGGGTGTCATCGGTGTTAGTTGAGATTCTGATGGAGTCTTTGTGGATGATGGCGATTCCTCCTCCCACTCCGTTGGTGCAGTCTCTGCGGGAGATCTTGTAGCCCTGTGGGATGGCTATGGCGATGTCTGGTGCTGAGGTGTCGTTCAGCCAGGTCTCCGTCAGGAAGGCGACGTCGGGGGCGGTGGAGTCTAGGAGGTCCCAGAGTTCGATGGCGTGCTTGCGAGCGGAGCGGGTGTTGAGTAGGATGCAGAGGAGGTGGTTGGGTTCTCTTGCTGGTGGTTTGGAGGGTTGGATGCTGGTGAATCTGCAGTTCCGGCAGGTGAAGGGCCCTTGGGTGCGCTTCGGGGTGACCCGGTAGCAGGGGTGGTCTCGTTCGGTGTTGAGTGCGTGGAGGGTGCTGGCGTCGTAGTGCAGTCTGGCGTTGTGTGGGACGCATGGTCCAGGGGTTCTGGCGCTGGGCACGGTCCAGGCACAGACGGGCACAGACGGGCTTGCCTTTGGCGTGCCTTCGGCATGCCAGCGGCGCGCCCGCTGCGTGCGGCCGCTGCGCGGCCTCCATATGAGGCGAAGTGGGAGGGAGGAGCAGCTGGGAGGCGGGAGCGGAGCGGCCAATGGGCGAGGGCAGGGGAACCAGAAGAGAAAGGGGGCGGGGCCGCGGGGGAGCAGCGGTGGGAAGTGGGGAGCGGGGGGACACAGAGGGCTGCAGGGAGCATCAAGAATACAATACAATGCAGTACAGGGACAAAAATAAAATACAGACCACGGCAAGTACAGAGGGGAAAGTCAAAAAACACGTATCCCGGATACCAGGGGCGAACCCTCGGCAGCGGCGGAGCAGAGGGCAGAGACTCAGTCAGGCGCGAGGAGCCGTGCGGCATGGGGGGTGGCCTGGGGTCAAGTCACACTCACCTTCGCCGCGTGGACTCCATATGAGGCGAAGTGGGAGGGAGGAGCATCTGGGAGGCGGGAGCGGGGCGGCCAATGGGCGAGGGCAGGGGAACCAGAAGAGAAAGGGGTTGGGGCCGCGGGGGAGCAGCGGCGGGAAGCGGGGAGCGGGGGGGCACAGAGGGCTGCAGGGAGCATCAAGAATACAATACAATGCAGTACAGGGACAAAAATAAAATACAGACCACGGCGAGTACAGAGGGGAAAGTCAAAAAACACGTATCCCGGATACCAGGGGTGAAACCTTGGCAGCGGCGGAGCAGAGGGCACAGACTCAGTCAGGCGCGAGGAGCCGTGCGACGTGGGGGGTGGCCTGGGGTCAGGTCACACTCACCTTCGCCGCGCGGCCTCCACATGAGGCGAAGTCGGAGGGAGGAGCAGCTGGGAAGCAGGAGCGGGGCGGGCAATGGGCGAGGGCAGGGGAACCAGAAGAGAAAGGGGGTGGGGCCACAGGGGAGCAGCGGCGGGAAGCGGGGAGCGGGGGGGGCACAGAGGGCTGCAGGGAGCATCAAGAATACAATACAATGCAGTACAGGGACAAAAATAAAATACAGACCACGGCGAGTACAGCGGGGAAAGTCAAAAAACACGTATCCCGGATACCAGGGGCGAACCCGCGGCGGGGCAGAGGGCAGAGACTCAGTCAGGTGCGAGGAGCCGTGCGGCGTGTGGGGTGGCCTGGGGTCAGGTCACACTCACCTTCGCCGCGCGGCCTCCATATGAGGCCAAGTGGGAGGAAGGAGCAGCTGGGAGGCGGGAGCGGGGCGGCCAAGGGCGAGGGCAGGGGAACCAGAAGAGAAAGGGGGCGGGGCCGTGGGGGAGCAGCGGCGGGAAGCAGGGGGGGCACAGAGGGCTGCAGGGAGCGTCAAGAATACAATACAATGCAGTACAGGGACAGAAATAAAATACAGACCACGGCGAGTACAGAGGGGAAAGTCAAAAAACACGTATCCCGGATACCATGGGCGAACCCTCGGCAGCGGCAGAGCAGAGGGCAGAGACTCAGTCAGGCACGAGGAGCCGTGCGGCGTGGGGGGTGGCCTGGGGTCAGCACGAGCAGACAGGTTTATCTCAGAGGCAGTGTGTTAAGCATTGGTGAACACATACAGTAATATAGTGAAAACACTACAGATGGACACCACACAGGTTTTATAAAAATATGTATTCTTTATATAGACTTAACAGAAGACCACAGATGACAAAAATCCACAATACTGTACTCAAAGTAGACTGAAAGGTGGAAGAAGTAACTTAGTTCAAGTTGATGATAAATGCGACACGTTTCTCACAAAAGTACCTTGGATGCGTAACGCAAAACAAACAAAAGGTTCGCAGGGAGGGTGATGCGTCAGTTCCTTGCTTCGGGGGAGGCGATGCGTCGTGCCTCAATGCTTGCGTAGAGTAGGGGGTGCGTCTGTTCCTTACCGGAGAGGAGGTTATGCGTTGATTCTCATACTCCGTTCTGGTTACGATGCAGCAGGATGGCGCCTCGATGTGATGCGACAATCCTGTGCGCTGCGATAAGATGGCGCCCTTGATGCGATGTGACAACGTGAAGGCGATGTGTGCACGCCCGACAGCTGTGCGGCGACTCGACAACTTCTGAGCCACGAGAGGCCCTGCGACACGCTTCTCCGGTAATGCGACGGCGACCCTTGCGCTGGCGACATGCTTCTCAGGTGATGCGACGGCAAACAGCTGCGACGGAGACACGCTTCTCTGGTGATGTGGCGGTGGCCTCTGCGGCGGCTACACGCTTCTCTGGTGATGCAACAGCAACAGCTGTGACGGCGACACGCTTCTTCTTGTTGAGTTACGCTTCCAGCTCCCAGCGATATGCAGGCTTCTGCAGACAGAATTCCCAGCAAGGAAATTCAGGGGGGAGCTGGTGTTGAAGTCTTGTAGCTCTGAGACTTCAGCAGGAAGCAAGCACAAGTTCAAGCCCTTGGAGAAATATTCTGCAAGATGATGAAAGTTCCTTAAAAGTTCCTTCTCCTTTCCTTGGCAATAAAGAAACCACTGCAGGCCAACCCAGCAAAACAGCACACTGGCAGAGGGGCAGTCCAAACTCCTGCAGCTTCCTTGCTTCTTCTCCTTGGCAAAGGTTCAGCTTGTTTTCCCAGAAGTGATCTAAAATCCTGGGGTCAGGGCCCCAATATTTATACCAGTAAATCCTTTGTCCTCTGAAGGCAGAGGGTCCTGTATCTAGGTCAAACCAGTTATGGGTGCATTCTGCCAGTGTGCACCTTCATCCTTTGTCAGTGTGGGCCAGGGTCCTCATACACACCACATGAGGTGGAGCCAGCATTGTAGAAGGCAGGCACAGCCCTATTCAGGCCCAGGTGCTACTCCTCCCACCACTCTACATGCAGATAGGTCTATTCAGTCCTGGGCTGACTCACCCTGTTTACTGGAGTCTCCCCAGCCCCTACCACTCGCAAACCAGACATGCAATACACAACCTGGCAGAGGCAGGCTGGATGGTTAGGTAAGAAAATACCTACTTTCTAAAAGTGGTATTTTCAAACACAGAATGTTAAAACCAACTTCACTAAAATATGTATTTCATTATTCTGAGTTCAGGCATACTAAACTTGAATTTCTACCATGCTCCCTGGGTCAGTTAGGATTATAAAATGTTATAATCAAACTGCCCACTCTGGCCTATGGGGACAGGTAGCCTTGCAATAGTAAAAAACGAAAATGGCTGTAATTCACTATCAGGACATGCCACACACATCAGGACATGTCCTACCTTCTACATACAATGCACCCTGCCCTTGGGCCTACCTTATGGGTGTCTGATATGTAGAAAAGGATAGGTTTAGGGACTGGTAAGTGGGTGCAGTACTAGACTGCACACAGGCTCTGCAATGGCAGGTCTGAGTTACACTTTACAGGCTGCTTCCGTGGGTGGCACAATCAGTGCTGCAAGCCCACCAGCAGCATTTGATTTACAGGCCCTGGGCACACATGGTGCACTATACTAAGGTCTGACAAGTAAATCAAATAAGCCAATCATGGAGTCACTAATCAATACATCAATTTACCATAGGGAGCACTTGCACTGTGGCACTGAATAGCAGTGGCACAGTACCCAAAGCATCTAAAACCAACAAACAGTTAAAAAACAGAGGAGGACATCAGCGAAAAATGGAAGGGAGACTCACGCCAATGGTACCAGGTCTAACACAGATGCACACTAAAACCAAAATGAGATACACATTGTATATACACTTTACAGTTATATGCATCTGTCGGACATTCCCAGTGCAAAAAGGTTAAACAGTCACCAGTCTCTGACTATTCCTTGCAACCCAGCCCCTCAGTCTCTCAACTCCGCCAGTCAACAATACATGTTGGCCCTCCTGTTGCCCTGCTGACTGGACAGTCAGAACCACCTAATATGGAAAGAAACCGTTAATTAGTTTTGTCCATCTGGATTGGACCTCCAGGCGTTCTATGGCACCTGCATGAGTGCGGGATTGCTATCCCCCATAGAGAAAAGGTTGTCAGTCAGCGCACTCCCGATCTAGAAAAATGTTTTCCTCTCAAGCAAGTGTGCCATAGACCCCCGGCAGTCAGCTGCAGATGCCAACAATGCCCCCAAGCCACAAACCCTCCGGTCTCGTCTCGATATTTTCCAAAACAAAGCACCCTGTGGCGTGAGTCCAGGGAGATGGAGTCAATGACCTCAGACAGAGGCTGTGATGTTAGACACTGTTGTCTACCTGATCTGGAGGCTGAAGACAGTCTCACCCCCCAGTTCAGGTTCCCCCCGACACCCATCGAACACCACATGCTCCAGAGCACAAGCAAGCACAGGTCCTCTTGGTTGCAAGCAGGGGTCCCTCTGGCTTTGCAAGCTTCTCCTGCACTCCTCGAACTCCTCATGTCTAAGCATATCAGAAGGCTGCTAATTTTTGCGCGCACACTCCTCTTGCAAAGCAAGATGATGGTGTATGTCAAGACGGTCCTTGTCCCAATCATGATCACTTCCACCTGTCTAACAATCTCATGGAGACAGTGAGATCCTTTGTGTCCCTGGGATCTCGTGGACAGGAGGCTAACTCACCAGCCCTTGGAGAGAACTTTTAGTTCCAGGGAACCACAGTTTGCACTCACCGCAGGCCAGCAACATCTAGGCAAAATCCACCAAGTGATAGTTCCCTTCTTGGAGCACGACAAGCTCCAAGCTATCATGATTCTGTGGATAGTCCAATTGTAGTCCCTCTTTCCCTAATGATTTCTCACGTCAATGTCCCAATATCAAATCAAAGTAGTATGGTTCCATATCCAAAAGTGTCTCTACTTTTGGGGGCCAAAGCCTCAGTATTTAACCCATCATGGCCTTTGAAGATACGATTAGTTCAAAAGGCCACCTTTGAAATGTACAGTCCCTCTCTTATTTTGGCCTTGTCTGCCATCCTACCACAGGAGGTTTGATCACAATCTTTAGTTGGGCCAAGACCCTTCCTCTTGGATTGCAGTTGCTGATTTCCCTCGCAATGTAACTAGCCCAGAAAGGCCCTTCAGAGTCAGAGGTCCACAGTTTCCTGTGAACCCCTAGTTTATGGCCCTCTATCAGGAATGCACACATGTGGCTGTTACCCTAGCACCCCGTGTTAGGAGACAGGCCACCAGGCACACAGAACCACGCATACCAAAATTCCCACTTTCCCAAAGTGGCATTCCCATCACCGTAATTTCGACCCAACTCCCACTATTGGATAGGATTTGCCATTACAAACTCATCAAAACCAAACACCATACTGTTACTATACTTTCCATAGGAATGTTGCAGGGATTCTGCTTATGCACAGAACTATGCGCAGGAAACCAGGACCTCAGTGAATTGTGGTGTACCAAAAACTCACCTCAGCACCCAGAACCCCTATCCGACCAGCATCAGTGTCCCATTCGTTATCCGTATCATCACGGAGGTCCCAATGTATAGACAACCCAGAACAAGCGACTAAGAGTATTCTCAGGAATGGTGGGAATCGGAAATACCTGTTCGCTATTATACATATATCAATCCACAACAAAGTAATCAGAGACACGGTAAAGTTTAAAAGGTTTATTTTATAAACTACGTGTCCTAAGATGCAGTACTTTGGCTAACATAAGCAGACAAATGATTATAATTAAAACCATCAGCATTGTTACAATACCATAGAAAATGAAAGGAGAAATCATAGTATAAATGACAGTGGCATACAGTCACATTCCTTTCGCTAGTAAACTAATATTATTAGACTAGCAGAAGGTCTCTTAGGCTTGAATGGGGAACCCCTTACCGTAAAGATCAGTTTTAGGTGGATCACATCACAGGATCAGCTTTGCTCTGCGCCTGGAAATGTTCTTCTCCAAAATGTGTTTCAAACACATGCAAACTGTAATATTAAAGGCTCTCGACATTCAGGTATTTGCAGCTGTGTGCATGATATGTCTAGAGGGTGGGCCGATCAACCTGGATTCAAAAACATACATTGTCTGGCTGCTCAAAGTGTTTTGCACACAATGTTCAGACCAAGGTCGCAGTGCACGTCTAGGGAGGTGAACAACAGACAGTTCTCATGTGAAGCAAAGGCAAGCAAGCAGTTTCTCAAATAATAACATGTATCTGCAGTGTCGCGTGCAAAAGCAGCAAAAGTGGCAAGATGTCTTTCTAAAAGCTAACGCGCTTATGCTAACATAGCAACGTGTGTGGCTACCTTCATTACAGGAAAAATGCTTGAAAGCCATTTCCTACCCCCGTCATGCTAATCCAATGCGAGAAACAGGCCCCATTGTATTGAACACACCATCCGGTGTCATTCACGACTCTTGCAGGTCACACATACACACTTCTGCCAAACCTCTTTCGAACACATTACCGTGTCAACAGGGAGAACTCTGATATAGCTGGAGACATGCAGAACCTTGACATATAGCTTTCTAAATGCCAAACAGACTAACAGTAATAGGTGCTCACAGGCCACACCAGGGCAAACCTGTGGCACAATCGATGAACTATCTCCGTGGATGGAACAACCAGTGCTGAAGGCTCATGGAGGCTTATTCGAGATGCATGCCCCTGGTATAGGTCTTACCTCATGACAAGAGACTTACAGCTAACTCGAATCAGTGGAATATATATACACCGATCCCTAGTATGTATTTGACAAACTCAGTGCTTTGCCACTGCATGGCGGTGCCAAACGCACTCCCGTTCTAAGGTTAGCATCCAGAGCAGCGGAAATCTGGAAAGGAAAAAAGAAAAAAGTCGAGGGAAAGCACCCTAGAAAGGACAGTTTCCAACAATCAACAACACAGAAGAACTTTAACTATGACAACACCTTAATTTACAAGCAAAAACATATGCAAAACATCACTGTTCTATGTAGGGAGAGCAGTAGGGTTTAGCATTTAGGATAGCGCCTCTCTTTCTCCCATAAATTGTATTTCATGCACATTGAGCTTGTCAGCTCATGGGAGGGCTGTAACAGACATACCTGTGGACTGTGTGCATGCAAGTGACACCTTTTAGTGTTGCTCCACTCAAACAGACACAACACAAAGCAGACACTCTGTGCATGTCATCATGTTGGCTGGTTGAGCTTGCCTGGGGCTCGTGTACATACAACCCTCCTGCCCCAGGAGAAGCCTAAGGCTGTATAGCAGATTAAAAGAATCTTTGAGTGAGATAGGTTCTGCATCTAACTAGTTCAGCGACTCTCAACTTCTCATGCTTTTAGGTATGGCAGTAGCCAAAACCTTTTGATTTTACTACAATACATATAATATACTTACATATAGGGGCTTCATCAACCTCTCTTCATCCACTGGTCTGTTGTTGTGTCCTTCACATTTGCTTCCACCCAGTACAGCATATCTATTATGGGGCAGTGAGTCAGCCTAATTAAGCCACTGGCTAAGTTCACTTTGAGTAACCGCCATTTTCTCTCTCACAAGGAGCACACCACACACAAGCTGCTTTCCTTCAGTGCCAATGTTTTTGTTTTTACTTTATAGTTACTTTAGTTTTGACTTTTTGTTTAGAGCCTGATGTAATAGCAGAACACTTATATGCACATTCTATCTGTATCAGATTCTATCTCCTGCCAATGCTGTTGTAAATTCCTTTTGAAGTGTTTTCTTTTATGACTGCTGCTATTTCACAGCATGCAAATCAGATTGTGTCCATTTGAAACTGCTCTGTATTATGCTATCCCCTTTTTATTTTTCTTTCTCTGTTTGTTTGTTTGTTTCTTTGTTTCTTTGTTTGTTTGTTTGTTTGTTTGTTTCTTTCTTTCTTTCTTTCTTTCTTTCTTTCTTTCTTTCTTTCTTTCTTTCTTTCTTTCTTTCTTTCTTTCTTTCTCAATAGGCTAGTAGCCAATGCCAGACTGACTAACATTTTTAGGTCTGTGTTAACCAGCGTGCATTAAAGGGCAATGTATCAGCCCCCTTCAGTTATTGGCTGATTTTATTACAGTTACAGCATGCTGCCCTTTCACAAGGAACACATCCACACACAAGGTAGTTCCCTTAAGTGCCAGAGAGTACCATGTTCCGATGGAGTAAGAGCCATCAGAGAATTGGCTCTTTGTCCATCTGCCCAATTAGGAAGGGCAGACATATCGCCATTTTGTTTCCTGTCTGTCGCCACCAGGCAAACCCTGGCAGTAAGGGACAGTAAAAGGCACAAAATGCCCACCTCACCATTGGGATAACTCCCTTGGCGATGAGGAAATTATCTTTTTTATTTTCAAAAAGAAAATCCCTCTTTGTGATTCTTTTAATTCTGAAGGTCCTTCTTCCGGTTCTTATAATGTAATAACGTAGTGGCCTTACCCTTGGAATAGCAGTGTCCATCCCAGTCATGAATGTGGCCTTCACAGGCATTAAGATGGCTCTTTCAGGCAAAATGGTGGTCATACTTACTACAACAGGGCCCCTATTTCCTTAATGTTGTCCTGGCATAATGTGCTCTTCTCTATTGACAAATTAAGGCGAGTCTCAGGAATACTTGTGGCTTTCCCTATCATACTGATGGATATCCTTTACTTTTGTCACCACCCCACATATTATGGGAGCTTCCCTTTCAAACAATGCTCACAAAATCAGGTCTGGTTTACTTTATACACCACTAATTGTAAAGGAGTATTTAGTGTGTATGTCTTCAGCATTTATAGCTTTTATAGCTTTTTGTCAACATATTTATGCTAACAAATGCTGCTTAGCATCGTTAAAACAGAATTGGGTTTGAAGAATCCTGCTCTAAGCTACCCTGAAGAAGTTAATCTTACTTGCCTCACGTACTGAATGGGACAGTGCAATCTGGGATATGTAATTTATGCCTCATAAAATGTCTCATTTATGCCTCGTGCATTTTAAAACCTGCGATCACAACAGAACAACACAAAGCCATTGTGGGTACTGACAAAAAGAATGATATTGGAACATTAATGCAACTCACTGACAAATACTGGTTCATTGATGATACCGATCGACTGTTGGACATTATATTGAGCTGCTTTGTACCACTAAACAACTGAGCTAGTGAGGATAATGAAACCTTAATGACCACTAATAATACTGAAGCTTCCCTAGCACTAAGTCTATTACTTTTGTGGTGGAAATAGATGTCTCACAGTAGCCCACTGAAACTACATTGTGACAGATGGAACTATCAAGACAGCATTTGAGGAGTTGTGTCGCTACCTGTTGGGCTCTTAACATACAGTTCCCTTTCTAGCAGACCATGGAAATATCTAGTTCCTGAAATCCGCTGTAACCTTGATCTGATCCACCTGATATTTCATCACCAGAGTGATTAGTAGCAATTACTAAACAAGATTTCTTGAACACTGTTTGAAATTCAGACAAATACGTATTTCCCACAGAATGGACTGAACCTGATAAGACCATGCACATCTGGTTCTACTATAAAGATGAGGCTTTCTATCTTACAGACGTTAGGCTTTCACTGATGTGATACGTGGACCTTAGCACATCATCTGGGAAAAAATAAACGACAACTACTAATATCTATGCTGGTCTTCAATGTTCTAAGATGCCAGAATCTGTTTATCTACATACACTGTGCGCACACAAACAACAAGTGCGCATTATGGGGCATATCAACAAGCCTCGGCGTTAAAATTATCGCCGCTTCAGCGTCCGTTTTCGGGCGAAAAGCGGCGATAATTTTAACGCCCTATCAGCATGGACACGCTAAAGTGTGAATCCATGCCTTAACACCCATATTCTTTGCGCCTTGCCTCGCATCACTAATGAGATGCGAGGTAGGTGTTCCTGTCTGGAATCCAGTGAAAATAATCGCTAACACGGCTTCCCCCTATTAACAATGAAATCGCTAAGCCGTCTAGTGACATAAAAAGTAGTGCTAACCGGGTATATCGCCGGTTTCTCACGCCTGCTATTTTTCCCACTTAGGCATATATAACATGGGAGGTGGATTGTTAAACTAAGTCCACATCTCCATATCTACAATGTTTCCCCTAATGCGTTTTTTTATCGCTGGGATTCCTGCGATATTTCTGCTTTCCTCCGCTAATGCCGGGATTTCTATCGCCTCGGCGATGCACGTTGGTAATAGTGCGCTAACCGGGCGATAGAATCCGGTGATAGACTGCGTTAGGAATGTGCACGTTAAAGGCGGCCCCCAAGTCTTTTATGTACAACCCAATACCTCCAAATCCGGGGCATGACAGTGTCCTTCAGGGTCGGATTAGGGTCACAATTAAGCTCGGGCACCCCTTAAAAAAGTGGCTCGCATTCTTGGATTTCACCCATTCATAAAACAACATTTATCTAGTCTCATTGGGCTCCTTTTTGGAGAAATGTTTGATAAATTACATATTTTAAAGCTCAAAGAGCCAGAAACATTGTTGAAAGCTAGAAGCACTACCTTTTGGCTGGGCGCGTGAAGTGAAATAAAGTGGCCCAAAGGCCCCAAAAAACGATGTGGCTATGTTTGCCACCTAGCAAACACAAGGAGATGATGAACGGAGCGTTGAAACTTTTCAAACACTCACCCCCAGTCACAGATCTGGGTTGAATCCATCATCATTCTTTAGCTCACTTTGCCACCCCAGTGCAGACACAGCTATATGCAAATCAGTCTTGACCCTGTGCCTAATGGGAACAGTCCAGACCAAAATGCCAAGCCATGTCTTCCCTGGACCGGAAACAACTATCCTGGACTGGTTTATGGCTAACAGCCCTTATCAGCCAGGCTAGCTTGAATCCAGTGGCAAAGTGAGCAAGGGACCCACGTCTGAGCATACCCTGCCAACTAAGGGCGAACAAAGCAAACACAAGGAGATGATGGACGGAGCGCTGAAACTTTTCAAACACTCACCCCCTGTCACAGATCTGGGTTGAATCCATCATCATTCTTTAGCTCACTTTGCCACCCCAGTTCGGACACAGCTATATGCAAATCAGTCTTTACCCTGTGCCTCATGGGAACAGTCCAGACCGAACTGCCAAACCATGTCTTCCCTAGACTGGGGTGAATGTGTGACATTGCTCTGCATTCTGTCCATCAATTGTTCTTTATGTTTGCCACCTGTCCATTTTTTAACTAGCATTACTGGTATTTTAATGTCCTGGTCGTTGAAAAATGAAGGAAATCACCTAATGCTGGTATTTTCTCCTCTGATCAATATGTACTTTAATCTATAAACAGAAGGTGAACGTAGTTTAAAATGTGGTCTAAATCTGCTTTAATGATCCATGACAGATAGTTAAAAACTAAACAAAGGCAGAAAACCCATGTCAAGAAGGACATTTTTATTCTTGTATAAAGAATCCTCTTTTTTTATTATTCCAGCCTTGCAGACGTTTAAAGCATGAGCAAACAGAAGATTATTTTTTATTGTAGTTTTAGTGTGAACTCAGCCCAAGGGCAGCGATTAGATGAGAACTAGTCACTTTCCAGAAGATCAAATACATTTTTATTTTAGGCTTTGGGAAATTAAGTCATTTGCCCAGAATCACAGGTTGTTGAACAGAGGGTGGGACTTGAACCTATTTTCAAATTCAGCAGTTCTGACCCTAACATTACATCCGCTCAAATTTGCTATCTGTGAAGGATGCCTCACAGCGAGGCCTATGCAAACATAACCACCCCCCCCACCAAGGCATGAAAGACTCTGGCGCTGAGGTGCCAAAACCAGGCCCCCAGTGCGGCCCCTTCACTTACTCTTCCATCTCCCCAGCCAAGTATAGCCTCAGGGCGATGGCCTGGCAGGGGAGGGGTGAAGTAAAGCACAGATCTGCTGCTGCTCCGGGGGGGGGGGGCTGAGGTGATATTGGCTCAACTGCCACATAACCTGCTCCCAGCCAGGCACCTCAGTTTAACAACACAGCAGGGTAGTGAGACGCTGCTTCTGATCGTCTGCCCCGGCTCCATGGGGCCAATCTAAAGTCTGCAGTTGCAAGAATACTGACAGAGCAATGTTGCGGCAAGCTACCGCCTCCAAGGCGCCTGCCCATGATTCTGGCTCCACACTGGCCAGGCAGGGAAGAGACAATAAGGCTCTGTGGGCCGGTTGATAGAGCTAACAAAACCCGGCCCACAGGTGACCCTTAGGCACCGGCCCATCGGCCAATGCCCGACTGCCCGCCTTCCCTATCCGATGCTGGTGTCCATAGCTTTTATCACAGAACTACCTCCTGTAAGGATGACATTAACACTGAATTGTTAGCAGTGATCATCTTTATAAAAATGTCCCATTGTATTACTCTAATAGGAATATCCATTGCTTCCACGCCAGCTTCTGTTTTCTCTATTAGGTGGTTCCTCTGCAGGGCCTTCCTTCTGTATTAATTATGGACTGTGTAACTCAGTCTGTTCCACATTTTTGGCAAACTGAATATCTTGATGGGTATTGATGGTGCCTTTCCTCTAGTTATCCCCCAAAAGTTTGCTAAACATAGACACTCAACCAAGTCTTAGATCAGTTTCTTCATTGTCAGCTTTTACAGGACTCGGCTGATTGGATATCCTTCTTGGTATTGGCTGAATTTGCCACCAATAATGAAGCAAGGGCCTATCTGGGTTTATCTGCTTTTTTGGGAGATCAAGTATGGCTCTTGATTAGGCATCTGCAGTTAAAGGGTAGGAAGACAATACATTCAGTACATGTAGGCCCCATTGACAAAGGAATGAACCCTGTTGTAGTCAAATTACAGTCACCATCACTCATGACCATAGACAGAGTATGCCATGTAATGTATGGGAAACTGCAAAAATTTCACCATGCAGTGTTCTCAAACTATTCCCAGAGTTCTATAAAGAAAAAGCAGTGCTTTATGTGTGGGCCCATCGTATCTGACAGAAAGAGGCCATAAATTCAACCAGGGGACATCAATATTGTGTTAATGTGTTCCTGACGCAATCACAATTTTTGCCTATTCCTGACCAGTGCATTGGGCCCTCCCAAGCATATATGGTACATTGTTATAGGAAGGCAAGTGGAACCATTGAGTTGTAGTACTTTGTCATTTGCCTAGAGTTCTTTCTTTTTATGTATCAGAAAAATAAGAATTGTGAATTGCAATTTTTTCCCCATACTTTGAACTTTGCAGTGGTTTCTGGTAATACAACATGTTGGGTTTATTACAACCCATAGCACCATGAATGTCCCTATGCCTCTAGTTTTCAGAATTGCCTGGGATTGATAAGCTCCCCTGGGTTTTGACAACTCTGCACCCAAATACTACAGACTCCAGGGATATGCTCCTGATTGAGGATGACTGAGGACAACTATTGTGTATGGGGTAGAAAATGTTGAAAATCTGCTAAATGTCTTCTTTGGCATGTTGTCTCCATTTCCCAATTAGGAGGAAATTAGTCTAGCAACCAATAATAGAAAACGTATGCTGTGTAGATATGTCTGATCAGAAAACAGAGATACTGTAATGAGAAATGTAAAACGTGAAAGCGCTGCACAATAGCAGACAATAGTAGAGAACGTCACACAATTATGCATGATAAAAGAGCAGTGCAGGCCAAAAACTGGTACTGATGAGGAAGAAGTGAAGAGTTTACTTCAGAACAGAGTGCATAACTTGTAAGGTCATAGTTAAAAGAAAACTTGACTTTAGCAAGCTTAAAATAATTTGTGGCCTTAGCATACAGGCCCAACAGCGCATATTCTGGGGCTTATTTTCAAGCGCTGTGCACCACCGGAACGTCATTTTTTATGATGTTCCGGCGGCACACTGGGATTAGCCATATCTACGAGGCCACAAAAAGCCACCTTGCATGGTTTTACATTGCCTCATAGATATGATGTGAGGCAACGCAGCATAAGTCCCTGTGTTGCCTCACACTGCAATTGGGAGGTATGCATTGGGCATTATGATGGGTGTTCCCACAGAACACCCATAGAATTTGACACATTTCCAGATTTACAACATGCTGTAAACCTGAGAATGAGTCAAAAGCTTATGCCTACCCAGGCGTGGCGTGAAGGTTGTTTTTGTGAGAGTAGGTGTCCCTTGCCCCACAAGAACAACCTAATTTCTATGCAGGCACCCTTGCACCATATCTCATAAATACGGTGCATTCCTGCCCTTTTCTTGTGATGTAGGGCAGCACAGCAGGAAGGCTTACGGTGCCTGCCCTACACAAAAAATATCATAAATGAGCCCCTCTATGTTTTCAAATAGATTGGAAACTGATTAAACAATAGAAGCAGGAAATCGAAGTAGCCAGGAGCACACTGAATCTGATAAGAGGCCATAGGGGCACAATGATAGGCTGCACACACCAACAAACATTCATTCAATCCAAATGCACACTCAAAAGTTGAATACTAAGGGGCCGATTACAAGTTTTGGCGGTGCGAGAGTCGGCAGGATGCCACCGCCGCACGTTTGCACCACCAAGACTTGCCGCCACTCACTCACCAGATTACGACTTTAAAGTGGTCTTGCGGGCAGGCAGCGTGGTGGTCCCGCAGCAGTGCCTCTTTCAAAGGTGGCTGTAGTGGGGCCGCACAACAAGCTTTCTGCACGGCATGGACTCAAAAGTCCATGCCGTGCAGGAGCTGGTGCGCATGCACACAGGTGGGCACATGTTATGCCCCCCTGTTTCATCAACATTCGGTGGAGGCACACAGGACCCTGTAGGGCTCCCTTTGTTTACTCTCCACCACAGTGTACATGGAGGAGGAACTTCTATGACACCACCGGCGGAGAGGAAACTCGTAATATGTTTGACAGGTCCGCGGTGGTCTCACCAAGGATATTGAGGCCTCTGATCACTGCAACACCGCCAGGGAACAGTGGTTCCCTGGCGGCACTGGTGGTCCGGGGCGGTCCAACTACCCAACTTTAATGGGGCGGTCATACCGCTGGTGTGGCGGTACCAGGATCCCCATACCCCCGGGAGTCTGGCAGTCCTTCGACCGCCAGACTCATAATTGGGCCTTTAGTTTGTAAAGCACTGTTAGACCTGCAAAAAAGGATTTGTAGTGAATTATTTTAAAGTTTAGGGAAATTGCATCCCATGTGGTATGATGGTTTTTTCACTACTGATGTATAACTATGTATTGAGCAATTGTTTGATGTTTTGTAATGAAGTATTGTTCAACTTTGAATAAAAGAAGCTGCTTGTGAAACAGCTGATTGAGACCAGCTGTTTACTGGTGTGGGCTTGCCACTCCCCCTGTCGTAACAGTAAAGAGCTGCTTTTGCATAGTGAAAAAAGAGCCTGTTGTTTTCTTAATTTGTATGTTACCGTGCAACAACACCAAACCGGGGGGGGGGGGGGGGGTTTGCTTGCACCTGGTTTCTAAAAATGTTTAATGTTCTGCATCCAGTTTCTTGCCTGGGGGCAACCTGACCCCCCACCTATAAAACCCATCCATGTCTAATGCCCCCACTCAGGAGACCAGAGTTTGGGTGTCAAGTCTGTACAGGAATACATTTCTGAACACTGGAGGCTGGAGGGGATTATCATGTTTTGGGAAAAATAGTAAAAGTATGACAAACGTCATCTTCAGTGTAAAATCCTAGCCAGATCATGGTGAGGGAGGTGTTACACTCAGTGATATAAACCTTATGATGTGCATATGTTTTAAATATATGGTTGGGGTGTGTTTCGTGGAGCCCAGGTGGGGCGAATATCTGTGACCAAATGACAGGTACTCTACACTGGTTTTTACTTTTCAGCTGTTTTCCAAAAAAGCAAATTTCACTACATACTGCTAATTAACAGAAAACCCATACATTTGTTGTACCATACCTACAAGCTCCGGAGACCCAGAAAAACAACTTTGGGGTCAATTCCTTGCAAGGGAAAAATGTACGAGAGAGAGAGACTGGAGGGAATTAACATGGTGTGGATTTAAAAAAAAAATCTAGTAAACATCATTTTCAATGTAATCTCCCGGTCAACTAATCAGGGAAATGGGAGGTTGGGAACACAGCCGTAGAAACATTTGCATGGGTAGAAATTAGAGTATATGTTTGTGTATTTTCCGTACAATCTAGGGAGGATATCTGTAAAGAAATGATAGGTACCATAAACTGGCATTTCTCTTGCAGCTGCTTTACAAATTTCCAAAATGCACTGCACCAACTTTACTGCCTGTTGGCAAATTGAACCCGTAGAAAAAGAGTATAAATGTCTGGTACCCCAACTCTCAGGGGACACAGAGAAACAAAGCTCTGGATCAAGTCTTGGCAGGAATATGTTCCTTTGTGATGGGAACTCAGGTGAAGTACCAAGTTTTGGCAAACAAATTGATAAAACATGTAGGGGCATATCAGCAAGGGCCGGCGGTAATTATCGCTAAGCGCACTTAGCGCAAGGATAATTATCGCCGGCCAACTCTGAATTTCATCGCTGAGATAGCGTGCTATCAGCAACGCTTATCTCCAAAGCGATAAAATTCAGAGCACAAGCTGCCAACTGTGCGATTATCGCTGGAAATCCAGCGATAATCGCACAACTTTTGGCGATAGCTTGCTGATAGGGCTACACATACTTAGCCATGATATCCACCTTCCATAGGATATCATGGCTAAGTCAGTTTCAAAGCAGGTGTAAGGAAAGTAGCGATAACAGAGGTTATCGCTACTTTTCTTGTCGCTATGCTGCTTTGCGTGAGGCTTGATAATAGGAGAAATGTCGCTTAGCGACATTTCTCCCGTTATTCTGGGGAGGAACGCCCACTTTGCATCTCGTTAGAGATGCAAAGCTGGGCGTTAAGGGAAAGTGCGAAGAAGCATGGATTCACGTGTTAGCGTGTTAGCGTGTCCTTGCTAATAGGGCGTTAGAATTATCGCCTCTTTTCGTCCGAAAACAGACGCAAAAGCGGTGACAATTTTTTATCACCTCGTTGATAATATGCCCTCTAATTTTCAGAACATTCTACTGCCAAGCCAGTCACAGTAAGGGAGGTCTGGCTTAAAACAATTGAGTCCACAGTTTGTCTAAAAACAGGAAATATTTAGCTTTCATGCTTTACATAGAGTCGTGAGAATTAAATCGGTTATCAAATGAACAGTGCACAAGAAACAGCGATTCTGCCACTAACATTACATAATTGATTGTGCATACTGCATTCTCTAGGAAAACCCACACATATGTGGTATTGCTGCACTCTAGATGGTCAGAGTAACATTTTTTTGCAGGTATTTTATGATTTATATTAGTCCAGTTCAGAAATGCAACAAAATGCTAGGCATATTTGTTAAAAATATTTTTAAAATCCACTCTTTCTTCATTATATCTTAAGGCTGCAATGAGATATTGATGCAGGGTTTGCCCTAATATGTAAGCATGAATGTGCCAAAAAGTTTGTATGCGTGACCAAAGCGGTACATGCGCATGAACAACCTAATGCTGGGACAGCTTTTGGAATGCCGAGCTTCGAGCACAGTCATTGGAGGAGCCAAGCTTTGAGCACAGTCATTGGAGGAGGTTCCCTCTGCGCTCGGCAGAGAGCAGCCGGGTCATCGAGGCTCACAAGCAGCTGCTTGTTGGTTGGAACAGGTCCCTGGAGGGAAACTCGCCGCCTCATCGTGTAAATCCTTTCGAGTGTCCCCCGCCCCTCCCAGCCCAACCTTCAAATAACATTAGCGTCCCTGTGGTTGCGGGAAGGTTTCACAGCGGTGAGTCACTGCTTTCAACAGCACCGTGTGACCTTGGGCCGTGCATCGGCACAGAATTATCCGTGACTGAAGCCTGGGAAACAACAACAATCAGATGGATTATCATGGCGTATTCATTCATTCATTCATTCATGATTCTTGTTCGGCGCTGGGCCGAGCGTTTCTGTTACTTCTGAGAAAGAGATCAGAAAGGAAGTAAGCTGCAGGCTCCAGCACATACAGGTGGCTGGGTTCTGCTTTCAAGGTAGGCTTCACAGAGTTCCCGAGTGTGAGGTCTTGATCTGCCAATGATCTATCTCTATCATTTTGACATCTGAAGGGAGACGCTTCGCAGCACCTGCGAGGACCAAGGATTACCGAGGCAGAGAACCACACGCCCCAGGAGCCCTCAGGGCAGCGCACCGAGCAGAGGTCACGCCCCCTGACACCGGGACTGCTCTAAAGCAACTCGCGCCTCCCGCTTCGCGGGAGACGCTTCGCAGCACCTGCGAGGACCAAGGATTACCGAGGCAGAGAACCACACGCCCCAGGAGCCCTCAGGGCAGCGCACCGAGCAGAGGTCACGCCCCCTGACACCGGGACTGCTCTAAAGCAACTCGCGCCTCCCGCCTCGCGGGACGCGCGCGGGAGTGCGCCGGGCTAAGCCCGGGCAAAGGGCGGGCCGTCTGTGGCCGTCCGGGGCAGGAGGAGGCAGGGCGGGGCCATCCCCCTGACACCGGACATTAGAGCTCCTGCCGCTTTACAGGTACTGCTGTTGTACGATATACTTTTTGCCGTGCCCCTTGTCCACTGTTGTGGTGTTGTGCAGTAGAGACGGACTTGTGGCTATTGTCCGGATCCTGTCGCGGGGTCTGCCAATCCCATGATGTCAGGTCCCAAGAAAAATAAGGTAGTCTCGGGGGCGGGCTCAATGAACAATTTTCTAGTGAAGAGGGTAACCAAGATTAACGAGGATAGAAGAGCCTCTTTGGGTAAAATAGACGATACGGATCATGCCCCCTCTCTAGCAATAACCGCTACATTGGAGGACTTCTCAGATGACGATAGAATTACAAACTGTTTTCCACAAGATCATAACGTTACTGAACTTACCTGTAATACAGTAGCGTCTGTTGCCCAGGTGCAGGATAACGATGCAATGGTCTCTATATTTAATGACACGTTACGCCCTGACTCCGAGGAAGACTTAGAAACAGTGGAAGAAACTAGGGGCAAGAGACCAGTTAGATCATGCAGAAGGCCTCAAAGTAAGAGGGGGGGTAAGACCACCCAGAGGAGAAGGGTGGAAACTCATCGGCCAGATAGACACAGTTCTCCCAAAACTAACTTAAATGTAGAGCCTAGGAAGGATCCCAAGACTGCTTTGAGCCTAGATCAGTTTGATCTGTTAATCGAGCGTATTGAGGCTGCGGT
This sequence comes from Triturus cristatus, assembly GCF_964204655.1. Taxonomy (NCBI): domain Eukaryota; kingdom Metazoa; phylum Chordata; class Amphibia; order Caudata; family Salamandridae; genus Triturus; species Triturus cristatus. The sequence goes on from NC_140590.1 coordinate 1,459,314,393, forward strand.
AGATCTAAAAGTGAAAGCTCGTATTGACTGCCTTACAGCCAAACTGGACACTGCTAATGCGGAAATTAAAAGACTTGGAGATTTACTGGATAGACAACTGGTTAAATCTTCTCAGGCGAATCCCTTACCCTCCCATGACAGTTTAGCTAACCTCGAGGTGAGGGGATGTAGTGTCACAAAAACTCCCAACTCTTCATCTGTGACTCGTCCTGTTGTTAGTTCAGGCCATAATCTTACTGTCCCCGTAGTAATTCATCCCCCATCAACAGTTGTGGATTCCGATCAGGCTAGAGGTTTGCAGAGATCTGGCAATAACATTAATGCTGCACAAAGTAGACGCGCTAACACCATTAATTTGCCCCCGGAATGCGCTCCATATGTCATCGTACTTGCAGATGTCCCACTACTCGACACAGGTAACTTAGAACCGCAAGTGGAAGCGCATGAGTCCCTTAAAAACAAAGTGGTGGCATGGTTAGGCGCTAAATGCGATTTTCCGCCCAAACTTGCTGGAGATATAATCACGACAAGGAGAGTGAACTGGATTGGCCCATCAAGGAAATCTTGTAGAGGGGACTGCGTGGTTGTGAATTTCAAATACCCACAACACGTGGCCACTGTCCTCCTGCGGGCAGCATCTTTGCTGGAGGAGAGCAACAGCATCCGTGTTCGCCCATTGGGGTATTTTTACAATAAGGCCAATTTTCCCTCCGCGTCGAGACCAAGACTTTATCCATTTACTCCGGTGGGGTCAAATCGGGCGCAGCAACCTTCTTTGCAGTGCCGTGAAATTGCCAGCTCAAGGGGTCCCCCCATTTCAACACATAACAGGTTTGATGTGCTCTCAGGCCTCGACCTCTGCGATTGACGGGAAGAGGGAGAGGGTACAGAGGTCGCTGCGGTTGCGGCCCGTACATCTACGGTTCACGTACCCTCTTCTGTGGTGGTCGAGAACAATTTACCTGAGATTGTTGTTAGTGACTTTGGGGGATCAGTTAGGCTGCTATCTTGGAACATTGCTGGTTTGCGGGCTAAGAAGGGAGACCCCAGCTGGGTAAGCTTTGTCAAGAGTTATGATGTCATTGCCTTGCAAGAGACTTGGGATTTGGAATGCGACTACTGGATAGATGGCTTTACATCTTTTTTTGTCCCTGCCTTGCCTTCCCCAGCTGGTCGGAACAAAGGTGGCCTTATGATGTTGGTCTCAGTGAACATAAGAGGCAAACTGATTATGTTAGATTGTGCCTCCAAAAATTTTATTTTTCTGGAGTTAACCGTTGAGGATGGTGGTAAATTGTTGTTGGTTAACTGCTACAATGCTCCCAATAGTAATCCAGAATCCTCACATTTTAACTGGTTATTAGATTTTTTAACTCTCTATGGAGACAAGCAATCCACTTTGTTTCGGATCATTTTAATGGGTGATTTTAATGTCCATTTGTGTTCAAAATGTGTTATGGTTGATATGGAGGGCCCAGGCAGTGTGTCACCTCCCCACTTAGAACACACACTGAATGGTCGAGCATTTGAAAATGTATTGCTGCTAAACGAGTTATTTGAATCTGAATTTTCGGATACTACCACACGGGTTGCCACTTATACGGGCAGGGCTAGCGACTCGATTATTGATTTTATTTTTATTTCGAGATTTTTCCTTAATTATGTGATTACTTATAATGCTATTGATATGCCCATGAGTGATCACAACCCTGTCGGACTGGTGCTAACAAATAGTGCCTTACTGTCAAAATTGATTGTCCTCCAGCAGACTATTTTGCCTTTTAAAGTAAAGGATCAGGGGAGAAGACTCAAATGGGAGGCGGTTGTACCAGAAAATTTCTTTGCGACTCTATCTAATTCGGTTGCAGATGAGTTACGGGTGTGTGCTACCCCTCTAGCCGGGCACAATGATGTTATATCTTCATTCGAAGGTATTTGCAGGTTTGTGTCTAGCAGTCTTCTAGCCAAAGGGCAGGGGGACAAACAATATCAGGCAAAAGGCTGGTTCGATAAAAACTGTAGTAAAGCCCATAACCGCCTCAAAAAAGCCCTTAGTGCGCGCCCAAGGAATAAGGAGCTTGTGGCTCGACTGAGGAAGGATTACAATACGGTCATTTCTCTACGTAAAAAAGAATTAAAAAGTAAAGCTTGGGAGGACCTAAGGGATAAAGCTACCCTAAAAAATAGTGCTGAATTTTGGACAATTATAAATTCCCCATTTCTCACAGGCGCCCAAAACTCAGTACAGGAATTAAATATCTCAGAAGTTGAGTGGCTGTCTCACTTTGAAAAAATATATGACAGTCACAGAGAGCTGGACCCTTTTATAATCCCCGTAACTGATAGTCCAATGGAACCTGTGAGTTTTGAAACTTGTGAGGTACTTAGAGCCATAAAGGAGACAGCTGGGCGTAAGGCACCCGGTCCAGATGGAGTACCAGCAGATATGTATAGGGCAAATCCACTGTTTTGGGCTAATATCTTAACTAGAGTTTTTAACGCTGCCGCAATAGTGGGTTTCCCTGAGTCCTGGTCCCTCGCAACAATCGTCCCTATTTTTAAAAAAGGGCAGAGAGGAGATCCAAAATGTTATCGACCCATATCGCTTTTGGACTCCTCGGTCAAAATTTTAGGCAAGGTTGTCCTGGCGAGGATCTCCGCGTGGGCCAGGGGAAATAACATCTTATCCGAGGCTCAATATGGCTTTAGGTCAGGGAGGAGTACTGAGGACCAATGCCTCAACCTCCACCTTATATTGTCCAAATATACTAAAGCAAAGGGGGGCAGCTTATATATGGGTTTTATGGATCTGTCCACAGCTTTTGATCTTGTTAACAGATCAAAACTGTGGGCAATGTTGTTGGAGATGGGCCTAGACAGCTCCCTGGTGCACTTTCTAGCGGAGCTTCATAAAGATCTGAGGGCCCGCATAAGAATGACCACCGATGGAAAGTGCACCGAGTGCTTTAGATCCACCAGAGGGGTCCGCCAGGGGTGTATCCTGGCTCCAATGTTGTTTACGCTCTATGTAAACTCTTTGGAGGGTTACCTAACGTCTGCCACAAAAGATTTCCCGTGCATGGGGGGTGCACCAATCCCGGTGCTCCTCTATGCCGATGACGCGGTACTCATAGCTAGGACCCCAGTTGCCCTACAAAAGTTATTAGATGCCTTTTGCAATTTTATGAGTAGTCTCGATTTGGTGATTAATAAAAGTAAATCGCATACCATGTCTGTCGGTCGTGGCATGCGTAAAGAAAAATCTTTTTTCTGTGATGGAGAGGTGATCACTAGTGTTAAGGTCTTCACCTATCTGGGTGTGATCTTTGATCAGAGGGGATCTTGGACACCGCAGGTAATATCCAAAATTAATGCGGTAAGAAGTTCGTACGGTGCCATTTTGGGTTTTGCGAAAAGATTGGGGGGGAAACCTATGGAGGCCATTATGGCCATCTATAAAGCCAAGACAATTGCTATTGCTAGATATGGTGCAGCGATCTGGGGTTACGTTAACGTCATAGATATCCAGACAGAGGAAAATAAATTCTTTCGCTCATTGCTGGGGATACCCCAGTCAACTGCTACCTTCTCAGTACATTTAGAGCTGGGAATGGGTTACATCTTAGACATTTTAAATCTAGCTCCACTTTTGATGTGGATAAAGCTTTGGCTAAACCCAAACCTTAGCCTAAATCACCGGATCATCAAAGATTGCCTCCAACTTGACCACAGTAGGGATATTCAGTGGCTGACATATATCGAAACTATGGCAGCTCTTTTGGGTCGCCCTGAAATTTTTAGTTGCCCTGAAGCCTTGTGTAGAGCTGACTTAGAGTGGGTGAAAATTAATTTTCTGAGAATTCGCACGGCTGAGCGTGAAGCATGCGATTTGTGCAAAACCTCTGTGAGGGCTCACGTTCTGATATCCCCGTCTTGTGAGCTGGCCCCTTATTTAACCATGGTAAATAATCCATTCCATAGATGGCTTTTGTCCAAATTTCGGTTCAACCAAATTTATACAGTGCTGTGGGATGTGAAAAACTGGTGCAAGCTGGAGGAATCGGCCCCTTGCAAATGTGATGGTTTCTCTATTCAGGATAATGCCCACTTTTTGTTTTTTTGTTCCTTCTATCATGAACCGCGTACAAAATACTTAAAACCTATTCTGAAGGACTTGGGTTTTATCCAGTACAAGCCTGCACTGCTTTTTTTACAAATGTTGCTCTCTCCTCTTATTATGTATTGCACTGCTAGTTTTTTAGCCGCATCTGTGCGATGCAAGAGAACAAGGCTTAGTTTGGAAGAACAATAGGAATTTGGACTTAGCAATATTGCCCAGTAAGTGCTTTTTAATCTATCTTATGTACTTATCGCCCCTTTTAATCTGCTTTTTAACCTATAAACTGTTTAATTCTGTATTAATTCTATCAATTGTTTTATAGATGAACTTTTGATATTTGTTGTAGTATGCTTTTATGATTTTAATTAATCGAATAAAGTGGAATTTGACTTGACTTGACTTGAACCTAATGCTGATTTTTTTTTTTTAAATAGTTGCTCAAATGCATTCTCAGTGCAAGGGTTAATTCATTAACCCAATGTTGGCACTTAGGGGCACTATACTCAAACATATATTATACTCAGTCGGTGAATATACTGAACCACTGAGCTATTGAGCATACTGACACAAAGATGATACAGAACCATTGACAGTACTGAGCAACCAAAAATTGATAATACGGAGGCACTGCTTAGGATTATAAGTCATTGATTATAGAGAATTTGCAGTACCTCTAACATCTATTTAGTTTCCACCAAGAAATCGGAACCAAAGTCTATAACCTTTGTATAATTCGGCTTCCCTTTTCATACACTTGCATGGTAACAAATCCCATAACCTTTATTTTCAGTGCTGTCTATAAAACTGGTTATGTTTTACCAGTAAAGAGTCCAGAAATGATTTAAAGTGGCAGGGTTTTGCTTCCTTTTAAAAGTATGGTTCTGAAGGAAAGATTGCTGGTGTGAAATGCTAGGGCTGTGTGAAATTTGCGTTATTTTTCTTTGCATAATTATGTTAAGTTTTAGTAAAATGAAGTGAAATTACATGCAATTATGTGAAATGCAAAACTAGCATTTGCCACTCTATTTTACCCTGAAATGCGTCCTCCTGTGCATTTTTAATACAAGGAAGCATTTTGTGCAATAAAAGCACAGAAACGCCCAAGCTGTGCAAACAGCATCCACTCGTGCTCTGATCGTTTGAGTTGTTTCAATGCGCTTGTGCTAAATTGTTGCCATGAATGGCATGCAATTATGCAAGATCGCATATTAACATAATCTCAGGAATTTCGAGTAACAAGTGTAATGCAAAATTGCTGAAACTATGCATGATTATGTACGAGAACCGAAATATTGACTGTCCTAGATTTAATGCCCAGCTAGATTTTAGTATAGATCTTTTAGTTCAGAAAATATTTTATTGAAAGAATATGCTCAAATGTTACAAAATAAGAGAAAAACAAGAAAAGTGACAAGTAAAAGTACATATTAGAGTAAGTAATGGCAAAAAAGAGAACAAAAATATAGATAATGATATGAAACACCAATAGTTGAATATAATTTTAGGCAAAAACTGGCAAGTGACATGAAACGAGGCAATAAAAAGGGATATGAAATATAAATTATAAGTTTAAGAAAAAGGAAGTTATGGAGGTTTAGGGACTTCTTGCTGTAACGGGGATAAAGACAGAGAAGTACAAGCACTCAAATTAAAAAAAACTGTAACTGGATTCCACAAGTCTCTTCGTTTAGCAGCTAAAGTTAGGGGATAAACAAAAGTCGTATCTAATCTGTGATTATAGCAAACAGCATACCACCAAGCCTTATAAGATAATTTGTAGTAATCCTTCTAATTTTTTGTTATTTGCTGGAATGCCACTGCTAATAACAAGTCTATTATTCTAGTGCTACGGGTGCAATGATCCCAGATGGAAGAGAGACTCCCCAAAAAGATGTGTGAAAAAGAAAAGGAGTCTTATTAATTTGAGACCAAACCTGTTTCCAGAAGCAAAAAGTAAAGTGACAGCTAAAAAGCATGTGAAAAAGATCTGCATGTGGTGAAGAGCAGGACCAACACTTGTCAGAAACTTCCGGGAAATGTTTGCTGAGAGTAAGTGGTGTAAATAATAAACGATTATAAATAAAAAATAGTGTTTGAGTAGTATTCGCAGCTCTGGAAGATGTACGTATCTTCAACCACAACTTATCCCACAACTCAATGGGCCAAGAAATTGCAAAATCTTTTTCCCAATCTTCCTCTAATGTGGTTTTAATGCAAGGAAAGGACACAGTGTGAAGAAAAGCATATATCTTAGAAGCCTTAGAGTGCTTAATAAGTAAAGAGTGTATGGAGGTAGTATCAGAGGGAATATGAGTAGATGGAAGATGCAAACCAAGATGAGCATCGTAGGCCTGTTGTAGTGCGTGTGCCAATAGCGAATATTTAGTTCGACAAGCGAGAGGTAAATTGAAAGAAGTGGCAGCTGAATCAAAGGAAATGATCTGAGTCTGATGGAACAATTGGCGCACCCATATAAGGCCACGTGTTCTCCAGGATTTCCAAAAAATTGGCTTATTATTAATTAAGATGGACGCATTATGCCAGATAGGTTGATCAAAAAATGATGGAACAGGTACATCAGGAAGAATTTTGGAGGTATATTTAAGAATAGGAGTTGAAACAGACTGAGGTCTGCGAGAAAACATAAGATATTCTTTGAAGGAGAAGGGAGAAATGAAAGACTTCTCCAAGGTCAACCAGAGAGGGGAGGATAATGAGGAATCTTTAATCCAATGAGAAACTTGACGCAAGAGAAAGGATTTATGGTACAAAGAAAAGTTTGGGAAGTTCACCCCACCTTCTGTTTTGGAACGCATTAGCTTAAACAAAGACATACGAGATTTTTTGTGCCCCCATAGAAAGGAAGATAAGATAGAGTTTATTTTCTTGAAATATTTCATGGGGATAGCAAGTGGTATATTGGAAATTGTAAACAAAACAATGGGAGAGAGCATCATCTTAATCGTGTCTAATCTTCCCCACCATGAAAAATAGAGAGGATTCCATTTGTTAGTGAGAGTGGTCAATTTTTGTATACAGTCTTACATACACTTAGCGATTGTACCAGAAAGGGAAGAATGGAAATTAAGGCCCAAATATTTAATATAGTTAGGACTCCAAGAAAAACCTGAAGCGGAGAAATCATCCTTGAAAGTCACTTTAGTAAGTGGTAGGATTTCACACTTATCTTTATTCAGTTTATAGCCCGATACTTGAGCAAAAGAATGGACTTCATCTAAAAATGCAGGAAGAGAGGTATCTGGTTGGGAAATAAATAATAGGATATCATCCGCATAAGCGGCCATTTTAATGTCAGCAGTATGAGAATTAAAACCGTGAATACTATCATTCTGACGAAGGCGCAAAAGGAAAAGTTCTAAAGCAAGATTAAACAAAAAAGGTGAAAGCGGGCAACCCTGTCTGTCACCTCTGCCTAAGGAAAAGAAAGGAGATAAGCCCCCATTTGCAGAAATTGCTGCTCTAGGGCGAGAATAAAGGAAGGAAATTAGGGAGGAAATTTTTGGACCAAACCCAAACGATTTCAGAGTTTTAAATAGATAAGACCATTCGACCCGATCAACAGCTTTTTCCGCATCCAGAGCTATGGCTGCGAGGGAGTGGGGATAATGAGAGGACTTGGAAAGAATATCAAAAAATAATCTAGTGTTATCGGATAACAGTCTGCCCTTAACAAAACCAGACTGCTCTTTCCCCAGGAGCTCGGGAAGAAAAGAGTCTAAGCGCATCGCTAATGCTTTGGAAAACATTTTATAATCAATATTTACTAGGGATATAGGGCGATAATTTTTACAACATTGTGGATCCTTACCCGGTTTCGGAATAATACAGATAAGGGCATCAGAGAAGGATACAGAAGCGGAACCAGTTTGGAGGAAGGTAGAGAGAAATAAATGTAATTTGGGAATGAGCAATTTTGAAAAATAAGAAAAGAACTCAACAGTGAAACCGTCTGGGCCCGGAGCTTTCCCGTGTTTGAGAGTAGGAAGAGCTTGGAGGAGATCTTCGTGAGTAAGATCAGCTTCCAAGGATGAAAGGTCCGGAAGAGTATCAAAGGGAGAAGATATGGTTGACAAAAATTGAGATATGGATTGGTCAGACGAAGATGTTTCGGAAGAGTACAATGTTTCATAAAAATGTAAAAATTCTTGTAAGATGTCCTCACTTTTATGTTTTAATAACCCATCATGGCCGTAAATAGATTCAATAGTGATTTTATTATGTCTCACCTTTAAATAATTAGCCAACACCTTTCCTGCTTTATTCTGCCCACCATAAAACTTGGCACTAGATTTTAAGAGAAAATTAGAAGCATTAAACATAGAGTCCTTATTAAATTGAAGTTTAGCAGAAATGAGGTCATTTAAGCAATCGTTTGATTGAGAGGTATAATATAGATGTTCTAATCGTTTAATCTTAGAAAGTAGGACATTGGTATCTTGTTGGGCTTTCTTCCTCTTACGAGAGACAAAATTCATGATGAAATCTCTGGCCTCTGCTTTGAAAGGATCCCAAATGATGGGGAATGAAACTTCACCCGTATGATTAAATAGGAAGTATTCGTGAAAAAAGGATGTAAAAGAGGAAACAAAATGTGTATCAAGAAGGAGAGCGTTGTTAAAACGCCACTTTTTAATAGAGGTAGGCCTTTGTACCACATCCAGAACAATGGAGACTGGGGAATGGTCTGAAATCAAAATGGAGCCAATGTCAGAAGAAATAAGGGACTGGGTGAGGTGATGTGAGATAAAAAAATAGTCTAGACGAGATTGAGTTTGGTGAGGGGGTGAAAAAAAAGAATATTCTCGCAAAGTGGGATTACATAGTCTCCAAGCATCAGTGAGTTTGTATTGCGCAATAAGGTGAGTAAAAGATTTTTGGGATTTGTGTGGTATGTAGGCGCTAGCTGAATTCCTATCCAAAAAAGGGTCAAACACCTCATTACAATCGCCTACTAAAATAAAGTTATCAACATAATGTTGAGTGATTAGCGGAGCCAAAGAAGGCCAAAAAGAGGCATCCCCACTTGTTGGAGCGTACACATTTAAAATAGACATAGGGACATTATCTAAAAAAAAAGTAACTAATACCCATCTACCTGAAATATCAGCAAAATGCGTTACTGACTTAACTGGGAGAGATTTGCGAAACAAGATCAAAACACCGTTACGTTTACCGTCACCTGGGGAAAAATAAACCTCACCCACCCAACCCCTTTGCAGTTTAGCAGATTCAACTGCCGATAAATGTGATTCCTGTATACAGGCTATATCTGCGTTGAGTTTGGTCAAATGGGATAATACTCTCTGTCTTTTAATTGGCGAATGCAAACCTCTAACTTTCCAGGAGAATATATTCAAAGGCATAAAACAACATTAAATATGCATAGCAAAAAGCCAGTTGAGAAATGATTGTGAAACAAAAAGGCAAGTAAAGCATAGAAGCATAATAATACTATATATCTGAGATAAGAGAAGAAAATTGCATAAAAAACAACAAAGAAAAAGCCAATTACATGATGAAAAGAAGAAAGGAGAGTAAAAAAGAAGAAATATAGAAAAAATACAAGCAAAGAAGATAGTAAAAAAAAGAACTGGATCAAGAGAAGTAGACAGGTAAGATGCTGAGAAGAAACAAAGATATGAAAGAGGGAATTAGCTAAGAAACATAAAGAAGAAAGAAAAAGAGAGGTAAGAGCATATGTAAAGACAAAATAACAGAAGATAAAGAGTAAAAAACTTACATAATGACGAAAACGAACAAACGAGGGGGAGGGTGGAGGCCACATAGAACAATGACGGGTCGTGAGCTCCAAAGGGAAGGCAAGGAAGGGAAACAACCGCAACGAACTCCAAGAACATGAAGGTGGGTGACGGTACGGACGAAGATACCTGTGCAAAGGGGAAAAAGTACAAATGTGAAATGTTAAAAATATAAAAAGTGAACGTAAAACAAACAGCTAATAAACATTATATAAGCAGAACAATCTGGATAACCAACAAGAAATAAGGCATAAAAGCCTTAACATATGAGAACAAAACTAAAAAATTAAGAACTTGAAGAAGCAGCAGTGTCCATTCCAGTGACATTATGAGAGTACAAAAAACTCTTTAATTTCAGTGGATCATCATAAGTGGTAGTCTTGTTATTAAAAGTCACCTTGAAAAGGCAGGGATGAAAAAGACCATATCTCGCTCCCATAGAACGCAGCTGAGGCCTAAGTGAAAGGAATTCCTTGCGCCGATTAGCCGTAGGTTTAGCATAATCTTGTGAAAAGAAGAGCTGATTACCAGACCAGGTGAGTCTAGGAAGAGCCCTGGCCGCAGATAACACTGTAAGTAAATCCGTGTATTCTAGGAAATAGAGGATAACACCTCTCGGCCTTTTAACGTGAGTAGTAGAGAAGCCTGTAGGAGGAGGACCTAAACGATGAGCTCTCTGAATATTGAGACTAGTGGTATCTGGCAATTTGAGAATCTTCGGCAAAAAGGACTTGAAAAAGGCAAGGGCATCAGACCCCTCTGAATTTTCTGCCAGGCCATAAATACGAAGATTGTTCCTCCGATTTCTGTTCTCTAAACTCTCAAGTTGTTTGTAGAGTGCAGATATTTGAACGCATAAAGGGTCAACTTTGGCAACAGAGGAGGTAAGAGTATCCACAGATTGTTCTAGAAGGGTTACACGACCATCAATATTAGACCATTTATCAGACAGCAGCTGAAGAGTAGATTTAGTTTCCTCAAGAGTAGTTTTAGTTTCTTCGATAAAAGGACGCAAAGCCCTAATTTCCTCCAGTAAGATATCCATTGTGACTTGTGAAGTTTGTTTAGGAGGAGAAGGGGGGTCCTTTTTGAGTCTTTTGATTGAGCCCTTGGCGACGCCGCTCGTTTGTGAAGCTGGGGCAGAAGAGGAGAGTTTAGCAGAATGGTCAGAGGAGTCATCCATTTCCAGACACTGAAATCTAGAGCTGGTGTGAAGGAGAAATTTGCGAGGAGCTGGAGAAGGCTTGCGCAATTCCTTATATGTTCTGCCCATAGGAGAGAGGAGAGATGTACCTCAAACAAACAAACAGGTTACCTCATCCGATCCCGCACACATAAGGTGTGAGTTCGTGCTCCCCGTCAAAGGATTGCCAGTATCCAGAGAAGAAATCGTTATTGTACCTTGCGAATCGCTGGTAAAATGACTAGAATAACCTGGTTCCTTAAGTGAAGGCGATATCAATTAAAACTTTATTTCGCCGCACATAAAAAGCCAGCATAGGGTCTGGAAGCACAACATCGAAAATATACTCCCAGGCTCAATGACGAAAAGAAAAAGAAAAAAAAATAAAGAAAATGATGACGTCCATGACAGAGTCTAATATGTGCAATGCAAAAGAATATAATATGAGGGAATGAACCAAAAGACTCAGGGGAAAAGTAATCCAGACATGGGGCTCCAAAGGAGGTGAGACCTCAGTTTGTACAACTTTTAGGTGGCCAGAGGGAGAAAAACACCATATGGGCGAGCGTACCACATTTCTGTCACCGGGAGTTCTCCTCACAGAAAGAACGTCGAATCCAAGATGGCGTCCGCTGTCATCTCCTCAGAAACACGGAGCATAATAAAGTGGATTCACGGAGACACAGGCTGCCTAGAATCTCGCAAAGAGGCTTGCTGGTGACAGCATACCATCCGACGTCAGGAACCACACACCATTTGTACCGGAGAACCGTAGGACGCGGATATTCCGATCCGCCTGCTGGAGCGTCACACGAACGCTGCCATTCTCTCCGGGCGCTAAGCCACGCCCCCTTTAGTATAGATCTATCACAGTAAAAGTAGTTAAGAACGAGGAAATTTAAATAAAATGAGACAAAATTAGGTAGTATATAGTTTCATGTCAAAAGTGGAAACTCAACGGAGTAGCAGAGCGAAGGGCTTCTATGGTGCAGTGGTTATGAATGAATGACTGAATCTCGTTTGTGTAGTTCAACAGCTGCCCCCATAGTACATCCTCACACTAAATACGAGGCGGAGTAATACAGTCTTAAGCATCGTAAAATAATAAAGTTTTCAGCAGTGGCGGAACTAGGGGAGGGCAAGGGGTGTGGTCCGCCACGGAGGGCACTTTTTTGGGGCGGCAGTGATCGCAAGGTAAGTTTTCTTTTTTTTAAATTCTATTCACCCTCATCGTCTGTTGCCTCCCCCACTTGTCACCCTCTGTCGCGCCTCCCCCCGCTCTCACCTGCACTGACCGTCACAGGGTGGCAAACTCAGGGATCGCTCCGGGCGGCAAAAGCTCTAGCTATGCCACTGGTTTTCATCAGTTTCTTGAAGCTTGATTCAGAAGGACAGACCTTGAGATAGAGTGGAAGTTCATTCCAGAGTTTAGAGGTGAGGAACGAAAAAGAGAGTCCTCCTTTTATAGTCTTATTGACTTAGGACGTTTTTACCAGCTGTCTGTTACACTATCAAAGTGATCGATTGGGCTTATCATTGCGAGATCTGTCCCTTAGAATATTTAAAACCTTTTTCATGAGAAGCTCTGTATGGCAACATCATATATTTGAAAAGGAGGAGCTTTTGAAATGGCAGCCAATGCAACCATTTGAAATGATTCGCAATGGGCTGCTGATGGCAAAGGAAAAATAATATTCTTGCAGCAGCATTTTGCACCAAGTTAACGCTGATGCAGCAGAAATTACGGCAGACCAAAGTGCAGAACGTTGATGTAGACCAATCGCGAGGTGATCAACAAGTGGACAATGATGGTATAAGTGTTTCCAAAGAGCATATTCACGATTTGTCTAAGTGAGTGTGGAAACCCAAAGTAGGTTGCTTGCACTGACCTCATTTGAGGGCAGAAAGAATACTCGTTATCAAATTTAATGGCATATTTTTCTCTACAGTTGATAGTGGCGGTGGCACTCCTAATTCACTTGGCCACCACAGCTACAGCCAGTGGGCTGTGTATTGCTGAAAAACACACTTTTGTTCTCAATTTAATTTTAGACAGCTCTTCTTCATCCATCAGACAAATTTGTAAAGCCTATTGAGGTTCATTGTTCTATTTCTGGAAGGAGAACATGAGCTGAGTGTCATCAGCATACGATATCACCATGATTTCCTAAGACTGCATTTGTAGAAAGATGGGCCGTATATACATTAAACAATAAAGGGTTGAAGGATAAGCCCTGTGGCACACTGTGCCTCAGTGGTTTAGGGGGCATCTAAACTGTCTGGCATCTGTCTGTTAAGAAGGACTAGAGCCAGCACAAAGCTCCGTCACAAACTCCTGTATCACCCACCCGTTCCAATAAAATGGAGTGAGACATTGTGTCAAAGGCTACACAAAAGGTAAAATAACAGTAAAGCAGCCTGGCCTTGGTCTGAGCACATTTTAACACAACTCACATACCCTAAGAAGTACTGATTCAGTCTTATAACATAGTCGAAAACACTATTGAGTGCTATGAAGAAGATTGTTTTCCTCCAGATATGTGGAGAGTTTATTTTTCACCAGTTTCGTCAACAAGTTCAAGACTGCAAGAAGAACACATATAGACTTACTATATGTCAAGATAGTGGGGTCTGCTGTCATTTTCTTCAGCGATAGCAAAAGCTGAGCCTGTTTCCAGTTTTTAGGCACCCTGGCCGACTTAAGAGAGAGCTTGAACAAATTGCTGAGTCTAAGAGAGACTGCTGAGAGTGCTTTGGAGAAAATATGAGGAGAGCCAGACCTACAGTTCAAAATAGCCTGCTCTGATTGTTCCAGAGAAATCTGGTTGAACTCTGCCGAAGAAGGGCCTGAGGTACAACCATTATCCAGAGAAGTGTCAAATTCAGCATGGCAGGAGAAGACCACACTAGGGGAAATCTGGGTGCTAGAGATTAGTTTGGCAATGAAATCAATCTACGCCTTACATATTGCTTTATGATATTGTTTTATGGCAGATTTGTATGCGATGTTTTATCATTCATGTCATATTTTTTTCCGGCAGGCCCTTTCAAGATTTTTGTAGTAACTTATTTCATTCCAAAGCTCCGCAGTAAGCCAAGGGGCCGATGGTTTCGCTCTCAGTGAAGTTTGCATTTTCAGAGGAACACTATGATCTAATGTGGCTATGATCAGACAGTCTGCTGTGAAAATAATAAAAGAAATAAAGGTCTTATGTTCTAAGCCTTTGGAGGTCGCAAACCCTGTGATTTGCAATATTATATATAGGCTTTGCGACTTCAAAAACGTAAATCACAATGTACAATTGGTACTTTCTGGGTCAGAAAGGGCTTTCCTCCTCATTCCCGATACTATGCATTAAAGGTTTGTGCAATAATTACGACTGCAAACCATTGATCACATCTCCACTCCCATAAACGGTTGCGATTTATCGCCAGAGAGAAGTTCTCCCTAAGCGACAGCTTCTGCCTTGTGAATGTGACCTGTGGAATGGGGTGGAGCAGATTCAGATACAGGAGAACACTGCATGCTCCCCCCCCAATAAATACATATTGGCACCAGTGAATGGCAATTTGAGGACAGAGGTCTGCTCTACCTCTCAGGTTTCCATCCTTGCATTTCAATCTGTTTGGAAGAATCCACACACACAATCTTTCCACATTCATATTAGGGAGGCAGAATACAGCGAACAAGACTTAATGCTAACTATGGTTCTTGTTCACAGCGGAAGGGATGTCTGTTCCTAACTCTATTTCAGTCCAACATCCACTCATTCACAATCATGGGCCGGTGAAGGAATATAGGGGAAAAGGCAAAAGGGAAAGAGCCTGTAAAAGAGACGAGTCTTGGATCAGTCAACTTCCTCAGCTGCGTCTCAGTTCCTGTTTGGCATGGCAGACCTGAGGACAAAGGAATAATTATGGAAATCAAATAACTCACAATAGTATACATACGGATGTGTACATATGGATTGTTTATATTCACAATAAAAGACCATTCGTAAAATACCACCAAAATAATCTGGCAGCCTATGTAAAGGGCCAGGGTTTCACTTCAAGCAGAAGCATTGCCAGGCTCTGTAAGACATGCCTGACATGCCTGGTCCTGAACTTCATATTAAAGCCTACAGAGGGGACTTGTCAGATTTACATGCAACTGTGACTCATTACTTATCATAGTACACTAGTCTCAGTGCAAGATGTAGGCTGGGTGCAAACCAGATGATGTGCTGTGTGACCAGACCTTAATATATTCTTTCCCTCAGTTGGTTAGAGATTGTGACCTCATGCATTCTGTCCCATTGTTCTGCTTTTGGGCCCTTCAGTCCTATGGCCATGGACAAACACCTCTATGGTCTGAACAGTAATTGGATCCTGCCATAAACAGAAATATTGATGGTGGTATCAGGAGATCAGCCTTCATGTTAATGCAATGTCAAAAGATTGCTGCATTATCGTGGTTCTATTTGGTATGCAGCACAAGCTCATCACTAACCACATTTTATGATGACCTCATGTTAACATTGAACCAGAATGGGGTGATTGCAATCCTCCTACTTGCTCTCTCATGAGCATTAGGCACAATTCCCCATCCCTGTTAATACTGAGGATAAAGAAGTTTAAAATGCAATCACCAATATTGGTTTGGATCTCATCTTTCTCATCACAGGCATGTTTCAGGGCATCAGACCTTCCAATCTTCACCCTTCAGCTTCGTGACATGGATACTTCAAGGATCCAAAATTGTGCCTCTACTTTTCAGATCCTACATCCCCCATACTGTACATCATCTAAAACTTCAGCTTTTCCCATTGCAAATAGACTGACAATATCAAGCTCATTTTAAAAGTGGAAAAAAATGATCCCGCACTGCCCCCCCCCCACCTTTCCATCCAATATCGGATTCTAGGCCGCAGAATCATGATGGAGCTTCAGTTCTGTCACTCTAACCCTCTGTATGTAGTACCTCGGGCTGGCATCCTGCAACATTCCTTAACTCCTTAGATTCAACCCCACTCTGGATCAAGTATGCAAATGGAGTGTAGGGTCTGCAGGGTCACAGCATAGAACACCAAGAACCTTAACTATTGCTTGACCTTGTGATTACAACAGCAAGACCAGTAGTATCTCCACCTCTTAAGGGACGAAATAATACCCCACCTGCAAGTCCCACAAGATGTCCTTTTCTTACTGCACCATTGCTATCTTTGGTGCTTTTGCTTTATTAAGCAGCAACCACAAGCATCTTCTGCTCGCATTTAAGGATCCTAAAGACAAAGTAATGGCTTGCACTCCAGGACTTTGTGAGCATGGCTTGGAGCGCTGTCTGGACTCACTGTTTCTGGCCTCTGAGATGTCTGAGTTTTCACCTTAAAAGTGAACAGACAAGAACTAGTTAAAATTGCCTTTATACTGTTATGCATAGCTCAATATAGGTATATTGTCAGGACTTGCAATACTTCTTCCATCATGTGATGAAACAATAAGAATAAAGGCTGTGCAATAATTTAGAGATTAGAAGAATGTGTTGTATCAACAGTCATATACTAAACTTAGAGGCTAAGTTTTGAAAAATCTTTGAACTAACAGTCTGACAAAGATGAGAACTAATAATGTCATAAACTCAGATAATAAGTGAGCGCCGCAGCTACTTCTCTGATGTAGGAAACAATGCATGGTTAAATTGCAGTGATTTTGGTGTTCATCTATACAAGCACCTGTAATGTTTCTCTGATGTGTTACCCAAGGTAGCAAACACAAGGAGATGATGGACGGAGCACTGAAACTTTTCAGACACTCACCCCCTGTCACAGATCTAGGTTTAATCCATCATCGTTTTTTAGCTCACTTCGCCACCCCAGTTCAGACCCAGTCATATGCAAATCAGTCTTGACCCTGTCCCTCATGGGAACAGTCCAGCCCAAACTGCCAAGCCAGGTCTTCCCTGGACAGGAAACAAGCATCTTGGGACCAGTTTTGGGGTAACACCCATCATCAGCCAGGCTAGCTTAAATCCAGTGGCAAAGTGAGCAAGGAACCCACGTCTGGGCATACCCTGCCAACTTAGGGCGAATAAAGCAAACACAAGGAGCTGATGGACGGGGCACTGAAACTTTTCAGACACTCACCCCCAGTCACAGATCTGGGTTGAATCCATCATCGTTCTTTAGCTCACTTTGCCACCCCAGTTCAGACCCAGCCATTTGCAAATTAGTCTTGACCCTGTCCCTCATGGGAACAGTCCAGCCCGAACTGCCAACCCTAGGTAGGTCTTAGCCTACCCCTCATCCAAAAAAGTAAAGAAAAATTCCAGAACACATGGCATTGTATACAGTTTGTAATGGCCACAGTTCTGTTGATTTTTATATAATTGTGCTACAGTTCTTTTTGACATATTGATTCCCCAGAGTACTAATGGACCATCCCAAAGCAGATCAATCAGACCCAGAAGCATCAATCCTGGTTATTAGTCTTGATGACCACTTTAAGGCATGCCCGTCTCTCATCCTATTCCACTTTCCTCTGCTCATGTGCGTCCCTTATAGCAGTCACACATGCGGCAGCAGAAGCAGGTGAGAGAGGGTGTAGTAAATCTTTATCGTTCCTGCAGGCCTGAGCAACGGAGAAAGCAGATTCACAGCCACCCTTCTTGGCACAGATGAAAGCCACTGCATTTTTGGCTCTTTAGCAGTCGAGAGTTTGGTGACCGACAACAACCTAAAATTTAATGCATTGAAAATAGAAATGTTAACTTGTGTAATATGGTTTCCCAACATATACACATTCATTTTGGGCAAGTTGCATGTCAATATATCAACCACAAAAATATAGTGGTCCCAAAATATCCCCACAACATTCACAAAATAATCACAAACAATATTGACTTTACCTACATGTAATGTTAAGTGCAAAAATGCTGACAACCAAAATATTGTGGTGCAAAATATTGCCATTATGTTGGTAAGTGAATGTATTTACTTGTAATTAATGTTGTAATTTAAAATAAGATATTGATATTTTAGAAAATGTACATCACCTAAAATATAATATGTAAACATTAATGAACCAAAAAATCTAAAAGTCTTAAAAATCATATTACTTCAAAATAATTGTCTCCATCAGTTAAAAGAAGTCAATATTACATTATATATTAACATAAATGTATTATACAAATAAACATAATTATTTAACATATAACATTATGAAAGTATTTTAAATAAGAAAACCCAATATAAACTAAACACATATTTTAAATGTATAACACCAATGCAAATATTTTAAAACCTTGTAACAAAAATTTGCATTTTAAAAACACTAAAAGCATTTCAAAAATAGAAAATAATTTAAAAAACACAATAGAAAAATAATACAAAGAAATAAAATAATAAAATATCCTTGAAAAGAAATATACTCTCACTATCTTTTAAATATCCAGGACTATGTAATGTGATAACCAAACTCAAATCCAAGATCATTAAAAAACCCACAAATACAAAGCAATTCTAATACACTGTTATTCCAGCAATTTCTTTGCAGTTTTATAGAGTTAACTTGGACCATAGGCGTTCGATTACTTTACATGAGACCCAAACAACATTTCACAACGTCATCCGAAACGCATTGGAATAAATTCACTAAGGGCTTGATTATGATCTGACGGTCTGAGGACCACCAGACTCATGGTGGCACAGCGGTGGTGGTCTTGCGACTGCGACATTACAACCCTAGTGGCTGTGCTGTCCTGGGACTGCCGTCTCTGCCA
The DNA here is from genome assembly GCF_964204655.1 of Triturus cristatus. NCBI lineage: Eukaryota > Metazoa > Chordata > Amphibia > Caudata > Salamandridae > Triturus > Triturus cristatus. Next base: position 1,459,333,235 of record NC_140590.1, read on the forward strand.
GGAAACCTCTGTTCCCTGGTGGTGGCCCGGCAGTCCAGAGGTATCTATATGCTTAGCGGGACCGCCGTGGTCCCCCCAAGCATATAACAACATTCATCACCGCCACTGATTTGAAAACAGTGGCGGTGAGGAAAGAAAGAGGGCCCTGCAGGGTCCCTTTGTGCCTCATGCCTTGTGGATGCACACAGGGGGACACAACATGTGGCCCCCCCTGTGTACATGCACAGAACTTCCAGCACGGTATGGACTTTTCAGTCTATGCTGAGCTGGAACGTCCTTTGACATTCTATAGGCACCACAATGGGAATGTACCAAAAGCTTAATGGCAAAGGAAATGCTAGTCAGTGACTAAAAAAGTCATCAAAGGGTGGGCGGTCCTCATATGGGTTTGGCGGTGCAGTGACGTGTTGGTCCCGCCGATGCTCCGCAAAATGTCAAAATCATAATCAGGCCCATAGTGTGAGAGAGGAGATCTGTTTTACTATTTTAACTCCAGTGAAACAAATACGAGTGAAAATACATATGTTTTTAGAGAGCTAGTGTTCAGATGTACTACTCTAACTCCAGTTTAATAAACATTGTTCACAGTAAATACACTGAGAAGGGGAAGATTCAGTGCAAAAAAGTAAATGTATGTACTCTTTAAAAGTTATTTCAGAAATTGAAATATATGCTTTTAAAACACAGAATTTCATATGACTATTTAATATTTTAAATAATCATTAAAATGTTTTTTGAGTGTACACATTTTTACAGATAAATTAGAATTTATAACATTTCAGATTAATAAATACATATTTTTTTTAAGAAACCTTATGATACTGCCATAAAACACAGAGTTAACCAAAATAATAACACCTGTTTTCATTATAAAAAAAGTTTTTTTATAATGAAAATAATGATTTGCAATTTAAAAATTGGATATGTTTTGCTTTCATTAATTATAATGTAATAATATTTCTTTAAAAAACCTTATATCCAGTAATATTCCACGATATACAATCAACCTATAACAAAAATGAAATCATTTTATTTTCAAATTAAATGTATAAATAAATAATTCAGTAAGTTTAAGAGAGATTTAACATGTTAAAGAAACAATCAGTTAGAATTAGAATAATAAATAGATGAATCAATTTATGTAAATTAATGTATATTTTATTGCAAAGACTGTCATACCAATCCTCCCAAAAAAAGACACACCCCTAAAAGGAAAAATTAAATGATTGTAAAATTATGAATTACATAAATAAATAAATATCAAGGTCGAACATTACAAATGTAATATATCAAACAATTGACAACAATAAAAAGACACACAATTTAAAAATCACATTACCCACTGAAACTCAAATACACTCCACAATCTTCTAATAAAATATTTGTTTTAATAAACATATAGGCAAATAGTTTTTAATTAATAGAGATATTTACAACAAACAATTTCAAACCAACTGCTTACCCTGATCATTGTGTTAGTCGTATCAATGTATGAACATTTCATTTTCAAATTATACTGACCCAATGCCCCAATAAATACCACTACCTGACGTTACAATGCATTACATAATTAAAAACATAAACATGAAAATTAATAAAGGCAAATTAAAAAACAATAATACACTTTTTAATCAATTAAAGTAAATATATAAATACAAATATGCTACCCACCCACTCCCCCAATAAACCAACAACTCGAAATACTAGTGAAATAAAAACATAATACAATGCAATAACACAACATAATTGAAAAGCAATATTAAGGTACATTATACTGTCATTTTCGATATTTAGATAAAAAGTAATCAAACAATATACTTACCTGTTACAATTTTGCATTTATAAAGTCACAATATTATGGCCAGGCTATATTTTGGACTGATTATTCAAGTGGAATACCAGGGGCCAAGGATCTCAGAGAACCCCCAATCACTACCATCAAGTCAGGAATTTCAGTGTCATCCTGGACACAGGACAATCACTAATACACCAGGTAAATCAAGCAATTAGATGTTACTTTCACACTCCCGTGAATTAACGTACATCTACTTTATCATAAGGTTGCTTCAACAAGTTCCTTCTGCATTCAAATTATCGTCTCTCCAATTAGAGTATGCAAATGCCATTTACGTGGAAAGTCTTCACCTTACTTCCATACATGGTCCATCTGATGCCAATACATGGATACGGGTTGTTGTGAGACCAGCACTCAAAGACAAAAGTTATTTGGACAGTGGTATCATAAGATGAACCTCACTCACAGACAGACACAGTGGAGCAGTTGTGCCAGGACAGCAACTCTCATTCACAGAGGTACTTGGACAGTGGGACTACAAGACTTCAGGCTTCATTACGATGGCAGCTGGACGAGCGTCTGACCGCCATCGTAGCAGGATGGAGACTGGCTGAAAAGTAGTCAGCAGCTCCACCAACCATATCATGATGCGACCGCTGTGTAGGTGGTCAGAAACATGCCTTTTTCTATTGCGGCTTGTGCTGCGGCCCGTAAAAGGGCCATGATGTTAGTTGTTGTCCCTAAATACTTAGTGAAGCTGGTTTGATTCAAAAGGATTATGGTGTTTTCCTCACCCCATAGCTATAATTCTTCTAGCAAGGACGACAATTTTCCTAGTTTCCTTTCTCTCCCTCTTCAAAGTCGCGAACTGTGGTGTCACAAGTTGAACTCTCGCAGACGGAGACACTGGGAGTGTGGTGTCTGCGACCAATATTCATTCAATGACACAGACATTGGGACTGTGCTATCTTAATTATAACCCTCACTCAGAATGGAGGCACTGGGGACAGTGATGTCACGATGCCACCCTCTGAAGCATAGGCACTGGGGCAGTGATGCCATGACCCCAATCATCACTCACAAATAGAGACACAGGGACATAAGCATCATGAGACCAACTCTCACTCACAGAGGGGCACACTGAGACAATCTCAGCTTCAGTCACAAAATGAGACAACCGGACTGTTCTGAGGCCAAACCTGACAGAAAAAGAAACTGGCACAGTTATATTTGTTTTTGCAATGCCTGACTCTCACATGTAACGGTATCCTGACTCAGAGTTGTGTCCTGAGGCCATCCTCGCAGACAGAGAACTGGGGAAGCGGTATACTGAGGCCAACTTTTTTAGATTGAGATGCTGCGACAGTGGTGTCATAAGATCAAAACTCAGTCACAGACGGAGGCACTGGCACAGAGGTACTATGAGACCAACACTCTCTCACAACAGAGACACTGACACAGTGGCTTCCTGAGTCCACTGCCCTCTAACAGACAGAGACATTGGGACAATCATATCATGAGCAGGGGTGGCTCCTCTGTGAGAGCAGATCAGTGTCGCCCCACCACCGTAATTGCCTCCAAAAGCCCCAGAGATGAAAAATAAAATGGTAATAATTTGATTTATTACCATTTTATTTTTCATCCCCCCGTCCTGTACTGAGGGTTAGGACAGGGCAGGGCTTGCAGTGTGACAGCAGCAGGGAGGAGGTATGGCTGCGTCTTACAACGGCCAGCCAGACATGCACACTTCGAAAGCTCTAACCCACCTTTCCAAAGACAGCTGGGCTATAGCAAGTGCCCTTGAGAGTGGCGAGAGAGGCTGCTCCCTCCAATCTTGGCTCTTCTCTCCTGCTGGTGAGAGCAGCACCGGGATTGGTTAAGGCAGTTGGCTGGGGCCTGCCTCGGACTGCAGCAGCAGGAGTTGGACATACAGCGAGTAGGAGGTCATGTTAAAGGGAAGTTTTTTTTTTTTTTACCCAACACCTATTTGCCAACCCCACCACTGCCCACAGATGCCAGCTGTACCTGATCATGAGACCAATCCTTACTTACAGGTGGAGACACTGACAGTTGAATCATGAGGCCAACTCTCACTTGCAGATGGACATAATAGGACAGTCTCAGCCTCAGTCACAGAAAGAGACACTAGTGTCATAAGACCAAACTTTGTCGATCGAGAAACAAGGTCACTAGTATCTTGAGGCCAGTCCTTGCAGATGGAAACGATGGGACAGTGGTATCATGAGGCCAGACCTTGCAGACGGAGACACTTGGACAGTGGGGCCATAAGACCAAACTTCAGTCACAGACAGAGACACTGGCACAGAGGCACCATGAGACCAGCGCTCTCTCACAACGGAGGCACTGATACAGTGGCTACATGAGGACAATACTCACTCATAGACAGAGACATTGGGACAGTATATCATGAGTCCCTCACTCACTTACAGGTGGAGAAACTGGTATCATGAGACTAAGAGACTTTTTAAGGTTTGGCCAAAGAGGGCAATTGCACAGGGCTCTCACCATCTAAAGGCCCCCGAAGTAAAGTAATGTTTCTGTCTAGCTCACTTCAGTGTATTTCTGAATATCAATCTTCAAGATATAATTCGATATTGTTAGGCAACATAGGGCTTTAATATGCATAAATTGATTACCAAAATTCAGAGGTATTCCAATCAGGGGCCCCCAACATATTTCTTTCCTTTGCCCACCCTCCCCCGTTCCTCACCCCCGCTTGCCCAGGGTGACACTGATGAGATCAGGCCTTAGTCACAGACAGAGACAGTGGGACAGTGGTGCCATGATACCAACCCACAGTCACAGATGGTGAAACTGGGACAGCGGTATCATGAGACAGCTCTCACTGGTGAAGACTTTGGGCCAGTGATAGGATGAGGCCAACACCAACTTACAGACAGAGACACAGGGATATTGGTTCCCTGTGTCAAAGCCTTAGTCCCAGATGGAGGCATTGGAACAGTGGTGCAATGAGATCAACTCACAGTCACAAACTGAGACACTGGAACTGTGGTGTCCTGAGGTCAACCTTTGCAGACGGAGACACTAGGACAGTGGTCTAGATGTACGAATAATACAAATAGCCATTACCAAGCAGCAGGGATTCCTTGAAGCCAGATTTTACTCACAGAGACACTGGGGCAGTAGAAACATGAGGCTAACTCTCACAGATTAACACTCTGGGACCGTTGTGTCGCAAGAACAACCCAGAGAACAAGTGAAGGCTTTCAGGCTTCATGAGATCAGATCCCTGGAAAAAAAGGACCAGCGAAAATGGTGTTCTAAGACAACGATACGAGAAACTGGACAGAGGTGTTAGGGGAACGGACTAAGGGCTTGATTTAGATCTTGGGAAATCCCGTCTGCCGCAATATAAATCCCAATATATCCTAGGGGAAATATAAATCCCATTATATCCTAGGGGAAATATAAATCCCAATATATCCTAGGGGAAATATAAATCCCATTAAATCCTATGGGATTTATATTTCGGCGGAAGGGATGCCCCATCACCGTTATGACAGAGTAACCCATCCGCCAAGATCTAAATCAGCCCTAAGTGTCAGACCCCAGATCTTTGCCCCAATGATATGAGAGCCAGAATATTCACCCCAGGCCATGATGACACCAGCACTATGACAAGAAGGAAGAATCGGGAATACCTGAACTTAGTGAGAAGTAACACTGTGACAGAAGTGTCAAGTGCAGCAGGCTTCAGTCACACTTAGCAGCTTGTGACATAAAGTCGGACGAGCAGATGATGAGATGTCAGAATTAGAGACGCTTTTCATCAGCGACTGACCTGCGTCTCTCCTCCCTTGTTTCCTAGTAACAGGCCTGCTCGTGACGGCACCCGTGCTCCTGCGGGGGAGGTGAAACAGCGCACCTCAGGCATGGGGCCCATTCAGACAAGTTACGGGATACACAAATTAACCTTCCCCGAACACCTTATAATAAATTCAGCAAAAATAATTACATCGCTATAAACTGGGTATTAGCATATGAATTACGGTTTAACATATGAAAGAACATTGGAGGCTGAAGAAAATTGATACAGGAAAATGACCAGCACTGAAAAGCAGTCAAATGACAAAAAAAATGCAAAAAAACAGGCTTATCTTTAGTAGATTTAAAGCTGGGCTTTTTATTTGGAAATCCTAGCAACGCGGCAACATGCTCATGGAATAACAGAATCAAAAGGCACTGTAGATTTACACTGGCGTGGGCTCAAACTCTTGCTTTTATCGCCAGACACAGTTCCACGGGGATGTCTACTTGGCAGAACCATCGGAGCATTGTGCCGCACAGAAAGAGGAGCCCTGCAAAGCATGTTTAGACAAAGAGTGGAACTGCCTGCAGTGAGATAGCAACACGGTACTATGGTAATGCAGTTTATCATGGATATATCCGAAAGTCGTATTCGATAGTATGATAATAATATTACCAGTATTTGTAAAGCGCAAACATTTCCCGGAGGAAGTCAAGGGGCTGGGGGCAATCGGGATATTAAGCGAGGTATTGCCCAGAGTCACACGGGGGCATATCAACAACAACCGTCGATAATTATCGCTAAGCGCACTTAGCGCTAGGATAATTATCGCCGGCTAGCGTGGATTTTTATCGCTGAGATAGCGTGCTATTAGCAACGCTTATCTCAATAGGGATAAAAATCCTCACGCTAAGTGGCTAACGTGAGATTATCGCTGGAAACCCAGCGATAATCTCACATTAGATTGTTGATAGGGACAGACAAACTTAGCCATGATATCCTCCTTCCATAGGATATCATGGCTAAGTCAGAAAAATACCAGACGTAAAAAAGCAGCGTTAACCGAGGTTAGCGCTGCTTTTTTTGTCTCTAACAGGGTTAGCGATATTCTTGATAATAGGAGAAATGTCGGTTAGCGAGATTTCTCCTATTATTTTACTCTGGAACGCCTCCTTTGCATCTCATTAGAGATGCAAGGGGAAGCGTAGAGTAAAAGGGTGCTAACATGCCAATTTGCATGTTAGCACCCTGTTGTTGATAGGGTGCTAGTTTTATCTCTGCTTTTTTGGCTTTTAAAGCCAAAAAAGCAGAGATAAGGCCCTTGTTGATATGCCCCATGGTGTTGAGCTAGCCTCCTGCTGGCGCCGGGAATCGAACCAGGAGTCCGGTGTCAGCCATTGAGACAGTGAGCTCCGAACCCACGTCTGGGCATACCTGGCGCACTTAAGGTGAGAAAGCAAAAGAAAGACACACAGATGATGGACGGAATGCAGAGCAAATCAAACATTCACCCTTAGTCAATAGATCTGGGCAAAATGCATAGTTCTTTTGCTCACCATGCCACCCGTTTAAACCCAGCCATATGCAAATCAGTCTTGACCCTGTGCCTCATGGGAACAGTCCAGCCCAAACTGCAAAGCCAGATTCTCCCTGGACTCGAAACAAGCATCCTGGGACCAGTTTCTGGGCATCACCCCTCATCAGCCAGGCTAGCTTGAATCCAGTGGCACAGTGAGCCCTTGACCCATGTCTGGACATACCAAGCGCACTTAGTGCGAGAAAGCAAAAGACACACAGATAATGGATGGAAAGCAGAGCAAATCAAACATTCATCCCCAGTCAATAGCTCTAGATTAAATCCATCTTTCTTTTGCTCACCATGCCACCCCAGTTTTGACCCAGCCATATGCCAATCAGTCTTGAGCCTGTGCCTCATGGGAACAGTCTAGCCCGACCTGCCAAGCCAGGCCCTCCCTGGACTGGAACCAAGCATCCTGGGACCGGTTTCAGGGCATCGTCCCTCATCAGCCAGGCTAGCTTGAATCCAGTGACACAGTGAGCCCTGGTCCCACGTCTGGGCATACCCAGCGCACTTAGGGCAAGAAAGAAAAAGACACACAGATGATGGACGGAATGCAGAGCAAATCAAACATTTACCCCCAGCCTTGCTGATGAAGGGTAATACCCCGTAACTGATCCCAGGATGCTTGTTTCCAGTCCAGGAAGAACCTGGCTTCTCAGTTCAGGTTGGACTGTTCCCATTGGGAGCAGGATTATGACTGATTTGCACATGGCTGGGTTTAAACTTGAATGGCATGGGGAGCAAATAAAGCGATAGATTTAGGCCCAGACCTCTGTACTGGGGTGAATGTTTGACATTGTTCAGCATTCTGTCTATCATTTGTTCTTTTTGTATTTGTACCCCAAAAGTGATGGGTATGCCCAGATGTGGGTCCCATGTTCTCCATGCCAATGGAGTCAAGCTAACTGGGCTGATATGGGGTAATACCTCGAAACCGGTCCCAGGAGGCTTGTTTCCAGTTCAAGGATGACCTGGCTTGGCAGTTCGGGCTAGACTGTTCCCATTGGGTGCAGGGTCAATGCTTATTTGCATATGGCTGGGTTTAAACTGGAATGTCATGGCGAGCAAAAAAACGATGGATTTAGGCCCAGATCTCTACACTGGGGTGAATGTTTGACATTGTTCAACATTCTGTCCATCAATTGTTCTTTTTGCTTTTGTCACTCCGAGTGGGACGGGTATGCCCAGACCTGGGTCCCTTGCACTCCATGCCACTGGAGTCAAGCTAGCCTGGCTGATGAGTGGTAATACCCTAAATCTGGTCCCATGATGCTTGTTTCCCGTCCAGGGAGGACCTGGCTTGGCAGTTAAGGCTGGACTGTTCCCATTGGGAACGTAGTCAAGACTGATTTGCAAATGGTTGGGTTTAACCCCTTCGGTGCTCATGACGGAACGGTTCCGTCATGAGCGTCGGTTGAGCTGTGCTCATGACGGAACCGTTCCGTCATGACCACGCCCGCGCAAGCAGCGCTCAGCACAGCGGGGGAATCCGCCCCGCATGGAAGGGGTTAAGCAGGAATGGAATGGGGAGCAAAAACAATGGATTTAGGCCCAGATCTCTGTCCTGGGGTGAATGTTTGACTATTTTCAACATTCTGTCCATCATTTGTTTTTTTTGCAAAACTGTGCCACCAAACTTGCCCTTACAGACACTACCAGTGACCCACCCCACAAATGGGCATCCATTGGGCATAGCAGGCACCTCAAAGATAGCATTTGGGAAGGGGGGCAGTGGTTTAGGGAGGAGTGGGTTTGCCTTTGAGAGGGGGCTTTGGGTCTTTTTGGCTGGGTTTAGGAGGTTTTTGTCCCCTTTCTGGGGCTGGGTGCAGTGGGATGGGGAGGCTGTTTTTCAGGGGTGGAGTGGGAAGTTGAAGTGACGGGTTTGGGTATGGGATGAGTTTTTAGGACTTTGGGAGGACTGGGGAGGGCTTTCACAGGGATATGGGCAAGGGCAAACGTGTTATATTCACAGGGAAAACGGATAGGGTTTTCGAGATAGAGTTTGGATTAGGAAGAAGGGGGAGTGGAAGTGTTAAATGGGTGTGCTGTCTGCACTGTGTGCTGAGTTGGTGTCTGTTATGTTGGTGGCTGTGAGTGTTTGCGTTTATTTGGTGAGAGGGTCGTGGATGTGCTGGATTTTGTTGAGGGGTCTATGACAGCTAGCGAGGGGTCTGGGGATATGGGTGTTGTGGAGGGGTCTGTGGCCATTGGTGTGATGTCTGGGGATATGGGTGTTTTGGAGGAGTCTGTGGCTTTTGGTCCGGTGTCTGAGCATATGGATGTGGAAGGGTCTGTGGCTGTTGGTGTGCTGCCTGGGGATATGGGTGCTGTGGAGGGCTCTGTGACTGTTGGTGTGGTGTCTGGGGATATGGGTGTTGTGGAGGGGTCTGTGGCTGTTGGTGCCATGTGTGCGTGAATGCTGGGTCTGTGGGTGTGAGTGTGGTATCTGTGGGTATTGGTGTGTCTGTGCAGGGCTCTGTATGAGTTGTTGTGGTGCATGGGGGTATTCTGGGGTAGTGGTGTTGTGAGGGAGGTGAGTGTCTGCTGGATGTATATATGTTTGTGTTGTATTGAAGTCTTGAATTTGTGTGGGGTGCTTGTGTTTGTTGACATGTGTGCATGCTTATGTGTGTGTGTGCTTGGGAGAGAAAGGGAATACAGAACGTGGGTTGGGAAGGGGCTGGGGGTGGAAGATTGGGATGGGTGGAGGGTTGCTGTAAGGGAGGAGCCTGAGAAGATCTCTGTAGTGCAGACATGGCAGTGTGAATGCCTTACAGGTAGGCAACCACCTAGGTCAGTTTGTTGCCTTGGTCCTGGATGAAATTCAGCATTGCAGTCGGACCCACAGAGATGCTCCTCAGTTGGTCAATGGCCTCCTCACTCAGGTCAGCTTTGCTAACAGGGGCAGGTGTTGAGGTGCCTGGAGCAAAGGAGACTACTCCTTTTGTAGGGGAGCGGAAACAGCCAACTTATAGGGGGACAACAGGGAGGATATCTATGCAACTGGGAGTGGCAGACAAGGATGAAGGTGGAATTGATCCTGTTGGATCCGCCACCACTCGGGTGTGACCACTGGAGGATGACTCAGATGATGATGAGCTTTGGCTGTTGTGATCCTGGGCACTCCAGGCACTCTCCTGGTCACTGGGTCCCTCCATGTCTGACGTATGACATCTGGAACTGCCTTGCCCAGCTGTGTCCCCACTGACGTTGGACCCTTTCTCCTCTGCTTGCCCTGGATATATCTGAAATGACATGTAACATGGGTTTATTGCAACTACGTTTCCATGCCAGACCATCACAAATCCACAGAAAAAGGTGAAGAAGTCCACATATCACACCCCCTTCATGGTTCACTCCTTAGGCTTCTAATTGAGCATGAGCAAATGCATGCATGCTACATGACCTACAAACAGGTGGGTCCACTCATATCATAACACCAGACAGCATAAATGCATTGATTGAATACTCTACACTCCATCTTCATGTCCATACTAGGATAGTTGGTCACCTTGCATACTTTGGCATTTGTTCCATACCATTGTAAAGAGGAGTGACCAAATATGATGGATCCAATTGTGAGATTAACGCAATGCTCACACAAGGCCCACATTCAAACTAATCTGACAATTACTCATGACATGACAAATCAGGAAGGTCAAGTTGTTCACCAACGCACCATTGTTTACTGTTGTGGCAGACATCATGTCACATGCAAATACTCATGGCACACTGATGACACTTTGCACTCCAAATTAGGTCATATGTCCACTACCTGAAAGTTCAAATGATAGCTGTACACATGTAGTTTAGCTATGTATCACATTTATCAAGTAAAGTTCCCTGAAAACATTGAGGGCCAAACATTTGGGAGATAGATACTCTGAATTTACACAGCACATGAAACCATTTAGCCATATGGCCACCCCCCAATCCTGCTTGATACAGGTGATGACGCTAGTCATAGATGTATATCCACAAGCCAAAACACCTTTGAAGGTATTGGGTGTCTCTGAACATTTATGACATGAAGATGTGGGATCACTAGAGTTCCTGTGGGCAGGCACATCACGCCTTTCTTACGTATCGCTTACTCAGATTGCCTTGTAAAGATCAGTATAGACACTCAGATAGGATCGCCACAGTTCTACATCTCACTCCCTCAGGCATGTCACCAGTCAGTGAATGAGTGTTTTGAAACACCATTGCAGAGGAACCATCAACTGGCAAATGCACGCTGGACAACATGTAGGCACTAATGGTGATGGTACCAGTGATATCTGCTCTCTCATTTCAATGTATAACTAGTACTTACCAGTGGGAACTGTTGTGCAGTCACTGCATATACTGTGAACTCTATGTCATGTCACATGCAATAGGGCAACCATCACATGAGAGACAGTAGTGAGGGTACATCACTTCTCACACAAGCATGACCGGTTGCCTGTGAGGGACAATTGTCACCATGATTTACTGAGAACATGAGATGATTACTCACTTCACTCAGCCAAGTATCTGCTCACAAGGAAAGAATTGGATTTGGACAGGACTCTGCTGTTTTCCAGGTCAGAAAGACAATAGGCACAGTGCAGCAGCATGCACATACTACCACATTTACACTAACAATGACTCATCCTCTGTGTGGCACATGGGCCACCACCAACATGGTTGGTGAAATGCCTGTCTGTAACACTGAAAGTTGGCAATGTGACATGTATGACTCTGGCCAGGACTCACCCCCTTGTTGTTGCTGTTGGGCTTTCAACTGCTCATCAAGGTCTGGGTACGCCACCTCCAGTATGCGGACAATCGGGGGTCAGGGTCTGGCGAGGGTCCCTTCCAAGTTGAGAGGACTTCCCCAGCTGGACCCCCACGATCTTCTGGGTCCAGTGTCACGTGTACTCCCACCTCTTTCTGCAGTGGGCACTATGCCAGATGTAGACCCCAGGGTCTGCACCTTCTGGGAGATGGCTCTCCAAACGGCCTTCTTCAGATGGACGTTGACCTGTATAGATGGAAGAGATGTAGAAACAGAGTGTAACTAGAAGTTTGAGGATAACTGTCAGCTTGATACACATTATGTTGACATCTAGCACTATCCTTCCTTCATCAAGAGTCAACATATTACATGTGTCCATGTCAGATGTTATGCCCAACTAAAGCATGGCTACACACTTTTGTGGTCATCTGATGACTTACCTGAACCTCGGTCATGACCTACACTGACTGAGGCAGCCCACTAACATCATGTAGGCCTGCCCCATCCTACATGGAATGTGATATAAGTACCATGACACATAACACACCACTTTGTTACCTTCTGATGGGTAAACTATTTGTGCATGATTGTCCTGACACCTTTCCTGCCAGGCCCATTCCATTGATGCATATGGTCCATAGAGGCGAGTACCATAGAATACATAACATCCTAAGATTAAGGTCACAAGGTAAGGACTGGTATATGTGACACTGAGAGCTACCTCTGTGGACAGTGTGGGCATATGTACTACCTATTTGAGTATCCTAGTAAGCCAACACAAGTTTGTGTTGTTTGTACAGCCATCACAGGACAACCCTTTTTCTATACGAGTCAAGGATGACAATCAGCATACCATGGTATACCATTGAGTTGGGAAACAACAAAACATCTGTTATTCAGCGCCAAGATACCCGTAGTGGTGAACGTGCGATTTACAAATACACATGTTATGTTAATGTATGTGTTGTGTGGTTGGGATTATTGTAGCTAAGCAGATGATTCACATTTGAAAAACTCTTCAAAAGTTACCCACTATCCACACTATTCATGTCACAGATGTGCAATAGGCCTGTACATGGAAGCAACACTATTAGAAAAGTGTCAACAGACCTGTGTGAGTAAGGGGACAGTCATTAGTTACAGAAACACATTGATACTGTGGGTCAATGGAAAGAAGCATCAGGTCAGAGGGTCACCTCAGTCATCATGTCTCATTTTATCCATATAACAGCTATTGGGGCTACTAGTGGGACTGATAACTCTTTCTGAGAACATCCATGGATCAGCAGGTCCACAGAGATGTTACTCTATGCATCAGTTCTCCTCATAGCAACTATTACCCAGGCTGGGGCATGGCCCAGACTATCCACATAGCTATGTCATGCCTTGCTCTTAGAAGGCTGAGGATACATATCCAAAATTAAAGTCACATTTTCACCAGTTCACTACATAAATGTCAAATGTCTGGCCATTCCATATGTGAACATATGGTGGTTTGGTATTCTGAAGGGATCTGTGAGGTATAGCTACCTCCCAAACAACTGTTTAACAACGTCTGATGTGGGTTGAGTGATCATTAGGATGGTACACTTGGCTAACATCATCCTCAAATACTTCTAACAGTATACAGACATAGACCATGGTGTGAAGCCTATACTTGACAATGCACATATACCATGATGTGATTTGAGAACTTATTGTAGCTACTAGTGACTTGAGCCCTGCCTAGAGATATGCATGTAACACAAGTAGAAATCAACTTCATCATTCCAATGGTGGCCTTCTCTCCACAAAGTCCAGGGTCCCATAATTCATTACTTTTTGCCCTATGTAGGGGCCACAGAGTGTGTGCAATCAACAAAATGCTTACACTAGTTGATAAACCTACCCATATTAAAGGCCATATTTTAGATCTCGTCTGGACCTCACAGCCACTGGCAGTTTTAACCAGTATTAGCCCCTGTGCCTGGTCGGACCATTCAATAGTTAGCTGTTAGGTTCCGATCGAGAGCCCATTCCTCCAGCATCCACCAGTATGGAAGTGGATACGAGACTGGAAAAAAATAGAGACAGCGCAGTTAATGGCACTCCTCACCTGTTCCACTTCTAACACCACTGGCTGTAGCTTAGATCGAGTCTATGATCTCTTTAAGGCCACCCTTTGTAAGGCCTTTGACCAATTGGCGCCAGAGCGGAAAATCAAAATAAGAGACAGAGGCCAGGGGGCGCCTTGGTTCAATGAAGTGCTTAGAGTGAGTAAGCAGAATCTTCGTCAGGCTGAGAAACGATGGCGAAAAAACTATGATCCTTTTCAACTTGTCTCATATAAAAAGCTATTGACCTCATACAAACAAGCGATCCACGTAAGGAAGGCGGAGTTTTATGAGAATAGGATTTCAGAGGCTCCTAACAAACAGAAGGAAAGGTTTCGAATCCTGAAAGACCTGAGCCAAAAAACGACACGTATATCCCAAGACGCCCCCAGTGATTGTAACGTTTACCAATCGTTCTTTCTTCGTAAAGTTAAGGACATCCTCTTAGAGATCGAAGAGACTGATCTCAGTCGAAGCTCCCTGATGCCGGTTAGAGTTCAGTCGCAGACCCTTGCTCCCTGGATATCTTTCGTATGGCTATCGCGGGCATGGAGAAACAGACTCTCTGTCTCCTAAATTCCTCGCTGGAAATGGGTTATGTACCAGCTGACCTAAAAGAAGCCAGGGTTACACCTTTGTTGAAAAAGATGGGAGCGGATGTGACGGACCTGAAAAACTACAGGCCGATTTCTCAGCTCCTCTTTGTATCAAAGCTTTTGGAACAACATGTCCTCAAAACTCTTTCAACATTTTTAGAGGACCATAAGCTGCTCCAGGTCAGACAGGCGGGTTTTAGAGCCCATCACAGCACAGAGCTGGTGATGCTGTCTGTCCTGGATGAGCTGAGAATTGCTGCCGATAGGAAAACTTCAAATGCCCTCATTCGGCATTCGATACGGTTAGCTACAAAATTTTACTGACCCGCCTTATGGATGCAGGTATTTCGGGACTAGCATACGAATGGTTGGAGTCCTTTCTGTCGGGTCGTACCCAGCGGGTCCAACTGGGCACACAGATATCAGACAAGGGCTCTCTGACCTGCGGAGTCCCTCAGGGTTCTGCTTTGTCCCCTCTCCTTTTCAATCTATACCTCCAACCACTGGTGGAGAGCCTGGCACACATGGATTGTCAAGTTTTTAACTACACCGACGATACACAACTTTTGGTACAACTTGATAACTCGAGACTAGCTCAGGAAAGAGTTCAGAATATATTACGGTTTACCGTAAAGTGGATGTCTGCCAACTCGCTTAAGATCAATCCAGACAAGACAGAGGTCCTGACTGTCCCCCCAAAAAACAGCCTGTGGTGTGAACTTTTTTGGCCACGGGAGCTGGGGTCTGCCCCCTTCCCAGTCCCTGTGGTGAAAAGTCTAGATATTAAAATAGACTCTGATCTCACCATGGCTAGGCAAGTTACATCAGTTGTGGGGACATGCATTGGCCTCCTGAGGCAATTACGTAAACTTGTGCCCCTCCTGTCTACGACCTCATTGCAGATGATTGTGTCTGCTACCATTATTTCAAGGCTGGATTATGGCAACGCCTTGTACATTGGCCTACCATTAAACTTGATCAGGAAATTGCAGGTGGTGCAGAACGATGCAGCCCGTCTGATTTTTGGCCTGCCCAGAAGGGCGCATGCCTCTGACCTCCTTACCAAACTGCACTGGCTGCCGATGAAGCAAAGAGCCATCTTCAAAGGCCTCTGCATCACTCATAAAGCCCTATACGGCCAGGCCCCTGCATACATTAAGGAGCGCTTTCCAATATATACCCCGAGGCGTATTCTGCGGTCCTCGGAGGCGGGTCTTTTAGTACCCCCTCGGTTTAAACTCGCCTCCAAGGGGGGCAGGGCTTGTTCGACCCTTCTTCCACATCTCTGGAATAACCTGCCGGAACATCTGCGCAAGGAGCCCGTTCTTTTGAAATTCAGGAAACTTCTTAAAACTATCCTGTTCAGAGAGTCATTAGAATAACACCTCACTTTTTCTTATGTTATTGCACGGTACTAGGACGCTATCTTCCTCTCCAAAGCGCGAAGAGACCAGTTGGTGAATCTGCGCTATATAAAAGTCCTTTAACATAACATAACATAACATAACATAACATAACATAACGTAACATAACACTCTGACACTTGGAGGCACATTGAAGCTTATGGGAATAGAAATGAAGCAGTGAAATGGATTTCAATATGTATTTGAGAAACTTACCTGATTCCCTGGTGAGCCATAGAGCTGAGAATACAGGGGAGGAGGTGATGATAGCAGCAGTGTCAGGAGACAAGTGAGTTTTTTTCCAACAGCTGTGAACATTTATACCACGTATGCGGGCATCAGCATCAGCTCACACAGCCATTTGGCTGTGACAGCCACTATCCCCAACGTTAGCCTATGGCTGTGCCCCCGTGCATGCGGCTATCCCCACGCAGTTGATTACGGCCGGCAGCGTATGTTTGATATGTCCTTTTAGCAATGTCATGCATCCGGCATGTTAGCGGTTGGGAAAACTTTACAAAGGCAAAATGTGTGCGGAGCTCTGTGCACCGCGGTTGGTGGTATACATGTTATACTACCCTCACTATAGTGAAAATTTCATTTCTCTGAATTGATGATATGTACAGTTCTGTTACAGACCTGTGAAGGCCACCTTGGGGATGACAGGTGAATGTTCAAGATTTGACAATGATGAAGTAAAATGTGTACGGCTTCATGAAGCATTGATGTTCAGACACATGACGTTTGCCTTACTCTTCACATACGTTACTCTGCACACTGTGACCAAAACACATTTTTGTGTTACAACTTACATAGGTAACCTGGGAGAGGAAGGAGATGTCAGCCCGCAGTGTACCACCCATTTCCAGACCTACACACCATGGAAGAACGACATATCATCAAGATATTCCATCTGAATAGGCAAACAATCCTGGATCAATGTCATCAGTTGGAGCCTGACCCCATTACCTCAGTTCAATAATTCTACATCAATACCAGCACTAGTTAAACTCATACCTGTTTTACATTTTTTGGTCACAGGCTCATTTCAATTCACTGTTGCTATTTCTCATGGTATGTCACAACCTATGTTCAGTTGGATTTGGTCACACCACACGACAAGGAGCAAGTGTACCATAAAAAGAATCACTTCCATTCTATTAACGTGCAAGCTGTTTGTTTACTGGATTGTACATCTCAAACATCTGTGACCAGTTCACAGGATCTGCATGTGATTCCTTCTTACTGCGGAACAGCGCCATAGCCCAGCTGGTCTCAGAACTACTACCGGAGAGGGCCTGTATTGTAGGTAAGTGATCTCTGTCCAAACTTTGTGTGGGAAATGTCAGGTAGTATGATCTGAAGGTGTGTAATTAAATGTTGCCCTTCTGTCTAGCTTCCATCTAGGAGACTCAGCGTATCCCAACCGGCAATCGTTGTTGGTACCGCTGAGGAATCCTACAACACCAGGAGAAGTAAGCTTCAATGAGGCCCATGGGAGACCACACCAAACAGTGGAGCAGGCTTTTGGGCTCCTGAAAGCCAGATTTAGATGACTGGACAAGATTGGTGGAGCCCTCCTCTTTTCATCCGGGAAGGTGTATAAGATCACCGTGGCCTGCTGCATACTCCACAACATTGCCCTGTGACGGAATATCCCTTACATCACAGAGGATGTAGGCCATGAAGACCCACTGGGTGGGGAACCGCGAATGCCAAATGAAGATAATGATAATGGTGAAGAAGAAGGAGCTGAATTGCATCAGGATCTCATCCAGAACTACTTCTCCTGTGTGTAAGTATTGTGTGAGATGTGATGACTTTGCCTAGTCTAGCAACATTTGTAGTGATGTTGTGAGGAGGATGTTAATACTACATACTAGGAATATATGGCTCTGGAAATATCTGGGAAAGGTGTTTGTGTTGTAAATGTACCTGTGTTCAGATTTAAATGTTGTCTTGGACTGTGTTCTCTAGAGGTTGCAAATGTGATGTGTGTCATTTGTATGTTTTCTTAGGTAATCTCTCTGTGTTAGTCTGTTTTAGGTACGCTTGGGTGGTGAACTCCACTCTGCTTGCGGAGTTTGCAGAGTTATGTGCACTTCTTGTTATGCAGAGCTCGCGGAGTTCTGAAAAACTCCGCTCCGAATGGCGGATCAGAGTTTTTTTCATCGCTTGCGCTCGTCAACATCAAGTTGGTGAGCGTGAGCGAGGAAAATCCACCTCCCGGCGAGATTTTTCCTCGTTCACGATTGTCAACGTCCAGCTGGCGAGCGCGAGCATGGAAAATCAACCTTCAGGTGAAATTGTGGGCGGTCAGATTTATCATTGCAAGTGGTCGCGTAAGCTCGCGACCGCTCATGTTGAGAAACCGTCCGTTTGCCTTGAGAAAGATGCTGCTTGAGTAAAATATCTACTCGAGCAGCAGAAAGGAAGCAGCGCCCGCTTGCTCTGTGCATGGTGCCATTTGCGATGATTGCACAGTGTGGACAAACACCCGGCTTCGAAAATCACCTTGAACGGCATTTATCTAACGAACCTTGCTGCTTGCAGAGCTCTGCGTAGCAAAGCTGAATTATTTTTGCAATGCAGAATCCACGGCCTCCACCCGGGCTTAGTTTTTAGGTACGTTCACCATGTCATCTTCATTTGGACATTTCAGATTTGTGACATTAGCAGGTATAGGATATTGTTCAGATGTACGAAGTACACATGGATAGGTCCTGAGAATATCTGTCCCAGAAGTAGGCTCTACAATGTCGGTAACAAGACAGCTTACACAGCGATAGCATGGAAGTTATGTGGCTTCCATTGGAATTGTTCTTTGGAGTGCATTAGTCCTAAAGCAATGTGTGTGCCATCATGTGCTCCAACCCAATGTTGTGTTGTGCACAATACATGCTATCATGCCTTCACAATGGCTAATTCCTCATCATCTATGAACTGTATGTAACTATTGATGTGTCTCCTCATTGTAGGCCAAAGTGCTTGTAGCACATCACTAACATTTGATTGTGACATTCCACCAGATGAAACACTGGATTGAAATGACCCTTTGGTCTAAAACTGTTGTACTGACATGTGTCTGTGTATTTCTTTATTTGATGTAGAATTCCTTCGATGAGGTAGTCAATATGGCTCCAGCCAATGTTGTAAACCAAGTTTTATTGTTGCCTATTGTGTGGGATATTGTCATATGTATCCCTTCCTTGTAAAAGTCTGCAGGTGATTACGTGATAACTGACCCTGAATAATTGAGTCATGTCTTATTTGCTATGTGTCTGACATCATGTCAGCCTACGATTTGAACAATGGAATAAAGATGTTTTCGACCCAGACACTTGTATGCATGTGCCGTTGTGACATGGTAGTGATCCTGAGTTGAACATTGTTTACATACAACATATCAATGCTTCAAGACGTGACTAGTGTGACATTGCAAAGTTCATCTGGTAGTGCATTCACATTGTTATATGTGAGAATCAAAACAGGAGACAATGCTTAGGTGACTGATGTTTTTAATGAAGTGAACAAGGAGGAGATCAGGAAATTAACTTAAAATTCATCAGTGCATACAAAATGTTAAGTCTTCAGTCATGGTAGATGAAACCAGTGTAGTGATGGTCAGGAGTCCATAGTCCAACATACTCCTCCCATCAGATATTGAAAAGTGGACAGAAATAGTCCAACAAAGTGAATGTGCAGCACACTCTAGGACATTAGGGTTGAGGTATTTTACTGGTAGTGATGGGTGTCATGCCATCCTATGCTCCTTGGTTTTTGTGTGGACGTCCCCTACCTCTGACAATGGGAGGTTCTGAAGCTGCTGAAACAAGGGTGCATGCAGGCGTGGGCTCCTCTGACAGGGCCTCCCTTTCTGTGGCTGTGGCAGATGTTGATGGTGTGGATGTACTTGGACCATGGGAAGGGGTAGATGCAGGCGGAAAAGCCCTGCATAGGGTTGTGTTTATGTCCTGGAGCACCCCAGGCCACCTCAGTGCAGGTGCTGACCAACTCGGTGCGGATGCCAGCCACCTCATTGTGGATGGCAGCAACCTTCCAGTACGTGTCCCTCAGCAGCTCCTTCAATTCCCGAATTTCAGTCAATACCTGGCCCATGACACTTTAGGAGTCCAGGTAGACTCCTAGGACTTGGATTATGGTAGCCTGGGTGTCTGTGGACTCTGTGGGCTCATTCTGCAGGCCCACAGTTATCCTCCCCGACACCTACCCCCATGGCGCTTTGCCTTTGGCACTGATTGCACTCTGTGCAACACATTAACCCTATTGGGAAATCCCAGGAGAGGGAACTAGAGGCGCGAAACACCCGCAGCAAGCCCAACACACAACAGAAGCTGCTCCAAGTACAGTGACCAAAACTTAGGAAATGTTACGTTTAGAGATTGCTGGTATTTCACAAAAAGTGAAGGAGTGTCTTAACACACCACCTGGTGTCATGCTTCATCATCGGCAGTCCTCGCTCTCTAGAAACTTGGTTTGGTAGAGAGCGTGCCTACACCTGGAGACAGGGAGGCACTTCTAAAACTAAGTGGGGGCCCGTGAACGTGAGTGAGTTTTAAAAGATCAGTATAATCACCAGAATGCATTTATTCAGATAGGAAATTATATGATATTAAAAAATACAAGAACGGTGAGAAGAGGAGTTACTGCCCCATCATCGTAGTGGGGTATCTACATGCACGTTATTTTTGTCAAGGTAAATGGGAATCTAGAATGGAACAAACTAGATAGAGATTAGTATTGTCATCTATTTGCGTGGAGTTGATGTTGGTTACTAGACATTTGGTGACATTCAATAGATGTAGTAGATTTCATCAGCTCATTAGAGGTGCAGCTAGGTGAAATTTTTAATTAGGGATAGACATGGCCTCTCAAAAACTCTGCTACAAGCACAACTTAGTTAAACAATGTGTATTTGCCTATTCCAATCCCTTGTTGTGTCTTGTACAAGCACACAACCAGCTTGGTTGTATAGTTGGCATTGTTCATCATTTGAAAAGTGTAGAGTCAGGGGGTCACCTGGCACTGCTAATCAGCTGAGTTTCCTTCATGGCTGACATATATTAGGAGCACACCGTTGTTCTGGTATCACTCATGCCATCAATAGTTTCAGTTTATAAGACCAGGACACCATCAAGCTAAATATTCAGATACATATCTGAGTGAAGCATTGTCTGTACATTGCACAGTCCATGATGAGCGTAGATCAGTAGTACCATGGCAGACAAGTGAGAAGGGGCAAAAGGAATGTAGAACCTTGGCCAGAGTTGCAGTCACAAGACCTCATGGTAGTTGTAGTCAGTTCAATATCATTTTATCAATGCTTGAAAAATGGTAAGCTGCTTGACTAGTGTAGATCAGTAGTAACATGGTAGACAAGTGAGAAGGGGAAAAAGGATTGTAGCATCTTGGTTAAAGTTGGAGTGAAAGGGCATCATGGTTGTTGTAGTCAGTTCAATCTTGCTTTAGCAATACTTGACAAACAGTGTACCATAACATTTGGCAACATGCATTTGGGATGGACCATACATTTAAATTGTAACATATATCATGAGTCCTGGATTGATATTTTGATGGTAATGCACTTATGGACAGCATTGCAACATGTGGCATGCCCTGGATTTGCATATACGTGCTCTTATATGCAGCAATACAGATTGCCACAGACAAACCAACATCTCAGATAATTTGAATATTGCATTTTAGGAAAGTAGATAGCGAACGTAATGGCGAAAGCAGAGTTGAGAGCAATAGGACATTGTTATATTGTGGCTGTTATTGAAGTGTAACTTACCAGAGTCTACTTTCCCCTCTTTTCCTGTCAAGCCATCAGTATGCAGGATGGCCAAGACCTTCTCCTCCTAGGGTAAGAGTTGGTATGGTACACTGGGAGGGCCACCACCAGTCCTCTGAACCTCCAGGTGGTGGTTGTTGTACTTGGTATGTACCCACAGCCTGAGGTCATTCCTCCTCTTCCTCATGTTGCCCTGTGTGCGCAGGGTGGTACCAACAGCATTCACTCTGTTAACTATCCTGTCCCATATTTCAGTTTTCCTACTGGGTGGCGACTGCTGGACTTGGGCTCCAAAAATGCGTGGCTCTACTCAAATGATTTCATTCACCATGACTGTCAACTCTTGCTCAGTGAAGCTTGCTTTTTTCCTAGGCATGGTGGAAAAATAAAATGTGAGTGAGTATATGAATGAAAAACAAACAAACAAACAAGGGATAGAGGTAAAAAGGTGCCAAACAGAAATTACAGGTGGTGGAGAGTGCTAACTGGGAAGATGAAAAAAGTGGTGCCTTCTCTAAAAATGTTGAAAATGAGGGGTGCCTGTCTTTTTGTGCTGCAGTTGAGAAGCAATGGATGCTGGTGAGGGATGCGGTGTGTTTTATGGTGTGATTTGCAGGCGTGTCCACTTGCCAAAGCACATCAGGTGTGTACACATGGACAATGAATGGACTGGCCATTGGCCTTTGTTTCTTTTTTGGATTGCTTTAAATCCATTCATTACAAACTATCACAGTTTGGAAGACAATAGTCCTGCCATTACTTTTTCCTATTTATTTAATGTTATTATCTAGTGAATGACGTGTGAGTACAGCTGTGTCATTTGGTCCCTCAGACAAGAAAGAAAAAGGAGCTCAAAGTGTGATTTCTAGTATTAATTCCCACAGAAAACCTTGTTCTCCAATCCAATAAAATGTAGTTACAAAGTTAGGTACATTTGGTTCTTTGGTGCCCAGATATACTCCGATTGACCACTTTGAAGGGGACTAGTCAGTCCTGATTGGCTGGCCACAACATGAACAACATGACGTGGCAGTCATTACACAACCTGGGGTCATGGTCGCCATTGAAATTTATTGAATTGAAAACCTGTTTTTGATGATCACAAAAACACATATGAAGGGTGATAACATATTTATGTGATATGATAAATCATTTGTTGACTATGTTATACTCATTCTTGGAATTCTTGTGAGCTCTCAAGTGACTTTACCCTGTAACAAATGCTGACTCTCAACTGGGATTTGATGAACTATGTATGAGAGAAAACTGTTTTCTATCATGATTTTCTCTCAGAGGTTATGGCTGTTCCTCAGCCATGTGTAAATAGAGCCTAATATCCTGACTAAAACAAGTACTTTAACGGCAACAACATCCTAGCAGTTGATTCTGCAGTACTCTACTGCAGCTTCTCGCAGTGTTCTACTGAACAACTAGAGCGTTAACAGTCTGGGCCAGATGTATCAAACTTTCACGCAACACAACAAGACAACTTTCTGCACTGTGGTACATGAAAGGAAGAGGGCAGGAACGCTCAATTTTTTACCAGTATAGGGCACATTCCTTCTATCTGTCTGTGCTGGTGCTCAATCTGCTGCCTACTGGCAACGTAGGCATCTTTGTGTCATGGTGCAAGAGTACCTGCATTGCGGGCAGGCGTGTTTTGTGCAGGAAGGCCCACCTTCCTGCACAAAAACAATAATTAGAAGCTTTTTCCTCTAAGTGTGCCACAGAAAGCAGCACACTTAGAAGGAGGGAACGATGCCAAGAAATGCAAATATTTCTCCTTGTGTGCCTCCCCTGGGAAGGCATAGCATTTTGATGTATTCCCAGGTATACAGTCTTGATAAATCTGGGAATGCATCAAAATCCATGGGTGGATGTGTGGTAACACCCACACTTCACCCATTGAACTCCCTTCACAGGGCAAAGTAACACAAGGCAGAAACCTGCACTGCCTTGCATCACTCGAGATTTACCAAGCAACACAGGACAATGCAAGGTGGCCTTGCATTGCTTTGTAAATCTGATGTAAGTATTGTGTTGTCCTTGCGACACCATGCGTGATGCAAGGGCAACACAATCCAATTATAAATCTGGCCCTCTGTATTTACTAACAAAGGTTTGGCACTCCTGAATTCCATCTTGATGGAATTAAAGCTATAAAGCATTTCCATAAGAAACGAAAAAAATGAAAGGGTTCATTTTGTCATAGAAATTAATGTTAGAGCTCTGGAATTCTAAAATGCGGTCACATTTTCTATGGGTTCTCAATTATCTCTCTCATCCATGTCAGTAAAACATTATGACATGTGGACTGCAAAGTGCATTTTCAATACCAGCAGCAGTCTGTCAGTTAACTCCCTAGTTATCAAGAGCAGCATCACCTCAGATCTCTTATAAGCAACAAGAGCGCTAACATTCTGTGTTTATGATGAAAGTTTGACACACCCGAAGGCCATCTTGATAGAATCAAAGTAGTAAAATCAATAGCAGTTCTTACTAGAGGAGACATGTAGTAAAGGAGCAAAATCAATGATTCTAAAGGTGAAGGTTATTGCTCTAGAAAGCTGAAAAGAGGACTGATTTTCTATGAGTTCTCTAATATCTCCCTCATCCATGTCAGTAAAACATTCTGAAATGCAGAGAATTGTATGTACTTTCAACACCAGCAGCAATCTGTCTGTTAACTTCCCAGTAATAGACTGCAGTTTCACCACAGAGTTCTAATGAACAACTAGAGCACTAACATTCAGAATTTATGTCAAAGGTGTGGCACACCTGATTGCCATTTTGATGGAAACAAAGCTGTAGAACTGAAAAGAATTTCCTACAGAAGACACTGCAGTAAACAAACAACATGTGGGGTATGTTATTGTCAGAAATGATGGTTAGTGCTCTAGAAACTAAAATGAGGACACTTTTTGTCTGGATTTTCAAATATCTTCCTCATCAATGACAGGAAAACATTCTGAAATGCATAGAGAAACGTACTTCCAATACCAGCAGCAGTCTGTCAGTTAACTTCCTAGTAATCAACTGCAGGGCCATCACAGAGTTCTAATGAACAACTAGAGTGCTCACATTTTGTATTCAAGACATAAGTGAGGTACACCCACGCAACATTTTGTTGGAATAGGAGCTGACAGTTTAAAGCCTTTCCTAAGGAGGAGAATAAAGTAAATTAGCATTGCAATGAAATGTTAAGTGGTAAGTAACTAACTTATACTAAACAAAAGCACAAAAATTCACTGAAATAAAACAATGGTTAAAGAGGTGTTATAGCTAGGTGTTTAAGTGAGACAGGAGCTAATGTTAAAGAAACACTGAAATATGCCATAGTTTGACAAACTAACTATAATGAGTGCCCACATTTTTTGTCATATTACAATGCATATCATGATAAATAAAATTATTGCTGACATCACTCATAACACCTTAGTCATATCCTCCAACCAGCCCCTGCACTCAATCCCAATCAAAGACTGGAACTCAGTACCTATGTTCCAGCAAGGCTCTGCAGCAAACCCTCTATAAGCACCAAACTTCAATTGCACATGATCTTCAGCCATACATGGGACCAGGGTCTTCCCTCACCCCTCCTCAAGCGGCAAACCCACACCATGTCTCTGGACATACAGAGTGGAGGTTGTCTGCATGGACAGGTATCACACCCCCAGACCCTGAACACACACACACAATAGAGGTTGGGCTGTGGGTTTGAAATATCACCAGACCCAGCACACAACCCTCTGCATGTGGCCACAGTGCACACGTCGCGCTGACATCTTTCATTGAAACTGAAACTGAAATGAGCCGATTGACTTGTTTCAGTTTTACTGTCTCAGTGGTCAGGGGGCTATCTCAGCTATCACTAGTGGATCTGTAGGAGGGCGATCCCGAAGCATGCCTCCATCCACTAAGCACCAGGGAGGGGGGGCGGCCTCTTGGGCAAGGGCCTTTGCTACCCCCAAATGTTTTGGCCATATTCAGTCTTTCTGTCCCCCCTAGGGGGCAGATGGGGCAATAGCCCCCGATCTGTCCACCAAGGGGGGCAGAAAGCACAATAGACAGCAGGGATTTTTTATATGTAAATGTAGGGGTGGTGGCTGCCCAAAATGGGCATGCCTATGCCCCCACCCCCCCAAACAAACTGGACAGTCTTTCTACCTCCCAGGGGCAGATGGGGGATGTTACCCCCGACTAACCACCTCCCCCGGTGGGGGGGCAGAAAGCCCACTAGACACCAGGGATTATTTGTGTATAAAGGAGGGGTGGGGGCGTATCCCACCCTAATCTAGTAGCAAACAGTCTTTCTGTCCCCCCTGGGAAGCATATGGGGGCAACAGCCCCTGATCTGCCCTCCCAGGGGGGGCAGGGAGGGCAAGAAGCACACTAGGCACCAGAGATTTATTTATTTTATATATATAGTGGTGGGTTTGATTTTGTTGGGGATAAATTTGAGGTTTGCCGGGGATTCTGGGTAGGATATTATTTGGAGATCGCTGCACATTAACACCTCCCTGGACTCCCCCAGGTGTCTAGTTTTCAGAAATGTCTGGTTTTGGTAGGTACGCGATAGCCACCGAGCCTGGGACGAAAAAAGCAGGTGAATCCCTCGCAAAACCATATAGTTCAGCGATTGATAATTTTGAAGTCTCTACAGTATGTTATGGGCTGTTTCCTGTTGCGGGCACTAGGCCTACCCACAGAAGTGAGGTACCATCTTTATCGGGAGATCTGGGGCAATGCTGGGTGGTAGGAAATTTGTGCCGGCCTGGTGATCCCACACTTTTCCACACAGAAAAGTGAGGAACATGTGATTGTTTTAGCTAAATTTGAGGTTTGCAGGGGATTCTGGGTAGGAAAATGTTGGGAGATCCACGTAAACCACACCTTCCTGGACTCCCCTGGGTCTTTAGTTTTCAGAAATATCTGGGTTTGGTGCATTTCCATAGATGCCTGCCAAGCCCGGACCAAAAATGCAGGTATCTCCCTGGGAAAACCAAGTCTTTTTGTGATTCATAATTTTGAAGTCTCCACAGTACGTTTTGGGGTGTTTCCTGTCACTTGCACTATGCCTACACACACAAGTGAGGTACCATTTTTATCAGGAGACTTGGGGGAATGCTGTGTAGGTGGAAGTTTGTGGCTTTCTGTAGATTCCAGAACTTTCCATCACAGAAATGTAAGGAAACTGTTTTTTTGGCCAAAGTTTGAGGTTTGCAAGGGATTCTGGGAAACACACAAGTCACCCCATCCTGGATCCTTCTTGGTGTTTAGTTTCCAAAAATGTGCAGGTTTGGTAGGTTTCCCTAGGTGCCGGCTGAGCAAGTGTCCAAAATCCATAGCTAGGCTCGATTCAAAAAAAGGGTCAGCTTTCACTGGAAAAATGTGATGTGCCCAAGTTGTGTTTTGGGCTGTTTCCTGTGGCTGGTACTAGCCCTACCCATACAAGTGAGGTACCATTTTTATTGAGAGACTTGGGGGAATACTTGGTGGGGGAAGTTTGTGGCTCCCCACAGATACCAGAACTCACCATCACAGAAATGTGAGGAAAATATGTTTTTTTACAAGGTCCGAGGTTTTCAAGCTTTCTGGGTAACAGAACCTGTTGAAAGCCACACAAGTCACCCCATCCTGGATTTCCTTGTGTGTCTAGTTTTAAAAAATGTACAGGTTTGCTAGGGTTCCCCAGGTGCCAGCTGAGCTAGGGTAAAAAATCCACAGGTAGGCATTTTAGAAAAAAAGGGTCTGTTTTCACTTGAAAAATGTGATGTGCCCACGTTGTGTTTTGGGCTGTTTCCTGCTGAAGGCACCAGGCCTACCCACACAAGCGAGGTACCATTTTTATCAAAAGCTTTGCGGAAATTCTGGGTTGGTGGAAGTTTGTAGCTTCCCAAAGAATCGGAACTTTCATTCACAGAAATGTGAGAAAAATGTGTATTTTTTAACAAAGTTTGAGGTTTGCAAGGTATCCTGTATTCCCCTGGGTGTCTAGTTTTCAAAATGGAACAGGTTTGCAAAAAAGTTTCCTTAGCTGCCATCTAAGCTAAGGTCCACAATACACAGCTAGGCACATTGCTAGAAAAGGGTCCGTTTTCACTGGAAAAATATGATGTGCCTACGTTGCATTTTGGGCCATTTCCTGTCGCGGGCACTAGGCCTACCCACACAAGTGGGGTACCATTTTCATCGGGAGACATGCGGGTGATGCTGAGTGCATGGAAGTTTGTGGCTCCCTACAGATTCTCGAACTTTCCATCACAAAAAAAGTGAAAAATTGTGTTTTTTTTAACAAAGTTTTTGATTTGCAAGAGATTCTGGGTAACAGAACCTGGTGAAAGCCACACAAGTCAGCTTATCCTGGATTCCCCTAGGTATCTAGTTTTGAAAAATGTACAGGTTTGCTAGGTTTCCCTAGGTGCCATCTGAACAAGGGTCCAAAATCCACAGCTAGCCACATTGCGAAAAAAGGGTCAGTCTTCATTGAAAAATATGATGGTCCACATTGCATTTTGGGCCATTTCCTGTTGTAGGCACAAGGCCTACACACACAAGTGTGGTACCATTCTTATCACAAGAATTAGGGAAATTCAGAATAAGTGTTTTTACCAATTGAATTTCAAGGAATTTCTGCCTTCCAAATCTAAGACACTGCGTAAAAAATATTTCATTTTGAAAAATGTCCTCTAATTCACATGCTAGTACGGGTACCCACAATTCCGGAGATGTGCAAATAACTACTGCTTCTAAACTCTATATTTTGTTCCCATTTACGAAATACATGGGTTTCCTTGATACTATTTATATTTTAGCAAATGAATTGCAATATACCCCGTACACAATGCAAAACCATAGCAAGGCGCAGCTCAGTTATTGGCTCTGGGTAACTTGGGTTCTTGTTGAACATACAAGTCCTACATATCCCTGCAACCAAAAGGATCCAGCAGACGTAACAGTATATTGCTTTTAAAAATCTGCCATACTTACAAGAAGTTACAGGCGGAAACGGTGGCACAATTGGCTGTTTTTTTCCAACTCAATTTCAATATATATTTTTTTTAACTGTTAGTTTCTATAGGAAACCTTGAAGGAGCTACACAAATGACCCCTTGCTGAGTTCAAACTTTTGTCTACTTTCCGAAAATGAATAGCTTTCTGGGATCCATTATTGCTTTCATACTCATTTCCACCACTAACTGGAAGGAGGTTGAAAGCACAAGCACAAAAAATAGGAAGAATAGGCTAGGTCCCAGTAAAATGCCAAAACTGTGTAGAAAATGTTGGTTTTCTGAAAAAAGTCTACCTGTTCCTGAAAACTCGGAAGATGGTGATTTTAGCACCACAGAATCTTTGTTTATACCATTTTCAGGGAAATAACAAGATGCTTTCTTCTGCAGCATTTTATCCTAATTTTTACCCAAAACTACAAAATGTTGCTGTATTTTAGCTAATTTCTCGGTCCCCACCATAGGAATCCACAAATTCTGGGTACCTTTAGAAACCTCAGGATTTTAGAAGAAAAGGACACAAATATGGAATTAATTCTTTATGTGGACAAAACATTATGGAGGCCTAAGCGCTAACTACCCCAAATAGCCCAAAAAAGACTTAGCACGTTGAGGGCAAGGCTTAGCAGCGAAGGGGTTAAGCCACTTAACATGACTTAACACTGCCTTGTAAATAAGGCGCCCTTTTACGCTATACTTAGCGTGAAAGGGGTGGGCAATGGCCATTGCGGTGGGTTTGCCCAACACCCATTCATTTTGACGCTGCCTCATATTTACAAAGGTGGTGTAAATATGGGGCAGTGCCAAAATTAAGACTAAAAAAAACCTGGCCTTAACATCATTTTGTTTTTGCTGGTTCTATGTTTACTGCATTGTGCAGCACACATGAAAACAGCAAAACGCCATGCATGACTGCTTATGTACAGAAAGGTGTCCCTTCCTACACATAAACAATCATTTTAAAAATGACGGGTTGCAACTTCTATCTGTGCTTCACAAAGCAGCACACATAGAAGTTGCAAACCGCCATTTAAGATTGTTTATGTGCAGGAAGGGACACCTTCCTGCACACAGACAATCATTCCCATAACGAAGGCAGCGCCCTTGCACTACAAGGGTGCCTGAGTTGGCGCTGGGCAGCTGAAATTAGCGCCGGTGCAGGGGGAAACGCAGGGCTGCACCTCATTGTAGTAAATACGATGCTGCCCTGCGTTTCTAAAGTGGCGAAGCGTGGTAGTAAGCCAAGAAGGCTAATGCCACGCTCTGTCACTTTTCATGTAAATATACCCATATGTGTTCTGCACAAAGCAGCACATATAGAAGTTACAAATCACCATTTAAGATTGTTTATGTGCAGGAAGGACACCTTCCAGCACATAAACAATCATTGCCACAACTTGGGCACCCTTGCACCATTGCACTATGGTGCAAGGGTGCCTGCGTGGCGCTAGGGAGCTGTAGTTAGCGCCAGTGCAGGGGTAAATGCACAGCTGCATCGTATTGTTTGGGGCAGATTTACAAGCCCCTTGCACCACTTTTGCGTCACTTTTCCCATTTTAAAAGTGACGCAAAAGTGGCGCAAGGGGCTTGTAAATCTGCCCCTTTGTGTTTCAAAAGTGACGGAGCGCGGCGTTAATCCAAGAAAGGGTAACGCTGCGCTCCGTCACTTTTCTTGTAAATATGCCCCTATGAGAGCGTCATGGGTGCAAGTGAAAATACAATGAAATGCATTTCAAGCTTTTGTATTGACTAAAGATGTTTTATTTCTTTAAACCATTTCTGGTCGTCTTCCTGCTCGTCTGTGAAGCTCAGTCTTTGCTTCTACCCCCCACCGGAGGCGTGGGACTCGCCTTCTTTCATTGTGCAGCAGAGCACGCGAAAAGTTGCAAGGGCTATTATTATACAAAATAATAAAAAACAGATTATTTTCATTGAGCAGATACACGGGAGTGAAAGGGAGCTTCAAGAAAGCAGAAACCCTTGGGAGAGATTGTCGAGAATGTAGCAGCAGTGAAATTCTGACGAGATAAAAAAGTGGTCTGAGGTGCGTGAATTGAACTAGATTTCTACTGTATCTCGATGCTGAAGGTTGGCATTGTTCCTGGAAGGCAGTCCAGACAGCGTCCATTGTGTCCGGAAATGCACGAGATGGCCAGGTGATAGTGCAGCGCGTGCCATTACAGTGGGAGTATGACGGCTTCAGTGAGCGCGAGGCACTTCTCCTTTTCGGCAATGTTGCTCATTTTGTTTGATATAATTGATTTTATTTGTTGTACTGATATAGCTTCAGCACAGACACTTACGAAGGCAGAGGGAAGGACAAGGGGATTTTCCAATTTCCATATGAGTATGGGAACTGGTCCTCATACTCACAGATTGGTGGTAAGAGACAGCCCTAATTGGGGTGCCCAGGGCCGCTTATTCTGCTGGGCCTCAATGCCCCTGCAGACGACGCTTATTGGAAGTTAAGCACCCTGTAATTATCTGCTTACATTATGATAACACTGGTGCCAGTACGTCACTGGTCTAAGACTGTCATGTGTGCTGTAGTCCAAAAGACTGCCTGGACGGGTGCATCTTCAGGGCGCCCGTGGAATCTTAGAAAATTGTTTGAAATGGGCGAGGGCTGAGCCAGAAGTGTGATGTTCTGACCCCAAATCTTTCTGTCTCACTAGATGGAGTCTTGGTGGCTGACCTTAAGCGTTTGAGTGGCCATTATAGTTAAAGTAAGGGGTGTGGCCTTCTAAGAATAGCTGAAGGTTGGGGTCTCAAATTACAAATACAGTAAACATTTCTGCAGCCGGCCTCCAAATATTTCATTTTTGCTTTCCCACAAAAGGACATTACAGATTTACCCTTCGAATTATAAGCATAGAAATTGAATGAAAGGGTGTACATTATACTTTTGACAAAGATGGATTGTTATGGCCTCTTTCTCTTTTGTTTAATCACAGGTATTTTTTATAAGAGCACATGGTTGCCGCTGACAAAAAGACAAAGCGAAAAACTGATTACTTTGTAATTACAAGCTATGTGTTGTGGAGTTACTAATTAGCACGAGAATAAAGTCTGAGTGCAAATGTATTAATAATATAGAGTTATAGATGGCTAGCAGAGAATTACAGGAATAGTTTCACAGAGGTGTTCTGAGTGACAAAAAATACACAGCGAGAGTGAAGCTCGAGTTGTCATTGATGTCACTCAGAACCCCGAGGTGAAAAACATCCCGGTAATTCACTTCTACCCATCTATAATTTTATGTTATGCATGGACTCCCAAATAATCTGCCCCTGCCTTCAACTACTACGCAGGGGGCATGGATAATGGAAGAGCTATGTACATAACATGTCGGGCCATATGTAGGTAGCCTAATACCGGTCGGTAACGGCCGATTTTCGGTAAAAATCCCGTTACCGACCGGTATTCAGGCTTTTGGTATGTAGGGGGGACATTTCAGGATTCGGCAATTTACCGAATCGGTAAAATTACCAAATCGGTAATTTTACCAATTCTGTAAATACCGAATCCTGAAATGAGATGTAGGGGGAGTGTGTGGGTGTTGTGTGGATTCGTTATTTACCACCAACTAAAAGTTGGTGGTAAATGACGAATGTCTTAGATAAAGCATTTTTTGGCCCTTAAAAGTGTGCAATGTGGCAGACATACATGCCCTTAGGGCATGTATGTGTGCCACATGTGCACACATGCAGGAATCAGGGGTGCAACAGGGTGTCACTGTGACACCCTGCCACCCTTGATTGTGCTCCCCCCATTACCGAATCGGTATTTACCGATTTGGTAATGGTAACTGGCTTCCCATTGATTCCTATGGGCCTCATGGCCCATAGGAATCAATGGGAAGCCAGTTACCATTACCGAATCGGTAAATACCGATTCTTAATTACCGACCAATTCCGAATCGGTAATTTTTACCGACTTATTACCTACATAGCTTTTACCACTTCATAAATACCGAATCGGTAAAATTCGGTATTTATGAAGTGGTAAATGTTAGGCCACCTACATATGGCCCGTCCTCTCCACCCTGACACATATGTGAAAAATAAGTATCTTACCTGCTATCCTTAACCAAAACCCACTACCTTTCCTGCCTTCCTTCTTTCCTTCCGTCCTCCTCCTGCACCTGTGCTTTCTGCTTTCAGTCCAAGCAGACAGATAGAGCTGCACTGACAGGCTCTTAGAGAACCCTGTTACCCGGCCTAGAAGGCCTTTATGACATCACAGCTGTTGATAACCAGTTTTGTTATCAACTGTTGTGATGTCATAACAAGGAGTTATGACTTTTAGAACCTAAAATAAACGATAGAGGCTCTCTATCAAAGCCATACATAACAATGAAATACTAGCAGCTGACTGAAGGTATGCTCAATGTATGATTTTTCAGTATGGCACCAAGAAGTTGATATGGTAGGTGGGTTTCACCTGGAGCCATTGTAAACACATCAGAACACACTGTATGCTTCAGGATAATGCTTGCTACATGGTTTTGTACACTTTAAAACTTGTCCACAGTTTTAACAGGAAAAGCCCTGTAGATTATATTACAGTGATCAATTTTAGAGACCACCATGGAAATTCTTTGGGGTAAAAGCTAAAGTGCCATGATTTCTCAAAGATGATAAGCCAATATTTTTGTGATGCTTTGCTCCTATGGAATCAGTGACATCTTGGTATTAAGAAGACCACTCAGACTCTCTGTCTTAAAGACATTAAGATAATGCAGATTCCATCTCATCCAGCCTGGGCTCTTACTAGAAAATTCATGAGTTGCCAGCAATCATTTGGGTCCCTAGAGTTTTAGATGAATACATGGATGCCATTAGCACGAATATCATACCATCTGTGGGAGAAATATAAGTCTTATTTTACCAGTTGAGACCTATTAGAAATGACAAGTCCAATCACTTGAAATGCAGTAACTAGGTGAAGGTTCTAGCTACAGCTGAGTAGTTGGGCATTTTCGAAAAACCTTGATTCACTCACTGAATCCAAGTTCGCTTAACTGTTGATAGAATCCTCTCGGCCTGCTTCTCCTTATATTTACTGCAAAAGAACATGGAACATGTTGCTCCATGAAATCTGAATAACATCAGCTATAAGCCTACCTCGTACTATCAAAGGGTCCTTACTTAGTTGCTGCTTGTAATGCCGACTGTCACATAGGACAGCAACAAAGGACCTCCACTTTTGTCTGTCTTGGGCAAGTTTCTGTACAGTGCCCTACCTGTGGTACAGGGTCTCATTTCTGTTTCTGCAGTTCATCTTTAGGTGTTCTTTGGCCTGCCATCTCTTCCAGTTGTCTTCTGTGGTCCAGTGGGTAGATGTTCTTTTGATGGAGTCGTGTTCTCTTTTGATAGTTCCTCTTTCTACCTCCTTCTTTTTCTCAAATAGGTGGGGAACATGCTCTTTTGCTTCCATCTGGTGAGCAACTCTTGGTTGGGGATGGATTATGGTCAGAAAAGGCGCAAGATTCTTCCTTGGTTACTGGTGTGAATGGCTGACAGTTTGGTAATGTCGCTAATTGGCATCTGCCAGCATTCTGATCCATACAAGAATGTGGACAGAACGCACCTCTGGTAAAGCCTCAGCTTGGTGTTGGTGCGCTACTGAGATGACCTCCTCACATTGGTCAGCATCCTAAAGGCATTCCTGGCCTTGTTCAGTATGGTTTTGATGTTACTGCCTGTCCCTCCATCCTTTCTGCTAGTACTGCCTAATTAGGTGCACTTCAGTCATAGTTATGTCCTTTGTGTAGGAGAGTAGGATCTGCTTCACATGGGTAACCCCACTTTTTGCTGGTGTTTCACTGTTTTTCGACCTTAGTCTGGCTGTGGCCCTGCTAATCAGGGCCCCCGCCTAGCTGCTTCCTCTCTAAAATGCTTTCCATGTACATTAGGTACATATCTAATTGGATTCTGGAGTGCCTTGTAAGCCCTTAGTATATGGTTTACTATGTACCTAGGGAATAGGTACCTCAGAGGTCTACCAGGGGCTGAAGCATGTATTATGCCACCACTGGGAAGCACTCCAAAATCGCACCACAGGTCTGCTACTGCAGCCTGGGTAAGGGTGTGCTTGCACCCCTTACAGTGGTATAGGCTACCTGTATCACTACCATTGTACACACATATAAAGCCTGTAAGTCACAATCCTGAAGGCAGAGTGCTAGGTTTGTATGTGAGAGGGTGCCCCTGCATGAGCAGAGCCCCTCTGCAGCATTCGGAGTACCTCCTCTGATGCTGTTTGTGGTGCAGCCTGACCATATACTCTTAAGTGCATTATAACCTCGCGGTAAATGCTAACTTTGGGATGGCTGCACGGAAACATGTCGGGTTTGGTGTCAAACATTTTGGAATACTACCCCCCCCCGCCAGTTCTGGCAGCGGGGGTAGCATTTCACCCTTCTAGAGGGAGAGACATGTTCACACTGGTCTAACCCGGTAGGACTTTCTACAGGCCTGGCATTACAAAATGGATGCCTCTGCCACAGACACGGGTCTGGCCTCCTGCTGCTGACCGAAACTCCGGCATGGGAGGCCTGGACAATAGGTTTCCTGTCCCAGGGAGGTGTAACCACCTCCCCAGACAGGCAGATGTGTATTGGGGCTGGGCGGGAGCACTCTCTGCTGCTTTGAAGTCCTGCACTGGGGGCACACTTGGTGCCCCTGTGTATAGTCCAGTTCAAACAGGTTGCAGGGGCTACCTGCCCCTGCTCTGGCGCAACACTGGACAAAGGAAATGGGTGTAACCACCCCTCTTTCCAAACCCTCCCATAGGTGGGTCCCTAGAGTATGTCCAACCCCCAAACTTAGTATAAGTATGGGAACCTAGTCCTTGAGGCTTCAGATTACCCTGGACGAAATTCTGCAACATATATCCTGGACCTTCGACGTTCTACTTTGCTTAGAAGACTGAAGAAATCTCCCTTCGGTTCAAGGAGTGATTCCCCTGCTGGGCGGGCACCAAAGAAGCAACTGACCAGTCTGCATCGCTGAAGCTCCCGCCGGACGCCGAAGACTTTGCAACACCAGAGGTGGATTTCCAGACTTTTCCGAGGCTACCCTGAGTCCACCGCAAAGCTGAGGCCCGTGGCTATCGTGGGTGATGTGGAACCATGACCCCTACACACTGTGAACTTTTGCAGCAAAACTATCTTCCTGGTCCTCCTCGAAGTTGTGCTTTGGGCTCCGAGTAGCCCCAGCCTTGAGCACCTCCTGCACCAAAGATTGCTGGCCTCCACTCCATGAGTGACCCGTGGGCCAGTTTCAAGTGCGACCGCTCGAGGCTCCTTCGTGATCACTAGCCTGTTGGCTAGTAGGTCCCCATGAAGGCAACTCTTCTACTAAGTGGGCTTTTCTGGTTGCTCCAGACATGCCCCAACTTACCCTCGCTGGGTGAGTCCCTAAGACCTTGCCGGTCTGCACCGCAGTCCTTTCTCTGACTTCCAGTAACTTGCCGTTGCCAAGGCTTGTTGGGTCCAATCTGGTCGCCGACACCACAGCACTCGACAGGTAGATGTTCTTTTGATGGAGTCTTGTTCTCTTCTGATGGTGCCTCTTTCTACCTCCTTCTTTTTCTCAAAGTGACGGGGAACATGCTCTTTTGCTTCCATCTGGTGAGCAGCTCTTGGTTGGGGATGGATTATGGTCAGAAAAGGCGCAAGATTCTTCCTTGGTTACTGGTGTGGATGGCTGACAGTTTAGTAATGTCGCTAATTGGCATCTGCCAGCATTCTGATCCATACAAGAATGTGGACAGAACGCACCTCTGGTAAAGCCTCAGCTTGGTGTTGGTGCGCTACTGAGATGACCTCCTCACATTGGTCGGCATCCTAAAGGCATTCCTGGCCTTGTTCAGTATGGTTTTTATGTTACTGCCTGTCCCTCCATCCTTTCTGCTAGTACTGCCTAATTAGGTGCACTTCAGTCATAGTTATGTGCTTTGTGTAGGAGAGTAGGATCTGCATCACATGGGTAACCCCACTTTTTGCTGGTGTTTCACTGTTTTTCGACCTTAGTCTGGCTGTGGCCCTGCTAGTTTATGGTACAGCTCGAATCCAGCTCCTGGTTGTCATCGGCGCCTCCTGGACCTCGGTGGCTGAAGAGTCAAGACACCCGTCAACTCACCTGAAGCACCTACATCTGTGGGCATTGGTCCATCCTGCCCTTGGTCACTGGTAAGTGACCCAGACTCTGTCCCCTCTGCTTTCAGGTTCCTTCCATCCTAGATCCAGGCTTGGATCTCTTCGGACACTTCTCCTCTTCACGGCAGCAGCCCTTCTTCGCCAGCTTCCATTGAAATCAACAATGCGACCCGACACCAAAAGACACCTATGCACCCGGCTTCCCTGGGTAAGGTAACACGAGTACTCCGGTGCTCCCGTAGGTGCTAACCCTAGAACTGCCTAAGTACAAAAGGGTTTGGTCCTAACTTGATTCTAAGTGTCCCTAATCTTTAATTTTCCAACCGCGACATTGCCCATAGAAGCTAACGGGAAACCGCGGTGTTGTGTTTACACACTGCACATGGCCCCCGTGGGTCCCCTGTGTCACTACCTTCGGTTGTTCCTTGGGGTCCCAGCGATTCTACAGGCTCTAGGCCTTGTGTCTAGTTCAGTCGTGGTTCTTATACCACTTTATTGGTATATGGTTTGGTACGCCCCTAGGGCCGAAACGTGTATTTGTGCTATTACTGTTGATTGCTAACTTGTAAGCTGAGTACTTCGAACTCCAGTCTCATAAAGGGACTAGAGGGGTGTGTTTTATCTTAAATACATAAAGTTTAAATATATACCTGGTGTGGTTGTCCTTTCATTTGGTCATTCAAGAGATTATAGACTGGTAAAACAAGCTGCTTTACATTCCTTCAAGACTTAGCCTGAAGGCTGCTCTCCATAGCGGCCACTAGGATAGCTTTCAATAAAGGTTGTCTTTAACCAATTCACCATAAGGGGTTGTTTGGACTGATTCAAGGTGCCCACTATAATTAGTGGACAGCATATATCAAGCCAACTTCTCACACTTTGCATCCACTTTGATTGGCGAGGGATTTGGAATGTTAAGTGGCACAACATTTCATTTCTTTGTGATGATTTACAGGCCCACTTGCTGTGCATAGATGTTGAGGCGAGACGTCTTTTCCTACAAATGGTGGTGTGAGTGAAAGAGCAAACTGGCCATTTGCATATTTAAGGTCCTCTTGTGTAGAGAATAAAGTCCATCCGATTGCTTCTGTCTTGTGTGTTACATCACTATGTCAATGACTAAGTTGAAGAGCAACGCTGGCATCACACATCCATGCTCACATTAGTCTTGACTACGAAGTTATACTCACTATCTCCCACCATGCAGCTAAAATTATCATAGACACTCTTGATGAAGAGAAGTATCTGCTGCTGTATATAGGCTCTCACTATACTCTGGAGGCTGTCATGGCTATTCCAAAATCAATGTAGGTGATGAATACTTGTCTCAGCCACTGCGTGCACTGCTCTATGAGGTTGCGTAAAGTAAGGATCTGATCAACACACCCTCTACCCTTGCAGAACCAAGACTGTTCTTTTCTTACCTGCTTCTCCACAGCATCAGACTTGCGCTGTACCATGATTTTGACTGGGATTTTAGTCTGGATTGACAGAAGGGTGATTCTGTGCCAGTTGTTACAGTTGCTTAATCCCTCCTTTTTTGGAATCTTGACAATGATGCCCTGGTTTCAGATTTCTGGTACTTTTTTTCCATCCTAAATTGATGTATTCAGTGGTTGAAGGATCTTGGCTGATGTTTGAGGGTCTGCCTTGAACATTTCTGTTTTTAGGTTGTCTTGGCCTGGGTGAAGGTTTTAGCTACACTTATGTAGTTTGAAGTATTTGAGAAACCTTGATTCACTCAGTGAACCCAATGGTTCACTAACAAAATATTGAAGACCTAAATATCGTGATACAGAAATTTTGTGTCGAAAATATCGATCACAAAAATATTGTTTTCTTATACTTATAATGGTTAGTACTAAAATATCGAAAAGAAAAGTTTGTTTTCCACTAACATCGAAAAATATATACAAAATATTATTTTCTAATATATATATATATATATATATATTTCAAAATAGTAAATATTAAATATATTAACATGTAACAGTAATATGGTATATCTTAAATATATTTAAATTATATATAACATATATATAAATATATATTTATTTAAATGAACACACACACATAAATATATGTA
The DNA here is from genome assembly GCF_964204655.1 of Triturus cristatus. Classification (NCBI taxonomy): domain Eukaryota; kingdom Metazoa; phylum Chordata; class Amphibia; order Caudata; family Salamandridae; genus Triturus; species Triturus cristatus. The sequence goes on from NC_140590.1 coordinate 1,459,372,328, forward strand.
TATAAAACATATATAAAATATATATTGCCAAAGTATTCTAAAAATAATGATATTAACTTATATTATAATTTTCTATTTTCTTTTATAAAATGTCATAATATACCAAGTATATATATATATATATACATTTATTGATATACATTTAAATATACATCTATATATAATTTATACATATATATGTGTGTGTGTATATATATTACCTACTGGCAGTCGCCAGTAGGTAGTTATAGTTAGGACCTATTTTCCATAGGAAATCCGCAACATTCTATTTGGAATAACGGTGGCGCCGATTTACGAATCTTCGAGAAATTTTCCAAACTTTTGGCCAGCTCCAGTCCGCTCCTATCCTGAAAATTTCACGGGGATTCGTCAAGCGGGGGCCGAGAAAAAAGGGGGGTCCCAAAAAGCATTTTCCCCATGCATTTTCCCATAGGACCTGTTGACGCAGCTACAGCCCGAACTGCTGAACGGAATTACACCAAATTTGAGGTAGTCCTCAGTTCAGACTCATGCCTTTTGCTTAAATGGTATAAATCCGTTCAGTAGTTCCTAAGAAAATTAGAGTTAAAAAAATAGATATATCTGGGCAGAGCCTAACCACACATCTCATCGTGAGATCTGATTGGCTGTCAGTACTTCAACCAAGAAGTGTTGGCAGCCATCTTGGGACCAATATACATGATAAAAACTCATTAAATAGCATTGCAGTTAATAGAAGGTTTTAAGACTTTAGTTACATTATAAATCATTTGTTGATAGTACCATACTCATTTTAGGAATTGGGGTGTGTTCTAAGGTGATTTTACAATGTGAAAAAGCCATCGTGAATCATGATTGAGAGAAAACTATTTTCTCATGCTTTTCCCACAGAGGTTTGGAAGGTGATCTATAAGCTAAACTGAGAGCATATTTTCTGTAAATTCACATTATCTTTCTCATTCATGTGAGAATGAAGTCTGACATTCTCAGTAAAACCTGTACATCCAACAAGGGCAGAGACTGTCAGTTGATTCCTTTGTGTTCTACCACAGCTTCCCAGAGTGTTCTAAAGAACAACTAGAGCGCTAACAATCCTACTTATGACAAACGTATTGCACACCTGAAGCCATCTTGATTGGAATAAAGTGGTAACTCTTAAAACATTTAATTTAAAAAGGAACAAAATGAGGGGGTTCATTTTTCCATAGAAAGTATGATTAGTGCTGCAGAAAGAAAAATTAGGGCATGTTTTAAGTGAGATCACATTTTGAGTGACTTCTTAAATCCTCTTCTATTTCATAAAATAAATTCTGACATGCAGACTGAAACATGCACTTTGAATACCAGCAGCAGACTTCCCTGGTGAGCAGTAGCTTTACTACAGTGATCTAATGAGCAACTAGAGTGCTAACATTCAGAATTTATGGCAAATGTGTGACACATCTGAATGTCTTCCTAATGGAACCAAAGTAAAAAACTGAAAGTATTTCCTACTGAGGAGACTGCAGTAAATGAGGAAATTAGGAAACTTCATAACAAATAAATCTCCCAAGATGGCCACCTGAGACAAACGAGCCCAAATATCACCCAGATGTAGCCCAAGTATAGCCCAATGATAGAATGTCCCAGAGTGTTCTAACGAACAACTAGAGCGCTAACAATCTTACTTATGACAAAAGTATGGCACACCTGAAGCCATCTTGATTGGAATAAAGTGGTAACACTTAAAACATTTAATTTACAAAGGAACAAAATGAGGGGGTTCATTTTGCCACAGAAATTATGATTAGTGCTGCAGAAAGAAAAAATAGGGCACATTTTGACTTCTCAAATCCTCTTCTATTTCCTAAAAAAATTCTGACATGCAGACTGAAACATGCACTTTGAATACCAGCAACAAACTTCCCTGGTGAGCAGTAGCTTTACTACAGTGATCTAATGAGCAACTAGAGTGCTAACATTCAGAATTTATGGCAAATGTGTGACACATCTGAATGCCTACTTGATGGAACCAAAGTAAAAAACTGAAAGTATTTCCTACTGAGGAGACTGCAGTAAATGAGGAAATTAGGAAACTTCATAACAAATAAATCTCCCAAGATGGCCACCAGAGACAAAAGAGCCCAAATGTAACCCAAATATCACCCAGATGTAGCCCAAGTATCGCCCAATGACAGAATGTCCCAGAGTGTTCTTAAGAACAACTAGAGCACTTAATGTCTTACGTATGACAAAAGTACGGCACACCTGAAGCCATCTTGATTGGAATAAACTGGTAACACTTAAAACATTTAATTTAAAAAGGAACACAATAAGGGGGTTCATTTTGCCATAGAAATTATGATTAGTGCTGAAGAAAGAAAAATTAGGGCACATTTTGAGTGACTTCTCAAATCCTCTTCTATTTCATTAAAAAATTCTGATATGCAGACTGAAACATGCACTTTTAATACCAGCAGCAGACTTCCGTGGTGAGCAGTAGCATTACTACAGTGATCTAATGAGCAACTAGAGTGCTAACGTTCAGAATATATGGCAAATGTGTGACATATCTGAATACCTTCTTGATGGAATCAAAGTAAAAAACTGAAAGCATTTCCTACTGAGGAGACTGCAGTAAATGAGGAAATTAGGAAACTTCATAACAAATAAATCTCCCAAAATGGCCACCAGAGACAAAAGAGCCCAAATGCAGCACAAATATCACACAGATGTAGCCCACATGTAGCCCAATGACAGAAGTGTGCAAAACACTTATTTTTCGTGTATTTGCAGTTTTATCTAGTGCAGACTTGTCAGGTATTGGAGTGTTTTACATGAGCATTGGTTACATCACACAAGATCAAATTCATTTTGGTTGTAGACATGGGGAGATTAAGTGATTTGACCAGAATCACAGAATGTTGAGCTGAAGCAGAAACTCCAACCTGGTTCCCCAGATGCAAAGTCTGCAGCTCTGGAAGTAACACCACATCCTCTCCCCTAAGTGCAACATTTAATCAAGTGGTCAACTGGATAAAAAACATAAAGATTACAAATAATTTAAAAGTTCTTTGTCGCTCTTTGAAAATTCAGAAAAAATGGCTTCATTTTAGTTTTTTAGAGCACTAACTATAATTTTGATGGAAAAAAGACCCTCTCATATTTGTAATTTCTAAAGGAAATGCTCTAGGTATTACAGTTTTGATTATATCAAGATGACGTCAGGCGTTCCACACTTTTGTAATAAATATTGAATGTTAGCAATCTAGTTGTTCATTGGGATACTGTTGAGAGGCAGAGGCCAGGGGCACGGACTCTGAAAATTGAAGGCAAGTAGGAGAGTGCAGAGGCAACAATTTGACCACACTGGGCAGGCAGGAAGGGCAGTGGCAGCACAACAGACTATGGAGGGCAGTGGAAAGGAGGACAGGGGCAACAAACCAACAATACAGGACTGGCAAGAGAGGCTGTGGCAATATAATAGACCATTGTGGGCAGAAGAAAGAGGCAGTGGTAGTACAACCATACATGCCAACAGACCCGATTCAGCCAGGAAACATCCAATGTTTTTAAGCTCAAATGGGCTTTATTTGATCTGTCTCCTGTCTACAATCTCCTCTTTTTCAGTGTAACTCAAAGGGGAAAATCAATACCCCAGTTTTGTTTCAAAATCTCCCTCTTACCAAGTTCAAAATGTTCGCACGTATGGTACATTGGATCATGGTAGGCAGGAGGAATTGCGGTAGGGACATGGACTCGGATAACAGAGGACAGGAGGGACATGGAGAGGTGCACCAAACTGACCCTACAGGGCAGGCATCAGGGTTTTCAGCAGCACAATACACAACACAGGGCATGCGGGACGGGAGTGCAGCACAACAATCCATAGAAAGCAATAGGGCGGGGACAGGACCATGCACATGGACAACAGAGAACAGAGGGGAAAGAAGCAATGGTAGCTAGCTGACCATAATGGACAGACAGGAGAGAAAGCTGTAGCATAACAGACCATAAAGGGCAGGAGGGATGGAGCAGGGGCATTACAATGGAACAGACAAGCCAGGAGGGAGGGAATAGGGGTCTGCACATGGAAACAGAGGGCTGGGGGCAAGGGGCAGGGCAGGAGCATCAAGATGACCATGGAGGACAGGCAGGATGGGCACTAGAAACAAGACACACCATGGAGAGCAACAGCGAGACTATGATGGCATACACACAGACCATGGAGGGAAGGTGGGAGGGGGTCCGGTGCAGCTAGCTGACCACACAGGGAAGGTGGGAGGGCCCATGGCAGCACAGAACACCATGCATGGCAAGCAGGAGGGTTAGTGGCAGCACAATGGCTATGATGGGCAAGAAGGAGGGTGCAGGGGCATGCACAAAGGACCATGGAGGATAGAAGGGAGGGTCAGGACCTGGGCACAGACAAGAGAGTTCAGAGGATGGGGCCTCACAACAGACCGCGCGGGCAGGCAGGAGGAGCAGTTGCAGCACAACAGACCAGGGAGGGCAGAAGGGTGTGGCAGTTAAATGGACCATGGAGGACAGGAGGAAGGGGATAGGGGCATGGCATGTGGACAGGCAGGGTGGAGGTGGCAGGGACAGGTTATAGTCATCTGACAATGCTAGGTCGGTGGGAGGGGAGTGGCAGCTCAACAGAACACTCAGAGTAGATAGGAGTGGCAGGTCCATGGAACATGGTGGGCAAAAAGGATGGAGCAGGGGCATGTACAAAGACATCGGAGGGCGTGGGAAGGAGAATAGGGGCAGCAAGCTAAGCATAGAGGCTAAGCAGGAGGTCAATGATGGGGCATAGAATTGGACAATGGAGGGCAGGAGGAGTGGACTGGTACATCATGCTAAATGGAGGGCAATTGCAGCACATCAGACCAGGCATAGCAGGAGGGAGGAGGCTAGTCCATGGATTCAGACAACAGAGGATAGGCAGGAGGTGAATGGAGCAGCAAGCTAAGTGTTCAGAGAAGGTGGGTATTAGGAATTTTATTGTTTTTAAAATGTGTGTCTGTGCGAACTACTTAAAATATGAACAAGTATGCAGCATAATCTCATTTTAATTCAGGAAGAAAAGGACCTTTTTGACTGTGACTCCGGGCTCACTTGGCAGAAACACCCCTTGACCCTCCACCCCCATCGCAAAATGTAATGCCTGTGAAAAGGGTAGGTGAACGCAGTGTTATATAGAATAAAGTCCTGAGAGCACGATTGAAAATGAAAACTAGATATAGTGTATGGTATGAACTATGCACCAAAAAGTGTGATATAAGATGAACCGGGGCATGAAATATAATATGCAATACATTGTGCGCAATGACAGATTCACTGGAGAGCCCAAGATAGCACAGGCACTAGCGCGTGCTATGCGATATGCGCCTTGGAGTGTAATATGCACAGGGCAGTGTTGTGTAACCTAACTAGTCTCTAAAGTTGTAATATAAAATATGTGCTGGCGAGTGTAACGTTGCATATGCACTGTGACATCGATATGGATCCCAGATTGTAATATGTATGGCATAGCGCTGTGCGTTATAACATAGGCATTGAGGAAGGCACGTTAGATGGGGCAATATAACCCGTGCGAAGGCAAGTGTGGCATGACATATTCACGGGGTGGTGTTCCAGTGCACATGGGCTAGAGAGTGTCATAGCATACGCACTAGCTGGTGGAATACAACACAGAGGTGTGTGGCACTCGGCGGGCACTGGTGGGTGTAACACAGCATTGGGCTCAGCCAGGAGCACGCTGTGACTCTCAAGTGAGGTTCGTCTCTTTTCCAGAGAGTAAAATAAAAAGTATTACACATCCCGTGGTGGATGTGTGTTCTATTAACCGTGAGGGGGGTTTCTTGCATAGTTTGGTCGAATTTTTGTCGAATTCCCTTTGAATGGCTTGGTGTGCGTGTGTATTAAATGTGCCAGTCAATAGCTACCCATGTTTGTATAAATGAACGACAAGGGTGTCTACTTGGAGAGTACCTACCGGCGGGGGTGCCGGGATTAGGCACGGTAGGGCGTCAGACACGTCAGAGCTTCACTAGCGGTTTAAATACTTTCCAAGTGGATTCATTGTATGCATAGTCGCCTTTTAATGAATATCACGCAAATCGTCATGGTGATAGGCACATATGGTTTGTCCAGCATGTCCTAGGTGTTTCTATAAATATATATTTTTTTAAAATAGTAAAAAACAAAGGCCGGCCCCGGGGGATGGGGTCCCTGGGGCCATAAGTGGCCTGAGGAGGGGGGCAACGCAGCCCCCTCCTAAAGAATAAAAAAAAAAAGGCCATGACCCGGGGGTTTGGGTCCCCGGGGCCGATTAAGGCATTGGGAGGGGGGCCATACGGCCACCTTCCAAAATAATTTTTTTCAACAAAAAAATTTAGGGTGCAGGCACTGTGGGATGGGGTCCCCAGGGTCAATAAATTAGAAAAAGAAGGGGGGGCCACACAGCCCTTCTTCTTAAAAAAATAAAATAAATAAAAGACTGGCATCGCGCCGGAGGCCACGCCCCCTCCTTGCAGCACTCTGCAAACGCGCCCCCTGGCCAGTTGTAAGTTGGGGAATTAATTCCCCTTCAATACTGAGGGTCCCTGAGGGCTAACTAGCCCAACAGGTATCTCCAGTATGCGCCAGGGACCTGCGTTGATGACAGGTGTTCTGAGGCCACGCCCCTTTTTACACCTCTATGTAATGCAACGCAGCTCTGTGGCGCTTACTGGAGGTACCTAGTGGGCTATTTTGACCCTAGGGACCCTTAGGATTCAAGGGGACTTAATCTCTCAACTCAGAACGGCCACAGGGCGCGTTTAAACTGTGGTGAAGGGAGGGGACGGGGCCTGAGGTGACGTGTGCAAACACGCCCTGTGGTGCGTTTTAAGTTGGGGAAATAATTCCCTTTCAATCCTGAGGGACCCTGGAGGCCAACTAGCCCACCAGGTGCTTCCAGTAAGCACCACTGCTCTGCGTTGCAGAGAGGTGGTGCAGGCCGTGCCCCTTTTTACACCTCTCTGCAATGGCGCTTACTGGACGTACCTAGTGGGCTATTTTGCCCCTAGGGACCCTCAGGATTCAAGGGGACTTAATCTCCCAACTTAAAACGGCCACAGGGCGTGTTTACACAGTGGGGAAGGGAGGGGACGGGGCCTGAGGTGACGTGTGCAAACACGCCCTATGGTGCATTTTAAGTTGGGGAAATAATTCCTCTTCAATCCTGAGGGCCCCTGGGGGCTTACTAGCCCACCAGGTTCTTCCAGGAAGCACCACTGAGCTGCGCTGCAGAGAGGTGGTCCAGGCCGTGCCACTTTTTACACCTCTCTGCAACGCAGCTCTGTGGCGCTTACTGGAGGTACCTAGTGGGCTAGTTGGACACTCGGGACCCTCAGGATTCAAATGAACTTAATCTCCCAACTAAAAACGGCCACAGGGCGTGTTTACACAGTGGTGAAGGGAGGGGACGGGGCCTGAGTTAACGTGTACAAACACGCACTGTGACACATTTTAAGTTGGGGAAATATTTCCCCTTCAACCCTGAGGGACCCTGGGGGCCAACTAGCCCACCAGTTGCTTTCAGTAAGCGCCACTGCGCTGCGTTGCAGAGAGGTGGTCTAGGCCGTGCCCCTTTTTACATCTCTCTGCAGTGCAGCTCTGTGGCAATTACTGGAGGTACCTAGTGGTCTAGTTGGACCCTAGGGACCCTCAGGATTCAAGGGGACTTAATCTCCCAACGTAAAACGGCCACAGGGTGTGTTTACACAGTGGGGAAGGGAGGGAACGGGGCCTGAGGTGACGTGTGCAAACACACCCTGTGGCGCGTTTTAAGAGGTAGTTTTAATCCCCTGCCCTATTATATACTAGGGGCTTACAGAGGAGGTCATGCTAATCACACGGGGACCCCAACGCATAGTGTTCCCTAGCGTATGTCGGTGTTTTCACTGTATTCTGAGTGTCTTTTAACATAGCACTGGTTCTAGGACTGGTTAGTCAGACTCAGTTACCACCAGTGTCCGTCTGAAAAAGTTGAGGGTACAGGATGATTTTGCAACAAGGCTTCTTTTTGCTCTTCTGTTTGGCCATTCTGCACGTTATCCTTCTTCCTGCACTTTTCTTCGTCTTTGAGGACTTCTGTTGCTTCTTTCTGCATTTCTTTTTTTTCTTTCTGTGCGTTTTTTCTTCTTTCTTCACATGTCCTATCTCTGTAGGCGTAGTTAGAAATTAGCATTTTTAAAACCTTTGAAATTCACTGAAAAAACCATAGGCTTCAGGCACGTTATATTTAGGAATTAGCATTTAAAATACAATAAAAATTCACTGAAAAAACCATAGGTTTCAGGGGCGTTATAGTTAGCTGGACTTTTCACTCGTACAAAACCATTGAAATTCCCCCGTTATAGTTAGTTCAGCTAACTATAACTCGCGCGCCCGCAATGCACTGCTGATGACGTCACATATTACATCACTCATGACATGGTCAGTTACATCACTCATGACATCACTCATGACATCTCAAATGACATCACTGATGACATCACTGATGACATAATCCTTGTGAAAGTGTGGGAGACCTCCTCTCCCCCTAATATAACCTTTGATACACACATTCAAAAATAGAAACTAAAATTTTCAAAACAATGGACATACCAATACCAGTTACAACAACCTATTCAGTCATTCAAAGATCCACATACACATCCACTCATTCACCAACAGTCCTATAGAGTCACTCATACATGTACTCATACACCTATACATCCTGTTACACAACGCCACTCATCCATAGAGTTACTCACACACATAGTCACTCATGCTAATAAAGAATCAAACATCCATTTACTTGCATATACAGTTATACACATACCCCCACACTTACTTCCACAGGAACGTACACATACTTAGTCTTTTAAACAATCACTTATAGAAACACATACTTATTCATACAGGAACTCTTCCAATCTCTCACTCTCACATATACTCACTTATATACACCAATAGTAACATATACTAGTTTAAAACATATGTAGTTACTCATAAAGATTCTATTGAGACAGTCATTCACTCACTAACACACCCATGCACACACTCATCCACCCATACAGTCCTGCACACACGCTGTCTTCAACACATACAAACAGTGAGTCACTCATTCATGCACCTATGCACTATGTAATACCCCTCACCGAACCATACAGACACTCAGACACTCATACTGATACTCAAAAAACCAACTAATAACCTATATAGACACTCATGTAGCTACTCACCAACCCATGCAGCCACTTATACACAAAGTGAGAGACTGATACAGATATTTACATATTTAAACGTTACTCACTAAGCCATTTATTCACTAAGATACACTTAATCAGTCAGTTATACAATCAATTTTTCAAAAACAAATCATCCATTTAGACTTATATACCCATTTATTCTTCCATCGACCTTGAGATATACATATATAAAACATATGTAATTTTCAGAAAAACTCACATTCACTGGATGATGTCATCAGTGATGTCATTTGAGATGTCATCAGTGATGTCATGAGTGATGTCACTGACCATGTTATAAGTGATGTAATATGTGACATCATCAGCAGTGCATTGTGGGCGCACGAGTTATAGTTAGCTGAACTAACTATAACGGGGGAATTTCAATGGTTTTGTACCAGTGAAAAGTCCAGCTAACTATAACGCCCCTGAAACCTATGGTTTTTTCAGTGAATATATATATACTTATAACATATTCCTCTTCCAAAGACATACGACGACTCCAGTGTGAAGGAAAACCAAACATTTTATTTCAAACTTCAGAGACTGGCTGGCAGTCCATCATGAAACACTTGCCATACTTCCTTATGCGTTTCAGCTTTTCCCTCAAGCCTTGATCACAGGTAGGCAATCTAATCAAACTAAAAAGGACACGTATTTATTTAACATGGGTCAGACTACCGGATTGGTTGTAGTGTACCAATTCCTGTGTCTTTGTTTGATGAGAACACTTCAAACTTTATGTAAAAAAAGATTCCACCAAACTTCAAGCTTGGAAAGCGTTTTAAATGTTCAAAATGCAGTTCTTTATGTCATTTTGTAAGTAAAATGTGTTCAGATAAAAGTGCTATGAACTTGCCTTAAGCATTTTCAGTTTCCGAGTGCATGTTTGTATTTCTTAAACACCAGCAAGCAGAGTGGAATACTCTGCTGGCATCCCTTGCCTGTTTCCTGTTGCAATTTCTTATGGCCACAATCCTATTTTAATTTGTTAAAGGGGGCAGGCGGTTCAGGCTCCTACAATATAAATCCTAACACAGCTTCTCCGTTTAAAGAGCCCCAGACCCAGGCAGGGCGGCTTTGTCAGACAGGAATCCTGAATAATCCTGTCTAATAAAACAAACATATTCCTCTTCCAAAGAAATACGAGACTCCAGTGTGAAGGTAATCCAAACATTTTATTTCAAACTTCAGAGACAGGATGACAGTCCATCATGAAACACTTGCCATAATTCCTTACTCATTTAGGCTTTTCCCTCAACCCTGGATCACAGGTAGGCAATCCCATCACATGCTTATTTAAAATGGGTCAGACTACCTGATTGGTTGTAGTCTACCAATTACGGTGTCTGTGATTGATGAGCACACCTTCAAACCTGATTTGAGAAAAAAATGTCAAATAAGCATGTGACCTAGCCCACCAGGTACCTCCAGTAAGCCCCACACAGTGGGATTGCCGAGAGGTGGTCCGAGACCACGCCCCTTTTTACACCACTCAGCAAACTCACCTCTTGGCACACTGCTGATTGGGCAATGAGGTTCTCTTGTGTTCTGAGGTCCTCAGGACACAAGTGGACTTCATCCCCCAAGCAGCAGATGCGCGTTTGCAGAGTGGTGTAAAAAGGGGGTGTGGCCTAGGATCACTCTCAGCAATCCTGCTGTGTTGGGTTTACTGGAGGTACCTGGTGGGCTAGCTGGCCCCCAGGGACCCTCAGGAGTGAAGGGGAGTTAATCCGCCAACTTAGAATGCACCAGGAGGCGCGTTTGCAGAGTGGTGGACAAAGGGGGCATGGCCTGTGTTCACCTATCAGCAATCCCACTATCTGGGGCTTACTGGAGGTAGTAGGTAGGCTAGTTGGCCCCTAAGGACCCCCAGCAGCAAAGGGGATTTTAATCCCTATCCAAGAGCGCGTCAGGGAGTGCGTTTGCAGAGTGGTGGGCAAAGGGGGCGTGGCCTGCTATGAGAACCTAGCAATCCTGTTGTGTGGAACTTACTGGAGGTAATAGGTGGGGTAGTTAGCCCCCAAGGATGTCCTTGGGGCCAACTACCCCTCTTGTTACCTCCAGTAAGTCCCACACAGTGGGATTGCTAAAATGCCGTCGCCAGCCATGTCCCCTTTCTCCACCACTCTGCAAACGCACCTCCTGGCAGACTACAGGATGGGGGATGATGTCCACTTTACTCCTGAGGGACTTTGGGCGCCAAGAAGCCCTCCTGATACCTCCTGTAAGCCGTACACAGCAGAATGCCTGAGCGCTGGTTGGCGGCGCAGCACCCTTTCTCCACCACTCTGCAAACACGACTATTAGTTAAAGAAGCATTTGCAATGCAACAGTTAGAGCTATTGGCGTTGTAAATTTGAAAGTGTTTTGCTAATGTTTTTTGGTGTATTGCGGATGTACGTTGTGTGTAGTGGAATTATATGGTATGTTGTTCAATAAAATATGCTTAAAATGAATAAATTATGGTCAAACGATGATTTTTCATCTAATATGAAGGTGTCGCATCCTGGGATTGATGCATAGCTATGCATCAGCATCATGTTTTGGATATTCTCTGGTGTTATGGGACAGAGCACACAACAGGATTGCACCCTAAAGAGATTAACCAATGGATGAACTTTGAATATACGGGAGTGAGGGTTCCCAACTGACTGTGATGTTATTTACCTTTCTACCCCACCGGTACCCAGCACCCACCGATTAAATTTACCTTTAAGAATGAACTTTGCTGAAAATGCACTTCGTAATAAAAACTGACTATTCAGAGTGACCCTTTAAGGACATTAATGTAAACCTATTATATACTTCATGCATTTGCGGACAACACAAGAAATCTTTGTTTTATCATGCCGAATCATGTGAAAACGGGACTTGTATAACATCCGTTAAAATACTTGTTAAAATATTAATTGGTTTGTTTTCTATGGTCTTAACATCACGTAGTTTTGTTTAAAATACTTCTATTTCTACACTTGTATGGAAAGGAGGAACAAGTGGTTTGAGTGGGGGTGGCGGTCAACCTTATTAAACGCTGCTGGTGAATTTGATTTTTCAAACATGGAGAGTTAACCTAACAGCCGCTATATGCGATCAGTTAAGAAGTTTGAGGCAGGCAACGCTGTAATGCAGCATTTCGTAGGTTTCTTTGAACCGTTTTGTTTTCTGAGTTGTAATTCGAGTCACGGTATGAGTTCACTGCTACTTGTTATTTATCAAGTTATTGCATTTACTTTTATCACAGGGGTAGTATTCGTTTATCAATAGATGGGATGGGTTTTTACTCGAGTCTCGGCATGACATTATAATTATAGTGTTTTCTGTGATTAAATTACCTTGTATTGCTATAGGTTTAGACTCTTTTTAACAAAAACGATTTAAATTGTACCTTTAAAGTGTCCTTGATGTGTTGTTTTTTCATGTTTTACAGTGACCCCTGAAGAAGGGCGACAAGCCCGAAATGCATTGGGTCAAAATAACTTCATGATTACTTGTTGTATTGGCTTTTTTGACATGCTGTAATTAAGACCTGTGAGCATAGTGCATGCACTTGAAAATCGAAACTACCAGTTCGACATATCGAAAAGAAAAAATGAGAATAAAACATGTTTAAAATGAATAAGTTATGGTCAAACAATGATTTTTCATCTAATATGAGGGTGTAGCATCCTGGGACTGATGCATAGCTATGCATCAGCATCATGTTTTGTATGTGGTGCAGTGAAATTACGTGAATAGAAAGTATGTGGTAATTAGTGTATTGGAATTATGTGGAGTGGGATTATGTGTTTTGGAAAGTAATTATGTGGTATTGTAGTCTGTGTTGCGGAGTGGTAACCTCAGGTTTAGTCTTCCTCATTGCCATAGAAGCTAAACTATAAACTTAATGAGACACAAAAAAAGAAGGAACTACTGAGGAGCACTTCTGGACCTAGTCAGAGGTGTGAGCAGGGCCACTGGAATTATGTGACTGTTCGGCTGCACCAATTTTCACATAATTAAACATTTTCCGCATTTGCTGCCTAATCTGCAGATTTGAACAAAAAATGTATTGTTTCTAGCTCAAACGGCTCAAAAGTTCCCAAAAATGCAGCTTCACGTGTTACAGCGTGGCAGAAGGCCCTTTGAAAAGCTGGAATGGTCACGTGTTACTTATGGCCAAATGTGGGTGTTAAATTGGTACTAATGGTGCACAAACCTCTCTTCTTTCTGTGCCTCTCTTGCCTCTTTCTGCATCTCATTTGCATCTTTCTGCACCTTTCTTTCTCTTTCTGCACTTCTCTGTCTTCTTTCTGTACTTCACTTACCTCTTTTCACACTTCTCTTGTCCCTTTCTGCACCTCACTAACCTCTTTCAGCACCTCTGTTGTTTTTTTTTGCAGAACTCTTGCCCCTTTCTGCACCTATCTTGCCTCTTTCTGCACCTCACTTGCCTCTTTCTGGACTTCTCTTGCTTATTTCTACACCTCTCTTGCCTCTCTCTGCTCCTCTCTTGCCTCCTTGTGCATTTCTTTTGCATGTCTCTGTGCTTCCCTTGCCTATTTCTGTATCTCTCTTGTCTCTTTCTGCACCTCACTCTCTTCCTTCTGCACCTCTCTTGCCTCTTTCTGCACTTCTCTTGCCTCTTTCTGCACTTTTCTTGCCTCTTTCTGTACCTCTTGAGCTTCTTTCTGTATCCCTCTTGCCTCTTTCTTCTCGTGGCTTGCCTCTTTCAACATGTATCTTGCCTCTTTCTATACCTCTATTGCCTCTTTCTGAACCTCACTCTCTTCTTTCTGCACCTCTCTTGCCTCTTTCTGCACCTCACTTGCTTCTTTCTGCATCTCTCTTGCCTCTTTCTGCACCTCTATTGCCTCTTCCTGCAACTCTGTTGATTCCTTCTGCACTTCTCTTGCTTCTTTCTGCACCCTGCTTGTCTCTTTCAGCACCTCTGTTGCTTCTTTCTGCACTTCTCTTCCTTCTTTCTGCAACCCTCTTGCCTCTTTCTGTACCCCTCTTCCCTCTTTCTGTACCTCTATTGCCTCTGTCCTTATACATGTTCCCTCTGTCTGCACCCCTTTTGCCTGTTTCTGCAACTCTCTTGCCTCTTTCTGCAGTTCTCTTGCCTCCTTCTGCACCTCTCTTGCCTCTTTCTGCACCTCTCCTACCTTTTTCTGTACCTCTCTTGCCTCTTTTTGTACCTCTGTTTGTTCTTTCTGCACTGCTCTTGCTTCTTTCTGTACCTTACTTACCTCTTTCTGCACTTCTCTTGCTTCTTTCTGCACCCCTGTTGTCTCTTTCTGCACCCTTGTTTCCTCTTTCTGCATTCATCTTCCCTCTTTCTGTACCTCTCTTGCTTCTTTCTGCACATCTCTTGCTTCTTTATGCACCCCTCTTGCTTCTTTCAGCACCCTTCTTCCCTTTTTTGCATCCCTCTTGCCTCTTTCTGCTATTCTCTTGCCATTTTCTGCACCTCGCTTGCCTCTTTCTTCTGCACTGCTCTTGCTTCTTTCCACACATCTGTTGCTTCTTTCAGCAATTCTCTTGCCTCTTTCTGCACTTCTCTTGCTTTCTTCTGTACCTCTCTTGTGTCTTTCTGTACCTCTGTTGCCTCTTTCTGCACCTCACTTGCTTCTTTCTGCATCACTCTTGCCTCTTTTTGCATCCCTCTTTTCTCTTTCTGCACTGTGCTTGCTTCTTTCTGCACCTCTTTTCCAGATTTCTGCATCCCTCTTGCCTCTTTCTGTACCCCCTTTTCTGCACCTCTCTTGCCTCTGTCTCCACACATGTTCCCTCTTTCTGCACCCCTTTTGCCTGTTTCTGCAACTCTCTTGCCTCTTTCTGCAGTTCTCATGCCTCCTTCTGCACCTTACTTGCCTCTTTCTGCACTTCTATTGCCTCTTCCTGCACCTCTCCTGCTTCTTTCTGTACCCCTGTTGTCTCTTTCTGCACCCCTGTTGTCTCTTTCTGCACTTGTCTTCCCTCTTTCTACACCTCTCTTGCATCTTTCTGCACCCTTCTTCCCTTTTTTGCATCCCTCTTGCCACTTTCAGCTGTTCTCTTGCCTTTTCTGCACCTCT
Source organism: Triturus cristatus (assembly GCF_964204655.1). Taxonomy (NCBI): domain Eukaryota; kingdom Metazoa; phylum Chordata; class Amphibia; order Caudata; family Salamandridae; genus Triturus; species Triturus cristatus. The sequence goes on from NC_140590.1 coordinate 1,459,387,629, forward strand.
CTTGCCTCTTTCTGCATCTCGCATGCCTTTTCCTGGACTTCTATTGCCTCTTTCTGCACCTCTCTTGCTTCTTTCTGCACCCCTGTTGTCTCTTCCTGTACTTGTCTTCCCTCTTTCTGCACCTCTCTAGCTCCTTTCTGCACATCTCTTGCTTCTTAATGCACCTCTCTTGCTTCTTTGTACACCCTTCCTCCCTTTTTTGCATCCCTCTTGCTGCTGTTCTCTTGCCATTTTCGGCACCTCTCTTGCCTCTTTCTGCACCTCACTTGCCTCTTTCTGCACTTCTCTTGCTTCTCTCCACACATATTTTGCTTCTTTCAGCAATTCTCTTGCCTCTTTCTGTACCTCACTTGCTTCTTTCTGCACCCCTCTTCCCTCTTTTTGCACCCCTCTTTTCTCTTTCTGTACCTCCCTTGTATCTTTCTGTACCCCGTTCCCTCTTTCTGCTCATTTCCTGCCTCTTTCTGCACCTCTCTTGCCTATTTCTGTACCTCTGTTGCTTCTTTCTGCACTTCTCTTGTTTTTTCTGCACCCTTCGCACCCTTTTCATCACCTCTGTTGCTTCTTTCTGCACTTCTGTTCCTGCATTCTGCACCCCCTCCTGCCTCTTTCTTTACCTTTCTTGCCTCTTTGTGCACCTCTCCTACCTCTTTCTGTACCCCTCGTGCCTCTTTTTGCACCTCTGTTGGTTTTTTCTGCACTGCTCTTGCTTTCTGCACCTCACTTGCCTCTTTCTGCACTTTTCTTGCTTTTTTCTACAGCTCTGTTGCTTCTTTCATCAATTCGATTGCCTCTTTCTGCACTTCTCTTGCTTGTTTCTTCAATTCTCTTGCGTCTTTCTGCACCTCTGTTGCCTCTTTCTGCACCTCATTTGCCTCTTTCCTCACCCCTCTTTCCTATTTCACCACCTCTATTGCTTCTTTCTGCACTTCGCTTGCTTCTTTCCGCATTGCTCTTGCTTCTTTCTGCACCTCTCTTCCAAATTTCTGTATCCGCTTACCTTTCTGCACCCCTGTTCCCTCTTTCTGTACCTTTCTGCAACTCTCTTGCCTCTTTAAGCACCTCTGTTGCTGCTTTCTGCACTTCTCTTGCCTCTTTCTGTACCCCTTTTACCTCTTTCTGCACCTCTCCTGCCCCTTCCTGCACCTCTCTTGACATTTTCTGTAGTTCTCTAACCTCTTTCTGCACCTCATTTGCTTCTTTCTGCATTTTTATTGCCTCTTTCTGTACCCCTCTTGCCTCTTTCTGCACCTCTGTTGGTTCATTCTGCACTGCTCTTGCTTCTTTCTGCATGTCACTTGCCTCTTTCTGCACTTCTCTTGCTTCTTTCTGCACCTCTGTTGCCTCTTTCTGCACTTCACTTGCTTCTTTCTGCACCTCTTTTGCCTCTTTCGGCACCTCTGTTGTTTCTTTCTGCACTTCTCTTGCCTCTTTCTGCACCTCTGACTTAGAAGTAGTTTTAATCCCCCTGCCCTATTATGTACTAGGGCCTTACAGGGGAGGTCTTGCCAATCACAGGGGTACCCCAACCCATAGTGTACCCTAGTGTATGTAGGTGTTTTCACTGTATTCTAAGTGTCTTTCAGCATAGCACTGGCACTGGGCCTGGTTAGTCATAGTCAGTTACCACCAGTACTAGTCAGCAAAAAGTTGGGGGCATAGGATGACTTTGCAACGAGGCCTCTTTCTACACGTCTGTTGGTTCTTTCTGCATATCTATTGCTTCTTTCTGCACCTTTCTTTGTCTTTCTGGACTTCTGTTGCCTCATTCTGAATTTCTCTTGCTTCTTTCTGTGTCTTTCTTCCTCTTTCTGCACATATCCTACCTCCGTTGGCATAGTTAGAAATTAGCATTTAAAAAATCTTTGAAATTTACTGAAAAAACATCGGTTTCAGGGATGTTATAGTAATAAATTAGCATTTAAAAACCTTTGAAATTCACAGAAAAAAACGTAGGTTTCAGGGACGCTATAGTTAGTTGGATATTTCACTCATAAAAAACTGAGAAATTTGGCTGTTATAGTTACTCACGCCCCCGCAATGCACTGCTGATGACGTCACATATTCTATCACTCATGACATGGTCAGTGACATCACTGATGACATCTATGATGACATTTCAAATTACATCACTGATGACATCATCCACGTGATAATCTGATGTACCTCCTCACACCCTAATATAACCTTTGCTACACCAACTCAAAAATACAGACTACCATTTTCGAAACCAAAGACACACCAATACCAGTTACTACAAACCCACTCACTGATTCCTAGGTCTACACCCACATCTAATCATTCACCCATACAGTCCCTCATACAAGCAGTCACTGATCAATACAGCAGTATCATATACACTCATACACCTATATAGACCCTTGACCTTCCTGGTAGGTCTCCCCCCCCGCTGCAGCTCCGCCGTCACCCCCGCTGTCTCTGCTGCCGCCGGTGATTCGAGGCCCTCCACCACCCGCAGGCTTCCACCTGCGCCTCATTCCTGGTGGCCAGTGGTGGCCTAAGGTTCGTTCCGCTGTGCCTGTTACTGCGTTGCCTGTCTGCCCACTCCTTTCTCTGTGCCCCCCTGCCCCCCGCTCGCCACTTGCTTCTGTGCCCCGTCTTTTCTGTACCACTGACCTCTGTGCCCCTCTGACTGTGTGCTCTTATAATTGTGTGCCCCTCTGATTTTGTGCCTTATATCTTCTGTGCCCCCTCCTTGAGTCCATGCCCCGCACCAGTCTCCTCACCGGTCTCGTCCCTACCACTGCCTCCCCTGCGGCCCGCCCCCTCCGCACCCATTCGCTCCCCCGTCCCTTGCCTCCCGCCTCCCAGCTGCTCCTCCCTCCCCACCTCCCCATATATGGCGGCCGCTGCGCGGTGAGGAGAGTGACCCTTGACCTTCCTGGTAGGTCGCTCCCCCCCGCTGCAGCTCCACCGGCACCCCCGCTGTCTCTGCTGCCGCCGGTGATTCGAGGCCCTCCACCACCCGCCGGCTTCCACCTGCGCCTCATCCCTGGTGGCCAGTGGTGGCCTAAGGTTCGTTCTGCTGCGCCTGTTACCGCGTCACCTGTCTGCCCACTCCTTCCTTCTCTGCCCCCCTGCCCCCCGCTCGCCGCTTGCTTCTGTGCCCCTTCTTTTCTGTACCACTGACCTCTGTGCCCCTCTGACTGTGTGCTCTTATAATTGTGTGCCCCTCTGATTTTGTGCCTTGTATCTTCTGTGCCCCCTCCTCGAGTCCATGCCCCGTGCTGGTCTCCTCGCCGGTCTCGTCCCCACCGCTGCCTCCCCTGCGGCACCACCCCCTCCACACCCATTCGCTCCCCCGTCCCTCGCCTCCCACCTCCCAGCTGCTCCTCCCTCTCCACCTATGGTGGCCGCGCACAGCGGGCTTGCCAAAGGCACGCCTAAGGCAAGCCCGTCTGCACCCGTTCCGCGCCTGGACCGCACCCAGCGCCAGTACCCCTGGGCCCCGCAGCAGCCACAAGGACCGCCGCCTCTGCTACGACACCAACACCCTTGTCACTCTCAACCCAGGAAGGACCCACACCTGCTGCAAGGCCGCCCCGAGGCGCACCCACGGCCCCTTCACCTGCCGGAACTGCAGCTTCTCCTGCCTTGAAAGCGCCAAGACACCTCCCACGACCGAACCCAACCAGCTTAGATGCATCCTGATCAACACCCGCTCCGCACACAAACACGCCATCGAACTCTGGGACCTACTCGAAACCTCCTTGCCAGACATCGCCATAGCCATCCCAGACCGGTACAAGATCACCCACAGAGACCGCACCAACAGGGCTGGAGTAGGAATCGCCATCATCCACAAAAACACCATTGGGGTCTCAACAAACACCAATGAAACCCTCAGCACTGCCGAACACATGCACTTCCAGATCCACACGGACCCCAAGACCACCCTAAGAGGCACCCTCGTCTACAGACCACCAGGACCCTAAGCACAATTATGTGACTCCATCACCGACCTCATCAGCACACATGCACTGACCTCCATCGACTACATCCTCCTCGGAGACCTGAACTATCACCTGGAGAACAACAACGACAGCAACTCTTCCACCGTGATCGCCAACCTCGCCAACCTCGGACTGAAACAGCTCGTCACGACGCCGACCCACATCGCCGGCCACACGCTAGATGCCATCTTCTCCTCAAGCCCCCACGTCACCTTCAGCCACGCCTCCGAACTCACCTGAACAGACCACCACTGCATCCACTTCTCCTTCCGAAAACCCCTCACACACCATCGCACACTACAGACCCCCCGCTGTGGCTGGGGTAAAGTCTCCCAAGAACAACTACAGACAAGCCTTGCACTCAACCCTCCGATGAACCCCACCAACCCCGATGAAGGTGCACTCACCCTCGAACGCTGGATGAATGACTGCAGCAACACCGTCGCCCCGCTGAAAAACCCCACCAGCAGAGACACCAGCAGAAGAGTCAGCAGGTTCACCCCGGAACTCCTCGACTCAGAACGAACCTGCCGGAAACTGGAAAACATATGGCACAGCGACAAGACACTGCCCACAAAGACGCCATCCGCAACTACCACCACCTCATCAGGACCACCAAAAGGACCTCCTTCTCATACCGCCTCGACAACAACGCACACAACAGCAAGGAGCTCTTCACCATCGTGAAGGAACTCTCCAACCCCAGCTCCAACGCCAACGACATCCCACCATCGCAAACCCGTGCGACTCCCTCGCCACCTTCTTTCACTGGAAAATCACCGACATCCATGACAGCTTCAGACCCCGGATGACCCCTACAGACCACACCGCACCAAACCCACCGCACCCCACTGCCCACGACACCCTGACAACCTGGGCCAATGTGAGCATTGAGGACCCAATCAAGACCATGGGAACAATCCACTCCAGATTCCCGTCCGACCCTCTCCCGCACCACATCTTCAACAAAGCCAGCAATTCTATTGCACCCCACCTGCACAAAATCATCAACCTCTCCTTCGAGACCACCACCTTCCCTGAGAACTGGAAGCACGCCGAGATCAACACCCTACTGAAGAAACCCAAGGCGGATCCGAGCGACCTCAAGAACTTCCGACCCATCTCCCTACTTCCGTTCCCAGCAAAGGTCATCGAGAAGATTGTAAACACCCAGCTCACCTGTCACCTCGAAGACAACAACATCCTGGACCCGTCCCAATCAGGATTACGCAGCAACCACAGCACCGAGACCGCCCTCATCGCCGCCACAGACGACATCAGGATCCTGCTAGACAACGGCGAGACGGCGGCTCTCATCCTCCTGGACCTTTCCGCCGCCTCCGACACCATCTGCCACCGCACACTACGCACGCACCTCCATGACGCAGGGATCCGAGACAAGGCCCTGGACTGGACCACCTCCTTCCTCTCCGACAGAACTCAGAGAGTCCGCCTCCCCCCGTTCCGATCTGATACCTCCGAGATCATGGCACCACTAGCACGCATCGCCCGACAGCACGACCTCAACATAATCTCCTACATCGACGACACTCAGCTGATCCTCTCCCTCACCAAGGACCCCCTGACTGCCAAATCCAACCTCCACCAGGGAATGAAGGCCGTTGCAGACTGGATGGAGGACAGCCGCCTCAAACTGAACACAGACAAGACAGAAATCCTCATCCTCGGGACCAACCCCTCCGCATGGGACGACTCTTGGTGGCCTATGTCACTGGGGTCCCCACGGACCACGCACGCAACCTGGGAGTCATCCTCGACTCAAAACTCTCCATGACCAAACAAGTCAACGCAGTCTCCTCCACCTGTTTCAACACCCTCTGCATGCTCCGCAAGATCTACAGCTGGATCTCGACAAACATGAGGAAAACAGTCACCCATGCCCTAGTCAGCAACAGACTCGACTATGGAAACGCCCTCTACGCCAGAGCCTCGTCCAAGCTCATCAACAGACTACAGAGAATCCAGAACACCTCGGCACGCCTGATCCTCGACGTCCCAGGCCGCGACCACATCACCCCCCACCTGAGGAGCCTGCACTGGCTCCCCGTCGACAAAAGAATCTCCTTCAAGCTCCTGATCCATGCACACAAGGCACTCCACAAAACCGGCCCAGCCTATCTCAACAGTCGACTCTCCTTCTACGTACCCAAAAGGAAACTCCGCTCTGCTGACCACGCCCTGGCCATGGTCCCACGCATCTGGAGAACTACTTCCGGAGGCAGATCCTTCTCCCATTGCGCCGCCAAGACCTGGAACACCCTCCCCCTCTACATGCGACAAACCGAAGGCCTGCTGACCTTCAGGAGACAACTCAAGACCTGGCTCTTCGACCAATAGCAGCAGCTGCCCCCCCCCCAGCACCTTGAAACCCTCATGGGTATGTAGTGCGCTTTACAAATTATGTGATTGATTGATTGATAGACACTCACACACCGCTACTCACCCATAGAGTTACTCACACACATAGTCATGCAAAGAATCAATCATGCTCCCATTTACTCACCTACACAATTATACACACACCACCTCACTTATTCATACAGATACTAACACATAGTTACTCTCTTATACAATCACAGACAAAAGCACACACTCATCCATACAGGCACTCTAACAATCACTCACTCTCACATATAGTCATTTATATATTCCAACACTCACTTAAACTGCCTTTCACATATGTAGTTACTCACACATGTACCACTGAGACATCTAAACACTCACCAACACACCCATACACACACTCACCCACCCATACAGCCCTCACAGATGCACTCTTGAACCCATACACCCAGTGAATCACCCACTCACACATCTATGCACAAAGTTGCATACGCCCACCCACCCACACTGATACTCAGGCACCCATACAGATACTCAGGCAACCAATCAATAACCCATATAGACACTCATGTAGCTACTCACCAACCCATGCAGCTGCTTACACGCCAACAGACTGATACAGACAGACACACAGTTTAGTCACTAACCCATGCATTCAATAAGACACGTTTAATCACTAACTTATATAGTCAGTCACACACCTACTAAATCATCCATTCAGACAGTCATACACCCACTCATTCTTCAATTAACCTTGGCCTATATGTATCACTGGATGGTGTCATCAGAGATGTCATCAGTGATGTCATTTGAGATGTCATCAGTGATGTCACTGACCATGTCATGAGTGATGTAATATGTGACATCATTAGCAGGGCATTGCGGGGGCGTGAGTTATAGTTTCCTCAAGTAACTATAACGTGCAAATTTCTCCGGTTTTGTACAAGTGAAATGTCCGACTAACTATAACGTCCCTGAAACTTAGGGTTTTTTCAGCGAATTTCAAAGGTTTTTTAAATGCTAATTTCTAACTATAATATCCCTGAAACCTATGTTTTTTTCAGGGAAAAAACATAGGTTTCAGCATTCATGCATGTCTATATAAATATGTAGACATGCATAAATACAAAATATTTAAAAACATAACAAATTAACTGGATTTTTTTTATTTCGATTTAATTACACAAAAGTAAACAATATAAAAAATTTATTTTCACAAAAAATGTATTGTATATCACAAACATGACTATATAAAAAATGTATTTTAAATACACAAAAACATAACAATAATATAATTTTAAACAATATAAAAAAACTGTTAAGTTCTTGGAATAATAGATATACTATTCACAGTCCAGTCCGTGCAACAGTAGGGAAAGAGTTGGACTCAGGAGGGGTAAAATGTACTAATCCCACTCAGTCTGTGCAACAGTAGGGAAAGTGTTGGACTTCGAAGGGCTAACATATACTATTCCCACACCAGTAGGGGCAACACTAGGGAAAGCCTTGGACTCAGGAGGGTTAAAAAAAAATTGCCACGCCAGTTGGTGCAACAGTAGGGAAAGTGTTGGACTCAGGAGGGGTATAATTTACTATTCCCACTCCAGTGGGTGTAACAGCAGGGAAAGCGTTGGACTCTGAAGGAGTAAAATGTACTATTCCCACTCTAGTCAGTGTGTTGGACTCAGGAGGGATAAAATGTACTATTCCCACTCCAGTTGCTGCAAAAATAGGGAAAGCATTGGACTCAGTAGGGGTGAAATGTACTATTCCTACTCCAGTCTGTGGAACAGTAGTGAAAGTGTTGGACTCAGGAGCGGTAAAATGCACTATTCCCACTCCAGTTTGAGCAACTGTAGAGAAAGTGTTGGACTTAGGAGGGGTAAAATTTACTATTCTCACTTCAGTCGGTGCAACAGCAGGGAAAGTACTTCGCTTGAAACACAAACCATATTTTACTACAGGCATTAATTTAATAAAATTATAAAACTATTAACATAAAAATAAATATATACACAAAAAAACGATTTCAATTATCATACATTTAAAAACAATTAATATAAAAAAATGTAATAATTGTTTCATTAAATTCCCACACCTTACTCCCATGTACCAAGCAGCCCACATTTAACATATACCTAAATTAAATACTTCTAACACAATTAACATATTAATTGATAAACAAATCAAATATTAATACATGAATAATGATTTGTTAATAAATTATTACTTAACTAACTTCCCACTCTACCCCCTAAAACTCCAACAACCCACTCCAAAATGATAACTTACAAATATAATAACTGCACAATTAAGATAATTAATTATAGATCAAATAATTAATAATTAATTGCAAATACAGTATTACTTAAATAACGTCCCACCCTATACCCCTACAAACCCAACAACATGCACCTGAAATATAACTTAAATTATAGTTACATAATTTTAATAATTAATTAACAATCAACTAATAATAAATACATAATTATTAATTAATCACTTATTATTTAATTATCTTCCCACCCTATGCCCCTAGAGACCCAACAACCCACACCTAAAATATAACTTAACAAATATGAATTAAACAATTTACATAATTAATTATCAATTTAATAATTATTAATAAATCAACAATTAATTTCAAAAAGTTAGTACTTAATTAACTTCCTTCCTATACCAGTGCAAACCCGACAACCCACACCTAAAATATAACTTAAACAATTATAATACATTACTCAATTTAAATAATTAATTTAAAATTAATTAATAATAAATCAATAGTTAGTTAACAATTATTATTAATAAATCAATAGTTAATAATTCTGTATTTTCATTTAATTAATTTCCCACCCTATACCCCTACAAACCCAACAGCCTGCACATAAAATATAACTTAAAAACATATTAATTCCACAATTTACGATTTACATAATTAATTATCAATAAAATACTTCATATCAATTCAAAAATAATTAATGCACCCCTAAAAACCTCACAACCTGCTCCGACATTATAAATTAATATTTTACATTAAATTCAAAATGTAAATAACTTAAATTAACAGACTATGGCCCACATGCATCAAAGCAAAAACCGGTCGCAAACGGGCAGATTCTCAGAATCTGCTCCTTTGCGACCGGTATTTTTGCATTTGGGATGCATCATCCCAAATGCAAAAATCGCAATTTAAGTAATCTCTAAATTGCGATTACTTAAATTGCGATTGCATTTAAGGAATCTCAAATTGAGATTCCTTAAATGCAATGCACTAAAGTAAAAGAAATAGCGATTTCGCTGATAGGGGGAGAAAATTACCATGAAGTTGAACTTCATGGTAATTTGCAAAAACGTTGAAAAATGCACTAGAGTGCATTTTTCAAAGTTCCATTTTACACACATACATGCCCTTGGGGCATGTGTGTGTGCAAGATGTACTCATATGCAGATTTCAGGGGTGCAACAGGGTGTCCTTTTGACACCCTGACACCCTTGAAATTGCATGAGCAATTTGCGATTCTCTAATTGAGAATCGCAAATTGAGAAGGTCTTCCTATTCATTCCTATGAGCCCATAGGAATGAATGGGGAGGTATTCCTTAATTGTGAGTCGCAATTTGCGAGTCGCAATTAAGGAATGTTTAGAAATCGCTATTTTTTAAGCGATTTCTACATGCATAGCCTTTTGCTATTCCTTATTAGCGAATCCTTATTTTTCGCTAATAAGGAATCGCAAGTGGCATTGTTGATGCATGTGCCAGTATATTTGGAAACATTAACAACAATTATACAAACAATGATAAACATAAACAATTAACATTTTATTTAGAACACATAAAGTAGTTTGAAAAAACAATATTTCTTATCTTAAATAAATCGATATTTTTGTGAACGATATTTCTGCACACGATATTTGTGTCTCACTATATTAAAAACCCAATATTTGCTTGCCTCGATATTTTTAACTTAATACTTTGAATACCAACCCAAGTTCAGTTGACTGTAGCTAAAACCCACTCAGCCCGCTACTTTTTAGATTTCCTGCAAAAAGACAAGGCACATCCTGCTCTATGAAATCTGAAGGACATCTGCTGCAACCCCTCCCAGTGCAATCAAAAGGTCCAGGAAGGTAGGAATTGAATGGGGTCAGGAGAAAGCGACCAGGCTGGCAGGCATAGCATAGAAATTTGATGAGACTGAAGAGGGAGCAGCAGAGATGAATGCAGGTGAGCAGAGTCATACTCAACACATGACTAAACACAGCAAAGGAAACAATGGACTGCTGCCAAATGTAATCTTTCGCCACATGAGAAATGTTTTTCCACTGCTAGAAGGATTCTCTAAATCTGCCTTGCTTTTTTCAAATAAAAAAGTTATGATCTTCACACTTTGAGGAGCTCACAAGGTTTGCAAAATATATACAACTTCATAGAGCCCCAGCCTTACCACTTACATCACGATTAGTTGAAAAATTGTTTGACGAACATTCTATGAGCAGCTATGTTAAACAGTGCAGAGAGATTAAAGAGCTCAAAGCACATTCCTGCCCATGTCCAAGGCAGTGAGTAGATTTTCTCACATGTGCATGAGTAATACATCACCCCAAATTATGGCCATCACCTGGACTGGACATCACTTAATAGGCTATTTTTCATTTTAGCTAAGGTCTGTGTATTTACCAGACTCTTTGGCTCAGAAGGAGATGTCAGATATTGGAGGTAGTTGAGGAAATACTTTTGATCACTATTTGGTTTCATGCATGATGGAATTCCCCAAACTCAGTGGAGGGAATAGTGAATTTGGGGATGATATGTATTGGCGCTAGAAGGTAACGTTTTATGTGCTTGATGCTGCAAGTGTTGGTGATCGTGTTATGAGCTTTTGCACATTAATTTAATTAATCTTGCTATTTCAACTTCGTTGAAGGGGGTTAACATGATGATTGTGCAGAATCTCACTTAATTTATACTTGGGAAAGATGTAGGCACTATGGGCATGATTACGATGCCGGTCGGACTTCCCGTCCGGCCGCAGTGGTCGGATTCCAACCACTGAGGCCGGGAAATCTCCACCCACCATATGAGTATGCAACCACTGCTACCATGGAGGTCTCATTGTCGGCGCAGCTCCTCTTCCCAGACATGTCAATGCAAGTGGGTACAAATGCACAGGATACATGTGCAGTTGTACACACATTCATAACACATGTGGGGACATGCCTTGTGCACCATTTACCCCATTGCTGGAGTGTGGCGATATGTCCACAGTACATTCAATTGGTCTACATGTCACATGAGGACTTACCTGGATTCCACCGCACACAGGAACATTAATTTCGGGGTGCAGCTGCTGAGGTGTGGGGGCTTCTGGAGGAAGGGATCCACGCCAGAGTCTGCCAGGAAGAAGAGGAATCGACTGAGTTTTTATCCCTTTTCCTTTGTTTGCAACTACTCGAAGCAGGTGGTCGGACCGCCACTGTCGGGTCATCGGAAACCCACATTGTGATCCGGATGGAGGTCGGATCTCCCTGTACTGCCCTGTGGCTGCTGTTCCCCTCCGACCGCTAATTCAGTGGTCGAAGGCAGGCTGTCAGAGCTGGCAGTCTGTCAGCGGTTGGCTAGAGTACAGACTGACTGCATCAAAATCTGGCAGCTGCACCGACCACTTCCGACGAGACCAGCGGTTCGACCGCATCCGATAGGGCCGCTGAATGTGGTCCTATGTTGGCAGTGTAGATTTTGTTGTGAAAGTGTGACATTTGAGCAGGAAACACTTGCATTTCGTGGTAGGCTTTGAGACTGCGTAGGCCTTGTTAGTAGATTCCAAAATGTGAGTATGTGTGTAGTTTTCTTCATATGAAGCTATGTTTAAACACCCAGCAGGATTCTACACAAGCTACAAAGTCAAAAGGAAATGATAATTCCTTTAATGAATTTACATTGCTCTTCTGTGACATTATAATACATGACGTTCTTTGGATTACTGTTTGTTGTTATGACATTTTGCTGATTTAGCCTAGTGTTTAGTGTGTGGTTCACTTCATCCATCCACTACACTCTCATTTTCCTTCTGAATGTAAAAATTTATCATTCATGGAATGAAGATCACTTTTTAAGTGAAAGCTGGTAGCTTGGTTATGGACTAATGATGACTGCCATTAAATAATTTTAACAGCACCCGTTGTCAATTTATCACAATTTTTTTGAGTTTCATGATCCTCCACCATATCACAAAGGTAAGTGGACCAGAAACAATGCTCTTCTATTCTCTCAGACCTCATGTATCCTCGAACACTGAGAAGCATGAGGGAATAATTCAAATGAAAATCATTTGTTTTTTAAACCAAACTCTCTGCTCTGAGGTTCTGCACTGGGTCAAGATAGCACAACAAAATCCTATTCTCATATCTTGTGATACAGTATCCTGAATCCCGAAACTGACAGGCACAAATAGAAAAAATAAAGTACATTTGGATCGATGATTCTGTAGGCTTATCTTGGGATGGGAAGGCGTTTGTCAGCTCTTCTGTCACATCAGCGATCAATGTCTATGACAGTAAAATGATGAGGTGTGCGACCTGGGGTGCAGAACACTTGTGTTGTGCCGTTGACACCAGTAGAAAACATGCTCTCAAGAACTCTCTTAGTCATCTCATACTCTGTATCTACAGTTACCAGGGAAGCAGAATTAGAGGATTGTACTTTTGATCCCATGAGTGGGTGATACCTATTGCTCTATGGTCTAAGAATCCATACTAATCCTAAAAAGCCACTTGAGCAATCAGGTGCCAAAAATATCTTTTGGACAGAGTTGGTTCTGAGGATCTGCCTTAGCTGGCACTCACAAGAACACTGGACTTCAGCTTGGAGCTTATGCATCTTCAGTGGGACCTTAGGGAGGTCATGGCCCATATCTTGCATCTCACACCCAAGCAGCAACCTGTATTCTAAGTTGCGTAAGGTACAGGAAAAGGCCATGGTGTAGAAAACCCATCATGGCAACAGATGATGTGGCAGTTTTAGTTGGTATGCGGACTTCAAGCCATTTTGTTCCTGCAGACAGACATTTTGCAACCTGCACTGCAGTGCCTAAGTAAGTAGCGCTGCAGTTGTAGGTGGGGACATGCCTATCAGCAGGTCGAGAATGAGAGTGGGAGTAAGAAGGGCATCCCCGTTAATAAAAAAAGATATTTGTCAATCACCGCAGGGCAAACACTGGCATTCAGAGAGAGTCAATGTTTGTCACCTAGTTAAAAATGTCCACAACTCATGTAAGTCAACATATTGAGTAGAGTAAATGTGTGGCTAGATTGGCTGGTGTTATCTATTTTTTATTTGACAGCTCATAGGGGAAATCTTGCGTCGGACATTTTGTGGGCTGCAACTATGAATAGTTGCCATGTCCTACTAGCCAGACCTGTTATAAATGTGGAAACAAATGCCTGAAGAAACTGTCCAGTCTCCACATGAAGCCTCTCCTAATTCCTTCAAAGGTTCAGCTCTCCTGCCAGCTAGTTGATAACATTGGGATTTTAGCGGTAATCTGAGTGTAATTGTTTGACAGTGGTTATGGGTAAGATGTTTTGTTTCCCCCTATTCTTTTGATTATTCTATCGATCTGAATTGTGAGCCCCCATGGACATTAAGGGCCAGATGTACGACCAAGAAAATTGCGCATCGCAAATTGCAACTCTTTTGCGAGTCACAATTTGCAAGGTGCAATTTCCGATGTACAACAGTGTATTTCACACTGTATGCAATTCCTAATGGGGTCACAAATTGATATTAATGAGCCTCTCACAATTTGTGAGACCATTGGGAATGACAGCCCTCCTAGGGATGGTGTTCTGCTGGGCTCAGCAGACCACCATGTCTAGGACTGCTTTTTAACAAAGCAGCTTTTTTTTAAAAATGCAACACATTTTCCTTAAAGGAAAACGGGATGCATTTAAAAAAGAAAAATGAAACATTTCAGTTTTATTTTTGTTAAGCGCAGGCAGTGGTCTCTGGGACCACTGCCTGCTCTTAACATCAGTGATGTTGTACAAAAAATCACTATCCGGAATCTAATAGGCATTTCCTCCAGACAGAATGGACACTGTCATGTAGTCTGCTTGTAAACTCATCCAATGCATGATCATACTTGAAACACACATTTAACTGCATCTCCCCTTTACATAGCAGAGGGAGAAACATCACCTCCTGTACAGCACCCTGTCCCACTCTTCACTGATGAAGATGAGGAATTCGCCACCATCAATCAAGACACCCTCCAACAGCTGCTAGACTCATTTAGCACACCATCTCCAGAAGCAGGGCCATCCAGCTGTTTCGTGGAAACTCTGCCCCCTGCACAAACCACCCACCAGCAAGCACCTACCACCACAGCTGCCTCCCAGGACCTTGAGGACCCACTTCTGGCACTTCAACGCTATGCGGTAGAGGTCCAGCAGGAGATGGCTGATCTGGTGCGAGTGGGGTTTGACAGCCTGGCGGCCAAACTAGATGCTGTACGTGAGTGTCTGAGTCCTATTCGGGACCACCTACAGAACATCACAGACACCCACAGTCCGCTCCATGCTCTCTGACATTCCATGGCTGACATTGCATGTCATGACTCAGAGACAAGAACAACTGTCCAGTCAGAATGGCTGCAGCATTGTCAGCCAGGAGTTGGCCCGCATGCGAATGATAATGGAGAATATGGAGCAGATTCAAGTGGAACAAATGGCTGCCACGGCTGCACACCAACGAGATGTAGCTGGAATCTTCCATGCCCTGCAGCTGATCATCACTGCATTGCTGCATCAAAGTTTGGCACAGATGAAGGCTGCTGCTGCTTCTACATCCACATCTCTGCCCCCTGATGTGTCAGTGCCTCACAGTGTTGCAGCAAATCTACCACCATGCACAGGTGAGGCACATGACACATCAGAGGACGAAGATGTGGAAGAATCTGCATTATTGCAAAAAAGAAAGCGGTAGCATCCATCTGTGCCAAATGGACTGTTTTGCCTTGGATCAGTGCTTAGCATCATGCCCCAGAACATCAGCTTCCACTGTCCCCAGATTCACTCTTCCACACTCACCTTGGACCTCAGTATGGACTGCCATGATTTGTGTTGTTCCCAATGACACTGCAATCAGCCTGCTGGCTGAACTCAACCTCTTCCGCTGGACATGACACCCCTGAAGTACTCTGTCAGGCCCTCCACTGGGCATCTCTGGAATGTGGGTTTTGTTTGAGCCAAGTACTGGCCCAGTCTCCAACAGAGACAATTTGCATTAAAATAACATTATTGAAGTTACACAGGTGTGTGTTGCCTATGACCATTCAAGTATAGAAGTCTCTAAATATGTTGGACCAGTGAATCCATCAAAATGTACACCAAGGGAATATGAGAAATGTCCATGTTTAACTTTGCTCCAGATAGGCAGTGAGATGGCCGGGTATGTGTGAACTAGTCGTGCCCTCATTGCTCAAATACAACATTCTAGCAAGATCCCAACTTAGCCCTACGTACATGATGGAAATAGGCATGTGTGCAAATATGTCCAAGTCAGTCGCATATCACAATTATTTCCTTCCTTTACCATTGCTACAAAGTCTCACTTGGCAGATCTACTCACACTCTCCGGGGTGGATCAAAGCTTGTTGTGATGGGGCTTATTGCATGTCACATTCCATGTTGGAGCGCACTATATTCACATAGATGAAGAACCATTAGGGCATATGTCTACCAGCCGCTATTGAAACCACAATGTCTGCTTCAGTGAAGTGGTGTTGGCAATAGGAACTTATCTCAAAATGCAAGTCCTCAGTCAGCCCCTTTCTGTGGCCTAACAATGCCTCATCAATAAGGAAGTCTCTCATGCTGTGACCACTGTGAGCGGATAGGGCAATGTGTCCAGGGATGTGTAGTGCACTGCAATTATAGTCAGATGCTGTACCACCATTTGAAGGGTGGCATCACTATGAGCCAATGCCAAAAGCAGCAGCTGGGAGAAATGGCTATGACACAGGCACTACAGGGAGCAATTCTACATTTCCCCTCCTGTGTGCAGCAGAACTGTGGGCCCAATTCACAAAAGTGATCTGAGACAAAATCCTAACTTTACGACTTTCGGTATTCACAAAAGGCATTTAGGGGTAGTAAAGTTTACTACCCCTAAATGCCTTTTGTGAATACCGAAAGTCGTAAAGTTAGGATTTTGTCTCAGATCACTTATGCCGTGCACATTTGATCCGCAAAATGACATCATTCTGCATGGGCAGGAAGTTGAGCCTCCATGCACAGGAACATCCAATTCAAATCATGCTGACACACTTGCACTACGCAGCAAGTGTGCCGATGTCTGGGCATGGTAGATGGACTCTGTGCCAGGCTCATGTGATATGCAGGGGGTGGACGAAATCTGTGGTACCCGGCGCATATATCCATCTTCATGATGGATAAGAGTTGCAATGTCAATATCTGCTCAAGCCCATGTCGCTAAGTTGTGTTGTAAATGAGCAACAATGTACTGACCAACTCCGTGAGTCACACTTAAGATGTCAAACTTCACAAAAGAGTGTCCCTAGACTAGGCAGTAACTCCTACTTGCCACCATGTTATCCATGCAAGTTTACAGTGCTCATAACTAAAGTATCCTGGCACTATCTTCCAACTAAGTAGCATGACATGACCACACATACACATTCAAATGATTGTCCTGTGATAGAATAAGTTGCATACAAGGTGAGAAACAACACTCCACCAAATCACCCCTGACATAAGTGCAACCAGAATTAGTAGTAGTAACCATTTATTATGAAAGTACAAAATAAATTACCCTAAACTAACACTAATCATTACTAACTGGAACAAAGTGAATGATAACCTTAACTATCTACCGTAATTATTCCTAAACACGCAGCAACATATCTAAGACATCAACCCCCCACCCACCCTTAAAGCACATCATTTAAAAAAAATATCTATATTTTATTAATTTTTCCCAACAAATGCATCCAAACATTCACAGGATACAAAGGCTAGCAGTAGTTTCCAGGACGATAATATTCTCTGATCACAGCCAAAAGCAAATACATATTCACAAATAATAGGTGTATGCAGCAATCCCCAGGGAAGAGCACCATGTGTTAATCAAATAAAGGAGGAATAAACTTTGCCCCAATAAGCAATGAGTGATAAGAGGCATGAGAACATTTCCGTAGCCATCAAGCAGAAGAAAACAAAACAAAAACTTGAACTAAAACTAACTCCCCCACCCTCTTATCCCACCCCCCTCCCCGGCGTGTCACACAAAGCAAACATTGCAAGAGCATCATGATAGGGCACAAACTTCTCAAAATCGAAACCATGAGCTGTACATCAAGCGGCACCACTCTCCCAGTGAGGGGTATATTTATACATATGACAGGCATATTCAACCAGGCATGAAATATACATTAACCTGGGTGAAACGGCCGGGGTGCTCGCCGTAGAACCCACATCCAACTCAGCATCCAGGGCTTTCAATAATACCACCAGTGCCTCCCAGGCACTTGCAGCCTCCAATGCTTTGTTGCTGTTCACTTGGCTCGCCACCTGTAATCTAACTGTACCCTCGTATTCCGCCCATCTAAGGAGTTCAGCTCTCCATCTCTGAACGCTGGGGCCCGCTTAGACTTCCAATGTGCCGTAATGTCCCTTTTGGCCAGTAGGAGACCCAAGTCCAAAACTTTACTCGTGATCTTGGTCTTGGATGTATGGGGAAACCAGTGGAGCAGGCAAGTGCCCTTATCGGGCTCTATCTCCCTTTCAGTAATATCACTCAATAGCGTAACCACCTCCTCTCAGTATGTCCCCAACTGTGGGCAGTCCCACAGCATATGGCGGAAATCCGCACTCTCTGTGTTGCATCGTGGGTATTTCGCTATGTCCGTATCAAAGTATGTGTTAATCTAAGCCGGGGTGAGGTATGCCCTATGCAGTGAAAAAAGTGCACTAGTTGGAAAGGGACATTTTTAGTACTTTTCCACGCCCTCTCAACCAATTCAGCCCACACCTTCTCAGGTATCTCTTTGTCTAGGTCCTCTTCCCATTTCCGCTGCAGTTTCCGTAGCGGGGTCAGCGCCTCACATGTCATATGCCTATATAAACAAGTAACTGCTTTAATGGTCCCCGCTGCCATTACAACGTATTGACAAGCCATGGATCAGTGGTTCTGATAAGCCTTCCCGCTAGTGTTTTTGGATGGCTGACACCAGAGCTGAATGGAGTAGAAAATCTCTCAGAGGGAGGTCATACCTGTTCCGTAGTGTGTCAAACGGGAGGAGGGTAATATCTTTGTACAAATCACCTAACATATGCAAACCCTTCTCTCCCCAGTCAGTCAATACAGTCCAATCGACCCCGTGCGGGAAAGCAGTACACATGGCTAAAGGGATCTCCGGGGCATAAGGCCGCTCAATCAGCGCACGTCGCTGGATCTGGTTCCAGCAAAGCTGAAATGTCCGTAACTCATTCGGAAGCGTCCGGAGTCACAAAGCCAGTTGTAGAATAATAGACAACAACACCTGCCCCGAAACCTGCCCCCCCATCTTGCTCAGCCGGGCCCCAAAATTCCAGTGCCACTGCCTGAGTAAGCCACTGCAATTGAGCTGCCAAATAGTATGTTTCAAAGTTATGGACCGCCAACCCAGCGGATGGTGGGCTGGTGTTCCCTGACTTTGAAACATATGCTTTCTGTCGCATTAAAGTTTTCAGGGCTACCCGTCACCTGCCAGCCGCCCAAATGAAACCCATGATCAGTGATTGACTTTGTTTAGTGTTCGAAAATAGTACAATAACTGAGGTAGAGCCACCATTTTAAGAAGGGCCTGTCGGCCTGCTACTGAAAGAGGTAAGGTCCCCCAGAATTCCAGGTTACCACTAAGACTCCGAATAGCTCTACCTACATTACCGTCTAGCAAGTCAGCTGGCTTACGATAAATGTGGGTCCCAAGGTATGACAAGCAGCGATACTCCCACTGCATTGCATCAGGAAGCAAGGACCCCTATCCAATGGGGCAGCAGGGAACAGGCAAGACTTCACCCAATTCACCTTGAGGCCCGAGACCGCCTCAAGATCCTGGAGTAAACCCTTCGCACCGGCAAGGGCTTCATTCGTATATGATAGAAACATAAGCAGATCATCAGCATAGAGTGCAATGTATTGAATAGAGCCATTCACATTAAGCCCCGAGTAGCACCACCCCATCCGGGCCTGGGCTGCTAAGGGCTCCATGGCCCAGGCTTACAGCAGAGGGGAGAGCCGGCATCCCTGTCGCGTCCTGCGGCCCACAGCGCAAGCAGCCAAGATCAGGCCACCCGTCTTAAGTAGTAGAGTTGTATAGTAACGCCGTACAAGCCACAAAGGTATCGCCTAAGCCAAATCTGCGCATGACTTGAAACAAGTACGGCCATTCCAGGCTGTCAAATGCTTTTTCAATGTCAACCGATAAAATGGCAGTAGATTACATCCGGTAGGAATCAGCTTCCAAAATGTGAAGTAGTCACCTCACATTGATGGCGGTATTCCGAGTTGGAATGAAACCTGCCTTATCTCTGTGCACTAAGTGACCACATATAGGGGATCAATCGAGTCACCAATATCCGACTCAATATTTTATAATCAGTGGTAAGCATAGACAGTGGGCGATAAGCAGTCCTGTCAGAAGGAGATTTTCCTGGCTTCAGTAACGGAATAATGACGGCGTCGCGGGTAGAGGCAGGCAGTACTCCCGCACCCTTCACCTCATTGTAAAGAGTCATTAATTTAGGAGCCAAAAGATCAATATAGGTCAGATAAAACTCGACCAGCAATCCATCGGCCCAGGCGTCTTTTTACGCGCCATATGTTTTATTACTCCCCTAACTTCTCCCAATGTTATATCCTGCCCCAGGAGGTCGGCCTGCGGTTCATCAAGGTGCGGAAGTTCAGCCAGAGCTAAAAACTCCCCGAGGTCAACTTCGGCCAGCGCCACCTTACTCTGATAAAGATCCGTATAATAGGCAAGAAACTGATAATTAATCCCCTGTTGGATATAAATAAGTTCCCCCGTAGGACTGCACAATTCCAAAATAACCGTTCCCCGTCTGGCAGGGTTGGCCAACCAAGCCAGCAACGTGCCGGCTTTGTCACATTCTGTATGTGCATGTGCTAAATACTTTTTATAATCAAAACAGCGCAACCTTTCAACCTGCACGGCGACCACCTCCCTGGCTTCCAGTAAGTCCTGTTGCCCGCTAGGTTGTTCAGGCCGTGCCCGTTCCGCTGTGAGCAAACGCAGATCCGCAATTTCTATATCCTGCAGTAGTGTCTTATGCACCCCCATCATATTTGCAATACAGTGACCCCCTCAGCACAACCTTAAAGGCATCCCAAACCACTGTGGTCGAGGATGTCGTGCCCGAGTTCTCGGGGAAATACTGAGTAATACCAGCCCCCACTACCTCACGAAAGACCTGATCTTCTAGTAGCTCTGGCTGTAAGCACCATGTTGGGATCACGGGACGCGCTTGGGACCAATGAAATCTTAGGAGTAGTGGATTACGGTCTGACAGTGTTCTAGTGAGATATTCACTATGTCTAACAACAGCATGTAAGTCAGGGGAACATAGTATCGAATCTAATCTAACATGGAGCTCGTGCAGCGCTGAGAGGAAAGAATAATCACGCTCCCCGGGTGAAGTGCCCGCCAGGTGTCAACTAATCCCCACCAAAGTTGCTAGTCCCTTCTGGCTTTAGAGGTTTTATGGATAGGTACATCAGGAAGAGGTGGATGTGACCTATCCAAGGAGAACAGAGTTAAAATCCCCGCCCATAATCACTGAGCTGGTCAAATAAGATGCCAGCTTTCCAGACAATTGATTAAAAAAAGGCTGGTTGTTCCGTGTTGGGCACATAAATGCTACTCAACACCACATCCCTACCATTTAGGTGGCCCGCAACCACCACATACCTCCCCTCTGGGTCCGCTAGCTGCCGTACCGGCTGGAAGGGTACCCCCGCTCTGACCCAGATCAACACTCCCCACGCAAAAGCAGAGTATGTTGTGTAGAAAAGATGCCCCCTCCATCTGCGCTGCAATGCGAGACCCTCGTCGCGTGTGATGTGCGTTTCTTGAAGAAAAGCGTTTTGAACTCCTCTGCGCACTAAGTAAGCGTGTACCTTGTGGCATCGCGCCATTGTATGTATGCCCCTGACATTCTATGATAAACATTTCAGTTCAAGTAATGACCCCATGATACAATCTAAGACTGCCCCAAAATAGGACTCTCAAAAGGGACACGCCGGGGCCCCTAAACCCCCGAAAACAAATACAAGAAAAACCCAAACTGCCCCACCCCAAAACAGGCACTAAAACACTAGTCCCCATCCAAACTAGCTAAACACACAAAACCCTCTAGTAGCTACAGAGGATCAAGGGGGGAAGCGGCTGTGAACCGACGCTATCTCGCTAAGATTCTGTTAACAGATCAGGGCCATGCCCCAAACAGAAGACAATGCCTCGCATCCGAGGGCAAATCAAACCTGAGATAAATCCGCCTCACCCTCCAACAGCCCAGTAAGGCAATAAAGGGCAATACAACATCATCAGATCAAGGTGGCTGGCAAGCAGTAGAAAAGGAGGGAGAAAACAAGCGAAACAGAATTAGAACAAGGCAATAAAGCAGTCAGACAATCTCATCAGCTGTTCCCGGGGTAACACTGTCCGCATTAGACTCCTCAGATGCGGAGCCATCTGTTTCCTTCTCCAACCCAGTGTCCACTGCAGACGACCGTTGGCAAACTTGGAGCAGTTCCGATACCGCCTGCAGTGCAGCCGACCTCTCCTTCTCTGTCTGGGACGCAGTAGGCACCTGCAGGACAGTGCGTCAACATCTTGTGTGCCTCGATCTGCGCAAGCGTTGTTCCTCCGTGCCCGGTTCATTGCGTTGCCCCACTGGTCCGCGGCCAGTTTTGTAGGATTCAATTCAGTCCCATGCTTCCTTGGGGTCCTCGCAAAAGTGAGTCTTGCCATCTAGAGCTATTTGCAGCCGTGCCGGAAACATCAAAGAGTATTGCAGCCCTTTGTCGCTTACTGCTCTCTTGACCGTCAGGAATGAGGTTCGGTGGCATTGGATGTCCAAAGTAAAGTCAGGAAACAGTGATACTTTACAATTGTCCACGATATAGGACCCTGAAGTGCGTGCCTTTTGTAGCAGGAAGTCTCTGTCCTTATAGTGAAGCAGGCGGGCAACCAGGTGCCGGTGGCCAGGCAGGGACCCTGTGGGCCATCTCCAGAGTATAGAACTGAGTCAATCCCTCAGGCGCCACTACATCACAAAGCCAGCCCTCCAGATAGTCAATCATTCTAGCACCTAACACCTGGCAGGCCCAGCAGGCGTACATTATTCCTGCGATTGCAGCCTTCGGCATCCTCAGCTCTTTTCTCCAATACTTGAACCCTGTGGGTGATGTCTCCCATCTGAGCAGTTAGGGACTGTTGGGCCGGCTCCATGCTCTCCAGGGACGCCTCCGTCTGCTTCACTCGGTTGGCCAGTTTAGTGTGCTCCGGCCCCACCGCCACATTCGCAATGTCCTGGTGAAGAGTGTCCTTAGTGTCCACTATCACCTGCAAAATCTGGGCCAACTGTTGCTGAACCAGATTCTCCACCGGGGGCTCAGGACAATCTTGCCGCCAGTGGTCTGATGCCGAGTCATCAAAGTCCGGGGGGGCCCCTGTCTGCCTACCCCTCGGTTTCCCCATAGTTCAAGGGGTGCAGCGTCCCTAGCCAAACTCTGAAGGGTAGCGGCACCTATACCCGCAGCCCCGGAATCAGACGTGAGCAGCCGTATCAGACTCCGATGTGGGGGCTGTGTTCAATCTTTGCTCTTGTTGAATGTCCATGAGCGCTGCGAATCCCAGCTTACACGGTCCACCACCCCCTGCAACGCCAATAGCGGAATCACCAGGACCTGCGAGGTCGTGCGCCCCAACACTCCCTCAGCGAGCAGTGTGGTGCACCAGCACCAAGACTCCTGTGGCCTGGCCATCCACGCTCCCAACAGAGCTCTTCTCCAATCGGACCAGCATCTCTGCAGTGGCACGCAATGTCCAGACTCTTTCCACCACAGGCTATGGGGTCACAATCCAGAGATCCCCTGAGACAAGGCCCCCAGTCGCAGGGCAAGGCACAGGGCTCCAAGGGGAAGCGATCTCAGGCACAATTCTCTCACCACCAATAGTCACAGCCACATTCTCTTGGGCCAGGGCACCCAGTCCCACCTCACCTCCAGTTAATGCCCGTTACCATATGGTCTCACGCAACTCCCAGGGCCGGGGGCCAGGTAGCCTAGCAGCTCCCCACCAGTCGAACGCCACTCACCGCAGCAGCCGGGGAAATGGCGACAATCCCAGCCCCAAGCGACCTAACCGACAGTAGATGTCATGTGGGCTGCGAATCCGAGGGGGGGCCCTCTCCGATACCCCTCGAATCAGCAAGGTCCTGTTGGCAACACGGGCCACCGCTCCGATCTCACCTCCTGAGCCGCCGGACGGTGGCAACGAGTCTTGCCGCAGCACTCAGTTCCCCACGTCGGGAACAGTTAAATCTCCAGGTGCTCGGCTCGAGCAGCTCTAGTCATCAGCGCTGGATCCGCGATTGGCAACTTCGAATACCCAAGGGCAAGCCTGCTGGCATCGAGTTCATCTGGGCCCACCTCACAACCTCTGCTGTGATCTCTCGGTCTGCGTGGCTCCCCAGGCACTCAGAGCAGTACAGAAACAGGGCCAGTTACCCCCAGTTTCGATGGGGTCCCCCGGATCCGAGGCAGCAGCAATTACAAGCAGGATAATGAGCTGGGCCGGCGCGGAGCACCAAGCTCACGCATCAGTCGCCATCAGCTCGGTAGCCATGCCCCCTTAAAGCACATCATGTGACTGGGCAAAGACATCTAAGCTATACATACATTAACTACACAGTTATCCTACGCAAATACATATGTTTTTTAATTTTATTTTTTATATAACAACAAAGACATCAATCACCCACCCAAAGGATAAGGAAAATTATCCCCAAATACTATAGAAGAATAAATATCTAAAACTAGCTTAAAATCTAACACAACCTATACCTACACTACAACTACACTACCTAACACTTAAAATATTTACCTAACACTAACTAAGAACAAGAAATAAGACTGGGGGAAGGGAGAAGAGGGGATGGGGCTCAAAATGTCTGGTCAATATGGGAGACCCGGGGCTGCCCCTAGGTCCTGCAGGTGCCTGGTATGCTCTGCCATCTCCCGACAAATTTCTGCCAGCAAAACATCGTTGTCCATTACTGTGAGCCAGTCCCGCACAGTGAACGGTACCACCTGATTTGCTTGTGCAGGTGGCATTATCCCTTGTGTGTGTGGTGTTGAAGGGGGATGTGTTGCTGCCTGTCCACTTCGGGAGCCACGCCTGTCACCAGAGGGGCAGGGATGGCCTGTGTGACACTCTGCCTACCGTGGGCTATTACCTCGGGCACCAACTCCCAGCTGCCTGGTCTTCTTGGTACCTCCGTGCCATGCTACGATATCCCTTTGAGACCTTGCGGATATGGAGGTACCTGTCCTTCCTCACCTGGAAGGCGTGGGACTCCTCAGGCGACGTCGTCTGTCAAATAAGAGCAATTACAAAATGTGAGTCCTGATGACTATGTCAATGTTCTCCATTTAACTCAGAAACACAAGGTCAGTGAAACATGGGAGCCTACACTCTAACGTAACATTGTGAAGTTATAAAGTGATCTGGTCAATGAAATGTTGAATCCAGGAGCAGTAACAACATGCTTGGGAGATGGACATGACAGTGCATGGCATGTGACATGTAGTGTCACAACCAAATGAGACTGTCAGTGTCAAATGATGGTGCTATGACATACCCTGACTGAGGGTGACATGTACAAGGAATTGGAGAATGGAGGCATTAGCCCTCTGGGTGTAAAGCCTCGCTCATCCTCTTCTGTAACACAGTGCTGCATCATATATGCGATAATCAGGTGCAGCCTTACATGTCCCCCAGCAACGGCTTGAAGTTCATCAACTCAGCGCCAAAACAGGCACCCTTGCACAAGAGTGCAACGGTGTCTGTGTGCAGGGGAGGCTTGGTTATGTGTAGGAAGGTTATCCTTTCTGCACATGAGCAATCCTGGAACAGCCCTACTTACACTTACATTTATGCGGCATCAAGCAGAACAGATGGAAACATGTTAGGTGGCTGAACACTGACTTGAACATGAGGCACAGGCCATCTCTCCACCACAACTTCATAATAGGTGATGCGGTGCTGGCGAGAGGGGGAAACGTAGTTTACTAAAATTTTATAAATCTGCTTGTCTTTGATCCACAATTTTTACTCTGCTGACAATTTTACAATGCAGGGCCTTACAAAGCAAACTGTTACAATGCATTCTCCAAAGCAACGGCCCCCTGGAGTCATAATGGTAATTGTGTTATAATGGGGAAGGCGTTTTAACGAATAGCATTGTAGAGGCCTGCGTTGTAAAATATATTGCGCAGAAATAACAGCAGAGCAAAAGCATGTGGGGTAAATGCACGCGGAGTGATTTCACAAATTCGGCAAGAGGGGTTTGTACATTTACCCCTGGTTACGCCCTTGGTACAGAGACGTTTTAAGGCATGGGCAAAGTGGGGTCTGGCCTAGGGCCCTAGCCTTTGAGGGAGCCCCCTGATAGAGCTAGCTCTGTTCTGCAGAGCCTTGCTCTAATGACCTTGAATAATTCTTAAACAGATTGTTTTAAACACTGTTTTCCTTTAATTTATTTGTAATGTGTTTGATGTGGGAGAGTCTATTAGATATTTTGCACAGAAATGTTGTGTTTATGGTTCATGCAACATCCATAAACAAATTGTTTTAGATCAAAACAGGACCTGCCATTTGAGAAATGGGAGGATCTCACAGAGATTATTTGCAGTAATATTAGTGATACGTTGCTGTGTTACAGTATTTAAAACACAAGTCACTATCCCCAAATATTAGATGTACATACATTTAGAATTTGGACCAGTGTGCCTATGCATTGCCAGTGACCTGGCCAAAGAGGGCATCAAAGAGCTCAAATTGGTCATAAACTCAAAGCTGTTCCCAACAGGGACCTCAATATACTTTCGGCCCAGGGCCGCCAAAATCCTTAAGACGTCACTTCCTCAGTAGGGCTTTGCAGCAGCTCTTTCCACGGTTCTCTTCGAAGATTACGTTTTCAGTACATTAACACACTGGTGAGCCACAAACAGGCTGAAAAGCACTTGCTACTGAATATATGTAGGAGATGTTGGTCTTTATGCACAGAAATCAAAGTTAAATCAACCTTCCTTTTAAAAATATTACAGAATTCTAGATTTTGCTAGGAATGGAAACTGTAAGTGTTCCTAGTGAAACTTGTCATACCTGCAAGTCTAGACTGGGCTTTAATTCTAGTGTGACGACTGCATTGTGTCCAGACGCCCTCAACAACACAATTTCAGTGTTTTAAAACTGTAACTGTATCTGCCTATCTATAAATCTCTTTCTGAACATTACAGAAAATGCATTTGTTCTGTTGCAGTTTATAGTTTAGATAATTCTTTCGTACTAGCCATAGGACCAAATTTGATGGATGTACAGCAGTTACGTAACACCTTTACGGACCACTGCATCACTAAGATTTTGTGGTATAAACTTGTATTGGGTCACGATAATTTATTGTAATTGTCCGTTACCAGTTTTTTTAATCTTGCTGAGCAACTAAGGGGCATATTTACATAAAAATGGCACAGTGCAGTGCACACGCAATTTTACTGCGCCGAGCTGCGTCATTTTCAAAACCAGGGATGGGCTGTATTAACAAGAACTCGGCGCATCCCTGTGCTCACCCCTGTGCCGGGGCAAAAAAAAGCTGCCTAGCACCGACGCAGGCACCCTTGCACCATGGTGCAAGGATGCCCATGGTGCAAGGGTGCCTGGCATTTTGCTCCTTCTTCTGCAGCACACATAGAAAGAGCAAAAAAGGAGGAAAAATAAAAGTATTTCTCCTTGTTGCACCACATTAACGCCACATTGCAGTGATCGTTTTTGGTGCTGTCTCAGATTTACAGATCCTTGTAAATCTAAAGCAGTGTCAAAAAGCCATGGGTGTTGCTGGGAACGCACACAGCAACACCCATTGCATGCTCCTTTGCCGCAGAAAACTGCGTTGCCGATGGCCATATTTACAAGGCTGTGATAAGCCACACAAAGAGGCTTAGCACAGCCTTGTAAATATGGGCTAGCAGAGAGCGCCACCGGATAATCAAAAAAGTGACAGTCCAGTGGCACTGAGACCTTGTAAATATGCCCCAAAATGTATTTTGCATTGCACCCCGGGAATGATAAGGTGGATATAAAAGGGATTGGGCTGCAATTGAGTAGAGCTGACTGCAGTTGCCCAAGATGGGTTACGACCAGTTAAGAGAGGTCGTAATGGTGTATGGCCAGATGCTAGGAAGTTGTGACAGAAAATGGTTAGGAGACATTATAAGCCTGATTCACAAATGGCCTCCAGACTCATGGCTGAGATCCCACAGTCGTGCGGGAATCTCCGCACTCGGGCTGGAATCTCCACAATGAGAAGAGAATTCTCATATTGAGGATGAGACTCACTCAATGAAGGCTCTGTGGTACGTGTAAGTATAAACATTTAGGGGCATATTTACAAAGGCTTTATCTCCGCTAAAACTATTGCCTTATTTACAAGAGGGTGCAAACATGCATAATCGCATGTTAGTACCCTTTTTCCCAGCGCCTCCCTTTGCATCTCTAATGAGATGCAAAGTGGCCGTCACTGGGTGTACCCCGGATGGACTACCTTGCAAATATTGCTGATGTTCATATCGCGATATTTACAAGGCAGCCCACAGGATTTTAGCAGATGTTAGATTTAGGAGAAAACTGCTGTTTTCGCCAAAATCTAACATCTGCTAAAATTCTGACTTACTTATGTTTGACATACGGGGTGGATTATGCTGATACGACCACAGGGTCGTATCAGCAAGGTTATCGACGTTTTGCAGGAAACATCGCTGGAAAACCAGCGATGTTCCCTGCAAAACAGTGATAACCTCACTATCTCTGGAAATTTTATCGTCCTGGAGAAACGCATTGTTAATAACGAGCAACCAGGGCGATAAATTCCAGAGATAGCCTGCGATAAGAAATCTATCGCTAAGCACGGTCAGCGTTGATAATATGCCCCTTAATGAGTGCTGTAGAGGTGAAAAAATTAAACAGATAAATATTACCTCCATATGAATCAGAGAGGCTGACGAGCTGGCTCCATATGTCACTTACTTGTGCCGAGTGCGTCCGTTGTACACTGATCTACCCCTGTCCTCAAATCTGGAGGTAGCGTCAGGGGAATTGGATGTGCTATTTTAAGGCCCCAGGGAAGGCTAATAAAGTTTTCCATGGTGGGCTGTTAGCCCGGAAGGAGAAGGAAGCAAGGGGCATATTAAAAAGAAACAGAGTTAAAATTATCGCCGCTTTAGTTTCAGTAAACTGCCGCTAAAGCGGCGATAATGGGCTTGATAATATGCCCTTGAGAATTCCCATAGAAGCCCATGTTCTGGTGTCAACATGGGCTTCTATGGGAATTCTCAAGGGCATATTATCAAGCCCATTATCGCCACTTTAGCGGCAGTTTACTGCCGCTAAAGTGGCGATAATTTTATTTCTATGCTTGATAATATGCCCACAAGTGTCCTCGTGGACAAGGACAGCAATGTTGTGCTTCAGCGTAGCCTCGCAACGCTGCTGTGGTTATGTACAGGGCCGAACTGGCCATAGCGGGCACCAGGCATTTCCCCGGTACGCCGCTAGGGTGGAGGCCGGTTTTGGGCCCCTGGGGGTCGTTTTTGTTACTGGGGGTCGGCAACATCGGCCCCCTGTAACAAAATCGGCCAAAAACCGGCCCTCTCAAACTGTTTGGCTGCACTCCCACCTCACCTCGGGCCAGGGCCGGTTTCTGTTCCCAGTCCGGCCCTAGTCATATACAAAGTGAGGATCCTCGCATCTCCTGTTAATACATTGGTTGTGGACAGTCATGTCAAGTTAGTTTGTTGCCTGACAACTCCCCGATGCGTCTCGTGTGGGATGTGAAAGTAGACTGCATGTTTATCATCAAAAAACACTTCCAAGTTTGTCTGACTTTATTTTTTTTCACCCCTTTGCGTTTTACCAAGATGTTCAAAGATTTTCTAAACTTTATTTATCAACTGATGCCCACCAGGCTGCACCTCTTCTTGTTTTAAAATGTTTGAGTGGGTAAAATATAGCAGTATAGGTACAAAGCGGGAAAATGGTTAGCATTTAATTCTAAACAAAATGAAAGCTTGAGGTGTGTTTCGTAAATGAATGACGTTCACAGATATACTAGGATCACTCTGAAGAACTAAACGAGTCTAAAAGCGAAATAGAGTATTGTACAGCACATATATCTTCAGGAACAGGCTAAGAATCTAACACAGCACTGGCCAAAAATTTCACATCAGCTCTGCTTTTGCATTTTCTGTTTCTCTCTCTCTCTCTCGCTCTCTCTCTCTCTCGCTTTCTCTCTCGCTCTCTCTCCTCCTTCCTTTTGTCTCCTCGCCTTTGCAGTGCACACTGCCACAACCATAGGGAGGCAGAGGGAGTGAGAAGGGCATCTGCCATGAGCCGAAAAACTGGCCTTTATTGGCTGCAAACTCCCACAGGGAAGTGCCTATGGGCTAAATGATCAATCAAGCCCATTAGTCCAATCAAGCAATCAACAAGGGTGGGAAAGAAAATAATCGAGCAGCAATTAAGAGAAAGTACTTGACCTTTGGGAATTAATGAAAAATTACAAA
Source organism: Triturus cristatus (assembly GCF_964204655.1). Classification (NCBI taxonomy): domain Eukaryota; kingdom Metazoa; phylum Chordata; class Amphibia; order Caudata; family Salamandridae; genus Triturus; species Triturus cristatus. Next base: position 1,459,417,887 of record NC_140590.1, read on the forward strand.
ACAATGGCTTTGAATAAATTCATACAATTTCTTGCATTGCTGTGATCATGAGGTTCTGCTTCCTTCAAGCACAGCCTCAAACTCCTGATATTTCCTATGCGTCCAGCCATTTATTTATGCTTTGAAAAGCCTGAGCTGATCAGCTGTCTTTGCTGTAGCAGTGGTCTGGCGTGAGCCATGCAGTATATAGATGGTTCACCTGATTCTAGAGTCTATCAGAAGTAATAAATCACTATTATTACATACAAACTATACTGATGGTCTCAAATTGCATGCTCTCTCAAAAACAACCTCAATATTTCTAAATCCAAAATGAAAACTGATCTTTATTTAACATTTTTGATTGTCGCCTCTCCTATTCTCTTTCAAATGGTCCTCCCCTTTCTTCCATTTCCTGCATGCCTCCTCTCCATGAGCACAAACTCCTCAAAGTCACATGCATGTTTCCCTTAAACTTTATGGTTGTATTTCTGAAAACTGCCCACAACTCATGTGAAAGATCACAACCTTTCCTTCGTTGAAATTCATGCCGCTGCATCATAGCAATACTTAGGGCCTGATTTTTATCTTGGCGGGATTACTGCTGTCCCGCTGCTTCGGTGGGCCCTAGTACTCTGTTGAGTTGATGATCTTTTGCCTGCCGTATTTAGATGCATGCAGGTTGACCGCCTCCGATATGGTGGACTCCAATGCTGGCGAATACTACTTCATCGCTGTCAGAATGGTGGATTCCGGACAAGCTGATTTAGATTTCACAGTTGTGCTGAAGGCCTACTAGCGGCAGTTCCCAGACAGATCGAGTTTGTCAATAATGAACCATCACTGTGGCCTTTGGATAGATGCCAGCAGAACACACCTGAGGTCAATTGGTCAAATGGAAACACCTGCATACCACACTATAAAACACTCCCCATTACACACCATGATCCTTTGCCAATCTAGGTCCATCATGACGTTTGATCCCAGAGGCCCTGTCAGTGAACTGAGGATTTTTGTTTTTGATTCTCACTGTCTCCTATCCCCTAATCCCTTTCTTTTAGTACCTTGTAGTTAATAATTTACTTATTTCTCATTTGTACAGAATGCCAGGCCCCAGAAATCCGTGTTTTACTGAGGTAGAATTGTCAGTCGTGGTGGATGAAATCCTAAGAGTAGAGTCAAAATTGTTTGAAGCCCAAGTCCAAAATACACCACTATCACACAAAGGTAAATGTGGGCTAGAATAGTTGATAGAGTAAATACTGTAACTATCTACCAGTGCACACAGGAGGAAATTAGGAAGAGGTGGAACGACCTGCGGGGGAGGGTGTGTTCCCTTGCCTCAAAGTGTCACATGGAGACTACCAGGGCTAATGGTGGTTCTCCCAGGCCTCCAATACAATTCTTGCCCTGGGAAGAGAAGGTCATGCAGATCCTACATACTGATGGCTTGATAGGAATACCTAGTGGAGTGCAGTCTGGTAAGTGACACTTTGCGAAGTCACAATACACCGCAATGTCCTGTTTGTTCTCAAATCAGCTGTTTCCAATGTGTCCTGCACATATTTTCCTAACATACAAACCTCAAAGTACCAGTTTCAGATCATTATTAATATTTCTTTGAATGTTTTGTGTTGCACCCAAGATTAGAGGGGGCATATGTACAATGGAAGTGGTAGAGTAAGGCGTTCGCCTTCCTGGCTTAACGCCTCACTCCACCACTTCAGAAACGCAGGGCTGCACTATATTTACAAGAATATGGTGCAGCCCTGCGTTTCCCCAAGCACTGGCGCTACATTTTAGAGCCTAGCATCAACACAGGCACCCTTGCACTATAGTGCAAGGGTGTCTGCATGCAGGGAAGATTGTTTATGTGTAGGAAAGTCCCCCTTCCTGCTCATAAACAATCTTTAAATTCTGCTTTGTAACTTCTATGTGTGCTGCTTAATGCAGCACACACAGAAGTTGCAAAACAGCATTTAAAAAAATGTATTGTTTATGTGCAGAAGGGGGACCTTCCTGTACATAAACAATCATTGGCCTTTTGCTGTTTTCATGTGTGCTGTACAATGCAGTACACATGAAAACATCAAAAACAAGGAGAAATGAAACATTTCTCCTCATTGCGGTTTTCCCACCTCTTAATTCTGGCATTGCCTCCTATTTACGCCTCCCTTGTAAATAGGAGGAAGAGTCAGAATCAATGGGTGTTGTGGTGGAACACCCACAGCAACACCCATTGCCCTCCCCTCGGGAAACAACCTTTACATCACTGATTTTACACCGAGTGCAAACACAACAAGGTCGTTACAACAACCACGTTGTCACAAAGCAGTCCCATTAATACGCAAGTCATTACAGCGACTTGCACTAGATGGAGCTCTAGACTAAGGAATAGTATGATTTACTATTCCAACACCTTCCCTAGTGTTGCGCACTCTGGAGTTGGAATAGTAAATCATACTATTCCTAAATCCAGCGCGCCATCTAGTGCAAGTCGTTGTAACGACTTGCATAGTAATGGTACTGCATTGTGACAATGCAGTCGTTGTAACGACCGCGTTGTGAATGAACGCTGAGTAAAATCTGTGATGTAAAGAGATATATTCCTCTCCTCTCAAGCTAAGCGTAGAGTGAAAGGGGGCTTCATTTACAAGGCAGCGTTAAGCCACGTTAAGTGGCTTGACACTGCCTTGTAAATAGGGCAAGGACTCTATCGCCATCACAATGTCACTGAAAGCGATGTTGTGATAGTGATAGGGGCTTGTAAATATGCCCCCAGGTGTCAGTCTCCATTACATGCCATGTGATGGTATGGTGCCTGTATGTGTTGCAACACCAAATAACCCATTACCATATGTGTGTCAAAATATGAATGTCTGGCCCTTTTCCACTGCATAGTTTCCACAGGTATGTTCCAGTAACAATTTTGCAAGTATTGGGAAGTTGTCTTTGAAATGACTATAACTCCCATGATGCCCTGTTGCTGTTCCTCTAAAGAATATTGCTATGTCATGTTGCTCATTCTCTCTTTCCTAACAGATTTAAACACGTTTCATGTAGTGATCAATCCCTTTTCAGAGCTCTCTAAAAATGGTCTGTGTTGTTTTCTGAATGTTGTCCTGTTCCACTCAGCCAATTTATTAAAGTCATGAGTTTCACCAATCAAACATAGTTGACACAAAATGTATCATGTATGTAAATGACTTTGCTGAATTTAAGTGTTACTTGCAAATATTGATACTGCACTATTTACATGATGACTAATGCCAAATATCCTTCAAAGTAATAGAAATGTCTGTTTTTCAGTCAGCTTAGCCTTGGATTGTAAATTACACATTTCCCTTTCCACTGTGTTAGGCTGAATTGATGGGAGATGTCAGATATACTCCCTACGCACTTCAGGTCCGATTCACAGAACTAACTTAAGGCAAAATCCTAAACTTACAACTTTTGGTATTCACAGAAGTTAGGATTTTGTCTTAAGTTTGTCTTAAGACAGACTTAAGACAGACTTAAGACAAACTTAAGACAGGCTTAAGACAGACTTAAGACAGACTTAAGTTAGGATGTTGCCTTAAGTTTGTCTTAAGTCTGTCTTAAGTCTGTCTTAAGTCTGTCTTAAGTTTGTCTTAAGACAAACTTAAGACAAAATCCTAACTTCTGTGAATACCAAAAGTTGTAAGTTTAGGATTTTGTCTTAAGTTAGTTCTGTGAATCGGCCCCCTAATGAACATTTCAAGATATCTGATTACCTGCGGATTTGAAGTACTGCTGTTTGAAATTGAAAAATGTTTAGGTAATATGTTCAATACCCGTAGAAGCTATCATCACAGTTATCTCTACCTATTTTATATTTTTGGTACCTACATTGTTCGTCTCAAAAGATTTGAATGTACTATACACATTTTTTTCTAATAAGAATGTTCTCTGTTTCTCAATTGGTCAAACTGGCTGAGCACGTGGGCATGTTCCAGCCACTGAAGAAACCTCCATTTCAGTCCAGGATCCAACTTTCAGTGAGGACAGCACTCCTGCTGATAAGAAGGAGTTTGAGGAGCCTGGTACATCTGGTCAGTCTTGGCTGACTTGTTCAGTAACACTCCCTGCACCCCTACCGACACCTCCAACCTCGGCTGTGACACCCCAAGCAGTATGAAGGCTCCACTTCCTGTGTCCCTCCCACTGTGGCACCAATTGTGTGCCCCCAGTCACGAGTGACGTTGAGACCAAACCATCACTAGCTCACCCAGGACCCAGTCTGATGGGGCTCACTGGTCCAAGGGTAGTGGGGTTAGGGGTCATTGGACGGTGCTCGTGGGTCAGTATACAGATCTACTGGGGTCACTGACACCCAGGCCACCATTGACCAAGTATTGGGAGCCTACACTCAGTCCCAAGACATGATGGGCCAGATACTCCCCAGGCTCTGGAAGATGAGCATCTGCGGAGGGAGTAGAACCACCAGATGGAGGCCCATTTTTCCAATATAGGCTCCCTGATTGGGGTGCTGCAGGACATTTACAGCCACATGTGCAGGGCTTTTCCACCACTATCTACCCCTTTCTGTGGTCCTACAATATCAGAGCCATTTACATCAGCGACAGATACAGGAAGGGATGCCTTGTCACCCAAAGAACCACCTGCAGCCCCGTATGCTTTGCAGCTGTGGATCCCTGCCCCCCTGCAGCAGGGGATGTCCACGCATGTCACCAGCAGATGATGGTGGCAAGACCTCTGCCACCGCCAGTAAGAAATCTCAATGCTAATTTCCTCCAGTGTGTGCCTATCATTCATTCTATATACTATTTCTGGACACATTTGCCTTTCTGACATTTGCCATTCATGAACCATAGCAAGGGATTTGACCCAGAACCAGATATAACTAGACCAGGCACATACTAAGAAGACGTAATTGAAGTTGTTATCTATTGAGCCTTGAGAAAGCCCCAAACTCAATAGCCACAGGGGCCGAAACATGTGTAGGCTTCTTGCAATTGTTTACTTATAAATCAAGTGATATATTGCATCGTTATCAGAACATGGAACCTTCTGTCAAATAATAAAAGAGCTTATGAAAAACATTGAAAAGATGCTATCTTGATTTATTCTGAAAGGGAGGACACCTCTGATGTTTTTTTAAATACACCATTGTAATGATCTTTGAGGAAAAATCTGCAGCACTTAGGAGTGCGATCACAGACCTGTACAGTTCCTTCAAGATGTGCCAGAAGGAAGTAGTGATCCATGGTGAATCCCTTGGAGACACGTACATAAGTTATGAACTCTCACATCGATGAAGAGTGGGCACTGGAGACCAGTTACTGCTTAGGCACACTAGCCTTACATGATCCATGATGGAACTGATGAAACAAAATGCAGTGATATGTGATTTTATTAATTGTCTTGCTTAATAGATGTCATCAGCCCTATAAATTGATTGTTTAGTATTAAGTAGACTAAGGGCCTGATTTAGCATTTAGGGGACGGATTACAAGTGCCATAGGACATCTGGAACGTTTTTGATAGAGTAACCCATCTGTCAAACTCTAATTTATGGCCAAAGGTTGAAAGAGATAAAACATAATTATTGTTTTCTTAGGTGGTCTTGACAATTAAACAATAGGTTGCTGATGACAGAAGCAACGGAAATAACCAGTATGCTGCCTGCATATTTTTAAGTGGCAAGAGGTTTAGCATGGTCTTACACCAGAAACAACAGACTACTGTAAATACCTACCTTGCTATTCATAATGCAGCCTTTTCCTGGCAGCTCAACATAAGTACCCTTGGTAATTTGGCATGAAGTGATGTACTATGATACTTTTTAATTTTGTTTGGTATTTTTTAATCTATTAGGATGAAAAAGGATTGTTGTCATTCAGCACACTGTTTGGCTGTTCGATTTTTGCACGCTTATAGTTTGGAGCCTACAGAAGAATCTTTTAGTATTTTGTGGAGAGGGACCCTCACCATAAATCAGTTGCACTTCCACTATGGCGAAATACAGTGTCATCTTAATGATTTTTGATGTCCCAAGAAATATATATTTTATGGCCTCCTTTCAGAATAATGCCGAATTTCATTAACTATTTTCTGTTCATTCAAGCCTGCAAGGTGCCAAACAACACTGAAAATATGTGATGCATTTTCAGAAACAGGGGTAAACAAACTAAAATATGCTGGCTAGGGCCCTAAAATCCTTACAATGACACCTAGCAGAGAGAGACAGAATTTGAAATAGAGGTGAGCAGACAGAACAGAAGAAGTTGAGGTACACTGGTAGATTTGATAGAGAGAGAAAAATCACATTTTCACGGGGCCCTTGGAAGGGGGGCCTTGGACAGTTGCCCACTTTGCCCAAACCTCTCTGGCAGTAGAAATGCCAGGATTTTTATGGTAGAACCTCAGCTGAACCCTGAATCCTGGTGGTTTGTCTGCCTCAGGGTCACTGGGTCCTGGCAACCAAAGGCTATCCCTTCCTTCGTACTTAGGATTGGCATTCTAATGCATTTTTTTACGATAGATCTGTCATGTGAGGAATGAGAGCCACAGGCAGGAAAAGTGGGTCACATGAGAAAACACCTGTATGTCAGCTACAATTATTTATTTCTGAAAACAAATATAGATAATGGTTGGTTCAGAGATGTTTTAAAGCATGGATAAAATAGGCAATTGCCCAGAGACCCCCACCTTAAAAGGGCCTCCTTGGGAAAGGGATTTTCTCTCTTTCATCTCTGTCTATACAATTTCTCAATCTAAGCCTACTTCTACCTCTGACTCTGTCTCTCTACCCTGTGTCAAAGTAAGGATTCTTGGGGACCCAGGTAGGTCATATTTCAGGTGTTTATATGTGACCCTGTTAAAGTTGCACATATAATTTAGCATTGTTTGACATCATGCTGGCTTGAGTTAACAGGAAATTAGTATAAAATTCAAAACGTGTTTCTTACGGGACCCCAAAATATGTCTTGGCTTGGGCACTGCAAATCCTTAAGATGACCCTGGGTTGGTTACAATGGCACAGAGGCCATCTGCATTCACACTTTGATGAAAGTGCTCCCACCACACCGAATGGAGTACTTTCATCAAATCAATCCCCTCTTACAGGTTGGAATCTCAAAAGGTGATGGGTGATTGTCTATCCATATGATGGAGGTCTCTGAGACACCAGCGAGTTGGTGAGCCACCTGCCTATCTCTAAATTAGCTTCAAGGTCAATTAACTGAGGGATTTGAAAGATAATACTTCTTTTACATTAAGCTGTCTTGTGAACTTTGTAAATTGTGTTATTATGTGGAGTATGATTTGGTAACACTTTATAAAATAGGGAATTACTTTATTTGACTGAAAATATTGGCTTGCAGAAAATTAGGTCGATCATAAAGGAGGCTTTCCTGATAGAGTTCTGTTAATAGTGCTGATAGGTTTAAGAGATCACAGGGCATATTCACAAGGATCTATCGCCGAGTTAACGGCACTTTATCGCAGCAAAAGTTGCGATAAACTTATTGCCCCAATAACAAGCTGTTGTTAACAGCTCACAGCACCAGTATACCTGCAACAGCAGCCACAAAAAACATTGCCACAGATAACCCCCGCAACTGTCACTAATGAGATGCAGAGTAGGCGTTCCTGTGCGAAAAGCCGCGACAACACCACACCTCAAAATTCTCAATGACCAGCCAGATCGGCGATAAGAACACAAAACAGGCGATATGGCGCATTAGCACCCGGAAACTAACACCTGCTCAGACCTGGTGTAAAGTCGGATGACAGTCTGCACCATAAAAGGAAGCCCAGCCCACAGCCACATCGGAAGGGCAACAGATGCCATGGAGCCACTGGTTATGCGGCCCGGACACCCAAGAGGGCCACAACACCCACTGCCACCACCCCAGGACCCCAACCCCCACCGGAACCCCCCCCCCCCCGGACCACCACAGAGGCAGTGTAGACAAAGACAGAGGACCCACAGGAAACGCACCAGCCTCACAGACCCAACACCTGACACTGTCATTGCCCACTACAGGCTCAAAAGGACAACCATCGCACGCATCCTGACCATCATCGCCCAACAGGTCGATGGCACCAACACAGTGGACAACCAACATCCCACGCCACAAAAAGCTGCTGGCTGTGCTGCACCTGTTGGCCCCAGGTACCCCCAACCAACACCTGCCAGAGTCGGAAGAGTCTCACAGCCAGCCACATCCAAGTCCCTCACACCTGTCCTGGACATCACCATCAGCCTGGTACCCCAGTCCCTATACATCCAACACAATGAGCAAGATCCACTGGAGACCAAGCAAGGACCATACGCCATAGCTGGATGCACGCACGTGTTGGGGGCAATCCACAACACACATGTCCAACCTGTGCTCCCTGGTGACACAGCACATAATTTCCGCAACAGAAAGCACACGTCTCACATCAATGTGCAGGCAACATCCGAACACTGTGGAACCTCCACCAATGTCGCCTCCAAATACCCAGCCAGTGTGCATGATTCCTTCATCCTCCGACCGTCCATTAGCAACCAGCGTTCCCAGGATGGCACCAAGGGAAATGCACAGCCCCTTGGCAAGTTCCAAATGAACACCCCACTCACCTCAACTCCACAACCATGCAACTCACAACTCTGGCAATGCACACATCACCAAATCACAACTAACATGCAAAACAACATGCCCACCCACCAGACACGACAGAACAACTCACAATGGTAACCTGGGCAAGCCGTGAACATGAGCCATCAACGGCATGGCACCTCAGCCACACACTAGCCGAATGTGGGGAGGGGAGGCAACCAAGCATGTGTGAAGGAGGCAGGAGAACCATGATTGGGAAAGTACACTATGCCAATAGTGGCGGAGATGTGTTGGACAGACCGCAGTATGCAGAACACACCAATATCCATGGCAACATACACCTCTGGTGTATGGAGTGTAGTGGACAGTGGACACAACCAAGTCATCCCAGCCAGTGGGGGAGTTTGCAGAACTGTTGCCTGTTACGTCCCCCCCGTAAGCCTGAGAGGAGTGGGATGGCCCAGCGTACGCCAAGCAAGCATAGGGGTGTGAATAAAAAGCACGTAGCCCTGGGCGTGGTCCTCTCCTGGAACACCCAATGCCTCTGCCAGGGTGGCGCCTCTCATCACGCGACGAGACCAATGCAGTCCTCGTGAGCGGAGTTGCCTGTGATCATGTGCACCTGCCGTACCCCGGCCCACTGTACCCCAAACCTGTCAGGCCTGCCCCTGCGCAGCCAGGCCACACTGATCACCTTCCGACACGGCGTGTGTCAAAGAGGGCCCACCACATGCCTGCGCAAGCTCCAAGCCCGAGGCCCGCAACCTTGGCAGCCTCCTCAGACCATCACGGCCTCCACGACACAGGCCCGCTTTAGTCCTTTTTCATTGACGTACTCTACTGCCACCTCCGGCCTACACCACGGTCAAGTAGGTCACACATTTGGAACTGAGTCTTGATTACACGATGGCAGATTACATATGTTCATTGCAGATTTTAAATCAGTGTACTCCCTTCGATGTGGTGCCACCAACTCTGTGCATGGCATTCTTACGACACATGTCTGTTGTCCCCTGCTGACTACTGCCTTTGGCCTACACTATGGACAAGTAGGTCACACACTTGGAACTGAGTCTTGATCATACATTGTCCGTGTACGCACAATAATGAAGATTCTACTTCACTGTACTCCCTTCGGTCAGGTGGCAGCAACCATGTGCATATCATCCCAACGACACGTGGCTGTGGGCCCTTGCTGACCGCTGCCCCTGGCCTACACTGAGGTCGAATAGGTCACACACAATTTTGAATTCAGCCTTGATTTAATTATGGCAGACTTGATGTCATTGTACAGGCCTTAACGCAGACTGCATCCACTATGTCTATTCCCCGAGACCCATGGAAACTTTCTGGTTGGACTTTGGTGGCGACCGAGTCCATGAACTTGGGGTTGTCGCCGCCATCATGGCGGTGATAATGACTTTGTGGCAAAAACGTGGCCGTGTCATTCCACCCCTCCATTTGCTGCTTCTGAAAAGCTTCCACCCTCTGCATCATGCCCTGGAGGACAACTTCCACTGTCCCCCGCAACCCTCCGCAACATACACCTCGGACATTGATATGGACCTGCTCAGGTTGCATGGCCCATCTGACTGCACTGCAAGTCACCATCCCGTGGCTGGGTGCCTGTGCCGGCCGCAGTGCATCGGGGGCCACTAACTCTGTGTTGGTCATGTACGGGACCCCTTCTTCTGAGATATTGGATGGCCTCTGAAGCAATGGCCTTGGGGTCATCAACGCCATGTGTCTGTGGCCCTACTCTGTCCGCAGCCTCCAGCCTCAACTACAGCCCACCAGGGCTCACACATCAAATCGAGTCCTGACCAGCCTGGACATCACATCACCGCAGGAGGCACAGGCCACCACCGCCAAGACTGACTCCAACCGCAAAATGCCGGTGTCGAAATGGTCGTACTGGCAGACTGACGGAGTTGCCTTCACATGTCGTGGATGCCATCTTCTGCCTGATCCCCTGCTCAGCACTCCAGGTGCCAATTTCTCAATGCACCACGAATCATCGTAAAATCCTGTCTTGGTTATGTACTGTGGTGGGTTCACGCAGCAATGTCACCTTTGGCAGTCTGGGAGACCTGGGATGACAATGAGGAAGATGATGGGGGTGCAACACCCCCCCACTGCAGCTGCATCATTTAGGTCCCGGAGGGACAGAATCCTAGACATTCTCTTCACATTTGCTTGCTCAGCTCAGGTGCCCCAGACTCAACGCACTGCAACTCACGGACACTTCTGTTTGCTCATTGTGTGCCCTCTGGACTTGCTCAGGCTACCTCCATGATGCTCCACAAATTGTCCCTGTCATGCTGGTGTTGTCTGTTTCCGTATTCATTGTGTTAAATGTTGTATTTGTTGCCACCACCAACAACTCCCTGAGGGCTTGCTTGCACCCACCCCACATACATCCAGCACAGGCGTCACTGTACATGTAGCCGTGCCAATAAAGGGGCCGGGTGCACGTGTCCGTAGACAGTTCGACATAATATCTGCGTGTGTCCCTGTGGTCTTGTTGTATGCATGAGGGCCCTGGGCCCTACTACATTACATTGTGCAGTGTACAGATGACGCAGACATGTCACCGCAGGCAGCGTGTTAGAGCTTGGACATGTAGCTTTGTTGTCACCCACTCAATTCGTAAGGGAAGTGGACTGTGCAGAGCCAACGTGGGTGTGTGACTGATATGTGCTTACTCCTGGGCGTGGTTCTGTACTGGGAATGTGCATCTGCATATGTCTCTATGGCAGTGTGGGTCTCCTTTGTTGGGTGTAGGTGGTCCCTGAAGGGTAATGGACACCCATGTATGTGTTCTGTTATGCCTTCCATGGGTTCGGACCACAGCCGCACCTGTTGGGCCACCTCCTTTTGGCGTTCTGACACCTAGCATTGGTGTGCCATGTGTGGGTCGGTGAAGTGTTGTGTGCAAGCCGTGCTTGCGGGTGCTTCATGCTGTGTGGTCTGTTGCAGGGGCTGGGTTCTCCTCTAAGTGACTTTTTTGCCCTGGTCCTGGTGGTGGGTTGCGTGGGATGTCCATGGGCAGTTGTAGGGCATCGGTGTTGAAGGTGTGGTGGTCGTCTCCAGCATCACTGATGGGTTGTCTGGTGTGACCTGCTTGAGGTGTTGTTTGTTCCTCTGCAATGTGAAGGGGAGATGCAGGTTGACATTGTGTTGACATTTATGTTGGCGCATTGTTGTTGTGGACATGCAGACTGTGTAACAATGTACATCATGACTGTTTGGGCGATGCTGGCAATTTGAGTTGGGACAGTGGACATTTGGACTACATGACTGATGTGACATTGCACCAGTACATATGCATCTCACAGTTCCCTGCTCTGTCCAATTTGATTGGCCTGTTTCTATGCATGGGCGGACCCAGTTGTGTCCCCTGTTCTTCAGTGTCGGTGTTGCACTTTGTGCACATTGTCATGGGATGTGGTGTGATTGCTATTTGTGTGGACTGCAGTGTGCCACGGGGTTCGGGTACATGTCCCTGGGTATTTGTGGTTGTGCAGTGTACTACACATCATTGCGCATGTGTGCCATTGTGCCCATCTCCCCCTGTCCCCCAGTCCCCTTTAGATCCTCACCCTGTTGTTGTTGTGTCAGGTCCTATTGAGCTGTGTCCGGACTCCAAACTCCTTGCACCGTCTCCACACTGATGACTGGCCTCCATTTCCTCCAGCTCCTCCTGTGGCGCATGACTCCCACCTCCTATCGCCGTTGCTGCCTTCCTGTTGGCAGCGGGTTTGTGCCTGGTTTAGGTCTCCACGTCTAGCCAGCTCCTCTTGGCCTCCTCCATTGGCCTCCTCGACGCTCTGTCTGCATTCAAGATAGTCTGATTGTGTGGGTCAGTTGCTGGTGGTGTTCTGTCACCTCCGTGATGCTGGTCTTGTTTTCCTGCGGTCTGCACACCGTCTTCCTCTCCCTCTTCTCCTTGGCCTTCCCCGACCCTGTTGTTCCTTGCTGGTGGTCTGTGGGGGCTGTGGGGTTCGCGTTGGCCTCTGCGCTGGTTCAGCGTGCATCCATGTTGCTACACACTTTGGATTATTTCTGGTGTGTTGTTTTTGTTGCTTTTATAGTGCATATTCCTGCCAGACGCGTGGGATTTGGTGGCCTTCAGCTGGTTTTTGCTGCTTTTTGTATCGCGATTGGCCTCATCGCAGCTTTTTTGGCATTCGTGTTTTTCATTTTTGTAGTGTGGCGTTGATTTTTGCGCAGCCATTTGACGCATAATCTGGTGACTATTGCATGCTACCGCCGCGTTGTGAATACTTGGTTGGCACGATGTAATTTTCCCGTGATAGGCTGCGATGTGGAGAGTTGCGTTAAGCTACTCTTGCGGTAGTTATCACACGTTCTTGTGAATATACCCCCACAAGTATTGAAGAATTGTTTAGCAGTGGTGTCAATAAAGTGATCCTGGGATCGTTAATAAAGGAAGGCAGACAGGTAAGGTGACAGCTACATGGTGAGTAATCACTTGGTGTTGTAGTGTACAGGTCATGCCAGCGACAAATTGGATGAGGTCTAAGAGCATATGTTTTTATCATGAAGTGGAAATTAGAGGGCTGTGTGACTACTCCACCTCTACCACTGTGTTAATCCTGAAGTCGGAGTAATTTCTTACTAATAAATCACTAAGGCCATAATTATACGTGATCATGTTAATTGCAAGATGATCATTAACTCTTGTTACAACCTATGTTGTGATTCGGAGTATAGTGAATAACACCTCAAGCCCACAGTTTTCCCATGGTAAATTGTGGCAGATAAAGCCTGCCAAAATTGATCGCAGAATAAATACCTTATATTTGGTCCCCATTGTCGCACACAAATTCACAATTGGGAGAGAGTTATTGGACACAATAAATTCTGACCCACCTGACTCAGATTTTATTAGGTCTGATACATACTGACTCAAACACCTCGCAATAAGAGCTCAAATATGAGAGCACAGTCATGTGAAAACTAAGCGTCATGTTTAGGAAGGTTTTGTGTCTCCCTAGTGCCACGCAAGGGAACGCAAGGAAGACACACAACTTAAGTTAGATTTATCAAGCCATGCAAGGCCGCCTTGTGTAGCTCTGCATGGCTTGATAAATCCAGAGTAACACAATGCAGAACAAATCGCTGTGTTACTCTGCCCAGGGAGACATTCCTTGGGTGGAGGGTTGGTGTTCCCATGCATCGGCCCATGGATTACGGCGCATTCCTAGATTTACCAACACTGGTAAACCTGGGAATGTATCAAAATGCTCCAGAGAAGGAGCGTAATGAGGAGAAATATCTTAATTTCTCCTTGTTTTTCCTGAGGGTTTCCTTCTATGTGTGTAGCACTCATAAAAAGAGGAAAACGTGTCAGAGAATTGCTTTTGTGAATGCATGAAAACAATCCTGTCTGCAACAAACGCACCCTTGCACCACAGCGCAAGGGTGCCTTACATTGGCACTAGGTAGCCAAATGGAAGCCAGCGCAAGGTAAGGACAGGAATGCGTCTTATTACATTAAACATGGCGCATTTCTGCCCATACACTCTCACGCAGCGCAGTGTAGCAAGGTGGCTGCTGCGCTGTGTGAAAGCTACATGAATATATGCCCCCTAATTGTCTATAAGAATAGGCCACAACCTTTTTCTAAGGCTAAAATGTGCTTGTCTTTCACAATAGAACAAACGTTTGAGTAATGTACACTTCAACTCTGTGTTTATTTCGATTGTGTTTCATGGGTATAAATTACATATTGGTCAAAAAGGTTTTAATGTAGGAAAGTAGTTAACACAGCTTCTGTGGTGTGTAAGGGAAGAACTTATGTTGAGGAGTGAAATTGTTTGAGGCGGGAAATGAATTAATATAATAGATTTTCTATTGTTCTGTTAAATAATACAAATAAACACAGACAAAAACTGAATTTGTTACTTTGATTTGCTTTTGTTATCAGTGCAGCAAGATGTCAAACAGGGATCTAAGTACAATGTGCAATAATAATACAGTGAGACTCGTATGTTCGACAGTTAATTCTTATTGCCGTTAAATATTGTGGACCTAGTATTTATTCTGAAATAATCAAATGTACAAAAATATTATTTTTAAGAATAAGGGCCTATGATAAATCTGTTGTATTCTAAGACAATTTTTTCAGGTAAATAAAAATTATGCAAATTCCAGTGTCACTGTTTATTAAATAATATGGGTCTACTGCCTTTTCTAAATTTTATGTAGGATGCATGCTCATCTGTAACAATTAACTAGATGGATTAGAGATAACTGCTATTCATAAATATGAGGTGTTCACATAGGGCCTGATTTAGAGTTTGGCAAATGGGTAACTCTGTCATCCTGAGGCATTTAATGCACTTGTAATAAGGCTGATAGGATAGCTGTCACATTTATGAAATAATACAAAACTATAACTCAGGCCACAAAACTATAACGCAGGCCCTTAGTTTTTACAATTCTTTAAATAGTGTGGAGTGCGCTTGCATGGTAAATGGAAGGCCTGAGTAATTCAATCGCAAGTTATTTACCTTTCAACATTAAGTTGATGTTGTAGACTTTACTTGAAAGTTCCTGACTGTAATTACTAGTAACTTGTAAACCCACCAGTGTTCCTGCTAACATGAGTTTATTAGGCCCCCTAGGACTAGGAGTATTGCAGAAACACTGCTGAACTGTACAATTATCCCCTGGGACTCGAGCTTCTAAAGAAGCCGAGATCAACAGGTGAAAATGCAGCCGTAACGTGTATTTGTAAAGTGCACATTCACCCAGAAGGGTATCTACTTTGATATTTTCTTTATCCTCACTTATAGTTCCTTAGTATTTCTATATTTCCTATTTCCACTGTTGACTTCATCCTGTCTGTAGCTTTCTTTGCAAACCTCTTTTTGCTACAGGTAGAGAAACCTTTCTCCATCCCTCTAATACCTTCTCTGTCTCTGTGCATGCAGTACACGAAGGGAGACTGACTTTGCCCAATGTTTGAAGCGAATGGAGGCGCAATATCATTTGTAGCAAACGATGTGCAAAATAGGGAACTATTTTATTTTTAGGGGTAAACTGAAGGGAGGTAAAAGATACCATTATCAGGCAGTAGGTCTATTTGCCTGTAAAAAGCTCTTTTTAAAGAGTAACACAAATATGTACTATTCAATCTCCTTTTTATCTTTCCTCATTTCAGGACAGTCCACTACCACCACCACCACCCCACTTGTCCCATGAGCACAACACAGCATACACACCAGCAATTCCTGCTGGTGCTGCTGGCACATCATGTTTAATATCACCTAATTTTAACAACTATTATGCATTATGGTCTCCTGTATTTTCCATTTTCTCCAACTTCCCCACCTACTTTAATGTCTTTTTTAACCACCTGCCTCCTTTTGTTTCGTTTATATTCCCTCTGTTTCCGTAGTGCACTTCTTCTTCTCTGGGGCTTTCTTCAGAGGATTGTTACTAACATAGGAATGTAGGTCTAACTATTTGAATGTGTAGGCTGACAGAATTTTTTAATTGAACAAACAGCCAACCCCATAGTATAGGAATAGAGATGGTCATCATTGACCCCAACAGGATGTCATACAAGGTTCAGTGATGTCATGACAGTGCAGAATAGCAGGTTAGCAATATCACATGTCCTTTCCATTTCCATTCACACCCTCATTGTTTTTCTGATCCTTTCGTAGGCCAAATCCATCCATTAGGAAAAAAATTATTATAATGTTGCATGGTTAACAATTAGAGACCTTATTATGATGTCGGGTGGACCCACATCCGCTCGACACTGTTGCGGAATAGGGACCTCCGACTGCAGCATTGCAATGCTAAGGCACATGGTGCGGTTGCATACTCACCTTCCTCCATGGGAGCTTGTGCTGCAGCCGTAAACCGGCCATAGCACAAGCTCCCATGGAGAAATGGTAGAATCTTTTCATCCCTGCACCGCCTGGCAGGCACCTCAAGGTGCAGGGACTACCAGGGACACCATAGATGTCCCCTCGGCTCCCAATCGAAGGCTACAGGGTGCAGGGGGTACTGCTAGGGTCCCCCAAAGTTTATTTCTGAAAAGCTTTCCTTGTCGGAAAGCCTGACATGTAAAACCCTGTTGGAAACGGACATCGTAATACCAATTGCGGAAACGCCATCCATAGGGATTAAGGTCAGGCCTCCGACTGGCCGACGGGCTCCTTTTCTTGAGCCAGTCGGAATCCCGCTGGAATGACCGCCCGGTTTCAGTTTCAATCGCCTGCATCGTAATGGGGAGGTCAAAAGTGGAACCCGTGATGTGAGGCTCCTAGGTGTTTAAAATGTCAAGTAAATCTTTCAAAGTGATATTTTACATAGATACCTTAACACTAGTGAGGTGTTGTTTTTGTAACTTGCAAATAATATAATGATTTCAAATATCTAAATATAAGTGTTATGTTTTTGCCTAGGTCAGAACAGAAAGTACTCTAGGCTCCAGATGAGGAGGGCAGGGACTCTCCTGTGGGAGAAAAAGGAGTGGCTGCTGTAATGAATGGTAAGTTTATTTCCTTTCTAAGTGATGACTATGGCATTTATTAAGGTATTCCTTCCTTTCTTACAAGCCCAATTAGCAATCCTTTCATAAATTATCCAGGTTCCTATGTTTTTGACTCATCTCCTCTACTATTGGTAGAAGAAAATGTGCGACGCTGGGCCCATTCACCTACCTTTTCCCCCATTCTGGTCAAGTCACCTTAGAAATTGCAATCCTATCTTGGCATATGCCACGTTTCTCTGACAGTTTCTGCCTAGGTGATTTCTTTCCGTGGCTTCCATTATTATTGCATCTGCTACCTTCTATTAACCATGGGACTAAGCCTACTAGTACATGACATCCAACAAGTCCCTAGCCAAACCTAAACCTAGCCAAGCCCTGATGTTTTATTACAACGTGCCTTATCCTATACTTATGTGCCACATTGCCAAGGAAAAAAGTATTCATAGAAACATTATTTAGGGTGGAGAGTATACTGTGGGACTCCATCTAGAATCAAGATGGAACTCAGAATACGAGCAGGGCCATTGTAATTTATCATGACAGGCCAATAACCAGCTCACAAAAACTTGCTACTGCATCAGGATGGTTTGATAACTTCGCACGTCAGAGAATCATGTAAATTATGCAGCCTAAATTTAATGTGCCATATTCATTAGTGGAAATATATGTGTATATTTAGCTTATTTATTGATTATCACACATTCAGTGCATTTCGCAAGTGTCACCAAATAACATAATTTGTGTTTTTAAATAAAGTATATTTTTGATTATGGTGGTGGTCATGGATTAATTCATACCACGTACTACTACTGCATTATGTGAAGTATGTGTGGGGAAAACACTTAGCCCTGATGCTGTGACCAAGAATCAAATCTAAAAATTCCCAAAAGTCTTTGGGGACTAGCAATGTTGTGCTTCTGTGCGACTTTTTAAAAAGCTGTTCGCATTGAGCACTGCGATTCAGTTATTTTCTTTTTTCCTTGGTTTATCTACCCACTCTTGTCAGAAGATATTCTCTGGACACACACACCCTGTAGGAGACAGCTTCCCAGCTGTGCCATCTGAAAATGGAGGCAATTACGGTAGAAAACCAGCTGGTGGTCCTGAAGTAAGAGAAGGAGGAGGCAGCCACTAGTGCCATCAGGCTGCAAGGACATTGCCACTACTGCAGGCAGCCAAGGTCCCTGGCAACCCAAGCCCCCACCACCGGCAATAATGTACAAACATCCTGCCCTCATCTAACAAATGAAAAGGGACCTCAAGGAAATAAAGTAGGGGTGGGAGGAACTCGCAGAGTTTCCTTCTGTGGAATTCCATGGAGTTTTCTAATAGTTCTGCACGATTCCACAGTTACTTGAGTGGCGGAGGTGAGTGTATGGTTCTGCTTGCGCTGGTTTTTAGCCTCAGGAGCTTGTCCCGTGCTGTAAAATCAGCACGTGAGGCACCATGTGGAAAGCCAGAATGTGCTGCTTCTATCTGCAGCTCGGGTAGATTTTCTCAACATGAAGGGCAGCTTTCTCAACGTAAGGGGTAGCGACCTTTTGCGACCACTCGCATTGAGAAATGTCACCTGGAGGCAATGTAGCACTTGATTTTGTCGCTCACGCTCACCAACTTAATGTCGGTGAGCTGTGCACAAGAAAAACTCTGGCACATAGCGATTACCAGAGTTTTTCCGAAACTCCATGATCCAAGCGGAACGCAGAGTGGGCATTAAAAAGCTACAGAGTTTACTACCCACACCTAAAATAAAGCAGGACCAGCAGGAACTTATAAGACGGATGGAGGCTGCCAAGGCTAAATGTTTGAGACACCAAGTAGGCATTGCGACTGTTGTTGTGGGAGGTGAATGTGGGAAAAGTTGGGGACAAACTGGTTAATTTTTTAGACTTTTCAGGTTTTTAGGGTGAGTTGGTGTTCCTCTCGTAGGAGCAAATTGTGGGAGTTTTATTTTGTATGTTAATAGTTGGCCTTTGTAATAATAACAGAATCTGTCACCCACATCATACCCAGTGCAAAGCAATTGCACCACAATGTACATCCCCTTCAGTCTCTCTAGTTTCTTTTGACTTTCCCTACATGTATTCCCTTACCATGTATTGTTAAGTAGATTACTTTTGTACCTTTCCTCCACCCTGCAACTAGTATGGGAAAGCAGCACCCATCTTCCTGTGAGTAATATTTGTATACTATGTACTGCCCTTGCACTACCCTCTGTAACGTTTAATTGTTAATGGGGTCAATCAATCAATCAATCAATAAAAACTTTAAAAGTATACACAATAAAACAGTACAAATAGCTGTTAAAACAACAAATACCATTACATATTAAAATGATGCACGCGGTTTTAGAGCAGCAGAGTCCTTTGTGCACTAGCAACATGTTTTAAGAAGGAACCAACATACAAAACAGCTTCCTCATTTAAAAGCAACAGTGAAAATCCTAAAGCTTTTCTGCATTTTTTTAAAAAGTGGAATCAAGAATAATCTACAATACTTAACGTAAAATGTACAGAAAAACATCAAATGGAATATAGATTGGCCTGATAATTCATCACAGGGACAGGACTTGGATTCGAGATTGGAAACGGAATAACAAAAACCATTCCCACTGGGTGTGAGCCGGACTGGTGTAATCGATGGGACAGTCAAATTCACTCAAATCAAGATATCAGACCACACTAGTCTTGCCATTTATATCCCTTAGACCCTGCACTTCCTCATGATCATAAATTGCATTGACAACAGCCTTCTTATTAAAGTCTTCAAACATTAATGGGCCAGTAAAAGTGGACTGCATCCCAATTTTGCATGGTTCAGCCTTTACAAATGCAAGCCAGGAGATTGATAGTCCCTTGTCTAGAGAGAGGCAATATCTTATTATCTCCTTAGTTAGAGCTGCTTCAGGATTTCTCCAAATGGCGAGCCATATACTAGTAGGGTCATTCAACATACAACAAAACCAACAATCCTTTCTTCCCAAGAACTCTTTTTTACCTTGGTAGATTTAGCGATGTCTGCTACCTCTTCAAATAGGCCCGTACCTTAATGCAGGGGTTTCCAAGGGGCCTTCTTAATGTAGATGATGGTGGCCCAGCACTAACAGGGAAAACATCCCTGGAAAAACAACATTCTTCTCATTCAAATGATGCTGGTGAGGTGAACTAATCAAAGGGTTCAATGTTCACCACAGAAAAATTACACTAAAAGAAAACAAAATGAGTAGAGAATCCAAGACTGAGACCACCATGATATAAACACAACTAGCAACACAGTGTTGATTTATTTACTAAAGTAAGTGCAATGAACCCCTCAAACCTCAGAAGACAAGACTCAGTAGAAGGTTACTTTAGTAGCATCCATGAGGTATAGTTTGTGGATAAAAGTGCACGCTACCTATTTTGGTCCAAACATTGTTGTAATTAAGTGTTTGCACTATGATATCACTTTCTTGACTGAGTAGGATGGGGTGACATGGAAAAATGTGTACATTTTGGTAACCTCCTCCTGTAACAGTTGGATGGGGAGTATTTTTGGACTGGTGTTGGATTTTTAAGTCCAACATTTTCCCAATGTTGCATAGACTGGAGTTGGACTAGTAATTTATACTATTCCAAAGTCTAGTGCCCCAAAAGCAAGTCATTGTAACAACTTGCTTGGTAAAGTAACGTGTGGTAACACCGCAATCGAGGTAGTGACTACATTATAAAGACATGCAGGATCAATGCATGCAGGGTTTCGTTATACAATCTTCTGTCATTATTCATCTGGGGTGCAGGGCTGAACCATAGAGCAGGACGACCATGGAGCTTTTTTTACAGGAGCGAACATAGGTGGAATATAAAATTAAAATTACAATATTGAAGAGTAAAGGTAAGCATGGCATATGAGCAACCAGCGTGCGGCGCATAGGCTGACACAGTGGTGTGCCATAAGTACCAATCTCTCACTAATCCCAGACACAACCAGACAGCTAACTGCATGTATGCCAATGATCAGTCAAACAATACCAACATTATGTGTGTCCATCATGTGAAATGTTTACCCTACGACCACCATAACCACTTAATTAGCGTTTTCAACTTGAGCCATTAGCCTGCATTTTCCTAATTAATGCATCCAACAGGGATAGGCTTCTTTGAACCCTCTTGTTTCCCAAATAAGTAGATATGCAATGGTCATTCTTCTGGCTGTTGTTAATGGTACTTTAAGATTTCACCCAAAAAGAGAATGACCTTTGAAACAAGAAAATGAAAAGAAATTGAGAATTAGTTTAGTCTAGTTAAACTTAGTGGTCTCAGATGAATGTATGTAGTGATGGACAATGAAGTAAATTAGCTATCCCAGTGACCTGTGGTGATTATTCCCTAAATAATACACATGAAGCTTAATTTACCATACCCTCCCAGCCTTCACATGAATCATCATTGTTTGGTATTCATTGGTATATGCTACCAGTTTAAAGTGTGGTGTCCATTTTTCTATGTATTTCTCTTTCGCATGGAAGCGATGCACAATGCAGTGTAGTCTTTTAAATATTCACTGGCAGCCCAGTATGGGAATGAAACAAAGGATAGGAGGCATGTTTATGTTCTTTTATGGAACAGAGGCTTCTATTGCACCCCTACTTGTTTCAAAGTCTATGGTTAAACCAAAGGTTGAATTAGTCTTTCTCACCTCTCACCGCTCAGTCTGCTCTGACCAAACAATTGCTGTGTTCTCTTTGATTGAAGTCTGTGCCAGGCATTCGGGTCCACTCCAATAAGTTAATAAACAATAATAGCCGGTGTAACCTGCACACTAAATATAAATTGCATATATATGTGGTGGTTTACGCTGGGTATTTATAGTTACGTCTGTGTTTTAATAGGAAATGCCTTTGGCCTGCTGATAACGTTGGTGTCATTTGACGAATCTTCACAAAACTTTCCAAAGAGGTGCTCCTTTTTTGCTTAATTTCCTAATATAAAGTTTCGGGGTAATCCATCAAGTGGGTGTAGAGAAAAAGGAGGTCTCCCTAAAGAAACACAAAATCCCAATGCAATTTCCATAGGGATTTTTAAACAGCGCACAGCCAAAACAGCTTAACGGAATGAGACCAAATTTGGCAAGGAGCTAGATCTTGGTCCAGAAAGAGTACATTTTGTGATTTGGCGTAAACCTGGTTTGGAGCTTTTGTGAAATTAAGGTTAAAAAATATTGGTATATTCCTGTGAGCACAACTTTATACAACTAGAGCATTCTTGTTGACCTAGGTGGATTTTTTTCCCTTGCACCACCTTGCTCCTGCTGGAGTGTGGGTCCTGCTGGAGTGAGGGTTCTGATTGGCCTTGCCGCAACATTAAAAAAAATGTTGGGGCGGTCAGTACAGGACTCTAGGGACTTAGTTCCCTGTCCTGAAAATATATAAAAAAAGATATAAGTGGCAGAGTAGGGTTACCCCATCCCCCTAAGCATTGCGGGACCAAAACCATTATTTTTTTTCCATGCAGCAATACCGTGGTATTCCATTGGGGTAATGGAAAAAAATGTGTCTGTCATTTAAAAAACAAATAATATGACCCTGGGTTGGGCCAGGGCCCAGGGGTCAATAAATGTATTTGTTTGGGAAAGTGAGCATGCATGCAGCCCCTCTACCCGAGCAAACTTTTCAAAAGGAGAGAGGGATGCACAGCCCCCTCACTGAGTCGATTACGACCCGAGGTACCTCATCACCCAGAGCCCAGGAAAAAATTAAAGTGGGGAGAATGGTTCCCCTTCCTGAACCTCATAAGGCCCTGGGGACCCCAACTCCTGGAGCTGTGGTTCAATTAAAGGGGAGGGGGTAGCCCCCCTCACTGAATGAATACAAGCCCTGGAGACCTCATCCCTCGGCGTTGTATTTCTAGTAAAAGTGGATAGGGGCTTGGTCCCACACCCTGAGCCTGCTCAGGCATTTGGACCCAATCAGCTGGGGCTGCATATATTTAAAAAGGAGAGGGGGCTGCGTGCTGCCTCTCTGAGGTAGAATTGACCCTGGGGACCCCATCCCCTAGGGCCCGATACTTTGCAGTGTCCTGGAAAGCCCATCTCCAGTACAATGTGGCTTCTGCCTGTGACAGAGTAGGCATACCCTGCCTGCACTCTCCCGGGCAGTGAACTCAACTTTGCTCCTGCCGGCGAAAGCAGTTAAAAAATGCACCCCAGGTGTGAATGAAGTAAAGATGACAGCTCTTGCCAGCACTTCTCGTGGTGTTGTCGGGAAGCTGGTTGGGGCCGCAGGAGGCTTGGGGCTCCCCCATGGCCCACAACAACCAATACATTGCATTTGCCTGGGTGGACACCCGGGCACCCACCAACCCTTATGAAGGTGGCCAGCTTCTGCAAGGAGAGTCAGCCAGGGCCACAGGGGTCTTTGGGCTCCCACTGTGACCTCCAGTGCCCTCTGCATTGTGAATGCCCCGGGTGGGGACCAGGTAACCCACCAAAAAATAAAATAAAGGTCTGGCACCTGCATTGCGAGCTGGTTGGGGCTGTGGGACTCTGGGGCTCCCTCCATACCCCCACACTAAAAGTGGAGTGGTGGGTGCTCCTGGTGAGCCATGGGGCAACCACTTAATAAAAAACATGCTGGATCCCGTCACCATGCACGATGTGTGCAGGTTGGGGAGCCGGTTGGTGGCGCAGGGTCCCTGGGGCTCCCACTCAGCCCCCAACTAAAATTCAGCATGTTGGTGTCCTGGGTGGGGACCGGGACACTCACGAAAATTTTATTAAAGCCCCACAAAAAAAATTGAGAGTTAGGAGCCACATATTTATTATTCACTGCTCCTTGAAAGAGTGCTCTATAATGCTCTGCAAGGGCTGTGCACAAATTTTTTGTTCAGCTTGGTAATGTTCCTAGAAGGGGAACCACCAAACAATTGTTTATGTTGTGGGGGACGGCAGGGACTGCAGCAGCCCCCAGGTACAGTACGTCTCCTTAATAATCCCAATAGACCCACTTTTTATATTTTGGCGCTGTAACTCTTTGATAGAGTCAGTAGTCTGCCTGAGTGCAAACAGGACCTGCGAAATCAACAGCACGCTGTGCATGTCAGAACTCTGTGTGCTAGGGGAGGTTAGGTGCTTGTAGGGAGTTGGCCACAGGGGATAGGTCTTGTGCCCAACACCCTGCTGCACAAGGCCATAGGCTGCATGCATCTGGAGTAGGGCGCTCACAGGGTTTTGACTGCAGGGCCTGCTGCACACTGCCAAAGGCCGAGCATTTCATAGGGTTGCTTGCCTGCGAGAGCTCCCCCTGCAGTCCCCAATGGAGTGTGCTGTGGTTACTCCAAGTGAGCACTGGGGCACGCCCCTACTTAAAATGACAACCAGGCCCTGCGCTCAACCCCCAGCTGCCCCTGCAATGGCTCAGCCTCAGAGGGGGGTTTGGCACCTGTAGGAGTTGGGTACAGGACCTGGCCTGTGCCCAATCCCACACCATGAATGACTCAAAACTGTGCCTGGTGTGTGGTTGGCTGCCAGCGAGGGGTTGGATGAAGGGCCTGGCCTGCAGCCAGCCTCACACCATACAGGCCTTTGGCATGGGGTTGACTGTTCCTGGGAAATGGATGCAGGACCTGGCCTGCGTCAAAGCCCTTCAGCCAAACCCACACCGCACACGGGCAGAGGCTGTGTGCAGCATGGGGTTAACTGTCCCCAAGGGTTTAACCTTACATACGGTAGTAAGATTTTACTTAAAGTTAAAAAAAAAACTAGATTTTTTTTTTTTTAAACCCAAAGGTTATACTGACGGTATATTTAGGTATGGTACCTGCCATTTTATTCCTAACAAAACAACTGAAATACACCTGTTATAGTCAAGTAACTGTAACTCAAGTCCTAAAGTAACTATAACTTGCACCCTTGTCATGCACTGCTAATTACCTCCCATTTCACATCACTTGTGACATGTTATCTAACATCATTTATAACTTGACAGTAACATCTGAAATGATATCACTGATGACAACACTCTGCATGGTGGGGTGAGAATTATAGCACCATGCAGAAAATGCATTGTGCTCCAGGGAAAGGATCCTCAGAGTCATTAAATGGTTTGGCGAGGGGTATCATACAATCCCCTCCCCAAATAAAACAATTATAAAGCAGGAATGATTAATGAGTTGAGTAGCAGGTCAGTTTACATTTACTGCTCCAGATGGGGAGCACCCCATAATGTCCTGGAGGTCTTTTTTCTTTAAAAATGTCTAGATGCCAGTCCGCTAAAGTAACTATAACTTGAGCCCTCAACATACACTGATGGTACCCTCGCATATTACATCGCTTATTACATAGTTGCCTGCGCGCTGCTGAGGGACTGGGTGCCTGTGGGGGAGGGTTCTATAGGAAAACTTAACAGTGATACATCAAAAACTGCTGAACAGAATTGCACCACATTTTGCAGAACGCTAGAGCTTTACCCAAAAAGTGAGCTTTTTGTAATTTAGTGTAAATCCGTTCTGTAGATTTTGAAAAATGTAGGTAAAATATTAGGAATATGTAGAGACACAGTAGCATCACGGCTCGGAAAGAGCAAATGATAAAATTTGATTGGCTGCCTCACATCAACACAGATATTTGCCAGCCATTTTAAAACTCAGGGACTCAGTCCTCTTGTCCTGAAAAAAAAGTTCAAAAAGGTATCTGGGGCAGGGAAGGGATACCCTGAATTCCTTGGTATGGTGGAGGAGAGGTAGTGGGTAAAATTTTTATTTTTTTAAATGGTACCACTGTACCATGGCAGTACCATGGGTCCACAGTCCTGTTAAAAAATAAGGGCAGGTTTGCGCCCTTTTGAATTAAGAGCATTTTTGGGTATGCCAGGAAGAGTTGGTGCTTACTAGTTTAGAAATATATTGGAGTGGGAGGCGTGCATGGTGCCCCTCACACTTAGCTGGTATGGGCCCCGGAACCCCATCCGCTAGAGATCAAAACATTTTATTTATTGAGATGGGGGCCTCTGTATGCTATCCTCTCAGGCACTTATTTCCTCAGGGACCACACCCTCTTATCATAGCTCCTAACTCTGGTAGGAGCAGAAACGCTGCTGCTGGCTGGGATCAAACATTTACCTTCCTTCCCTGCCCATGAGAGCGATCAGGGAAGAGTGCTTGCTGCAACTCACGCCCTAAGGTAACTATAACTTGTGCCCCTGCCATGTACAGTCTTGTCATCCATGATGTAATTTAAAATGTTGCAGCAATGTTATCAGTGTTCTAATAGAGCATGTCATGAGTGATATAATATGTGGGGCACTTAGCTGTGTATGGTGAGGGCGTGGGTTATAGCCACCCTACCTCCTTTATCTGGAAGCTGATAAAACCTCTCTAAAATGGTTGCAGGTGGTGCAAAACTTGGCAACCAGTATACTTTACAGGCTCCCTAAAAGTGCATCAGCCTCTTCTCTCCTGAGGGAATTGCACTAGCTTAAGGAGGGGAAGCATATTCAATTTAAAACTCTCCTCTTTGTGCTCCATGCTAGATCAGAAGGTGGCCCTTGCTATCTCCATAGACTACTGAAACCTTATCTTCAAACTTGTTTATTACGCTCCAGTGATCTTTCCCGATGCGTAGAGTCAAACTTGCTCACTCTGGAGTACGGTCCTTTGCCTATATCAGACCCAAGCTTTCGAACAGTCTTTGAGAGACTGCACTTCTTAGTCCTCCTTTTGGAAATTGTTGAATACCTGGTCGTTTGAGCAGTAAGATATGACTGCACCCTATCTCTCTTTAGCACCAGGAAATCCTGTTGTGGGTAGCTGATTGCGCCAAATACGTTCTTTTAATACTAATAATATTAATAACCTTAGGGAATGCATTATATTTACTAGAGATAGCTGTAACTCATGCATTTCAGTGTTTTTTAGTATACAATGTTGCATTATCATTGAAATGTACCCTTACTATACCATTACTTTAACCTTTCTTTTTTTCAGGCATTTCTATTTTTGTTTAACATGAAGTAATATTTTATCACCTTACATAAAGCCTGTGACTAAAGCCCATATCATGAACAGCCTCAGTCTAACTCCCCCTCCCCCTGGAGGAGCCAACTCCACGTAATGCATGTTCTTCTGCAACACCCAAAAAAAAACGAAACTTATTGGCTTTAGCAAGGGGTGAGCATATCAATATCAGTATATATGTATTGTACTGAATTGTTTAAAGCTGCTATATTTGCCATAAATTTGCACGTTTGCATAATTTGCACAGAAAACAACACTATGCTGTGACACCGATCGCCTTCAACAATGAGCGGTTAAAACGTTACCTCTTGCTAAAACCTATGTTCATATCAATTATAGCATGGTTTATTTAAGTCACCGCCTGGGACCTTTGAGAATAACATAACAGATGGAATATGTGTGGATTTGCACAACATGCCGAGCGGCTATGTAAATATTTTTTCCATATCTATTGGCCCCTCTATCACGTGACAATTCACTTTGTTTGTTTCACTTTAAAAACCAATGGCTTTTCGCTATAGCGTCATGTGATCAAGGCCTTCCTGAGGCCGAAACGCGTCATGGCGGTGTGTGGGATTCCTATGGAATAAAGAATACTTTGCACAACAGATTGGGTCCGTCTTTGTCCTTCCTGACAAACTGGATGCATGAGGCGGAGTTCTTTGGATATATATATTCATATATATATATATATATATATATATATATATATATATATATATATATATGTATATATATACAGTTGTACTCTCAAAAACGCGGTACAGCTATGGGAGTTTCCTTTTCTCCAAGCTATGCGAATCTCACCATGGGTTGGTGGGAGAGACATATAGCTTGGAGAGAGGAAAATGATCCATATACCACAGATGTGGTACTTTGGCTCCGATTTATCGATGATCTTTTTCTGCTCTGGGATCCAAAGAAAAACTAGTGAACTACATAAAAATCCTCAACTCAAATGATGTAGGTCTACAATTCACCTATAACATACAATCAGAAGAGATCGACTTTTTGGATACAAAAGTATACATTAAGTCAAATAAAATACACACCACAGTCTTTCGCAAGAAAACAGCAACAAACAGTATCCTTCATGGATCGAGCTTTCATCCTCGTTCTTTAAAACAAAGCATTCCGTATGGTGAATTCATACGCATGAAGAGAAACTGCTCTGAGCCTCAGGAAATGGAACAAAAATTTCTGGATATCAAACAACGCTTTGCAGCACGTGGCTATAAACATGGAGACATCCTGCGTGGAGAAACAAAAGCTCGACTCAAGACTAGAGCTCAAACATTAACTGCCAAAAACACATTGAAACATCGGATGAGCATGGAAGAGTCAACAAAAGAAGAGGCACCTCGCCTAATATTAACATACTCAAAAGAAAGTTTTCAAATTCGGAAAATCCTAATGAAATATTGGAATGTATTAAAAAAAGACCCTGATATTGGCCTAACAATGGGAAACTTTCCAATGATAACCTACAGGAAAGCTCCATCGCTATGTGACACTTTGGTTAACAGCCATTTCCAAAACATCACAACTCAATCTTGGCTGGAAAAAAGACAAACTGGATTCACAAAATGCACCTCGTGCAAAGCATGCAAGATAGGCAGAAACTTAAAAACACTTAAAGATCCCAAAGATCGGACCTTCAGGATTGAAAACTCAATAACCTGCGAATCACAATTTGTGGTGTACCTGATTGAATGTTCGTGTGGGAAGCGTTATATAGGCTCAACTATCTGTTCACTCAAGAAGCGCATCTTAGAGCACATACACGCGATCCAAAACAAAGACATGTCCTATGCTCTGTCGAAACATCTACAGAATCATGTCGGCTTAACTTGGAGAAATATCAGCTACTCAGGCATTGCCATCATTTCTGAACATGAAAGAGGAGGAAACAGAACTGAAAGACTGAGACGTCTAGAGTCTAAATTAATAATCCGCTTCAAAACTCAAATTCCTCACGGGCTCAATGGGGATGAGGAACTTTATGTACATTTATGAACATTACTTTGAGACTTAAATCTAATTTCAACCTTGTATCTTAAAAATTGCACTAATTGCTTCAAAAATCTAATATGCAGACAGAGCTGCCAGCAGACATTTTTCAATTTATTTTTATTTTTTCATAGCTGTTTCCACTCCTCATACTTTCTAGATGTGTGGTAAATTAGAAAACGGGCACTCAGCCCGTACGAACACTTGACAAGTCCACACCAACATATAGGTTTATACATATTAATGCCATAAGGAATTTGTATGGTTATTAACGAACAAACTGATTTGTATTCATGAATTCCTTGAGAAACCCCTTCCATACAGGGCACTTAGCCCCATTGAAATATGAGACAGGTTTTGTTTGACAAAGAGCTTTGTGATCCTAATTACCACCTTTGGCACTTAGCCGTACACACGCATAATTGGCTGGGTGGATCAAGAGACGTGATTTGTAGTCACGGAACACGGACTTTCTGTGCCCAGCTTATAAAACATTTAAAGTTGTAGACATAAAAGTATGACAAGTGGAATCAGCATGTTACACATGATTAAGTGTTTTTTGATTTAAACCACAACTCCCAGAATGCTTCATTGCGGGCAGGACGGATCAGTTGGTATAAAAATGTAAAAACAAATGATGGACTCTTGTAAATAATGTGATCAGGAACCAGTGGAGTTCGAAACGCGTTGGTAACAGAGAAGGTCATTAAAATTTACTAAATTCATATCCAGGAAGAGTGCGGCTTCGTTCTTTTGCTTCGTGAAATAATTGTGAGGCCGTCCTACCTCACAGCCGGCACCAGCTTCAAGCGCTCCCCCCGCAAGGACACTTTGCTAATTCATATATATATACATATACATTACCTACTGGCGGTCGCCAGTAGGTAGTTATAGTTAGGACCACGTTTCCATAGGAAAACCTCAACATTCTATTTTGAATAACTTTGGCGCCGGTCGACGAATCCTCGCGAATTTCTCAAAATAGGTGGGGCGCTATGCTCCGCTCCTACCCTGAAAGTCTCGGGGGGGATCCGTCAAGCGGGGGCTGAGATAAAAGGGGGGTCCCAAAACGCGTTTTTCCCATGCATTTTTCCATAGGACCTTTAGAACGAGCTACAGCCCGAACGGCTGAACAGAATTACTCAAAATTTGGCAGAGAGGTAGTCCCTAGGTCAAGGAAGTGCCTTTTGTAGGTTTGGTGTAAATCTGTTCAGTAGATTCTGAGAAAATAGCCTTTAAATCAATATATATATCTGAGCCCGCTTACGGTACGCTTACCGTACGCTTACGGTAAGCGTACGGTGGCGTGCGCGAGCGCGATTCTGATTGGCTCTTAGATCTTAGTAAACATTCGAATCGGCTGAAACCAGGAAGCGGCGGCCGCCATTTTGTGTATTTCACTCTGAAAAAAAAGAGTGAAAACAAGGAAAGGGGGCAATGAGGAGAGTTACAGACCCCCTAACATTTGTAAGGGGGTCAAAGAAGGACAGAAAAGTACAAAGAAAACATTTATTGATTTTAAAAAAAATCACGGGGTACGCGTACGGTAAGCTTACGGTAAGCGTACGGTAGGGAAAAAAAAAAAAAAAAAATGAAAATCAGATTTAAGTGTTTAGATATTAGGGGGCTCTAAAAAGAGCCGTTGTGTTTATGAAATGATTTTTTAGTGGTACCTACAAGTAAGTACCGATGCAGAGTCTAAGGTTCAAGAGGAAGACTCTGTTCCCTTCATCATTGAAGTGCACACCATCTCCTCTATAAATGTCTTGCATGTCATAACGCAAGTTGTTGTGGTAAATGGCACCCATACCATAGTCACGGAGGAAAGCAGAAACAGATTTGTTGACGTGCTTTCTTGCTTTGTCATCGCACCGCGTGCCCACCGTGCGTGCACGGCACTAACTGCGTAAAGTGGGCGCGCGGTGCGCGAAGCGCACCGCGTACTCACTGTGCGCGCACGGTGCGCGAAGCGCACCGTGCGCGCACGGAATGAACTGCGTTAACTGGGCGCGCACGCCACGAATGGCGTAAAGTAACTTAGCATTTAAAAAAACGTACAAATTCACTGAAAAAACCATAGGTTTCACACACGTTATAGTTAGGAATTAGCATTTAAAAAACCTTGCAAATTCACTGAAAAAACCATAGGTTTCACACATGT
Organism: Triturus cristatus; assembly: GCF_964204655.1. Classification (NCBI taxonomy): domain Eukaryota; kingdom Metazoa; phylum Chordata; class Amphibia; order Caudata; family Salamandridae; genus Triturus; species Triturus cristatus. The sequence continues at coordinate 1,459,449,156 of NC_140590.1, forward strand.
TATAGTTAGCGGAAATTTTACTGATAAAAAACCAATGAAATTCCCCCGTTATAGTTAGTGCAGGCAACTATAACTCACGCGACCGCAATCTTCTGCTGATGACATATGTGTCTTTATGAAAAAAAAATATTTGTAATATATGTATAGCTAAAAATGTATGGAAGAAGACATGGGCAAATAAGTGTCTAAATACAGTATTAGCATCAGCAGAGGATTGCGGTCGCGTGAGTTATAGTTGCCTGCACTAACTATAACGGGGGAATTTCATTGGTTTTTTATCAGTAAAATTTCCGCTAACTATAACATGTGTGAAACCTATGGTTTTTTCAGTGAATATATATATATATATTTATATTTATATATATATATATATCTATATATATATATTATCTACTGGCGGTCGCCAGTAGATAGTTATAGTTAGGACCGAGTTTCCATAGGAAATCTGAAAATTCTATTTTGAATAACTTTTGCGCCGGTTGACTTATCTTCGTGAAATTTTCAAAACTAAGGGGGCGCTCCGCTCAGCTCCTACCTTGAAAGTCTCGGGGTGATTCGTCAAGCGGGGGCTGAGAAAAAAGGGGGGTCCCAAAATGCGGTTTCTCCATGCATTTTCCCATAGGACCTTTAGTCGAAGGTACAGCCCGAACAACCTCAACAGAATTACTTGAAATTTGGCAAAGAGGTAGTCCTCAGGTCAGGCATGTGCCTTTTGCATATATGGTGTCAATCTGTTCAGTAGTTCCTGAGAAAATCAAAAGTTAAATCACATATATAGCTGGGCGGAGCCTGAATGAATGAATGAAACAAATCTTATGTAGCGCTACTAAGCCCAATGGGCGTCAAGGCGCCTACCAGAAAAAAAATACTGACTGTAGGATAAAAGGAACTTACTGGTAGGCCTTCTCAAAGTACCAGGTCTTAAGAAATTTCCTAAAGAGAACCAGAGAGGGTTGAGATTTAATCTCCATAGGAAGTGAATTCCAAAGTAGCGGGGCAACGGCAGAAAAAGCTCTGCTACCCCATCTAACCTTCTTGGTTCGGGGGACTACCAGTTGATTAGCATCCGAGGAGCGAAAATATCTACTAGGAATGTAACGGGTCGACAAAGACCCCAGAGCATCCGAGGGGCCGATGAGAAGGGCTCTATATGTGAGGCATAGGAGTTTAAAAGAAATCCTATGATGAATAGGGAGCCAGTGAAGATACTTCCTGGCGGCTGTTGCGGAGGAGTCTTTTGGAAGAGCCAAAACAAATTTGGCGGCAGCATTTTGCACAACCTGGAGGCGCTGGATAAGATGCTTATTAATCTCCGAGTATAATGAATTTCAGTAATCCAGCCTCGAACCAACAAGGGCGATCACAGTCTGCTTATGTGCCGATGGCGAAAGGTAATGGAGAATTTTTTTTAGGGTCATAATGACTCCCCAACAGGTAGATACCGTCCTGCTGACCTGCAAATCCATGGTCAATGAAGTATCAAAGATGACACCGAGATTTCGAGCCGACTTGGAGGGGGAAGGGCAGGTTCCTAGAGATGTAGGCCACCAATCATTAGACCAGATGTCCTGATCCTTACCAAAAACCGGGACCTCTGTTTTGTCGGCATTCAGCTTTAATGAGTTTAGGACCATCCACTCCGCCACCATCTGCATACATGACCTAAAACTGGCAGCGGAAGCACTAACAGAGTGTGCTAGGGACACCATAATTTGAGTGTCGTCGGCATACGACACTACCTCCATCCCCTGAGATCTTACTAATCTAGCAAGGGGGGGCCACATAGATGTTGAATAAAGTAGGGCTTAAGGCAGACCCATGGGGCACCCCGCATTGCAAAGATTTGGCCGGGGAGAGGAACTCTCCCAGCATGACTCTTTGCTCTCTAGAATGTAAGAAAGAGTCAAGGAGACCCAAGGCCGAGCCAGCCACCCCTGCCTCCCTTAACCTAGAAGTTAGGATAGAGGGAGACAGGGTGTCAAACGCTGCAGTAAGATCAAGTAGGACCAGAATGGTCGTCTGGCCAGAGTCCACCCTACAGCGAATATTATTGACCACCATAGTCAAAGCAGATTCAGTGCTATGAAATTTTCGGAATCCATGCTGAGAACTATCTAGAAACTCAGAGGAGTCAAGGAAGGTAGATAGATGACGGTTAAGATGGGCTTCAAGCATCTTAGCAGGAGCAGGTAGCAAAGAAATCGGTCTAAAATTCTTCAATACTCCAGGATCGAGGGAAGGCTTTTTAAGAAGAGGCTTCACTATAGCCTTTTTCCAAGCCAGGGGAAAAATACCCTGGATTAAAGCCTCATTCATTACTTCCAGCAATGGGGGCAAAAGGATCTCCCTGCACTCCTTGAAGACTTTTAAGGGACAGGGGTCCACAGGAGAAGCAGACTTAGTTCTGTCAAGTAGGACATTAAGACCTTCAAGAGAAAGCGACGGAAAAAGGACAAGTGACTTATTAGAGTCCTTACGCCAAGATTCTGAGGCCCCAATGTCCAAGAGGGAACCATCGTCTAGCAGGTTCCTTTGGGCTTCCAGGTCCCCATGAATGTCCGAGATTTTCTTGTAAAAGAAATCAGAAATGTTGTTGCATAGCTCCTGTGAGTGCACCACTGGGTCACATGTCTGAAGGGAGCATAAGGAGTCAACTATTTTGAACAATTTTTTAGACGAGGAAAGGGAAACCGTCACATTGGAGAAATAGTCCTGTTTCTCTTTAATCACAGTAATTTTGTAGGTACGTAAAGTCCGTTTATGATCATCTCTATCAGAGGGATCCCATGACTTACGCCATTTCCTTTCCTTGGCTCTACATGTTTGTCTAAGGAGTCTTAAAGATTCCGTGAACCAAGGTGCAGAGGGTTTCCGCCGAGCTACATATCGTAAAGAGGCGGGCGCAAGCGCGTCAACCGCTCCAGTAATGGAATCAATAAGTTCCTGAGCTGCCTCATCGACATCTCGCGTAGGCGGATCCCCAGAGCTTCTCATAAAAGGAGCGAGGGCTTCAGTGGTGATGTTTTTATAGCTTCTTTTCCAACCTCTATTACTAGTGGCAGAACTACGAGGCTCTTCAGCCAAAATTGTAAATTCCAGGGGCACTGCCAGATGGTCCGACCAAATCAAGGGAATCGGAGTGCCAACTGAGAGTCTAGAATCGTTGGTAAAAACTCCATCTAATATATGGCCAGCAAGATGGGTAGAGCTTTTCACCAATTGGCTAAGCTCACACGCTCCTAGTGAATCAATCAGCTGAGATGTATCTCTTACTCCCAGGTCGTCCAAATGGAAGTTTAAGTCCCCGAGAATAGTAATCTGCGATTTACCAAAATATGGTTCTAAAATTCGAAATAGATCGGAACAAAAACTAGTTCTGGGACCAGGCGGTCTATAGACAAGAATGCCAGTAAAAGAGGCTGTGGGAGAGGACGAAATACAGAAATACATAGCCTCGAAGGAATCTAAGGGTTCTGAGAGCGATTTTATCACACAAGAGAGTGGGGCTTTGCACAAAATTGCCAGCCCTCCCCCTCTTCGTCCTACTCTATCCTGTCTATGGATCGTAAAGCCTTCGGGGATTGCCAAGATTAGGTCATGTCCGGAGGAGTCAGACGCCCATGTTTCCGTGACAAATACCCAGTCAGGTTGCCTGTCGGTCACAAACTCATGGAACGCTATATTGTTCTTAATGAGCGACCTGGCGTTAATCAGAAAGCCCCTTCTAGATTGAGTAGTGATCGGTACAGCTGAGGAGTTAGGAGGAGACTTCCCAACTATTTTAGGTGGGAGCAGTACCTCCCCACACGAGCGGCATGTAGAGACACATCTCAGGTCCTCAGGAGAGGGACCGAGGTGGCACGCAAGAGGCGGCGGTCTTAAAGTGAGCAGCTCACCTAATGAGTAGTGTATCATTGTACTCTGCGGATGATAAGGGATTTCTGCAACAAGCCCGCCCATCAGCACGTCCTCAGCGCGGACGGGCGCAGACGGGCTGAACTCAGGCGTAACTCCGGCGGAAGTCCGGCGACCCCGCTGCGCGATTCCGCTGCGCGACGGCATGACTCCCTTTTGAGCGTCTATCCCCCTTAGGACAACTAGAGCGTCCAAGCTCCACGCTCGACCCGTAGTACTCCCAAGATGGCGGCCTGACGTCTAAATGAGACCAGGAGGTGGACCCGCCCAACAGCGGTGAGTGAATAAGTTTTACAGTGCAAGTAAGGGGCCTAAGATCTAAAATCAGGGGCAAATACAACCAATAATATTGAAATAAAATAAAGAACAAGGAAGTTTTAAAAAAAAGCCTAAGGCCAATAGTTCCGCATGCAAAACGCTCGAGGAGCGCAGACGCAGGCACTACGTACAAATTCCAAAAGCTATCGGTCAGCAAAGGGAAGTGGACAGTTTACCTCCCTTTTGAACGTCTATCCCCCTTAGGACAGCTAGAGCGTCCAAGCTCCACGCTCGACCCGTAGTACTCCCAAGATGGCGGCCTGACGTCTAAATGAGACCAGGAGGTGGACCCGCCCAACAGCGGTGAGTAAATTAAGTTTTACAGTGCAAGTAAGGGGCCTAAGATCTAAAATCAGGGGCAAATACAACCAATAATATTTAAATAAAATAAAGAACAAGGAAGTTTTAAAAAAAGCCTAAGGCCAATAGTTCCGCATGCAAAACGCTCGAGGAGTGCAGACGCAGGCACTACGTACAAATTCTAAAAGCTATCGGTCAGCAAAGGGAAGTGGACAGTTTACCTCCCTTTTGAACGTCTATCCCCCTTAGGACAGCTAGAGCGTCCAAGCTCCATGCTCGACCCGTAGTACTCCCAAGATGGCGGCCTGACGTCTAAATGAGACCAGGAGGTGGACCCGCCCAACAGCGGTGAGTGAATAAGTTTTACAGTGCAAGTAAGGGGCCTAAGATCTAAAATCAGGGGCAAATACAACCAATAATATTGAAATAAAATAAAGAACAAGGAAGTTTAAAAAAAAGCCTAAGGCCAATAGTTCCGCATGCAAAACGCTCGAGGAGCGCAGACGCAGGTACTACGTACAAATTCCAAAAGCTATCGGTCAGCAAAAACTACACATCTCATCGTGAGATCTGATTGGCTGTCAGCACTTCATCCAAGAAGTGTTGGCAGCCATCTTGGGACCAATATACATGATAGCACCTCATTAAAAAGCATTGCAGTTAATAGAAGGTTTTAAGACTTTAGTTACATTATAAATCATTTGTTGATGGTACCATACTCATTTTAGGTATTGTGGTGTGTTCTAAGGTGATTTTACCATGTGAAAAAGCCTTCTGCTATGATATCATGAATCATGTTTGAGAGAAAACTATTTTCTCATGCTTTTCCCACAGAGGTTTGGAAGGTGATCTATAAGCTAAACTGAGAGCATATTTTCTGTAAATTCACATTATCTTTCTCAGTCACGTGAGAATGAAGTCTGACATTCTCAATAAAACATGTACATCCAACAAGGGCAGAGACTGTCAGTTGATTCCTTTGTGTTCTACTGCAGCTTCCCAGAGTGTTCTAAAGAACAACTAGAGCGCTAACAGTCCTACTTATGACAAACGTATGGCACAACTGAAGCCATCTTGGTTGGATTAAAGTGGTAACTCTTAAAACATTTAATTTAAAAAGGAACAAAATGAGGGGGTCATTTTGCCATAGAAAGTATGATTAGTGCTGCAGAAAGAAAAATTAGGGCACATTTTGAGTGACTTCTCAAATCCTCTTCTATTTCATTAAAAAATTCTGACATGCAGACTGAAACATGCACTTTCAATACCAGCAGCAGACTTCCCTGGTGAGCAGTAGCTTTAGTACAGTGATCTAATAACCAACTAGTGTGCTAACATTCTGAATTTATGGCAAATGTGTGACACATCTGAATGCCTTCTTAATGGAATCAAAGTAAAAAACTGAAAGTTTTTCCTACTGAGGAGACTGTAGTAAATGAGGAAATTAGGAAACATCATAACAAATAAGTCTCCCAAAATGGCCACCAGAGACAAAAGAGCCCAAATGTAGCCCAAATATCACCAAGATGTAGCCCAAGTATAGCCCAATGACAGAATGTCCCAGAGTTTTCTAACGAACAACTAGAGCGCTATCAGTCTTACTTATGACAAAAGTATGGCACACCTGAAGCCATCTTGATTGTAATAAAGTGGTAACACTTAAAACATTTAATTTACAAAGGAACAAAATTAGGGGGTTCATTTTGCCATAGAAATTATGATTAGTTCTGCAGAAAAAAAAATGAGGGCACATTTTGACTTCTCAAATCCTCTTCTATTTCATAAACAAATTCTGACATGCAGACTGACACATGCACTTTGAATACCAGCAGCAGACTTCCCTGGTGAGCAGTAGTTTTACTACGGTGATCTCATGAGCAACTAGAGTGCTATCATTCAGAATTTATGGCAAATGTGTGACACATCTGAATGCCTTCTTGATGGAACCAAAATAAAAAACTGAAAGTATTCCCAAAGAGGAGACTGCAGTAAATGAGGAAAATTAGGAAACTTCATAACAAATAAATCTCCCAAGATGGCCACCAGAGACAAAAGAGCCCAAATGTAGCCCAAATATCACCCAGATGTGGCCCAAGTATAGCCCGATGACAGAATGTCCCAGAGTGTTCTTAAGAACAACTAGAGCGCATACTGTCTTACTTATGACAAAAGTATGGCGCCTGATTGGAATAAACTGGTAACACTTAAAACTTCATAACAAATAAATCTCCCAAGATGGCCACCAGAGACAAAAGAGCCCAAATGCAGCACAAATATCACCCAGATGTAGCCCACATGTAGCCCAATGACAGAAGTGTGCAACACTTATTTTTTGTGTATTTGCAGTTTTATATAGAGCAGACTTGTCAGGTATTGGAGTGCTTTACATGAGCATTGGTTACATCCCACAAGATCAAATTAATTTTGGTTGTAGACATGGGGAGATCAAGTGATTTGACCAGAATCACAGAATGTTGAGCTGAAGCAGAAACTCCAACCTGGTTCCCCAGTTGCAAAGTCTGCAGCTCTGGAAGTAACACCACATCCTCTCCCCTAGGTGCAACATTTAATCAAATGGTCAACTGGATAAAAAAACATAAAGATTACAAATAATGTAAAAGTTCTTTGTCGCTATTTAAAAACTCACAAAATATGTCCTCATTTTAGTTTTTTAGAGCACTAACCATAATTTTGATGCAAATAAGACCCTCTCATATATAAGATTTCTAAAGGAAATACTCTAGGTATTACAGTTTTGATTACATCAAGATGACGTCAGGCGTTCCACACTTTTGTAATAAATATAGAATGTTAGCAATCTAGTTGTTCATTGGGATACTGTTGAGAGGCAAAGGCCAGGGGCACGGACTCTGAAAATTGAAGGCAGGTAGGAGAGTGCAGAGACAACAATTTTACCACACTGGGCAGGCAGGAAGGGCAGTGGCAGCACAACAGACTATGGAGGGCAGTGGAAAGGGGGGCAGGGGCAACACACCAACAATACAGGACTGGCAAGAGAGGCTGTGGCAATATCATAGACCATTGTGGGCAGAAGGAAGAGGTAGTGGTAGTACAACCATACATGCCAACAGACCCATTTCAGCCAGGAAACGTCCAATGTTTTTAAGCTCAAATGGGCTTTATTTGATCTGTCTCCTGTCTACAATCTCCTCTTTTTCAATGTAACTCAAAGGGGAAAATTAATACCCCAGTTTTTTTCAAAATCTCCCTCTTACCAAGTTCAAAATGTTCGCAAGTATGGTACATTGGATCATGGTAGGCAGGAGGAGTTGGGGTAGGGACATGGACTTGGATAACAGAGGACAGGAGGGACATGGAGAGGTGCACCAAACTGACCCTACAGGGCAGGCATCAGGGTTTGCAGCAGCACAATACACCACACAGCACATACGGACGGGAGTGCAGCACAACAATCCATAGAAAGCAATAGGGAGGGGACAGGACCATGCACATGGACAACAGAGAACAGAGGGGAAAGAGGCAATGGTAGCTAGCTGACCATAATGGACAGACAGGAGAGAAAGCTGCAGCATAACAGACCATAAATGGCGGAGGAACGGATCAGGGGCATTACAATGGAACAGACAAGCCAGGAGGGAGGGAATAGGGGTCTGCACATGGAAACAGAGGGCCGGGGGCAAGGGGGAGGGCAGGAGCAACAAGATGACCATGGAGGTCAGGCAGGATGGGCACTAGAAACAAGACACACCATGGAGAGCAACAATGAGACTATGATGGCATACACACAGACCATGGAGGGAAGGTGGGAGGGGGTCAGGGGCAGGTAGCTGACCACACAGGGGAGGTGGGAGGGGCCATGGCAGCACAGAAGACCATGCATGGCAAGCGGGAGGGTTAGTGGCAGCACAATGGCTATGATGGGCAGGAAGGAGGGTGCAGGGGCATGCACAAAGGACCATGGAGGATAGAAGGGAGGGTCAGGACCTGGCACAGACAAGAGAGTTCAGGGAAAGGGGCTTCTCAACAGACCGCACGGGGCAGGCAGGAGAAGCAGTTTCAGCACAACAGACCAGGGAGGGCAGAAGGGTGTGGCAGTAAAATGGACCTTGGAGGACAGGAGGAAGGGGATACGGGCATGGCATGTGGACAGGCAGGGTGGAGGTGGCAGGGACAATTTACAGCCATCTGACAATGATAGGCAGGTGGGAGGGGAGTGGCAGCTCAACAGAACACTCAGAGTAGATAGGAGTGGCAGGTCCATGGTACATGATGGGCAAAAAGGATGGAGCAGGGGCATGCACAAAGACATCGGAGGGCAGGGAGAAGGAGAATAGGGGCGGCAAGCTAAGCACAGAGGCTAAGCAGGAGGTCAATGATGGGCCATAGAATTGGGCAATGGAGGGCAGGTGGAGTGGACTGGTACATCATGCTAAATGGAGGGCAGTGGCAACCCATCAGACCATGCATGGCAGGAGGGAGGAGGCTAGTCCATGGATTCAGACAACAAAGGATAGGGAGGAGGTGGATGGGGCAGCAAGCTAACTGTTCAGAGAAGGTCGGTATTAGGAACTTTATTGTTTTTAAAATGTGTGTCTGTGCGAACTACTTAAAATATGAACAATTATGCAGCATAATCTCACTTTTATTCAGGAAGAAGAGGACGTTTGTGACTGTGACTCCGGGCTCACTTGGCAGAAACACCCCCTGACCCTCCACCCCATCGCAAAATGTAATGCCCTTGAAAAGGGTAGGTGGACGCAGTGTTATTTAGAACATAGTCCTGAGAGCACGATTGAAAATGAAAACTAGATATAGTATATGGTATAAACTATGCACCAAAAAGTGTGATATAAGATGAACCGGGGCTTGAAATATAATATGCAATACATTGTGCGCAATGACAGATTAATTGGAGAGCGCGAGATAGCACAGGCACTAGCGTGTGCTATGCAATATGCGCCTTGGAGTGTAATATGCACAGGGCAGTGTTGTGTAACCTAACTAGTCTCTAAAGTCGTAATATAAAATATGTGCTGGGGAGTGTAACGTTGCATATGCACTGTGACAAAGATATGGATCCCAGATTGTAATATGTATGGCATAGCGTTGTGCGTTATAACATAGGCATCGAGGAAGGCACGTTAGATGGGGCAATATAACCCGTGCGAAGGCAAGTGTGGCATGACATATTCACGGGGTGGTGTTACAGTGCACATGGGCTAGAGAGTGTCATAGCATACGCACTAACTGGTGGAATACACAGAGGTGTGAGGCACTCGGCGGGCACTGGTGGGTGTAAGACAGCATTGGGCTCAGCCCGGAGCACGCTGTGACTCTCAAGTGAGATTCATCTCCTTTCCAGAGAGCAAAATAAAAAGTATTACACATCCGGTGGTGGATGTGTATTTTATTAACCGTGAGGGGGGTTTCTTGCGTAGTTTGGTCGAATTTTTCTCAAATCCTCTTTGAATGGCTTGGTGTGCGTGTATATTAAATGTGCCCGTCAATAGCTATCCATGTTTGTATAAATAAACGACAAGGGTGTCTACTTGGAGAGTACCCACTGGTGGGGACGCCGGGATTAGGCACGGTGGGTCGTCAGACACGTCAGAGCTTCACTAGCGGTGTAAATACATTCCACGTGGATTCATTCTATGCATAGTCGCCTTTTAATGAATATCACGCAAATCGTCATGGTGATAGGTGCATACGGTTTGTCCAGCATGTCCTAGGTGTTTCTATAAATATATATATTTTTTAAATAATAAAAAACAAATGCCGACCCCGGGGGATGGGGTCCCCGGGGCCATAAGTGGCCTGAGGAGGGGGCCACGCAGCCCCCTCCTAAAGAATTTAAAAAAAAAAGGCCATGACCCGGGGGTTGGGGTCCCCGGGGCCGATTAAGACCTTGGGAGGGCCAAATTAATTTTTTTCAACAAATAAAATTAGGGTGCAGACCCTGGGGGATGGGGTCCCCAGGGCCCGTAAATTAGAAAAAGAAGGGGGGCCACACAGCCCTCCTTCTTAAAAAATAAAATAAATTAAAGACCGGCATCGCGCCGGAGGCCACGCCCCCTCCTTGCAGCACTCTGCAAACGCGCCCCCGGGCCAGTTGTAAGTTGGGGAATTAATTCCCCTTCAATACTGAGGGTCCCTGAGGGCCAACTAGCCCAACAGGTATCTCCAGTATGCGCCAGGGAGCTGCGTTGCAGACAGGTGTTCTGAGGCCACGCCCCTTTTTACACCTCTATGCAACGCAGCTCTGTGGCGCTAACTGGAGGTACCTAGTGGGCTAGTTTGACCCTAGGGACCCTTAGGATTCAAGGGGACTTAATCTCTCATGAGTGTGTTATTGAGTGAATGACTGTCTCAATAGTGTCTTTATGAGTAACCACATATGTTTTAAACTAGTATATGTGACTATTGGTGTATATAAGTGAGTATATGTGAGAGTGAGAGATTGGAAGAGTTCCTGTATGAATAAGTATGTGTTTCTATAAGTGATTATTTAAAAGACTAAGTATGTGTAATTTTCTGTATAAATAAGTGTGGTGGTGTGTGTATAACTGTATATGTAAGTAAATGGATGTTTGATTATTTATTAGCATGAGTGACTATGTGTGTGAGTAACTCTATGGATGAGGGGCATTGTGGAACAGGATGTATAGGTGTATGAGTACATATGATGAGTGAGTACATGTATGAGTGACTGTATAGGACTGTTGGTGAATGAGTGGATGTGTATGTGGATCTTAGAATTACTGAATAGGTTGTTGTAACTGGTATTGGTATGTCCATTTTTTTGAAAATTTTAGTTTCTATTTTTGAATGTGTGTATCAAAGGTTATATTAGGGGGAGAGGAGGTCTGTCACTCTATCACAAGGATGATGTCATCAGTGATGTCATTTGAGATGTCATCAGTGATGTCATGAGTGATGTCACTGACCATGTCATGAGTGATGTAATATGTGACGTCATCAGCAGTGCATTGCTGGTGCGCGAGTTATAGTTAGCTGAACTAACTATAACAGGGGAATTTCAATGGTTTTGTACGAGTAAAAAGTCCAGCTAACTATAACGCCCCTGAAACCTATGGTTTTTTCAGTGAATTTCTAAGGTTTTTTAAATGCTAATTCCTAACTATAACGTGCCTGAAACCTATGATTTTTTCAGTGAATTTTAAAGGTTTTTTAAATGCTAATTTCTAACTATGCCTACAGAGATAGGACATGTGAAGAAAGAAGAAAAAACGCACAGAAAGAAAAAAAAGAAATGCAGAAAGAAGCAACAGAAGTCCTCAAAGACGAAGAAAAGTGCAGGAAGAAGGATAACTTGCAGAAAGAACAAACAGAAGAGCAGAAAGAAGCCTTGTTGCAAAATCATCCTGTACCCTCAACTTTTTCAGACGGATACTGGTGGTAACTGAGTCTGACTAACCAGTCCTAGAGCCAGTGCTATATACACTAGGGAACACTATGCGTTGGGGTCCCCCTGTGATTAGCATGACCTCCTCTGTAAGCCCCTAGTATATAATAAGGCAGGGGATTAAAACCACCTCTTAAAACGCACCACAGGGCGTGTTTGCACACGTCACCTCAGGCCCCATCGCCTCCCTTCCCCACTGTGTAAACACGCCCTGTGGCCGTTTTAAGTTGGAAGATTAAGTCCCCTTGAATCCTGAGGGTCCCTAGGGTCCAACTAGACCACTAGGTACCTCCAGTAAGCGCCACAGAGCTGCGTTGCAGAGAGGTGTAAAAAGTGGCACGGCCTGGACCACCTCTCTTCAACGCAGCTCAGTGGCACTTACTGGAAGTACCTGGTGGGCTAGTTAGCCCCCAGGGGCCCTCAGGATTGAAAGGGAATTATTTAGCCAACCTAAAAAGCGCCACAGGGCGTGTTTGCACACGTCACCTCAGGCCCCGTCCCCTCCCTTCACCACTGTGTAAACGCGCCCTGTGGCCATTCTAAGTTGAGAGATTAAGTCCCCTTGAATCCTAAGGGTCCCTAGGGTCAAACTAGCCTACTAGGTACCTTCAGTAAGGGCCACTGAGCATAGAGGTGTAAAAAGGAGCGTGGCCTCAGAACACCTGTCAGCAACGCAGCTCCCTGGCACACACTGGAGATACCTGTTGGGCTAGATGGCCCTCAGGGACCCTCAGTATTGAAGGGGAATTAATTCCCCAACTTACAACTGGCCAGGGGGCGTGTTTGCAGAGTGCTGCAAGGAGGGGGCGTGGCCTCCGGTGCTATGCCGGTCTTTTATTTATTTTATTTTTTTAAGAAGGAGGGCTGTGTGGCCCTGCTTCTTTTTCTAATTTATTTGCCCTGGGGACCCCATCCCCCATGGCCTGCACCCTAATTTTTTTTGTTGAAAAAAATAAATTTGGAAGGGGGCCGCGCGACCTCCTCCCAAGGCCTTAATCGGCCCCGGGGACCCCAACCCCCGGGTCATGGCCTTTTTAAAAAAAAATCTTTAGGAGGGGGGCTGCGTTGCCCCCCTCCTCAGACCACTTATGGCCCCAGGGACCCCATCCCCAAGGGCCGGCCTTTGTTTTTTATTATTTATAAAAAATATATATTTATAGAAACACCCAGGACATGCTGGACAACCGTATGTACCTATCACCATGATGATTTGCATGATATTCATTAAAAGGCGACTATGCATACAATGAATCCATGTGGAATGTATTTACACCGCTAGTGAAGCTCTGACGTGTCTGACGCCCTACCGTGCCTAATCCCGGCGCCCCCACCGGTAGGTACTCTCCAAGTAGACACCCTTGTCGTTTATTTATACAAACATGGGTAGCTATTGACGGGCACATTTAATACACACGCACACCAAGCCATTCAAGGGGGATTCGACAAAAATTTGACCAAACTATGCAAGAAACCCCCCTCACGGTTAATAAAACACACATCCACCGCCGGATGTGGAATACTTTTTATTTTACTCTCTGGAAAGGAGACAATCCTCACTTGAGAGTCACAGCATGCTCCTGGCTGAGCCCAATGCTGTGTTACACCCACCAGTGCCCGCCGAGTGCCACACACCTCTGTGTTGTATTCCACCAGCTAGTGCGTATGCCATGACACTCCCTAGCCCATGTGCACTGTAACACCACCCCGTGAATATGTCATGCGACACTTGCCTTCGCATGGGTTATATTGCCCTATCTAACATGCCTTCCTCGATGCCTATGTTATAACACACAGCGCTATGCCATACATATTACAATCTGGGATCCATATCTTTGTCACAGTGCGTATGCAACGTTACACTCCCCAGCACATATTTTATATTACAACTTTAGAGACTAGTTAGGTTACACAACTAATCTGACATGCAGACTGAAACATGCACTTTGAATACCAGCAGCAGACTTCCCTGGTGAGCAGTAGCTTTACTACAGTGATCTAGGGGCATATGTATCAACATCACCATTTGCGATTCTCAAATAGCGATTTTTAAAGAATGCCCCCTAATGTGCAACTAGAGTGCTAACATTCAGAATTTATGGCAAATGTGTGACACATCTGAATGCCTTCTTGATGGAACCAAAGTAAACAAGCATTGAAAATGCAACAGGTCTCGCCCTCGTTTAAGTAAAAGCAATTCTGTTTGTAATTAGGTGGCTTTTTAGCTTTGCTTGTATTAGTGTTTTTCAAACTTTCATGTACATAACATGCATATGTATGCATATATGTATATGTATATGTATGCATGCATTTATATTTGTATTTATATAGATATGCAGATTATATATATATTTATATATGTATGTATACATATATACACATACATATATAAATGCATATGCATATATATGTGCATATGTGTGTGTGTAGAGAGAGGTAGAGAGGTAAAGGTGTAGAGGTAGAGGTGTAGAGGTAGAGAGGTAGAGGTAGAGAGGTAGAGGTAGAGAGGTAGAGAGGTAGAGAGGTAGAGAGGTAGAGAGTAGTAGAGAGAGAGGTAGAGAGAGGTAGAGAGGTAGAGAGTAGAGAGTGAGTAATAGAGAGTAGAGAGTGAGTAATAGAGAGTAGTATAGACTAGTAGAGAGAGTAGCAGAGAGTGAGTAGTAGAGAGTAGTAGAGTGAGTAGTAGAGAGTGAGTAATAGAGATAGAGTAGTAGAGAGTGAGTAGTAGAGAGTGAGTAGTAGAGAGTAGTAGAGAGAGAGGTAGAGAGAGGTAGAGAGGTAGAGAGTAGAGAGTGAGTAATAGAGTAGAGAGTGAGTAGTAGAGAGTAGTAGAGACTAGTAGAGAGAGTAGCAGAGAGTGAGTAGTAGAGAGTAGTAGAGTGAGTAGTAGAGAGTGAGTAATAGAGAGAGAGTAGTAGAGAGTAGTAGAGAGTGAGTAGTAGAGAGTGAGTAGTAGAGAGAAGTAGATAGTAGTAGAGAGTGAGTAGTAGAGTGAGTAGCAGAGAGTAGTAGAGGGTGAGTAGTAGAGAGTAGTAGAGAGTGAGTAGTAGAGAGTAGTAGAGAGTGAGTAGTAGAGAGTGAGTAGTAGAGATGAGTAGCAGAGAGAGCGTAGCAGAGAGTAGTAGAGAGTGAGCAGTAGAGTGAGTAGTAGAGAGTAGTAGAGAGAGAGTAGTAGAGAGTGAGTATTAGAGAGTAGTAGAGAGAGAGTAGTAGAGATTGAGTAGTAGAGTGAGTATTAGAGTGAGTAGTGGAGAGTGAGTAGTAAAGAGTAGTAGAGTGAGTAGTAGAGAGTGAGTAGTAGAGAGTACTGGAAAGGAGTAGAGAGAGAGTAGTAGTGAGTGAGTAATCAAGAGTAGTAGAGAGTGAGTAGTAGATAGAGAGTAGTAGAGCGTGAGTAGTAGAGAGTAGTAGAGAGTGAGTAGTGGAGAGTGAGTAGAAGAGAGTGAGTAGTAGAGATAGAGTGGTAGAGAGTAGTAGAGTAGTAGAGAGTGAGTAGTAGAGAGTGAGTAGTAGAGAGTAGTAGAGAGTGAGTAGCAGAGTGAGTAGTTGAGAGTAGTAGAGAGCGAGTAGTAGAGAGCAAGTAGTAGAGAGTGTGTAGTGGAGATTGATTAGTAGAGAGTAGTAGAGAGTGAGTATTAGAGAGAGTAGTAGAGAGTAGTAGAGAGTGCGTAGCAGAGTGAGTAGTAGAGAGTAGTATAGAGTGAGTAGTAGAGAGCAAGTAGTAGATAGTGTGTAGTAGAGAGTGAGTAGTAGAGAGTAGTAGAGAGTGAGTATTAGAGAGAGTAGTAGAGAGTGAGAAGTAGAGAGAATAGTAGAGAGTATTTGAGAACGAGTAGTAGATAGTGAGTAGTGGAGAGTGAGTAGTAGAAAGTAGTAGATAGTGAGTAGTAGAGAGAGAGTAATAGAGAGTGAGTAGTAGAGTAGTAGAGAGTGAGTGGTAGAGAGAAGTAGAGAGTAGTAGAGTGAGTAGTAGAGGGTAGTAGAGAGTGAGTAGTAGAGAGAGTAGTAGAGAGTAGTAGAGTAGTAGAGAGTGAGTAGTAGAGAGTGAGTGGTAGAGAGTGAGTAGTAGAGAGAGTAGCAGAGAGTAGTAGAGTAGTAGAGAGTGAGTAGTAGAGATTGAGTAGTAGAGAGCGAGTAGTAGAGAGTGAGTAGTGGAGAGTGAGTAGTAGAGACTAGTAGAGAGCGAGTAGTAGAGAGTGAGTAGTAGAGAGTGAGTAGCAGAGAGAGAGTAGTAGAGAGTGAGTAGTAGAGAGTAGCAGAGTGAGTAGTAGAGAGTGAGTAGTAGAGAGAGAGTAGTAGAGAGTGAGTAGTAGAGTAGCAGAGAGTGAGTGGTAGAGAGTAGTAGAGAGTAATAGAGTGAGTAGTAGAGAGTAGTAGAGAGTGAGTAGTAGAGAGTAAGTAGTAGAGAATAGTAGTAGAGAGTAGTAGCGAGTGAGTAGTAGAGAGTGCGTAGTAGAGAGTGAGTAGTAGAGAGTAGTAGAGTAGTAGAGAGTGAGTAGTAGAGAGTATTCGAGAGTGAGTATTCAAGAGTGAGTAGTAGAGAGAGAGTAGTAGAGGGTTGTAGAGAGTGAGTAGTAGAGTAGTAGAGAGTAGTCAGTCAGTGTGAGTCAGTCAGTGTCAGTCAGTCAGTGTCAGCCAGTCAGTCAGTGTTTGTCAATCAGTGTCAGTCAGTGTCAGTCAGTGTGAGTCAATCAGTGTCAGTCAGTGTCAGTCAGTCAGTCAGTGTCAGTCAGTCAGTGTCAGTCAATCAGTATCAGTCAGTGTCAATCAGTCAGTGTCAGTCAGTCAGTGTCAGTCAGTCAGTGTCAACTGGAGCAGCTCTGCTGACCTGGTTCTCTGGCTCTAAAGCAGCTCTGCTGACCTGGCTCTCTCCCTCTAAAGCAGCTCTGCTGACCTGGTTTCTCTGGCTCTACAGCAGGTCTGCTGACCTGGTTCTCTGGCTCTAGAGCAGCTCTGCTGACCTAGTTCTTAGGCTACAGAGCAGCTCTGCTGATCTGGTTCTCTGGCTCTGTGACAGCTCAGCTGACCTGGTTCTCTGGCTCTAAAGCAGCTCTGCTGACCCAGTTATATGGCTCTAAAGCAGTTCTGATGACATGGTTCTCTGGCTCTAAAGCAGTTCTGCTGACCTGGTTCTCTCCCTCTAAAGCAGCTCTGCTGACCTGGTTTCACAGGCTCTACAGCAGATTTGCTGACCTGGTTCTCGGCCTCTAGATCAGCACTGCTGACCTTGGTCTCTGGCTCTAGAGCAGCTCTGCTGACCTGCTTCTTAGGCTCTAGAGCAGCTCTGCTGACCCGTTTCTCTGGCTCTAAAACGGCTCTGCTGACGTGGTTTCTCTGGCTCTACAGCCGCTCTGCTGACCTGGTTCTCTGCGCTCACGATGCACGCACCCGACTTCGCGAAAATATATTTAAAAATAATATAAGTTTATTATAAGTACAAATATATTATTTTTATGAATATCCTAGATAATCTCTTGCCCTAATATGTATATTAAAGACACATACATATCATTTTGGAACATACAATTTTTTTGCGGGAGTCGCGCACCCAGTGCGCCCCAGCACATATATGACGTCACTCAGGACCCGCCAACAAAAGAAAATAATATAAATATATTAAAATAAAAAATTAAAACAAAAACATGTATCAATATTTCAGTTTGAATTAAAAAAAAAATCTATTTTTTGCAATTTTCAGAAAAATATATAATGTTGTTTAATGAATAAAATATTTATAAATAAAAAACAGTTAAAGAACCGTAGAAAATCAGTACAAAAAAATAGGTATAAGTATTATCACACTTAAAAATTAGCATTTAAAAAAACCTTTGAAATTCACTGAAAAAAACATCGGTTTCAGAGATGTTATAGTTAGAAATTAGCAATTAAAAAAGCTTTGAAATTCACTGAAAAAACCATAGGTTTCAGAGACGTTATAGTTAGAAATTAGTATTTAATAAACCTTAGAAATTCACAGAAAAAAACATAGGTTTCAGGGGTGTTATAGTTAGCTGGCCATTTCACTCGTACAAAACCATAGAAATTCCTCTGTTATAGTTAGTTCTGCTAACTATAACTCGTGTACCCGCAATGCACTGCTGATGATGTCACATATTGCATCATTCATGACATGGTCAGTGACATGACATCACTAACTATAACAGAGGAATTTCTATGATTTTGTACGAGTGAAATGGCCAGCTAACTATAACACCCCTGAAACCTATGTTTTTTTCTGTGAATTTCTAAGGTTTTTTAAATGCTAATGTCTAACTATAACGTCTCTGAAACCTATGGTTTTTTCAGTAATATATATATATATATATATATATATATATATATATATATATATATATATATATATATATATATATTACCTACTGGCGGTCGCCAGTAGGTAGTTATAGTTAGGACCCCTTTTCCATAGGAAATCCGCAACATTCTATTTTGAATAACTTTGGCGCCGGTTGATGAATCCTCGCGAATTTCTCAAAATAGGTGGGGCGCTACGCTCCGCTCCTACCCTGAAAGTCTCGGGGGGATTTGTCAAGCGGGGGCTGAGATAAAAGGGGGGTCCCAAAACGCGTTTTTCCCATGCATTTTTCCATAGGACCTTTAGACAGGGCTACAGCCCGAACGGCTGAACAGAATTACTAGAAATTTGGCAGAGAGGTAGTCCCTAGGTCAAGGAAGTGCCTTTTGTAGGTTTGGTGTAAATCTGTTCAGTAGATTCTGAGAAAATAGCCTTTAAATCAATATATATATCTGAGCCAGCTTACGGTACGCTTACCGTAAGCTTACCGTACGCGTACGGTGGCGTGCGCGAGCGCGATTCTGATTGGCTCTTAGATCTTAGTAAACATTCGAATCGGCCGAAACCAGGAAGCGGCGGCCTCCATTTTGTGTGTTTCACTCAGAAAAAAAAGAGTGAAAACAAGAAAAGGGGGCAAGGAGGAGAGTTACAGACCCCCTTACATTTGTGAGGGGGTCAAAGAAGGACAGAAAAGTACAAAGAAAACATTTATTGATTTTTAAAAAAATCACGGGGTACGCGTACGGTAAGCTCACCGTACGCGTACGGTAAAATAAAATAAATAAAAGAAATGAAATACAGATTTAAGTGTTTAGATATTAGGGGGCTCTAAAAAGAGCCGTTGTGTTTATGAAGTGATTTTTTATTGGTACCTACAAGTAAGTACCGATGCAGAGTCTAAGGTTCAAGAGGAAGACTCTGTTCCCTTCATCATTGAAGTGCACACCATCTCCTCTATAAATGTCTTGCATGTCATAACGCAAGTTGTTGTGGTAAATGGCACCCATACCATAGTCACGGAATAAAGCAGAAACAGATTTGTTGACGTGCTTTCTTGCTTTGTCAATTTGCGGACAGAAATGATTGGACCAGTTCCATTTTTGCCTTTGGCATATGTTGGAAAACACAAAGGCAGTTTTAGGGAAAAGAGAAAACAGTTGTGCAAAGGTGTCCTTCATAAGCATTTCCAGACCTACCCCAGTCAAAGTGCCTAGGTCATTGCCACCACAGTGCACTATTATGAGGTCAGGGTGTTGGTTTTGCATGAAGGATTTCACCAATGGCATCAATTGGTGCCACTTTAACCCTCTCTGACCAATCCATTTAATGTCTACATTTGGTAAAGCAAGGTCTCTCACCATATCTGTTTTCTCTGCAAACTTTTCACTCCAGAAGACATAGCTGTGCCCTACAATCCACACTGTGAACATCTTCAAAGGAGATCTGGATGCACTCAGGAGGTGTAATTCAGTAGAATGGGAAAAAGAAATGAAAAACAGTTTGGAAATGGAGGCATACATATTTTTAAATAAAAAAAAATAACTGATTGGCTGTTTCATACCATTCTACACTAAAAACTAGGCTGTATGTGTAAATTTATAGAAGCATGTTTTGTATTGGTACAGAAAAATGTGTTACCAAAGAACAGTACTATGGATTTGCTGTAAGGTTTGAAAAGTCAAGCACTCTTGCTCTGTGGAATTGTTTGGCGAACTTCTGACCTAACTCCACACAGCAGTGTTCCATGAGCTGTTGCTATGGTAGCAGGCAGAAGTCAAGTTGGGGGAAGGGTACTTTAAGAAAAGGGTTGGTTTTCAACCAATAGAAATGTGTGATTACATTTGAAAAAAAGGGGGAAGCACTGAGATTTGAAACTTACATGTATATGTGTGGAAAAATAGAGGGAAACTTTGCCATTTTCTGGTTCTGCTGAGAGGAGAGAGGTGTAGAGAACAGAGATCCTGGCTCTGATAATCTGCTGTTTGAGTGCCACATTTCTTTCACAACTAACTAATTTTAAAGGTGAGTTATGAGTTTGAGAGGGGATGTATATGGTAAATTAAGAAATGAATAATAGAATTGGAATTCCTTTTGTAGAAGTTGTGTTTATTATTTTCTGTTTTGGGAGAAATTTAAATGTGGGGAACATGTAAAATAATATGGACTATTTTTTCATGATAAATTAAGGTGTACTGGTAAAAATAAGGAATACTTTAAGGGTTTGAGGTTGCAGTCAGTAATGCAAATACATTCAGCATCACTAAGGCTGGTTGCCCTTGCTGGAGTGTAGGCAGTCACCGAGGATACACATGGTGGTGGTCTGAAAAAGCAGTTTGGACATGTGCATTTAAAAAAATCTAAAAAGTGGATTCATAATGTGTCAGTCTGTAAAAGTGATTTTCACTTGCCAAAAAAAAAGAGCAGTAAGTGTGCATTTAAATTGGCAAAGAAATTTCGTTTTGGGACTAATGTGAAAACATGACTCTGTGTGCAAATAGGAATTACAGGCAGAGATTTATTGCGTTTTGCTCTGGTGATTTCACAGTTGCATTAGTAGGAAAAAGGGGGAGCGATTTTTTGGGGGAAGAAGCAGACTCTTAGCACACACCCAGCTCCTTTCTATGTATAATCATGCACAGTATTTAGAAGCGAGTGGAGTTTTGAGGTTTCAGTCTGTAATGCAAATACATTCAGCATCACTAAGGCTGGTTGCCCTTGCTGGAGTGTAGGCAGTCACCGAGGATACACATGGTGGTGGTCTGAAAAAGCAGTCTGGACATGGGCTTTTTAAAAAAAATCTGAAAAGTGGTTTCATAATGTGTCAGTCTGTAAAAGTGATTTTCACTTGCCAAAAAAAAAGAGCAGTAAGTGTGCATTTAAATTGGCAAAGAAATTTCGTTTTGGGACTAATGTGAAAACATGACTCTGTGTGCAAATAGGAATTACAGGCAGAGATTTATTGCGTTTTGCTCTGGTGATTTCACAGTTGCATTAGTAGGAAAAAGGGGGAGCGATTTTTTGGGGGAAGAAGCAGACTCTTAGCACACACCCAGCTCCTTTCTATGTATAATCATGCACAGTATTTAGAAGCGAGTGGAGTTTTGAGGTTTCAGTCTGTAATGCAAATACATTCAGCATCACTAAGGCTGGTTGCCCTTGCTGGAGTGTAGGCAGTCACCGAGGATACACATGGTGGTGGTCTGAAAAAGCAGTCTGGACATGGGCTTTTTAAAAAAAATCTGAAAAGTGGTTTCATAATGTGTCAGTCTGTAAAAGTGATTTTCACTTGCCAAAAAAAAAGAGCAGTAAGTGTGCATTCAAATTGGCAAAGAAATTTCGTTTTGGGACTAATGTGAAAACATGACTCTGTGTGCAAATAGGAATTACAGGCAGAGATTTATTGCGTTTTGCTCTGGTGATTTCACAGTTGCATTAGTAGGAAAAAGGGGGAGCGATTTTTTGGGGGAAGAAGCAGACTCTTAGCACACACCCAGCTCCTTTCCATGTATAATCATGCACAGTATTTAGAAGCGAGTGGGGTTTTGAGGTTTCAGTCTGTAATGCAAATACATTCAGCATCACTAAGGCTGGTTGCCCTTGCTGGAGTGTAGCCAGTCACCGAGGATACACATGGTGGTGGTCTGAAAAAGCAGTCTGGACATGGGCTTTTTAAAAAAACTGTAAAGTGGTTTCATAATGTGTCAGTCTGTAAAAGTGATTTTCACTTGCCAAAAAAAAAGAGCAGTAAGTGTGCATTCAAATTGGCAAAGAAATTTCGTTTTGGGACTAATGTGAAAACATGACTCTGTGTGCAAATAGGAATTACAGGCAGAGATTTATTGCGTTTTGCTCTGGTGATTTCACAGTTGCATTAGTAGGAAAAAGGGGGAGCGATTTTTTTGGTGCAGAAGCAGACTCTTAGCACACACCCAGCTCCTTTCCATGTATAATTATGCACAGTATTTAGAAGCGAGTGGGGTTTTGAGGTTTCAGTCTGTAATGCAAATACATTCAGCATCACTAAGGCTGGTTGCCCTTGCTGGAGTGTAGGCAGTCACCGAGGATACACATGGTGGTGGTCTGAAAAAGCAGTCTGGACATGGGCTTTTTAAAAAAACTGAAAAGTGGATTCATAATGTGTCAGTCTGTAAAAGTGATTTTCACTTGCCAAAAAAAAAGAGCAGTAAGTGTGCATTCAAATTGGCAAAGAAATTTCGTTTTGTGACTAATGTGAAAACATGACTCTGTGTGCAAATAGGATTTACAGGCAGAGATTTATTGCGTTTTGCTCTGGTGATTTCACAGTTGCATTAGTAGGAAAAAGGGGGAGCGATTTTTTGGGGGAAGAAGCAGACTCTTAGCACACACCCAGCTCCTTTCCATGTATAATCATGCACAGTATTTACAAGCGAGTGGAGTTTTGAGGTTTCAGTCTGTAATGCAAATACATTCAGCATCACTAAGGCTGGTTGCCCTTGCTGGAGTGTAGGCAGTCACCGAGGATACACATGGTGGTGGTCTGAAAAAGCATTCTGGACATGGGCTTTTTTAAAAAACTGAAAAGTGGTTTCATAATGTGTCAGTCTGTAAAAGTGATTTTCACTTGCCAAAAAAAAGAGCAGTAACTGTGCATTCAAATTGGCAAAGAAATTTCGTTTTGGGACTAATGTGAAAACATGACTCTGTGTGGAAATAGGAATTACAGGCAGAGATTTATTGCGTTTTGCTCTGGTGATTTTACAGTTGCATTAGTAGGAAAAAGGGGGAGCGATTTTTTGGGGGAAGAAGCAGACTCTTAGCACACACCCAGCTCCTTTCCATGTATAATCATGCACAGTATTTAGAAGCGAGTGGGGTTTTGAGGTTTCAGTCTATAATGCAAATACATTCAGCATCACTAAGGCTGGTTGCCCTTGCTGGAGTGTAGGCAGTCACCGAGGATACACATGGTGGTGGTCTGAAAAAGCAGTCTGGACATGGGCTTTTTAAAAAAACTGAAAAGTGGTTTCATAATGTGTCAGTCTGTAAAAGTGATTTTAACTTGCCAAAAAAAAAGAGCAGTAAGTGTGCATTCAAATTGGCAAAGAAATTACGTTTTGTGACTATTGTGAAAAGAAATGTAGTAATATATTTAAATAAAATAAAGGAATTTTTTTTTAGTTTTTTTCAGGTATTGCTGAAGAGCAGTGGACAAAATTTAAGATGCCTACAAAATCCAGAGTTCAAAAAACGCACAAAAAAAACCTATATTTGAAGACAACTAGAGGACCAAAGTTAGTAGAAGATGCTCATGTTGGGAAAAAGAAAAAATCTTCTGGTAAGCAGAAAAAACAATTTCTAAAAAATATATTCAAAAGAATGAAAAATGTACAAAATGTCTGTACTCGAAAGGATGTTTTGAAAAAAAAAGGAGAGGAAAAAATTGACAATTTAGTTAATGCAAATATACCTTCAGCAACTGAAAAGATTTATATAAATAGAAAAACAGCGTTTAAAGAGATACGTAGAAAAATGTTTCAGAGAAGAGTTATGTCCAATTTGATGAAGGATGTGAAGAAATATAAGAAAAAGACAAAGTTTTATAAAAGAAAAAAAGAAATAGAATCCATTGCAGCAAAGGCATTAGAATTAAAAAGGAAACTATTCATTTTAATTTTGAATAGGATGCGTACATTAGACAAAATGGTTAATGTACTGAAATCACATAGCAAAAGGAAAAGAGTAGTGAACAGAACAAACTTTTGTAAAGTGTTTTTAGGAAAGTGGATGCATAGTAGTGAACCTTTTTTTAATGAAGAGAGCTATTTTCAAAGTAATAGTTTGCTGCATGCAGTTGACACCAGAGGTCGTTCTTACGAAGTAAAAAATGGTTGCATAATGGAGAAGGAGATAATGGTTCCAAGAGATGAGGTACAAGTGATGGCAGATGAGGCTATGGGGAGACGTCCTAAAGCCCCAGTGTACACTTGGAATTGTAGTAGTATTTGCACTGTGCGTCAGGAATCTATTGACAAATTTCGAGAGTTTCTAAGAGAATATAGTAAAAAAAGTATAAAACAGAAGATTAAGGTGCTTCAAAGTCTGGATCCATGCAGAGTGAGAGAGAATACTGGTTTGCAGGGTCATTCTCTGGCTTGTCTATCTAGAAAAGTGTGCAATAGTGTTTTCCATCATTTTAGGATGCTGGCTGTTCATCATACTGAAATGAGAAAGTTTGTGAGACGGTTGTATTTTGCCAAAAGTCCAGCAATAAAGTTAAATGAATTGAATAGGGCTCTGTTCCGAGGAACGGTATCAGATGTAGAGAAGGTTGTTGATGAAATTCAGTTTTGTTACTTTGGTCCTGAACAAAACAGTGCAGAGAAGGACACAGTAAATGAGGAAGAAGTGGAAGAGAATGTAGAACCCTCTGTAAGTAACACATTTAATGATCACATAACAAAATTTGCAATAGTCTCTAATGAAAGACCAAATTTTACTTGTATTTGTTGCCGCAGAACTCATTATAGAAAACAAACTAGGAATGTTGATCTCTACAGAAAGAGTGAAAATGAAGATAATTATAAGTGGAAGGATTTTGCCACATATATATTTCTAGAAAATTGTTTTGATTTGGGTGAAGATCAGCGTATTTGTAAATACTGTTACAACAAGTTAGAGGAAAATAGAATGCCGACCAGAGCTGTACATAATAATTTAGAATTGGATGCTATTCCTGCTGAACTTTCTGAATTAAATACATATGAGTCTATACTCATTCAATGTGTTCATCCGTTCCAGACCATAGTACGTATGGAGCCCAAAACTTGTAAATTACCTCCTTCTGATTTACTGAGAGGTTTAAAAGGAAGAGTGGTGTATTTGCCCTTGGATTTGAAAAAAAATATGGAAACTATTGATGCGGATACTTTGGAAACTGAACCATTAGTTATTCTGGTTAATGGTGTACCTACAAAGAATAAGAAGATTTGGCAGGAGCTGGTAGATGTGCGGAAAGTACAAAGAGCAAATTTGTATTTGAAAAGGAATAACAAATGGTATGAATCAATTTATATAGAAGAAGAAGAAGAAGAAGATTTACAAGAAGACACAGAAACACCAACTGGACAAATTGAAAAAGTTGACAAGTCAAAGGAAGAAGAAATTTATGAACATTTTAGCATACATCCTCTTCATTCAAAAGAAGTTATGGGAGACAATATTGATCTCTTTCAGATGAAGAAAGCAAAAGGAACTCCCGTGAGTGTATGGGAGGAGAGCTTGGAAGCTCGATGTTTTCCCCAGCTGTTTCCTAAAGGAAAAGGAGGACGATACGATGAACGTCCAGAACAGATTCCAGCTTCTGAGTATCGGACTACAAGACTATATGCTGAATATCCCAGATTTCGACAAAGTATTCCTTATTTGTTCCATCTTTTATTTGAAAGCGACTTGTCTGCACTGTCTTATGCAGTAAATCACATTTTAAAAAGTGGAGTACATTTACAAAATGTGTCTGCTAAGGATTTTATGGAGAAAGTGCAGCACCGAGATGATCATTTGGAAACACAACTGATCAATCTGATGGCTTGTCAGCGTGGGACAAATGAATATTGGTACCGACGCCATGGTGAATTAAAATGCATGTTACGGAATTTAGGAACACCAACATGGTTCGTTACCCTAAGCTGTGCGGAGTACGCTTGGGTTGATTTACTGGATTTTCTACGAGAGGCAAATTCAAACATTAAAAACATCGAATACAAGACAGCAGGAGAACTGTGCTCATTGGATCCGGTTAATGTTTGCAGATATTTCAATCATAGATTTGAGGCTATGATGTCCTTCATCTGCAATAAAAAAAATCCACCTCTTGGAGAAGTAGTAGATTTCTTTTGGAGAAAAGAGTACCAGGCAAGAGGTGCTCCTCATATTCATATGCTGTTGTGGATCAAGGATGCCCCAAAGTTTGGAACAGATACTGATGAAGCAGTGTTATCTTTCATTGAAGAATATGCAACATGTGCTATACCAAAAAGCACAGAAGAGAAAAAGTTAAAGGAGCAAGTTTTACGTTTCCAAAGTCATCGGTGTGGAAAATACTGTCGACGGAAATACAAGAGCAAAGATAAATACTACACTAAATGTCGATTTGGATTTCCTAGACCTGTTCTTTCAAATGGAAGAGTCAACAGTTTTATGTCAGCTGTGAGACATACTATCACAAGAAAATCACCTAAGAATACCTACAACCTAAAAAGAAAAGAAGAATCAAAAAATATAAATGACTACAACCCAGTCATTTTATCCATGTGGAACGCTAACATGGATATACAGTATGTAGCTGACAATTCCATTGCTGTTGCTCGATATGTAACGTCTTATATTACGAAATCAGAAAAAAACAGAATTGAAGGAAATGTGGGAAGAGATTTCTCACGAGAAGACTGTCAGTAAGAAGCTGTACAGTTTCAGTTTGAAGATGTTATCGCATCGAGAAATTGGATCCTACGAATGTTCAGATAGGTTATCTTCTGCAAGTCTCTACTCGAAGTCAAGAAGAAGAATTTGGGCAAGTTTAGGCCTTGCAGCAATGAGAAATCGGGTACTGAAATCTGTTGGAGAAATTGAATATTTGGCCGAGAATGACCCAGAAAGTACAGATATTTTGAAATCAAATATGTTGGACACATATTATCCCAAGAGAAGTCAACATCTGGAGAACATGTGTCTCTATGAAGTGCTGCAGAACTACATTTATTCACGGAAAGCCGCAGAAGACATCAACAATGGAAAATATAAAGTCGTTGGTGAGGAAGGATGTTTGGTGAAGCAAACAAAAGGAAGTTTGATAAATCACAGGAAGCTGAGTTGCGACACTACTGACAAGAAGGAATTTTACTACTTGGCTCTTTTACAGTTGTTTAAACCATGGCGTACAGAGGATGAACTACTGGGAGAATTTCAAAGCTATGAAGATTCTTTTAATGCTTGCAAAGACAGCATACAATGCAGTACATTCTCAAGTTATCTGCAAATGTTAAATGAAGAAATTGAACAGGAAACTACAATTGCAGCAGAAATAGCTAGAGACAGTTCTCAGGACAGCCAAAGTTCAGGAACACTCAGTCAAGATCCCCTAGGACAACCAATCGTTGAAAATGAAGCATCAATAGCCATGAATGAAGTGGAAACGGCTATGAATCAAGCTCAAGAAGAATTTATAGACTTAGAAAATTTGGAAAGACAACTGAATCAAGAGCAGCAACAAATTTATGAAGAGATCAGAAACAAAATTGATCACGGATTTCTACATGAAAAAAAAGAGTGCTCATGCACATCATTTCATCCAATCAGGATGTATGTAAGCGGACAAGCTGGAACTGGAAAAAGTTTCCTTATAAAAGTCATCAGAAGCTACCTACAGCAAAAAACAGATTTTACTTTGTCTTGTGTGGTTACTGCTCCAACTGGGTTAGCAGCATATAACATAAAAGGAATCACTTTACATCGTTTGCTAATGTTACCAGTGGAGCATGAGAACAAAATACAATACAACAAGCTAACTGGAGAAGCATCCTTGGAACTTTCAAGAGTATTGAAGAAGATGCAAGTTCTCATTATTGATGAGGTGAGCATGGTATCAAACTTAATGCTTGCCTTTGTGCATTTAAGAATGCAGCAAATTTTGAAGACAGACTATGACATGTTATTTGGTGGAAAACACGTCATAGTTTTTGGAGATCTTTTGCAACTTACTCCAGTTAAAGGACAACCAGTGTTTAATACTGTCACACATGAAGACACGAAGAAGTCATTGGGAAGCATCGGAAATACAAATATTTGGTCCTTCTTTGAGTACAAGGAACTTACTACTAATATGAGGCAAGCAAGCGATGAAGAATATGGAAGTATTCTGAAAGATATCAGAATTGGACTACTCACAGAAGTTGGCAAAAAAGCATTACAGAGTCGGCTGCTACATAATTTATTTCCAAAGGAAGAAATAGTTGCAGAGAAAATATACAAGAACATTGCAGAAAACAAAAGTGTCATCTGCTTAATGCCAACTCTACGTGAATGCTCAATATTTAATGAGGAGCTTTTGAAATTGGAAAAGGAAGAGATCAGGAAATTGGAAGCAGTGGACAAAATTGAGGATGGAAGAATTACTGTCACAGTAACAGGCACAATGAAAAATAAATTGGATTCACTAGAGAAGAACATCTCCAAAACAGCTGGATTAGAAAAAAATCTATATGTTTGCATGAACTGTAGAGTATTTTTAAGGAGAAATTTGGATGTTGAAAAAGGTTTAGTTAATGGAGCTATGGGAAGAGTTGTGGGTTTTATTAATTATCAGAAAAAAGATGGAATTGAATGTTTAAAAATAAAATTTGATCAGATAGAAGAAGTTAAAGATATTTGTCGTTGTACAGTTCGTTTCATGCTTGTGAAAGACTTATATGTACGTAGGAAGCAGTTTCCGTTTTCTCTAGCATATGCTGTAACTATTCACAAGTCTCAAGGATTGACTGGAGATTGTGCATTTGTGAACATTGGTTCAACTGTGTTCAAAGAAGGTATGGCATATGTTGCTTTGTCACGAGTGAAAACATTATCAGGTTTATTCATGATAGACTTGGATGATTCAAAAGTTAGTGCTGATACAAACTGTGTAAAGGAGTATAATAGATTAAGAAGAAGCTATGCTCCTCATTTAGGTCAGTATCCTGTGTTGGAGAAACGTGTAGTTTCTCGTAAAAGGAAAAATGAGAATATCTGTAATGAAGATGTAGAGAGGAGGAAAAAAGAGGAGTGATGTAATTGCAAGCAAAAAGAAAAAGGAAAATGAAGAACAGGTTGTAGGATGTCATTTTGAAAATAGCTCTGGTGTCAACTGCTACGCAAATGTAGTGCTGAATGTTGCATTTTATCTGGAAAGTTTGCAAGAGCAGATAATAGTAAATCAGGGAAAAAGATTCTGTTCTGAGCTGAGTCTCCTTTTTCAAAAGCTGAGTAAAGATAAAACTCAAATAGAAAGTGCTACTGAAATTAGAAAACTTTTAGATGTATGTTCAGGACGAACACAGTTTTCTCAAAATGAACAGCAAGATGCACACGAATTTTTGATGTATTTTCTTCAAGTACTGGAAGAAGAAGAAGTTGCAATTGATATTTTATTTGGTCTCTCTTATAAATGGGAACATAGTTGTGAAAACTGTTATAATATATGTGGCTCTAATGTTGATAATGAAAGGTTTATTTATTTGACATTGCCAGAGAGTAAAACAGTCACTTTTGCAAAATTAGTTAAAGATGCTAATCATAGCATGAAATGCGGTGAGTGTCAATCTGACATGTTTTCAACATTAATTTTAAAGGAATACGGACAGTATGTAATTTTAATGATGCAACGATGTAGAGCTGATGGTTCAAAATTGGATACTTTAATAAAGAAGTTTACAGGACAGCAATTATCAATTTCAGGAAAAACTTTTGTAACTGTTGCAATAATTTTCTACTGTTACTTCTGGACATTACACAGTTTATCTTAAATGTGAAAAAGGCTGGACACTGTGTAATGATTCCCAATTGATTTTCAAACAACGTTTGCCTTTTGATTTAGCAAATTCCTATCTAATCTTCCTGAAACCTAAATTTTAGAGAGACTTGGCAAGATCTGGACAAAATAATTTTACCATTTTACTGGATTACCATTGGAATTTTCAAAAAAAAAGATTTTTTAAATTATCATTTGGCCTAATGGAAAGATAACCAATTGTAATGTGGACTTTTTAAATTTTTTATGAAACTTTCAAAAACCAATAATTTAGAGAAAATCGGTAACATCTGCACAATTTAAATTTTGGAATGTTATTGGAGTGCCATTGGAAATTTTTTCAAAAAAGATTTTTAAAATTACTATTTAGCCATGCGGAA
This sequence comes from Triturus cristatus, assembly GCF_964204655.1. Lineage (NCBI taxonomy): Eukaryota > Metazoa > Chordata > Amphibia > Caudata > Salamandridae > Triturus > Triturus cristatus. The sequence continues at coordinate 1,459,479,329 of NC_140590.1, forward strand.
AAGTAACCAATTCTATTGTGGACTTAATAAATTATTTAAAAAAATTTCGGGAACCAAAATGTTACAGAGAATCGGTGAGATCTGGACAAATTAAACTTTAGAATTTTATTGGATTACCATTGGAAATTTAATCCCCAAAAAATTTTTAAATTACTATTTGGCCTAAAGGAAATGGAATCAGATGTATTGTGGAGTTATTTGAGATATAATATTGTGATTATACTTCTGAAACAAAAATATCAGACGGTATTTTAAAGAAATAAGTATTGTTTTTTGATGATATTTTTTTAGAATATTATGCATTTCTGTAATGTTAAGTTTAAGTGAGAAGAGATTCTGGGCTTTTTTAATACAATCTTTGAGATTGTTATTTTTTTTTTGCCCGCTGTTAAATGATGAATGCAATTGCTTTCACAATTTATAGTGAAATGCAATATATTCTGAAAACAGCAAAAATAAGGCAAAAATATTTTTTGGTAAATATGTAAATACGTGTACTGTATTTTAAAATGTTTAAAAAATATTAATACTTTTTTCTTTTTTTTCAGATTGATATAGAAAATTTTCGAAAACTAGAACCATTTTTAAAGCAATTTTTTTTTAAATAAACAAATGAAGAAATATTTTTTTGAGTGGGTATGGTAAGTCAAAAATAATAATTGTAGTGTCTCAAAGACCTTGTAATGTGATAATTGATTTTTAGTGTTTTTAAAAAAAAAAAAAAAAAATTACACGCATCGTACGCGTACGGTAAAAAAAAAAAAAGTTTTTAAAAACATATATAAAAAAAAGATGAAAGATAAGGTTGGCTCTTAAAAGAGCCGTTGTGTTCATGCAGGGAGAGAGGAAAGAAAGAATGGGAAAATTAGTCTCTGTGACAAGTGTGCTGATCTATTTTGAGGTTCACTAGGGAAACACTGGTCTCCCTATGACAAATTAGATCATGACAAGAGGCACATCGAATATCAACCCTCAGAAATCGAGGGTTAATTTCCAGAGGGCTAGCAAAAGGAGATGCTCCCCCCACAGATGAAGGGCTCACCTAACCTGCAGAAGAAGGAGTCAGCCCTGCAGATGATGGTCCAGGCTGAGCTGCTGTGGATGTGCTTGGTTGACTTTCTGAAGGGTTACCTCCAAAAAGTCGAGCATGTGTCCTTTTGTGTACATCCTTGAGGTGCCTCATCATGGTATGATTCCCAAAGGAATACTTCCTGTCAGGATTACCTCTTGAAAGTACACGCTGACACAGCTTGCAAGTCACTAAGGGTGCATTTACCTTTAGCTGGCCTTCAGGAAAAGTAAAATAATCCCATACATAAGAGGTCTTTTGTTTCCTCGCTCTCTGCCTCAAGGTAGTGCTGCTAGTGCTAGCCTCACTCTCAGAAGGGCTCTGCTGTTCTGCCATCGTATCACAAAGACAACCCAGCTCCTTCTACTAAGGGATCACAAGCAGAAATGAGGGGAATGGGTGTGGTGTAGGAGAGTTCTAGAACTGAAAGTAGTTTCATCCAATCAAAAGTTGTGTTTCATGATCACATGACCTACCGTACGCTTACGGTACGCTTACGGTGCGCTTACGGCAAAAGTACGCATGCGCGTAAAAAAGACACGCGCTTGCGCGCATGCGCATAACAGTCACTACCTGACACTTCCGCGTAACGTGCGCGTGTAGCGTACACGCGTACGCGTCCCACGTGGAGTACGCACGGCTACGCAAATTGCGTAACTATACGCAAACAGCGTAGATAAATTACGGGCATTGCGTAAACCGTACGCTTACCGTAAGCTTACGGTACGCGTACTAAAAAAAAAAGGAAAAAATGTACTGCAAAAAATTTTAACATGTTTATTTTATGAAATATATTTAAAAAAACATATTAAAGAATTTTAAAAATTTAACCATAGTCTTTATAAAAGGTTAGAACATTAAATTAAAAATATGTTCAAAAAAATAGAAGAAAAAAAAAAAATTAGCATTTAAAAAACCTTGCAAATTCACTGAAAAAACCATGGGTTTCACACACGTTATAGTTAGGAATTAGCATTTAAAAAACCTTGCGAATTCACTGAAAAAACCATGGGTTTCACACACGTTATAGTTAGGAATTAGCATTTAAAAAACCTTAGAAATTCAGTGAAAAAACCATAGGTTTCACACACGTTATAGTTAGGAATTAGCATTTAAAAAACCTTAGAAATTCAATGAAAAAACCAAAGGTTTCACACACGTTATAGTTAGCTGGACATTTTACTCGTAAAAAACCATTGAAATTCCCCCGTTATAGTTAGTTAAGCTAACTATAACTCGCGCGCCCGCAATGCACTGCTGATGACGTCACATATTACATCACTCATGACATGGTCAGTGACATCACTCATGACATCACTGATGACATCTCAAATGACATCACTGATGACATCACTGATGACATCATCCAGTGAATGTGTGTTTTTCTGAAAATTAAATATGTTTTATATATGTATATCTCAAGGTCGATGGAAGAATAAATGGGTATATAAGTGTCTAAATGGATGATTTGTTTTTGAAAAATTGATTGTGTAACTGACTGATTAAGTGTATCATAGTGAATACATGGCTTAGTGAGTAATGTTTAAATATGTATATATCTGTATCAGTCTTTCACTTTGTGTATAAGTGGCTGTATGGGTTGGTGAGTACCTACATGAGTGTCTATATAGGTTATTAGTTGGTTTTTTGAGTATCAGTCTGAGTGTCTGCATGGTTCGGTGGGGGTATTACGTAGTGCATAGGTGCATGAATGAGTGACTCACTGTTTGTATGTGTTGAAGATAGTATGTGTGCAGGACTGCATGGGTGGATGAGTGTGTGTATGGGTGTGTTAGTGAGTGAATGACTGTCTCAACAGTGTCTTTATGAGTAACTACATATGTTTTTAACTAGTATATGTGACTATTGGTGTATATAAGTGAGTATATGTGAGAGTGAGAGATTGAAAGAGTTCCTGTATGAATAAATATGTGTTTCTATAAGTGATTGTTTAAAAGACTAAGTATGTGTAAGTTTTTGTAGAAGTAAGTGTGGTGGTGTGTGTATAACTATATGCAAGTAAACGGATGTTTGATTCTTTATTAGCATGAGTGACTATGTGTGTGAGTAACTCTACGGATGAGTGGCATTGTGTAACAGGATGTATAGGTGTATGAGTACATATGATGAGTGAGTACATGTATGAGTGACTGTATAGGACTGTTGGTGAATGAGTGGATGTGTATGTGGATCTTAGAATTACTGAATAGGTTGTTGTAACTGGTATTGGTATGTCCATTGTTTTGAAAAGTTTAGTCTCTATTTTTGAATGTGTGTATCAAAGGTTATATTAGGGTGAGAGGAGGTCTGCCACTCTATCACAAGGATGATGTCATCAGTGATGTCATCAGTGATGTCATTTGAGATGTCATCAGTGATGTCATGAGTGATGTCACTGACCATGTCATGAGTGATGTAATATGTGACGTCATCAGCAGTGCATTGCGGGCGCGCGAGTTATAGTTAGCTTAACTAACTATAACGGGGGAATTTCAATGGTTTTTTACGAGTAAAATGTCCAGCTAACTATAACGTGTGTGAAACCTTTGGTTTTTTCATTGAATTTCTAAGGTTTTTTAAATGCTAATTCCTAACTATAACGTGTGTGAAACCTATGGTTTTTTCACTGAATATATATATATATATATATATATATATATATATATATATATATATACATATATATATATATATATATATATATATATATATATATATATATATATATATATATGAAGCAGATCCATCATCTTACTCCAAAGATTCCTAATATTTTTATCATATGATTAATAAAAAATTGTTTCATAATGTTTTAATTAAAAATCGTTTGTGACTCTTTCTTTTCACATAGTTTTCATTACTACATTTGTGGGTTAAAACAAACACAAAACATATCTCTGGTTCTTTCTTTTAACATTTTTCAGCCCAGAAAATGCAATCATAAAATCAAGCTCAAGAGGGCCTTGCACTCCAGCAGAACAGCATAGAGCCCCAGCCAGGGATGCTTTTAAAAAAATGCAAAATGTTCCTTGGATCATGGGTTTAATAACCCAGGAACCTTATTGTTTGTTTTATTATGCTGCTGGGGGCCTTCTGGACTACCTGCTGCCCCAGCAACATTTAAAAAAGGCTTAATGGTGTCCCTCCCATTTCTATTGGCACCACCAAGCTCCCAAAATATTTTTTAAAAGCCCTTGCAGAGCATTATGGGTAGCTCCTATAAAGGAGCAAAGAATAATACATCTTATTTAATTGGTTTACTGTGGGTGTCCTGGTGCTCACACTGGGCACCTATATATTATTTGAATGAGGGGAGGGAAGCTTGAGGCCCCCCTCCATGAGCTTTTCCATGAACTGTGGCCCTCCTCCTCAAGCCACTGGTGGCCCTCCTCCCAAAGGAAGATTGTTTTAAAAATAAGGTGAGGAAACTTTGTTTTTCAAATTAAAAGTTGAGGGCATGTGCCTACCCTGCCTGAGCCACTAGGGGCCCCGGGGAACCCATTTCCGTGGGTCCTCTTTTTTTAAAATCAAAGGTGGGGGCACAGGTCCTCTCCCCAAGCCACCAGTGGCCCAAGGACCAAATCCCAGGTCCTTTATTTAAAAACAAAGGGTGGTGGGTCATGGTCCACTGCACAGAGCCAGCAATGGTCCCGGGTACCAAATCCCCAGGGGCCTTTGTTTTAAACTAAGAGCAGGCCGGCTCGCAGCCCTCCTCTCTGAGCCTAAAGGGCCCTCTGTCCTTTAGTGGGTGCCCACCTGAGGCACCCACAAAGCATTATCTGGCAGAAATATCATACGAACTGCACCATGCTGGCGCACATGGGCATGTCCATCTTGTTGCTGACCATGTTTATGGTGCTGGGGCCTACTTTTTGATCCTTCTTCAATCATTGCAATCCTTGATTTCTGGAAAAAAATGTCGATCTTTTTTATTCATCATCTTACCCTTTGTCTTTCTAAGTGTGTATTTTGTGTTTTTTTCTACTTTTGTGTGTGTTTTTGTTGAGTTTTGTACTTAATTATACTGCCTCCCTAATTTTTTTTATTTCCTTGCCTCTTATTCCTGTTTCTATACTTTCTACATTTTCTTTCTTCCACCCCCGCAGCATCATGGCAGATAAGGGTGCCCCATAAAAGGCAGCAACATGGAGCCGCCTTCCTTGCAGAAAGCGGCACCAGGAAGGGGTGCAGCCCGGGCCTTGTTTTCTGAGGAGGCAGTGGCAACGCTCGTTTTTTATGTCCAGCGCCACCTCCTCTCCACTCTGGCAGCAGTCGGCAGGCCTGGGTCCAGGTACGGACTTCAGGAGCGCCAGCAGTGCTAGGCGAGGGTGCACTGGGTAGTGTATTTCTGCTTTAGGGTCCGGCACACCCAAAATCAGCAGATGCACCGGTGGTCCGACATTCTGGACCGAGAGCAGGACCTGCTGGACCTGCTAGGGGTTGAGGTTGCGGAGCTCGGTGAGTAGCTAATTAATAATATTATCATCACTTGTGTGTTATTGCTTATATTTTTCCCAAGTAGCAAGCATGCAGCTTACATGCAGGTAAGTAAAGTTTACAAATATTATATTAAGTGATTGTTATTCTAGATAGGTGCATGGCGCTACCTAATTGTCCTTGTTTGCGCTGCCTTGAGCTGATTATGTAAGAACTTAAGTAATGCAGAGACTCCTTGGTCCTGTCACTAAGATAGTGGTAGATAGTATTAGTAATTATGCAACGCGTGTCTTCTCTCTTCAGTTCTTGGGACCTTTTTTGTAGCTTGTACAGTGACACGCACCAACCAATTTGGTGTATGCATGTGTCCATCTATGTATTTAAAACAAAATGCAGACTTAGTTAATTGGCCCATCAGAGGGGGTTGAGAATGATTGTGAATGAGATGAAAGAGCTTAGAAGCAAACATAATTCATTGAAATTTATTAGTAATTCCAAAATCTTTGGAAAAGGCAGACTTGGTAGATTTTGGAAATTTGGAATAGGATAGGACGGTCCGTGATACTAGCCTACTACTAGTCGATCTGATTTAGGAAAGTTCAATGTTATTGCGATTGACTTTTCCTGTCAAACATTTTGGGGGGAGAGATTATTTATTTACCATCAACCTTTTTTGTCTTTCTGTCTTACATCAGCATCAAGGTGCAAGAAGAGGTGTGAAGCGGGTGAGGGAGCTGGAGGTGCCTCCCAGTCCAAAGAATGTTTCTCGGCCAATGGCTTTGCTGGCCCCCAGTAAGTCCTTTTGTTTTTAATATTAATATATATTTACCTAACTTTTACCACTCCTTATTTTGAATTATTTATTTCTACCTGTTTTTTAATTTTTCCCTAAATCCTTTTTGATCTATCCATTTCTAAATTCTTGTTATCCCTGCATTATCCTATTTACTTATTTTCTATATTCTTAGTGTATGTACTTTACTTCAAACTGTCTCTGTGCTAGTCTGTCTGTAGCTTCCTTTCTTCTGCTTTGTCAGTCCTTTTTTCCTCTCCTGTTATATATTTTGTGGAATTTCATAGTGGTGGTACTGTACGACTCTGAGAATCCATTGGTTATGGTCATGCACTACTACTCTGCCGTGCAGATTGCATGCCCAAGTAAGGTATTCTATGCATGTTTGTTGAGATAAGAAGGCTTTATTTTACTTTCTCATACTCAATCAGTAAAGCGAGAAAGTGACCATCGTCACGTTGAACACCCCAAAGTTGTGTCTTCTTCTTAGCTAGGCCTAGTACTATTAGCAGCAGTTGGTGAACTGATTACCTTGCACCATGGCTGGAAGGAAATATGATACTGAGGCCCCATTGCATTTGCAGGTTCATCAATAGCTCTAGCCACTCCAGTACTTTACAGTTTGTCTTGAGGCTTTTCAACAATTCCCACCAACAAAATGCTAAACCTGATATTTTTGATAGAAGATACTGTCTGTATCCAAATTGTGGTGATGTGTGTGGTGTATTTTCAATTTTGCTGTAAAAATAAATAAATAGGGGAGGCGTGTCTGGCATCTAAAAAATATGTAATGTTTTTTCTAGCCGCACCGACCACCAGTACGGGGCCAATAGGGACGGCGGCGCCAGCCAGTTAGCAGATGCAGCAGCAGTAGGGGGTGAGCTAGTGGAGGTAGCAGGTGGTGGTAAGTCATATTGCTTGCTTAGTGACAATTAATTATATAGTCACTGCAAGGGTGTACTGTTGAGACTTGGAAAGTTGCACACACCCCTCTTTACTTAGCATAAACAGCGGGAGTTGAGTAACTAATGGCCTTGTCTATCTTCAACTCAGCAGATACATTTTCATGAAAAGTCAGACCTTGATGGGTTGATGGAAAAGAGAAAGAAAGACAGAAGGAGAAAGAACGGGTGAAATGTAATATGACTGGAAGAGAAGGATGCGTGAGTGAAAAAATGCATATACTATAGGTGGCTGATAGGATACATGGGTGGGTGAAGGATGGATGAAAGGTTAAAAGATGCCTGTCGCGGTGGGTGGGTGTAAGTGTATGGGTGAAAGGATGCCTGCCTGGGTGGGTGAAAGGTATCCTCCAGTGGGTTTGCATGGGTCAAAGGACACGGGTGGGTAAATTACAAATGTGTGTAGGGGAAAGGTTTGTGGAGAATGAGAGCCATGTTTGGTAGATAGATATATGGATGGATGGATGGTATTCAAAGGTGTAGACTGGATGGAGAGAATGTAAAACGTAAACAGTGAGTAGCAAAGCCAAGTGTGAAGAATAAAAATACTGGAAGAACAATGCAATTATGAATGGAAATATCCCTTTGAAGAAAAGTAAACAAGGGACTAGGGTGCTCCTTTGTAGTAGCATTCTTCTCACCTTCTTTACTTGCTGGGAATGGTTTTTATCAAGGTTTTTGATTCAAATGGTTGAGGTGGTATTTCAGACTAATCCCTTGACTCTCAGTAGTTTTCAAGCGCACCATATATTATGTATCCTTCCTAGTACCCACCCATCATCATCAATCACCTTCCTCTGACTCACTACCCATGACATTTCACCCGTGACAGCCATGGGTGACCTATCGGCTGCATGGTTACATTGGTGGCTCTGCGTTGTTGGCTGTGCAATGTGCTTCTACCTCCGCTATTGTGTAGGCCCCTTTACAAACGTCATGGCAATGCGAAAAATAAATAGTTGTGTTTCCCTTCACTCCAAGTACCCACTCATTCACTTTCAAGTACATAAGTAACTCCTTTCCTAACTCCTTTGTTCTGTCCCAGCCTTCCATAAAATTTGCCAAAAAAACATTCTTTGCTTGAGCCACTTTCCTCTGGCCAAGTGATAGCTTATATATTTTATAATTGCTTCCATAACGGATTACTCAGTTAAAATATTTCCCGTTCAACAATTGCTGAACAAAGTGACTCACTACTAGCAAAAGCTTAGGCACTTGATGATGATGATGAAGATCAGTGAAATGTCTAGGGCCAGATGTATGACCATTGTAAATTGTGCCTCACGATTTGCGCTCAATTGCGAGTCACAATTACAATGTATTACAATGTCAGAGACACTGATTGCGATTCCCAATGGGGTCGCAAAATGCGAGGCTCATGAATATTAATGAGCCACTGGCAATTTGCGACCTCATTGGGAATGGCAGGCCCTCCCAGGTATGGTGGCCTGCTGGGCTCAGCAGACCACCATGTCTGGGACTGCTTTTAAATAAAGCAGTTTCTTTTTAATGCAGCCCCTTTTCCTTAAATGAAAACGGGATGCATTTCAAAAAAGAAAAATGAAACGCTTTTATTTAATTTTTTTAGGGCATATTTTCGCCTGCATTTTCAAAGGGGAAGGGGTCCCCTGGGGACCACTTCCCTTTAGAGAATGCATTACCACCCTCTTGAAGAGGGCGGTAAATTGCACATGTTTTGCGACCGCAATTGTGGTTTACAAAACATTGGTACATGATTTGCATTCGTTATTAGGAAGGGAACGCCCCTTCCTAATAGCGAGTCGCAAAACACTATTTTGCGAGCCGCAATTTTGTGCGAGTCGCAAAATAGTGTTTGTACATGGCCCGCAGTGATTTTGCTTGTGCAAACAGGTCACAAACCCGTTTGCACATGCAAAATCACGTAGTACATCTGGCCCCTAATCACTCAACTTACCTACAGAAGACTGAGTTAATAAATATATTCCTTATTGCCAAACAAATCTATTCTGTTGAAATAAAGTAATGTCAAATGTGGTGATGGAGGGTGAGGCCAGGGAGTAAAGTGGGACTAAGAGTAAGTGTTTTGCATTTTGTAGATGAGATAGTCTGTGATGAACGTTCAAAATACAATATCCTGTTCCTTAATCCTTTCCCTGTACTGTAGTGCATTGCTTTCCCCATCGGAACACAAGAGGATTTCTGTCTGCATAATTGTCTTCTTTATTAGTAGTACCTTACGTGTCATGTATCATTCATAGTCAGTAACTAGCCATCTGCCTTGTGGTCAGGGTGAAATTGAGGCAATCAATAGAGCATGGTCATGATAGGAATGTGAGATAATTGTCTATTACAGCTGCCCCACCTTGAGACAGTAGCAAAGTGTCAGCACCATGGTGACACGCTTTCTAGGGCCCGCCCCAACCACAATGCACACCCCCAAGAAAGGTGTTGTTTGTCTCCCTTACACAAGGATACGCTGTGGTAAACTGCATTCTACCACTTCTGCCTGTTGGTGGTTGTGTTGTTCTAGATCATGCTATTAGGGTTCCTATGGCAGTGCATGTGTGTTTATTTCTGTGTCTTTTTCCTTCCTTTTGCAGCTTTACACTACATGGTCCAGCTGCCTTTGGAGGCAGCCCTCTTTGGTTTGTCCCTGGACGTGGCCTTTCTTGGAGGTAGCCCTCTTGGGTGTGTCCCTGGGCATTGCCTTCCTTGATATAGGCAGCTCCGCCTAGCAATTGTTGCTGACTATTCCCCTGATCCAGCTAGAGTAGGAGGTTCCTTTCTCGCTCTGGTGCAGCTGGTGATCTTTTCTTGCAGCTGGGGAGTTTCTTCTTGGTTTCATCTCACCTTGGCAATTCTTTGTGTCCCTTCCTGCTGGGCGTTTGTTTTCTGGTCAGCTTCCTTGCCGACTCCCGCTGAGTTTTTCCATTCAGCCGGCTCCCACCGCAATTCAGCGATCCCGGTGGGGATTTCTTTGCCTTGGGCCATCTTCATAACTTCTCTGCAAAACAACTTCAGAGCAGGCCTTGCTCTAAGTGGCAAGCCGCAAATTTATTAGAGCAATTAGCATATTCTCAATAACATATTCCTCCTGCTCTGTTATTCCCAGATGGTGATATTTCTTTCAGTAGTGAGATGTCGATTTAGCATCTCACATGATTGTTTTACTGCTGTGACCTTCCTACTAGACCCTTGTTGATTTAAAGAGGCTTGTGAGGTATTATAAGAAAAAACTGTGATACTTTATACAAGACCCTTGCTGATTTAAAGAGTCTTATGAGTAACTTCTCAGCATTATAGTTGTTATATTTGTGACATGCAAATTCCTATGAGCTGTTTCATAGGAGGAATAAAACCGTAACATATTAGTCTCATGGTTTTGTGTTGTTTTGTACATTACTTTTTCTTTTACAGGTCTCCTTTCCTGCTGTCCCCATCCCATACCCTTCCCCCAATCTTTGATTGTGATGCTATAATAGTAGATCAAACTAAGAGGTGCTGGGAGGTGGGCCATTGAGAGCATTGCCCAGGAAAAATAACGGCAACCATGACAGAATAGTGTGTCCACAAATGTTTCTGTCCTCCTGATCTGTGTGTGGTTCTCACTATGGCTACCTTAGATGACTTGTTAAAAATCATTAAACAAATGCAAAGAGATTTGGTGGAATCTAAGTACGCCACAGCCGCGTTAGCTGACAAGGTTGCGCAATTGCAAACCTAAGTTGATAGTTTCCAGCAACATCCAGTCCTATAACTCATGCACCACCAACTAATATTTCACTCACAGTTCCCTCCCAAATTCCATTGGCCCCGCCTGAGAGGTTTTTGAGAGATCCTGGAAAGGTACAAACATTTCTCACGCAGGTCGAATTACCTTTTACTTGAAGACCTTGTGCCTTTCGTGATCCACAGTCACATGTTGCCTTCCTCATTTCTTATCTGTCCAGGGACGCTGCTCTCTGGGCAGTACCTTTAGTAGGGTAAGATAGCCCTCTTTTATACAATTGGAGACAGTTTGTGCAGGAATTTGAGAAAGTGTTTGACCGGAGGGCGGTCACGTTATCTGCAGATTGCAAATTACTCGAACTGCGACAAGGAAATAAGGATTTGGTTTCCTATTTGGATCATTTTAATAGACGTGTAGCGGAGACTGCATGGCCAGAAGAAAAAAGATCAGCAATTTTCTATCAAGGATTAAAAGAAGAACTCAAAGATATTTTAGCACAAATAGACGCTTAACCTGTTACATGTTCTGACCTCATTAATCTTATACTATGACCAGACCATCGTTTAACTGAAAGAAAAAGAGATAGATGGAGAACTGAGAGAACGTCTGGGCGTTATGAGAAACCCCGAGTTCAGTCTACAATTACGGACACCACAGCAGAACCTATGGAAATAGGTGCTATACGACAACAGTTAACAAAAGAGGAGAAAGATTTGCGACGTAAAAATGGGCAGTGTCTATATTGTGCAAGAAAAGGACACTTTGTAAATGAATGCCCTGCTAAACCAAAGAACAAAACAATACCACAAAAGAAAGGGGTAGCTAGTCTAGAGGGACCTTCGGAAAAATAAAAAACCCTAGATGTAAAGCAGAGCTACACTTGGGTGTGGTATCAATCCCTTCTGATCCTCCTCAGGTAACAAAGCTGGGTATAAAAAATTATGCAGCTCATTTTTGCATAACATTGGATCTTCAAATATTGAATCAACTCCATAAAGTTAGTGCCCTTATAGATTCAGGAGCCACAGTCAATTTTATTGATACTCTTGTCGCCCGGACTGTACGTATTTCATGTGTCAGGTCTCCTTCCCTGCTGGCCCCATCCCATACGCTTCCCCCATTTGGCCACTGTGATTTTGATGCTATAATAACAGATCAAACTCAGAGGTGCCAGGAGGTAGGCCATTGAGAGCATCGCGCAGATCCCAGAAAAAATAACGGCCACCGTGACACAAAGTAACGCAACACAAAGTATGTCTGTCTAGGGCACCAGCTGAGCTAGCATGCCTACATTAATTTAGCTCAACAAGAGAGAGAAGAATACTGGTATACTCCATAGTGCATAATGCCTAATACTCTAATCACAATTTGAATGGCCTGAGGATACCAGAAAATGTACTGCTACTGTGCCACTATATCATTTTATGTGTTTTGCTAATAGTATGTGGGAGTTGGGGCATTTTGGGTATTTTCCTATTTCTTTATGGACATTTTCATTTTTGGACTTTTGAACTACTTTGGACATAGGCTGGGGTTAGGGAAAGGCAAGGGCCAGTTGTTGGTTTACTAGTTTATTCATATTTGCTAGGGAAATACATTTTTTATAGTTGAACATTATGATTTAAATCTTTTGGGGGAGTTTCAGTTTTACTTCACACGGGAGACTTTTTCCGCAGCCGGTTTAAAAAAATCTGCTGATAGTGTAACAACAACAAAATAGTTATATGGCACCCTCCCTTTTCCTACTACTCTCTCCTCCTGGTCTCTCCAGTCTGCAACTATTTTAACCCCTTATGACTCGGAGGGGGTGGGTGTGTGAATTTCTATTGCATATAGAATTATTGGGGTTCAATAATGAATCACCCACAGTTCTTCTCTTACCTGATTAGATGAAGGGAGGGCTACATGGTTTCCCAAGGTGCCATGGTGGTGGTAGTAGTAGCAGCATGCTAGTACACTAGTCTAACAATGAAGGCACCAGATTCTGAAGCGAGGTCCCACTCCTTCCTTACGAACTCAAACTGTGGGATAAGGAATATTCATCACAGGGAACTAAACAAATTGAAATAAAAACTGAGTTAAAGCTGTTGTTATGTGCAAGCTTGGTTACATTGGCGGCACCAGAGACTACACTACTAGTACACAAGAAGAAGAGAGACAATAGAGAAAATAAGATAAGCAATTCTAAATTAAATTCATCCAAATGGTGAGCTGGTAAAAGTTACAAATTGAAGTTGTCTCGAGCTACGAAGTGGACAAGCATAACCTTTAACGCAATACAGTGCCTGAAGGATGATGCTGGCAATTATGTTCCTCTGAAAAAATATCAAATACTGTATGTGGGTGGCTAATATAAATATAATATTGTCAGTGTGGGCTACTCTTAGTGCTGAAGATCTTCTCCCTGCACTGAGTTGGCGTGGCTTTCACCACATCTGCCCCACCAAGTGTGTGATCAATTAATAGTGTAAATGTAGTCACACCTCAATAAATCACACAGACCGGGGGAAGGGGGTTAGAGGGTTTGATGACTAAATGGGAGGGGGGATTTGAGGGAAAGGTTTGACAATGACAAACAATACACAAGGACAACATTCATATTGGCAATGAGAAGCCGAGCATCACAAATCTGTTATGGGAGGAAAAGGAAATGGAGGAATGATGAGCGTACAGGTAAACCAAATCAAATTGTCCGTCTGCCCCCACAGAGACCCAAGTTACATTATGTATGTTCTGTGGTACCGAGCTTTGAAAGATGGCAAATATATTAAAATTAAACTATCTGTAGTAGTCAAGTAAACATAAACAACACACACAGTTCTAATGATTACTAAAGGAAAAATTATACTGTATTGCCAAGTTGGGAGTTACATCCGCATTCCTTTTGGACTAGCTGTCAATCTTGGGTGCCTGGCGGATGCGATTTGATAATGAAAGTGTAAGTATGTTCTATTGTTTTTCAAGTATAGCACAGGGTAATGGGCCTGTAGATTGACAAACAAAAATGATATTGAAGAATCGAGGAGAAAGAAGATAAAATGCATAAGGAGTGCATCGAGAAGACTCAGCGGCAGCATGACTAAATGTCTGTTTCCAGGTACCTTCAACAACAGGCCCCTCACCCAAACACCACTTAGCTTCATATTTGAGACAGACAGCACTGAGCACACACACAACCAGCAACATAGCATTTTCCCAATCAAGCAAAATCAATGCACCGCTGTCCCTCACCATGCACCACCACTACACAGAGTTGTGTAGGTCTGTTGTTTACCTTTACGCCACTTCAAAGTCATCACCAAATAGGTTGGTTTCAGTGAATTTGAAAACTTCCATCTTCTGATGGCAGTTCTGGAAGTAGTCACGCCCACACCCTGAGTCATTCCATCATCTTTCTGATCCTCCTGAGTCTGACTCCAAGTATGGTGTCCAGCTCCATACCAACTGTGTCCAGAGTACTGACTCAAATGCAATAGATCGACCTGTAGTACACTTTTGTTGTTGCACAACAAGAGAAACATTGAGCCATTTTTGTGTAGACTAGATTTATGTTTGCATTATCTAAGGGACTGGTCGAGGAGTATAAAGCAGAAAACAATAAAACAAAGCAGTGAGTAGGGGACCTGGTGAAGGCACCTCGCTATCTCCAAAGGGGAAGGAAAAAAAATCACCTTCAGGGGAAAATGTATCAGCTATTGGTAGGCCACCAACATTTGTAAATCATCACAAACACATTTTAAGCGTAATAGTTACAGATAAACAAACACCCGGTGTCACACTGCCTGCCCCATAGGAATAATCTCTCAACACAAATCACAAGTTCACAACAAACAACAATCTCTCAGCAGGCAATGCATACCATTTACCTGTTCTTCCGGCGTGTTCACCATTAACGATTCGTGGTACATTTTAGAATGTATATCCATTTGTTCACGAAACAGAGATTAGCTGGTGTAATTTGAATAATGTCACATGTGAGACAGTCCGTCTAGGGTAATAAACTAGGAAAGGATAGAGAGTCACGGTAATACTGCACCCTCTAATAGCGTTACCAGGCAGTATTGATACACCATGAGAAGTTTCAGACTCAAAATGTTGAGCATGTGCAGGATAATGCTGCACCTTCAAGCAAATATTTTTCCTGTTGACCATGTCTTTTTCCGGGCATATAGTACACCTGCATTAAGCATGAGTATATATGTCCGAAATTACTGGGCCAATGGAAATTCCATTTTGACTTATAACGGGAGCTTTTTAAACGAAACAGAAATACCTGCCAACTTGTAATAAGACCATAAACATCAGCTTGAGTAAGGTATCATTAAAGTATTCTTAGAAAGAGGTTTCTTCTTATGTTTTTGATGCAAAGACTTGGTTCTGTGCATATTTGTTAGGCCATCACTTCTAATATTATGTGTTTTCAGCTTGACCACTGGGGTTTCTTTGACTGCAGGCTGGATAAATTGCAGTGTCATTAAGATGTGCTCAAGGCAGCTCAGGCTGTGTTATATTACTTACAATACTTTTGGTAACAAAGGTGCGATGTTCCTGTCCTGGGCTTTCGTTTAATAGCCTAATGCATTCTGCGAATTATAGTCTTGGCTACGAAACAAATGAAACAAAGTCACAACACACAATGATGGTGAAATGAAAGCTTGGGAGGTGTGCCCCGGTGACAAGAAGTTATGTGGTCTACACACACACTGCTTTCAGTTTCCGTTGTGCCTTGACCTAGCATGAAACATGTTATGGAAGATTATGTAATGTCACCCAAGTCATTATGTCACTGGTAAAACATATTTGGTGGAAAAATGATAAGTTTTCAAAAGTTTCTCTGCAAAAAAAGTAACATTTTCAATAATGCGCAAAGAAAACTTTTTATTAGATAACATCCTTCTATTAACACTCTATTATGGTGCGAGTGATAATGTTGTAGGCAGCTTCCAAAGGTGAGTGTTAATTTCTGTAATTCAAACAATTAAGTTTTAATATTAATTGATGATTCGGTCTGTTGACCAATTCCATTAGAGAAACAGAAAGGTCTGACCTAATTATTATTCTTCAGCTCCTATTGAAGACATCCTGTCCTCGATAGAATCTGCTGTGTCTTGGGATTATTCTTTTCTGAATATTGCTTCGAAAAGTAGGTAACACTTTAAAGAATTCAAGAACTGTAGGCCTGTAAGTCCTGCCATGATTCTCTGTGCTGTGGCATTTTAAGTCGTAAATGTAGAAGTCATTTTGAATTGGGATGGGTGAAAAATTTCGCGCCGGTGGTGGAGTTGGCAGAGTTTTGCCCACTCCGCATTGTGCTTGTGCTTGTGACACGGAGTCCTGGGAAAACTCCGCCAACTGCCTCGCGCTCAGCTTGCCAACATTAATCAGGTGAGCACGAGAGAGAATTGCCGTCCCCTAGAGTGATATTCAGTCCCTTTCTCAATGCGGGCGGTCATGGGGTGTCGCGACCATTCATGGTAAGAAAACTGTCGCTCGAGTAGAAAATCCCTGCGGTGCTCTATGTGGTGCTGTCCTCACTGATGTTGCGGTGCGGAACAAGCTCCTGGTGCTAAAAATTAGCGCAATGTGCCAATTCCGCCTGCTCGGGGAACTCCACACAATCTCGCAGAATTCTGTGGAGTGAAACTCAACAAGTTCCACCCACCAATAATTTTGAATCGCGCTCAGATGATAAACAGTTCTTTTAATGCAATTTCTCAGAGTATATCACTTTTTATTATATATTTGCAGCAATTTGGGGCTGTTAGTCAGAGCCAGTCCTTGTACTTTTGGGGTCCTAGACCACAGGAAATATCTGAAGACCTTCTTATTTGCATGCAACATGATATCACTGGAAGTGACATCACAGGACTATTAGTCTTCTTTTTGGAAGGAGAAAACGTGTGCTTCTTTCTTGAATGTTCTCCAGACAATCTTTGGGGCGTATTACCAAGGGCCAGCGATACAATTCTCACCACTTTAGCATCCGTTTTTCGGGCGCAAAGCGGCGATAATTATATCACATTATTTACAATGACACGCTAGCGCGTGTTTCCTTGACTTAGCTCCCGTTTTTCACACGCCTCGCATCGATAATGAGATGCAAAGTAGGCGTGGCTGTGAAAACAACATGGGAAAATATCACGAAATCAGCTTCGCGATATTAACAATGAGGCGTAGCGATAATTTAAATCATGCTACCTCTGCCTTAACTCAGAAATTTAATGTCTGTTAAATTCCTGACTAAAGCATACCTAACATGGGAGGTGGATTGTGGGGCTAAGGCCACAGGGCCTATTATCAAGCTTATCGCCATTATCCATGGAACATCGCTGGAAAACCAGAGATGTTCCATGGAAAACCCCGCTATCGCTGGAATATTTATCGCCATAGCGCTAAACGTTGATAATACAGCACTAGCTTGGCGATATATTCCAGCGATAGCCGGCGATAATTAAATGCGCGCTAAGCGCGCTCAGCGATAATTATCGCTGGGGTTTGATAATATGCCCCTTTATCTTTTCTCTTTCCTTGCAAGATGCATGAGATGGGCTCTCAGGAGCTGAAGAGCAGAGCTGGCTTGGAACTGGAAAACGAAGAAGAGAAGCAGGAGTTTTCTTGGAATTTATGGCAGTCAAACTGACCTTTTGGGATGCAATCTGAAAGCCAAGCAAGGCTCCACATGAGGGGCACGGCATTTATAACACATTTATAACCAAGATGGCCACTGAGTCTCGGGAGACCTCCAAATCTAATGAGAATTTAACAATATTAATTTTGCAGGGTTAAAACACGTGGGAGCCACTTGTAACTACTGTGGAGCAATGTGGGAGGTTGAGAAAGGCCCAGGGGGTAATATTGGCCAGTGAAGACATGGAATATTTGCTAATTTCATTGCATATACAACATTAATGTATCAGGGTACATATTTGTGTTATCATAATGTATGCAGGAAATTATCGGTGGAGGTGGACAAAAGACCCGGGGTTTCATTTTCCTTGTGATTGGGAACTAAATGCTAGGAATTGATGGACTGATGACAAAGACCAGCTTCCTCCCATTTTCCTTCAGCCCAAGCACCATTGATGGTGTATAGTGATCGGGAGGTTGAACGTGGTGTAACAGTAGGCAGGGTCCAGGTGGTGTGGGAAGCTGCTGTAGATACTGGTGAGTTTGCCGTGGAAGAAGTTTGATAGGTTGTTGCAGAGTTCTTGGGAGGGGATTATGTTGTTGACAGTTGTGGAAGGTGTCGTGATGTCCTTTATGATTGAGAAGATCTCCTTGCTGCTTTTGGAGCTTACTTTGATATGCTCAGCTGGTACACTTTTCTTGGTGTCTCGTTGTTGCTGGTGGTAGCATCTGAGAGCAGCCTTGTAGGTGACTCTGTTGGTTGCTTCGAGGCTTGCTCTCCTTTTCCTTTCTAGTTGTTTGCTGTCCTGTTTTGACTATCTAAGGTCCTCTGTGTATCTGCTGGCTTGCTTGTTGGATCTTCTTTGTTGAGTTTGATGTGTGCAAGGTTGTCTGCTCAGTTCCTGATTCATATGTTGATATTTGTGATATCCTATTAGAGGTTGTTCATGAAGTTGGGTCGATACATGATGAGGGCACTAAGCCTGTCTGTTTTGGAGACTTTACCACGGCTGCAGCTGGGAAAACTGTATTTGTTGGGTCCATTAACTTGGGGTGTGTCTATCTTGATATGGATGATGGAGTGATTGGTCCATGTAAGAGGTATGGTGGCTATGTATTTGATGCTGTCACAGGTGGTGAAGATGGGGTCCAGTGTATGTCCTGCGGTGTGTGTGGAAAAACTGGGATGAGGTGGACAAGTGTGATGTTGTCCAGGATTTCCAGGAGTGCTGTGGGGCAGTGGACAGTTGTGTCTTCCAGGTGGAAGCTGAGATCATCAAGTAGTAACTAGGCTCTGCAGTTGATGGTGAGCGGGGCAATTAAGTCAGTGATGATGATAAAAAAAGGTGGTCCGGATGGTTGGTAGGAGAGAGACCAATGCAGGGTGAGGTTATTGGAGCTTTGTAGTTTGAATTGTAGGTGTTCCATGAATGGGGCAATGGTTTCCACAGTGGTCAAGCACTTGATGGATTCTTTGTGAGTCCTTCTCCAGGCTTGTGGTTGGGATTCCGTCATGCGATCTTGTAGCCTCTAGGTATTGCAATGGCAATGTCAAGTGCTGATGAGGAGTTGAGGCAGGTTTCCTTGATGAAGAGGAGGTCTGGTGCATCTCTGCTTAGTGGTTCATAGATTTTGTTGTGCATGCGAGTGATTGCTGTTTGGGTTTGTGGTGACATGGGGTATTGGGTGGGGTTGTAGGTGGTGAGGTTGGCTTGAGCATGGGGGTTGTGTTTGGGAGGTTGTATGAGGATCTCCAGGGGGACCAGATGTATGCTCCTACTGTGTTTTGTGGTGTGGTTCGGCTGCAGCATGGCGAGCGGTATCCCAGGCTGATCGACTGAAGGAAGGTTGCAGAGTATCACTAGTGGGGGATCTGACCAGGGTTTCTGGTTGTAGTAGCAGTCTGTTCTGCTTGGGTTTTCGGATCAGATAGAACCCGCTCAGCAGAGCCTCTCTAACCCAAACCAGAACTTTACCCCCTCCCTAGGGCCTATTCACACCTAAATAACCACATATATGTACCACCTAAGGACAGGGAATTCCTACTATATATACCAAGACCTACAAGTCACAGCCTCGCGGTCCCAAACGGACCCAGGACTTCCTGCCCAGACGGCAGCCACAGACTTCCTGCCCAGACGGCAGTCACAGCCTCGCGGTCCCAAATGGACCCAGGACTTCCTGCCCAGACGGCAGCCACAGCCTCGCGGTCCCAAATGGACCCAGGACTTCCTGCCCAGACGGCAGCCACAGCCTCGTGGTCCCAAACGGACCCAGGACTTCCTGCCCAGACGGCAGCCACAGCCTCGCGGTCCCAAACGGACCCAGGACTTCCTGCCCAGACGGCAGCCACAGCCTCGCGGTCCCAAACGGACCCAGGACTTCCTGCCCAGACGGCAGCCTTAGACAAGTCACAGCCTCGCGGTCCCAAACGGACCCAGGACTTCCTGCCCAGACGGCAGCCACAGACTTCCTGCCCAGACGGCAGTCACAGCCTCGCGGTCCCAAACGGACCCAGGACTTCCTGCCCAGACGGCAGCCTTAACACGAGTTCATCCTATAATTACCACGACATACAACAAGGGAATCAGTGTTACTATATATCAGATCACACAAAGACAGCTAGTTGAGCACCACTTGTTCCCCAGTTCGAAGGGCTCCTTTCTCCCTTATTCAGTTACCACCTACCTGATCAGGATTAACATCTGTCCATGTCAAGTCACAGCTGACTAGAAGAATAGGTTACCCTCTTACACAAGAACACGTAGCACATATTGCTTTACTACTTTATTTAGTTATTACATACACACTCACGGAACATAATACATATCACATAACCTGCAAAGAAAAGTGAAAGATTGAGTTGTACACTCTAATAGTAAGGGGTTGACATCATCTTGGTCGTATGTAGCCTGCACTCAATGGTCATCTAGGTTCCCTTCTCGTCTGCGCCTCGGCTTCGCCTGGAAGTCACACCTCCGCAATCACGGGTTTACTCCCGTCTCCTTCTCCGAGTCACTGGGACCTCTTCCTCATCGGCTACTCTCTTCTCTTTGGAATATCTATTTCTCGGTTTTTCTCCACCTCCAAGTTTGTCATCTGTCTTCCCTGGAATAAGTAGCAGCTTTACTACTAACGGCCAGGTGCCGCCCATGGACTAGAAGCAAGTGCCAGTATCTGCCTCAAACTTTTACTAATATAGACGTGCATTTCCTCATGGAAAATTCCAGCCCGTAACCTGCCGCCCACCAAATTCTTGTACCTCCCCGTGCCAAGGACACGTTCCCAGCCGGCCGGCCTGATGTAGTGTCTTCGGCATGAAGAAAAATACAATCCTTCGATAAGGGCCGGCCTGAACCGGTTCTCTCCAAGCGAATAACACCTCCTAACTAAAACACTGCCTATGACCTAGAAACATCCCGAGCTGCCAGAGCAGGAGGAAAGATGGAGTCTCTCCCGTTTAAGGCCTACCAGGCCTGAATTCAGCACGGCTCCATGAAATACCCTCACTACAGAACAGATTACCCCTAATGCTAACGAATCTATCCCCTAGGATGTATATGCAAACCCTGATCTATGGGGAAGAACACAGGATCATGTCGAAGTGCCTAATAAATAGGCTCTATACACTACTCTAACCCTTAGACTTGAATGGGAAGAGACTGAAGTCACCTAAATCACCCTTCAACACAATAAGACCGGAAAAATCGAGCAGTACATTTCACCCTTGACTTCAGTCTATTATACATTCATTAAATGGAGCTAACATCTGTGGAAGAATAATATGAAACAAAGCTAACTGATCTATGTCTAGTACCAAGTGTGCAGAATTGAAATAATGAAGGAATACACTGAATAAAGCAACAGATAGAAATCAAAACAACAACAGCAATCAAAATACCACCTAATATTTGGCGTAGCACGTGTATATCAGGTAACCAATTAAAGAGCCAGTCAAACCAGCCCTGGTCAATGTGTTTTCTAACTTCTTCTGTTAAGTCACGCAACTTGTCGATGTGAGCACGAATGGATTGTGTATGGTCAGACAAGTTAAAACAACAGAGACCTTCGAAGTCCGAGCAATCATGTCCATGTTTAAGCAAAAGATAATCAATAGCTGCTCTATTTTGCAAAATGGCCCTACGTTCACCCTGGGCGTCTAATAGCATGTCAGACAAAATTGTAGAAGTATGATTAATAGATTTCACCATCCAGCAGGCCATTTTCCCAATAGATTTGGCATTATAAACCGCCAAAGCAGGAACACCAATAATTGAAACAGCTAAGCTAAGGTATTCAGACTTGGAATATAAATGCAAAGATGGGTCACAATCCTCCTGTAACATTACAGTATCTCGAAGCACACGAGAGTTGGCATTCGGATGCGATGCGAACATCAACAAACTGAGTCTCGTAATGGCACAAGGGCCTCCGGAAATGTTTGCAGGGACAAATGGCCAGGAAGTATTACCACATGAGAAAAGCCATCCGGCAGGTAGTAACATCGTGCGATAGTGACTGGGGGTAACTACCAAACTATTACAAGTCATATTGTTCTGAACTGAAACACATGTGGTCGGTGTCCTTTGAAAGCACAAAGTCCGTTCGTGAGTTGTAACGAAGTGGCGCCTTTTAGTTTTAGGCGCAGACATTCAGAGATCGCACTAGGATTACACGTAAGAAAGAAGCACAAATCACCTTGTGTGATATTATAAGTAAGTATTTGGGACTGGATGGGGGGTTGCTCGTTCGGCAATTCAATACATAGGGGGCAATATACATGGGTAGCAAAATCACCCAGGAGAATATTGGGACGGGCCTTCGAGACATTAAAAATATGAGTTAAAGTTTCCAATGAGGCGGGGACAGCAACCAGGCAGGTCGCCAGAATATCATGTACAGATCTCATCGGTGTCAAACAGAAGTGAGGGGCGTCAGTCACCCTCTTAGCAAGTGCGGTCCAAAAGTTCGATGATGAATCCCATGCGGCGAAGGAACGCAACACTCGGGTTCCCAGTTCATCCCGGGTTGATAGGATCCCTCCTTTCTCGTCGTACCAGTCCGAAAACAGTCCGGCTCCGACACATCCTGCAGCAACAATCCAAAGAATGATCTGAAAGAGAACCAAATACAGGCATTAATCATTCTCGTAAATAACATTTATCAGCCGGGACCGCTTCCCAGCTATCTTTCCCTGGTCTCATAACCAAAATGGTATTATCCTGACCGGTGGCAATGACCTCTGCTTGTTCAGGGGGATTCTTAGGCGACTGCACCCAAACTCTGGCCCCAGGATTATCTGTGGAGCCAAAACCTTTCTGGCCACGTACAGTTAGCAACGTTGGAGCAGTGCCTTTCATTAATACACCACTGAAAACAGGCATTATGAGTAATTGAGCCACTCGGTCAGTGCGATGTATCAGTAAGTCAACCTCACTGCTATTCAGCAGGAGCACCTTAATCTCTCCCTGATAATCACTGTCGATAATTCCTCCAAGCACCTGAATGCCTTTTACAGCCAGCCCCGATCTAGGGGCGATCAATCCGAAATTTCCAGGTGGTATCTGAACACCAACACCTGTCTCTATGATGACTCGATCTCTACTTTTTATAACAATGTCATCCATAGCATGCAAGTCTAAACCTGCCGACCCTGGGGTCGCTCTACATGGAGCCAAAGCTCCGGGAGTAATTTCCCAATACATCACAGTTTCTCTGATTTCATTAGGCATAGCCTCAGCATTCGGGGGAAACAAACGCATGAGTGGAGATTCAGCATTTAAAAAAGGACGATTATTCAAAATCAATAGTGCTTGGGGCAAAAAGTCTCGCCAATTTTTATACTTGTCATCCGTTAACTTACGCAGCTGGTCCTTTAGCAGGCCATTCAATCTCTCCACCAGGCCCGAGGCCTGTGGGTAGTAGGGGATATGGAATATCCATTCAATATTGTTTTCCGCACAGAACTCCTGTACCAATCTTCCACGAAAATGGGATGCATTATCAGATTGAATTTGGAATGGCACACCATAGTACATCATAATTAATTCTAATGTTTTAATGGTATTCAATTGGGTAGCTTGCTTACAGGGAAGGGCTACCAGCAGGCCACTGTATGTATCAACAATAGTGCAAACATATTGACAATTCCTACTCATGGGAAGTGGACCAATGTAATCGATCTGCCAAATTTGAGCGGGCAATTTGCCGCGATGTAAATGACCTTTCACAATTTGGGGCACCTTACGCCGTCTGATATGCTGACAAACGGGGCAGTGTAAAATAACATTTTTGATTAAATCTAAGGGAATATAAATTCCTCGATCAGCAGCCCACCTGCTAGTGGCCTTCTCTCCAAAATGTCCTGCCTTCTGGTGTTCCCATTTCGCCAATCCCGCAATATCAGAATCTTGCCTGTCCACCACTGCCTCAGCAATTTTAGACTTCTCATCTGCAATGTTATGAAAAAATTTGTCAAGAGAATCTATCGGGGTGTGAGCGTCCACATGGAAGATTGTAACAGTACTCTGTGGGAGCATCTCCCAAATTTCTTGCCATAACTCTTTTCCCCATAGTTCTTTGGAATGTAACTTCCAATTATGGGAATGCCAAGTTGGCAACCAAACAGCCAGTCCATTGGCAGTAGACCAAGAATCAGTGAAAATATGACATGTACCAGGTAACTCTTGTTTCAAAACTTGGTAAACAGCGTAAAGCTCGGCAAATTGGCTGCTTTTACCTTCACCAGTTGTGCTCAACAATTTCTGTGTGATCGGATTATAGGACACCGCCTTCCAGTGCCGTGTCATCCCTATAAACCTCGCTGAACCATCAGTGAACCAAACATGGTTTCTTTCCGCTGCGGACAAATCATCAAAAGGCTTACCCCACTTGACAGGAGACTCCTGTGCTAAAGGTACGGAACATTCACTCTCAGTCTCAGTCGATGGCACTCGCGCCACCTGCTCATGTAAAGAAGCAACTCCTTTCGGGCCCACACGTGCCCTGTCTTGTATGTACCATTTCCATTTAATCACACTCGCCTCTTGAGCGTGTCCAATTCGGTGAGTTTTCGGCGAACTCAGAACCCACTGCATGATAGGAATTTCCGGACGCAGAACTATATCATGTTCCAAAGTCAATTGCTCGGTATCCACCAGAGCCCAATAACAAGCAAGTAACTGTTTCTCAAAGGGTGTGTAACGTTCACCAGCATCAGGTAACTTTTTGGTCCAAAAACCTAACGGTACTTTACTCCTGCCTTGTTTCTGCCACAAACTCCAATTTGCATAAAGGCCCTGTACAGACACATTCAAATCCACGTCACCATCACGTACAGGCCATAAATCCAGAGCATGTTGAATTGCCTCTTTTGCCAGACTAAACGCATCTTGCTGTGGTTTATCCCATTCAAATGCATTCTTTTTACGCGTGACCCGGTACAAGGGGGCCAATATTTGACTCAAATGAGGAATATGCTGGCGCCAAAAGCCAAACAGACCAATGAAGCTCTGGGCTTCTTTCCTATTTCTAGGAACTGCAAAATCAAGAATCTTCTGTTTAACCTGAGGGATCACTTCACGGTGCCCTTCATGCCAATTAATACCCAAAAATTTTACAGCCTGGGACGGACCTTGCAATTTATCTGGGTTGATTTCCCAACCTTTCTCACGCAGGCACTCAATGACTCTGTCTAATTGGGTCTGAACTTCCTCTTGTGTTTCGCCTTGGATCAAAACATCATCAATATAATGACATATCTGAATTTGGGGATGAACCGGTACCTCAGCCAAATGCTCTGCCACCAGCCGGTGACATATCGTAGGACTATGCACATAGCCCTGGGGAAGACTTCTAAACGTCATCTGACGCCCGTTCCACGTAAAACTGAATTGTTCCTGACACTCTGGGGCAATCGGAATTGAAAAGAAAGCATTAGCAATATCAATGGACGCGTACCATGTACCTGGATGCTTTTGGATTCTCTCAATAAGTGTAATAACATCCGGTACTGCAACAGTCAAAGAGGGTGTGTGCTTGTTCAATTCTCGATAATCAACGGTCATGCGCCAAGAGTTATCACTCTTACGCACCGGCCAAACAGGATTATTCCAAGCAGAAGTAACTGGGGTTATGACTCCTGCATCCACTAACTCCTGAATAGTGGTACTAATCTCCTCATGACCACCTGGAATACGATACTGCTTCTGACAAACCACTTTTGTCGCATGGGGAACTTGTATGGGGGGCATTCTTAAACGACCAACCCGTATAGGTCTGGACGATATATAATGCGTTGTTCCAAATTGGTAACATCCGTCATCTAGATGCAAAGTCATTCCTCTCAAAATATCAATCCCAATTATGAATTCTAGAAGTGGCACTACTAGTACAGAATACTCTTTTCTGGGAATTCTACCTATTCTCATTTCAAGCAAAGTTTGAACTGCAGGGGTTTCTTTTCCACCTAATCCGGTAATAGTAAAAGGCTGACCTGTAAACTTCTTTGATTTTCCATGAATAAGAGTGGCCTCCGCTCCTGTATCTACCAATGCTCGGGCCCTTTGGATATTACGATGTCTCCAATAAATATCAATATCTACATAGGGTCTATTATCTCTGTGAGCCCATCTGTCTACCGGAGCTTGACCTATTTCCTAGTCATTCTTACTGCATTCTGTGTACCAGGATAAATCAGGATAAAGACTCTCACGTTTCTTAGGTATCGGTACCTCCTGTTCATATCCATTCCCAGTACGGAACGGATTCGTATCTTCTGCATTGTACTGCGGGTTACGATCGACCAAACTGTGACGATCCTCTCTCCTCCTCACCTCAGGGGATTGATCCCTATCATCTCTACGTCTGCTGTAAACATAGTCAGTTCTCCCCCTTTCTCTTTCCCCCTCTCTCTCCCTGTCTCTCTCTCGACGGGGGGACACATCACGTGCAGAACGTCGATCATCACGACGAACAGAGCGCCCACGGCGGTCGTCATCACCGCTACCGTCAGAACCACCACGATCACACTCAGTGGTCCGAACACGCCGGGCACCCTCCTTTCGATCCAAGCCACGTTTGCGAAACAACTCCCACAAACGAGCGGTAGTCTCACCATCAATGTCCTCCCTCCGCACACTGTGGAAATATGGATTTTTCTGATCAGTTATGTCCCCTATCTTGGACCCCAACGGTTTCATGTATGAATTGTGGTAAATAAAATAAATATTACCGGACTGAATTTCATGCGGAATCTTAAATTAAAGTAAAATAGCTCAAAATAACAAGAGGCAGAATCCGTGGTATAAGAGGTTTCTAATGGGTTTTATTCCATTCAAAATGGCCGACTCGAGTCGCGGCCCTCAGGTTCCGTCACCACGAAGGTTCAGGAAGTGAAGTACAATAATTTATTAACAGACATGTATTTTTATAATAAGTACATTACAATGAAACGAATGTAGAAGGCGTAACATTTGATAAGAAAAATGACGTGACAGTGACATAATCGAAACTAGGCGTAATAAGGAATAAAAGAAACATGATTGGTTAGAATTATCAGGCATAGGTGGATCTATAAGATAATACTTGGCATAGATGCGCGCGCGGCAGCATGACGTGTAATTGACGTGCAACTAGGGGGTGAAGGGGACTTGACATTTAGCTCTACATGTGGAGACGAGAAGTCTGGGGTCAAGTCATCCTAATCCCAAATCATATCTAACATCCTATGTTTAAAGAACTATGTTATCCACAAGGAAGAGACTCTCGGACAGAATCTATTCTATACTGACTGTGTGCGTGTACAAGCGTCTAAGTGTCTATATGAGATGCGAGGGGCAGAAAACTTTCCATGGCAACAGGGCTATGAATCACTTGCAGGAGGACGGAAAGGCTGAGTCCTTTGCTTGTGAGCTAAAGGAAATGTTTACCTAAATCACTGGACAGGAATGCATCGGCTGGAGAGCAAAATAGATAATTCGAAGGTGAAATACAACTTCTTGGCAGACAGGCGAAAACTGGCCGAGGCAGGCACCGTTAGCTGCACAGGGAGTAGGACAAAGTTCATGGATACAGATGCGAGCTCAAGCTGAAGCTGTCAGAGACAGAGAGCAGGGAAAGGCTTTGAGGACAGAATCGGGCCTACTCGCCTGAACTGTAAAAATGGAGTAACTTAGCCATATAAAGTCGGTGGCCTTTCATACTTAGGAATCGAATATCCAGCCCATTGATGGCGGATCTGACAGAGAACATGTTGACAGTAGACACACATATGTTTGCGTCTTAGAAACTGGAACTGGAGGGAACATACATGTACTTGTAACATGCATATAAAACCGTTGGGGTCCAAGATAGGGGACATAACTGATCAGGAAAATCCACATTTCCACAGAATCATAAGTACATGTATGTTCCCTCCAGTTCTAGTTATGAAGACGCAAACACATGTGCGTCCACCGTTACCCTGTCCTCTTTCAGATCCGCCATGAATAGGCTGGATATTCCATTCCTAAGTATGAAAGGCCACCGGCTTTATATGGTTCACTTATGCCATTTTACAGTCCAGGCAAGTAGGCCCTGATTCTGTCATCAAACTCTTCTTGCCTTCTGCCTCTGAAAGCTCCAGTCTGAGCCTGCATCTGTGACCATGAACTTTGTCTCATTCCCTGCGCGGCTCACGAAGCCTGACATCAGCCTGCTGCCTGCCAAAAACTGTATTTCACCTTCGAAATTATCTGCTCCGTTCCCTGCCCGATGCATTCCTGTCTAGTAGTTTAAGTAAACATTCTTCCAGTTACCGAGCAAAGGCCCGGCTTCTCTGTCTTTATACAAGTAATTCATAGCCCTATTACTATGGAAGATTTCTACCCACGCATCTAGTGTAGACACTTAGACGCTTGTACACGCACTAACAGTCAGTATAGTCAGTATAGAATAAGATTCTACTCTAAGAAGACCTCTCTTTTGGATAACTTAGTTCTTTAAACATAGGATGTTAGATATGATTTGGGATTAGGTTGACTTGACCCTCCAGACTTCTGTCGCCACATGTAGAGCTAAATGTCAAGTCCCCTTCGCCCCTTAGTTGCACGTCAATCACACGTCATGCTGCTGCGCGCGCATTTCTGCCAAGTATTTCTGCTGACATTGCGAAATTCTTTCATGTAACCACCCTCTTATGACATCACATCTGATGACGTTCTTTAAACACACCCAGTTACGCCTATCTTTGCTACGTATGAATATATTATCCCCACTATCAATTGTTACGCCTCTTGTATTTGCTTCACTGTAATGCCTATTGTATAAAAGTAATTGATTGTCAATAACGTATGTACTTCACTTCCTGAACCTTCGTGGTGATGGAACTTGGAGCAACCGATTATAATCGACCATTGGAATAAAGCCCATTCCGAACCTCTAATACCACGGATTCTGCCTCTTATTTACTGAGCTATTTTATTATGTTTCTGTATCAAATTAAGTCCCGGTAATTAAATTATTTACCACATAAATGGCGCCCGAACAGGGACACTTTCTCATCTCACGCGCCGGTGGTGCGTTGCAGGCCCGGTCTCCTGCCACAGCTGGACGGACAATAACGCGTACCAGCAGGATTTCCTGTATCTCCCTCCGGTCAAGCGGGGGCGACTGAGGCTGCGATCAACACCCAGACGAGGCGGTGAGAAGTGCGAAGTATCCCGACCAGAGCCTAGCTGAGAGAGCAAGATCCGAGGTATACAGAGGCCCACCAGTTTCCGAAGTCCCGAGTCGAGTCCGGTTTCCGAAGTGTTCGAGTCGAGTCCAGTCCGGTTCAAGTTCAGTTCAGTTTCCGAGGCCTTCCGTTTTCCGAGCTACCCGGTGAGTACCATTACTGGGGAGGCGTTCTGACGTGCACATAGGTTGTGCCGGTCAAGACGGGTTTGGGTACACAAATCCGGTCTGCACTGTTTCAGCAGTGTATCTGTACTGTTTAGCAGTATATCTAGTATATCAAGTATATAAATTCAGAATAATCCAGATAATGCCGAGTATTATGTTTAGTGATTAAGTTTTCCTTAGATCGTCATCATCAGTGTTGCTCAGTTAAATGTTAAATATTAAAATGTTTTAAATACGTTCTGCATATTGTGGTATGAATGACTGTTCATTATTGTGTTTACTGTATTAAGTTTGTTCAAAATCAAGTATCAGACCAGTTTTCAATATGCCGCTCTTTTCGAAATTAAGACAGATCACGACAAGAAAAGGGGTACTCGAAGAAGCCGTTCCTATTCCTCCTAGGGACACTCCAGGGTACTTCATGTATCATAAACATGGCTTAGACGCTATATTATTTCTTGATTTGTGGGTAGACTACACCAAGGAATTACCAGAAAGTCAGAGGTGGCCCGCAGCTGGGACCTGGGATGCAGAGTGCATCATGAAAGTAGAGGAAGAGTTATGGAAAAGGAAAGTCAGACAGTCACAGAAAGACGCCATTGAGTTATGGCGTAAAGAATCTCATAGACGTACAGAAAAAGCACTCCGACAGGAAGAGAAAAATAAAGAGAGTTCAAATAAAGTCCGAGAAAATCTATTAATTGAAGAAGGTACCCGAGTGAAATCAGAACAAGTAGACAGACAAAGAAATGCCCTTATGAATGGTATGTATCCCCTTCTGGCTGAAGGATTACCTAAGGCTACTCCAGAGATACCAAAAGACTTGCCAACCCCATTATTTCCAATAAAAGTACATCCTAAGGGGCATCCTAGAACCGCAGAAGATGTTTTTCTTTCCTCATATTTAGATGACGCAGCTCCCGAGTATGCTAATCCCGCCCCACATAGACCGCCTGCCAGGGAGGTTCAACGCCAAGACCAAGTACCCGTATCTCTACAGCAACAAGTCCTGACACAAGTTCCGGCAAGCACATCTGTTTCTACATCTGTTCCTACAGCTACTACTGTAGCTGTGTCCACACCTATAGTTGCTGTATCACGTTCAACGAATCCTTTCACACCCGATACCCCAGACGGGGCTACCGGAGGTGCTACCAATATTTTTTCTACGCCACCCAGAATAAATAAACTTACCTTTCAAGAGTCAGCACATTCACGTACCCCCAAACTCATAAATGCCCGTACGCTTAAGGAACTTCTTATAGATTGTAGATATGACCCTGTGCCCGGCAAAGAGGACGAAATGATCATGGCATCATTACGTATCAGACGAGCCGCGGTGTATTTAGGGAAGTTACCAGGAATGACTGCGCACCTAGATAATATATACCATTTTGTCCAAACAGGGCGAGATTCAGAATGTATTAACAGAGCTATGGAATACCAGAAAGTGGAAATACAGGGGGAACTGTTACGTTTCCTTATAAATTGTGTGATCAGAAATCAAGACCGACCGGGGGTAGACCCGGAAGCAATGCAAATTCTTACCAGATGGAGCCAGAATATATCAGAAGGGAGACATGATAAGCAAAATTGTATAATAGCCATGTGCCGAAAGATCCGTAAAGAAATAGAACGCCTACACGAAGAAAGATTAGCGGTAGACCAGTTCGAACAAAGCGAGGAGGAAGGATCAGGACTGCCCGCAGGACAGTCAGACACCTTAGCCTATGTAGGTAGAGGAAGATCTTGTAATAGTACTAGATGTTTTATTGATCCGATACGTCCGATATGTCCAGATAATAACAGGAATTTCCAAACACCTATAATAAATATAAGGTCCCCCGAGCATTCATTCCAAGCCGCTGACAAATTACTCCGAGAACGAAGGGGTTATCATTTTCTCGATTCTATGGATGAACAAGAATTAGCCAGGTCAGCCGTTCAATGGGTTGATAGTCCTGGAATGTATGGTGATGATACAGTAGCACACACATTTTTGAATCTCACCCCAGATGAACAGCGTTTAGCTGGGATTTATATGATTCAACAACTCCTTATACTATATCAGAGTCAGCATTCAGATCCCGGTCCGTTACCTGAAATACTGACTGAATTACTCAAGAATAGATGGAAAGGTTCAGGTACTAAGTTAATTAAAGAAATACTAGAATCAAGAAAGCAGTACATTCTTTTTGTATGCCCAGAACATGTCTCACTGCCCATCAAGGAAAGAACCACGTATTACATGGACAGACAGAATCCCTTACGAGAAGTACACCCAATAAAAGGCGAGGACAATGAGTTTAAACGCGTATTTGTATATACGCCCATATCGAAAATAGAATTGTTAGAAATGAAGAAAGTGGTACCCAGTCATGACAAAGACCCAGCAGGTTTTCACCGAGAAATTAAAGACATGTTACTCATGGGAGAGTATACCTATCCCGACATTATGACAATATTAAAGGTATTAATGCCTGCTGGCATTTATGAAAAACTCAGGGAAAAAGAGTGGGAGGTAGGCGACCAAAAGATAGAATGGTCAGCATTAGAAGCAGAAGAAAAGGCCCGAACTGCAGGAGCAGGGCTTGGGGATAAAACTAAAGCACTACCAGGTTTACTAGTACAGGTACTGCCACGTTTATTAACTACGAAAAAGGAAGATTGGGGTACAATTTCAGCCTGTAAACAAAAGCAAGATGAAGACACTAGTGATTTCTATGCCCGATTTGAAAAATGTTTTGGTATAAATAGTGGCATAAAAGCAAGTAGCGAATCATACCCACATCTGTTCGTGACAAAATTAGTTGAAAATTCCTTGCCTCAAGTGAAGAATAGAGTATTAAAATTCGAGAGTACCTGGCAAGGTAACACTCCATCACAAATGTTACAAATGTTACAGTACCATCACAATAGAATTAGAGAGGAACAAGAACATGAACAAAGACGCATGAAAGACACGAAAATGAAAATGCTAGTCTCCCAGACAGTTCCAGCTGAAGGACATAAAAAGGGTACGACACATTCCGGTGATACAACAGGACCTATAAAAGGGACATGCAATTATTGTAAAAAGCCAGGTCATTACGTACACGATTGTCCAGTTTTAAAACATAATATCGCCATAGGTAATACAAAAGAAAGACCACGGCCACCTAGACAGGATCAGAATGAACGAGGAGCCCCGCAGCATGCACAGTCCATGCCAGTTCCACCACAGTCTATACAGTTTGTGCCAGCTGCACCAGCACTGCCTGTTGCTGCCACACAAACCACGACACGACAGCTGTACCAGACCGCACAGTATGACTATCCTGATTATCAGCGATACGCATGAACCAGCCTAGAGAGGGAAGTTGACTTACCCCTTATTGAGGTCCCTGTAGATCAAGAAGGACCTTATGTACATAGTGAATTATTAGGCCAAGATAGAAAATGTTTACTCGATACAGGGGCAAGTCGAACAACTATAAAACGTAGTGAAGTTCCAGGGGTACCCCTCTCAGGCTCACAGAATATTTCCCTTGGTTTTTCAGGAAAACCTATTGTTAATGAAGTGTCACAGCCTCTTCCACTTACGATAGGACCTTTGACCCGAACTACAGATTTATTGCTTACTAAATCATGTCCAGAAAACTTGTTAGGTATAAAAACACTGAAAGCTCTAGGAGCTATAATATGTTGTTCTCCGGAAGGAGTAAGATTGTTTTTACGTGATTTTAAAGGTCACTATGTGTCCAGAGACATGGATCCCCGACTGCAGACGTTACCTACACATCTATGGGCACAAGGCCCTACTGATGTTGGTTGCATGAATATTACACCATATCGAGTCACACTAAAGGCAGGAGTGGTGCTACCACGAATGAGACAATACAAGTTACCACCAGATGCTGTAGTGGCTTTACTGCAAATCATTGACGAACTTATTGCCCAAGGAGTGGTTGAGGAAACAGACTCCAATGTATGTAATTCACCGATAATTCCGATCCTTAAACGAACAGATCCGAAGGCCCCGCCAGCATATCGATTGGTTATTGATCTGCGCGAATTAAACAAATGCATTGTGCCACAATTCCCTGTGGTCCCAGATATCTCATCATTACTGACAGCTATTGATTCCGAAGCAACATTCTTTACTGTAATTGATCTCAAGAATGCTTTTTTCAGCGTCCCAATAGATCCGGAAAGCCAATATTTGTTCGGATTTAGTTTAAATGGACGTAGCTTTAAATTCTCACGCGCACCTCAAGGATTTACAGAAAGCCCCAGCATCTATAGTCAAGCACTGAAAAGAGAACTCGACAGTATCCACATGCCAGTCAACACAGCCTTGCTTCAATATGTCGATGATCTGCTGATCACCGCGAGAAGCGAACCCGAATGTGAGAAAGCATCACTGACAGTTTTACAATTTCTAGCTGAAAAGGGGCACAAGGTGTCCCCTTCTAAGCTGCAATTCTGTGTCCAGCGAGTTGTTTATCTTGGACACTCGCTGTCCAAGGAGGGAAGGCAGCTTACACCCGACCGCATTCAGTTAATAGCTAACATGCCAATACCCAAGACACAAAAGGAGGTGCGGGCTTTCATAGGCCTCACTTCATATTGTAGGCAGTGGATCCCTCAGTATGCATTTCTAGCAAAACCACTCATTCAATTGACAACACAGGAGGCAGCCACATCGACTGTTCTCCCTTGGACCCAGGAACATACACAAGCTTTTGAAAGCTTAAAGACAGCCTTATGCCAAGCACCTGTCTTAGCAACACCATGTTACAGTAAGCAGTTTACACTCTTTGTTACAGAACGCGAAGGTACTGCCTTGTCAGTACTCACACAGGAACAAGCAGGATCATACAAACCATGTGCTTATTTTTCTAGTACATTAGATCCAGTAGCTCAGGCTTTGCCTGCATGCCTAAAATCAGTGGCAGCAACCGCTTTAGCAATCAGACAAAGCGATGCTATAGTGTTAGGACATCCATTGACAGTACAAGTACCACATGCAGTAGAGGTTCTTGTAAATAGAACGCAAACACAACACTTGACTATAGCGCGACTTACAGGGTACGAATTAACATTGTTTCAGCCACATATAGAAATCAGACGTTGTAACACATTGAATCCTGCCACACTTTTACCTGTAATCGGAACAGACCCACTAGCGCATGACTGTATTGAAGTTATTACAATCACGACGAAACCTAGACAAGACTTAACCGATGTCCCATTGTCAGACCCAGACCTGACGTTGTATGTAGATGGTTCATGTATGAGAAAAGGTACAGGAGAACTAGTGGCCGCTTACGCAGTCACAACAGACACTGAAATCATTGAAACAAATTGCATAAATACCTTGTCAGCTCAAGCCGCAGAGCTCATCGCTCTGACACAAGCCTGTATTCAAGCCACAAATAAAAAGGTCAACATATACACTGATTCACGTTATGCATTCGGAGTTGTACATGACTTCGGCGTGCTGTGGCGAGAGAGAGGTTATTTAACTTCTCACGGTGCCCATATTCAGCACGGACCCCTCATTCATGCCTTATTAGATGCAATACATCTACCAACTGCAATATCAATTATGAAATGTAAAGCTCATACGAAAGTTACTGATATCATTTCTCAAGGCAATGATCTAGCTGACAGAACAGCTAAACAAACTGCTCAAACTCAAACATCCGACATGACAAAGACAATAGTCCTGACGCCAACACATTGCATGACGATTAAAGATCCTACTCTTGACGTAATTGACATACAGACACATGCTACACCAGACGAAATAAAGAAATGGACTGAATTAGGAGGGATCCAAACGGATCAAGGATGGATGATGAAGGAAAAATCTGTGTGGTTCCTTCCTGATTCAATGGTCCAGGTTATAATTAACACTGTACATAGTCCCGCACATCTAGGAGAAAAAGCTATGCTAGATAGCATTCAACACATTTGGTTCAATAAACATTTACGAGCAGCAGCCAAACAAATAGTTCGTACCTGTATGATCTGTTGCCAGTTCAACCCAGGAAAAAGCGTTCCCGTAGAACAGGGTGGATTTCAGCCTCCTGATCACCCTTTTGAAGTCCTCCAGATGGATTATATCCAGATGGAACGATGTAGAGGATTCAAATATGTTCTCGTAGTTGTTTGTGCTCTTTCCCGTTGGACGGAGGCATACCCGGTTTCAGATTACACTGCCCCGACTACTGCCAAACAGTTGGTTCGAGAATTCTTCCCACGATACGGTTTACCACGTGTTGTTCACTCAGATAACGGCCAGCCGTTCTCATCCGAATTAATGAAACACGTCTCACTTTTGTTAGGCTATCAGTGGAAATTCCACTGTGTCCGACACCCCGAGGCAGCAGGTCTCGTAGAAAGACATAATCAGACTCTGAAAATTAGATTGTCCAAGATATGCAGAGAGAAAGGTGTCGACTGGGTAGTAGCATTACCAGTTGCACTCTTTTACACAAGAATGGTAGCACACTCTCGAACAGGGCTATCCCCGTATGAAGTGATCTTCGGCAGACCACCAAATATGTGGGGGACGCCTATACCACGCAAAATAACTGATATCGACTGTAATATGCTGACAGATTACTTGGCTTCCTTGATGTCTGCACTACAATCTTGTCGTTCACAGGTAGCTGCAGCTTTTCCTGACAACACTGAGGTGAAGTCCCATGACGTAATTCCAGGCGACTTGGTCCTAGTGAGGAACTTTGATCGGAAGTCTCAGCTGGATCCTAGGTGGAAGTCGCCGCAGCTGGTCTTGCTCACCACAAGGACAGCCGTGAAGATCGAGGGCAGAAAAGGCTGGATTCATTCAAGTCATATCAAGAAATTTCATGGACTACCAGCGGATGTGAATACCACACCTCGTGTGTCTTCACCCATTGACTCAAAACTTCCTTTTGTTGAAAGGAGTAATTCCGAACATTATAAACTAAAGCTCAGGTCCAATCAGTCAAGCAATTTGATTGTTTAAGTCCTCTCCGAGGTGAAGCGGTTGAATTGTCTCTGACATGTATCCCTTGGACCTGAATAGAGATAGCATCCGAAAAATGTTGAAACGACAGGCGTACTGTAAATCACTGCGTAGTCATTGCATAGTGACGTTATTAATTTTGTTTTTCTTAAGTCTTTTAATAATTACTGCAAGTATATTGTTGCACATATATTATCCTATTTCTAGACATGTTTACAATGTTACTGCTGAACATTCTTTTAGTGAATTACCTCCGCTTGAGTTGTCTTATAGATTTGCGCTGCGCAATAACACGTTTATTAGTATGTTACATCATTCCCATCAGGTTAGCAATGCTACAAATTGTTGGATATGTGGCCGACTCCCTCCCTATCAGAATTATAAAGGAATTCTACCTCTCTTTCCATACCCGTTCACACACAACGGCTCCTGTGGAGCATGGTTTAGTCTAATTAATTCCCTAGATTCGAACTCTGCAGTTTATCAAGATAACTGGGTATGGGGAAATTTGAACTTAGTTTTGCTTAAAGTCTGCTATCCTAACAAGGAGGGACTTCCCCAGAGAATAGGAACTGATCTAGAAAATGAAGTGTATGGATTAGGTAATTTTACGCTTAATCTTATGATCCTAAATGTCGAATCCGAAGCTACTCCAATTTTGCCCGCTATGTCAATATTTCCAGTAAAAGGTGAATTATGTGTAAGAAAGAATGGTTCCATAAATATGGGCCATAGTCGATGCACCACTGTAGTAGAATTTAGTGATCAAGGCAAGTCTACATTTAGAGCTTCCCGCCATTCTTATTTCATATGTGGTCAGACGGCATATGTACGTTTGCCTCTAGACTGGGATGGTACTTGCTACATTGGATTCCTTTTGCCACCTGTTTTCCTAGCTCCTCCTGATTATCACAGAAATACTTATTTAGTATATAATAGAGTAAGGAGAGATCTCCCAATTGTCGATTACACTGAAACAGCATGGGAAAAATACACAGATTTCAATAAAGGTCTCTTTCCCTATATAGGTACCGTTACTAATAGTAAGCTGATACGTAGATTAACTAGAACCCTTGAAGCAGTAGTGAACGAAACTATTTCCGCCTTAGGCAATTTAACAGAAGAGCAGTCTGCTATGCGGATTGTTGTGCTTCAAAATCGTCTTGTCCTTGACGTCATTCTGGCCGATAGGGGCGGAGCTTGTAGGGTCATCGGATCAAGCTGTTGCATTTTCATACCAGAAAATTCGCCATCTGTATATAAAGCCATAACTCGCCTTCATAAGATTGTAAGTCAGATACACCAGAACCCAGGCACCTGGACTTGGTCCGGTTGGTTTTGGAGTGTATTATCTACCTTTGGATGGAAGGTCCTATCTTTCCTAGGTATTGGCCTTCTCATACTATTCAGTTGCTGTCTATGTCTACAATGTGGACCAGCGATCTGTGGTCTGTGTGCCACATCGTGTATTCCACCACCAGGATTTCATTCATCACGGAAGAAGAAAGAAGAACAAATGATGCTATATGAACAGATCAATGGATTGATGAAGATTGATATCTCTTAACGGGCAAGTAGGGGACAAGGAGGGAATGTGGAAATATGGATTTTTCTGATCAGTTATGTCCCCTATCTTGGACCCCAACGGTTTCATGTATGAATCATAAGTACATGTATGTTCCCTCCAGTTCTAGTTATGAAGACGCAAACACATGTGCGTCCACCGTTAACCTGTCCTCTTTCAGATCCGCCATGAATAGGCTGGATATTCCATTCCTAAGTATGAAAGGCCACCGGCTTTATATGGTTCACTTATGCCATTTTACAGTCCAGGCAAGTAGGCCCTGATTCTGTCATCAAACTCTTCTTGCCTTCTGCCTCTGAAAGCTCCAGTCTGAGCCTGCATCTGTGACCATGAACTTTGTCTCATTCCCTGCGCGGCTCACGAAGCCTGACATCAGCCTGCTGCCTGCCAAAAACTGTATTTCACCTTCGAAATTATCTGCTCCGTTCCCTGCCCGATGCATTCCTGTCTAGTAGTTTAAGTAAACATTCTTCCAGTTACCGAGCAAAGGCCCGGCTTCTCTGTCTTTATACAAGTAATTCATAGCCCTATTACTATGGAAGATTTCTACCCACGCATCTAGTGTAGACACTTAGACGCTTGTACACGCACTAACAGTCAGTATAGTCAGTATAGAATAAGATTCTACTCTAAGAAGACCTCTCTTTTGGATAACTTAGTTCTTTAAACATAGGATGTTAGATATGATTTGGGATTAGGTTGACTTGACCCTCCAGACTTCTGTCGCCACATGTAGAGCTAAATGTCAAGTCCCCTTCGCCCCTTAGTTGCACGTCAATCACAAGTCATGCTGCTGCGCGCGCATTTCTGCCAAGTATTTCTGCTGACATTGCGAAATTCTTTCATGTAACCACCCTCTTATGACATCACATCTGATGACGTTCTTTAAACACACCCAGTTACGCCTATCTTTGCTACGTATGAATATATTATCCCCACTATCAATTGTTACGCCTCTTGTATTTGCTTCACTGTAATGCCTATTGTATAAAAGTAATTGATTGTCAATAACGTATGTACTTCACTTCCTGAACCTTCGTGGTGATGGAACTTGGAGCAACCGATTATAATCGACCATTGGAATAAAGCCCATTCCGAACCTCTAATACCACGGATTCTGCCTCTTATTTACTGAGCTATTTTATTATGTTTCTGTATCAAATTAAGTCCCGGTAATTAAATTATTTACCACAACACCATCAGCCAGAAGACCAGAAAAAATATCACGTCTAGTAAGTTTATTTTCACCAGGAGTACGAGTGTCAGGCCGGGACTGACGTTCCGGTTTAAACCACTCACCCAACTCACCGAGTTGGCGCACCGATTCCAAAACCGTAGATAATACGTTACCAGTCTGATTAATCAATAAAGTCATCATGACCTGCTTATAGGCAACAGGGGAAGATCGAATGATACGGTTCCGCACAGAAGATGTCAATGAACCATCAAGCAATCTGTCAGCAGTACCCAGAAAAATTGCCGTTTTCATCACCTCCTCTTTGAGACGTTGAGCAGCATCACGCAAAGTATACCACGGCTTGTCATTCACAGGCCAGTCAGATTCAGTAGGATATTTTAGATTACAACCCTCAGTCGCCAATTGGAGTAAAGGAATCTGACCAACACCATTATAGTTATGAAAATGATCCTGCACAGTAGAATCCAAACTCAAGGAACAGAACTTTAAACAATCGCCAGTATCCAACATAATACCAGCAGCGCCCAGTTCATAAAGGCGCACCATCCATGTGAGCAAGGACTCACCAGCTCGCTGCCGAAATCGCTGCAAAATATCACTAATTTCCTGCTGAGTAAAGTCTTCTAAACAGTCCAAAGAAATACCCTGCGGAGCATTGGGAGACTGCTGCAACTTCCGACGGAAAACTGGATGCGCAGAAACCGCGGGACGAGCATCACAAGGAGCCCGATCAGTACTCGTAGAGGGACAATCAGTGTAAGAAGCATTGATCCCACTCGAAGAACGAGCGTAATCACGGGGTGCACCGTCAAAGGTGCGAGAAGCAGACTTACAATCATGGCGGGAGCGAGAAGACTCACGCTTGGCAGACTCCTCACCCGAGGAACAAGAATCAGTCGAGTTCCAGATATTACCATCCTATTCATCAGGATTCCAATCCAGCCCGGCTGTCGCCACGACCAGACGCACCTTTCGCGCCGAAACCCGACCGCGCCTGTTCTTGTATTTATAACGAGCAATTCGCACAGCCGCCCGTTCGGCAATAGTTTGGTAAGTCTCAAGTTTATCAGCAAGCAACTTATTTTGACACCGCAACAAAGTATGAGAATTCTGAATCTCAACAAAGTGCGCTTCCACATCTTTAAGAGATATCTGTAGCTTCAACAGTCTCTCATGCAGAATCCTGTATGCAGACAAAAGAATCCAACCTCTGCGCCCCAAAATGGGAATCTCCTCACCCTTCGATACGGGTGCCTTCTGCAAACAAGCAATCACATCAGCCGGCTCTGCCAGCTCCAAAGAAGAATTCCAATTCTCACTCAAACCAGTAGAATCAGCCCACTCACGGGCCAAGGCTTCATAAGGCGTTGAATCCCATCCGGGAATATCAACGGGCAACTTAAAAGTAGATTTAGACCTTCTAGAAAACATTGTGAAAAAGGAAAAAGAAGAAAAGAAGAGAAAGAAAAGAAGGAAGAAAAATAAAAACTATACACACAAATATACAAAAATAAAATGCAAACAAAACCACGCACGCGCCGAAAGCAAACACAAGACAACCACAACGCACACAGGTTTCGTAAACGGTTCGTGACGCCAAATGTTCTGCTTGGGTTTTCGGATCAGATAGAACCCGCTCAGCAGAGCCTCTCTAACCCAAACCAGAACGTTACCCCCTCCCTAGGGCCTATTCACACCTAAATAACCACATATATGTACCACCTAAGGACAGGGAATTCCTACTATATATACCAAGACCTACAAGTCACAGCCTCGCGGTCCCAAACGGACCCAGGACTTCCTGCCCAGACGGCAGCCACAGACTTCCTGCCCAGACGGCAGTCACAGCCTCGCGGTCCCAAATGGACCCAGGACTTCCTGCCCAGACGGCAGCCACAGCCTCGCGGTCCCAAATGGACCCAGGACTTCCTGCCCAGACGGCAGCCACAGCCTCGCGGTCCCAAACGGACCCAGGACTTCCTGCCCAGACGGCAGCCACAGCCTCGCGGTCCCAAACGGACCCAGGACTTCCTGCCCAGACGGCAGCCACAGCCTCGCGGTCCCAAACGGACCCAGGACTTCCTGCCCAGACGGCAGCCTTAGACAAGTCACAGCCTCGCGGTCCCAAACGGACCCAGGACTTCCTGCCCAGACGGCAGCCACAGACTTCCTGCCCAGACGGCAGTCACAGCCTCGCGGTCCCAAACGGACCCAGGACTTCCTGCCCAGACGGCAGCCTTAACACGAGTTCATCCTATAATTACCACGACATACAACAAGGGAATCAGTGTTACTATATATCAGATCACACAAAGACAGCTAGTTGAGCACAACTTGTTCCCCAGTTCGAAGGGCTCCTTTCTCCCTTATTCAGTTACCACCTACCTGATCAGGATTAACATCTGTCCATGTCAAGTCACAGCTGACTAGAAGAATAGGTTACCCTCTTACACAAGAACACGTAGCACATATTGCTTTACTACTTTATTTAGTTATTACATACACACTCACGGAACATAATACATATCACATAACCTGCAAAGAAAAGTGAAAGATTGAGTTGTACACTCTAATAGTAAGGGGTTGACATCACCTTGGTCGTATGTAGCCTGCACTCAATGGTCATCTAGGTTCCCTTCTCGTCTGCGCCTCGGCTTCGCCTGGAAGTCACACCTCCGCAATCACGGGTTTACTCCCGTCTCCCTCTCCGAGTCACTGGGACCTCTTCCTCATCGGCTACTCTCTTCTCTTTGGAATATCTATTTCTCGGTTTTTCTCCACCTCCAAGTTTGTCATCTGTCTTCCCTGGAATAAGTAGCAGCTTTACTACTAACGGCCAGGTGCCGCCCATGGACTAGAAGCAAGTGCCAGTATCTGCCTCAAACTTTTACTAATATAGACGTGCATTTCCTCATGGAAAATTCCAGCCCGTAACCTGCCGCCCACCAAATTCTTGTACCTCCCCGTGCCAAGGACACGTTCCCAGCCGGCCGGCCTGATGTAGTGTCTTCGGCATGAAGAAAAATACAATCCTTCGATAAGGGCCGGCCTGAACCGGTTCTCTCCAAGCGAATAACACCTCCTAACTAAAACACTGCCTATGACCTAGAAACATCCCGAGCTGCCAGAGCAGGAGGAAAGATGGAGTCTCTCCCGTTTAAGGCCTACCAGGCCTGAATTCAGCACGGCTCCATGAAATACCCTCACTACAGAACAGATTACCCCTAATGCTAACGAATCTATCCCCTAGGATGTATATGCAAACCCTGATCTATGGGGAAGAACACAGGATCATGTCGAAGTGCCTAATAAATAGGCTCTATACACTACTCTAACCCTTAGACTTGAATGGGAAGAGACTGAAGTCACCTAAATCACCCTTCAACACAATAAGACCGGAAAAATCGAGCAGTACACAGTCAAGGCGCTGGACAGGCTTTTTTATAATGTCACCTTTGGTGCGCCTACTGCACAGTTGTGCAACAGCTGTCATTAATTAGATCCTAGGAGGGGAGAGTAGCAAGTGGATTGGTGGGCTGGGCTTCTAGGAGCAGGAAGAAGAGGTAGAAAGTGGCACTGGAGGAGCAGGTAAGGAGTAGGGGAGGCGGAGGTGGGAGATGGTGGGAATAATGCATGGAAGGTGGGTTGAGGGGTCTGAAATGGGAGAAAAGCACAAATGAAAAAATTGCTCAAAGATGAAACTTCAAAAAAACAGAAAAGAGGCATAGAGATAAAGCTGCACAAAATAGAAAAATGCATGAAAAAGAAAAATGCAGAAATGGTGAAAAGCGAAAGCTTCAAAGAATGGAAAAAGGCATCAAAGAGAGAAGA
Source organism: Triturus cristatus (assembly GCF_964204655.1). Classification (NCBI taxonomy): domain Eukaryota; kingdom Metazoa; phylum Chordata; class Amphibia; order Caudata; family Salamandridae; genus Triturus; species Triturus cristatus. The sequence goes on from NC_140590.1 coordinate 1,459,522,423, forward strand.
GCACGAAAGTGAAAGTGGTTAAAGAGAACAAAAACAGACATGAGAATGAAGAAGGAAGAGAGAGCACATGCGAGAGAGAGAGTGCAGAGAGGTGGTTGAGTGAGAAGGAAGAAGGAGGAGAGAGCTCATAGAGGATGAGCGGGGAGCCTCAAGGCGAAGGCTGGGTAAAAGGGCCTAGAATGGACGGAGGCTAAGTCCCAGGTAAGTGGGTTGGGGGCTGGGCCGGGGCACCTCAATGTTTGTAATAAACACTATGGAGAGCCCTGACTTGCCAGTCTGTGCTGGCTGCTCCCTCCTCAATGACACACCTCTGCTAACCTCGATAAGGTCCAACTCATCCTGGAAACAAAAGGGCCTTCTGTTGCCTGGAAACTCCAAACAAATTATCAGATCAGGCTTCTAAGCGTTTTGTTTATTTACCAGGGGTACACTCCCAGCCCTGACCCCATGAGCCAATGTAATAGTTGCGCCATGTCCCAACACCCCTCTTTTCACCCTTACTTTTTTAACCTCCCACAACCCCAAGGAATACCTTGGCCTTGGACCAGCAGGTGAAGATTCCTTGATGCGATCAGATTGCCAAGGGGGCACAGGAGGAGCAGTTGGCCTTACTGAACCCACTGTCTTAGCATGGCCTTTCACAACAAAGTGGGACCACATGTTTACGAGCTGAGGTCAGCATGTGCAGCTTAATACCCAGCCATTCGTAAGTTCCAGGTACAAAAATACTGTTACAAACAACCTTTGTTGCATGTTTTGGGTCTGATTTACACTTTTGTTTACAGAAATTTTGAGTAACATACAGAACTGGTTTTGTCTCTGCTTTGCTTACATTATTTAACATTTGATATATTTTATGGCAAGGCACGGATCCCAATATTAAGGTTATATTCTTTTTAAGTTCACAAACATTTTATTATAGGGAGAAGGGTGTCAATACAGAATAAGCAATGTCAAAATCACATCATTACAATATAAAATGGCTGTAATAAAAAATCATACACAATTCGGACTTCGTAATAAAAGGAAAAAGAACAACTTTAAGTATGCGAAAACAAGAATAACATTATACTAAAGGAAGATTTGGAACAGTTAGGGTGTTGAAGGAGGTTTAAGAACTTCTTGCTGAACTGGTTGGAGTTGGGAACATCGTTTGGCACTAGTTTCAATATACAATGTAACAGGTGACCATAAGTTTAAGCTTGTTATCGCCATTTACATAGGGAATACAAAGGAAGTGTCCAGTCTATGGTTATGGCAAATCATATACCACCAAGCCTTGTAAGAAAGTTTCGTAGAGTCTTTTCAATTTTTGGTAATTTGTTGAAAAGCAACCGCTAATAGCAAATCAATAATTTTGGTATTAAGTGTAACATTATCCCAGATGGATGATAAGCTTCCTAGAATAGTATGAACAAAAGAGAAAGGAAATCTAGTTGCAAAAATTAGATTAATTTGGGTCCAGACCTGTTCCAAGAAAATGTGTACATGTGTGCATGAGAATAACATATGAAAGAAGTCAGCGTTTGGAGCAGAGCATGTACAACACACATCCGGAACTGCAGTGAATTTTTTACTTAAAGCTTCCGGTGTAAGCAAAAGTCGGTTATAAACAAAAAACAATGTTTGCGTTGAATTGGCTGCCCTTGAAGATTTACGGACTTTGGTCCAGAGATTCGTCCATAGTGACGATGACCATGAGGTCTCAAAATCATGTTCCCAAGCTATCTCTGTTTTTGATTTCTGCTTAACTGTGGTAATGTTATATAGATGGCGATATATAGTAGATGCTCTGGGGGAATTTTGTAAAAGAATACGAGTCTGTGATGAAGTGTCTAACCCTGCGAGGGGAGTCTGGGAAATAGGCAATTGAGAATAAGTATCCATCACAGCCTTCTTAAGGATAGTTTATTTATTATTAAATGAATTAGGTAAATGGTATAGTTGACTGAGCAAAGTGAAAGATAAGAAGTCAGATTGGGAGAACAATTGATGTATCCAAAGAAGACCCTTTTGTCTCCACGTTTTCCAATAGATGGGCTTATGGTTGATGAGCAGATTTTTATTGTGCCAGATTGTTGAGTTGAGAAATGAGTCCATGGTAATAGGAGCTGGAATAGGAGATACCTCCAGAAGTTTAGAGGTTAATTTAATTATAGGAGTAGAAAGGGACTGTGGATTACGTGAGAAGGATAGATATTCTGAAAAAGAGAAGGGGAACAAGAAAAGACGCTCCACTGAGGTCCAAAGAGGTTCACTGTCTGTAGGATCAAGCAACCAGTGGGAGGCTTGGCGTAAGAGGAAAGCCTTATGGTAAATGCGAAAATTGGGAAAATTGACTCCACCCTCTGTTTTAAGACTTGATAATCTTAATATGGACATACAAGGTTTCTTGTGTTGCCATAAGAAGGAGGATAGAATGGAATTAATCTTCGTGAACCATTTATTGGAGATAGGGACTGGTATGTTGGAAATAGTATACATAATTATGGGCGAGAGCATCCTTTTCATAGTGTCTAAACGACCCCACCAAGATAAGTAGCGAGGGTGCCATTGAGAAGTTAATTCTGAAAGTTTTTGTATGCACTTATTCATGCACAGAGAAACTGTGTCCGAGATTGAAGACATAAAATATAGGCCTAAATATGTAGGGGAAGATTTATGTTTCCTAGCGCATCCCTGCAAATCAGCAGGGATGCGCCAGGATAGATGCGTCACGCAAGTTTACCCTTGCGTCACCACAGATGCGCCGCATTTACAATGCAGCGCATCGTGGCGCAAGGATAAACAGATGCGTGACGCATCTGGCGGCATACGGGCGGCGCATTGCTGGAGTCGTGTCGCAAGCACGACGCATCTCCAGCAATGCTCAGGGGCTGCCCATACCTAACATGCTGCGTCATGCCTTACCCCTGCTTCAAGCAGGCGCAAGGTTTTGACGCAGCAGCGCCGGAAAAGTGACTCAGTGAAATCTTGTAGATTTCACTGTGTCACTTTTCCGAGGATTTTTCAGACGGAACGCCCTCCATGCATACATTAAACCTGACGCAGGTTTAATGTAGTGCAGGGCTTTACAACCTGACGCATCTCCGTAGATGCGTCACGTTGTAAATAAGGCGCAACTCAGGTTACGCACCTGCGTTGCTACGAGAGGTACTAGACCTGATAATGATTTTAGCAGCTTACATTGCAACCCTACACTCTTTCCTACTCCCTGCTGACGAGAGGCAACTACCTCGAAACACGTGTCCAGGGATGGCTAACGCTATTCACACTTGCACTCACGACACGAGCATAGGTGTATCCGCCGACGCTAACTACAGGGACCACAGTTCTTTGGGGTAACACGCAGGTAGGTCAGCAGTGTGCGACCATTTTGTTGTAACTATTTAGTGGCTCTCTGAGCCGGGGAGTCGACGGACTCAGGTTACGCACCTGCGTTGCTACGAGAGGTACTAGACCTGATAATGATTTTAGCAGCTTACATTGCAACCCTACACTCTTTCCTACTCCCTGCTGACGAGAGGCAACTACCTCGAAACACGTGTCCAGGGATGGCTAACGCTATTCACACTTGCACTCACAACACGAGCATAGGTGTATCCGCCGACGTTAACTACAGGGACCACAGTTCTTTGGGGTAACACGCAGGTAGGTCAGCAGTGTGCGACCATTTTGTTGTAAATATTTACAAGAATATATCGCATCTCTATGCTTCCCCTGCGCTGGCGCACAAACTGCAGCCATGCGCCGGCGCAGGCTCCCTTGCACCATGCTGCAAGGATGCCTGCGTGGTGGGGAGATTGTTCTTCTGCAGGAAGGGACACCTTCCTGCACAAAAACAATCACAAGAGGCTTTTTCCTCTTTCAATGCGTGCTGTAGCATGCAGCACGCACTGAAAGAGGAAAAAACGAGGAGAAATGAAAACATTTCTCCTCGTTGTGCCCCGCTATGCCACCTCTAGGGTGGCGTAGCATTCACATGCATCTCCAGAGTTACGATTTCTCGTACATCTGGAGATGTGTCTAGTTCTATGGGTGTTGCGTGGGAACACCCACAACAACACCCATCGAACGCCCCTTCAACGCACAGTGCTGCGTGTGAAGTGGCTGTATTTACGAGGAGAGGAAAAGTCACGCAGAGTGGCTTTTCCTCTTCTTGTAAATATGGAGGAGCCCCCTGCGCCACCAGTACGTCATGAAAAGTTACATAGTGGTGGCGCAGGGGGCTTGTAAATCTGCCCCAGAGATGTTAAGGAAATTAAGGGTAAGACAGACAAAGGGAGAGAGACAGAAACAGAGACAGAGAGCAAGGAACTGAGAAGGAGTAAGGCAGTTAGAATGACTGAGACATATGGAGACAGGGAGAGAAACCCCGCGATTTTTTGCAAAAAAAATAAAATGTTTTTTTCACCCTTCGGGGTCCTTCAGGGACCCCCTGGGAAAGGCTAGGGGGTCAGGAACTCTCTACCCTGCCCCCTTTTCACGTTCTCCACCTTTCTTTTTCACTGCCACACACAAAATGGCGTCCGACACTTCCTGATTTCAACCGATTCGAATGTTGACTGACATCTAACCACCAATCAGAATTATGCGCCTATAGATATTTATGTACTTTTAACTGCAATTTTCTCAGGAACTACTGAACAGATTGACTCCATATATGCAAAAGGCACATCCCTGACCTGAGGACTACCTCTTTGCCAAATTTCAAGTAATTCTGTTCAGCCGTTCGGGCTGTAGCTTTGACTAAAGGTCCTATTGGAAAATGCGTGGGGAAAATGTGTTTTGGGACCCCCCTTTTTTCTCAGCCCCCGCGTGACGAATCACCCCGAGACTTTCAGGGTAGGAGCTGAGCGGAGCGCCCCATCAGTTTTGAAAATTTCGCGAGGATTCATCAACCGGCGCCAAAGTTATTCAAAATAGAATTTTCAGATTTCTAATGGGAACTCGGTCCTAACTATAACTATCTACTGGCGACCGCCAGTAGATAATATATATATATTTGTATATATATATATATATTATCTACTGGCGGTCGCCAGTAGATAGTTATAGTTAGGACCGTGTTTCCATAGGAAATCTGAAAATTCTATTTTGAATAACTTTGGCGCCGGTTGACGAATCCTCGCGAAATTTTCAAAACAAATGGGGCGCTCCGCTCAGCTCCTACCCTGAAAGTCTCGGGGTGATTTGTCAAGTGGGGGCCGAGAAAAAAGGGGGGTCCCAAAACGCGTTTTTCCCATGCATTTTTCCAAAGGACCTTTAGTCGAAGGTACAGCCCGAACGGCTGAACAGAATTACTTGAAATTTGGCAGAGAAGTAGTCCTCAGGTCAGGGAAGTGCCTTTTGCAGGTCTGGTGTCAATCTGTTCATTAGTTCCTCAGAAAATAGCATTTAAAAGCATATACATATCTATATGCGCGCACCGTACGTGCACCGTAAGCGTACGGTGCGCGCACCCTAACGTGCGCGCGCGTAATTCTGATTGGTTGTTATATGTCTGTAAACATTCGAATCGGTCGAAATCAGGAAGTGTCGGCCGCCATATTGTCTGTCACTGAAAAGGAAAGGTGGATAACGTGAAAAGGGGTCAGGGTAGGGAGTTCCTGACCCCCTAGCGTTTGTCAGGGGGTCACAGTGGGACCCCGAAGGGCAAAAAAAAAGATTTACATTTTTTTAAAAAATTCGCGAGGTGCGCGCTCCGTTCGCGCACGGCAACATTTTTTTAAAAAAAAGATTTAAAAAAAAATATGAAGTGTTTGGATGTTGGTTGGCTCTAAAAAGAGCACTTGTGTTCATTGAGTGTTTTTTGGTACCTACAAGTAAGTACCGATGCAGAGTCTAAAGTTCAAGAGGAAGACTCTGTTCCCTTCATCATTGAAATGTACACCGTCTCCTCTATAAATGCCTTGCATGTTGTAACGCAAGTTGTTGTGGTATATAGAACCCATACCATAGTCTCTGAGGAAAGCAGAAACAGACTTATTGACGTGCTTTCTTGCTTTGTCAATCTGCGGACAATGTTGGTAGGACCAGTTCCACTTTTGCCTTTGGCATATATTAGAATATACAAAGGCAGTTTGTGGAAAAAGTGACATCAATTGCACAAAGGTGTCCTTAATAAGCATTTCCAAACCTACCCCAGTTAAAGTGCCTAGGTAATTTCCACCACAGTGCACAATAATAAGGTTAGGCTGTGGGAGATGTAGAAAGGTTTTCACCAAAGGCATTAATTGGTGCCACTTTAACCCTCTCTGACCAATCCATTTAATGTCTACATTAGGCAAAGCAAGATCTTTCACAATACCTCTTTTTTCTGCAAACTTTTCACTCCAGAAGACATAGCTGTGACCTATAATCCACACTGTGAACATCTTCCAAGGAGATCTGAATGCACTCAGAAGGTGTCTTTCAGTAGAATGGCAATATGAAAAGAAAGATAGTTGTAAAATGGAGGCTTACATACTTTTTTCAAAATAAAAAGAAATCATTGGCTGTTTCAGACCATACAACACTAAAAACTAGGCTGTATGTTTAATTTTTTAAATACATGTTTTGTATTGGTTCAGAAAAATGTGTTCCCACAGAACATTAGTTTGGATTTGCTGTTAGGTTTGAAAAGTCAAGCACTCTTGCTCTTTGGATTTGAAACATTGTGTGCTGAACTTCTGACCTCTCTGCTCACACCAGTGTTCCATGACCTGTTGCTATGGTAGCAGGTAGAAGTCATGTTGGGGGAAGGGATCATTTGGAAAGGGTTGAAATTTGCAACCAATAGAAATGTGTGTTTCCATTTGAAAAAATGTGGGAAGCACTGTGATTTGAAATTAACATGTATATGTGTGAAAAAAGAGAGGGAAACATTGCCATTTACTGGTTCTGCTGAGAGGTGTACAGTTCAGAGATTCTGGCTCTGATAATCTGCTGTGTGAGTGGCACATTTCTTTCTCAACTAACTACTTTTAAAGCTGAGTTATGAATTTGAGAGGGGATGTATGTGGTGTAGTTGGATATAAATAATAGAAATGTGAATATTCTTATAAAGTTGTGTTTTACATTTTATTTTAAGTAAGATATTTAACTGCCTTGAACATGTCAGATATTATGGAGTATGTCTTCACCATAAGTTAAGGTGTACTGGTATCAACCAAAAAAACTGTTTTGTGCCTAGACTCACACCATGAGTCTGTCTGTACACAGGAATTTTTCACAGAGATTTAATTTGTGTTGCTGTTGCTCTGTTTGACTTGCACTAGCAGGAAAGGGGCAGCTTGTTTTGAAGAACTGTGATGGTTAGCATTCAGCAGAAATCACTTTCTCACAAATGAGAGGCAAATGCAAACACATTTGAAAATAGCATGGTACATTTTCCTACCACTTTAAAAGTTGTGTTTTACATTTTATGTTAAGGAAGATATTTAACTGCCTTGAACATGTCAGATATTATGGAGTATGTCTTCACCATAAGTTAAGGTGTACTGGTATCACCCAGAAATACTGTTTTGTGCCTAGAATCACATCATGAGTCTGTCTGTACACAGGAATTTTTCACAGAGATTTAATTTGTGTTGCTCTTGCTCTGTTAGACTTGCACTCGCAGGAAAGGGGCAGCTTGTTTTCAAGAACTGTGATGGTTAGCATTCAGCAGAAATCACTTTCTCACAAATGAGAGACAAATGCTAACACATTTGAGAATAGCATGGTACATTTTCCTTCCACTTTTAAAGTTGTTTTACATTTTATGTAAAGGAAGATATTTAAGTGCCTTGAACTTGAAAGATATTATGGAGTATGTCTTCACCATAAGTTAAGGTGTACTGGTATCACCCAGGGGTACTGTTTTGTGTCTAGAATCACATCATGAGTCTGTGTGCACACAGGAATTCTTCTCAGAGATTTAATCCGTGTTGCTCTTGCTCTGTTAGACTTGCACTCGCAGGAAAGGGGCAGCTTGTTTTCAAGAACTGTGATGGTTAGCATTCAGCAGAAATCACTTTCTCACAAATGAGAGGCAAATGCAAACACATTTGAAAATAGCATGGTACATTTTCCTACCACTTTAAAAGTTGTGTTTTACATTTTATGTTAAGGAAGATATTTAAGTGCCTTGAACTTGAAAGATATTATGGAGTATGTCTTCACCATAAGTTAAGGTGTACTGGTATCACCCAGAAATACTGTTTTGTGTCTAGAATCACACCATGAGTCTGTTTGTACACAGGAATTTTTCACAGAGATTTAATTTGTCTTGCTCTTGTTCTGTTAGACTTGCATTTGCAGGAAAGTGGCAGCTTGTTTTCAAGAACTGTGATGGTTAGCATTCAGCAGAAATCACTTTGTCACAAATGAGAGGCAAATGCTAACACATTTGAAATTAGCATGGTACATTTTCCTTCCACTCCCGCAATGGGTGAGGTAGATCCTACATGTTCAAAACTCCAATTAACCTTTACCACACATTTACTCTTACATACATCTCTGCAGTCTTCATGCAGTTCTACAAGCGTCCATGCAGATCTGTGTTGCACCTGACAATACATGGTCTCCAGAAGCACGCCCTTAGCACACAGACAGGTGCTTCTCCTGCACTCTTATGCTTACTATTCAGCTCTGTGTGGTATTTTAGATAGCAGTGTGTAATGCTAACACATTCAACGTCACCAAGGCTCATTTCCATTGCTCTACTCTAATCACTCACCCTGTAACACATGCTGATGGTCTCAAGTAGCTGTTAGGACGTGTACTCTTTTCTGCCTCTTTAAAATATAAGGAAAATGTGTCAGGCTGCCATAGTAATTATGACTTACTCTTCCACAGTAGTAAATGTGCTTTGAAATTGCCAAACTAAAATCGTTTTTTGCCTAGAATCACACCATGAGTCTGTGTGCACTCAGGAATTGTTGTCAGAGATTTAATTCGTGTTGCTCTTGTTCTGTAAGACTTGGAGTTGTAGGAAAGGGACAGGTCATGTGATAGGATTTGAAAAGCTCTGAAAAAAATGGTAATGTATGAAAATTACATAAAGGTATTTTTTTTTTTAGTTTCTTTCAGGTATTGCTGAACAACAGTGAAATTAATTAAAGATGCCTATAAAGTTATGAAAGAGAAAAGAACAGCAACAACATCTATATTTGAAGAAAACTGGACCAAAAAAAATAGTTGAAGAACCTCATGTTGGAAAAAAGAAAAAGACTTCTGGTAAGCAGACTAAGGATTTTTTAAAAAATGTCTTCAAACAAAGAAAAAATATTAAGAAAATATGCACTGCAAATAGTGTTTCAAGTACAAAACAACAACAGAGTCGACAGAAAATACGAAAAGCCAATGTTGAATCAGAAGTAAGAAAGAGTGACTTAACACGAAAAATAGATTTTAAAAACATTCGTAGAAAAATGTTTCAGAGAAGAGTGATGTTAAATTTGTTAAAGGATGTGAAAAAATATAAGAAGAAAACCAAATTTTATAAAAAAAGAAATATATTGAAAACATTGTTTCTAAGGCTTTGGAAATAAAACGAAAACTGTTCATTTTAATTTTGAACAGGATGCGTAGATTAGAAAAATTAGTAAAAGCAATGAAGTCACAAAGCAAAATGAAAAGAGTAGTGAAAAAAATAACTTTTGTAAAGTGTTCTTAGGCGAATGGAAGCATAGTTCAAGTACTGAGCCATTTTTTTATGAAGAGAGTTATCTTCAAAGTAATAGTTTGTTGCATGCAGTTGACACCAATGGTCGAGCGTATGAAGTTAAAGATGGTTGTGTAATGGAAAAGGAGAAAATGGTTCCAAGAAATGAGGAAGAAGTGTTAGCTGAGGAGGTTATGGGGAGACGTCCTAAAGCCCCAGTGTACACTTGGAATTGTAGTAGTATTTGACCTGTGCGACAGGAATCTATTGATAAATTACGTGACTTCCAAAGAGAATATAGTAAAAAGAGTGTTAAACAGAAGATTAAGGTGCTTCAAAGACTAGACCCATGCAGAGTGAGAGAGAATACTGGTTTGCAAGGACATTCTCTTGCTTGTCTATCTAGGAAAGTTTGCCAAAGTGTTTTTCACCATTTTAGGTAGGATGCTGGCTGTTCATCATACTGAAATGAGAAGGTTTGTGAGAACATTGTATTTTGCTAAAAGTCCAGCACTAAAGTTAAATGAGTTGAATAGTGCTCTGTTCCGTGGATCTGTATCAGATGTAGTGAAGGTTACTGATGATATTCAGTTTTGTTACTTTGGTCCAGAGCAAGAAAGTGCAGGAAATGACACAGTTATTGAGGAAAATGTGGAAGAGAATGTAGAAGCCACTGTTAGTAAAACATTTTAAGATCAAATGACAAAATGTACTATCATCTCTAATGAAAGACCAAATATTTCTTGTATTTGTTGCCGGAGAAGCCATTATAAAAATCAAACAAGGTATGTTGATCTCTATAAAAAAAGTGAAAAAGAAAATAATACTAAGTGGATGGATTTTGCTACATATTTATTTCTGGAAAATTGTTTTGATTTGGGTGAATATCACCGTATTTGTAAATACTGTTATAACAAGTTAGAAGAAAATAAAATGCCAGCAAGAGCTGTACATAATAATTTAGAATTGGTTGAAATTCCTGCAGAACTTAGTGATTTAAACACATATGAGTCTATACTCATTCAATGTGTCCATCCTTTTCAGACTATAGTTCGTATGGAGCCCAAAACAGGTAAATTACCTCCTTCGGATTTACAAAGAGGTTTAAAAGGAAGAGTTGTCTATTTGCCATTGGATTTGAAAAAAATATATCGAAACAATTGATGCAGATAGATTGGAAACTGAACCATTAGTTATTCTGGTTAATGGAGTACCAACAAAGAATAAGAAAATTTGGCAGGAGCTGGTAGATGTACGAAAAGTACAAAGAGCAAATTTATATTTGAAAATAAATAATAAATGGTATGAAACAATTTATATGGATGAAGATGAAGAAGTTTTACTAGCAGACTCAGGAATACCAGCTGGGCAAATTGAAAAAGTGGATAAGTCAAAAGAAGAAGAAATTTATGAACATTTCAGCATACATCCTTGGGAAACACTATTGATCTGTTTCAGATGAAAAAAGCACAAGGAAGTCCTGTGAGTGTATGGGAGGAGATCTTGGAAGCTTGTTGTTTTCCCCAGCTGTTTCCTACAGGAAAAGGTGGACGATATGATGAACGTCCAGTACACATTCCTGCTTCTGAGTATCGGACTACAAGATTATAAGAAGAAGATCCAAGATTTCGTCAAAGTATTCCTTATTTGTTTCATATTTTATTTGAAAGTGACTTGTCTGCACTATCTTATGCAGTAAATCACATTTTCAAAACCTGGAGTACATCTACATAATGTGTCTGCAAAGGATTTTATGAACAAAGTGCAACAGCGAGATGATCATTTGGAATCTCAATTGATTAATCTGATGGCTTGTCAGCGTGGAACTAATGAATATTAGTACCGACGCCATGGAGAATTGAAATGTATGTTACGGAATTTAGGAACTCCTACATGGTTCCTTACCCTAAGCTGTGCTGAGTACGCTTGGGATGATTTACTGGATTTTCTTCGAGAGGCAAATTCAAATATTAAAAACATCCAATACAAGACAGCAGGAGAATTGTGCTCATTGGATCCGGTTAATGTTTGCAGATATTTCAATAATAGATTTGAGTATTTGATGTCCTTCATCTGCAATAAAAAAAATCCACCTCTTGGAGAAGTTGTGGATTTCTTTTGGAGAAAAGAGTACCAAGCAAGAGGTGCTCCTCATATTCATATGTTGTTGTGGATCAAGGATGCCCCAAAATTTGGAACAGATTCTGATGATGCGGTTTTATCATTCATTGAAGAATATGCAACATGTGCTATACCTAAAAGCACAGAAGAAAAAAACTTAAAAGAGCAAGTTTTACGTTTCCAAAGACATCGGTGTGGAAAATACTGTCGACGAAAGTACAAGGGTAAAGATAAATTCTACACAAAATGTCTATTTGGATTTCCACGACCTGTTCTTTCAAAAGGAAGAGTAAACAGTTTTATGTCAGCTGTGCGACATACTATTACAAGAAAATCGCCTAAGAATACCTACAACCTAAGAAGAAAAGAAGAGTCAAAATATATAAATGACTACAACCCAGTCATTTTATCCATGTGGAATGCTAACATGGATATACAGTATGTTGCTGACAATTCTATTGCTGTTGCTCGGTATGTCACATCTTACATCACTAAATCTGAGAAAACGGAAAGAAATGTGGGAAGAGATTTCTCACGAGAAGACTGTCAGTAAAAAGCTATACAGTTTCAGATCAAAGATGTTATCGCATCGAGAAATTGGATCCTACGAATGTTCAGATAGATTATCATCTGCAAGTCTGGTACTCCAAATCCAGAAGAATAATTTGGGTAAGTTTAGGCCTTGCAGGAATGAGAAATCGGGTACTGAAATCTGTTCGAGAAATTTAATATTTAGCAGAGAACGAATCTGAAAGTACAGACATTTTAAGAACAAACATGTTGGACACATATTACCCACAAAGAAGTCATCATCTTGAGAACTTGTGTCTATATGAAGTGCTGCAGAACTACATTTATAAACGGAATACCACAGAAGACATCAACAATGGAAAATATAAAGTCACTGGTGAGGAAGGATGTTTGGTAAAACAAACAAAAGGAAGTTTGATTAATCACCGGAAGCTGAGTTGTGACACTACTGACAAAAAGGAATTTTACTACTTGGCACTTTTATAGCTGTTTAAACCATGGCGTTCAGAGGACGAACTACTTGGAGATTTTCAGAGCTATGAAGATTCCTTTAATTCTTGCAAAGATAGCATAGAATGCAGGACTTTCTCAACTTATGTTCAAATGTTAAATGAAGAAATTGAACAAGAAGCAACAATTGCAGCTGAAGTAGCTAGAGACAGTTCTCAAGACAGTCAAAGTTCTGGGATGTTCAGTCAAGATCCTGTAGGACAACCAATCGTAGAAAATGAAGCTGCAATAGCCATGACTGAAGTCGAAACAGCTATGAATCAAGCTCAGGAAGATTTAATAAACGTACCAAATATGGAACAACAACTGAATGATGAACAACAAATTCATGAGGAAGTCAGAAAACAAATTGATCATGGATTACTACATGAAAATAAAGAGTGCTTATGCACATCGTTTGAACCAATCAGAATGTATGTGAGTGGACAAGCCGGAACTGGAAAAAGTTTCTTGATTAAAGTAATTAGAAGCTACCTACAGCAAGAAACAGATTCAACTTTGTCTTGTGTTGTTACTGCTCCAACTGGGTTAGCAGCATATAACATAAAAGGAATTACCCTCCATCGTTTGCTAATGTTACCAGTAGAGCACGAGAACAAAATACAATATCACAAGCTAACAGGAGAAGCATGTTTTGAAGTTGCAAGAGTATTGAAAAAAATGAAAGTTCTCATCATTGATGAGGTAAGCATGGTATCAAACTTAATGCTTGCCTTTGTGGATTTAAGAATGCAGCAAATTCTAAAGACAAACTATGACGTGCTATTTGGAGGAAAACATGTTATAGTTTTTGGAGATCTTCTGCAGCTTACTCCAGTTAAAGGACAACCAGTTTTTCAAACCCTTACACATGAAGACACGAAAAAGTCATTAGGAAGTATAGGTAATGTGAATATTTGGACATACTTTGAGTACAAAGAACTCATTACCAATATGCGGCAAGCCAATGATGAGGATTATGCAAGTATTCTCAAAGATATCAGAATTGGACTACTCACAGAACATGGCAGGAAAGCTTTACAGAGTCGATTGCTATGTAATGTGTTTCCAACAGAACAAATAGTTCCAGAGAAAATATACAAGAAAATTGCTGGAAAAAATACTGTAATCTGCTTAATGCCAACACTACATGAATGCTCTATATTCAATCAAGAACTTTTGAAATTGGAAAATGAAGAGATTGTCAAACTGGAAGCTGTGGATAAAATACAACATGAAGGAATAACTATGATATTGACAAACAAATTGACTAGTAAATTGGATTCTCTAGAGAAAAACATCTTGAAAACAGCCGGTTTAGAAAAGAATCTTTATGTATGTATGAACTGTCGAGTAATTTTAAGACGTAATTTGGATGTAGAGAAAGGTTTAGTGAACGGAGCTATGGGTAAAGTTGTGGGTTTTGTTAATTACCAGAAAAAAGTTGGAATTGAATTTTAAAAAAATAAAATTTGATCAGATTGAAGAGGTTAAACACATTAGTCGTTGTTCAGTTCGTTTTTTGCTTGTGAAAGACTTATATGTACGTAGGAAGCAGTTTCCGTTTTCTCTAGCATATGCAGTAACTATTCACAAATCTCAAGGATTAACTGTAGATAGTGCTTTTGTAAACATTGGATCTACTGTGTTTAAAGAAGGTATGGCATATGTTGCTTTGTCACGCGTGAAAAAAATATCTGGTTTATTCATGATAGACTTTGATGACTCAAAAGTAAGTGCTGATGCAAACTGTGTAAAGGAGTATAATAAATTAAGAAGAAGCTATGCTCCTCGTTTAGGTCAGTATCCTGTGTTTGAAAAACGTGTTGTTTGTCGGAAAAGGAGATTTGAGAATATCTGTAATGAGGATGAACAGAAGAGAAAACAAAAAGAGAGTGATGTGACTGCAAGCAAAAAGAAAAAGGACAGTGTTGAAGAGGTTGTTGGTTGTCATTTTGAAAATAGCTCTGGTGTCAACTGCTACGCAAATGTAGTGCTCAATGTTGTATTTTATCTTGAAATTTTGCAAGAGCAGATAATAGTAAATCATGAAAAAAGATTCTGTTCTCTGCTGAGTCTCCTTTATGAGAAGCTGAGTAATGATACAACTAAAATAGAAAGTGCTTCTGATGTTAGAAATCTTTTATATGTATGTTCAGGATGTACACAGTTTACTCAAAATGTCCAGCAAGATGCACAGGAATTCTTGATGTATATGCTTATGGTACTGGAAGATGAAGGGGTAGAAATGGAAAATATGTTTGGTCTCCCTAATAAATGGGAACATAGTTGTGAAAACTGTTTGAACACATGCAGCTCTAATGTTGATTCTGAAAGGTTCATATATTTAACATTACCAGAGAGTAAATCAGTGACTTTTAGTAAATTAGTTAAAGATGCCAATCACAACATGGAATGTTCTCAATGTAAATCAGACATGTTTTCAACGTTATTTTTAAATAAATATGGACAGTATCTAATTTTGATGATGCAACGTTGTAGAGCTGATGGTACAAAATTGGACACTTTAATAAAGAAGTTTACAGGACATCAATTATCAATATCTGGAAAAACTTTTGTTGCAGTTGCAATAATTTTTCATGATGGACCTTCTATAACTTCTGGTCATTACACAGTTTATCTTAAATGTGAAAAAGGATGGACACTGTGTAATGATTCTCAATTGATTTTCAAGCAACGTTTGCCTTATGATTTACCAAATTGTTACTTAATTTTTCTAAAAACAAAATTTTAAATACAAATTGCACCATCTGAACAAACCATTATTGCGATTTTATTGGATTACCATTGGATATTTAATCAAAAAAGAATTTAAAAATTACCATTTAGCCTCATGGAAAGGTAAAAATTTCTCTTGTGGACTTCTTTGACAGATATTATTTTGGTGTATGTGCTTAAGCAACAAGATTTACAGACGATATTTATTGCAAAAAGTTATTGTTCTTACATGATATTTTTATTAAATATGTTACATTTCTATAAAGGTATGTTTTACTGAGAAGAGATTCTGGGCTTTTTTTAAACAATCTTTCAGATTGCTAATTTTTTTGCCCGCTGTTAAGTGATGAATGCAATTGGTTTCACAATTTGCAGTGAAATTCAATATATTCTGAAAACAGCAAAAAAAGGGCAAACAATTACTTTGTTAAATATGAAAATATGTTTACTGTATTCTAAAATGTATTAAATATTAATACTTTTTTTCTTTTTTTCAGATCGAGAAAGAAAATTTAGGAAAATTAATCCTTTTTTCTAGCATTTAAAAAAATCATTTATTTATAATTAATTTATTTTGTGGGTCAGGTAAGTTTGAAATATCTGTATTTCTCACCCCTTTACTTTCATGCTCCCTTTTTTTCAGTTTTCCTCACTCTGCTTTTCTCATTCCCCTTGTGGTCCCTCAAGGACCATGAAGGGTGAAAAAACCATTTTATTTTTTTTAAAAACACAAGGGGTGCGCGCACCGTGCACGCACGGCGGGAAAAAAAATTAAAACAAATTATTAAAAAAATAAAAAAAATTTAAGAGGTAAGGTGGCTCTAAAAAGAGCCGTTGTGTTAATACAGGGACAGAGGAAGGAAAAAATGGCAATATTATAAGGTGCCGCACTTGTGCTGCTGTATCTTATTATCTATAAGGGGAATACTGGACTCCCCAAAAGCAATAAGAGCGTAGCAAGTATTGCACCTTATATGTACACTCTGAAACCGAGGGTAAATGTCCAGAGGAGCAGAAGAGGGTGACGCTCCCACCGCAGAGGAAGTGCTCGGCTTAGCTGCTGGAGGGGTTGCTCTAGTAGCTCGAGCAAAAGTCGCAGGATGTACATCCCTAATGTGACTGAACATAGTGAAGATACTAAAAGAGTACTTCTTCTTAGGATCTCCTCTAGATAAGACATGCCCACAAAGTTTGCAGGTGACTAATGGAGCATTGACTTTCTTCTGCCCCTCTGGAAATGTAAAATATTGCCAGACAAAAGAATCTTTCTGTTTCCTCCGTCTCTGTCTGATAAGGCTCTCCTGCTCACTCCCAGAAGATGATTGCTGCTCTGCCATTGTATCCCAAAAACAGTTCAGCTCCTTCTCCCAGGGAATCAGAAGAAATAATGAGAGGAATGGGTGTGGTGTAGGAAGTTTCTGGAACTAAAAGTACTTTAAACCAATGAAAAGTGTTGTTTCTTGATCACATGACTTACCGTGCGCGCAACGTATGCTTACGGTGCGCGCACGGTACAAGTACGCATGCGCGTTCGTAAGACGCGCGCATGCGCATACGGTGCATGCGCATACGATGCACGTGCGCATGCGCATTAGGGGCATGCGCGTAAGGAGGACGCGCGTATGATGCACGCGCGCATGTGTGTACGAAGTCCGCGCGTACACATCGATGACGAAGTACGCATGCGTACGTAAATCACGTACGCATACGCACACGGAGCACGTAGCTATGGAAACAACGTACGCGCACCATACTTGTACCGTACCGTGCGCGCACCGTAAGCTTACGGTGCGCGCACGGTAAAAATCCCTTTAAAAAAAAAAAAAACCAATGTTTAGAGGTTTGTAGAAGATATTAAGTATGCTGTTCAACTATATCTAAACATTTTTTTTAAAAAGGTGAGCCATCCCACATTGCACGATACATTAAATCAATAATTATATACATAGGTAGCATATTGTAAAAAAACAAATATAAAAAATAAAAAAATAAAAAATTAGCATTTAAAAATTCACTGAAAAAACCATAGGTTTCACACACATTATAGTTAGGAATTAGCATTTCAAAAACCTTGCAAATTCACTGAAAAAAACATAGGTTTCACACATGTTATACTTAGCTGGACATTTCTTTCGTAAAAAACCAATGAAATTCTCCCGTTGTAGTTAGTTCAGCTAACTATAACTCGCGCGCCCGCAATCCACTGCTGATGACGTCACATATTACATCACTCATGACATGGTCAGTGACATCACTCATGACATCACTGATGACATCTCAAATGACATCACTGATGACATTTGATATGTGATAAATTACCGCATCTTTTCACACCCTAATATACCCTTTGATACACCGACTCAAAATTTCAGAGTTCCATTCTCAAAACCATAGATACTCCAATACCAATAACTACATACCCACTTATTAACTCTTAGGTCTACATACACCTCCACTCATTCACCCGTACAGACACTCATACTTACAGTCACTCCATACAAGACTATCATATGCATTTATACACCTACATAGACACTCACACACCACCAATCATCCATAGAGGTACTCTCACACCTAGTCAGCCATGCAAATAATCACACTCCCATTTACTCACCTATGCGGTTATACACACTCAAGTTCACTTACTCATAAAAATAGTACCACATTCTTACGCTCTTATAGAATCATTGATACAAGCACACACTCATCCATACAGTCACTCTCACAATCACACACTCTCACATCTACTCACTTATATACTCTTACACGCATATATACTGCCTTTCAAATATGTAGTTAGTCACAAATGTACCACTGAGATATACATTCAATCCCTAACACACCCATACATACACTCACCCAACCATACAGTTCATCACAGATGCACTCTTAAAACCATGCACCCACTGAATCACCCACTCACCCATCTAGTCACAGAGTAACACACACCCTACCCACACAAACACTCAGGAACCCATACAGATACTCAGACAAGCAATCAATAACTCATATAGACACGCATATAGCTATTCACAAAACCATGCACCCACTTATACACCAACATACAGACACATACAGACATTCACACAGTTTAGTCACTAGTCTGCAGTAAGATCCATTTAATGACTCACTTATAGAGTCAGTTACGCACCACAGAAAATCATCTATTTACACAGTTGTACACCCACTTATTCTTCAACAGGCCTTTCCTTATATATATATTAAACATATTAAAACTGTTCAGAAACACATACTCAATGGATGATGTCATCAGTGATGTCATCAGTGATGTCATTTGAGATGTCATCAGTGATGTCATGAGTGATGTCACTGACCATGCCATGAGTGATGTAATATGTGACGTCATCAGCAGTGGGTTGCGGGCGCGCGAGTTATAGTTAGCTGAACTAACTATAACGGGGGAATTTCATTGGTTTTTTATGAACTAAATGTCCAGCTAACTATAACATGTGTGAAACCTATGGTTTTTTCAGTGAATATATATATATATATATATATATTCTTAGATTCCCTCGCCTCCTTCGTTCCTCTGGCAAAAGTCACGGCACCACAGCAGGGTAAAGTTCAAATTTCATTTATTAAAACACCATTGTGCAAAAGTGCAGGAATTAGGATGGCCTACGCCTTTCGGCTACCATTAGCCTTCTACTGGACCATGTTGCGGATTTTCTAGGGAAAATAGGTCTTAACTATATCTACCTACTGGCGACCTCCAGTAGGTAATATATATATATATATATTCACTGAAAAAAACCAAAGGTTTCAGGGGCGTTATAGTTAGGAATTGGCATTTAAAAAACCTTAGAAATTCCCTGAAAAAACCATAGGTTTCAGGGGCGTTATAGTTAGCTGGACATTTCCCTCGTACAAAACCCTAGAAATTCCCCTGTTATAGTTAGTTCAGCTAACTATAACTCACGCCCCCGCAATGCACTGCTGATGACGTCACATATTACATCACTCATGACATGGTCAGTGACATCACTGATGACATCACTGATGACATCTCAAATGACGTTCTAACTATAACGCCCCTGAAACCTTTGGTTTTTTCAGTGAATTTCAAAGGTTTTTTAATTGCCAATTCCTAACTATAACGTGCATGAAACCTATGGTTTTTTCAGTGAATTTCAAAGCTTTTTTAAATGCTAATTCCTATCTATAACTTATTGCTAAAGATATCATGTTTAATGATTTTCATTGGATTTCTATAGTTTTCAAATTCAGTGTGTCAATTTCATTAATTATGTTTTTTTGAATTCTTTTTTATCACCATTTTTTAAACTTATTTTTTCAATTAATTCTTTTAAAAATTTAAAAATATCATTTGTTTTTATTGGGTTTTTAAAATATTTTTTTAACTATATGTTTAAAACTTTATTTTATATATTTTTTCTCCATGTGCGCACTGTTCTCGATCCCTACGCGATAGCATCCGTGCATGGTATGCGTTGGGTACGTGTTTAGTGCGCAATCGCAATGCGACCGGTACGCGACTCCCAGCCTATATGCGACACGTTCAATGTACGTAACGCGACATTTACACGCTTCCACGATGCATCATCTGCGTCTATGACGCGCTAGGTGCGCGGATCCTGCGAAATATTTCACATTTAAAAAAACATATATATGTATTTTTATGTGAATATTAATTGAAGACAAACTCTAAACTAGTCCTAAAAGTAATATATTTTTACATCTAATCCTATATTTTTTTTAATTCAATTTCGCGGATGCGCGCGTGATGCATAAGCGCAGTGTGCGCGGATCCCATGTGACCTGCAAAAAAAGAGATTTGATTGGTTCATTACACTTCCTGTTCTAACTATTGAAAGACCCCACCCAATTCAATCATTCTTCTTTCACCTTCTTTGGAGGAGCATCTTTTTGCAGAGAAGAAGATTTTTGGGACTAAGATTTCACTTAGCTCTAACTTTTTTCAACCAAAAATGGCTTCAGGGCAGCAGGCATCACCTGCATCTCCTCATACATCTGAGGATGAATTTTTGGAGGAGACACCACGCACACCATGTTTTTCATTTGTGGTGTGGAAATTTTTTACTTTTCCTGAGGGGCAAACGAAGACCAATGCCACCTTGGTCACGTGCAAGATTGGCAAAAGAGTGCTGTCGCGAGGGGATCCTAACAAGAAATACTCTTGCGGCATGGCAAGTATGATGAAGCACCTGAACAATCTTGCACAAGAAGAATGCCGACAGATGAGAGACACTCCTGCGCCTTCCACCTCATTGCAGCCGAGCACTTCAAGAGTGCATCCATCAGCCCAAAATTTGGACATCCGTCCTCAATTTCAATTTTTAAAAGTGCTCTGCACTATGTGCAATGCAACTTTGTGCTACGGTGAGCAGTCGATCGATCTGATCTGCCGCCGCCAAGAAAGTCACAATTGCTAGGTTTTTTTTTGGGGGGGGGGGGGTTTGTTCCCTGAAGTTCATTGTTTGGTTCCTCCTGTTTTTTTTTGTTTTTTTTGCAGAAAAACCACAAAATTTAAAAATTGTTCAGAAAACCCCCCCCCAAAATATAAAAGAAGAAATAAGAAAAAATAAAGTTCTTCGAAGAACTAACTTTCCTGGTTTAAGAAAAAGATTTCAATTTCTTTGTTAGTGTGTGAAAGCTTAGATGAATGTGTGCGTAGTACGTAATTGACTGAATGAATGCATTAGTAGTGTATGGTGAATGTATAGGTGCAGAACTATGAGGAAGTGCTGCAGCATCACACAGTAACCTCTTTAATTGCAGTGTGCTGTAGTACTTCCGAAGCACAGGGATACAACATATGTAAATAAATATGTTGCAAATCTATGCTTCTCTCTGCATGGCTGCTTCAACTGCAGCCATGTGGTGACACAGGCACCCTTGCACCATAGTGCAAGGATATCTGTGTCAAGTGCTGTTTGTTTTTCTGCAGGAAGACACACCTTCCTGCACAAAAACAATGAGAAAATGCATTTTTCTCCTTCAATGTATGCTGAACATTTCAGCATGCATTGAAGATATAAAAATGTGGAGAAATGAAAACAATTCTCCTTGTGCTTTCCTACACCAATTTTAGAATG
This sequence comes from Triturus cristatus, assembly GCF_964204655.1. Lineage (NCBI taxonomy): Eukaryota > Metazoa > Chordata > Amphibia > Caudata > Salamandridae > Triturus > Triturus cristatus. The sequence continues at coordinate 1,459,544,029 of NC_140590.1, forward strand.
GTGCAGCATTCACACACATATTGAGATTTATGATTTCTGATAAATCTAGACATGTGTCTTGTTCTATGAGTATTCAGTGCAATCATGCACAACAACACTTATAGAACACCCTTTCAACGCAAAGTGGTGTGCATAATGAGGTTGTATTTACATGGAGTATAAAAAGTGCACAGAGTGCCTTTTCCTCTCTTTGTAAATATGAAAGAGTGTCTTGCGCAATAACTATGTTACAAAATGTGACATATTTCCGGTTTTAAAATTCTTTGCGAATGATAGAAGGTAAGCACAGAGTTTTGGGTGCCAAGATGTTCAAAGAAGACTGATTGAAATGATTGCGGTCCTTCAATAGGTACAATGGGAAATATTATGAACCCCTCAAATCTCTTTTTTTGCAGGTCACATGATATCTGATTATGGTCAGATTTCAAAACTACATAGGTATAAACAGAGTGTTTTTAGAAACGTGTTTCAACTTTGTAGCTTCTTGCAGACCTCCTCATTCTGCATATTGAGACTTAGTTAAACTTACCTTCACAGTAATAGGAACAAAAAATGGTATACATTTTTTTCAGATTTTCATTGCAATCTAAATTCATATAAATTGCTTATTTTAAAATTTGGATCTGTGAAAGAAAAGAAAAAAAATATAGAACATGTAATAATACATTTTTTACAACACAGCATAATTTCCACAAAGTAATTTGTTGCCTTTTTTGGTGTTCTCAGAATATGTTGAATTTCACTAGAAATAGTGATTTCAATCGTACTCATCACTTAACAGTGGGCAAAACAAAAACAATCAGAAAGATTGTTTGAAAAAACCCAACATGCTATTCTCAGTAAAATACCAGAAAATACAAATCACACATATATGAAATGCTTACAGCTTACAAAATGTTATAACTTTAACTTATAAAAACTGTAAATATTGTCGCATTAAAATATTCAAATCAATGACCACCAAAAAGTCCATAATTCAAAAATATACCTTTCCTTGAGGCCAAATGGTATTTATGCACTCCTTCTTTATGTAAATTGTCCAATGGTAGTCCTATTAAATTATAATAATAAATTCCTCAGAGAGGGAATTATTTTCCTAAAACTTTGACTTTAAAAGTATTAGGTAGGAATTTTGTAATTCCCTAGGCAAACATTGTTTAAAAACCAACTGGGAATCATTACAAAGTGTCCAGCCTTTCTCACATTTTAGATAGGCAGTGTAATGTCCAGATGTGGTGGAAGGACCATCATGGAAAATTATTGCAATTGCTACAAAAGTCCTTCCTGATATTGATAGTTGTGCTGCTACAAATTGCTATATTAAAGTATCCAATTTTCTTCCGTCAGCTGTACAACGTTGCATCGTTAAAATTATGTATTTTCCATATTTTGTTAAGAACAATGTGGATAACATTTCTGATTTACATTGGCTACACTCCATGTTTTGAATTGCACCTTTAACTAATTTATTGAAAGACACTGATTTACAGTCTGGTAATGTTAAATACGGAAATCTCTCAGTGTCTACATTGGTGCTACATGTATACATGCAATTTTCACAATAATGTTCCCATTTGTAAGAAAGGCCAAAAATATTTTCTATTTCTACACCTTCATTTTCAAAAATGGTAAGCATATACATTCAACATTCCTGAGCATCTTGTTGGATATTTTGTGTAAATTGTGTAGAACCAGAACACACATCCAAAAGACTACGAACATCTGAAACAGATTGTATTTTACTTCTATCTGCTGTAAATTTTTCATAAACAGAATGCAACAGAGAACAAAATCTTTTTTCCCGATTGTGCATAATTTGTTCTTTCAAACCTTCCAGATAAAAAACAACATTGACCACTACATTAGCATAGCAGTTGACACCAGAACTATTTTCAAACTGATAACCAACAATCTCTTCAACAGTGTCCAATTTCTTTTTATCTGCAATCACAACATTATCTTGTTCTTTTCCCTTCTTGACACCTTCAGAACAGATATTCTCTAACCTTCTTTTTCGACCAACCACACGCTTTTCAAATACAGGATATTGACCTAAATTTGGAGCATACACCCTTCTTAACCTATTATACTCTTTTACACAGTTTGCATCTGCAGTAACCTTTGTCTCATCAAAATCAATCAAAAACAAACCAGATAATGTTCTGACTCGCGACAAAGCAACATATGCCATACCCTCTTTAAATACAGTAGATCCAATGTTCACCAATGCACTGTCTACACTTAATCCTTGAGATTTATGAATAGTCACTGCATATGCCAGAGAAAATGGAAATTGTTTCCTACGGACATATAAATCTTTAACAAGCAAAAAATGAACTGAACAACGACCAATTTCTCTAACTTCATCAATCTGATCAAATTTAATTTTTTTTAAATTCAATTCCTTCTTTTTTCTGATAATTCACAAAATCCACCACTTTACCCATTGCACCATTAACTAAACCTTTCTCTACATCCAAATTACGCCTTAAAATTACCCGACAGTTTACACACGCATATAGTGTCTTTTCTAAACCAGCAGTTTTAGATATTTTTTTTTCTAAACAATCCAGTTTTGATCTCAACTTTCCCGTCAAAATAATAGTGATTCCTTCATGCAGTATTTTATTGATGGCTTCCATTTTTACAATTTCTTCATTTTCCAGTTTCAATAATTCTTCGTTGAATATGGAACACTCACGCAGTGTTGGCATTAGGCAAATCACTGACTTATTTTTAGCAATTTCCACGTACACTTTTGCAGGAACTGCATTTTCATTTGGAAAGACATTGCAAAGTAATCGACTCTCCAAATCTTGTTTGCCTTGTTTTTAAGAATTTCAATTCTTATATCTTGAAGAATACTTCCATATTCAGCATCATTTGCCTGTCGCATATTTGTTGTCAGTTGTTTGCATTCAAAATTACTCCAAATGTTCACATTACCAACACTGCCAAGAGACTTTCTGTTATCTTCAAGGGCAAGTGTTTTAAATACTGGTTGTCCTTTTACCGGAGTCAGTTGCAGTAGATCTCCAAAAACTATGACGTGTTTTCCTCCAAATAACACGTCATACTCTGCTTTAAGAATTTGCTGCATTCTTAAATGCACAAAGGCAAGCATCAAGTCTGAGACCATGCTCACCTCATCAATAATGAGAAGTTTCATTTTCTTCAGAACTCTTGAAACTTCACAACAAGCTTCTCCAGATAGCTTATGGCATTCCAATTTGTTCTCATGCTCTACTGGCAGCATTAGTTATCGATGTAAAGTAATTCCTTTAATGTTATGTGCTGCCAACCCAGTTGGAGCAGTGACAACACAAGACAAATGAAAATCAGTTGTTTTCTGCAGATAGCTTGTAATTACTTTAATTAAGAAACTTTTTCCTGTTCCAGCTTGACCACTCACATACATTCGGATAGGTTGAAATTATGTACATGAGCACCCTCTCTTTTCATGAAGTAATCCATGGTCAATCTGCTCTTTCACTTGCTGATATATTTGTTTCTGTTCAACATTTAGTTGTTCTTCCAAGTTTCCTAACTGTATTGCATCTTCTTGAGCTTGATACATTGCTGTTTCAACTTCATTCATTGCAATCGCTGCTTCATTTTCAACAATTGGTTGTTCTAGTGGATCTTGACTCAGTGCAGCAGAACTTTGACTGTCTTGAGAACTGTCTCTAGCAATCTCAGCTGCAATTGTAGCTTCTTGATCAATTTCATCATTCAACATTTTGACATAATTTGCGAAAGCACTGCATTGTATGCTATCTTTAGAAGCATTAAATGAATCTTCATAGCTGGGAAAATCTCCAAGTAATTCCAGTTCTGAACGCCATGGTCTGAACATTTGCAAAAGGGCTAAATAGTAAAATTCCCTTTTGTCAGCAGTGTCGCAACTCAGTTTCCTGTGATTAATTAAATTTCCTTTCCTTTGTTTCACCAGACATCCTTCGGAACCAATCACTCCATATTTTCCATCGTTGATGTTCTCTGTAGTATTCCGTTTAAAAGTGTAGTTTTGCAGCACTTCATAGAGACACATGTTCTCAAGATGATGACTTCTATTTGGGTAGTATGTGTCCAACATATTCGTTTTAAAAATATCTGTAGTTTCTGGTTCATTTTCTGCTAAATATTCAATTATTTTAACAGATTTCAGTACCCGATTTCGCATTCCTGCAAGATCTAGACTCACCCACATGATTCTTCTACTTTTGGAATATAGACTTGCAGATGATAACCGATCTGAACATTCATATGCTCCAATTTCACGATGCGATAACATCTTCAAACTGAAACTGTATAATTTCTTACTTAGAGTCTTCTCGTGAGAAATCTCTTCCCACATTTCTTTCAATTCAGTCTTTTCTGATTTAGTAATGTAAGAAGTTACACATTGAGCAACAGCAATGGAATTGTCCGCAACATACTTAATATCCATGTTAGCGTTCCCCATGGATAAAATAACTGGATTGTAGTCATTTATGTATTTTGATTCTTCGCTTCTTCTTAAGTTGTAGGTGTTTTTCTGAGACTTTCTTGTGATAGTATGTCACATAGCTGACATAAAACTGTTCACTCTTCATTTGGATAATACAGGACGTGGAAATCCAAAACGACATTTGGTATAGAACTTATCCTTTGACTTGTACTTTCGTTGACAGTATTTTCCACACCTGTGGCTTTGAAATCGTAAGACTTGTTGTTTTAAGATTTTATCTTCTCTGCTATTGGGAAGAGCACATGAAGCATAATCTTCAATGAAAGACAAAACAGTTTCATCTGAATCTGTTCCAAATTTGGGGGGGTCCTTGATCCATAACAACATATGTATGTGAGGAGCTCCTCTTGCTTGATACTCTTTTCTCCAAAAGAAATCCACAACTTCTCCAAGAGGAGGATTCTTTTTATTGCAGATGAAAGACATCATAGCTTCAAATCTATGATTGAAATATCTGCATACATTGACAGGATCCAAAGAGCACAATTCTCCAGGTGTCTTGTATTCAATATTTTTTATATGGAATTTGCCTCTCGAAAAAATTCAAGTAAATCATCCCACGCATACTCAGCACAGCTTAGTGTAACAAACCATGTAGGAGTTCCCAAGTTCCGTAGCATACATTTCAGTTCTCCATGTCGACGGTACCAATATTCATTACTCCCACGCTGACATGCCATCAGATTAATCAACTGAGATTCTAAATGATCATCTCTCTGATGCACTTTTCCCATAAAATCCTTTGCAGTTACATTTTGAAGATGCATTCCAGTTTATAAAATGTGATTTACTGCATATGAAAGTCCAGACAAGTCACTTTCAAACAGAAGATGAAACATATAAGGGATACATTGTCGAAATCTTGCATCTTCTGCATATAATCTTGTTGTCCGATATTCAGATGCAGGAATCTGCACAGGACGTTCATCATATCGTCCACCTTTTCCTGTTGGAAACAACTGCAGGAAACAACGAGCTTTAAGCTCTCTTCCCATACACTCATGGGACTTCCTGTTGCTTTTTTCATTTGAAACAACTCAATTGTATTCCCCATCACCTCTTTGGAATTAAGTGGATGTACGCTGTAATGTTCATAGATTTCTTCACATCTGGACATGTCCAGTTTTTCTATTTGTCCACTTAATGTTTCAGTATCTTCTGCTAAAACTATTTCTTCTTCTCCGACAAACACATTTCTACAGTACTCATTATTTTTTAACAGATACAATGATGCCTTTTGCACTTTTCTAACATCCACTAACTCCTGCCAAATTTTCTTATTCTTAGTAGGAACACCATTAACTAGAATGACTAGTTGCGCATTTTCTGCATGGTCTACACCAATAGTTTCAATATTTTTCCTTAAATCTAACGGTAAATACACAACTCTTCCTTTCAATCCTCTTTGCAACTCTTTTGGGCTCCATACGAACAATAGCCTGAAACGGGTGAACACATTGTATGAGAATAGACTCATACGTATTTAAATCTATCAGCTCTGGAGGAATAGCAACCAACTCTAGATTATTATGAACAGCTCTAGCAGGCATTTTATTATCATCTAATTTGTTATAACAATATTCACAAATACGCTGCTCACATCCCAAATCAAAACAATCCTCTACCAGCAAATAAGTTGCAAATTCCATCCACTTATCATTATCTTCTATTTCACTTTTTAAATACAGATTGACACCCCTAGTCTGATTTTTATAGTGACTTCGCCTACAACAAATACAAGAAACATTTGGTCTTTCACCTGAAATTACCTTAAACTTTGTGATTTCATCCTCAAATTTTTCTGTAATTACGGGCTGTACATTGTCTTCAACATTTTGTTCTACTAATGTGTCAGTTTCTTCACTCTCTTGCCGGGGACCAAAGTAACAAAACTCAATATCATCACAGACCTGCTTCACATCTGATACTGACCCACGCAAAAGAGCACTGTTCAACTCACTTAACTTTAGTGCTGGACTTTTTGCATAATACAACCTTCTCACTAACTTCCGCATTTGAGTATGATGTACTGCCAGCATTCTGAAATGGTGAAAAACACTTTGACAAACTTTCCTAGAAAGACAAGCCAGAGAATGACCTTGCAAACCAGTATGTTTTCTCACTCTGCAAGGGTTTAGTCCTTGCAACAGCTTAATCTTTTGTTTTACACTTTTTTTAGTATAGGCTCGTAAAAAACGACATAATTTTTCAATAGATTCCTGTCGTACACTGCAACTACTACTGCAATCCCAAGTGTACACAGGGTTTTTAGCACGTCTCCCTAAAACTTAATCAGCTATCACTTCTTCTGCATTTCTTTCAACCATTTTCTCTTTCTCAATTGGACAACCGTCGCTAACCTCATAACGTCTACCACTGGTGTCAACTGCATACAATAATTTTTCGCTCAGTTAATAACTCTCTTCGTTAAAAAAAGGCTCTGAACTGGAACTGTGTTTCCATTCTCCCAAAAAAACATCACAATTTTTTTTTTGTTAATAACGCTTTTCCTCCTACTTTTGGCCTTCATTACATGGATTGGTTTATCTAGTGATCGAATTCTGTTTAATACTAAAATAAACAGTTTCTTTTTTACTTCAAAAGCCTTTTCCACAATGTTTTCAATATGCTTCTTCTTTTTATAAAATAAAGCTGTCTTTTTATATTTCTTCACATCTTTCAGAAAATTATGCACTACTCTCTTGTAAAATATTTTTTTGCGGAATTCCTTATACTGATTTTGCCTTCTTTTACCATACTCCATCTCCTTTGACTGACCATTTGCTTTTTTACTTTTCCTCTTATTTTGAATTTATTTCTTACTTGAAGAATTCTCAGTAGTTCCAGCATTATCTACATTCTGTTTGCTCCTACACTATCTGTAAAAAAGAATCACAAATAAATGTATATTAATAACTTTCAAATTTATACTATTCCATTACTGTACAAACACATTTTATATAAAAACTGACTAAGAAACTATAGCCCTGAACCACAAGTGTGACGATGGTTAAAAGACTACATGCATAGTGCATACTACTTTGAAGCAGTTCATGCCCTAAAGCCTACCTCACTAAAAGACAACATGCTAACTGACTGAATGATTACAGTACAATAAGGAGACACACTGGGTGAGTAACAGGGTGTTTGCTAGAAGTGTATGAATACTGACTGGGGAATTGAAGGTGTGAAAGACAACTGTGTAGGTGGTTAGAGGACTGCATGCATACTGGATAGGCATTTGAACCAGTCCATGTGCTAAGGCCTGGCTCACTGCATGAGTACGTGGGTACTGACTGAGTGAGTAGAGTACAGCAAGGAGAGTGCCTGGTTGAATTTATATGTGGTTGGCTTTTGTCGCAGTGAATGGATTAGTACTTGGTACTGAATGGGTCACTAGAGGAGTGCAAAGGGAGTGACAGGATGTTTGCTGGACTGTATGGATACTGACTAGGGAATTGAAGGTGTGAAAGACAAGTGTGTAGGTGATTAGAAGACTGGATGCATAGTGGATAGGGGTTTGAAGCAGTCCATGTGCTAAGACCTGAGTCGCTGGATGAGTACTTGGGTACTGACTGAATGATTAGAGTACTGCAAGGAGAGTGCCTGGGTTAATTTATAAGTGTTTGGGTTTTGGTGCAGTGAATGGATTAGCACATGGTACTGAATGGGTCACTAGAGAAGTGCAAGGGGACTGACAGGGTGTTTGCTGGAATGTATATATACTGACTGGGGAATTGAAGGTATGAAAAAAATTATGTAGGTGGTTAGAGGACTGCATGCATAGTGGATAGCCATTTGAAGCAGTCCATCTGCTAAGGCCTGGCTCAGTGCATGAATACTTAGGCACTGACTGAATGATTAGAGTACTGCAAGGAGAGTGCCTTGGTGAATTTATAAGTGTTTGGGTTTTGGCACAGTGAATGGATTAGTACATGGTGCTGAATGGGTCACTAGAGGGGTACAAAAGGAGTGACAGGGTGTTTGCTGCAAGTGTATGAATACTGACTGGGGAAGTGAAGGTGTGAAAAACAACTGCATAGGTGGTTAGAGGACTGCATGCATAGTGAATAGGCGTTTGAAGCTGTCTATGTGCTAAGGCCTGGCTCACTGCATGAGTACTTGGGTACTGACTGAATGATTAGAGTACAGCAAGGAGAGTGCCTGGGTGTATTTATAAGTGGTTGGCTTTTGGCACAGTGAATGGATTAGTACTTGGTACTGAATGGGTCACTAGAGGAGTGCAAAGAGAGTGACAGGATGTTTGCTGGACTGTATGGATACTGACTAGGGAATTGAAGGTGTGAAAGACAAGTGTATAGTATGCTAGAAGACTGCATGCATACTGCATAGACATTTGAAGCAGTCTATGTGGTAACGTATGGTTCACAAAATGATTACTTGGAAAATGACTAAATCATCAGACTACTGCTAGGACAGTGCCTGGGTAAAACTTCTAAATGTTCAGTTCTGGTGAAGTGAAGAGAATAGTACATGGTACTGCACTTTAGTGTCAAACCCTGACTCATTTTATCAATGCATAAGCACAGACTAGCGTCTAATGCTACTAAAACTTGACAACATGACCAGTTTTAAAACAGTTATCTGTCAGCAAATACACAATGTTACCAAATGCTTCTCTCACAATCCTTACCCAAATGCACACAGACTCACAGTGTGATCTTAGACAAGCAACACTATCCTAGGAGTTTCATTCACTAGTCTAGAAGAGGTAAGGGTACTGTACACAATCTACATATTTAAGTACTGCACTTTAGTGTCAAAGCCTGACTCATTTCATCAACGCATAAGCAAAGACTGGCTTCTAATGCTACTAAAACTTGACAACATGACAGGTTTTAAAACAGTTATCTGTCAGCAAATACACGATGTTACCAAATGCTTCTCTCACAGAGGTTCCAAAATGCACACAGACTCACAGTGTGATTCTAGACAACAATCACTATCCCTAGGAGTTTACCAAAACTCATTCACTACTGTGGAAGTGGTAAGGGAACTGCACACAATCTACATATTTCAGGACTGCACTTTTGTGTCAAAGCCTAACTCATTTCATCAACGCATAAGCAAAGACTGGCTTCTAATACTACTAAAACTTGACAACATGACAGGTTTTAAAAGAGTTATCTGTCAACAAATACACGATGTTACCAAATGCTTCTCTCACAGTGGTTCCCAAATGCACACAGACTCACAGTATGATTCTAGACAAGCACCACTATCCCTAGGAGTTTACAAAACTCATTCACTACAGTGGAAGTGGTAAGGGAACTGCACACAATCTACATATTTCAGGACTGCACTTTTGTGTCAAAGCCTGGCACATTTAGTCAAACCATAAGCAAAAACTGCCTTCTAATGCTACTAAAACTTGACAACAAGACAGGTTTTAAAACAGTTATCTCTCAGCAAATACACGATGTTACCAAATGCTTCTCTCACAGTGGTTCCCAAATGCACACAGACTCACAGTGTGATTCTAGACAAGCAACACTATCCCTAGCAGCTTACCAAAACTCATTCACTACTGTGCAAGGGGTAAGGAAACTACACACAATCTACATATTAAAGTACAGCACATTAGTGTCAAAGCATGACTCATTTTATCAATACATAAGCAAAGACTGGCTTCTAATGCTACTAAAACTTGACAACATGACAGGTTTTAAAAGAGTTATCTGTCAGAAAATACACGATGTTACCAAATGCTTCTCTCACAGGGGTTCCCAAATGCACACAGACTCACAGTATGATTCCAGACAAGCACCACTATCCCTAGGAGTTTACGAGAACTCATTCACTACAGTGGAAGTGGTAAGGGAACTGCACACAATCTATATATTTCAGAACTGCACTTTAGAGTCAAAGCCTGACTCATTTAATCAAAGCATAAGCAAAAACTGCCTTCTAATGCTACTAAAACTTGACAACAAGACAGGTTTTAAAACAGTTATCTGTCAGCAAATACACAATGTTACCAAATGCTTCTCTCACAGTGGTTCCCAAATGCACACAGACTCACAGTATGATTCTAGACAAGCACCACTATCCCTAGGAGTTTACAAAACTCATTCACTACAGTGGAAGTGGTAAGGGAACTGCACACAATCTACATATTTCAGGACTGCACTTTTGTGTCAAAGCCTGGCACATTTAGTCAAACCATAAGCAAAAACTGCCTTCTAATGCTACTAAAACTTGACAACAAGACAGGTTTTAAAACAGTTATCTCTCAGCAAATACACGATGTTACCAAATGCTTCTCTCACAGTGGTTCCCAAATGCACACAGACTCACAGTGTGATTCTAGACAAGCAACACTATCCCTAGCAGCTTACCAAAACTCATTCACTACTGTGCAAGGGGTAAGGAAACTACACACAATCTACATATTAAAGTACAGCACATTAGTGTCAAAGCATGACTCATTTTATCAATACATAAGCAAAGACTGGCTTCTAATGCTACTAAAACTTGACAACATGACAGGTTTTAAAAGAGTTATCTGTCAGAAAATACACGATGTTACCAAATGCTTCTCTCACAGGGGTTCCCAAATGCACACAGACTCACAGTATGATTCCAGACAAGCACCACTATCCCTAGGAGTTTACGAGAACTCATTCACTACAGTGGAAGTGGTAAGGGAACTGCACACAATCTATATATTTCAGAACTGCACTTTAGAGTCAAAGCCTGACTCATTTAATCAAAGCATAAGCAAAAACTGCCTTCTAATGCTACTAAAACTTGACAACAAGACAGGTTTTAAAACAGTTATCTGTCAGCAAATACACAATGTTACCAAATGCTTCTCTCACAGTGGTTCCCAAATGCACACAGACTCACTGTGTGATTCTAGACAAACAACACTATCCCTTGCACTATACCAAAACACATTTCTTCATCTAAAAGGAGTACTACATTTTAGTATAGAAATATAACTCATTTCACAAATTCATAAACAATGACTGGTTTCTAATTCTACCAAAATATAAAAACAGCACAGTTATCTTTCTGCAAACACATGAAAAACACAAATGCTTATCACAGAATGGTTTCTACATGCACACACACTGTCAATAAGATTGTAGAGAAAAAAAGTACTCCCTACACTTTAGCAGGAGAAATACATTAGTCTGATTAAAATCAAAATAGTCTACATACATCCCCTCACAATTAAATAACTCACCTTTCAAGTTGTTTTGTAGATTAAGAAGTATATCAGTCACACACCAGATATCAGTCACACACCAGATTTTCTTATACAGAATCTCTGCACTGTGCACCTGTCAGCAGAACCAAAGAATGGCAAAGTTTCCCTCTCATTTTCCACACATATACATGTAAACATCAAATCACATTCCTTCCCACATAAATTCAAAAGCAAACACACATTTCTATTGGTTAAACATTTTAACCCTTTCCAAATTACATAAATTTTAACCCTTTCCCCAATCTGCCTTCTGCCAGTTACCATAGAAACAGGTCATGGAAAACTGTACTGAGCACACAGGTCACATGTTCAGCACACAATGTTGCTAATCAAGACAGCAAGTGTGCTTGACTTTTCAACATATCAGCTTATCATATATAATGTTCCTTACAATCAGTTTTTGTTAACCAATAAGAGTCGTGTGTTTAAAAAACAGAAATATACACCCTACCATTCAGTGTAGAAGGTTGTCAAACAACCAATGAGTTCTTGTCTTTTTTCAAAACTGCATCTTAGCCACCATTTTAGAAACATCTTACTTTACAAACTGCCATTTCATTTACAAAGACCATCTGAGTGCATCCAGACCTCCTTTCAAGATGCTTAGAGTGTGGATTGTGGGACACAGCTATATTTTCTGGAGCCAAAGGTATGCAGAAAACAAAGGCATTCACAAAGACCTAGGTTTGCCAAATGTAGACATTAAATGGATTGGACAGAGAGGGTTAAAGTGGCACCAATTGATGCCATTGGTGAAATCCTTCATGCATATCCAACACCCTGACCTCATAATAGTGAACTGTGATGGCAATGACCTAGGCACTTCGACTGGGGTAGGTCTGGAAATCCTTATGAAGGACACCTTTGCAGAACTGATTTCACTATTCCCCAAAATTTCATTTGTGTATTCTAACATATGCCAAAGGCAGAAATGGAACTGGTCCGATACTTTTTGTCCACAAATTGAGAAAGCTAGGAAACATGTGAATAAATCTGTTTCTGCTTTTCTCCGAGACTATAGAATGGGGTCCATTTACAATAACAATCTGCACTTTCATATGCAAGAGATGTATAGGAGGGATGGAGTACACTTTACTGATGAAGGAAAAAGAGTCTTCCTCAACAACGTTAGACTCTGTATAGGTACTTACTTATAAGTACCAAAAACTCTCAATGAACACAACGGCTCTTTATAAAGCCACTCACGAACAAAACACTTCAGCTTGATCTTTATCTCCCAAAAATTTAAATTTTGTTTCCTTGGATCCGCGCACCCAACGCGAGAGAATCCGTGCACCCAGCGCGTTAGGATGCGCGCACCCTGCGTGCATTTCGCCGTTTTTTTTTTAAAAAAAGGGGGCCCCAGGGGGTCCTTCTGGGACCCCCTAAGCACCTCTAGAGGGTCAGAGTATTTCCACTCTGCCCCCTTTATATGTTTTGCACACTTATTCCCCTTGCTTCTTCAGCCTCGCTTCTACCGAGGCAGAAAATGGCCGCCAACAGTTCATGCTTTCGAATGTAGACAGACACTCGACAGCCAATTAGCATTCAGCGCACGATCGGGAGGGTGCACGCTCGGTTCGGGGAGGGTGCGCTTACGGTGCGGTTAGGGTGCGCGGATCCTCCCCGGCCATAGATATCACTAACTTTTTTACCCTAATTTTCTCAGGAGCTACTGAACAGATTCACACCATTTATGCAAAAGGCACGAGTCTGAACTGAGGACTACCTCTTTGCCAAATTTGGTGTCATTCCGTTCGGGCTGTAGCTGTGACAAAAGATTCTATGGGAAATTGCATGGGGAAAACGTGTTTTGAGACCCCCCTTTTTTCTCGGCCCCCGCTTGAATCACCACAAAACTTTCAGGGTAGGAGCGGAGTGGAGCTGGCCAAAAGTTTGGAAAATTTCGCGAAGATTCGTCAACCGGCGCCAGACTTATTGGGAATAGAATGTTGCGGATTTCCTATGGAAAATAGGTCCTAACTATAACTATCTACTGGCGACTGCCAGTAGATAATATATATATATATATATATATATATATATATATATATATATATATATATATATATATATATTCACTGAAAAAACCATAGGTTTCACACACGTTATAGTTAGGAATTAGCATTTAAAAAACCTTGCTAATTCAATGAAAAAACCATAGGTTTCACACATGTTATAGTTAGCTGGAAATTTTACTGATAAAAAACCAATGAAATTACCCCGTTATAGTTACTGTAGGCTACTATAACTCACGCGACCGTAATCCTCTGCTGATGCTAATACTGTATTTAGACACTTATTTGCCCATGTCTTCTTCCATTCAATTTTAGCTATACATATTTTACAAATTTTTTTTTTCTCATAAAGACACATATGTCATCAGCAGAGGATTACGGTCGCGTGAGTTATAGTTGCCTACAGTAACTATAACGGGGGAATTTCATTGGTTTTTTATCAGTAAAATTTCCAGCTAACTATAACATGTGTGAAACCTATGGTTTTTTCATTGAATTAGCAAGGATTTTTAAATGCTAATTCCTAACTATAACGTGTGTGAAACCTATGGTTTTTTCAGTGAATTTGCACGGTTTTTTAAATGCTAAGTTACTTTACGCCATTCGTGGCGTGCACGCCCACTTAACGCAGTTCGTTCCGTGCGCGCAAGGTGGGCACGCAGTGCGCTACGCGCACCGCGTGCCCACGTTACGCACAGTGCGCACATGGAGGACATATTATGCGCTTCCTTGTGATAGGTAATCTGTTAAATTTAATTTGTAAGTGATGACAATAATATGCCATGCACAGAGAGTGTTTTTTTTTTTTTATTAAAATTTTTAGCGTAAGCGCACCGTACGCGTACGGTAAGCGTAATCGGCGAAATTTTCAAAAAATAAAAATTTACCGTTTTTGGCCTTGGGGGATCTTTGAGGACTCAACTAACATGGCTATGTGCATGGGTGCTGTCTAAACAGCCCCTTTATATGTTTTTTGCCTTTGTTTACAGCCCCCCCCTCAGAGTGCGAGAGAGAAAATGGCGGCCGCCGCTTCCTGGTTTCGACCGATTCGAATGTTTACTTAGATGTAACAGCCAATCAGAATCGCGCTCGCGCACGCCACCGTACGCGTACGGTAAGCGTACCGTAAACGCACCGTAAGCTGGCTCAGATATATATATTGATTTAAAGGCTATTTTCTCAGAATCTACTGAACAGATTTACACCAAACCTACAAAAGGCACTTCCTTGACCTGAGGACTACCTCTCTGCCAAATTTCTAGTAATTCTGTTCAGCCGTTCGGGCTGTAGCCCTGTCTAAAGGTCCTATGGAAAAATGCATGGGAAAAACGCGTTTTGGGACCCCCCTTTTATCTCAGCCCCCGCTTGACGAATCACCCCGAGACTTTCAGGGTAGGAGCGGAGCATAGCGCCCCACCTATTTTGAAAAATTCGCGAGGATTCGTCGACCGGCGCCAAAGTTATTCAAAATAGAATGTTGCGGATTTCCTATGGAAACGTGGTCCTAACTATAACTACCTACTGGCGACCGCCAGTAGGTAATATATATATATATATATATATGTGTATATATATATATATATATATATATATATATATATATATATATATATATATATATATATATATATATATATATATATATATATATATATGAATGCCCAGTTGAAGGCAGATGCTGAAGCACGTTGGCCTGGGATCTAAATATTGATAGAATTGCAGAATCTTGAGAAAATTGACTTCAAATGAAATAAAACCAAAGAAAATAAACTAAAGGGTGAAAATAATGCCTGCAAAGATCAGCGTCTCTTTAAAGCTTAGTTCATATTTATATTACCCTTTAAAGCTTAGTTCAGGGTTAGAGTACTGCATAAATTATGGGAAAAACGTTTTTAAATATGGGATTGCACAGTGCCATCCATGTTGAGCTAGAAAGGTACAAACTATTTTGCCATTTATTAAGCAAAGTCTGCTCTCCACCTAAACTATCCATAGTGCTTCCTTTTTGCATAATTTATGCAGCACTCTAAGCCTGAAAGGGCATTGTTTTGACTTTAAAAAAATTTCACGGAGGAATGCTTTCCATGTGAAGATAAAAGAAAACAATGTTTTTTTTAATGCATCTACATTTCTAACCCAATAATTAAAAACATTTACTGCAATGTGGAGAATCCCCTCAGATAGCAGTTTGGGGAAGGTGTTCCTTTCTAGCTCAGAGTTGATGATACTGTGCTAATCCTATGCTTAAACACTTTGCTAGACCAACAAACATGTGAGGTGAGCAGATTTTAGCATGTCACCAGTGTTGTAAGGTGCTCTATATAGAAGTTGCTCCGCATCTAAACCTTGGAACTGCCCAGAATGTTTTGCTTCTATTTTGTGTAATTTATGCTGCTCTATAAGCCTGAAAGGGTATTATTTTGACTTAAAGCTGGTGCTGCCTTGTGTCTGAACAAAGAGCATTAATGACAGCAAAACCTGTGCCGGCATTACTTTTATTCAGTCCAAATTAGCTTGGATGGTATTGTACTAATCCAAAGCTGTAGTAAAAGGCTTTTTTCATTTTACAGCTTGATATGGATAGCACTAGCTAATCCTATGCTTAAAGACTTTGTTGTTTAAATGGCAAAACACTTTGTCCCTAGCTAGCTCTGCATGGATGGCACTGTGCTAATGCTCTACTGAATAACTTTACTAGAAAAACAGACATTTGAGGTGAGCAGATTTTAGAGTGTTACTGGTGTTGTAAGGTGGGCTATATAGAAGCTTCTCTCCACCTAAACTTGGAAACTACCCAGAGTTATCTGCTTTTTTTATACACACACACACACATGCATATAATATTTTTATATAGATTATTTTTGTCAAAATCAATGGTTCTTAGCTGATGCCAGAGCTTGTTTGAGAATTTATGCACAGAAATCAATGGTATTCACATACCTTTGTTTCATACACCTTTCCTCATAATTGCTGTGTGCAGTCTCTGCATCGCAGCATAAAAAATATGCTTATTGGGTTAGAAATATATATGCATTTTAAAAATATATTGTTTTCTTTTATCTTAACATGAAAAGCTTTCTTCCACTCCAATTTTTGTGTCGTTTCTCACTCTTTCACGGCATTTACACTGGTTCGTTTAGGTGTGTGTTAAAGGCTAGCTATAGCTATGTGAATATTCACTTATTTTCCACTTAGATTTTTCTGGGAAGGTTTCCTACTTCTCCCCTTGTGGATTGGAACACAGTACAATCTTCATATTTTGTCGAACTTTCGCCTTTGAAGCTGACATTTATGCTTGCAAAATGTAATAGTTCCTGAATTATCTTTAAGTTTGCACACAGACTTTAGATCACATTTGTGCTTAGGCAAAGCTTTTTGGAATTTGTTCCCGGGGGCCAGGGACCATCCCCACTAAAATATCCATCCACTTTCTCTGCTCTGTGACAAGCAGTCATTGTGTGTGTGTTGCCTGTAGTCAGAGACCTTGTACCTTTTAATTTATTACTGGTTTTCCATATTCATTAATTTATGCCAAACTGCTGGTAATTGTTCTAATAGTTGTCATGTCACATTTCGAAAAAGATTTATTGTTTACTGTCTCCCTGGCTGGATGCTTTCCTGACAATTTATTCAGCTCCCATGATGTCCTGAGTCCATGTTGAAGGGGCAGCCTGGGTCTTTCTGCCATGCACCACTAAGCAGAGCTGTGATTTATATATAGGCCTCCGAGGGCATGCATTCATGTTTAGAACAAAGAGATCGTTTATTTTCCCAGCATATCTGCTTGGCTCTCTTTAAAAGATAAAAAAGCTTTGGGGTGTGGGACTCATCTTTTCTCCTTAGCGAACAACTGTAAATCCCCAATTTAGGCTCAAGTGTCTACTTTGCATTTTATCATCTTCCATTACATTTTGAAATATTGAGAGTCTGATTAGGAGGCAGCAAATAAGTAGGAAATAATATTTTAAAAAATCAGGAAACTGGTATCACCACAGTGCTGCAGTGAGCTGAGCTTTTAGTAATAACAGTTAACCAACCAGTATTGAGGTTCACTTTGCCAAAGCATGTTGGAAGTGGCACGTGAACACATGCGTCAAAACGTATGCACCCGCATGGCCACCAATCTTGGACTGGTTTTTCTATCAGAGGAAATCCATCCCAAGATGGTGGCTGGTGCATAAGCATGCATCATGTTGCATGCGTTGTGACATGTAGGCATGCATGTTTGTGACGTGCGTGCACATGGTTTATGACGCATGGTGGCTATTTTTTAATTATTGCTTTAACATACCAGGCTGTCATGTTAGAACTGTAAATTAAAATATGAAGATTTTGTTCAAAGTGCAAAAAAAGTAAGCAACCGGCCACGATTTGCAGCTACAGGTCTAAAAAAATATTTTTAAAACATTTTTTAAAAAATCCAGACAACTAGGATAATGGAGTGTTGTTGGACCCGGCCTTGTGGCGTGGTCCCTACCCCCGTGGGTTGTGCCCGTTCCCCGCCCGGGCCTTCACGGGCCACCCTCCTGAACTGCACCGAGGCCCTTCATCCTGAGCTGCACGAGGTCGCATACCCCTCGTGGCTCCGCCATCTTGTTGGCATCCACGTGACTCTGTGCGCCAGCCAGCGCGACCCCGCTCAACCCGGCCTCGACCCCAGCGAAGCCCCGACATCGAGGCACCACGAACTGGCCAGGGAGTGCCGCAGGAACCATTCATCGCCCCCGGCGGAGGACAGTATCGATGGGACCCCCCAACTGTCCTCCCCTCTCTAGGTGTGATCGCCCTGCAACTCTCTTGGGCCTGGAGCCTCTCCTGCTGGGCGTCTGGCCACCTCCACCCGGCCTCTCCGCCCCCCCGGGCGCCTGGGTCCGGACATCAAAGGGCTCCAGACCTATATCTGGGGCGACCCCGCCACAGATCGGCAGTTGTATCCCGGAGTCGAGAGCCCTGCTGATTGATTCGCGGCTGACCCTACGGAGAAGAACTCTTGTCGGAACCATCACGAGCCCTGCTGACGCTGTCGCGGCCCAACCTCGCTGAAGCCTCCCTCGGAGCCCTGCTGACGACGTCGCGGCTCGAGCTGAGCAGAAACCATCTTGAGAGCCCTGCTGATTGGATCGCGGCTCTCCACGAACTGTACGCCAGAGCCCTGCTGACGCCGTCGCGGCTCGACCCCTCCGAGATCCGGAGGTCCTCCAGCTTGAGGATAAGAACTGGGCCCCAGGTACCTTCGTACCGCGCTCCTGCCAAAGACTGTCCCGCTACCCCTACCCTTCCAAAGAGACACTGAGACTTTTAATGGATCCCTCGATCCCTTCGTGTAAATATTGACCTTGTAACCTTTTTATTGCTGATAAAGAATTGCTTGTCTTGAGACAACCTCCTTGAGTCCTGTGTGGTGGTGTTACTGTGCTAGTACGTGATAGGAGAAGGATCTCTCAGGGGACTTCTCGGCAGCGCTCGGCTACGTGCAGTGTGAGGGCCCCCCCCCCTTATTGGTCTCACCGACTCCTCGGGGTCCGCCTTCTAACATTTGGTGGCCAGCGACGGGATCCGAGCCGAACGCAGTACGTACCAGCCAGTACCCACTAGCTACCCATCCAAGCGAACAGTAATCATGAGCAGCCAGGAAAACAACGTGACAATGGAGTTCCAGCCCGAACGGCTGGAAGAATATACGCACAAAGAGTTAAAACAATTCTACAAAGGCATTGCAACCACCGGCCTAGGTACCAAAGAGGAGATGCAGAAAGCTCTGAGGACATGGCTGGAGGCCGGGGCAGGCCCCTCCCAGGAAGAAGGTCCCTTGCCCCTGACTGAGGCCACATCAACCGCACTGACTCCGGCAACCGGAGGAAGAAAGAGCCTAGAAACCGGCCTCTCCGAAGAAGAAATACGAGAGCGGGAGAAGGTCCGGAACCACGAGCTAGAGCTCGCACGACTGCGGCTGGACGGCGAACTCCAGCTGGCGGAAAAGAAACTGGCCCTAGAACAGCTACGGCTTCAAGAGGAGATAGAAGAGAAGAGACGACACCGGGAGTTGGAGGAAAATAAACTGACCCTTGAGCACGAGCGCAGTCTCAAGGAGCTCGAAATCAAGGCCAAGAACGGTGGGACCAACGCCCCCAGTACTAGAGACACTCTACCGCCTTCCGAGACCAAGGTACATATCCCGAAAGAGGTCGTCAAGGAATACTACAAGAATGACGACATCCAACAATGGTTCAAGGCCTACGAGGTGGCCATGACCTCTCATCGGGTGCCCCGGAAAGACTGGGGCGCGGGCCTGTGGGGGCGGTTCCTGAGTGAGGGTCGAGACACACTGCTCCAGCTGCCGGAGGAGGTGATGACCTCCTACGATCACATGAAGGAGGCCCTGCTCACCCGCTACGGGCTCACCGCGGAAATGTACCGCCAGCGGTTCAGAGACTGCCAGAAAATCCCGGGTACCACCTGGGTGGAGTATGTGGACTTTTTCAGTCGGGCCCTAGAAGGGTGGATCAAAGGTAGCAAAGTAACCACCTACGGGCAGCTGGTCGACCTCATAGTGTGGGAACATCTCTCCAACAATTGCTTCGTGGAACTGAGACAACACCTCCTCGACAGCAAAATGACCGACCCGCGAAAACTCGCCGTCGAGGCCGATCGATGGGTCAACTCCCGGGTCCCCCGGAACTCGATGGGGGAGTACCAGAGGAACCCCACCGGACCCCCCCGCCAACGCGGTGGAGGGGGAGGGCCGAACAGGAACCGAGACCCTCCCGCCGGGGCCCCCAGGAGCCCCCCTCGAGGGCCACCGCAGCAACAACTCTCCCCGAGCCTAGCCCGAAGGGGGCCGCCCTCGGCCAGACCCGGACCACGGCCACCAGTAACGTGCTATGGCTGCCAACAAACCGGACACTATGCCAGCGATCTGGTCTGCCCCCTGAACCAAAGAAACAGGGCCGGCGGGCCCCCGCCCCGACAGCTGGCGGCCGCCGCCCTGGGAGAAGGAGAAGAGGAAGAAGAGACCCTCGACCGAGGACCCACTGAATGGGAGCCGGCAGCCATGTCCCTGGTCTGCCTGGGTAGCCGAGAAATGGTACCCTGCACCCCCATCCCAAGCAACACCCAGAAGTACCGGCAGCAGGTCACGGTCAATGGACAACGGGCCGAAGCCCTTCGTGACACCGGCGCCAGTGTCACCGCTGTCCGCTGCCACCTGGTGACCCCCGAACAGATCCTACCGAATGTGCTGTGCCCCGTCCGGACGGCCGACAACAGCGAAAGCCTGTGCCAGATGGCCCTGGTCCCCTTCGAGTGGGGAGGGGTGACGGGCCTGCTGAAGGTGACGGTACGCGACGACGCCCCCGTAGACTGCCTCCTGGGGAACGACTTGGAGAGCTCCCCCTGGGCTCAAGTAGAGCGACGAGAGCACCTCCGAATGCTGGGACTATCTGACTGGGCCTGCGCCATCACCCGGTCCATGACCGCCCGGGCCCCCTGCTCATCCTCGGCCTCCGGGGCCGCCCAGCCCGAGGGGCTCGCACCCCCTCCCGCCAGCAGCAAGGGGGAGGCGGACACCGACCCTGGACCTAGTGAATCCTCCCCCGAAGAGATTGCTTCCCTGTGCGCCCTACCAGAGCTGACACAATGGCGACACGAAGGGGGTCCCACCCGGGAGCAGTTCCAGCAAGAGCAGCAGTCCTGCCTCACTCTCGAAGGGGTCCGCCAACAAGCGTCTGCCCAAACCAACGGGGACCAGACCGGCACCCACTGGGTCTACTGGGCCGAGGGCCTGCTATACAGTGAGCAAAAAGTGGCAGAACTCGGGGCCAGCCGAGTGTTGGTGGTCCCCCTCCGCTTCCGGGAGTTCCTGCTCCACCTGGCACATGATGTGCCCCTCGCCGGACACTTGGGGCAAGACAAAACGTACAGCCGTCTGGTGACCCACTTCTACTGGCCCCGGATGCGGAGAGACGTGGACAACCACTGCCGGTCCTGCCAGACCTGCCAAGCCAGCGAGAAGACGGGGGGTCGGGTCAAGGCCCCCCTCCAACCCTTTCCAGCCGTCAGCACCCCGTTCGAACGGGTCGGAATCGATATCGTGGGGCCCCTGGACCCCCAGACCGCCCTGGGCCACCGCTTCATCCTGGTCCTCGTGGACCACGCCACCAGGTACCCGGAGGCGGTCCCGCTAAGAACTATAACGGCCCCCGTGGTAGGCCGGGCCTTAATGGGGATCTTCTCCCGAGTCGGATTTCCCCGCGAAGTGGTGAGCGACAGAGGCACGAACTTTATTTCCAGATACATGCGGTCCCTGTGGCAGCAGTGCGGGGTCACGTACAAGTTCACGACCCCCTATCACCCTGAGGGGAACGGACTGGTTGAGCGGTTCAACAGAACATTAAAGGGAATGATCCAGGGCCTGGAAGAGCCCCTCAGGCGGAGATGGGATGTCCTGCTGCCGTGCCTCCTGTTTGCCTATCGGGAGGTCCCGCAGAAGTCCCTGGGGTTCAGCCCATTTGAACTATTGTACGGACACCCGGTCCGCGGACCGCTCAGCCTGGTCAAGGAGGGCTGGGAGACGAAGCCCCAAGGTGCCCCTCCTGACGTCTACCGATACCTCCTGACCCTCCGAAACCAGACCCGCAAGTTCCCAGCCATGGCCGAAGCCAACCTCGAGGCCAGCCAGGAGGACATGAAGCGGTGGTACGATCGGAACTCCTCTACCGTAGAATTCGAGCCAGGTCAGAAAGTATGGGTCATGGCCCCGGTTGAACCCGGCGCCCTCCAGGACAAGTGGACCGGGCCCTTCAAGGTAGTGGAGAAGAAAAGTCCCGTCACCTACCTGGTTGACCTGGAGTCCCCCCGGAACCCCCTCCGGGTCCTACATGCTAACAGGCTAAAACCCCACTTTGCCCGGACCGAACTGAGCCTGCTACTGGCGACCGACCAGGGGGGCGAGGACGACTCCGAGCCCCTGCCCGACCTCTTGCAGTCCAACGTCCATGATGGATCAATCAAAGGTGTCCAACTCGCCTCTTCCCTGACTCCGGAACAGCGCAATGACTGCCAGCAACTGCTGCAGGACTACGCAGCCCTCTTCTCCCTCACCCCGGGGGTGACCCACTGGTGCGTCCACGACGTCGACACCAGGGAGAGCCCCCCCGTGCGACACAGAGCCTACCGGGTACCCGACCGAGTGCGGGCCTGCATCCAGGCCGAAGTCACAAAGATGCTGGCCCTGGGGGTCATCGAACCCTCCGACAGCCCGTGGGCCAGCCCTGTCGTCCTGGTGCCAAAGGCCGCAGCTCCCGGCCACCCCCCGGAGTTACGATTCTGCGTGGACTACTGAGCCCTGAATGCAGTGACCAAGACGGACGCCCACCCTATACCCCGGGCTGACGAACTCATCGACCGCTTAGGGGCCGCTCGCTACCTGAGCACGCTGGACCTCACCGCCGGGTACTGGCAGATCCAGCTCACCCCCGGCGCCCAAGAAAGATCCGCCTTTTCAACCCCGGATGGGCATTACCATTTTCGGGTGATGCCCTTCGGAATGAAGAACGCCTCGGCCACCTTCCAAAGACTGGTGAACAAGGTTTTGGCCGGGCTTGAGGCTTTCAGCGCGGCCTACCTAGATGACATTGCCGTGTACAGCAACCACTGGGCGGAACACCTCCTTCACATTAAAGCCGTCCTGGCCGCCCTCCAGCGGGCCGGGCTCACGATCAAGGCCAGCAAATGCCAGATCGGCCACGGATCCGTGACCTACCTGGGCCATCAAGTGGGGAGCGGGCAGGTGGCCCCTCTCCAACCAAAAATAGATGCCATCCAGGCCTGGGAACCCCCCACTACCCAGACCGCTGTCCGGGCCTTCCTGGGTCTCACCGGATACTACCAGCGGTTTATCCAGGACTATGGGAGCATTGTTGGCCCCCTCACAGATCTAACGTCCAAAAAACAGCCCAAGAAGGTGCACTGGACACCCCGCTGCCAAGCCGCCTTCGACACCTTAAAGACAGCAATGTGTACTGCCCCGGTGCTGCAGGCCCCTGACTACAATAAGGAGTTCGTGGTGCAGACGGACGCCTCCGAGTATGGGATCGGGGCCGTCCTGTCC
The DNA here is from genome assembly GCF_964204655.1 of Triturus cristatus. Taxonomy (NCBI): domain Eukaryota; kingdom Metazoa; phylum Chordata; class Amphibia; order Caudata; family Salamandridae; genus Triturus; species Triturus cristatus. Next base: position 1,459,567,902 of record NC_140590.1, read on the forward strand.
CAGGTCGATGAAAAGGGGCTCGACCGACCAGTGGCCTTCATCAGCCGACGGCTACTGCCCCGGGAGCAACGATGGAGCACCATCGAGCGTGAGGCCTTCGCTGTAGTATGGGCCCTCAAGAAGCTCCGGCCCTACCTCTTCGGTACCCACTTCCGGGTCCAGACCGACCACCGGCCCCTGCGGTGGTTAATGCAAATGCGGGGCGAGAACCCCAAGCTGCTGCGGTGGTCCATCTCGCTACAAGGGATGGACTTTGACGTTGAACACCGGCCCGGCAATGACCACGCCAACGCCGACGGCCTGTCCCGCTTCTTCCGCCTTGACGAGGAGAATCCCCAAGGAGATGGGTGACTCTCCATGCCTTCGGCTGGGGGGGACACCTGTTGGACCCGGCCTTGTGGCATGGTCCCTACCCCCGTGGGTTGTGCCCGTTCCCCGCCCGGGCCTTCACGGGCCGCCCTCCTGAACTGCACCGAGGCCCTTCATCCTGAGCTGCACAAGGTCGCATACCCCTCGTGGCTCCGCCATCTTGTTGGCATCCACGTGACTCTGTGCGCCAGCCAGCGCGACCCCGCTCAACCCGGCCTCGACCCCAGCGAAGCCCCGACATCGAGGCACCACGAACTGGCCAGGGGGTGCCGCAGGAACCATTCATCGCCCCCGGCGGAGGACAGTATCGATGGGACCCCCAACTGTCCTCCCCTCTCTAGGTGTGATCGCCTTGCAACTCTCTTGGGCCTGGAGCCTCTCCTGCTGGGCGTCTGGCCACCTCCACCCGGCCTCTCCGCCCCCCCGGGCGCCTGGGTCCGGACATCAAAGGGCTCCAGACCTATATCTGGGGCGACCCCGCCACAGATCGGCAGTTGTATCCCGGAGTCGAGAGCCCTGCTGATTGAATCGCGGCTGACCCTACGGAGAAGAACTCTTGTCGGAACCATCACGAGCCCTGCTGACGCTGACGCGGCCCAACCTCGCTGAAGCCTCCCTCGGAGCCCTGCTGACGACGTCGCGGCTCGAGCTGAGCAGAAACCATCTTGAGAGCCCTGCTGATTGGATCGCGGCTCTCCACGAACTGTACGCCAGAGCCCTGCTGACGCCGTCGCGGCTCGACCCCTCCGAGATCCGGAGGTCCTCCAGCTTGAGGATAAGAACTGGGCCCCAGGTACCTTCGTACCGCGCTCCTGCCAAAGACTGTCCCGCTACCCCTACCCTTCCAAAGAGACACTGAGACTTTTGGTGGATCCCTCGATCCCTTCGTGTAAATATTGACCTCGTAACCTTTTTATTGCTGATAAAGAATTGCTTGTCTTGAGACAACCTCCTTGAGTCCTGTGTGGTGGTGTTACTGTGCTAGTACGTGATAGGAGAAGGATCTCTCAGGGGACTTCTCGGCAGCGCTCGGCTACTTCGTGCAGTGTGAGGGCCCCCCCCCCCTTGGTGGTCTCACCGACTCCTCGGGGTCCGCCTTCTAACAAGTGTGGAGATTCAAAGTATTGGGCGGAGGCGGGGGGAGTTGGAGAACAAGAGTATTGGGGAGGGAGTGAGTGAGGGAGAGAGAGAGAGAGAGAGAGCGAGTGCATGCACACAGGGAAATGAAGAGGAAAAATGGGAGAGAGTAACAAAACACATGTGCTTCCATGGTGTACTGAACACAAAGAATAATAGAGTCCCCTCAATAAGGCTGCGGAAGTATACAACTCATCCAGTCAGAGCCTCAGGCTAAAGTTGTCTGTAGCCGAGATCAAGAAGACTGCTATTACTATATTTGAGAAGATTTGTCTAGCACTAACATGGCACCTCTGGCCACTTCAGAGAAAGGGAGGCAAAAGTGGTGAGTGTGTCGGAAATGGACTGACTTCAAGATAGGAGTGTGGAGAATGAGAGAAGGAGATATTGTTGACCTTCAAGGCCCTATTGGAGAACGTGGAGGATGAAGGGAAATGGTAATATAGGGTATATTGTAAAAGTTGCTCTTTACTTCACAGAGGCACATGATATGTAATGCAAGAAGTAGGAGTAAGGAAGTTTAGTAAGTAGATGAGTCTTGGGAATCTTTTTTAAAAGAGTACAAGATGGGGCAGTATTAATGTGGGTGAGGAGATTGTTTTCTTTCCATAGTCCAGGAGCATTGGTAGAAAATCAGTCACTGATACTAGTTCTCCTTCTGCAACTAGGAGTTTAAACATGAAGGTTAGATTTGCTTCTTAGTTCCCTCATACCACCAGAGATACTTAGCTTTCATTTCAGATAATTGGAACTGTATATATAGAGATTTTTATACATGTTATTTATAAGTCCTATTTGATTTTAAGGTTAGACATTGGAAGGAGGCACGAGCAAGTGTTAAGTGAGCAAAGCTTTTGGTATTAGATAAAAGTCGAGCAGCAGAATGGGGTGGGAAAGAGAGGTTTTATATCATGGGCAATGTGGGCCATTGCCCAGGGATTCACCTGCCAAGGGGCCCTCTGGGGAAGGGAACTTTGTTTTTATTACATCTATGTCTATTCTATTTCTCCCTCTAAAGGGCTCTCCCATTCTATCGATATGTACCTCTGACTCCTTCCCTCTCTCTCCCCCCTGTCATATTAAGTATTTTGATGTCTCAGGCAAGACATATTTCAACTGTGGGGACGCATACTTAAGGTAGGCTCCACTCACATTATCTGGGGAGGGTAATTTACCACAGCATTTTACCCCACTGTAGACAGATCTAATCCTCTCCCTTCCCACTATATCAAAACACAAGGCGTTCTGCGAGACATGTTCTCTGCTCATGGACTTACAGATGCTTGGCGACATGTGCACCCGAATGGGAGGGAAGGCACCCACTACACAGCGGCACATTCAAAATGGGTTCGATTGGATTACTGGGTTATTTCTTGAGGTGTTGTCCCGTTGATAAATAAAGTTGAGCACCTTGCCAGGACTTACTCCGATCATGCCCCACTTCGCATGACGATTGCACCTCCCAATTCGATCGCTACCCAAAGATGTTGGAAACTAATGCCAGAAGCTCTGTTAGACTCCGCCTTTCGGGCTGAGTTGGGAACAGAATGCACTGACTTTTTTCAAAGGAACATAGACTCTGTGGCACATGTGGGCAGGGTCTGGGAGAACTTCAAAGTCATGATAAGGGGGTCTTGCATTGCAAAGAGCTTCGGTGTCTTACGTGACATCCGATGTAGGTTGCGGGCACTTGAGGTGGAGCTGAAACAATTGGAAAGTGGTCTATGGCGCAATACTTCTGGGCCTCAGCAGGCAGCATTTAGAGATAAGCTCTCTGAATACAAAGATACTGCTGACCACGAGGCTCAATTTCGGGGGAAATACTTTACATGCTCATAAATATGGTGAGGGCGAGTACCCAGGCATGGCTTTGGCGATGGAGGTCTGTCTTCCCAGGTTCTCCAATTACGTCATTGAAATTCAGGATAATACTGGCACACGTCATAGAGACAGTCTTGATATCCTTCATGTCTTCACCAATTTTTATGCTGACTTATATAGCACGCGCAGAGCTGAACTCCCACACTTTTCAACATACTTATGGGACATAGCACTGGGTTGGTTGGGTGATGCTCAGAGAGAGTTTCTTGCAGTGCCCCTCGAAAATGACGAGATACGTGCTGCAATCATGCAGATGAAGTCATGGAAAGCCCCAGGTTCAGACGGCCTCCCCATTGATTTTTCCAAGACTTATATTGATCAATTGCTTCCCATACTTAAGCGAGTCTACGAGGAAGCCCAGGAGCTAGAGATCCTTCCATGTTCGATGAGGGAAGCTCTTATTACCTCACTCCTGAAGCCTGGTGAATCTGCAGACATTTGCAACTCCTACTATCCTTGGTCCCTGTTCAATAATGATGCAAAAAACGTTGCCAAAATATTAGCTAACCAACTCAGTTTGCCAATGGAGAAGCTTGTTCTCCCGGACCAGGCTGGGTTCATTTCAGACAGGGCGACATCACACAATTTGCATACACTCTTCTCCATTTTGCAATAAGTAGACCCTCAGTTGGCTTTGGTGGCAGTCTTTTTAGACGCCACGAAAGCTGTCGATTCCGTTGAATGGGATTATCTTTTTGTCATACTTCAATCCATGGGGCTACCTAAAGGGTTTCTGGCATGGATACGACTCTTGTATACTGCTCTGGAAGCAAAGGTTCTCATCAATGGGCACCCCTCTCCCCCCTTTTCCATTACTCTGGGCACCCAGCAGGGATGCCCGCTCTCTCCTTTACTTTTTGCGCTAGCTGTTGAGACCCTTGCGGCCAAAATTCGGCAACATCATCATGATAAGTCATTCCGCTGCTTTCTCTGTCCAATACTCATTTCCCTCTATGCGGATGACATCACTCTATACGTTAGAGAGCCACATCACAATCTCAATCCTTTACTGTGGGAGTTTGTGCGATTTGGGGGGGCTCTCTGGTATTCATATTAAATGGGCAAAGTCTCAGATTTTACCCCTCACTCCCTCGGTGGCAGCATTTACCCCTGATTTTCCAATAGAGTGGTGCACTGCTGAAGTGAAATTCCTAGGGATACACATCACGACTGATTGGGAAGAGCTGATGCGTCTTAATTATGGCAGGGCGCTGGAAGGAATCAAAAGCAGTATCATGAGGTGGATTGCTCTTTCTCTCTCACAGGCAGGATGCACTTTTCTCATAAAAATGATTGTCCTCCCCAAACTACTCTACCTTTTTTATAAATATTCCGTATGACCCGGGCAGACATTTATCTCTGCCCTTCGTTCGGAACTGATATGGCTGACCTGGGTTGGCATGCAACCCCGGCTGCAGTGGGACATACTCACTAGACCCTATTCCCTGGGAGGGTTTCCTATCCCTAATTTTGAGCTCTATTACCTCTGTGCATAGGCTCATTACGTCCACTTCTGGTTCCACCCCCCCCCCCCCAGATACATGCCGCAGGTGGCAACGGAGCATTGGTTCTGATCCTATACAATTAGAGGGTGCCATTTTGACTGCCACCACACCACGAGAGGCTGACCCGATGACAGTCGTCTGCACAGTAAAGGCATGGCAATGTTTTGCCAGACGTCTACAAGCCCCCATGCTTTGTTCCCCTTTACTCCCTCAGGTGTATCACCCTAAGATATCGGTCTTACAGGAAGGTATTTTCCCAAAAACTAAGGCTAAACATGTTATCACTTCTGGAGGGATCTCTACATAAATGGCAAATCCTCTACACTACAACAGCTGTTTTCAAAACAACCTCCCTCTCCCATGGACATTTTTCTATATGTTCGAGTGAGACAGGGCATTAAGGAACACACACCTGCATATCCTCTGGAACCTACTGAGGTCGCCCCATTGTGCATGATATTGTGCACTGACGCTGCCTCACATTTAGTTTCTTCACTATAGCATAGCCTATACACTAATCTGGATTGCTAGAGGCGAATGGATAGTTGAGATGGGACATGAAATCACTGACAAGCAATGAACATATTGTTGCATTCAGACAGAACAAATCTCATCTAGTAGTCGCTTACGCATCACTCATTATAAATGTTTACACCGCACCTACTAAACCCGGTCAAAATGCATCAATATAAATTGCATGATAGTGACAAATGCGATCGTTGCGGCTTGGAGGCAGCAGATTTCATGCAACTTGCCTGGGATTGTGGTGTTGTGCATGCATACTGGAGACAAGTGCTTACTGCATTGGAGCAGATGACTTCCCTGCAACTCCTGTTTTCCCCTTTGCTGGCTTTATTGGGATATACGGAGAATTTGCTGGTGGTGCATCAGAAATTTATATCATTTGGCCTCCTTTTGGCTAAAAGGAGAATAGCATGCAGATGGGGTCGGGGCAGGGAACCCATATTTAAGGAATAGATCAGTGACATGTTATTTTGGCAGGAACAAACATTCACTTATGCAGAACTCCTCCTCCCCACATCACGCCCTCGAGACATTTGGGACCCCTTAAAGGCATATTTGCTTGCACACCCAGTTGATACCGTCAGCACCACATGGGACATCGGTGCTGGGACGGGGTGACAGACCTTAGACCGGCCCTCCATGTTACATATACATTGTAAGCAGAAATTGTCGATTCCGCTTATGCAGACATGTTCCCTGATTACAGTTGTGGGCCTGTCATATATGTACGATGTTACAGTGATTATTGCTTTGTATTGATCTGGATGATGTAATGTATTTACCTGCTATCAGGATGTTCTCTCCTTCTGCGATAATGTCTCTACCTGTGCATTATAACTGCTGTACTGGTTATATGTTCTTAAAAAAACTTAAAGTAAAAAACAAAACAGTTAAAAAAAGACATATTTCAACTGCTTTTCGTAACTCAATTAAAGTGTAACACATATTTCAGTATTGTTTGCAGCATGCCACCTAGAATTAGCAGGAAATCAGTAATAAAATTCGAATTTTTCCAAAGCAGTCATGCGCACTTCCCTGTTCTCCATGCAGGCTGCATTACAGCCTGCATGGAGAACACGCCCACCCCTACAGTCCCTGGCTAAGCGCCGTGTCACCCCTACCACCCCCGCGGCCCCGCATCCACCCCGCCTACCTCTGAGTCATGACAGCCGCCCCCGATTGACTTAGCAGTAATCTTCATTAACGTACGTCCCAGTCCTCCTCGTCACATTCCCAAATACCCACTCATCCCACCTGGAAATTTGAACAATTCATGAAGGTTGTTTATTTTCTTTTTTATTGCACTGTATATAACAGGATGTGTTTATTCTGATCCCTCCATTTGGCTTTTCAGTGAAGGGAGAAGCCAATCTTAGACATCAAGTTAAAACCCAGACACATATTTATCATGGGTTGGCCGAGGGAGATGCAAAACCTGGAATGATGTTTACCAAGCCACACACGGCCACCTTGCATGGCCCTGCTTGGCTTGGTAAATAAGGATAAACACAAGGCAGTGCAAGTTGCTGCCTTGTGTTACTCTGTCCTAAGGAGGCATTCCATGGGTGTAGAGTGGGTGTTCCACAGCATCCAAGCATGGATTATGGTGCATTCCTAAATGTACCATTAGTGGTAAACCTGGGAATGTGTCAAAATGCTACACCTTCCTAGGGGAGGCGTAATGAGGAGAAATATGTTTATTTCTCCTTTTTTACTCTTTCTACTTGTACTGTATTCTGCAGCACACATCGAAAGAGGAAAAGAGGAAAATACCTTTGAGGATTGTTTTTGTGCAGGAAGGTGACCCTTCCTGAACAGAAACAATCCTACCTAGAACACAGACACTCTTGCACCTTGGTGCAAGGGTGCCTGCATTGGTGCTAGGCAGCACATTGTGTGCCAGCGCACGCAGAGAGCAGAAATGTGCCATACAATGTTAAATACAATGCATTTCTGCCCTCTGCCTTTCACGCAGCTGTGCTGTGTGAAAATTTGATAAATTTGCCCCTCAATTCTTTTGCGATTAGATATTTGTCATTGAATAAGCAGATTAGATGGTGCCATGAGGGAAACCTTATTTTTTTAGGACTATGATGAGGAAAGCTAGACCTCAGAGTATTCAAGATTATCAGTAAGTGTAGGAAAATGCCCCATTTTGCGGGGTCACCTCACATTTTGCTAGATAGTATTGATGAGATTTGAACTCTGCACACTGGGACACTGCTATATAGTCTGTAGAGCATGGGTTATGACCCTTAAACCATATTGAAAGTGGCTATACTTTGGATTGGCATATTTGACCTATGTATAAATCCCAAGTATTTGGTGCAAAAGTGTACCCAGGGTCTGTAAATTAAATGTCACTAGTGAACTGCAGCACATATTGTGGTATCTCTATATTTACCATAAAAAACATGTCTCCAAGCCTGCCCCTGCAGCCTTGGTATGCAGCTTTAAAACTGTCAATTCTACCTGGCAAATAAACATATTGCCAGGCTTAAACCATCCTTTTTAATGTGTTGGACTTGGCCCACTCTGCAGGTTCAACCCCAAATGTTTTTCATTTACTTCTACTGATTTTTTGTTGTTGGCTGTAAGACTATGTGCATTGTACCACTACTAACCAGTGCAAACGTGCTTGTGCTCTCTCCTTTAAACTTGATAAGATTGGCTTACACCCAATTGATGCATTTACTTTACTTTGGAACACACACAGAAGTGCAGAAGCACATCGGCTGGGATCGCAGCTGGGCTCTGCAGGACTTCTAAACCCATACTGCTCAAGGAGGGGGGTCCGTAGCCGGTTAATGACTGCAAATAGCCCAGACCTCAAGATGTGCAAAGAGGCACATTGGCTGCAAATGTGTCTGGCCCTCTGAATGACATTCCAGCCCATATTGCCGCACTGCTCAAGGGGGTGGGGTTGGGGCCTATTAATTTATTGCAAACAGCCTGCGGCGTGGGTCGCAGGCAGAGACAATGAAGTACATCAGCTAGGATCGCGGCTGGGCTCTGTAGGACCTCACAGCCCATATTGCTGCGCTGTTCAAGGAGGTGGGGCTGGGGCCTATTACTTAACTGCAAAAAGCCTGTGGTGCGGGATGCGCTTGTGTGTGCTCTCGGCTAAGACTAGGCCAAGAACTTGCCTGTCTGCACCCATCCACTGCCGTACAAGGCTGGGCTGGGCCACCTCTCTTGGTTTTAGGCTCTACAGTTCTAAGAATCTCAACCTTATAAGTAAGCAACATTTTATTTACCACCTATTATTGTCTAGGAATTGAATGGAACTGCATCTGAGCGACTGCTTTAGTTACCTACTCGTTTGAGTGACTAAATTGGCTGCATGTGCATGGAAAAATGGAGCGGGCCTAATCTATCAAACACTTGGAAACCATCTATCCCCTTACTTTTTTAGGGGAGTATGAGAATAAGAAAGATGCCTAGGGGCAGGCACAATGATAAACCAAGCAGTGCACCTCATAGTACCACAAAGTACTCTCTCTTGGTCAGAGCAGTTGGGGTAATCTCTAAGGAATTTGACTTATCTGGAAAGCGCCTTTCTTTGGATTTATGTGAGCACTCGAGAATTTCCCCTTCAGCTAATTTGCTACCAGACACGACGAGGGAGGCCCTGGCTTGTTGCAGTGGACTAACTGAGGAAGTTGGGGAACAAGGCTATCTACCAGTTGGAGAGAATTTTAATGGTTCTATTACTTTGTGTGTTAACAAACGAAGACCCTTACCAAAAATGAAATGACAGTTAAAGTTAATTTACAAAGCAAAAACACCTTGTAGCCAGGTGGGCAGGTAATAGTCTCCCAGCTATTGTGCTACACAAACATCCTGAAAGATCAGCCGATGGAAATATCAATTCCAACTGTCGCACGGCTTGTACTTTCTCAAGTAAAACTGTGCGTTTGTTGGACAACAAAAAAGATGGACTGGTGCGAGAGTGATTCTGAGCACCCCTCAGGATATGTTGGTCTATAGTCCTGCTAGCTCACAGTGCTCCATCTTTACCCCTAACCTTACAGGGTAACGAATAGGCATGCAAAATCAGAACATGACAACCGCGATCCCCCAAGGCAATTGTGGTAACAGATCTAGAACCCTTTTGCTCAGTTACTTATGCATGCCCAAAGAGATGCACAAGAATAACAAAACCAGCGGTTTCAATATTTAGTGAAGCATTGTGATTCTTGAGTAAAATACTTGTGCTGCAATGATTATTAGAAGGAAATGGAATATTGTGATGAACATTATGAGAATGCTGAAAAAGATGAACAATTCTACTATTTTGTGGATTGCAGAAAACAATACGCTTACATACAAGTACTGCAATATAGTGTACTCCTACCTAGCGCAGTCCATCCTATCATGTCTAAGGTGAGTAGATCTGCCACATCCCTATAAGGGTGGTCTAGGTCCCCATTACCTGTAGGTAAATGTGAGCAAGCTGCCCGTTTTGGTGTAGAGTTGAACAGCATCCCTTGCATGTGGTGACAGGAATTAACTAAGCTGGAATTATGGCATGGACCAACCTCTCAGGGCCAGAGAAATGCCCCTCTGAAAAAACAAAGACTTGATGCCATATATATAATAATAACATCCTCCATGTTACTTTGCCGAAGCACCAGTCAGACTTCAATTGTTTATTCTATTGTTATAGCTCTGTCGCCGAGTGGCCAAAAACAAATTTGTGCGTGATGAACTTAGCCCTTTTGCAGAGTGTTAAAAGTAGTCTGATATAGTACCTAAGAAGCAGTTTTGTAAGCAAACTGAATTCGAGGAATGTTATCCTACAATTGCAAACAAATGAATTTGTGTCAAATGTCATTGTGTTCATGGGGAGGGAAGACAACTTAACTACTTGAGCATGTAAAGATGGTGTTTCTCAAGCAAATCAAATACCTTCAAGTGATGCACCTGGGGTCAGCTACTTGAGAAAATCAAAGTCACTGTTGAGGCCTGTGTTGCACCCTTGATTGAAAATTGAAGAATCTAGAAACTGCTGTCCAAACACTTATTAGGGCATGGAATGAAGGAAAGACGATTATCACCAATGCTGTGCTGACAGGGTAAAAGAACACAGGGGTTATCTTTGATGGCTCTACATTGATTCCATCTGCAAGGCCTTTCATTGACAAATCTCCAGTACTATGTAAAGACGGGTCTTCTTAACTTCTGATGATCCTGAATTGGCGAGGGGTCATCTCAGTGGAGAGTTGAGGATCACCATACTTCCCTTGAACATGGACCAGCAGCTAGATCTTTGTCCGATCTGGTGCATCAGCCACACTTAACTCTCCCTCCTGATTGTTGTCCATATGTGGATGTTCTGACTAATGTACCACCCTGTCTCCAACCACTGTGGAATCAACCCTCCATCCTAAAAATAAGGCCTGCCATTGATTTTCCCAAAACTCAAATTTCCATTTTGCAGAATTGAATGATATCCTGTTTGTTAGGAGGGTAGGGTGGATTGACTCTTCAACCAAGTAACTGGGGAAGGATTGTATCATTATTAATTGCAAGTACCCAAGTCTAGCTCATCATCTGTTTTTTTGTAACAATCAAAAGAGCCAATTGCCCAGTTGTATTAACATCGTACTGTTGGGCTTTTTTAAAAATAAACCCTTGCAGTCCATATTGGAGTGTGAGCCACAGCGGAACCTGTCATTCACTGGGACAACTGATGTCTGACCACCCTTCACAGTTGAAAACAGATTTTCCCCCTTATCAGATTTAGTGGCCACTGATTGACAGTCAAGTGTCACTACTCTGCCTATGGGTGTAACAAAAACTTCGAAGGACTGCACCCTTTGGCATTATCATCCCTGGATGTGGCATGCAGTAGAGACTCTTTGATTCATCTAGTTTGCTGGAATATTGCTGGCTGCAGTACTAAGTTGCAGGACCAGGATTGTATTAATTACATATCCAATTTCGATATATTAACAATCCTTGGAGGATATTGCCTTGGATGGTTCCAAAAGTTTTTCTGTTTTACTTATTGCATTCCCAGGGCATGGAGGGGGGCGCTGGTAACTATGATTCGTATTGAAAAGCTTTTAAGGTTATTCTAATTGTTTGTAACCATCAAGGAATTCAAATGTTATGGGTTATCCTTGCAATTAAGTCTAACTTCTTTCTTATACAGTTTTACAACCCAGTCTATGACCTAGAGTGTCAGATTGATACTTTATTTTTTATTGTATCGGTGTAAGAATCTAGTTCAGTTAGTTTGTTTAAGGAATTTTATGTGATTATAAGGGGTGATTTTCACACCAAGATAGTTACTAGTATGACTTTGCATCATCCCTTTGCAGTCAGGGATAATATATCACCTTCCCAGATTACCAACCGTAAGGGCTTGAAATTACTACATGCCCTATCAAACTTTGAGTTACATAAAACAGCTGAAATATTGGGGGATCTGTTCAAACAGACCCTGAGGTTTGTTGGGTGGGGCTAGGGCACAACTATTGATTACGTTGTCATCTCTAAGGACCTGGACCAGTATGTCTGCTCTGATCGGGGGGTGGCGATCAAAAACTACAACCCTATTGAGTCATTGCTTAGCGTACCGACTAGTACCTGACCACCTAATCCATTGGGAGTGACAGACCTTGGCCTAAAGGATAAAGGGCTTAGGATAAGCTGGAGGGCAGCCTATATTCCCACTGTGGTACAAAAGGGGGTGGTGATGGACGGAGCATCAGAACCAATATAACACTCACACCCAGTCAACAGATCTGGGTTTGATCCATCACCGTTCTTTAGCCCACTCTGCCACCCCAGTTCAGACATGGCCATATGCAAATCAGTCTGACCCTGTGCCTCATGGGAACAGTCCAGCCCGAACTGCCAAGCCATGCCTTCCCTGGACCGGAAACAAGCTTCCTAGGACCGGTTTCTGGCATTTCAGCCATCTTCAGCCAGGCTTGCTTGAATCCAGTGGCAAAGTGAGCAAGGGACTCACGTCTGAGCATACCCTGCTAACTTATGGCGAACAAAGCGGTGCAAAAGGGGGTGGTGATGGACGGAGCATCAGAACCAATCAAACACTCACACCCAGTCAACAGATCTGGGTTTGATCCATCACCGTTCTTTAGCCCACTCTGCCACCCCAGTTCAGACATGGCCATATGCAAATCAGTCTGACCCTGTGCCTCATGGGAACAGTCCAGCCTGAACTGCCAAGCCATGCCTTCCCTGGACCGGAAACAAGCTTCCTAGGACCGGTTTCTGGCATTTCAGCCGTCTTCAACCAGGCTTGCTTGAATCCAGTGGCAAAGTGAGCAAGGGATTCACGTATGAGCATACTCTGCCAACTTATGGCGAACAAAGCGGTGAAAAAGGGGGTGGTGATGGACGGAGCATCACTCACACCCAGTCAACAGATCTGGGTTTGATCCATCACCATTCGCACCGCTTTGTTCACCATAAGTTGGCAGGGTATGCTCAGACGTGAGTCCCTTGCTCACTTTGCCACTGGATTCAAGCAAGCCTGGTTGAAGACGGCTGAAATGCCAGAAACCGGTCCTAGGAAGCTTGTTTCCGGTCCAGGGAAGGCATGGCTTGGCAGTTCGGGCTGCACTGTTCCCATGAGGCACAGGGTCAGACTGATTTGCCTATGGCCATGTCTGAACTGGGGTGGCAGAGTGGGCTAAAGAACGGTGATGGATCAAACCCAGATCTGTTGACTGGGTGTGAGTGTTTGATTGGTTCTGATGCTCCGTCCATCACCACCCCCTTTTGCACCGCTTTGTTCGCCATAAGTTAGCAGGGTATGCTCAGACGTGAGTCCCTTGCTCACTTTGCCACTGGATTCAAGCAAGCCTGGCTGAAGACGGCTGAAATGCCAGAAACCGGTCCTAGGAAGCTTGTTTGCGGTCCAGGGAAGGCGTGGCTTGGCAGTTCGGGCTGGACTGTTCCCATGAGGCACAGGGTCAGACTGATTTGCATCTGGTCATGTCTGAACTGGGGTGGCAGAGTGGGCTAAAGAACGGTGATGGATCAAACCCAGATCTGTTGACTGGGTGTGAGTGTTTGATTGGTTCTGATGCTCCGTTCATCACCACCCCCTCTTGCACCGCTATATTCCCACTGTGTCATTCCCACTGGTTGGATCAATCTTGAACTAATTGTTGATTGCCTACTAGCAGTTATTCCTTTGTCATTGAATAGTCCAATAGCTTTTGAGGAACTAAACACTTCTATTAGAAATCCTATTACAGGCCGTTATGGGACTGCAAGAAGTTCCCATCCAGGGTGGTTTGATAATTCGTGTTGAGTTATAAACAAAGGGTTGTGTATGTCTCTTAATAGTACCGCTAGGAATTAGCAGGTGATTGCAGTGGCAAGGCTAGATTATAAATGAGCTATTAAAAGCAGGAAATTGTCAATTAAAGAAGAACTGTGAACAGAAAAGAACACAAAAGGGGGTGCCTTAAGAGTCCAACAATTGTATTTTGGGAGAGGATGTAGCCTAGCGGCTAGGGCGCTGGATCTCTATTCTGGGGAACCGGGTTCGAGTCTCAGCAATGACGTTCAACATACTGTGATTCTGGGCAAATCACTTAATCTCCGGGTGCCTCCAAAAAATTAATTGTGCTTGTGTAACCCAACTGGTGCGCATGTAAAGCGTTCTGATACCTTCGGGTCAAATTTGCTTGATATAAAACTATGAAAAAAGGAAACAAAATAATAGAGCTTGTTCTCTTTTTTCTCTCCTCCTTTCATGATAAACACACGTAGTTCAATAGTGTCAATCCCAATATACTCCTCCAATGCCGAAATAACATGTGAGTCATTGTGTGAAGTCTCAAAAATAGTTCTCTTTATTAATAATCAATACATCAATGAAACAGCCTGGCCAATGTGTTTCGTCCTCTGAGAGGACTTCATCAGGGCTGTAAAAAACACATATACGCATTTGCACACATGTCTAAGCAAATATAAAATACAAATAAGTAATTACTACATCACATTATATAGAAAATCACATTGCATACAAACATAGGCTCCCACCCAACCACTGAAACATACAAAACATATTTAAAAACTGTACTATACATCACTAAATATGATGTATTACTCTCCTGTTACATAGTTCCACATAATTCCAAAGTTAAAAACCAATACATTCATCAATCACAAATATATGGAAAAATGGACTTGCATCATATTCCCTATCACATCAAGATACTACATACAATATCTTTCTCGTAACTAATAAACTACCCCATCATCTACCCGAGTTTCTAATCTAAGGGACTCACTTTCCGTATTCTTTGCAGCAGTATCACATTGAAGTCTAAGTGTAACGTGAATCAGTTCTCCCAGAAATTCATAAATTGAAAAATGCTATGAAGTAGTGCATGATTCCCTAACAATTGTATTAAAATATATTATTTAGAAAAAGTATGGAGCTAATCTTGACTAATATGGGTAAATGATAATAGTTGAAAATCCTATTGATATTTAACTTCAAATATGCATTTTATTTTGCTTTAAACGAGCAAAATATGTTCAATTACTCACTTCAGACACTTGTATTGCTCCTATAGTATCGTAGGAAAATAACAGAAGGCCATAGATAAATGATGTAGCTTAATATCCACACCCCATTGTGTTCTAAAATATAAAAACATGAAAAAGATTTTGACCTGCACAAGATGATTTCCTCCGAATCTCCACAAAATATCAGTCACACTATTCCTTAAGAATTCAAAACATGCTATGTCATAAAAGAATTGTCCACTATTTACATAGGGTAAACGAATATCTCCTAATGAAAATACTTATCTTGACTTCTAGTTATCTATAAGGGGAAATACACTATATTAATAATGCACAAAAAGGTCTATCTATTGGCCAATATATCAGTAAAACGAACCCAAGCCGAAACACATAAATAATTCTTTCAATTCACACTTTGAGCTACTGACCAGTAAGCCCAGACTGAATTATGTGACGCACCACCTCCTTCAAGTGCCTTCTTCCGAATCATTGTAGGAGGCACTGGGTCTATATAGGCATATTACACAAATCACCATCTCCAGTTCAGTTCAAAACAACCAATCAACCTCCACCAGTCAATATCTGACCAGGGAGCAATCACTAATACCTATAAATATATATATAGTTTTTTTTCTTCTGAATTTTGTATAACGCAAACTTGACCCAAAGGTATCAGTTATCAGAGTGCTTTACATGAGCTCCAGTTGTGTTACACAAAGACACATTAATTCTTTTGTTAGGCCTGGGGAGATTAAGTGATTTGTCCAGAATCACAGAATGTTGAGCGTCATTGCCGAGACGCGAGCCTGGTTCCCCAGATTTGAGGTCGACTGCCTTAGCCATTAGGCTACATATATTCCGTTGGTCATACAATTTGCAACAACTATCCAATGACAACTGCTTGAATTTGTTAATAACTAATAGCATCACCGTTCTGGTCTAAAAGTAAGGTTGGACCAGTGAGGAACAACCTTTTTTTGTAAGCTCATAGGTTGATAGTATTAACCAACTACATGAGTCAAAAGTCTCGTCAATTACTGCTGATGTTGGCCGGGCTGTTTCATTGATGTATTGAAGATTAATAAACATAATTGTTTTTGAGATTTCACACAACAACTCCCACATTATTTTGGTATTGGAGAAGAGCATATTGGGATTGACACCATTAAACTATGTGTTTTTCGTGAAAGGAGAAAAGAAGAAAGAGAGCAAGCTCTATATAGTTGTTGGACTCATAAGGCACTCCCCTTTGTTTTTTTCTGTTTAAATGTATCTTATGTTTTTAGAGTAGTTGGACCATTAGAGGGTGAGTGCCTAATAATATAACTATACAAGACTAGCACTTGTGTGGCCATCCATAGCCATAACTACTCTTGCTCTGGGATTATTTGTACTAAGAAAGAAATGTGGGAGAATTTAGTCAAAATATGCAAAGATAAGGACTCAAGGGGCTTCTGGAACATTTGTGAATGAAAAGAACATCACCCCCACTGCGACAGACACACTAGGGTCTACTATTAGTCCAGATAGATAGCTTGACCACTTCGAGAGGATTTACTTTTATGGGGAAAACTGTCTAGAGGTTTATATGGATGATGCCTCGCAATTTCCATTTGAAATTAAATTTGATCTTTAAAACATCATTGCTGCTATCAATGCCAGTCCAGCTAAAAAGGCTCCAAGTCAAGATAGGACTTCCATGGACCTCTACAAGGTGTGTATCCCGTTATGGGCACCTATAATTAATAACAGCTTAAATCCAGCAGTCTCCCATAACATCCCTACCTTGTGGCAAACTGCCTGAATTGTTCCTGTTTTAAAAAAAGACATTAAACAGGGATGAAGCTTGACTGCCAGTCAAGATGGCTGCCTAAGCTGAGGGCTCCGCATGTCGCCAGACGTTTTTTTCTGACAGCAGAACCCTTTCTCCTCGTGTTATCTAGGATGGACTGCTGAATCTTCTGCTTCTTTCCTAAGTGAGCCTGAAATTACATTTGGCAGCTGTTTTTCCTACACTTGAGGTTGTGAATATGCCCTCCTGACTTTGCCTTACAACAGAGTGGCCATTTTACTTTAACGCAAATATTGAGTGGAACATATAGTCTCAACCTGCACTGCAACCCTAACGTCTCAGGAGGTTCCTCCTTCATTTATTGCTATTTTTATCAACACTTTGAATAAAATTACTCTTCATGTCTCCTTTTCATTGCCTATTGACTTTGCTGCATTATTTTATCATTGCTTGCACTTCCTTCATGCTCTGAGGTGCTTTTCTTCCTACACATCTATATATTGCTCTTTGCAACTTTTAAAGTGTAAAATTGGAGGAGTATAGATTACTGTCGCTGCTTTCTGGGTAAATAAAGACATTCTCTGTATTTCAATCATCATTTTTTGCACCTCTTTGAGCATTATGGGACGTACTCCTTTATTTCATTCTCCATGCTGACAGGAGATTGCCAACAAGCTTAGTTGTGGTGTTTATCTTTTTGAGGTTTTTTCCTCTGTAGTCTAGCACCTTCTGGCCTTTGGATTGTCTCAGACGATTCAGGTACTATATGGCCAGATTAAAGAAATATAAAGCTCCTCTTCTTCAAACTGTGCCCTTTAATAAAATGTTGTTGCTCTGTTTAAAGTCAGATAAGTGCCCTATGATGCACACCTCTTCTATGCCAAAGATGTCTTCCTCACCCTTGCCCTCTTGTAAATCTGGTCAAGATGCATCTTTGTCTAAACATAAGCGAGTCAAACTGGACCCACATTCTCCTGTCCAACCTTCGTCACCTATTTCTCTTAAACTGGTGGTGAAAGAAATACATGCACAACATCCATTTGTTGAAGAAACCAACATTTGCATACAACAGTTCAATGACAAATGGTCATACATGGAAACAAGAGTCACAGCACTGAAGCAAGGTGTCAGTGTTGTGCAGTATACAAAAAGTTTCAACCCTGAAAAAGAAGATGACTATCTTGAGGGCATACGCTGAAGACTTAGAGAACAGGAACAGGTGGAATAACTTCCGCCTTTATGGTATTCTGGAAGACTTTGAGGGCAATGACTCAGTCTAATTTTTCACTTCCTTCTTGCCCCAATAAGTAGGCTTACCGTCCGCCAGTGTGTGTAGTATACCGAGGGCCCATCGCTTGGGTCAGTATTCTCAACTCTTATCTTCCTCACCTAAGCCCAGAGGAGTGATTACTTTCTTTCTTCAATTTACTGAGTTACTTAAAGTTCTCAATGCAGCGATGTCGAAGAAACATATTCTCTGGCAGGGGAGTAAGATTTTAATTCCACAAGACAATTACAGCAGCCTAATGAAAGGAGTTCTAGATCTTCAACCACAACTTCATGCTTTAGGTGCTCGTTTTGGACTGTTCCACCTTTGCCTTTTCAAGGTAACTTTTCAGAACAAAACATTTTTTCACACATCTCCTGCAGCTCTTCGAGACTTTCTTCATCTTCTTGCCACGGATACTTCTGGTCCTTCTGCAAGATGACTGTCTCTCATGGTTCTTCCTGAAAGTTTTGGTCTTTTTTGCATGAGATCTCTTAAGCTGTTTTGTTATGGTTGACTTGATTTTTGGGATTTATTCACTAACTTCATTCTTATTTACAGGTTTCCTGTTGTTTTGTGTATTGTCGTCTTGTTTCATTTCATTTGTCCGTTAATCCGTTTTGCCCTCTTGTTCTACCATCTTCACATTGTGCTGTCATCGACCCGACCCTACTGTTCATCTTTATCAGGTATGTTTTTGCAGTTGTCAATGCTTGACATGTGCTGTCTTTTCTTTCCTGATTTTCAACCTCCTTTTCTTCTTCTATCTATCTTTTGGTATGTTCTCTTTATCTACCCCTTCAATCCCTCTTAATTTTACCATCTTTGTAAAATTGGTTATCTTAAAAGAGCTTTTCTTTGTGTATATAGTTATCTGTTTTATCATTCAGAGTTACTTCCTGGCATGTCAAGGTACTTATTAACCCAATAAAAAGGCAGAGAATCTTATCACATTTAGCTAAATATAAACCTGATTGAATCCTCCTCCAAGAGACTCTCCTAACTGAATCTGAAGCTCTCATACATAAATGTGGATGAATGGGCTCCATCTGTGTTTATCCTGCATCCGCAAAAAAGAAATGTGTCATACTCCTTTGTCATAACAAGCTAAAGTTAGTTACTACTTCTCAAGAATCTAATACCGAAGGTAGATGGCTAATTTTTGAATACCTTATCCATGATATTCCCCTAACAATATGTAACATTTATGGACCCACCCAATTGGATTACTGCTTTTGGCCGACAATCACTAAAATAAATTTGGAATGAGATGATGACCTTTTTATTTTGGGAGGAGACGGCGATCCAATATTAGATCCTTTTATTGATCGTCAGTCTCTAGTTAAATTCATACCCCATAAGATGCAGAAGCAATTTCATTCATTCCTTACACAACATCTCGTTGCAGATTCATGGAGATTATGTAATCCCTCTAGTAGGGAATTTCCTTTTTTTGCTCCACCTCATAATTCCCTTTCTTGTCTTGACCATATTTTCCTCTCTATTTCACTCTCCCAGAATCTCATCTGTTCCACAATAGAATCTATTTTGATTTCTGCCCATGCACTAGTTATTACAGATTTTGATTTGCTCATGGTATATTTCAAGTCTAACAGATGGAAGTTTAACCATTCACTTTTGCTTGACGCAGATTTTTCTTCTTTTACTAATTTTATGGAAGAATTTTTTTATATTCATGCGGCTCCTTACATCTCTCCTCAATTACTTTGGGATACATTCAAGGCTACTGCACACAGACACATTATTGACTTTGGGCCCTATTCACAAAAGTAATCTGAGACAAAATTGTAACTTTACGATTTTTGGCATTCACAGAAGGCATTTAGGAGTACTAACGTTAGGATTTTGTCTCAGTTAAACGTAAGTTTTGGTCTTAAGCTAAACGTAAGACAAACTTAAGTTTAACTGAGACAAAATTCTAGCCGTAAAGTTAGGGTTGTGTTCTTGCTCCCATTTTATTTCCTATATTTATAAATTGTCTGCATTCTTTTTAGTCCCACAGGGGAAAGATCTACAGAAATTGAAATCTAGCTATGTCACGGCCCTGCTTTATGCTGATGATGAGGTCTTGCCTTCCTGCACATTTAATGGC
Organism: Triturus cristatus; assembly: GCF_964204655.1. NCBI lineage: Eukaryota > Metazoa > Chordata > Amphibia > Caudata > Salamandridae > Triturus > Triturus cristatus. Next base: position 1,459,588,016 of record NC_140590.1, read on the forward strand.
CTTTCTTGGTCTTATAGATGTTTTTGCAATGTTCATCAATGATGTAGATCTTGATGTCAACACCGCAAAGACTTATTATATGGTATGTGAGAAGAAGCATTGTAAGAACCAGTCATATCTCAATTAAGGGTCAAAATATTACACTGGTCAGTGAGTTTTCCTATCTAGGTGCACCTTTGAATTCTAATTGTGATTGGTTTCTTCTGTACCTCTAACCAATGCTTCCATTTTAATCACTCAGTTGGGGCCCTGTTTGGACTGGCAACTAAAGTTGGCAGTAAGCAGGTACTACCACTAAATGTTTTGTGGTGATGTCACTGAACCTGTGGAGAGACATGGAATGTGATGACCTGTCCAGAATGTGTGAGATATGTGTGTTCCTTGGCTCCATTTGGCAGCTGCTTTCTGGTACCTAATGTGTCCCTTTTACCTTTCAATAAATACCTTCTATTTTCATAAGAAGAGCGTGGAACTCATCTTCACAAAGTCTGCGACAGAGGAAACCTAAAGGCTTGGTGAAAAGTATTGTGAGTACTGTTTTTGAAGTGACTGTTTTTAACAGCCATAAATCTGACTTAAATTTTGGTCTTTATCAGGGGCACAGAAATGTGCTCGGTTGTGGAGCATATTTTGTGAATGTACGGGTCAATGAAAAGTAAAGAGTCATGCATGAATTTTATACAAAGACTGTCTGTAAAACATATTACGTAGCAAAAGTATCTTTCCACTAAACAGAAGTAATTGCTTAAATCAACATCGCCTCTCTGCGGACAGTCTATCCAATCCAGGCAGTACAAAATGTCGGAATCTACCCCGTAGCAAAGGTAATGCTCGTGATCAGTCCTATCTCATATTGTATTATGCCTTTGTGGAATGAGATACATCATATGAAGGTAATTGAACTGGGTATAAAGAAACCTGTCATTATGACAAACCTTGTGTACCTGTTCCAATGACCTGGCCCAGTCTTTGTTGCTAATGTCCCTAGTGAGCACAATCCCCACTCATTGCTAGAGCGAGGTCGACTTTTAAAGCCAGGAGACTAATTTACAGTCCATTCCAAAAATAAGGACAATCTGTAGCATCTTGTGCATCAGCAGCTCAGTCTTCCCAGTCTGCCACAGTGCATGTATCACTGAGTCAAACATTGTGAGACAAGAAGGGCGGCGTCTGTCATCAGTTCTGCTAGGGGTCGCAAGCTACCCTTGCAAAAGAAATCCCCACCCATAGTTAGGTCCACAGCCTCATGGCAGACCTCTCCCCCCTGAGGAATCCACCTCTGGAGGTGGGAATACCAACCAAGGGAACTGCTGGGGGATAGGGCCAGGAGCACCCCACAGACTCACAAATTTTCCCCATCTTCAAGGGCTATCCGAATCAGTTTAGGTAGTGAATATATTGTAGATTCGAATGTGTAGTAGAACCCAGAATCAGGGCTAAAAAGTATAGGAAGCAATCTGATTGACTTCAGGGACATAAATGCTGCCAAACTCAAAAGATGCACCATCCAGAGTACCCTGCATAAGCATGCACCTCCTGTCCTTGTCTATCCTCTGAGAGGTGCATCGGAAAGGAACCCGAGGCCGAATCTAAATGAGTGTGCCCCAGGCAAAGGAGGCATAGCCAGTGGGCTACACCTAGCCCATTCACCATCTCTGCAGACTAGAGACCTCATAGCCGCCATATGTGTTTGCTGAAGATGGGCAAAATCAACCTCTGCCTCCTCAAATAAGAGTATATGGTGGTGCTTATGAGCATAGTGCATGCCCCCAACATTCCATGTAAGGATGGTGTAGGTAGGTGTCAGAGAAGCCATACATTAAGTGTGACTGAGAACAGGCCACCCCCACCAACTCAGCAAGTGGGCCCCTCTACTAGCACGAGGAGTCTGGGTGATACCAGCTAATGACCCATTAGGATGTGCACAACCCTAGTATGCAACAACCTGACCCTCAGATGCCCACAAACATGATCAAACATTTCCCAACTCCAACCACCTAGGGCACACTGACAATGGTCAGGTGCCCAAACTGCAATAAACCAACAATCTGTATATAACTCTGCTCCTATGGTAAGAACATTCTGCGGGGCATCAGTGGGGGGCTGTCAGCCAGTGGGGCCACAGACAGGAGCAGGCCGCCACTCACCCCTATCGCTATAGGCAGTCAATTGTTCAGCACCCTAGTGCTCTCACCACAAATGCAGTACTAAAGTCTGTCAATGCCTCCAAGCAACACCAGGCACACATCTGAATACAGGTAAGTACACCAAAAGAGGAAATTAGTTTAGAGGTCATCGGCCAATCGTGGCATCAGACGCAGACTCTTCAATGCTGGATCCAAGTCCGTGCTGGCCTCAGATGAAGCTGAATCTCTATTCCATGGCATTACTCGGGGGGCTACTGAGGTGACTTGTGGCCTCTAATGCCGCCACCCCGCTGAGGTCTATTTGTAACCTGGTCAGCTGACCACCCACAGACCACACCCGGTGGTGTCTCTTGCACCTTTGCAGATGTGGCATGTGTCAAGGAAGGACCCTGGACAACTCCCCCTCCGATTCTATTCAATCCAGGCCCATACCTCTTCAGGGGTATCAGAAAATGAGCGATCCTGTACCATGAGCTTAAGGCAGGCAGGAAATAGCAACATGTACTGAAGGTATAAATCATGGAGGGCATGTTTTGCCTCCATGAACGTGGTCCTTGTACACTAGACAGCTAGCGTATAGTCTGCGACTATGGCGACCGGACTGTTGTCATCCTGTAGGGTTTGGCCATGCAGGTTGCATGCAGCAGAGTGTCCCAGTCTCTCTAGTTTAGCCGTCTGCCACCACAGGATTCGTCAGTGCTCCGGCACCAGAGGCCACTCCAGCAATCGGTGTGCTCGTTCCAAGACAAAGAATGAAAAAAGTCCCTGGGGGGCCCCGAGGTCCGAATCCAGGCATCCATGTATTTCACTGTGTCATTATCCTCAACCCCCTCAGGCAGGCCTACCACCCACAGACTATTGCATCTGCTCCGTCCCTCTGAATCCTTTTCCCTCCCCACCAGCATATTCACATGCCAAGCAAAGGATGCTACCTGCTTTTTAAGATCTTCGACTCTTAGGCCCAAACTCTGTAGGGTATTTTAATCAGTTTTCACCTTGTGAGCGAGCTTGCAGTGGACATTGAGGAGAAGAATAATGTCAATCGCCACCCAGTCTATTTTTCCTCCAGGGCCTCCTTGATGGCAGTTATGGCATACAAGATGCGACCCAGTTTGTCCTGAGCTGTGCCCCGAATGCGTTGCTCCACCTCACCAAGCTGCATTTCCTCAACATATTGTGAAGCCCATCTGCACAGTCCAGAGGCAGGCACCAGGATCCACAATGTGCCATGTACCCCCGTAGGGGTCCACAACCCTCTCCACTCAACTAAAGGAGGAGCAAGGCACCTCAAAGGTTTGGAGCAAAGCAGGCCCCAAAGGGGAAGTCTGGGACAGAACAGCGTGCAGCTCACAACGGGAGGCTCACCATCAAAGGGGATGAAGTCAGCACCTCTCCAGTCCCAAGGCCACAGGAGATAGCCAACCGGCCCCCACAGTGAGCTCACGGAGCCCCCACACCAGGGCTCACTTGCCCAGGACCCAGCAGGGCACCACAGGCCTGGACCTCAGAGCCCAGAGTCCATCTAAACTGCCCAAGTGCTGTTCCCCCCACCACTGCCCGACAAAACAGCCGTCAACACTCTGAGAGCCCACAGCTCCCACGGCCAGGCCCTCAGTCTAGCAAAGGAAAAAAAGGCCAATCACGGTCCAGGCCTTCTGTGTCTACCAGCCGCTCCAAAGCCAAGCCCCCAACTGGGGCAGCAGGCAGGATCGATAGGCATCGCACAGTAAAGGGCACTCCCGTCACCACAGCACCTACTGGGGCCTCATCCCCAGGCAGCCACAGATCCATCATGGTGCCGTAGCACTGGGCAAACACGCTGGTCCAGGGGGTGTCAAGGCCCACCATGGGCTCCACTGGCCTGCAACAACAGCTGTGTCCGCCATCTTGGACTGCCTGCTGCACAGCCTGAGCTAATCTCACTGGCCCACACTTCAGGTCAATGGGCGTCAAACACCTCTCCATGTTCATATCCTCACCAGGGTGCCAGCTCCAGTTGCAGGAAGCAGAGATGGGTGCTGAGGATACAAAGATCATGTATAGATGTGGCGAACGCAGCTGGTGCTCACTAGCGAATGGCTTTTTCCCTGCCCCTCTTGGCCATGTCTGTCTGTGATGCCCGACCAGATCTTCGCTTTACTGCAACAATAGTTCACAACTCCAGGTCTGATCTTTGTGCTACAGCAACGGTCATCCATGGTGCTCTCTCTGTTCCTCATAGCCTGCTTCACTGTGAACTGGACTAGTCACACTGGACTTTATGAGGTAACTTTTTCAGAAGAATTAACCCAGTCCCTGGTCCAACCCATGCTCCATCAAGGTCAGCCTGAAATTGTGACTATACCCCGGTCTAGCACAACCCGATGACAGCAAGTGGAGTTTTGTGCTTTTAGACTCTATACTTACCTAAAACTTTGAAACTCAATATCTCTAGTTCTACTGATTAGATTCTTATTGTTGTTATCCCATTTTATTCATAAAAATTTACTCTATGTTTCTAAATTAAATTGGTATATTCCTATGTTGTGTTTTTACTTTATCACGGTTTGTGTGCTGTCTAAGTACTTTACACATTGAATCCAAGTTAAGAGTGACTGCTTTTGTGCCAAGCTACTAGAGGGTTAAGCACCAGTTACTTTTGCGACTTTTGTAGTCTACCCAGACAAGGATTATGACTGTTGTTTGTGAAGGGCTCCCACCTCCCTCAACCAGCAAACCAATTTCTCACACACATCCACTACCTCCATTGCCTCCAAGTATGCTTTCCTGTTTTCAGTTTCTATTTTTTGTGAATTCTGGTGGTGTTTTTTCAGGTTTTATTCAAGTGATTTCAGTAGTCAGTACCTTAAAAACAACAGTGGTTACACATTTTTGCGCCATTAAAAACAACAGAAACTGTGTTTTACCGGTGTTTATGGGACATTTTGCTGTTAAATATTGCTTGCTGTCTGCATTGATAGTGCATGGTAGATAGACAGTGTATATGAGGTCAAGATACATTTTTACAAATCACACTTATTGTAGGACACCATACCCTACTTCTTTAGTGAGTCTTTGGTCATGCGCGCTCACTCTTTCCTTCTCATATAAACTTTTATCTGTGAAAAGGCCCTCCCAACATTGGCACTTGACATGAGCAACACCAAAACAGCCAGTACACAATTTGCTAACTCTGACCACAGACATAGCTTTCCATGCCAATACTGGTGCAGCTGAAGATTGTGATTTTCTGGGACAGATTCTATAACACATGCGTTGAACTGAGCGCATATAGTCTCAGAGTTCTTGAAGCGGTCAAAAAGGAAGCAGTACTTTTCAATGTCCAGAGACTTCAAATGTCATGGTTGGTGAGGGGACATTTCTATGCATCATTGCAAGCCATTTCTCATAAATTGTCAAATAAAATGTCCTGAATTGCTCCTCAAAATGTCTTTGCTTGCTGTCAAGCATTTTAACATGGAACATGTTGCAGTGCCAAAGTCACTAAAAGTGTTGCCCAGCTTCTATCAAGGAGATGTTTCACATCTATACCAATCATGCTGAACACTTGGTAGACAAGAGTGTTTTCAGAATCTAGTTTTTTGATTATGTCAACTACAGCAGTCATTCTTTCCTATAAAAATCCAAGATTGCAGTAGAGCGTACTTTTTTTTACATCACTATTAATATGTGACCGTTAATCCTCACATTTCTTTCCTTTGGCATCATCACTAAGCAAATATTCTGTAAACGGTTACCACATGGATAATATAGCATTCACGGCCTCTAGGACTATAAACCACCAGCTAAATGACACAGTTGAGGTGACTCTTTCTTTGATGCCACACAAAGCAAAAAATGAGAAATATTCGCGTTTTACTTTCCGCACAAAACAAAACAGTGAACCACAATAGACTACAAACTTAATAGCATTCTTCATTAACTCTGAAGATGGTAAAGCTGCTTTCAGCATACCATTTAGCAAGTGTCAAGGATCTCTTACAGGGAAGCAGAAGCTCTTCAGCTCAGGTATCGATTTTGACAGGTCATCACACAACTTTTTCATATACGTAGCTGAATCACTAAAAATACAAACAATGTCACTCCAATCTTTGTTGAGTTTGGTAAGAACTTTTTTGCAGCAGCAATCCAAGTGACAAGGTGTTCCATGTTTTCCAAAAGTCTGGTGTCATGTTTTCACCACTATCCTAGATACTTGGTGACAGCACACTTTCACACATACCTGTCACTGCACCTTGCATTGAATGTTTAGAGCATGGGGTGTTTGGCAATTCACCAACTATCAATTCTGACTCCGTAGAAAAAGAGGCTGATATATTAAAGGGTTTTACCCATTTTTTGTCTGTGGGTAAATGTGATGGTATATTTTGGGAAAGATTCTTATGAAACCAGACAGTTTACCTATCAGTGAAAGAAGCATACCTAGCCAAAATATCGAACATGATTTGGATATTTCCTGATTCGCTATAGTTTATAAAATAATTAAATAAGACTTAAAACATGCTTCCAACCCTTGCATCTTTAGCCCAAAGACCACAAAACAGAAAAAAACAAAAGTAACAAGAAACAATATTTTAGTGACATCTCTAAACAAACAAAAAACAAGCAGAATAATGTTAGCTTAGTCTTTCTTGCTGCTACCTTGTATAAGAAAGTTACATTGTGTTGGTCCCTTCAGGAAAAAAGAAAAATTATTTTTTCACTCTCCCTTTCCTTTCTTTGAATGCCATTTAATTTGTGGTTGTGAGGGTGTTTCTCAGTGTTTATAGCTTTACATTGGTATTGGACTATTTCCCTTTTGGTGGGGTTTTATCAGTTATTATAGGTTTAAACCTAAAACAGGATAGCCTACTTCCAAGTTAATCCTGACCGCTTTTGTGCTAAGCTAATAGAGGGTAAAGCACCAGTTAATTTAGTGACTTTAGTGGTTTACCCTAACAAGGATTGTGGCTGTTGCCTGTGACAGGCTCACAACCACCTCAACCAAGAACCCGATTTCTCACACACATCCACTACCTTAATACAGTTCTTGTCTACATGAGTGACTGTGAGAGATATTAAAGTCTAGTCTGTGGTATGATCAGGAGCTAATTTGTGCCAGTGGTTAGAGTTGGAGGGCAAATGTGTAGGGGGAGATTTTTTTTTTAAGCACCAGACATTAACCGAGTGGAAGAAATAGAAAAGCAGGAATGAACAGTAGCAAGAAATGTGGTAGGAAACATCAACAAAAGAAAAAACAAGAATGAAACAGCCTACCTAAAACCAAGATGGCATAACCTTCCTTCCCCTGAGCAGAGCTCCCTGTGCCAACCCAGAGGGGCGGCTATTATAATGTACAAACCCTCCCTTATTGTCACTTCAGACCAGTACTAGGGGTAGCTCCTTTAACACTGGGATTGATGCATGGCTGACTAGCATGACAATTGAGGGGGGAGTAGTACCTTATGTCTTGGTTCACAGTTAACATGCTGGTACTCTGTGGCACTTCCCGTTGCTTCCTGCCAGATATGGTGGAACCTTCAGTTATGCTAGCACTGCACCTTTAAACCCACTTTCAAAGAACCAGGAAAGGAGGGGCAACACTTGAAGGGTTAGGACTCACCCAGGCTGGGTCCAGGTGGAGGAGGTTCAATGTGGTTGGACTCTTTTCTGTACCTGAGGGTCTGATCAGGAGGCCAGCCAACTAACCCTTGGAGTCACTCTATTAGTTTTGGGTGAAAGCAGAAAGGCAGACCTCAAGCAGCAGGGCAGTCTACTAATGCTACAAGGCAGGTTTTGGGCCGCAGGGCAGTCCACTTGGTGCAGCAGGGCAGTCCTCTGAAGTACACAACAGGCCATATACAGTAGGGCAGTCATCTGAGAGTCCTTTCACAGATTCGGAAGTGAACTGAAGAGTGGGTCTGAGGGACCTATTTTTATACATGGTGCCTCCTTTTAAGTGTGAAAAGCTTCTGGAGTTTCCCATAAAAGGAGTGTCAGGAATTTCCTGCCTCCCTGTCTTGGTCCCAGGTTGTCTGGGGGCACACTGACCTAGTGTAAAGCCCGTTGTGAATGTGCTGAGGCAGACCCTTTGAAGTGCATTGCAAAGAATAGACACAGGATGGTACTACCATTTGAGAAACAATAACGGGAAGTAAGAAAACAAATGATCCTAACTTGGAGCCCCCATCCCTAATGTGGGTTATCACAATTTTGAATGCAGATCCTTCTCTGGGAGTCTGAGTGGGCATGCCGCGCTCATGAAGAACATGCTACTCTGGCCTCTGGGTTGTCACTTCACTACACACCTTGGTCCAATATTCGCCATGACAGGCATCTCACCTGCAATTACAACGGTCTGGTACTGTTCTCAGTATCAGACTGGAGGGCATAAGTGAGCTTGTCTCATGCTATGTTTATGAGGCGTTAGCGTAGGCTGCAACAATCTTTCCATTGCAATGCCACAGATTCTGCCTCTTCCCAGTAGTAACTCAGCTTGCCAGTGCAAGACCCCGGAAGTAACGTTACCTTCCACCCCATCGCAATTACAAGTTTAGCGAATAACAGCACTAAATTGAGTAAGCAGTTGGTGTCCCCCCACTTGCCTCTGTTTGAATAGACACAGGGCACAACTTCCCATTCTCTTTAAGTCTTTTTGACCTGTTTCTTGAAGGAGAATCATGCAGACTCTGTGTTCCAGAATGCCCTTGCAACTGGGCAGTCTCAAAACATGCGTAAGAAGCTAGTCTGAGAAGCCTGATAGTAAGGACAAACAGACAACGCCATGGGGAATATTCTGGAGCCTAGCTGACATCAAAAATGCCATGTTGTGCTTTATATATTGGAAGCGGGAACTGTGGGAGACCTTGCTAGGGAAATGAATGTTCTTTGCCATTCTTTTGGGTCATTGTGAGCCGGGGTCCTGATCCCACTTTATGCAAAGGGCAGCGGGAGGGTCCATAGTCCAGTCCACGATAGCCCTTGCAATCAAGGATATTAGCTTTCTATCACTGCCAAATGAAAAGAGTATTTGGGAGAGTGAATGTGTGGGGGGTTCAGTTGCTGCAATGCCCCATAGGTGTTCTAATTTAGGACCAAGCACCTGTGCATTAAGAATTGCCCAGCCAGGAGGCAAGTCTGTTCTGACAAGAGATCGGAGGGGATCAAATTGACTTCTTAGAATTGGTCACCAATCCGACCAGATCCAATGAGTCCTACAGTTCTGTTACCTTCTTGTCCACCGTTCAGAAAAAACTGCTAAAGACTGCAAAGGGATTTCCGGCATGAATATGTGACGTTACAACGCTATGATTTACATCGCGGTACGTTATATCACAGTTATTACAATGCAAGTCGTTACAACGACTTGCGCTGGAGGACGCTGGACTTAGGAATAGTATGATTTACTATTCCAACTCCAGCCTACGTAACAGTAGGGAAGGTGTTGGAATAGTAAATCATACTATTCCTTAGTGTATAGCGCCATCCAGCGCAAGTAATTGTAACGACTTGCGTTGTAATGCCCGCGATGTAAATGTATCACGGTGTAACAACCACGTTGTAAAGGTCGTTCACCTTCCGGCATATAGCCCTTCCTGCAGGGCTCACCTATAGCTGGCATGCCCCACATGAAGAAGGGCATTTTGGGACATTGGCAGTGATGCTTTGGGAGAGATTAGTTCCCTTTTTTAATTCAAGGTATCTACACCGAGCACAGCTGATACTTTTGTCAGACTTTAGCCCTGCTAACCATCTTGCTGACCATTGGAGCAGAGCTGCAAGACAGTCGTACTCCATGATCAGAGCCCCCAATCCACCCCTATCCGTGGACAACTCTTCTCCTACCAGTGTTCTAAATCAGATTACTCAGAATGCTGTTTAGCGCGTGGAACACCTTGCGGGAAATGTTGATGGGTACATTTGCAAAGTAATAAAGTAGATGCAGTTCATTCGCCATTTTAGATTATGCCTACCACCCCTGAACAGTGAGGGGGAGTGGCTTCCTAAATGAGGGGTCGGATGGCAGAGAGAACTTTAATTAAATTGCCATCAAAGAGGTCAGGGGTAGAATGGTGCATGTTAATACCCAAATATCGGAACATGCAGGCCTCCCATTTAATTTGATGGGTATCTACTGTGATAGAATATTTAGGGAAATCTCAGTGCAATGGGAAATGCAGGTTTTTGACCAGTTGACTCCCAAGCTTGAGGCATTCTTGAAGTAACTCAGGTCGTGCGCTATATCCTGTACAGCATCTCGTACATCTCTAAAATAGACAAGAATATCATCAGAACCCAATGCAACCACATGTGTTTGCCTCTCAAAGAATTTCCACAGGCCCTCCCGGAGTGGCGCAGTTGAAGCACCAAAGGCTCCATGGCCATGGCAAATAATAGTGGCGACAAAGGGCAACCCTTACACGTTCCTTGACATACTGGGAAAGAGGTGGAGATTAGCTGACCCAGATTGACCCTGGCCACCGGCTACATGTATAAAAGGTTGACTAGGCTGATCAATTTGTTCCCTATACTCACACACCGAAGCACTGTGAACATACGGTCCCAGTTCAGCTCCGATATGGCTACTGTGCTCACTGTGCCACTGAAATCAAGCCATGCCTGGCATATGAGGTCTTATGGAGATGAAACCAGTCCTAGGTCACTTGTATTCATGTTTAGGGAGGACCTGACTTGGCAGCTGGGGTTTGACTGTTCCCATTGAAGCAGGGTCAAGGCTGAGTTGCATACGGCTCGGTCCAAACTGAGATGGCGCGGGGGGTGAAGAAAGATGGATTGGGATGCGGCCTTGATTAGTTGCCTGTGACTACGATTAATTAAAGCATTCTACCCATCACCTTAAAGTGGCATTTTCAGAATTGTGATTTAAAGTCCAACTTTACCATAAAAGAGGGTTTTACATTACAATACTTTAGACACCAGACTCAATATTTATACCTATTCCCAACCAAAAGTCATCCTTTAATAAATGTAATAAGGAAACCCTGTGTCATCCTAAGGGAGAAATAAACCTTGCAGTACTGAAAAACAAATTTAAGAGTTTTTTTACTATCTGGGCAGCTAAAGATTTAAAGTGCTATGAGCTGTTTAGTGCCTACCCCAGGGGTGACTTATATGTCTTAAAAATGAATGTTTAGGATAGGCAAGAGGTTTATTTTGCTAGGTTGAAACAACAGTTAAAACTGCATACACAGATGGCAATGGCAGGCCTGAGACATGTATTAGGTCTACTTAAGTAAATGACACAATCCGTGCTGCAGGTCCACTCATTTAATTTCATTTACTGGCCCTGGGTACCTGTAGTACCACATTACTTGGGACTTAAAAGTAAATTAAATGTGGCAATTGGGTGTAAGTCAATTTCACCATGTTTATAGGAGAGAGCAAAAGCATTTTAGCACCGGTTAGCAGTGGTAAAGTGTGCAGAGTTCTAAGGTAAACCAAACGAATTTCAGCAAGGACAGGAGAGGAGAATGCAAGATGTTTGAGGGTGACCCTGCAGAGATGGCCAAGTCTAATGATATGACTATGTATTACATGTCTGTGTTTGCTTTTTAAATTAAGCAACTTTTTTTTTTAATGTAGCCCGTTTTCCTTCAAGGAAAACGAGATGCTTATAAAAGAAAAAAATGAAAAGTTTTCTTTTATTTTTTCCCTAATCACAGGGATGGTGTCCTGCTGGGGTCATAAGAACACCATGTCTGTGTTTGCTTTTAAAACATAGCTTTTTTTCTGAAAAGCCACCTGTTTTCCTCAAAGGAAAATGGGATACATTTAAAAAAGAACAATTAAATGTTTCCTTTTCATTTTTTAAGAGCTGGCAGTGGTCCATGGGAACACTGCCTGTTCTTAACAAATGTCGGCGTCCACTTCCACAAAGGGGAAGGGGTCCCTTGGGGATCCCTTCCCGTGCGACCACTTTCTTCTAGGAGTCGGTAAAATCTGAATGATTACGACCGCATTTCGGTCACAAAACATTTGCACATGCTACTGCGACTCGCTAATAGGTAGGGACGCCCTTTAAATCGCAAAATATGGTTGGGACATTGTAAAAGCCATTTTAGTGGTGGCAAAGGGCCCGATTCTCCATTTGCGACCTCTAAAAACAGTTGCACATTCGGCCCATAGTGTGCAGGAAAGAAAATCGCTGCTACAATGCAATTTAAATGACAGTGGTGAAGAAAAAAAACTTTTAAAAGAGTTCTGTTTTCTTCCCTCTTATTAGCACAGTTTGGACTCCGATAGTCAAATATATTTCCATTTACAACCCCTTTAATGGAGTGCACTTGAGAAAATCACACAATAGGAAACCCTAGGCTTGTTATTTTCAGCTCCTTGGCTATATTCAGCCTTCAGTTGATTGCAAAGCTATTTCCTCCACTATCCATGACATTTCTATAATTGAGATGTTACTATTTGTCATTTTGGAAAACGGCGTTTGTCTTCGTATGAAAACAGCTCAGAAAGTAGAGCAGAGGGGCTTATTGCATTTTCAATTTGTGTCCCCAGCACAGTGAATTGCCATTTGGGCTGCCGATGAGAATACAAATTGGCTTTACAATTCACATTTCTTAAAAGAATTCTCAGATATTGATTTGAATCAGAGCACTTAGGACCGTTTGGGCCTATTTAGACTATTGATGAAAATTGAGGATGCTGCTCTGTTTACATGGTCTGACCATTACTGATCTCCTATACTCCAATTGTTGGCAAATTCACCCCAGCTCCTATACCCATATAAAAAAAATCTAAAGCTGGTATGCTTTAACTGTATACCTGTAGTCACCCAATGAGGAACCTTTTACTGAGAGATCTACAGACATAAAAATAATAATGACCTAGATTCAGGTCATATGGATAGGAAGTGACCATCATAAGAAAGGGCCTCGCCCCCGCCCCATTGTGCAGAGGAGTATATCCGAAATGGGTATGCCAAGTGAGAGAGTGCCATTAACCCAAACACTGCAGTCTTAGATGCATGCGCTGTCCCAGTTAGTGAGTGTTCACATGAATGTGAAGTTGTGGGATCCGCTTCTCTGTGTTTGTGTGCAGGCTGCTTAAGATGGTGGGAAATCCCTGCTACAGCACTCGGGGCCTCATTTATGAAAAGTGACGCTTTGCTGCGTGAAAACTGTGATGCATCACTTTTCATTGCGCCCTCCTTGCGACATGCTGGATGCGTCATATTTACAATATGACGCATCATGTTGCAAGGAGTTAAAGATACGTCAGTATTTCTGACGTATCTCTAGGCGCAAAAATGACGCATTGCTGGAGTGTGTCACAAAAGTGACACAACTTTAGCAATGGGTCATTTAACATGGGCAAGTCCCATTTCAATGTGCCTGCATCAGTCTTACGCCTGCTGTGTGGCAGGCATAAGTTATTGACGCATTTGCGTCCTAGAAGTGGTGCAGTGAAATCTCATAGATTTCACTGCGTCACTTCTATGAGGTTTTCCTGCATCAGAACGCCCACCCTGCATACATCATACCTGGCGCAGGTATAATGGCTGGCAGGGGTTTACAAAGTGATGCATCTACCGAGATGCGGCACTTTGTAAATATGACGCAACATGGTGCATCTTTTATGCTGCTGGTGCGTCACAAAAAGTGATGCACCGGCGGCGCAAAAGTGACGCAAGGGCTCATATATAAGCCCCTCAGTGTAGGGCCTGTGTGGATGACTGCGTGACTTTGCTTGTACTGCCAATGTCTTCATATCACCACCCACCCTACAATTCCAAGAGAGGCGAGCCACTCTCAAAAGTGAAATACATTTGATATTACACCCACATTGGGTTTGTGAGTGTGTGTGTGTGTGCGCTCGTGCATGTGTGGTGTGGGGGTCCTTCCAAGATCCATGAAACTGACTTTGTTCAAGCCCTTGCTATGTGACGTGCTGAACGCGCCCATGTGGCATACACTATCAGAACCTCTTGGCCTTTTCCCATTTCATTAATAGGAACATGCATGCAGGAAAAGGAACTACCTCACAAGGACCCATTGTATATAACTGAAGATCTTCTTTCAAATGGACACCTGAAGAACAGGAATGGATTTCGTGTCCCAAAATGGCCAATAAGGTCGCCTGTGTATTATACCCACTCTCGTAGTAATGTGGCAATGGGCCATAATCAAGCAAATGGTACCCCAAGCCCCACTTAGGTAATGAAAAAACAACATTATTGGGATGCTGTGGGCCTCTCACGCCCACTACTAGCAAGGTTTATTGGAATGAAGAGTCTGTGCACACAATCAAGGTGCCTGATCCCTCCAGCATTCTGAGCAAAAGAGTTTTAAACAATCTTCGACTAGTCTCCGCTGTCTAAGCCAACAGGACATATAACATTCTGCTACCTCCATATACAAGCAAGACCTGTGCTTCATTATTGCACATCTCTCTCTCACAAAACACACAAAACACACCAAAGCTTGTGAACCTGAACACACATAACATCTCCCACTAAAATAACATCATCACTCTGCACTATCTCCCACAAATAGTTATCCTACTCTTGTCTCTGTACTCTTCCTCCTTGCTGCCAACATTCTCCTCGCCGAGCAATTCACAATTTCCACGCTCAGCTTTGGGCATCCGTGCCTTAATCCAGACCAGACTATTATCAGACACAAAACTCATCTTCAAATGAAAAATCCAGACTGGTTCCGAAAATTGTGAGAGCTATTTCTTCAGCCTGATTTTCTCCCTTTCACCAGTCTAGAGCATTTAAACACACTGGGGCATATTTACAATAACTGGCGCATCCCTGCATATCAGCAGGGATGCGCCAGTTATTGTGCACCACAGCTCCACCACCATGGATGCGCCGCATTTACAATGCAGCGCACCATGGGGAAAAAACGGCACAGATGCGTGACGCATCTGTGCCGTAAAAGTGGCGCATTGCTGGAGTTCTGGGGGGATCTATCTTGTTAATGCTGCGTCAATCCTTGCGCCTGCTTCAGGCAGGCGCAGGGTTTTGACGCAGCATCGTCCTAAAAGTGACGCCCCCCCCCCGTGCAGGAACGCCTACATGTGGCGCAGGGCTTTACAACGTGATGCATCTCCCAGATGCGTCCCGTTGTAAGTACCCTGCACCATGGCGTAGGATTTGTGCCGCCGCTGCGTGACAAAAGTGATGCAACGGCGGCGTAAATGAGGCGCAAGGGGCTTGTAAATCTGCCCCTCTGTCTGATTCATAACTGCTCACTTGATGTGTTTTAATTCTGTCAATAATATGCCGGTGGCCCCTCCCTCCAGAATACAAATTACGAACCTCTCGTTATAGTAGCTACGCTCTGAACCCACGCAATTTCCTACTATCTTTCTGTCTCTCTCTTTCGCACTCTCTCTGACTCTCTCTCTTTCTTTATTGCTTTGAGTTTGAGCATTTGTGGCGCACTCGTGGCAGTAAATAGCTGATAGTTTGACTAAGTGAAATGTACTTTAGAAACAACGCACCCAGTACCCACCAGTTTAGAAATAGTGCTTCTCAACATGAGTCGGATACTTTTAACAGAACAATATCAAAACTTTTTTCAAAAGGACTGCATTAGCACAGTAAGAGTGTTTCTCAGCAGGAGCGCCAACACTTTAAGAAGACATGGCCACCACTTCCCTGCAGAACTGCTGTAATTTTAATAGGACAGAACAAACACTTCTTACCAGGGTTTGCCTTACCGTAATGTCACACTGCCTGTACATCTCGGCAGGGTTACTTTAATGGGCTACTTCCAACACATCAAGACATGGGCGAATCAAATCATGGAATACTTTCAATGCTACACTGTAACTATACTTTAATGGGCTACTTCCAACACATCAAGACATGGGCGAATCAAATCATGGAATACTTTCAATGCTACACTGTAACTATCCCTCCCCTCCCCTGTCCACTGTTTCTACCTCCCACCGCCCTTCCTCTCACACAATCACCCGTACACCAGTATATTTTTCTAGTTTCACACTCATTTTCTTTCCAGCAGCTGGGGTTCTCTTGGTCTCTCTACTATGGTTTTGCCTGCCCTCCTGCCCCTTCAATTGTTCTCTCTCCCCCTCTCTTTGGGGCATATCAACAACAACCGGCGATAATTATCTCTAAGCGCACTTAGCGCTCGGATAATTATCGCCGGCTAGCATGAATTTTTATCGCTGAGATAGCGTGCTATTAGCAACGCGTATCTCAATAGCGATAAAAATCCTCACGCTAACAGGCTAACGTGAGATTATCACTGGAAACCCAGCGATAATCTCACGTTACCTTGTTGATAGGGACAGGCAAACTTAGCCATGATATCCTCCTTCCATAGGATATCATGGCTAAGTCAGAAAAATACCAGACGTAAAAAAGCAGTGTTAACCGCGGTTAGCGCTGCTTTTTTTGTCTCTAACAGGGTTAGCGACATTCTTGATAATAGGAGAAATGTCGCTTAGCGACATTTCTCCTATTATTTTACTATGGAACGCCCCCTTTGCATCTCATTAGAGATGCAAGGGGAAGCGTAGAGTAAAAGGGTGCTAACATGCAAATTTGCATGTAAGCACCCTGTTGTTGATAGGGCGCTAGTTTTATCTCTCCTTTTTTGGCTTTTAAAGCCAAAAAAGCAGAGATAAAGCCCTTGTTGATATGCCCCATAATATTTCTGTCCCTTCTATTCTGCATCTCGTTTTTTTCTTCCTTCTCACTGACTCTGTCCCTAACGTTTGGCCTTTTTCTCTTGTTCTTTCACCACTTCTCTCGCTCCCCCTTTCGACCTCTTCACTCCAACTATTTCGGTCTTCTCTGTTCTCCAATTTATGTACTTCCTCCCCATCCATTTCTCTCATTATTTGTAGTCTCTCTGTATCTATTTCTCCTAGCATCACTCCGCTTTTCTCTATCTAGGCCTGTACACTTTCTGCCACCATCAATGTCTCCCTCTCACTTTCACTCTTTCTGTCTTCTATCATTCGCACTCTCTCCATTCTATATGCCTCTCATTTCATCTTTTTTTCTCTCCTCCATTTAATTATCTCTCCTTCTGTCGTCCTTCTCTTGCTCAATATGTACCTGAAACTCGATCTTTATTTGACACTCAATCCCACTCTTCTCTTTACAACTATCCAACGAGGGCATTAGCTCTAGTAGTAGCCCTGTTAGGAGAAAGTGAATGATATAGCGAATAATGAAGGGATCATGATTGGAAAAGACTTAAGCTGTGTTTTTCGCCTAACTTGGGGCCATATTATCAAGGAACAGCGATAACATTATCGCCGCTTTAGCCGCAGTTTTCTGCCGCTAAAGCGGCGATAATGTTATCGCCGTTCCTTGATAATATGGCCCTTGGAATGCTGACACAAGGCTTTAATGTAGATTAATACATTGGTATCTAATCTATATCTTAGGCTAACCAGAGCGTATTATGATGAGTTGATGAGAGTCCCTTTTATTAAAAATATGGCCTTGCCACCACGCAGAGATAGCTCCTTGTCTCCATGTGGCCCACGCTGCATTACTGTTGTCTTGAGCCCCCTTTAAAACCCCATCTCTACCACAGACACCGAGAAGGGAGCACTAACCGCTATAACATATTGATACTGCACAATAGCTGTGCGGTTGTTAGACTGCACCTGCACCGCACAGTTACCCTAGCCTGAGGGAGGTGGCTGATACACCACCCCAGTCATTGTTGGAGGAGAGGGCCTGACTGACTAAGATTCTAGGACCCCACAAGCAGCCTGAGAGAGAAAATCAACTGTTGCCCACCTTCACTGGAACACACACAATCCATGGTCATGTGGCATTCTAGGGAGGAAACGTATCTACAAGGTACGCCTCAAGAATAGGCTTCTGCCCACAACAGCCTCATAAGGGCCTGCAGTGTGTCACAGCCCCAATGCACAGTGAAGGACAGACGGGCCAACCTTTGTATATACTTAAAATTTCAGGGTGGGGCATCTTGCAAAGTGAGATGTGTGTTTGGTTCCCTGACAGCACGGGTCAAGCATATGAGCCAAGGTGAAATTCACAGGGGGGGAGAGAATGTGTCAATGGTGAAGGGGTGCCTGCATTGTGGGGAGATTGTTTCTGTGCAGGAAGGGGTGTTTTCCTCTTCGTATGTGTGCTGCAGAATGCAGCACCCCTAGAAAGAGGAAAAACCAAGGAGAAATGTAAACATTTCTCCTCGTTGCACCTCGCTACGCCACCCCTGGGGTGACATAATATTCTGATGGATTTCCAGGTTTACGAATTCTTGCAAGTCTGAAGATGCGGAAGAATACATAGGTGTTGTGTGGGAACACCCACAGCAACATCCATGTTACACCCCTTTCAAGAAAAGTGTTGCATGAGAAGGGGACATATTTACAAGGACAGGAAAAGCCACGCGGGGTGGCTTTACGTGTCTTGTAAATATTATCAAACAGTCTTTATTTCGACTTGTTGTCATAAAAGACGAGTTAAAAAACAAATCTCATCATCATTTACAAAAACAATATTTAAAAACAAATCATCATCAGGTATTTCCAGTTTAGGCTACACATTTAGGTTATATACATATTTCATGATACAAAGACTAGAAACAGCAGGATTTAGGTTCACTACATGTGTGGCATTCCTACTCGACCAAGTAAAAAAAAAAAAATATATCTGTCTTTCATAAAAGCACACTAAAAGATATAAAAGTTCCACATTTGTACTGAGGTTATTTTAGGCGGCTGGAGGGCTTTCAGTTTCCCAACTCTTATTAACCACATCCGTTTCAGGAATTTAGCTAATGCTATCACTATTATTTCAGAACAGTCAGTTTGAAATATTCTCAGTGCAGTAATCCCCGTCCTAATACCCTTTTGGATACAGACTGCACTTATCCATCTTAGGCGGGGGACCTTGTATTCTGGGCAGATAAACAAGATATGTGCTATAGTTTCAGGATAAATAATGCAAAAAGGGCACATTTTGTCATTTTTTCTAGATGCCCATTTACAGGTGACCGTATTCAGTGGGAGAGTACCTACCCTGAACTGGTGGTATAATTTCCTATCAAGAGGCAGTGTGATCAAATCCCAGTACAACTCGTACCCAGTAGTGTGTTTCCGCTCCAAAAAGACCTTAGTATATGATGGATCACTGTGTGACTGGAACTCCTCCTGGGATATAAGTGACCAGTAAGCCTCTTTTAACTGTAATTTGGTAGGAAATGATGTCCCCTGTGGATTATCCCAAAGATCCCCCATTCCTAGGGACTTTAAGAGAATTTTTACCTTTCTAAACCATGGAATTTTACCCCCAGAATCCATATTACGCGTCTCCAGAAGTGCTAACGCATAGTGATTCAGTTCAGGGGTTACCCACAGTCTTCTCCAGTAGGCAACTGGTCTAAATCTACATATATTTTCAAGACTCTGACACCCCAAATCCATGCGCAGGGGTATGAGTGGTGTAGATTGTGGGAGGCCTGTTATGCAGCGAAGAAATCTATTATGTGCTTTTTGTAAGCCTGCTATTTCAGACGACCCCCACAGTTCTGCTCCATATAGCATGGAAGATCTTACTCTTGAGTCGTAGATTTTTAGTACTGGGGCTATGGGTTTAGTGGCAGACAGCTTGAATTCTCTTAGAAGAGCGCCGGATAGTTGCGCGTGCTTGGAGATTAGATGGGCCACATGTGGCTTCCACTGTAACCTGGAGCCCAATGTGATACCCAGGTAATTGAAACTATCAGTCTGCTCTAGTAGTTCCCCATTCATAAAGACTCTGCCCCTAATGTTCCTGTGCCTGTGCATCGTCATGAATTTAGTTTTAGAAACATTAACAGAAAGGCCATAGTCGTTACAAAAATTTTCAAAGCAGTCTATTGCCTTCTGTAACCCTTCCTGAGTCTTTGATAATAGGAGGGTGTCGTCGGCAAACATTAACAGGGGGACGGGGATGCCGTTCTGTTTGGGTGCATCAGTAGTAGAGTCCCTATAGTAATCTGTAACTCTATTTATATATAGTGTGAATAGTGTGGGTGCCAGCACGCATCCTTGCCGGACGCCCCTTTCCGTTGGGAAGCTGGCAGTCACCTGACTCTGGTTACCCCATCTGACCTGCGCATAGTTGTTTTCATGTAATTTAATCAGAATCGCAAGTAATTCAGGTGGGATACCCTGCTCATGGAGCACTCTCCACAGTCTATCTCTCGGGACTAAGTCAAATGCAGCCTTTAAATCAACAAAGGCTGCATATAGTGTGCCACCCCCCAGAACCACCCATTTCCAATATATTGTGGAAAATCTAAAAACTTGGTCCACCGTGCTGGTCAGGGGTCGGAAGACAGCCTGTAAAGTGGACATGACTCCTGATTCCTCAATCCAGGTCTGGACCCTGAGAAGTACCATTCTAGCCACAACCTTCTGGATGCAGGCTATTAGGCTAATTGGCCTGTAGTTTCCCGGGTCAGCTCGATCACCCTTCTTAAAAATTGGTATGATTTCTGCTCCCCGCCATAAATCCGGCACCGTAGTGCCTTTGGCCAAAGTGTTCGCCAGTAATTCAATGTAAGGGACCCAGACTGATCTGCTATGCAAAAACAGATCTGCGGGAATTTTATCTAGGCCCGGGGCCCTGCCGTTAGGAATTAGATTAATGGCACATTCAACATCTTTTTTGGTGAACACTAGCGTGATTGCTGGTAGAGGAGAACTAAGAGAGGCTGGGGCGGGTAGTGGGACGTTATTTGTATTAGCAAACTGGGACTTGACGTGCTTGACCCAGTGTTCAGGCGGGACATGATTAACCGGGACTGGTTTTTGGTTCCCCATGCCCCACCTCACAAGGTGCCAGAAGTCCGTCGAGTCTCTGGACTTACTGGCTGCCAATAACTCCTCCCAGTATTTAGTGTCCCACGTTTTTTTCGCCACATTTTGTGTCCTTTTGTAATGGTTCCTTGCCGCCCGTATAGCTTCCCTATCAGTGGATCGCACTGCATCAGCTAAAGATTTGTATGCAATCCTGCAATTTTTATCATACCATGATTCCTGTTTTCTTTTCCCCTTACCAGGGTGCCTCTTCCTAAAAATACTAAAAAATTTGCTAAGTTTAAGAAAAAGGGTCGAGTGAATGTGGACTACCCTACTGCAGTAATCCTCATAATCCGACTGCCCCAGCATTTCAGTTGTTGCTTCTTTTACCATGTCATTCATTTTGTTAATAGATTCGGGCTTACCCAGACACTCGGCCCATCTAACCCGCCGAGTATCGTTTGTCATGATGATATCATCTATCAAATCTTCTTGTATTGACCTCAGCCCTTTGTGCAGCTGCAGCTCAAGACTGAGACGATTATGGTCACTTTCGATACGCTGTATTACAATCATATCATGTATAGCAGACCAAAATTCGAGATTGACCAAAATGTAGTCAATTCTACTAGTGCTCAGTCCATTATTGAAGGTTGGATTACCCTGCTTATCTCCTCGTGTCCTGCCGTTCACTGCTCTCAGCCCATGTTCTAAACTGAAGGTCTTAAGTTGTAGGGCTGCCTGGGTCCACCGTTTGATAGGGGTTAAACTGAGGGTGGGGATTTGCCAACAGATATCCTCTGCCTCCGTGAGCTCTAGATCGGTTTGGTCCAGAGGCTCATAGGAGCAGTTGAAATCTCCGCAAATTAGCAAATTGGCACGTCCCCTCCAGATACTAATATAATATCCCAGTGCCACCACAACTTCTGATGTTTTCCCTCCTGGCTTTCCTCTGGCATACACATTGGAAATGATAAGTTCGCCAAACGATGGAGATTTTAACTTAACCGCCAGAATGTCCCTTGAGTTGGTTTCTAGTTGTGAAGTTCTAAAACCATCGTCCTGTTTTACCCATGTGGTCAGTCCCCCCTTAGGTCTCCCTCTATTTGTTTTGGTTGCAGCTATTGCAAAGTGAAGATACCCTGATCTATGCTGGGGCTCTAATGCCCATGTTTCTTGCATATTGACTATCATAAAATTATCAATGAAAGTAGCCCAGTCCCTGGAGGACAACTTATTTTTAAGACCTGCCACATTCCACTAGACCAGAAACTGGGTCTCCACATTGCTGCTTAAAGCATTTTGAACAGTTGCAAAGTCTCCTGTACTGCTAATATCCAACTTTCTCTCTGTCTCTGATCCGCTAACCTCCACCAGACAACCAGTATCAAGTGGCTTCCCTGGAAAGTTACTAGGTGTAAAGAGACCTGTAACTCCAGCGACAGCCTCATAATTAGTTAGACCATGAATTATTGTATCACTTGCACAGTCACCTTGGTTATTTGTTTGTGTACTATGCTCAGAGTTCATTGGCACATTGGTGGTGACACCAATCAAGTCAAGACCTCTGTCAGGTATATTTGGATCAGTGGGTACATTCCTATCCAAAGCCTCAACCACACCCACTAACTCCTCCCCAGGTAGCTGTAGACTTCAATCACAGGCATCCAGACCACTAAAGATGTCAAACCGATTAGACACTTCCAGTGGAGTGAATAGCACTGGATAGTCCATGCTCCTATGATGAGTGATACTTGGCCTAGTAGATACTATATTCCACCCAGACGATTCTGGAATTATGGCTGCAGGTTGCACATAGGCAGGGTTCCTATTATTGACCGTGCTGGGGAATTTAATAGTGGGTAAAAAATGACCATTGGCCTGGTGGGTTGAAAATACTACAGATCTTGGGTAAAAGTAAGTCAGAGGACGTGGAATAATGCTGCTATCGAAATTTACCTCTGGCCAATTCAGGATATAGCGTACTGCATTGTGGTCTCTGAAATTGACCACAACCACATCCCCCCCAATGTCTTTAGGTCTTCCCCCCAGCCACTGGAGCCGGCGCACGTGAATTATTTTGCCATCTATATTACTGGCGATTGGCCTATGTAATGCCAGCCAGTGTGTAATTTTATTCTTTAGTTGGGAGAAACCCTCTCTCTTGTTCACTGGGAGCTCTGGAACCCCCGTTAGAATCACAACGTATGGTACGGCCTCGGGCGGAAGATCCGGTAGTGGTCCCCTAAACTGTTTCCCCCGGGTCTGCCACGGGCCTCCCTCCTCGTATCTTTTTGATCCATTCAGACAGTTACCCATGTCTCTGGTAGATTTATTTTCAGAGATTGTTGGATGGCAATTAGTTTTAACTGTTGTATTACACACAGGAGCATTTATCAGATTGGTGGTAGAATTGCTCACATGGGATTTAGGGGCAGGAGCTGACCCACTCAATAGATGACTGCTAGAGGACGGAACATCTAGTATAGGGTTAGTTAAAACTGTATTTACAACTAGCCCAATTTCAGTAGATGGTAGTCGAGATTTGTTAGTGGATTTATCCCCTGGGAAGAGAACTGGGACCTGATTAGACTCCGAATTACCTTTTAATTGTGAAGGACTTGACTTCCTACCCAGGTCTACTTCTATTTTCCCTAGTCGGTTCTCTATTTTTTTCAATCTTTCCACTATTGCGAGGGTATAAGATCGCATAATCATCTCGATACTGTCCAAAAGATTGCTGGTGTCTTTTATATTAGACCCATTATCTTTGAAGCTGTGTTTAGTACTATGCTCCCCCTCTATATGCACAGAAGTCAACAAAGATATAGGAACAGTATCCAAACCAGTCCCATCCTTAGGGGTTGCAGCGGATGTAACCTTAGTACTAGGGGGGATGACCTTCTTCCCAAATTCAGTGTAGCTCGTCTTCTGTTTAGTAGGTTCCATCCTATTACGTTTCTTCTTATTAGGTGGTGGACCATACTTTGTAGATTGTACAGCTTTCTTATGTCTTTGTCTTATAGACATAGGGGGAGTGGGTGTCACAGCAGTCGAAATTCCTGAAGTACTGGATGGATCGTGTGATAAATTTGTAATATCTATTCCAGTAGAAGAAGTAGTAGGTACTACGCATTCTCTCAACAAGAGAGGAACACCTTCTGTACATAAGGTATCATCAGCAGGGGCTGGTACTGGGATGAGCTCGTTTTGAAGAATGGCTGCGGGATTAGGCTCATACAGTGCCCTATTTTTAATATTTTCTATAGAGCGTCTACGCTCAACTCGGCGCTCTGCGAGGGAAAATTCTGTTGAGCCTCCGGATGGTGTTCTAGTAAAATAGTTATCCAGGGTGCCATTCATTATAGTTCCCACTCTGTCAACCACCGTTGTTATGGAACTCAGCACAATCGTGGACATGTTAGTAACTTTGTTGGATAAATGTTGTTGCAATAACATATATTGTCAACTTACGATGCGTCGTTTTCTTATAGCTCTCAGTTTGCCCAGAGTGCTGAGCCCAGTCCGGTCTCGTCGGTCCTCGGAGGGCCACAGAGGGCCCGCCCTTTGCCCGGGCTTAGCCCGACGCAGTCCCGCGAGCGTCCCGCGTCACGGGGGAAGTCCTCGATTTAAACGCCTCCTGGCGCGCTGCTGCCGAGGGCGGGCTTCTGCCGCTAGAGTGCTTGGGAGTTGTGGTCCCAACTCGAGGAGGATGGATGGCTGCAGCGTCGGTGGTAGTGGCGGAGAGACGAGGTAAGAGCCCCCCTGGAATGCTCACACTGATAACAATACAGGCCCGGGATTGCAGCAGGAAACACCCGCTCTGCCGGGAAAGTCCTCGATTTAAACGCCTCCTGGCGCGCTGCTGCCGAGGGCGGGCTTCCGCCGCTAGAGTGCTTGGGAGTTGTGGTCCCAACTCGAGGAGGATGGATGGCTGCAGCGTCGGTGGTAGTGGCGGAGAGACGAGGTAAGAGCCCCCCTGGAATGCTCACACTGATAACAATACAGGCCCGGGATTGCAGAAGGAAACACCCGCTCTGCCGGGAAAGTCCTCGATTTAAACGCCTCCTGGCGCGCTGCTGCCGAGGGCGGGCTTCCGCCGCTAGAGTGCTTGGGAGTTGTGGTCCCAACTCGAGGAGGATGGATGGCTGCAGCGTCGGTGGTAGTGGCGCAGAGACGAGGTAAGAGCCCCCCTGGAATGCAGCAGGAAACCTTGTCTTGTAAATATGGGGCAAGAGGTTGCACCAGCGGTGCGTAACAAAAAGTGTCGCACTGGTGTCACACGGGGCTTGTAAATAAGCCTCAAATCATTTATTAAGGAATATTATTCTGAAGGACCTTATTACAAGAGTTTAAACAATATAAAAAAATCAATCAACCTTACATGGACTACAATAACACAACCTCTATAGCAAGTTTACTCATGAAGAAAATACTTTTCAGCCTCTCTGACCCGTGGTAAGCTTCACCCTAACCGTAGACCTAACCCTGCCACCTAAATCTAACCTTAAATCTCATCTTAACCTGAATCCTAATCCTAACCATAAACCTATTGCCAAATGTAATCCTAACCCAACCCCAACACTGCCCTTAATCAGCACTTGCCCTAACCCTCATCCTGCCCTTATCCCTTTCAGTAAGCAATACCATTTGTTGTAGGGGTCTTGGTGCCTAGTACTACGATCGCATCTCAACAAAACAAAGATGCACCTACTTCTGTAAAGTGCAAATCATCCAAGTGTGTTTTCTCTGCATTTCCACTATATAAAGTTATCTGCAATCCATGATGGAGATGTTTGCATCCTTGCTTTTCTCAAGCGTAATATCTCATGTAGTGTCTGTGATGACGTGGTTTCTTCGTTGTGCATTGCGGGGGCATAAGCTATAACTGCTGAATTTCTCTGGTTTTGTACAAGTGAAATGTGAGCCCAACTATAATGTCCCTGAAACCTTTGGTTTTCTCAGTGAATTGCCAAGGTTTTGTTTATTCTATTTCCTAACTAGAGCGTCCTTGTAACCTTTTTTCAGTGAATTTGAATGTTTTTTTAAATTCTATTTCCTTACTTTAACGTCCCTCTAACCTTTGTTTTTTTCAATAAATTTCCAAGGTTTTTTTCATTTGAATTTCTGTTACCTGCAATGTTTGAGAGTGAGTGTGTGAGGGCTGATTGAGAGTCTCAATTTTAGTGTTAGTGGGTGAGTGACTGTCTGAATGTGTGTGGGAGTGGATGTGTGAGTGTCTAAGTGGGCCTGGAAGTGGCTGTATAAGTGTCTCACTGGGTGTGGGAGTGGCTGTGTGGCTGTCTGAGTGAGTCTATGAGTGTTTGAGTAGGTGCCTAAGTGGGTGCATGAGTGTTTGAGTGAGAGTCTGAATGGGTTTGGCAGTGGGTGTATGACTCTCTGAGTGCATGTGTAAGTGACTTCATGAGTTTCTCGGTGAATCTGTCAGTGAGTGCATCAGCCTTTGAGTGGATATGTCAGTGAACGTGTGAGTCTGAGTGGATCTGTGAGTGGGTGCATGTGTATCTGAGTGGTTCCATGACTTTGTGTGAAAGTGTTTAAGTGGGTCTGTGACTGGGTGCATGAGTTTCTCAGTACATTTGTGAATGGGTGTATGAGTGTCTCACTGGATCTTTGATTAGGTCTGTAAGTCTCTGAGTGGGTAAATTAGTCTTTGAGTGGGTATTTGAGTGGGAGTCTCTAAATGGGTTTGTGACTGGGTGTGTCAGTGTATGAGTAGGTGTGTGACTGGGTGTTTGAGTCTCTGAGTGGGCCTGTGAGTGGATGTTTCAGTGTTCGAATAGGTGTGTAAGTTGGTGTCTGACAGGATCTGTGACCGCATGCATGAGTCTCTCAGTGGGCCTCGGTGTGGGTGTATGATCCAGAGGGACTGCAAAAGTGTCTCAGTAAACCTGTGAGTGGATGCATCTGTCTCTGAGTTGGTCTGTGGGTTTGTGTGTGGATTTCTGGGTGGGTCTGTGAGTAAGTCTATGGGTGTCTCATTGGTTCTTTGAGTAGGTGTATGAGTTTTGAGTGGGTCTGTGAGTGGATCAATTAGTCTCTAATTGGGTCTGTAAGTTGGATTCTCTGAATGAGTCTGTGAGTGGGTGCATGAAACTCAGGACCTCATTGAGGTCTCTATGAGGCTTTTTTGCAGGGGAATGCCAACCCTGCATACATTATACCTGGTGCAGGTGTAATGTATGCAGGGGTTTACAGGGTGACGCATCTGCCCAGATTCGTTATTTTATAAATTGGGCACAAAGTTGTGTATGATTTACACCATCACTACATCACAAAAAGTGGTGCAACAATGTAGTAAAAGTGTTGCAAACCTTCACAAATAAGGCCCTCAGAGTGAATCTGTGGGTGTGTGAGTCACTGAGTGAGTATTTGCGTGTGTGCATATGTTTCTTAGTGGGTCTGTGAGTGGGTGTGTGAGTGTATGACAGTGTCTATGAGTAGGTGCGTCAAAAACTGAGTGGGTATTTTAGTGGGTGCATCCATCTCTGAGTGGGTGTATGGCTGGGTGTGTGAGTCTCTGAGTAGGCTCTGAGTGGGTGTGCAAGTGTCTGAAGGGGTCTGTGAGTGGGTGTCTGAGTCTATGTCAATGGGCCTGTGAGTGAGTGCATCAGTGTCTGCATGGGTCTCTGAGTGAGTGCCTGAGAATATAAGTGGGTCTCTGAGTGTGTGCATGAGTGTCTCAGTGGATCTTTAAGCGGATGCATCAGTCTGTGAGAGGGTCTGTGACTGTGTGTGTTAATCTCTGAGTAGGTCTGTGAGTGGATCCATGAGTGTCTGACTGGGTCTTTAGTGGGCACATTAAAATCATAGTGGGTCTGTGGGCATATGTGTGAGTCTTTCAGTGGGTGCATAAGGTTTGTGAGTGAATCTACGATTTGGTTGGTAAGTGCCTGAGTGGGTCTGTGAGTGGGTGCATGAGTCTCTGAGTGGGTCTGTGAGTGAGGGCATGAATATCTGAGTGCATCTCTCAATGGGAGCATCAGTCTCAGAGTGGGTTGCTGAGTGGGTGTGTGAGTGAAACTGAGGGTGAGTGTGTAAACATATATAAATATTTTTAATTTAGTGATATTCAAAAATTTGTTATGATGGATAGTCCTAAATTCATCACAACGTTACTCCGAGGTACGCTGATGGTCAGAAGGTTATAGGGACATTATAGTTCGGATCACATTTCACTCATAAAACCAAAGAAATTCAACAATAATAGTTAGCTGAGCCAGCTATAACTTACGCACCTGCAATGCACTGCTGATGACCTCACAGATTACATCACCCATGACATGGTCAGTGACATCACTCATGACATCTGAAATGACATCACTGATGACATCTGAAAGACATCACTGATGACATCATCCAGTGAATCTGAGTGTTTTCTAAAAGTAAATAAGTGTTAAACATATATATAAAGGTAAGTGGCTGTGGGAGTGCCTGTATGGGTGAGTGAGTGGGCAGGTGTGTGAGTAGTGTATACAAGAAGGAGTGGGTATGTGAGAGACCATATACATGAGTGAGTGGCTGTGTGAGATTTTGTATGGGTGAGCAAGTTGGTGTGTCAGTGGCTGTAAATGGTAAATGAGAGGGTGCATGAGTAGCTGAATGGGTGATTGAGCAGGTACAGTATCTCTATAGGTCAGTAACAGGGTATATGCATGACTGTATGGGCGCATGAATGGGTGTGTAAGTGGCCCAATGGGTGAGTTATTGGATGTGTGAGTGGCTGTATGGGTGAGTGAATAGGCATGTGACAGACTATAATGGTACGTAAGTAAGTGAGAGGTTGTGCAGGAGAGTATGTGCTTGTCTCAGTGACTGTATAGGTGAGTGAGTACATGTGTTAGTACATCTATGAATAAGTGAGTGGATGTGTGAGTAACTGTATGGGTGAGTGAGTCAATGTGTAAGTGATTGTATGGGTGAGAAAGTAGGTATGTGAGTATCTGTATGGATAACTGATTCAGTATGAGAATGGCTGTTTGGGTGTATGAGTGGGTGTATAAGTGTCTGTTTGTCTGTATGAGTGGATGTGTGAGTAACTGCCTGAATAGCTGTATGTATGAGTTAGTGGTTTTATTGTCAGC
The DNA here is from genome assembly GCF_964204655.1 of Triturus cristatus. Taxonomy (NCBI): domain Eukaryota; kingdom Metazoa; phylum Chordata; class Amphibia; order Caudata; family Salamandridae; genus Triturus; species Triturus cristatus. Next base: position 1,459,617,030 of record NC_140590.1, read on the forward strand.
TGTATGGGTGAGTTGGTGTGTTAGTGGCTCTATGGATTAGGGAGTAGGTGTGTAACTGTGTGTGTGGGTCTGTGAAAGGGATTGTCACTGGTTGTGTGGGAGTGGGTGTATGAGATGTTATATGGGAGTGTGACTAGGTATGTGACTGGTTCTGTGGATGATGTCATCAATTATGTCATTTGAGATGTCATCAGCGATATCATTTCAAATGTCATGAGTTATGTCACTGACCATGTCATGAATGGTGTAATATGTGAGGTCATAAGTAGTGCAATGTGGGAGGGGGCATTACTTATAGTTAGCTCTGGTTTTATATGAGTGAAATGTGAGCCTAACCATAGTGTCCCTGTCACCTTCCCTTTTTTAATTGAATTTGTAAGGGTTTTGTTATTCATTTCCTAAGTATAATGTCCCTGTAACCTTTGTTTTGTTCATTGAATTTTTACGTTTAAAAAAAATTCTATTTACTAACTCATTGAGAAAGTGGCGGGCATCTCACAAGCGTGCAGGAATTATTCTAGGTGGGACTTATTGGAGGTAACAGGATGGGTTCTTGGCCCCCAAGGACCCTCAGCATCCAAGGTGACTTCATCCCCCAGCCAGTATTACACCAGGAGACGCATTTGCACAGTGGTGGAGAAAGGTCACGTGGCCTCCGAAGACCTCTCAGCAATTGCACTGTGTAGGACTTCCTGGAGGAAACAGGAGGGTTTCCTGACCCTCTTGGACCCCCATCAGCCAAGGGGACTTCATACCCCAACCAGTAGTGCACCAGGAGGAGCATTTGCAGAGTGTTGGACAAAGGTGGTGGGCCACCAACTAACTCTCAGCAATCCCACTGTATGAGACTTACTGGACGTAATGGGAGGGGTTCTTGGCCTGCTAGGACCCTCACCAGCCAAGGGGGCTTCATCTCCCAACCAGTGGTGTGCCAAGAAGCTTATTTACAGAGTGGTGGAGAAAGGAGGTGGGGCCTCCTATGGTCTCTCAGCAATCCCACTTTGTGGGACTTACTATGAGCAACAACAGGGGCAGTTGGCCCCCAAGGACTCTTAGGAGTCAAGGGAACTTTATCCCCCAAACTGTAGGCACATTTTGCAGAGTGGTGGTAAAAGGGGGCAGGGACTTCTGCAATTTGCTGGTGCGGCTTTAAAAAAAAATTGTTGTTTTGTTTTTGTAGGGAAGGGGGCGAGCCAAATTCAGCCCCGGGACTCCATCCTTAGTGGCCTGGCCATCTTAAAGTGGGTCCACTGGGACAGCAAGGGGAGCCTGAAGACCCCCACCCACAGTACCTCCTTGCTCCCTACCTTCTGCGAGAGCTGGCATTGTTTTCAACAATAGGGAGCTGCTGGAAAGGCAGCTCCCTATTTGTGAAAGCAATGCTGGCTCCACTTCCAGCAAGCAAGAGCAGTTTTAATGCTCTTGCTTGCTGGAAGTGGAGTATTTGCCGTGGCTTAGCGGGAGCGGTAAAGCTCCTACCAAGTTACAGCAAACAGCTATGTCTCGGGTGGGTACCACTGGGACATAGCAGGTGCCGGCCCTTGAACATAAAAGTTAGCCCCGGGGAGGTGGCTGATTCGTCAAACGGCACCAAAGACATAGGCAAGTCAAAAAATTATTTTCCTATGTAAATATGGTCCTAACTATAACTACCTACTAGCGACCACCAGTAGGTAATATATATATCATGTGATCAAGGCCGTCTCAGGCCGAAACACGTCGTTGCAGTCATGGTGCTTTGAAGGCAACAAAAAGCAAATAAAGTACCATTGAGCACCAACTTCGGGTGAGCATCCGTTCTTTCCTCATCAAAAGTGGAGCGGAAGGCATTACAGAATCTCAAACAAGATGACAGTATTGAGATTAAAATGGCAGACAAGGGCGGTAATATCATTGTCATGGATAAGGAACAATACCTACAAGAAGCACATTCTCAATTAAGGAACAGAGAATTTTATGAGAGACTCAAGGAAAATCCTACAAAAAAATTCAAATTGGATTTTGATAAAAAAATAACTACATGGAAAAACAACAATCTCTTAGATGAAGATGAGGTGAAATATTTGACAACGGAGCAACCTAAAACAGCTACCATATATATCCTTCAAAAGATTCATAAACATCCCACTAGACCGCCAGGGAGACCGATCATCTCGGCTAAAGGAGCCCCACTGGAACCCTTAGCCAATTATTTGGATATTTATTTGCTACCCTATGTAAAAAAAATTAACATCATATTTACAAGACACTGGGGTCCTGTTACAACATATACAGGAAATTCCATGGGCGACCACATACAAACTAGTATCAATGGATGTAATATCACTTTACACCAACATAAACAATGAAATTGGTTTAAAAGTCTGTGAAATTTTCTTGCAAGAACGCAATATCCAATTCACTAATCATAACAAAATGCTTATGGAGATGATCCGGATTTGCCTTACAGAAAACATATTTATGTTTGGAGATAAAATCTATCGGCAGGTGAATGGTACCGCGATGGGTTTTTCATTCAGTCCCAGTTATGCGTGCCTCATGATGGGATGGTGGGAGTGAAGCCTGGCATTGAACACAAACAATGATTATTATGTCAACAAAATTGCCATGTGGCTGCGCTACATTGATGATCTGCTCATCATATGGGATGGATCTAAAGAAGATTTCACAGAGCACTTTCAGATCCTAAACAATACAGAGACCAATTTTAAATTTCCATATGATATAAGTGAGGAAAGAATCATATTCTTAGATACCAAAATTTACATCCATGAAAATCAAGTCCATAATACATTACATCGTAAAAGTACTGCAACTAATGCCATTTTACATGCAGAAAGTTTTCATCAACCGAGTTTAATCAATAACATTCCGTTCAGAGAATTCCTAAGGATACGGAGAATCTGCGCTCAAGATCAAGAATGGAAAAAAATTAGCTATTAACTACTACAAGATTTAGTAAGCGAAAATACAATCCAAAAGTGGTACTAGCTTGCCGGCAAAAAACAGAAAAGTTAGCAAGATCAGAACTAATAAAAGCAAAAAAACAACAACAGGACCCGGAGGAGAATAACCAAGAAATTTGTTTAATAAATAAATTTTCCACAGGAAAAACAAACAAATCAGAAAAATACCACAGAAAAATTGGAACATACTTCAGTTAGACCCGACAGTTTCAAGGATAGTAGGTGATTCTCCAAGTCTGACTTTTCGAAGAGCAAATAATTTAAAAGATCAACTAGTCCATAGCCATTTTGTAAGTAAAAACTGAAAAATTGTCTTCAAGTGACTGGATTTTTAAAAAAATGTATGCACTGCAAAGTTTGCATTATTGCCAAAAACATCAAAGGAATCGAAATGGCTAATAAAAGAATGTGGAAAATAAACCAACTTATCACATGCAGGAGACAATTTGTGATTTACATAATTGAATGTCCATGTACATTAAAATATGTGGGCAGCACGATATGTGATTTGAAAAAGCGGATCCTTGAACATATAAGGGCAACGATCAATACTGATAGAAGCAACGAAGTTGCTAAACATATGGAAAAAGAGCATGAAGGCAACTGGAAAGAGATAACATTTTATGCAGTAAAACAAGTGGAACTTAATGCTAGGGGCGGTGACAGAGAGAAGATTCTTAGACAAAAAGAATCGCAACATATTTTAAATTTCTGGACATTGACACCTAATGGATTGAACCAAAACGAAGAATTATATTCACGTCAGTAATTATATGTTGTCTGAGACTACCAATAAAGCTGAACTTTCTCTTTAAATAATTGGAACTCAATGTAACGAACACTGCTTTTTACTTTTCCCTTCCCCCTCCTTCTTTCCTCTTCTTTCATCTTTTTTCCTCAATTTTCTTCTCCAATTAATCATAGGTTAATGAAATGTAAAATGTTTTGAGCCACCTTGAAATCCCTTAAAATGGGATGGGGTGTCAAATATACAAACAGGATTATTGAGGGTCACGCCTTGCCTTCTCAGCTAGAAGGTTACAATTATGGTTGCGATAACTATTAAATTAAATTAGTGAGATTTATTATAACAAGCCCAAAATTGCTATTGGGAACCAATATGGGGTACGACTGCCCACTGGAGGGCAGGCTCATAGAGACAATAAGCATATGAGCTTTAAACTAAGATGAAGAAACACCAAAGGTTAACAAGGTCCACTGGTGGGCGAGATCAAAGTTAGGACAGATTAATCAACAAATTAGATGTGTATTAACTGTGGTAGTATCGCACCTAATGCAACCAAATGAAAATTTAAAATTTAAATGTAAATAGCGTGACTGAAATATGGAAAAATATGGATTGATAAGAGGAATTGTGTGTATAAAGTGTTTTAAGCATATGAAACTGGGTTGATTACCGCAGCAAATGAAAGATATATCTAGATTTCACTTCAAAAACCACAATGCAAAGTGCCACAATACAGGATATGATGTCAGCCTGTTTAAATAAGATCAGAAAACGTTGCCTCTTTGTGTTGTTTTGTCCCCGTGAGCAAGGTCTCGGCTGAGATCGAAACCCGTAGGGGTTGCAAGCATGCTGTGAATAAACACCCCACGAAAAAGCGCAATTGAGTGGACTGAATTATTACTGAATCTGTGAGTGCGGGAAGAATCCCCTACGAGGAACTGGTGTTTCGGATATATATATAAATATTTTCACTGAAAAAACCATAGGTTTCAGAGACGTTATAGTTAGAATTTAGCATTTAAAAAACCTTCGAAATTCACAGAAAAAAACATAGGTTTCAGGGGTGTTATAGTTAGCTGGCCATTTCACTCATACAAAACCATAGAAATGTCTCCGTTATAGTTAGTTCTGCTAACTAAAACTCACGCGCCCACATTGCACTACTGATGATGTCACATATTGCACCATTCATGACATGGTCAGTGACATTACTGATGACATCTCAAATGACATCACTGATGACATCACCAGTGAATGTAGTTTAGTTTGAAATTTAAATATGTGTTATTTATATATACCAATCTTTATTGAAGATTGAGTGGATATATAACTGTCTGGATGGAGGATTTAGTAGCTGTCTGACTGTCTGTTTAAGTGAGTAATTAAAAGTGTCTCACTTAATACATGGATTAGTAACTAAACTATGTGAATGTGTGCATCACTGTCTCTGTTGTTGTATAACATGATGCATCAGTTGGTCACTAACTACATGAGTGTGTATATTAGTTATTGATTAGTTGGGTGAGTATTTGTATGGGACACTGAGTTTGTGTGTGGTTGAATGGGGTGTGTGTAACTCTATGCATAGATGTGTGAATGGTTGATTGACTAGGTGTATAGGTTTAAGAGTGAATGTGGTAACAGTTTTTTGGGTGACTTGTTGTAAATTAAGGCAGAATGTGATTAAGCATTTACTGAAAACATTAATGCTTCCCTTTTATCGTGTTTTCCTCATTATGTTGGCCGAAGTCCGGACTCCATTTGTATTGACATGCTGCCATGTGTTCACCACGAGGAGAGTCCGACCTCTGTGTTAGTTGCTCTTGTAATCTGCCTAGCAACAGTTTATAAATAGCTCTCTCTTGTCCGTCTGGCGCATGCCCAGACTTGACCACATCTGTTATAATTAGCTTTGCTTGACCATGTGCTTTCGCGGGCCCAAAGAGCGTGTTGGCTCCGCCCATGTATTGATTCGGTATCGAGAATGACCCTAAATGGTAATGTTCTTCAACTCTGTGGTATCCACCCACTCATGAGCCCCTTTGCTGTGTATAAAAGGGGACTGTGTATGCAAGTTCTTTGTGCTACTCCTTGCAATACTGAAGAGTGTTGTGTGGATTTGTAGGACCACCCTTAAGGGTTAATAAACGTTGTTTTTGTACTTTGCAGTTTCCGTGCCAACTTCCTTATAGATTTCGTTACAGAAGAGCGAACCCTTGTCTCTTGCGGGCCTAGCTGGGGCTTGTATTCATCAATTGGCGCCCGTCACGTGGGGCTCATCGGCGACTCGGATGCTCGAAGGATTGGTCGCGACGAAGGTGAGGAGTTTGGCCGGGGACGTGATCACTGCCAGCGGCGTCTTAGCCCTGGCATCCCGAGGTTTTTCTTCCTTCCCTTCCGAGCTGACCATCTGGGTGGCGCCGGTCATCGACTGAGACCTCTTCTGTCGGTCCTGCCGTGAGAGCCGTTTGGGCGATTGTGGAGCTTGGCAGTTGGAACCTGGACTCTTGATTGGTAAGAACCGTTGTACGGTACTTGCTCCGAGTTTTGAAGCCTGGTCTGGCTATTTGAGTTTGATTGATGGTGACTAGTCATATTTTGAATTTGTCTTTGTGAAAATATATGCGTTGCAACACATATAGGCAGGTAATGTGGAGAAATTTCTCCGGAGCTGTGTAAACTTTGAACGGCGCAACGATTAAGTGCCATTTTTTTCTTGATAATACTGCATATTTTGCATTATTCCTAGCATGCCTGCTTTTAGCGCACTTCGTAAGTGGTGCTGCTGTCTTGGAAACCGGTTGAACCTCGAGGAATCTGCTCCAGCTCCCCCAGAGGGGACTCCTAATAGGGATATGTACGTGAAGCATGGTCTTTCTTCCATAATGTACAGCACGTTATGGAGGAAATATACGAGGAAGGATCCTGAGTTGCGATGGCCTTTGTATGGATCGTTTGATATACGTAAGATTGAGTATGTGGAACAGTGTATGTGTAAGCGACGTGCTCGTCAGGATATGTTTGAGTGTGTGCGATTATGGGTGAAGGAAGTGCGTGAGCGAGAGAAACGTGAGAAAGCGCTGTTTGATAAGGAGCAACGAAAGAATGATCATGTGCGAGCGCAGGAAGCGAAGCGTCGGGAGGACAAAGAGCAAACGGACAGACAAGAGAAAGAGCGTAGGCTACAAGTGTCGGGTCAATATGTTGTTCGTCAGCCACTTTATCCTGTCCTTAATAATCCTGATGACGATTTTTATTTACTAGATCGCTCTCCGCCCCCTTATGTTGGCGCATCTGCTCCGCGGCCGCAAGATTCTGGCCCGGCTTCGGGTAAGGTCGACACGCGGTCCATGTTATCGACCGAGCACATGGCTGATCTTCGGAAACTTTCCCTCCGTGCACTTAAGGGCAAGATGTCTAAGGATGAGTTGTTCCATACTTGGGGGTCGTGGCAAGATAGAGAGAGGGTGTATTTTCTGTCTCATTTCGCGGATGAAGTAATTGCTGCTTTCCGAAAATATTCTAGTGTCCTTGAGCCTGACGAAGTGTCTTCGGATGCCGGAGCATTACGTAATGGTGTTTTTTCTCCCCCTAAGGCTTCTGAGGCGGCTCGGCGGCTGTTCGCTTTGCGGGACGAGGTGCTGGCCCTTAGAGAGAAAGCACGTCAACAAACGGAGGAGGAGAAGCAGTCGGATTCGTCTGCAGCAGGGGGCCACTCATCCGCCTCCCAGTCAGATAAGGATGACATAGTGCATGTTAAACCAATGCGAGAGGCGGCGCCTTTGTATGTTCCTCCCAAGGGAGCAGGGACTAGCTCGGATATTAATTCTGTCGATGCTAGGGGATATTTTGTGTATAATTGGGTTTATACTCCATGGCATAGGGCCGATGTTATGGCATTAAAGAATGCGCTGCCTGACCCCCGCAAGAATCCAGCGGCCTTCTATGAAGAAGTCGAGGGGGCCTTGAATTCTTGCATTATGACCTTAGCGGATATAGACTTGTTCTTTGGCCTTATCCTACCGCCGGATACGTGGCGCTCTGTCCGAAAGGTAGATGATGCGGTTGCCTTCAAGGCCCGGTGGTCTGACCTTGAGGATGAGGATAGGGAACGGAAGCCCGCACAGAAACCACCCCAGAATATTTTAGATCTCCCTGCGGCTATTGTGGCTAAGTTGAAGACGATTATCCCCCCTAAAAAGATTGACTGGAATATGTTAGCTGCATGTAAACAGAAAGTTGACGAGTCAGTCGCGGACTTCTTTACGCGCTTTGAGGAGACGTTTCATGATTTTAGTGGCCAGTCGCTTACTGACGACACGGGCCGCCACCTTTTCGCGGACAAATATGTGGCTAATCTGCTGCCGGCAGTTGCGGCCCGGTTAAAAGCGAGTGAGAGTTCTTGGTCCTCCGCGACACCGACGGCCCTTCTGACCATCGCCCAGTATTATGAGCGTCAGGAGCACGAGGCGAAGGGCCAGGAGGAGAAGAAATCGAAAGATCTTAAAACCAAAGTGATGTTAGCACAAGTATATGGCCCGCCCCGCCGGGGTAATAATAATAGAGGAAGGGGCGGATCTTATGGTCCCCCTTCGGGCCGATCTGATTTGAATAGGAACCAGTGTGCGTATTGCAAGCAGTTGGGCCATTGGGCCAGGGATTGCCCAGCGTTGCGTGCTTCGCGTCAGGGGCACGCTCCGGGTGGCCTGAGAGGTAGAGGGGGCTTCTCGAACTTTAGAGGGAATTCCAACGATAATGCCCGTTTCGATACTGCCGGACAGCACCGAGATAGCTCAAACGTTTTCGATCGCCAGCACCAGTATCATGTATCGGACATCGATCGATCGGGATATCATGATTCTCAGCATGCATAGGAATGCGTAGGATGGGGGTCCGAATCAGTTGAGGTGCCGGTCGATCAGACGGGTCCTTATGTATCGGCTGAGGTTTTAGGTTCTACTGATCAGTTCCTAGTGGATACAGGAGCGACACGTAGTGCATTGTCTAGGTACTTGGTTCCGGGGGCTCCCCCATCCGGCTCAATAGTTACATCGGTAGGGTTTGACGGTACACTCTCCCGAAGCCCTCTTTCACAGCCCCTTGCATTTAAAGTTGATTGCTTTTCTGCGCCCTGTCCGTTTCTGCTTGCTCCGTACACACCGGATAACATTATGGGCCTTGATATGTTAAAGTACTTTAGGGCTACAATCCGCTGTTCCCCTGAGGGTGTGAGGGTGATTTTAAATGACAACTATCCCCGGTCTGGGCGGATGTGTACGATATCAGAGGATGCGTTGTTGGCTACCCTCCCCCGAGCTTTATGGGCGACTTCGGACACAGATGTGGGACAAATGGTGATTCCTCCGGTCCACATTAGTGTCCAGGAGGGGGCGGTACTACCACGCCTCCCACAGTATCGTATTTCCCAGGAGGGCGAGGAGGCTCTCATACAGATTGTGCAAGACCTGATCGCAGTAGGAGTAGTGGAAGAAGTTCCCTATAATATCTGTAACAGTCCGATTCTCCCTATTCTGAAAAAGGACACGGATGCAAAGGTCTATCGGTTCATAATTGATTTGAGGGAGGTAAACAAGATCGTGATACCTCAGTACCCGGTGGTTTCCGATATCACGACGTTGCTTACCTTGGTCCCGCCTACGGCGACCATGTTCTCAGTGATTGATTTGAAAAATGCCTTCTTTTCTATTCCCATTCACCCTGATAGCCGATTTCTTTTTGGGTTCACATTAAACAATAGATCTTATCGTTTTTGTAGAATTCCCCAAGGCTATACAGAAAGCCCTAGTATTTATAGTCAGGCCTTGAAGCGACAGTTGGATTCCTTTGTTTTACTCGAGGGGGTCGCCCTCATTCAATATGTCGATGACATCCTGTTGGCGGCTGACACCCTGGAGTTGTGCGAGAAAAGTACGATAGCCTTACTTTCCTTTTTAGCATCCCACAATCACAAGGTCTCTAGGAAGAAATTGCAATTCTGTAGACCAAAGGTGACTTATTTGGGTCACCTTTTGTCTAAGGAGGGGCGTGCACTCACACCAGATCGTATCCAAGTAATTTTGGACACACCAAGGCCATCCACGCAGAAGGATGTGCGTGCATTTTTGGGTCTTGTTTCTTTTTGTAGGCAGTGGATATTGGGGTTTTCACACATAGCTAAGCCATTACTAGCTCTTTTGACAAAAGACACGCCTATCCCAATCCCTTGGTCAGATGAGTGTGATGCTGCTTTTCAGCAACTGCGACAGGCCCTTTGTTCAGCACCAGTGTTAGGGACCCCTGATTATGCAAAACCCTTTTCGTTGTATGTGCATGAGAAAGATGGATGTGCATTGTCAGTTTTAGTGCAGATGCACGGCGACAAGCAGCGCCCTTGTGCATACTTTTCGGCTGTGCTTGATCCTGTCGCCCGAGCATTACCAGGGTGTTTTCGCTCGGTAGCGGCGACAGCTGTGTCAATACGCCAAAGTGAAGGAATTGTGTTGTCCCATAAATTGTTGGTGTTAGTTCCCCATGCTGTGGATGCCCTGCTTAATCAAACAAAGACGCAGCATTTGACCAGTGCCCGTTTAACGGGATATGAGCTGACGCTTTTGGCTCCTCATATTACGTTAAAGAGGTGCGTGACATTAAACCCGGCCACATTGTTGCCATACCCCGAGACCCAGCCTGAGGCGCAGAAAGCGCATGATTGTATTCTTGTGACTGAGGAACAAACAAAGGGTCGTATTGATCTCCAGGATACGCCCTTTTCAGAGGTAGATGGAGAGTTGTGGGTAGACGGGTCATGCCTGAAGCTACCAGATGGTACGACTTCAGCAGCGTATGCAATTACCACGTTACAGACGATAGTGGAGACAGCACGCATACCACAGAAATCAGCTCAAGCAGCGGAACTGATAGCGTTAACACGAGCGTGTGAGCTCAGTACAGGATTGTGTGTGAATGTTTACACAGACAGCCGCTATGCCTTCGGAGTAGCGCACGATTTCGGCCTACTCTGGAAGGAGAGAGGGTTTCTAACGTCACATGGGGTGCAGATAATGCATGGGGAGTTAGTCCACAACCTTTTAACTGCATTGACATGCCCAAAGAAAATCGCCATTGTTAAGTGTAGCGCCCATAGGAAAGTGGTTGATAAGGTTGGAGAAGGGAATGCGTTAGCGGATCGAGTAGCACGGGAGACTGCGATGCAGCCCGGTACTACTGCCATGTATGTAGTGAAGTCACAGGTGGAGAGATGGCATGATGCGAAGGAGGAAGTGCGAGAAATACAAAAGACCGCTTCTGACAAAGAGCGGGAACAATGGGCTAGCGAAGGAGAACTGGATGACGAGGGTTGCTGGAGAAATAAGCAGATGGATAGATGGAAATTACCCACGGCTTTTGTACAACCTATGGTCCAGATGGCACATGGGCTAGCACATGTTGGAGCTTCCGCAATTGTGAAATTGCTTACCCAAGTCTGGGAGCATCCAGAGATTGCTAGCACAGCAAAGAGGGTGGTGCAGACCTGTATGATCTGTCTGAAGTATAACCCAGGGAAAGGCACGCGAACTCCAGCAGGAGGATTTGCGACGCCCACTGCACCCTTTGAGGTTCTGCAGATGGATTACATCCAGCTTGAGCGCTGTAACAATTTGAAGTATGTTCTAGTAGTGGTTTGCGCCTTCAGTAAATGGGTTGAAGCGTACCCTGCGAAAGACAATACTGCAATGACTACAGCGAAGCTATTGCTGAAAGAGTTTTTCCCCCGATACGGCGTCTGTAGACTTCTGTGGAGTGATAATGGCCCTCACTTTGTAGCGGATGTTATAAAGTATGTCTTGAAGGGCCTAGGCATCACCCAGAAGTTCCACGCCGTGTTCCACCCCCAGTCTGCAGGACTAGTCGAGAAGTATAATGGTACACTGAAGCTTAAGATCGCCAAAATTCAAGCTTCAACATCTTTGACTTGGCCAGACGCCTTGCCACTGGCGTTATTGTCAATTAGGTCGGTGCCACACTCTCGAACCGGCCTTACACCATATGAGATAGTATTTGGACGCCCAATGAATATTTGGGGTCCACCAAGGCCTAAGGCTGTGTATGATGTACCTTGTGTGATGATGAGTGATTATCTGGCACAGTTAACGGATAACTTGGTTTCTATTCATCAACAGGTCCGAGAGGCGCTCCCTGATCGGTCTACTGGCGAAGGACATGGTCTCCGGCCTGGAGATCATGTGATGATAAAGGTTTTCGACAGATCGAACAGTTTGGAGCCGAGATGGGTCGGACCTGAGCAAGTCCTTCTTGCAACGAGGACGGCTGTGCGAGTCTCGAACAGGAAGAATTGGATCCATTCCTTGCACTGTCGAAAGGTACCGCCCGGATTGGTGGAGTCTGCCGTGCTGACCGACCAACGAGACATCCTAGCAGCAGAGACAGGCCGTGCTGCAGAGCCAAACGACACTGAGGAGCTCTTTTCGGACCACACGACTTCTGGAGGAAGGCGATATCATCTGCGACCAAGGAAGTGAGATTTCCAGTACCGGGACATACTGTCAGAACGGCCCTTGGGTTAGTGAAACGGAGAGCCGATGAGGCAAGGGGGGGGGATCAGCCCTGCATTAGTGTAGCGACACCCGTCTTGGCCCGCTGGTGAAGAAATCAACCGCTGCCCAAGGGGAAGAGTTCTGACAGACCTTTTTAGTTTCAGGAAGATATCAGGGTATTGTTTCCTTTGACATGGAGAAGAAGAAAATTCTTTGTGCATTGGGGTTCATGCTAACAGTAGCCATCGTTGGTATAACCGCATGGTTTGTGGAGGAGGCAACTCCTGCTCGAAAGACACTTGTGTTGACGACTCCAGTGCCTGCGGAGCACTACTTTTATACATTGCCATATCAAGAGTTGAAGCATCGACAATCCTATTTGAATAACACTTTCATTCAGATGCTGCATCACACCCACGTTGCTACGAACGCTACGAACTGTTGGATATGTGGGATGATGCCAGCCCATCAGAAGAAAGGAGGTACGCCATTCATACCACTTCCTTTCTCTCACAATGGCTCTTGTAGAGCATGGTACACTTTGTTGTTTGCCACTCGGAAACCGACAGTGGGACGATTGCTTTTCAGACTTAATAAAGAATGCCATCAGGACAAGAATGGATATCCACAAGCGAATGGGACAATTTGGGAATGGGAAGAGTACCGACCGGACAATGAATCCATCCCCTATATCTTCACAAACACCAGAGACACTGTGGGGAAGGACAAGTTCGTAATCCAAGTAGCACAAGCCCAAGCGGACCTGTGTGTCCAGAGTGTGGGTTTTATTCCTGTGGGTGTCAGTGATTGTATAACCGTACTAAACATCGATGGGTTAAACAACAGCACCTTCTTAGCGTCCCATAATACCTACTTTGTATGTGGAAATAAAGGTTATTACCGTTTGCCGGCTGGGTGGTCTGGGGTATGCTATGTATCATTCCTATTACCTCCTGTATTCTTAGCACCTGCGTCATATCATAAGGATTTAAAACTGTTGAATAATGTGACTGTAAATAGATATAAACGTACTCTATCAATTGATGAGGTGGATCAAACAGATACCAGCTTGCAACAGTATATTGATTTTAACTTAGGATTGTTCTTTTTTGTTGGAGCTGCTTTGAATAGTAGGAAGATCCGAAGATTAACAAGAGTGGTAGAAGCTGTGACTAATCAGACTGCTGCTGCTCTTGGGAATCTTACGGAAGAATTACAGATTACCAGAATTGTTGCATTGCAGAACCGTATGGTATTGGATGTAATGCTAGCTGATCGAGGAGGAGCCTGTAAAATTATTGGAAGTAGCTGCTGTGTGTTCATTCCTGATCATACGCCATCCGTTTATAACGCCATTAATAAGCTGCATAAAATAGCAGCTGAAATCCACACAGAAAACGGCACTTGGTCCTTTTCTGGATGGTTTTGGGCGTTGGTTACTGCCTGGGGATGGAAGGTCTTAACTGGTCTCTGCATTATTATAGCAATTCTGTTCTTTTTCTGTATGTGTATTCAATGTGGACCATTGTGCTGTTCCGTATGCATTTCACTCTGCATTCCAGATAAGAAAACTATTGCCGATGTTGCCCGCCAGAAGGGTCTAGCTAAAGAGGTTAAAGGAATGATGATAATTGACATATATGATGATTATTCTTGGAAACCGGATGTCTTCAGTAAATGCTGAAAGGGTCGTCTGTTGTAAATTAAGGCAGAATGTGATTAAGCATTTACTGAAAACATTAATGCTTCCCTTTTATCGTGTTTTCCTCATTATGTTGGCCGAAGTCCGGACTCCATTTGTATTGACATGCTGCCATGTGTTCACCACGAGGAGAGTCCGACCTCTGTGTTAGTTGCTCTTGTAATCTGCCTAGCAACAGTTTATAAATAGCTCTCTCTTGTCCGTCTGGCGCATGCCCAGACTTGACCACATCTGTTATAATTAGCTTTGCTTGACCATGTGCTTTCGCGGGCCCAAAGAGCGTGTTGGCTCCGCCCATGTATTGATTCGGTATCGAGAATGACCCTAAATGGTAATGTTCTTCAACTCTGTGGTATCCACCCACTCATGAGCCCCTTTGCTGTGTATAAAAGGGGACTGTGTATGCAAGTTCTTTGTGCTACTCCTTGCAATACTGAAGAGTGTTGTGTGGATTTGTAGGACCACCCTTAAGGGTTAATAAACGTTGTTTTTGTACTTTGCAGTTTCCGTGCCAACTTCCTTATAGATTTCGTTACAGAAGAGCGAACCCTTGTCTCTTGCGGGCCTAGCTGGGGCTTGTATTCATCAGACTGAGTGTATTTATTTGTGTGTTGGTGAGTGAATATATGTTTTAGTTGTACATCTTCAACAAAGTAAAAAAATGAAAGGCATTGTATGTGAGAGTTGTTGTATATAAATAAGTATGTGTAAGAATCAGTGATTGTGAGAGTAACTATATGAATGAGTGTATAATTGTAATGGTGATTTTTTAACATATTAACTATGAGTTACTATGTGTTTGAATAAATGAGGTGTTGTTGGATAATTGTGTAAGTGAGTAAATGTAAGTGTGATTAATTTTTTTCATGAGTGAGTAGGATGACTGCATAACCGACTAAGATGACTGCTGATGTGTCAATGTCTATATATGTGTATAAGTGTATTTGATAGTGTTCTATTAATTAGTGACTGCATGTATCAATGATTCTGTTGTTGAATGGGTAATTGTGTGTGTAGACTTAGGAATCAGTGAGTCGGTATGTAGTAACTGATATTGGTGTGTCAATGGTTTCAAATATGGTACTCTTTATTTTACAGTGAGTGATGAAAGGTAATACTAGTGTATGATATGATGTATCAGATTGTCACGTGGATGGTGTCATCAGTGATGTCATCAGTGATGTCATTTGAGATGCCATCAGTGATGTCATCAGTGATGTCACTGACCATATTATGAATGATGCAATATGTGACATCATCAGCAGTGCATTAGGGGTGCGCGAGTTATAGTTAGCAGAACTAACTATAATGGAGGAATTTTTATGGTTTTGTACGAGTGAAATGGCCAGCTAACTATAACACCCCTGAAACCTATGGTTTTTTCTGTGAATTTCTAAGGTTTTTTAAATGCTAATTTCTACTATAACGTCTCTGAAACCTATGTTTTTTTCAGTAAATTTCACAGATTTTTTTATAAATGCTAATTTTTAAGTATGATAGTAGTTATATCTATTTTTTTGTACTGATTTTCTAGTTTTTTAACTGTTCATTTATAAATATTTTATTCATTAAATAACATTATATATTTTTCTGAAAATTGCAAAAAAACATTAAAAAATTACTTTAATATATTTATATTATTTTCTTTAAAAAAAAGTTTTTTCCAATTTTTTTTCAGAGTCGCGCACTCAAAGCGTACACATCACGGTGGGTGCGCGGATTCTAGCTGCTATTTTAGAAAAGTCGGGAAGGATCCACGTACGGTGTGAGATGGCTGCGTGTTTTTTCAGTTACATCATTTAATATTACGTGATGTGCGCGATTGGTATCCGACCAGTCCGCGACTCCTGCTCCCGCACATTCGCGACACATGCGCATTACAGTACGAGATGCTTGCACGGAGGCGGGTCCCGCGTGATGTCATATACGTGCTGGGGCGCGCTGGGTGCGCAACACCCGCAAAAAAAAATGTATGTTCCAAAATGATATGTATGTGTCTTTAATATACATATTAGGGCAAGAGATTATCTAAGATAGTCAGAAAAATAACATATTTGTACTTATAATAAACGTATATTATTTTTAAATATATTTTTGCGAAGTCGGGTGCGTGTATCGTGAGTGCAGAGAACCAGGTCAGCAGAGGTGCTGTAGAGCCAGAGAAACCAGGTCAGCAGAGCCGTTGTAGAGCCAGAGAACCAGGTCAGCAGAGCTGCTCTAGAACCTAAGAAGCACGTCAGCAGAGCTGCTGTAGAGCCAGAGAAACCAGGTCAGCAGAGCTGCTCTAGAGCCAGAGAACCAGGTCAGCAGAGCTGCTGTAGAGCCAGAGAAACCAGGTCAGTAGAGCTGCTTTAGAGCGAGAGAACCAGGTCAGCAGAGTTGCTTTAGAGGGAGAGAACCAGGTCTGCTTTAGAGCCAAGGGACCAGGTCAGCAGAGCTACTCTAGAGCCAGAGAACCAGGTCAGCAGAACTGCTTTAGAGCCATAGAACTGGGTCAGCAGAGCTGCTTTAGAGCCAGAGAACCAGGTCAGCAGAGCTGTTGTAGAGCCAGAGAACCAGGTCAGCAGAGCTGCTCTAGAGCCTAAGAACTAGGTCAGCAGAGCTGCTCTAGAGCCAGAGAACCAGGTCAGCAGAGCTGCTGTAGAGCAAGAGAAACCAGGTCAGCAGAGCTGCTTTAAAGGGAGAGAACCAGGTCAGCAGAGCTGCTTTAGAGCCAGAGAACTAGGCCAGCAGAGCTGCTTTAGAGACAGAGAACCAGGTCAGCAGAGCTGCTTTAGAGCTAGAGAACCAGGTCAGCAGAACTGCTCTAGAGCCAGAGAACCAAGTCGGCAGAGCTGCTTTAGAGCCATACAACCAGGTCAGCAGAGCGGGTTTAGAGCCAGAGAACCAGGTCAGCAGAGCTGCTCTAGAGCCTAAGAACCAGGTCAGCAGAGCTGCTCTAGAGCCAGAGAACCAGGTCAGCAGAGCCGCTGTAGAGCCAAAGAAACCAGGTCAGCAGAGCTGCTCCAGAGGGAGAGAACCAGGTCAGCAGAGCTGCTCTAGAGCCAGAGAACCATGTCAGCAGAACTGCTTTAGAGCCATAGAACCAGGTCAGCAGAGCTGCTTTAGAGCCAGAGAACCGGGTCAGCAGAGCTGCTCTATAGCCTAAGAACTATGTCAACAGAGCTGAACTAGAGCCAGAGAACCAGGTCAGCAGACCTGCTGTAGAACCAGAGAAACCAGGTCAGCAGAGCTGCTATAGAGGGAGAGAACAAGGTCAGCCGAGCTTCTTTAGAGCCAGAGAACCAGGTCAGCAGAGCTGCTATAGCTGACACTGACTGACTGACACTGACAGATTGACACTGACTGACACTGATTGACTGACACTGACATTGATTGACACTGATTGACTGACACTGACTGACTGACACTGACTGACACTGACTGGCTGACTGACTGACACTGACCGACACTGATTGACTGACACTGACAGACTGACACTGACAGACTGACACTGACTGACACTGACTGACACTGACTGACACTGACTGACTGACTGACTGACACTGACTGACACTGACTGACTACTCTCTACTACTCTACTACTCACTCTCTACTATTCTCCCTACTACTCACTCTCTACTACTCACTCTCTACTACTCTCTACTACTCACTCTCTACTACTCTACTACTCTCTACTACTCACTTTCTATTACTCTCTACTATTCACTCTCTACTACTCACGCTCTACCACTCACTCTCTACTACTCTCCACTGCTCACTACTACTCTCTACTATTACTCTCTACTACTCACTCTCTAATAATCTCTACTACTCTCTCTACTACTCTTTACCACTCACTCTCTACTACTCTACTACTCACTCTCTACTACTCTCTACTAATCTCTCTCTACTACTCACTTTCTACTACTCACTCTACTACTCTCTACTACTCACTCTCTAATACTCACTCTCTACTATTCACTCTCTACTACACACTCTCTACTACTCACTCTCTACTATTCTCTACTACCCTCTCTCTACTACTCACTCTCTACTACTCACTCTACTACTCACTCTACTACTCTCTACTACTCACTCTCTACTACTCTCTCTCTACTACTCTCTACTACTCACTCTCTACTACTCGCTCTCTACTACTCTCTACTACTTACTCTCTACTACTCTCTACTACTCACTCTCTACTACTCACTCTCTACTACTCTACTACTCTACTATTCATTCTCTACTAATCTCTACTACTCTCTATTACTCTTTACCACTCACTCTCTACTACTCTACTATGCACTCTCTACTACTCTCTCTCTGCTACTCCCTCTCTACTACTCACTCTACTACTATCTACTACTCACTCTCTACTACTCTCTCTCTACTACTCACTCTCTACTACTCTCTACTACTCACTCTCTACTTCTCACTCTCTACTTCTCGCTCTCTACTACTCTCTACTTCTCACTCTCCACTACTCACTCTCTACTACTCGCTCTCAACTACTCTCTACTACTCGCACTATTACTCACTCTCTACTACTCTACTACTCTCTCTACTTCTCACTCTCTACTACTCTCTCTACTACTCACTCTCTACTACTCTCTACTACTCACTATCTACTACACATTCTCTGCTACTTGCTCTCTACTACTCGCTCTCTACTACCCTCTACTACTCACTCTACTACTCTCTAATACTCACTCTACTACTCACTCCATTACTCTCTACAACTCACTCTCTACTACTCCACTACTCTCTTCTACTCACTCTCTGCTACTCACACTGTACTACTCTCTACTACTCTCTCTACTACTCACTCTCTACAACTCTCTACTACTCACTCTCTACTACTCTCTCTAATACTCACTCTCTACTACTAACTCTCTACTAATCTCTACTACTCACTCTCTACTACTCTCTCTACTACTACTCTCTACTAATCTCTACTACTCCCTCTCTACTACTCACTCTACTACTAAATCTACTACTCACTCTCTACTACTCCCTCTCTACTGCTCTCTACTACTCACTCTCTACTACTCTCTACTATTCACTCTCTACTACTCACTCTCTACTACTCTCTACTACTCACTCTCTACCACTCACTCTCTACTACTCTCTACTGCTCACTACTACTCTCTACTATTACTCTCTACTACTCACTCTCTACCACTCACTCTCTACTACTCTCTACTACTCACTCTACTACTCTCTACTACTCTCTACCACTCACTCTCTACTACTCTACTACTCACTATCTACTACTCTATACTACTCTCTACTACTCACTTTATACTACTCACTCTACTACTGTCTACTATTCACTCTCTACTGCTCACTCTCTACTATTCACTCTCTACTACTCACTCTCTACTACTCGCTCTCTACTACTCTCTACTACTCACTCTCTACTACTCGCTCTCTACTACTCACTCTCTACTACTCTCTACTACTCACTCTCTACTACTCACTCTCTACTACTCTACTACTCTCTACTACTATCTCTACTATGCACTCTCTACTACTCTCTACTACTCACTCTACTACTCTCTATTACTCTTTACCACTCACTCTCTACTACTCTACTATGCACTCTCTACTGCTCTCTCTCTGCTACTCACTCTCTATTACTCACTCTACTACTATCTACTACTCACTCTCTACTACTCTCTCTCTACTACTCACTCTCTACTACTCTCTACTACTCACTCTCTACTTCTCACTCTCTACTTCTCGCTCTCTACTACACTCTACTTCTCACTCTCCACTACTCACTCCCTACTACTTGCTCTCAACTACTCTCTACTACTCGCACTATTACTCACTCTCTACTACTCTACTACTCTCTCTACTTCTCACTCTCTACTACTCTCTCTACTACTCACTCTCTACTACTCTACTACTCTCTATATACTACACACTCTCTGCTACTTGCTCTCTACTACTCGCTCTCTACTACTCTCTACTAATCACTCTACTACTCTCTAATACTCACTCTACTACTCACTCCACTACTCTATACTACTCACTCTCTGCTACTCACACTGTACTACTCTCTACTACTCTCTCTACTACTCACTCTCTACTACTCTCTACTACTCACTCTCTACTACTCTCTCTCTAATACTCACTCTCTGCTACTCACTCTCTACTAATCTCTACTACTCACTCTCTACTACTCTCTCTACTACTCACTCTCTACTACTCTACTACTCTCTATCTACTACACACTCTCTGCTACTTGCTCTCTACTACTCGCTCTCTACTACTCTCTACTATTCACTCTACTACTCTCTAATACTCACTCTACTACTCACTCCATACTCTCTACTACTCACTTTCTACTACTCCACTACTCTCTACTACTCACTCTCTGCTACTCTCTACTACTCACTCTCTACTACTCTCTACTACTCACTCTCTACTACTCTCTCTCTAATACTCACTCTCTGCTACTCACTCTCTACTAATCTCTACTACTCACTCTCTACTACTCTCTCTACTACTACTCTCTGCTAATCTCTACTACTCCCTCTCTACTACTCACTCTACTACTCACTCTACTACTCACTCTCTACTACTCCCTCTCAACTGCTCTCTACTACACACTCACTACTACTCTCTCTACTACTCTCTACTACTCACTCTACTACTCTCTCTACTACTCTCTCTCTGCTATTCACTCTATACTACTCACTCTCTACTACTCACTCTCTACTACTCTCTACTACTCACTCTCTACTACTCTCTACTACTCACTCTCTACTACTCACTCTCTACTACTCCACTACTCTCTACTACTCTCTCTACTATTCACTCTCTACTACTCTCTACTAATTACTCTACTACTCTCTATTATTCTTTACCACTCACTCTCTACTACTCTACTATGCACTCTCTACTACTCTCTCTCTGCTACTCCCTCTCTACTACTCACTCTACTACTCTCTACTACTCACTCTCTACTACTCACTCTCTAATACTCTCTACTACTCACTCTACTACTCTCTACTACTCTCTACCACTCACTCTCTACTACTCTACTTCTCACTATCTACTACTTTATACTACTCTCTACTACTCACTTTATACTACTCACTCTACTACTGTCTACTATTCACTCTCTACTGCTCACTCTCTACTATTCACTCTCTACTACTCACTCTCTACTACTCGCTCTCTACTACTCTCTACTACTCACTCTCTACTACTCGCTCTCTACTACTCACTCTCTACTACTCTCTACTACTCACTCTCTACTACTCACTCTCTACTACTCTACTACTCTCTACTACTATCTCTGCTATGCACTCTCTACTACTCTCTACTACTCACTCTACTACTCTCTATTACTCTTTACCACTCACTCTCTACTACTCTACTATGCACTCTCTACTGCTCTCTCTCTGCTACTCACTCTCTATTACTCACTCTACTACTATCTACTACTCACTCTCTACTACTCTCTCTCTACTACTCACTCTCTACTACTCTCTACTACTCACTCTCTACTTCTCACTCTCTACTTCTCACTCTCTACTACACTCTACTTCTCACTCTCCACTACTCACTCCCTACTACTTGCTCTCAACTACTCTCTACTACTCGCACTATTACTCACTCTCTACTACTCTACTACTCTCTCTACTTCTCACTCTCTACTACTCTCTCTACTACTCACTCTCTACTACTCTACTACTCTCTATCTACTACACACTCTCTGCTACTTGCTCTCTACTACTCGCTCTCTACTACTCTCTACTAATCACTCTACTACTCTCTAATACTCACTCTACTACTCACTCCACTACTCTCTACTACTCAATTTCTACTACTCCACTACTCTATACTACTCACTCTCTGCTACTCACACTGTACTACTCTCTACTACTCTCTCTCTACTACTCACTCTCTACTACTCTCTACTACTCACTCTCTACTACTCTCTCTCTAATACTCACTCTCTGCTACTCACTCTCTACTAATCTCTACTACTCACTCTCTACTACTCTCTCTACTACTCACTCTCTACTACTCTACTACTCTCTATCTACTACACACTCTCTGCTACTTGCTCTCTACTACTCGCTCTCTACTGCTCTCTACTATTCACTCTACTACTCTCTAATACTCACTCTACTACTCACTCCACTACTCTCTACTACTCACTTTCTACTACTCCACTACTCTCTACTACTCACTCTCTGCTACTCACACTGTACTACTCTCTACTACTCTCTCTCTACTACTCACTCTCTACTACTCTCTACTACTCACTCTCTACTACTCTCTCTCTAATACTCACTCTCTGCTACTCACTCTCTACTAATCTCTACTACTCACTCTCTACTACTCTCTCTACTACTACTCTCTGCTAATCTCTACTACTCCCTCTCTACTACTCACTCTACTACTCACTCTACTACTCACTCTCTACTACTCCCTCTCAACTGCTCTCTACTACACACTCACTACTACTCTCTCTACTACTCTCTACTACTCACTCTACTACTCTCTCTACTACTCTCTCTCTGCTATTCACTCTATACTACTCACTCTCTACTACTCACTCTCTACTACTCTCTACTACTCACTCTCTACTACTCTCTACTACTCACTCTCTACTACTCACTCTCTACTACTCCACTACTCTCTACTACTCTCTCTACTATTCACTCTCTACTACTCTCTACTAATTACTCTACTACTCTCTATTATTCTTTACCACTCACTCTCTACTACTCTACTATGCACTCTCTACTACTCTCTCTCTGCTACTCCCTCTCTACTACTCACTCTACTACTATCTACTACTCACTCTCTAGTACTCTCTCTCTACTACTCACTCTCTACTACTCTCTACTACTCACTCTCTACTTCTCACTCTCTACTTCTTGCTCTCTACTACTCTCTACTTCTCACTCTCCACTACTCACTCTCTACTACTCGCTCTCAACTACTCTCTACTACTCGCACTATTACTCACTCTCTACTACTCTAGTAATCTCTCTACTTCTCATTCTCTACTACTCTCTCTACTACTCACTCTCTACTACTCACTATCTACTACACACTCTCTGCTTCTTGCTCTCTACTACTCGCTCTCTACTACCCTCTACTACTCACTCTACTACTCTCTAATACTCACTCTACTACTCACTCCACTACTCTCTACAACTCACTCTCTACTACTCCACTACCCTCTACTACTCACTCTCTGCTACTCACACTGTACTACTCTCTACTACTCTCTCTACTACTCACTCTCTACAACTCTCTACTACTCACTCTCTACTACTCTCTCTAATACTCACTCTATACTACTCACTCTCTACTAATCTCTACTACTCACTCTCTACTACTCTCTCTACTACTACTCTCTACTAATCTCTACTACTCCCTCTCTACTACTCACTCTACTACTCAATCTACTACTCACTCTCTACCACTCCCTCTCTACTGCTCTCTGCTACTTACTCTCTACTACTCTCTACTATTCACTCTCTACCACTCACACTCTACTACTCTCTACTGCTCCCTACTACTCTCTAGTATTACTCTCTACTACTCACTCTCTACTACTCACTCTCTAATACTCTCTACTACTCACTCTACTACTCTCTACTACTCTCTACCACTCACTCTCTACTACTCTACTACTCACTCTCTACTACTCTATACTACTCTCTACTACTCACTTTATACTACTCACTCTACTACTCTCTACTATTCACTCTCTACTACTCACTGTCTACTATTCACTCTCTACTACTCACTCTCTACTACTCACTCTCTACTACTCTCTACTACCCTTTCTCTACTACTCACTATCTATTACTCACTCTACTACTCTCTACTACTCACTCTCTACTACTCACTCTCTACTATTCACTCTCTACTACTCACTCTCTACTACTCGCTCTCTACTACTCTCTACTACTCACTCTCTACTACTCGCTCTCTGCTACTCTCTACTACTCACTCTCTACTACTCTCTACTACTCACTCTCTACTACTCACTCTCTACTACTCTACTACTCTCTACTACTCTCTCTACTATTCACTCTCTACTACTCTCTACTACTCACTCTACTACTCTCTATTACTCTTTACCACTCACTCTCTACTACTCTACTATGCACTCTCTACTACTCTCTCTCTGCTACTCACTCTCTATTACTCACTCTACTACTATCTACTACTCACTCTCTACTACTCTCTCTCTACAACTCACTCTCTACTACTCTCTACTTCTCACTCTCTACTTCTCGCTCTCTACTACTCTCTACTTCTCACTCTCCACTACTCACTCTCTACTACTCGCTCTCAACTACTCTCTACTACTCGCACTATTACTCACTCTCTACTACTCTACTACTCTCTCTACTTCTCACTCCCTACTACTCTCTCTACTACTCACTCTCTACTACTCTACTACTCTCTATCTACTACACACTCTCTGCTACTTGCTCTCTACTACTCGCTCTCTACTACTCTCTACTAATCACTCTACTACTCTCTAATACTCACTCTACTACTCACTCCACTACTCTCTACTACTCACTTTCCACTACTCCACTACTCTCTACTACTCACTCTCTGCTACTCACACTGTACTACTCTCTACTACTCTCTCTCTACTACTCACTCTCTACTACTCTCTACTACTCACTCTCTACTACTCTCTCTACTACTACTCTCTACTAATCTCTACTACTCATTCTCTACTACTCACTCTACTACTCACTCTACTACTCACTCTCTACTACTCCCTCTCTACTGCTCTCTACTACACACTCTCTACTACTCTCTCTCTACTACTCTCTACTACTCACTCTACTACTCACTCTCTACTACTCTTTCTCTGCTACTCACTCTCTACTACTCACTCTCTACTACTCACTCTCTACTACTCCCTACTACTCACTCTACTACTCTCTACTACACACTCTTTGCTACTCTCTCTACTACTCTCTACTACTCTCTACTACTCACTCTCCAATCTCTACCTCACTCTACCTCTCTCTCTACTACTCTCTACCTCTCTACCTCTCTACTTCTCTACCTCTACCTCTCTACCTCTACCTCTCTACCTTTACACCTCTACCTCTACACCTCTACCTCTCCACCTCTCTCTACCTCTGTCTACACGCACACATATGCACATATATATGCGTATATATGCATACGCATTTATATATATGTATGTGTATATATACATATACATACATATATAAACATATATACAATCTGCATATCTATATAAATACAAATATAAATGCATGCATATATATACATATATGTATACATATGCATGTTATGTACATGAAAGTTTGAAAAACACTAATGAAAGCAAAGCTAAAAAGCCACCTAATTACAAACAGAATTGCTTTAACTTAAACAAGGGCGAGACATATTGCATTTTCAATGCTTGTTTACTTGGTTCCATCAAGAAGGCATTCAGATGTATCACACATTTGCCATAAATTCTGAATGGTAGCACTCTAGTTGCTCATTAGATCACTGTAGTAAAGCTACTGCTCACCAGGAAAGTGTGCTGCTGGTATTGAAAGTGCATGTTTCAGTCTGCATGTCAGAATTTTTTAATGAAATAGAAGAGGATTTGAGAAGTCACTCAAAATGTGCCCTAATTTTTCTTTCTGCAGCACTAATCATACTTTCTATGGCAAAATGAAAACCCTCAATTTGTTAATTTTTAAATAAATGTTTTAAGAGTTACCACTTTATTCCAATCAAGATGGCTTCAGGTGGGCAATACGTTTGTCATAAGTAGGACTGTTAGCGCTCTAGTTGTTCTTTATAACACTCTGGCAGTCTCTGCCCTTGTTGGATGTACATGTAGATGTGAAAAACCCTTCTGCTGGGATATCATGAATCATGTTTGGGAGAAAACTATTTTCTCATGCTTTTCCCACAGAGGTTTGGAAGGTGATCTATAAGCTAAACTGAGAGCATATTTTCTGTAAATTCACATTATCTTTATCAGTCATGTGAGAATGAAGTTTGACATTCTCAGTAAAACATGTACATCCAACAAGGGCAGAGACTGTCAGTTGATTCCTTTGTGTTCTACTGCAGCTTCCCAGAGTGTTCTAAAGAACAACTAGAGCGCTAACAGTCCTACTTATGACAAACGTATTGCACACCTGAGGCTATCTTGATTGGAATAAAGAGGTAACTCTTAAAACATTTAATTTAAAAAGGAACAAAATGAGGGTGTTCATTTTGCCATAGAAAGTATGATTAGTGCTGCAGAAAGAAAAATTAGGGCACATTTTGAGTGACTTCTCAAATCCTGTTCTATTTCATTAAAAAATTCTAACATGCAAACTGAAACATGCACTTTCAATACCAGTTGCAGACCTCCCGGGTGAGCAGTAGCTTTACTACAGTGATCTAATGAGCAACTAGAGTGCTAACATTCAGAATTGATGGCAAATGTGTGACATATCTGAATACCTTCTTGATGGAATCACAGTAAAAAACTGAAAGCATTTCCTACTGAGGAGACTGCAGTAAATGAGGAAATTAGGAAACTTCATAACAAATAAATCTCCCAAGATGGCCACCAGAGACAAAAGAGCCCAAATGTAGCACAAATATCACCCAGATGTAGCCCAATGACAGAAGTGTGCAAAACACTTTTTTTTGGTGTTTTTGCAGTTTTATATAGAGCGGACTGTTGGAGGTATTAGAGTGCTTTACATGAGCATTGGTTACATCACACAAGAACAAATTCATTTTGGTTGTAGACATGGGGAGATTAAGTGATTTGACAAGAATCACAGAATGTCGAGCTGAAGCAGAAACTCCAACCCGGTTCCCCAGTTGCAAAGTCTGCAGCTCTGGAAGCTAAACCACATCCTCTCCCCTTAGTGCAACATTTAATCTAGTGGTCAACTGGATAATAAAACATAAAGATAACAAATAATTTAAAAGTGCTTTGTCGCTGTTTGAAATCTCAGAAAAGATGTCCTTATTTTAGTTTTTTAGAGCACTAACCATAATTTTGATGCAAACAAGACCCTCTCATATATGTAATTTCTAAAGGAAATATTCTAGGTATTACAGTTTTGATTACATCAAGATGACGTCAGGCGTTCCACACTTTTGTAATAAATATAGAATGTTAGCAATCTAGTTCTTCATTAGGTCACTGTTGAGAGGCAGAGGCCAGGGGCACAGACTCTGAAAATTGAAGGCAGGTAGGAGGGTGCAGAGGAAACAATTTGACCACACTGGGCAGGCAGGAAGGGCAGTGGCAGCACAACAGACTATGGAGGGCAGTGGAAAGGGGGCAGGAGCAACAAACCAACAATACAGGACTGGCAAGAGAGGCTGTGGCAATATAATAGACCATTGTGGGCAGAAGGAAGAGACGGTGGTAGTACAACTATACATGCCAACAGACCTGATTCAGCCAGCAAACGTCCAATGTTTTTAAGCCCAAATAGGCTTTATTTGATCTGTCCCCTGTCTATAATCTCCTCTTTTTCAATGTAAGTCAAAGGGGAAAATCAATACCCCAGGTTTTTTCAAAATCTCCCTCTTACCAAGTTCAAAATGTTAGCACGTATGGTACATTGGATCATGGAAGGCAGGAGGAATTGGGGTAGGGACATGGAGTCGGATAACAGAGGACAGGAGGGACATGGAGAAGTGCACCAAACTGACCCTACAGGGCAGGCATCAGGGTTTGCAGCAGCACAATACACCACACAGGGCATCCGGGACGGGAGTGCAGCACAACAATCCATAGAAAGCGATAGGGAGGGGACAGGACCATGCACATGGACAACAGAGAACAGAGGGGAAAGAGGCAATGGTAGCTAGCTGACCATAATGGACAGACAGGAGAAAAAGCTGCAGCATAACAGACCATAGAGGGCAGGAGGGACGGATCAGGGGCATTACAATGGAACAGACAAGCCAGGAGAGAGGGAATAGGGGTCTGCACATGGAAACAGAGGGTTGGGGGCAAGGGGGCAGGGCAGGAGCAGCAAGATGACCATTGGGGTCAGGCAGGATGGGCACTAGAAGCAAGACACACCATGGAGAGCAACAGTGAGACTATGATGGCATACACACAGTCCATGGAGGGAAGGTGGGAGGGGGTCTGGGGCAGCTAGCTGACCACACAGGGAAGGTGGGAGGGGCCGTGGCAGCACAGAAGACCATGCATGGCAAGCGGGAGGGTTAGTGGCAGCACAATGGCTATGATTGGCAAGAAGGAGGGTGCAGGGGCATGCACAAAGGACCATGGAGGATAGAAGGGAGGGTCAGGACCTGGGCACAGACAAGAGAGTTCAGGCGAAGGGGCCTCACAACAGACCATGCGGGCAGGCAGGAGGAGCAGTTGCAGCACAAGAGACCAGGGAGGGCAAAAGTGTGTGGCGGTAAAATGGACCATGGAGGACAGGAGGAAGGGGATAGGGGCATGGAATGTGGACAGGCAGGGTGGAGGTAGCAGGGACAGGTTACAGTCATCTGACAATGCTAGGCAGGTGGGAGGGGAGTGGCAGCTCAACAGAACACTCAGAGTAGATAGGAGTGGCAGGTCCATGGAACATGGTGGGCAAATAGGATGGAGCAGGGGCATGCTTAAAGACATCGGAGGGCAGGGGGAAGGAGAATAGGGGCAGCAAGCTAAGCACAGAGGCTGAGCAGGAGGTCAATGATGGGGCATAGAATTGGGCAATGGATGGCAGGAAGAGTGGACTGCTACATCATGCTAAATGGAGGGCAGTGGCAGCACATCAGACCATGCATGGCAGGAGGGAGGGGGCTAGTCCATGGATTCAGACAAAAGAGGATAGGGAGGAGGTAGATGGGGCAGCAAGCTAACTGTTCAGAGGAGGCGGGAAGGCCAGTGGCAGAATAACGGCCACACAGGGCTGTAATAAGGGAGCAGGGACATGGACTTGGACAATGGATGGCTAGGAGGATGGAAGGCAGGAGCAGCAAGCTTGGGTGGGGGCAGCACAATGCCAGGCCCTGCTTCCAACCCCCCACCATCCATTGTGATATGCACCTTACGTAACGTTAAAAAAAAACTAGAAATTTGCTGAAAAAAACAAAGATTGCAGGGACAGTATAGTTAGACTCAGATTTCATTCATACACAATCAGTGAACTTCAGCAGTTATAGTTACCTGAGCTAACTAAAACTTATGCCCCCGCAATGTACTGCTAATGACCTCAGACATTACATCATTCATGACATGGTCAGTTACATCACTCATGACATCACTCATGACATCTCAAATGAGCTGTGAATGGAATGGAACTATAATCGCTAGAACTTTATTTAGGGATAGTGTGTGTATATTAACACCCCTTTTTTCGCTTTTCCTTCATGTAAGAACCATTATAATATGCAACGTGCCCAGATTAATATGGAAGATAGCCTTTCACTTTAAAGTAATGTGTAGTCCATTGTTTATGTTGATGTTTGCAATTCTAAGTATGTTTATTATGAATAAGTCAGGTTGACGAACATACACGTATGGCGGTCACGGGGCAATATATGTTCAAATGACATTGTGTGCATATTAAAACTTGTTTTCTTTTCTTTATTGTATCATTTCCTGAATTTTCACACCATGACCAGGCCAATATGGCTGCCAGCTTTTTGGATTAAAGTAATATGTAGTCCTTTGTAAATGTTGGCAACTGGAGGCATTTGTACATTTAAATAAGGATGTTACAATGATGTCTTGTATCGTTATCAAGGTTTGGACAAGCCGAAACGCGTGGATCACGTCCTTTGCAGATTAAATACTTCCAAACTTCAACCTGAGTGCTGATTCCTTCCTTGTAGGAGTGAGAGGAGATTAAATACATATATATAAAATTCACTGAAAAAAACACAAGTTTCAGGACATTATAGTTAGAAATTAGCATTTAAAAAACCTCAGAAATTCACTAAAAAAACCACAGGTTTCATGGGCGTCATAGTTAGTTGGACATTTCACTCATGCAAAACAAGAGAAATTTGGCCGTTATATTTAGTTGTGCTAACTATAACTCGCGCCCACGCAATGCACTGCTGATGACGTCACGTATTACATCACTCAAGACATGGTCAGTGACATCACTGATGACATCACTGATGATATCTCAAATGACATCACTGATGACATCATCTACATGATCATCTGATGCACCTCCTAACACCCTAAAATACAGACTACCATTCTTGAAACCATAGACACACAAATACTAGTACAGCTACAATATTCTGTGCACTATGCATGCAGACCTCTAATCAGCTATATAGCATTGATACCGTCTTTTAAATACTCAGTTAGTACCTATGCAGTCTAGGAATCCTTCTGTCTGTCCCATGCACTTGTCCATTCACCCATCCAGCACTATGTACATATCCTATCACTCTGCCAATACTTAAGCACTTATAAATTTAGCATGCACTCTCTTTTGCAGCACTGAAATTACTCCGGTTATTAGTCATATACTTAAGGAATGGCCTAGCCACTAAACCAAGTAGAAGTACAATGTTTTGTACACTATGCATGCAGATCTCTAACAAGCTACATACTAATAATACACTCTTCTAAATACCCAGTTAATACCTATGCAGTGTTGGAATCCTTCTGTCTGTGCCATGTATTTCTCCAATCAGCCATCCAGCACTATCTATGTATCCTATCACTCCACCAATACCTAAGCACTTATAAATTCAACATGTACTCTCTTTGCAGCACTGAAATTATTCTAGTTACTAGTCATGTAAATAAGGAATGGCCTAGCCAGTAAAACTAGTACAGCTACAATATTCTGTGCACTATGCACTATGCATGCAGACATCTAATCAGCTGCATAGCTTTGATACAGTCTTTTAAATACTCAGTTAGGACCTATGCAGTCTAGGAATCCTTCTGTCTGTCCCATGCACTTCTCCATTCAACCGTCCAGCACTATCTACATATCCTATCACTCTGCCAATACCTAAGCACTAATAAAGTTAGCATGCACTCTCTTTGCAGCACTGAAATTACTCCACTTATTGGTCATATACTTAAGGAATGGCCTAGCCACTAACACAAGTGCAGGTACAATATTTTGTACACTATGCATGCAGACTTCTAACCAGCTACATACTATTGATACGCTCTTCTAAATACCCAGTTAGTACCTATGCAGTCTAAGAATCCATCTGTCTGTCCCATGCACTTCTCCATTCACCCATCCAGCACTATCTAAGTATCCTATCACTCCACCAATACCTAAGCACTTATAAATTCAGCACGCACTTTCTTTGCAATACTGATTAGTCATATACTTAAGGAATGGTGTAGTCAAAAACACATGTGCAGATACAATATTTTGTACACTATGCATGCACACCTCTAGCCAGCTACAAACTATTGTTACACTCTTCTAAATACCCAATTAGTACCTATGCAGTGTAGGAATCCTCCTGTCTGTCCCATGCATTTCTCCAATCACCCATCCAGCACTATCTACTTATCCTATTACTCCACCAATACCTAAGCACTTATAAATTCACTATACACTCTGTTTGTAATACTGTAATTATTCTAGTTACTAGTCATGGCCTAGCTACTAACACAAGTACATCTATAATATTTTGTGCACTATCCAAGCAGACCTCTAACTAGCTACATACTATTGATACACTCTTCTAAATACCCAGTTAGTACCCATGCAGTGTAGGAATCGTCCGTTCTGTCCCATTCACTTATCTACCACTATCTACTTATCCTATCACTCCACCAATACGAAACCACTTATAAATTAAGTGTTCACTCTGTTTGCAGCACTTTCATCATTCCAGTTACTAGTGGTATTCTTACAAAATGACCTAGGCAACAACACAAGTACACATAAAATATTCTGTGCATAATCCCTACAAATCTCTAAGCAGATACACACTATTTGTCCACTCCATTAAATACTGAAGTAGTACCCATGCAGCGTAGGATACCTCCTGTCAGTCTCATGCAATTCTTCAATCACCCATCCAGCACTATGTTCTTATTGTATCAGTCTGCCAATACCTAAGCACTTATGGGGCAGATTTACAAGCACCCTGCGCCACCAGTACGTCACTTTTTGTAACGTAGTGATGGTGCCAGGCACTCCTTCATATTTACAAGGAGAGGAAAAGCCACCCTGCGTGGTTTTTCATCTCCTTGTAAATACGACCCCTTGATACACAGAACTTTGCGTTGAAGGGGCGTCCTATAGGTGTTGCTGTGGGTGTTCCCACGCAACACCCATAGAACTAGACACATCTCCAGAGTTATGAGAAATCGTAGATCTGGAGATGTGTGTGAATGCTGCACCATCCTAGAGTTGGTGTAGCAAGGCGCAACCAGGAGAATTGATTTCATTGCTCCTCATTTTTTCCTCTTTCAATGCATGTGGCATTCCACAGCATACATTGAAAGAGGAAAATGCCTTTACTGATTGTTTTTGTGCAGGAAGGTGTCCCTTCCGGCACAAAAACAATCTCCACACGACACAGACATCCTTGCACCATGGTGCAAGGGTGCCTGTGTCACCGCATGGCTGCAGTTTGTGCAGCAGTGCAGAGGGAAGCACAGAGTTGCAACATATTCATGTACACATGTCACATCTCCGTGTTTCGGAAGTCCCACAGTGCAGTGCAGCTAAAGAGCTTGCAGTGTCACGCTGCAGTACTTCCTCATAAATTTTCACCTATAAATTCATCATACACTACTAATGCATTCTTTCAGTCAATCATGCTGTATACATATATTCAACCAAACTTTCACACATTACCTTGCAATTATAGTTCTTTCTTTAACCAGATAAGGTAGTTCTGATAAGAACTTTTTTTTTCTTCTTTTTTCTTTCGTATTTTTTTGAACAATTTTGTATTTTTTTGGTCTTTTTTCAAAAAACCAACAAAAAAAAGAACGAATAAAACAGGAAACATTTGGAATTACTTATCATTCCAAAAACAAGAAAACAAAAAAATTAACAACGATGGTTGCGTTGCGCAGCACAAACTGCATCCACTGACTGCTCACCGCAGCATATAAGTTTCTTACACTTCACGCAGTGTTGCTCGAGAAAGGCGAATTCTGGCATAATGTCCATTGCAGGTGTTCCTGAGGACGCTCCAGATGTACTTGCCACAGCAGGTGAGGGGTTCAAAGCAGCTCGCCTCATTTCCTCCCGAGCAAGATTGAGAGAATGTGTGGTCCGGAC
The DNA here is from genome assembly GCF_964204655.1 of Triturus cristatus. Lineage (NCBI taxonomy): Eukaryota > Metazoa > Chordata > Amphibia > Caudata > Salamandridae > Triturus > Triturus cristatus. The sequence goes on from NC_140590.1 coordinate 1,459,650,233, forward strand.
ATGCTTGTACATAGAAGCAGTGCCAGAAGAGTATTTTTTTTCACTGCGTATTGACAGGACTCGGTCACAAATTTTGCACGTCACCTTTCTCGCATATACTTTCTTATCTCCAGGTGGAAAAGTGAAGAATTTCCACACAATAGATTACGGCCTCTGTGGACGTGGTGCCTCCTGCAAGAATTCTTTTTCAGAAGATACTTCCTCCTGCTGCTGCTGCTGTCCAGATGCCATTTTGTTTGATATTTTTTGAAAAACACCAAAAAAAACAAGCAAAAGGGGTACTTGTAGGAAAAGAGATGTCTCTCTAAAGATGTTCCAACAAGAATGATTAAAATGGGTGGGGTCCATCAATAGTTACAGTGGGAAATGTTGTGAACCAATTAAATCTTTTTTTTTAGGCAACATGGGTTCCGCGCACTCTGTGCTCACGAAGCACGCACCCGACGCGACTTCGCAAAAATAAATTAAAAAATAATATAAGTCTATTATAAGTACAAATATATTCTTTTTATGAATATCTTAGATAGTCTCTTGCCCTAATATCTATATTAAACACACATACATATCATTTTAGAACATAAAAAAATGTGTGGGAGTCGTGCACCCAGCGCGCCCCAGCACGTATATGATGTCACCCGGGACCCGCCACCGTGCAAGCGTCGCATACTGTAATGCGCATATGTCACGAATGCACGGGAGCAGGAGTCGCGGACTGGTCGCATACCAATCGCGCACATCACATAATATTAAATGCATAGGATGTAACTGAAAAACATGCAGCCGTCGCACTTCGTACACGCATCCTTCACGACGTTTCTAAAATGGCGGCTAGAATCCGCGCACCCACCGTGATGTGTACGCTTTGGGTGCGCGACTCCGAAAAAAATTTGGTAACATTCTTTTAAAAAAAGAAAATAATATAAATATATTAAAATAACAAATAAAAAAATTTAAACAATATTTCAGTTTTATTTTATTTTTATCTTTTGCAATTTTCAGAAAAATATATAATGTTATTTCATGAATAAAATATTTATAAATAAACAGTTAAAAAACTGTAGAAAATCAGTACAAAAAATAGGTATTACTGCTATTACACTTAAAAATTAGTATTTAAAAAAGCTTTGAAATTCACTGAAAAAACCATAGGTTTCAGTGACGTTATAGTTAGAAATTAGCATTTAAAAAAGCTTTGAAATTCACTGAAAAAAACATAGGTTTCAGAGACGTTATAGGTAGAAATTTGCATTTAAAAAAGCTTTGAAATTCACTGAAAAAAACATAGGTTTCAGAGACGTTATAGGTAGAAATTTGCATTTAAAAAACCTTAGAAATTCACAGAAAAAAACATAGATTTCAGCGGTGTTATAGTTAGCTGGACATTTCACTCGTGCAAAACCATAGAAATTCCTCCGTTATAGTTAGGTTTGCTAACTATAACTCGCGCGCCCGCAATGCACTGCTGATGATGTCACATATTACATCATTCATGACATGGTCAGTGACATCACTGATGACAGGACTGATTACATCTCAAATGACATCACTGATGACATCATCCACATGACAGTCTAATACACCTCATCATACACTAGTATAACCTTTCAACACTCACTGTAAAATACAGAGTACCATATTTGAAACCATTGACACACCATTACCAGTTACTACATACCCACTCACTGATTCCTAAGTCTACACACACCACTACCCATTCAACAACAGAATCACTTATACGTGCAGTCACTAATTAATAGAACACTATCAAATGCACTTATACACATATATGACATTGACATATCAGCAGTCATCTTAGTCGGTTATGCAGTCATCCTACTCACTCATGAAAAAAATTAATCACACTTACATGTACTCACTTACACAATTATACACACAACACCTCATTTATTCAAACACATAGTAACTCATAGTTAATATGTTAAAAAATTACCATTACAATTATGCACTCATTCATATAGCTACTCTCACAATCACTTACTCTTATATATACTTATTTATATACAACAACTCTCACATACAATGCCTTTTAGTTTTTTACTTTGTTGAAGATGTACAACTAAAATATATATTCGCTATCCAACACACAAATAAATACACTCAGTCACCCAAATAACTGTTTCCACATGCACTCTTAAACCTATACACCTAGTCAATCAACCATTCACACATCTATGCATAGAGTTACACACACCCCATCCAACCACACACAAACTCAGTGTCCCATACAAATACTCACCCAACTAATCAATAACTAATATCACACTCATGTAGTTAGTGACCAACTGATGCAGCATGTTATACAACAACAGAGACAGTGATGCACACATTCACACAGTTTAGTTACTAATCCATGTATTAAAAGAGACACTTTTAATTACTCACTTAAACAGACAGTCAGACAGCTACTAAATCCTCCATCCAGACAGTTATATATCCACTCAATCTTCAATAAAGATTGGTATATATAATACATATTTAAATTTCAAACTAAACAACATTCCCTGGTTGATGTCATCAGTGATGTCATCAGTGATGTCATGTGTGATGTCATCAGTGATGTCATCAGTGATGTCACTGACCATGTCATGAATGATGTAATATGTGACATCATCAGTGTGAAATGTCCAGCTAACTATAACACCCCTGAAACCTACGTTTTTTTCTGTGAATTACTAAGGTTTTTTAACTGCTAATTTCTAACTATAACGTCTCTGAAACCTATTTTTTTTAGTGAATATATATATATGTATATATCCTCAAAACAAATTACTCAACAAGCGCACTCTCAGAAACAACTGACTCCGTGTGAATGAAAGTTACCTCTGTTTATTCACAACGCGTTTCGCTTTAGGAAAAAGCTTGACCACATGAATTGGTGCATCGAATGACGGCCACACTTATAGTAGTCATGGCAATCAGCATCAGAGAAAGGACTTACACATGACAAATGGCAGACATATCAGAATGGTAAAACAAATTGTGAAAATAACCGATTAAATGCACATGTCAGATGCACCCGCCAAATGAAAGCCAAGAAATAAAAAATTGATTATTAAACAGATCCAAGCCTCCAATGTTGTGCGATGTCCGCAAATGCGATCTCGCACTGAAAGTTACTTTTGTACAACAAACATTATTACGAGAGATTACACTGTATAATTCCATGTACCTTGATACTTTCTCTAAAATGCATGGCAATCACATTGGTAATGGTAACAACATAAAAGAGGGGAGGTCTTGCACAAGGAGAATTGGCAGACATGTTGGAAGAATACATTAAAGACTCTCATCATTGTGTCATGGTCTAAACAATACATAAACCAAAACAGAAAAACCCAAAAACCCAAATGGTATCCGCTGACCACCAAGCTGTGATCACACTGGTATCGCTCTGTGCACATGCTAACAGTATCATGTTCCATGTCCCTGTATGTTGGTTTGCTCAAATGGCCCAGAACCAGCCTCATGTGTGTGTCACGTTGCGCATAAGGGGCCCCCAAGTGTATGTAAACTTGCCCTCGTATATGCCACATAGAACGCTAAAGCTACTTGATGTGGTTGTATACAATACATTGGCTGTTCTGTGTGCCTATTGCGTTAGAGAGTGCCACGAACATGGGCGCCCACATGGGTGTATTATCTTGATAGGTCACTAGGCGTGGCAGTGCATCCGCTGTCTCGTGCTGCCAATTGCATTTGTGTTGCCAAAGTGGACCACATCGGTGATAAAGGGCCAGTGCCCTAGTTTCTGGTTAGTGTATGTTGGGTGTGCATGTTGGTGATGTCTCAATGTAAGCTACTCCTGTCTGGGCATAATGTAATGTTTCTAAATCTGCTATTCCCCAAAACAACTGTTGACATGGCTGAAAGTCAAAAGCAAAAGAAATAATGATGTGTAATACAAAGGCAAGTGCCTGGTAATCATAGGATATAATCCTAAAGTCCAACAAACACCGTATATTTACCATGGCCCACATGGCCAGCCGTCAGAAAACCAAAAGTGACATTAATGCTCTTGAAGAAAGAAAAAAGGGTAGGTAGCCCATGCTGGTGAATGCTGGTGAATGGGCCCCTTCCTTTCCTCCAGTGAAGAAGAGAAAACAGAAAAGAAGAAGAAAGACAATGGTTAAAATCTGGATCACTTGACCCTAAGCATATACATATGCACATTGTAAGTTCTGCAATTTGGAAACTAATCACTTCATGGAAGGTGAAGAATGAAAATCTAACATGAAACATAGAGAACAACTAGAAAAAGACAGAGGAAATGTTCCTCTCACAAATTATACGAGAAGAGACATAGCATAATGGGAAGGCAAAACAGCACCTCAACACTTGTGGTAGACCTGCTGATGTGGCAAACACCCCTCCCTTCTAAATAGTGAGGGTGGATTAAGCTATACTTTTAAGTGTACTGATAGTTCCTCCTACTGGTTAAGAACCCCTGGATTCTTAGTTTGGAAGTCTATGATATATCTAGACTCCCTCTGTCTCAGGTTGAGCACCCTGTTTCCACCCCTTGGATGTTTCTATATCTGTTCCAACATGAGGAAACTCATGTCTTTAGTATTAGAAAAATGTTTCTCTCTAAAGTGGGATGCTATGGGATATTCGGGGTCAAAGTTGGTAATGGCCCTCCCATGTTCTAAAATACGTTTCTTGGCCATACATGTGGTGCTGCCTATATACCACATTTTACATGTACATTCAATGGCATAGACCACGAACGTGGAGCTGCAAGTGAGAAATTGGGTGAGTTCCTTACTGACACCATTGTACCTGACCTGTTTATGGAATCTGCTGTTGTTACAGGCTTTGCAATGGCCGCAAGGGTAAAAACCCTTGAGACCGTGCAGATCCTTTTGTAGATATGTTGTGATATGGCTGTGTATTAACATGTCCCTGATGTTTCTACCCCTTCTAAAGGTTATGCTGGGTCTGTCCGGGATCAATCCCCCAATTACATTGTCGCTTTTGAGAGTGTCCCAGTGCTTGGTAAAAATACGCTTGATCTTATTGGCATCAGAGCTGAATGTTATGATCATTCTAGAGTTGTGTTCCTCACAGTCCTCATTGGATGGTTTGTCGGCAATGGTCATGGTTCTATAAACCTGCTCTGTTCTGTTGCATGTTCTCTTGAGTACCCATTTGCGATAACCTCTTTCACTAACGCGTGTGATGGTGTTGCTGCTTTCTAGTTGATAAGCCTCCTCTGTATTACAGTTCCTTTTGGCCCTCAGCAGTCCCCCATATGGAATACTCAATTTAAGGGTATTGGGATGACTGCTGAGGGCATGTAGGACACTGTTGCCTGCGGTGGATTTCCTGAATAGAGAAGTATGTATTCTGTTCTGTCTAACTTCCAGTTTGAAATTGAGATATTCAGCCTCAGTGCTGCTGATGTTTCCGCTGAGTGTGATGTTCTGATCATTGGCATTCAGTTTTTTGATGAACTCCTGTGCTTCCGATTCCATCCCCCTCCAAAACGATGAACAGGTCATCGATGTAGCGCAGTCACATCGACACATTCTCAAAGCCAGAAGAGAGAGCCGGATGGGATCGCATATTCTCCTCCCAGCCTCCCATGAACAAGTTCACGAAGCTGGGAGTGAAACACAATCCCATGGTAGTACCGGTCACCTGCCGGAACAAGGCACCATTAAACATAAAGATGTTATTCAATAAGCAGTACTCTGTCATATCAAGAAGCATTTGGGTATGTTACCGGAATCTTATCGGTCTGTCGCTCAAGAAATGCTTGCATGCCTCCAACCCCTGCTGATGGTTAATGATGGTATAGAGGCTGTGTACATCAAGGGTAATCATTAATAGTTCACCATCCTAAGCAAGATTGTCAATCTTCTTGAGGAAATCCTTGGTATCTCGAATGTAACAGGGTAAGGTAGTGACATATTCCCTCAAGAAGTGATCAATATACTTCGAGATGTGCTCAGCTACACTGCCTCTGGAAGAAACTATCGGGCGCCCCAGTGGATTCTTGGGGTCTTTGTGTATCTTCGGGAGAAGATAAAGGACTGGAAGGGCTGGATAATCTCTTTTGAGATATCAGTATTTTTCCCAAGTAAGGATTCCTTTGTCCTTCCACATCGTAAGCAGGTCCCAAATAACAGTGATACTATTGTTGTACCTATCAATGTTGACAGGTTCATAGAAATTGTTGTCTTCGAGTTGTCTACAGGTTTCCTTGATATATTGTTCTCGATCAAGCATGACAATATTCCCCCCTTTATCAGCAGGACGGATGATAATCTTGTCATCCTCCATGAGGGATTTAAGGGCCTGTCTCTGTTTGTACGAAAGATTGGAATCCCTATTGGTGTAAAGTTTCCTGTTCCTGTGTCTGGATTCAGTGAGTCCTTTAGCTCATGCACTCAATGAATGTATCGATGTTATTGTGTGGTGAGATGGGCAAGAAACTAGATTTAGGTTTAAACTGTGTAATGGTGGATGCATCAGTGATGATGTCTAACTGTGCAAGTAACTGGGTAGGGGTAATATCCTTGTCAGTGATAGTGTTATCATGACCTAGTGCAACCATGGTATCCAATACCTCAATGTCTCTAATATTAAAGTCATAGTTGGTATTGTCAGTAGCCACATGGGCCAAGATATTATCAACATTCCCTTTCAGTTTATGCCACTTTTTAAGTTTTAGTTTCCGTACATACTTAAACAGGTCGATCCTAATGTTGGTATAGGTAGAGGGGAAGGAGGGACAGAAGGAAAGTCCAAGACATAAAGTCCTTTTCTCCATGTCACTCATAGGTCTAGTAGAGAGGTTAATTATAGTTTTATTAACCGTTGTGTCATCCATTAGTTGGTACTTTTGCCGTGTGTCTTGGTGTTTCCCATTGCGCCACAGCTCCTGCCTCTTCTGCCAGCATTGCGTGATTCTTGCTCAACGGTTTCTTTGTATCCTCTTCCTCTGCCTCGTCCCCGTCCTCTCTGTCCTCTTGTCTTTGGTATTGGTGTCTCTCTCGTAGTTTGTCGACCCCGTCTCAGTGTTCGATATTCGTCTAAAAAAGTAATTTGGCAATTATTTCGCCCCACTGGTGTTGTACTGTTCACAGATACATCTGATTCAATTTCGATAGTTGTCACGATCTCCATTAGGATCGACCTGTTTAAGTATGTACGGAAACTAAAACTCAAAAAGTGGCATCAAGTGAAAGACCTATATATATGTAACTTTCAGATAAATGTAAGCAGGAAATACAGACAACTATAATTAATATATATAAATACATACAAATATGATAATGTAATATAATAATGGAATAAACATATACCAATAATTTAAATTTTATTAAAACAACACTAATAGATATGTACAAAATACATTTTAAAAAATACATTGCAATTACTATAATTAAATATACAAAATGTATCAACAAAACTACAAAACTAATTTAAAAAACATTTCTACAGTAGAAAAATAAAATAAAATATACATTTAAAATAAATGTAGACATTAAAATACATTTTTTGAAAATATAACTAAATATAATTAAAAAAATATTTAACACAATTTGAATAAGCACAATTAAAGTAATATACACAAATACTAAATTCTTTAAAATCCTACAATCATTAATAAAAATACAAGTAAAACATGACTGTATTCCAAATATGGCACACCTCCTTGTGAAAGGTTTGTTGAGTTATGCAAAGAACATGCTCTACCCAGCACATTTCTCTTGCACCTTTCTTTTGGGTGATACAAAATTATGGCCATTGCCATTTATAAAGAGAATAAACATTTCTCTTTACACAACTGTTTTGCCTTTATGAAGTTTCTTTTTTTTTTTACAACAAGCTCTCATCCAGATTTAAGGGGCTGCTAAGGGTTACCTTCTTCACCATCAGCTATGCCAATCTTTTGAAGGTATGGTGGGAGGACCAGGCAATCTGGGCAGCTGACTTGACTAGACATAGAAAATACATACATTTTTGAATCTGCTATGGAGACGACCTGCTCATTATTTGGATATGTGAAGAATTAATAGCTAAATAATTCATAGATTTCCTCAACAACAACAACTACAACCTACATTTTACTAGTACCATTAACAAACATAATATAGATTGCTTTAGACATCAGAGTGGAAACTGCTGAAAAATCTGGTGACTGCTAGACTTTTTCATAAGGATACAGCTAGAATTAGCTTGCTGCATGATAAAACAGTCACCTAGAAAAACTGTAGTGGAACATTCCTTTTGTGGGATTTCTGTGGGACAAGCGTAATTAAAATGACCAGGAAATTGTTATCAAGGAAGAAGAGGAGATAATGAAATGATTTTTGTGAGACAGTTATCTGCCTTAGGCCTTAGAAAAAGGTAGGCAGAAAGTAAAGCTCAAAGATATGAAAGATCTTGTACATTCACCCTTGGTTACAGCGAAATGGAGTGACACAGTTAGGTTCATTCCTACGTACAATTGCAAACTACTGAGGTAAACAAAATGAATGAGGAGACATTGGCATATTATTATTTCAGGCCTGACTCAAGCTAAAATATTGGGATCTATCCGAGTAAACAGTTCAAGAAAAATCTCTCACTAACCGATAGATTGATAAGAAAAAATACATCTCTTAGGTTGATGAATAGCAATAAATCAATGTCTGGATTATACATTTGAAAAAGGAATGGCAGCACAACTATAATGTGAGAACATACTTGGCATATCATTCTAACTAACATTTTCACAATTCTTAACAGGTAATTCGGAATTTGTGAATTAAGTTTTGGTGTGTCCTTTTGAAATTCACTATTTAGGGACTATGAGTCATGCTACAAAGAAAAAGATACTTGAAAATCTGAGAGCAATAACAAACAGAAACCAAATATATCCCATAGTGAAAGTAAACATTTATATCTATGTTATATGGGATATATGTAGGCCCTCCCTCGCTTGAGTTTATATTCTCTAATTCATTTTTGGTAATTATCCACATCACATTGTGAAAAGGATGCGGGTTATATCAACTTTATGCTTATGCTCAGCATATGTCTTATTTAAGTATACAGTGCTTGTAGAAGCCATTGTATCATGTATGTATGACCATTCAACACTTTACAATGTGCAGTATTTTGATTAAATGTTACTGAATTGATTGACCATTATGCAGCACTTTATATTTTGATTGCTGTCACATCTTTTTAAGAGGATGCCCCTTTTCCTTGAGAATGGAGTTAAAGCAATTATTTGCTTGTACACAATACTATTGCTGGATGACCTGAATAATATTTTAATGTAATATAGTAATTGTTTTTTGATTGGCACTGATAATAAAGATACTTTTCCTAATGAATTCTAATGTCCCGAAACATGGAAGTTACATTTTTTTTTTATCTCAATGCAGTTTCACATATTCCAAGATGTCATGGCTACATGAGCAATTTTGAAACACTCATGAAAAAGGTGCACACTAAAAAGTGTTGGGCGCTGCGTGTTCTTTACATAACCAAATAAACATTTCACATGCAAACTCAAAGAGTGCACTATCTTTGGACTGCAGTTGTGTTTGAACTGGATTACTGGCTGGCTCCCTCTCACCCATCACATAGCGCACCATCGTCTCTAGGTCCCGAGAAGGTTCTCAGTTATTGAGAGGTGTCGTACAATACTCTTAATAAATATATATATAACTTAGATATAAATCATAAAAATATTCACAATTGTGCCTTCAATCTAATAAACAATAAACAGATACATATATAAAAGAAACCCCATTAAATATACATTCAAACAAATATTATAAAAAAACATACATCAAAGAAAATCAAATGAAATATTTCCACTCCAACCTGAACAGAAGGGAAAAGTGGAACTTTGAAGGGTCGGATTTACTATTCCCACTCCAATCTGAGCAATAGTAGGAAACATGTTGGACTTTGGAGGGATACCATTTAATATTCTCATTTCAACCTGAGCAACAATAGGGAAAGTGTGATACTTTACCATTCCTGCTCCAACTTAAGCAACAATTGGGAAATTGTTGGACTATAGGGGTGGAGGGTCAGAGTTATTATTACCACCCCAATGTCAGTAACAATAAAGAACATTTTTGACTTTAAAGGATTCATATTTATTGTTCCCACTCCAAACTGAGAAATGGTAGGAAAATTATTAGACTTTGGAGGTGACAGATTTACTACATTTCCTCCAAACCTAACAAAATTGGGGGAAGTGCTGGCCTTTGAAAGAGTCAGATCTACTATTCCCATTCCAACCTGAACAAAAGTAAAGAAAATGTTTGACTTTTGAGGGGACAGATTTACAATTTACACTCCAAGCTAGCAACAGTAAGAAAAATATTGGATTTATATTCATATTATCTATTCCACCCCAACCTGAGTAACAGTATGAAAAGTGTTTTCTTTTGGAGGGGAACAATTTACTATTTCCACTGCAACATGAGCAACAGTAAAGAAAGTGTTGGGCTTTGGAGGCATCAGATTTACTATTCCCACTCCAAAGTTAACTAAATTGGGGGGATAAAAATTGACTTTGAAGGTTTCAGATTTAGCATTCCCACCCCAACGTGAAAAACAGTAAAGATGATACTGGACTTTGAAGTGGGTGAAATCCAGTATTTCGCCTCCAGAATAAGCAAACACAGGGAAGGGCTGTACTTTGGATGAGTCATATTTAATATTCCAACTCCAACCTGAACAACAGTAAGAAAGCTGTTCTGCTTTTGAGGGATATTTAATATTCCCAATCCAACCTAATGAGTGGCATAAAAGTTTAGTACCTTAGAAAAATTACATTTGCAATTCTCAATTATAAGTAATAGAAAATATATTACAATGATATACAACCCAATTGACAAAATATAAAAACAGATATTGTAATAAAAATCATTACATAATTGTTACTGCTAAAACCATATCGAAAACATTAATTAATTATTTTACAGAAAAATATTAATTGATGTTATGAAATATAACATGTAAATTCACAACATAAAAATTATTATCTAACAAAAATACCTGTAAGTTAAAAAGAACATTTAAAAAAGAATTGATTAAAACAATCTTAAAAACTATACAAAACATTAAAATGAACATAACAGCTAAAAATACTACTTAATTTAAAAGGTAAAAATTAAAATTTGTAACCATATAAACAACATTTTTTAAACTCCCTTTAAAATATTAAAACACATATTTCAGAAAATGAATGAACAATTTCACCAAATAATAATGTAAAAATAAACTTCAAAGTTGTATTTATAAAGCCTTTCCATTTTAGTTCCATACAAACACAAAACATTATCCATAAAGAAAAAGAAAAATAATTATCAAAATGCATATCAAACATAATAAACACAATATCAATAAAAATATGCATCAACATAAAAAATGAAAAAATATGTATTTTCAATGTTTTCAAACAAGCAACTATGTGAATGTTTTGAAAAATGAATTGTAATAATATATATTACTGCTAAAACGATCTCAAAAATATTAATTTGTTTACATACATATATTAAACATTATTATTAAAAATAGCATTTACATTCACAACATGAACATTATTATCTAAAAAAATATATAAAGTAGAAAGTACATTAAAAAAAGTATTGATAAAAACAATTACAATAATTATACAAACATAAAAATAAATGTAACAGCGAAAAATACTACTTAATTTGAAATGTATAAAATAAAAGATGTAGCCATGTAAACAAACAATTATGAACACTCTATAAAATATTTCAACACTTATTTCACAAAGCAAATGAACAATTGTATCAATTAATAATGAAAAAATAAACTTTAAAATGAACAAAGATGTACTTATAAACACCCCTCATTCTACTTCCATACAAACAGAACAACTTTATCAAACATACTAAACACAAGCATAGTATCAGGAAAATATTAATGAATGCAAAAAATAGAAAACATATATTTACAATGTTTCAAAACAAGAATATATATGAATATTCTTTTTAAAAATGTATTGCAATAATGTATGTTCATTACAAAACATGTACCAATTAAAATGAGCTGATCAATTCTGAATCTATCAACCTAAATCAATTCCTACCTTAAACTCCCTTCAATCCCAATGACATACAAAATCCCCTGAAAAAATATTAAATTAAAATGCATTGTTTTTTATATATATATAAAATAGACACAAACAGTATGCTACAAGATACTAATTATTAAAAGCATTATAAAATCAACATACTATGAAACAAGTGCACAACACTGCATATATTGAAGGCTAATTAACTATTTTACATAATCAAAACTCCAATTTAAATGGAAAATAATAATTAATAACTTAATAATTTTCCTACCCTATTCCCCTATAATTCCAATGATTAATCAACAAAAAAATAAATATATATAATTCCTAAAATATATTACTAAACAAAACAATAAGCACAACTAATAGTAATTTAAAATAATTAACAATAATTTATAGCACTCAAATGAATAAACATTACACAAAATGATTTAGATATTATATACAATGATATTAAATGAAACAAAATGAAATTCTTACTGTTATTATTGAATTAAAATAAACTATGGGGCATATTATCAAGCCAGGCGAAAAACATTATCGCCGCTTTAGCGGCAGAAAATTGCCGCTAAAGCGGCGATAATGGGCTTGATAATATGATCTATGGAATTCCAATTGAAGCCCAGGTTAGATGTCCTTCACATCTAACATGGGCTTCTATTGGAATTCCATAGAGCATATTATCAAGCCCATTATCGCCGTTTTAGCTGCGGTTTTCTGCCGCTAAAGCGGCGATAATTTTATCGCCTGGCTTAATAATATGCCCCTTAATTGTGAACTGCAATGTTATGTCCCATGATAGTCTTGAAATCACAAATTTCCTGCAATGATATAAAAGATCAATAATATATGTTTGAAAGTATATTAAAGCACAAATCCTCCTGGAAGAATTGTGGAAAATGATTGTGTGTCAGGGAAAAGCGACTACCATTTACTACAATAACAAAAAGTAAAACAGCTTGTATTATGCATTCAGCATAGTAGAAAAAACACTTGTCTGCCTTTAGTCTTTGTACAGATGTATGTATCAGACTTCTCTCAGGTGAAAATAGCTATAAGAAAAAATAATAAAAGATCCTAGTAGGGAGTTGGTAATCATCATAACAGTTGTAGTCTTTGAGGAAGAAACAAATGACTGGTTCTCTAACAAAAGAGACGGACCTTTTGATTTGAGAAAATGCAATAACTCCATAATTCTAAATTTACCATGCATTCATAAGGGGAGACTGTAAATTCAGTGAAGTCGTTCTGAGGACATAAGTAATGAAAATGCCTATGTACCCGAAACATGGAAAAGATGTTCAAAATTTCACAGAAGCACATCGCACAATAGTGACAAATATTTCCTAATGGTTTTGGATGTGGAAGCACTTTACACATCCATTCCGTAATGGAGCACTTCAGAAAAGCTGTATAAAATCTCATACCACATTGAATAGCCATAAAAAACCTATAGAATTCATAACAAATATGCTGTATTGCCACTGGGAAGAAACGTCTTCAGATTTGATGATGATCTCTACCTACAAGTGAACAGACCATCGATGGGTTTGGTTTCTGTGTCAAATCTTGTGAACCTTTATTTTCACAAATTTGAAGAGGAACAAGTTCTGTGTATCACCAACCCTTATCATGATCAGATGACCATGAAGATGAGATACATCGCTAAAAGCATTATCATCCGAGTTAGTAATGATACATAGGGCCTGATTTCTATGTTGGCCGGAAAGGCTCCGACAATCTGTCGGAGGCTTTCTGCCCGACATCAAGGGTTTTCTCTCCGACCACCGTATTCCGATGACGGCAGTCAGAGGGAAACCCATTGGGGGATTCAGCTCTGTGAGCACATCACAAGAGGAGCGGAATTGTGATTTCATGAAGTGGTTAAACACTTGAAACCCCACCTGAAAAGCACTGCAATTATCAGCAGGGCAGAGATTGTGTTTCTAGGCCTACAGATTGGAGAAGAAAGAAAAACCTTGCGAATAAGGCCACTGAAAAAAAAGGATATCAATTCTTTCATGAGTTTTGATAGTTTACCTTAATGTCTACGGCTAAGAAGGCTTTAAATGTCAAACAGCCATTACTTCCCCAGGTCACTCTTTCTGATTGTGCCATTACGGCGTTGTTTTGGAATGTGGCTCGACTACGTTTTAAAAGTACTATGCCTGAGTGGTTTGAGTTCGTGTCCTGGTTTCAGGTTCCCAATACACCTCAACGGTTTTAAAACATTTCATAACCCAGCAATTGCCTCGACCTGTGGGAGACCTAAAGGTAGACTATGAATTTATGTGTTTAATAAGATGTCCCTACAGAATATTGCTGTGGTTGCGACCAGAGTGTATTGTCATATTATTTCAATTCAAATTAACCAATATTCCACTCTGGTCATAGTAAACTTTTACAATAATGCCCCCCGTGGGAAATTCTTATCGCCCTTCATCAACTAGATACTGAGTTGGAATCAGCTTTCCCTACCGGGTACAAGGATCCTATTGTACTGTGGGGTGGCGATTTTAAATTGCGTACTTGTCCTCAGCCATCTTATAAGGTCTGTGGGCTAGCTGCGATCGATAATGATGACGTTACTTATTTTTTACATTGCGAATGCTGGGACCTGTTAAATGACCTACTTTTTAAGTATAATCTGTCCTTCTGTAATGAGCTTTCTAATCCACCAATTGAAGTAAAATGTACTTTTAACGGTAGGGGCTTGTACAGCGTTATTGACTTTCTGCTGTTTCCTTTACGTTATTCTGAGCTAATCTTAGACGTTTCCATCTATGACTCTGTAATCAGTGACCAATTTCCACAGAGTGTTGCTCCAAATATCAATTTACTTTTCCAACGGAGGGATATTCAATATCTACCTACTAGGGCGAACATTGAGATCTCTCGGCACTGTGGGTGTGCCTTAAGATGGTCTTTGGTGAATCCTATTACCATTTTAGAACAGTTACTTTCCTAACAGAAGATGGCTTTTGATACTTGTTTAGATGAGAATGCAGATGCTGACAAAATTATTACGTCCTTCGAGCAAATAAATTTTTTTATTATTGAAGGTCTTACTGTTAATCAGAGAATCGCGGTTGGTATGAAACTGTTTGCTTGAAGGCCTTGAGAAGTTTGAAGCTAGTGTTAGGCAAACAACCAAGGTCTAAACAGGAAGTGCAGGAGTTTAGGCTTGCGATTAAACATAGCAAAAAGACTCTGAAGGAGGAGACTTGGAATCAGCTTTGTGAGGCTAGCTTGTCAAATGACAACATACCTTTCTGGCGTATTATTAATTCTCCCTTTTTTAATTCAGTTGATAGTCCCCGCATGGAGATTGCCATTATAGAATCTGAATGGCTTTATCATTTTACTACTCTTGTTCAAAACAGGAGGTTACTTCTATGCCCTTCCCTAATTCCATCTCTATGTGTTCTCTTTCTTATTCTTCCTCTGAACCTGAGCAGACCTACCCTGATTTTACCTTTGACGCGGTAGTGTTATATTCCATATAGGTAGCCCAAAATAGGCCTGGGTAACATCCCAACCTTTCACCTATATTCACCCGTACATTACATACATAATGGGCCGCTAGGACTGACCCTTTACCTAGTTACAGTGCTGCTTACAGAACGTGGGGTTTTCCCTGAACAATAGCATCAAAGATTATGCATGAGGGTTCTTGGATTCTTGGAAACTCAGCAGGACTACCATCTACTGCATAATAAGTATGTACAAGGTTTATTCTCAACGTCATCCTAAGTCCGGCAGTGACACAGCAAGGTAGAACCCCAGGGATACCTTCGGGTATATAAAAATCACATCTTGCAGAGATAGTCAGAGGAGATCACGACTTCCATGCGACACACTGACGCAAGATGCTGAGCTTCCTGCATGTAGATACTCCAGCTTGCATTGGTCTAACATCTCTTGTGGAGAGTCCAGCTCAAGACCAAGATGGGGTCCCACAGTCTTTCACTTCAGGTAATGGGGTTAAATTTATCCTAGATGGATTCTTGGCTTAACACCTACACCCATTTAGGTACATCTAGTTTGGATAGCATCACAGGAGTAAGCATTTTATTGTCATGTATGTTATATACTTGCCTGTATTCATAGTTACAGCAAGATGGTAGAAACCTACCATCCTTTGACCTTTTTGGTGCTTCTAATCATCTATATCTGTTTCTGTCTAGTGATTGTTTCAGCACACCTATTTTACACTAGAATGACGAATGTTCAATAAATACTTATTGAAAAACGTCCATATCGTTAATACTGCGTCTCTCTCTGAGACTAAGAGGCTGAATAGGTTGGCGGGCGGACTTTAGTCCGCCCACCATCTTCACGGTGCTGGGACCGGCCGCCAGACATGCAGCGGGCCCGCACTGCTAATTAGGATATGACCGCCAACCTGGCGGCCGCATTCCGAATTGTTGAATTTGCGGCGGGTGCTGCTGTATGCCAAAGTGCCTTGTCATGCATTCCCATGCACAACATGGCAGGCACGGCGCTGTGCCTGCTACCTTGTGCATGGGAATGGAGGGGGGTACCATGGGTACCCCCCAAATGCACACCCCATCAACTCAACCCCTTCTCTCTATCGAGTACATTAAACTTAATTGCTTGTGTGTGCCAGCTAACTCAGAGGTCACAAGAAACTTCTCGAATATACAAGCAGGGATTCGTTTCTGACAACCGCATAAACATGACAACTTTGTTTCCCTTAGAGTTGGAAAAATCTCAGAACAGTGGAAACAATAGATAACAGTTTCACTCAGTCAATCGTGCATGCTTCGTTTCTACAGAGTTGCACACAAATAGAGAGACGGGCGTTTCAATAAAAAGGGTTTATTGAACAGTCTTATTTCTCATGCCAGAGATTTGAACTGCTACAATCGTAAGACAGGCTGCAAAGTACAATATGTACAGAGTTAGCAGTAAGATAAAATAATACTGCAATAGCATGGTTTGTAGCTATGACATATATTAATTAAAATACATACATAAATAACACAAGCTAAAATGTGAATACTCATCTGATGTTTCTAAATAGTTCTACCCCAGTGTACCTAACCTAAGCGTAGCACGAGGTATGAAGTAGGTGCTGTTTTCTAAAGTATAGCTAACTATTGCTATAGTTTTAGTTTTATCAAGAGTTGCCAAATGTTTCTCTAAGTCCTAGTCTGCTCCATACCTTAGAATGTGCGAGGTTGGAATCTCTTTTCTAAGACTCGATATCTAACACCCCGCAAGAGGAGTCAGAAACACTGGAGCTGGATTCTCTGTGAAGAGGATGGCAGCGTCTGGTCAGTGCGTCAGGCTGGAACTCGATATTCTTCAGAACTTGCTGTGGCGAACCGCAAGTAGGCAGTCGAGCTGGATCGTGCTGGAACCGTGGTTTGCCAGGGCAAGTGCAGGTATATTTATACCTTGAAGGTGTTTAGGAATGCCTGTGTTGACATAAAAGTCGGTTATAGGAACGTCATGAATGAACCCCTAAGGAATAGATGTTCATGCATACTGAATGAGTTATTGGAGAAATCAATATCCAAGCAAGGGAAATTCCTAAAGGCTTAAGAGTCCAGTTTTCCAAGAACTTGTTGTGACGTGGATGGATGAATGTAGGAGACCATGTCTGTATTTGGTTAGCATGGACAGTGCCTAAATAAGGGCTGGATTTTCTATGCCTAAATAAGGGCAATATGAATTGTACCTATATAAGGGCATAAATCAGGAAACCTATATACGGAATCTAAATCTACACACAACAAGAGAAGTTTCTAGTGGGACTGTGAGCTAGCTGGTATACAGGCCAACATATCCGGTGGGGGTGTCTGAAATAAGTCCAGACACCAAGCCCTCAGTGTATGTTTTCTAAACGCGCAGATCCTGTATTGGTTTGATAGGATGTACACAACAGTAGTTATGGCTCTAAAAGCGAGTAGAGGCAGTAAAGCACCGGTTCCTGATGGGATTCCTATTGACTTATTCAAATCCAATATCGACCTTTGGGGCCCCCCATTTAACTCTACGTTTTAGAGCCTGTCGAAGCAAATGTTTTTTACATACCTATCCGAGTCTCTGATTGTCCCCAATTTTTAGAAAGGCAATCACAATAGCCCAGCACAGTACAGACCAATTTCCCAGCTGGACTCATTAATCAAAGAGGTGGGACGCATTCTACTAGGCAGATTACAGGACTGGGCAGAGTCCAATAGTGTTATCTCTGCAGTATGGGCTCCGCCCAGGCCTGGGGACTACTGAACAGGCTATCAATCAAAATTTACTTATTGAGAAATATGTGCTTATTAAAGAAGGTAGTCTGTTTTTAGCATTTTTAGATGTAACCTCTGCATTTGATTTTGTGGTACATGATATAGTATGGTCACTTATGGTTAGTATGGGAGAAGATCTAACACAACATCATGTACAGTGACAAGTATCAGAAAACTAATGCGCCGTATAATAAGTACTCCAAAACTGTTAGGTCTGACACCAATATAGGCTGAGCAGAACTTAACGATTAGATTACTGTCTATGGAAAGTCTTCCTTAATGGAAGAGGAAACCTCACACACTTTTTAGTGTCATGCTTCATCATAGGAATCCTCTCCCCACCCTAGTCTGACAGTACCACCAAGGCGGAATCGACCTCCTCGAAGACTGACCAGATAGGAGGGAGTTCTTGGATACATTTTACTGGACAAGACCAAAAGAAAGGGGATCCAGATGTATAATTAAAAATACCTTAGTGTGACAATGGAAAATGCCTTTATTAAGTGGAACAGTAGGTATGGTTAAACATTCAAAATTGTGTGGGTAATGGAGTACAATGACTCACACCCATCCACTGCCTGCCAAAATGTTTCTGCCCATTGTCAATAGCCTGAAAGGTCTGGGGCATTCGTCGGGGCATGTGGATCCCTAATGGTGAATTATTTCTAAACAATCTAAACTTAGGACCGATTGGATTGGTCAAGAAGGTATCCTACCAAATTATCCTACCTGTTAGTAGGTTTGTGGGAACTTGAAACCTACATTGGGGAAATATAAAAGAGAAACAAAACGGGATGAAGGAATTACTAGGGTGACCTGGGGTACATTTTCATCAATATCCTCTTCAGAATATGGAGAGTTCTATAGGAACTATAGTGCAATGGCTGTTAGCCTGTGTTGAACTAGTTCCTTATTTTTGTACCATTGTGGACACTATTATGACATTATCTGTGTGTCCCTTATCCTAGATTTAGGGGATACCAGCATCAAGGTCATAGAGGAGGTAGGGTCCTTTGTAGTTACACAGTAGCAAAGAAAAAGCCACAATAAAAACAGATTTCAATTAAAAACACAACGGAGGGGATGATCATTGGTTTTAGTTGTATTCTGTATATATAATTTTGTGTCCTGCTTCCGAATTGTCTAGTCACCATTCCAGACAATTATACATTTTTTCGCAGGTTAATGTATAACAATCACTATACAGAAAATATCAAAATACTGTCTATTTCATCATTGCTCTCCAACAAATAGTCATGGAGATGGGTTACAAGATAGTGCTCGGCTCATTCTCTTAAGGGAGACTATTAGATTACAAGCGGAGGTTCCTGTTTTCCAAACCTATAGTAGCATTTCCTTGAAGAAAGAGGCATACACTCCAATAGAAGATTGGTGATGTTTATTGAGTAAGGCACAGTACTGCTCAGTCAAAGAATCAAGTGGAATTCCAATTCTGAGTGGAATCACAACTAAGTGCATGGCAGGTGCCAGGGTTAAAAGTATACAGGGACATTAAAGGGAAAGAAACAATAAAAGAAAAAGCTATACAGTCAATGTAACACATTTTTCCCCTTAGGAAAATTTATGAAGAAATATTAAAACATTTAGCAACTCGTTTGACATTCCAAACCTTCCCGTCGTGGGTAACAACACTATTGCAATTTACCTTCACAACTTTAATGGGTCTACCAAATTTCATCTCACCTTTAAGTACAATACCAGGCTTGTGTATCCTGACCCACTCTCGACTACAAAATGAGGTTCCCTAACTCTCATGCAGAAATCATAATAGAGTTTACTTTTCTGTTATTTTTCTTCCACTTTGAGAGCTACAGCTTCCGGTTGATTTCAGAGCTGTGGTTCTTTATAGTTTTTTTAAACCACCAAGGGCACAGCTTGGAAATAGGATCTCTCCCCCTCAGTAAACTGAAAGGGGAGACTTCATTGTTCCCCCTCAATTTATCCTTCCACTGGGCACCAAAATTACATGCCCACAAAATGTCCTGCTTGAGAACTTTGTTGTATCTTTCTACCTGGCCATTGCCCTGAGGTTCTTACAATGCCGTGGTAACATGGCAAACATAAAAAAATCTGAGAAAATCAGTCATCTCATGAGATCTCATTTGCACACCATTATCGGAGATGAGAACCTCAGGCTAGCCTTCACGGCAAAGACTTCTTTGAGGAATAAAATGACACTCTCAGAAGTGGCGTGGGGAACCAGTTTTACCTCGGGCCACTTAGAGTGGTAATCGACTAACACCAAGGCAAAAAACTTAAAAGGACCAGCTATGTCCAGACCCACTTTTAAGTATTTTCTCACTGCTGAGACACTCAGGACATTCTCTCACAGACCCTATCAACATACCTGTCCAAACCAGGCCACCAGAAGACAGACCTGATCAACCTTTTCATAGAAGACATACCCAAATGGCTCTCGTGACTCACAGATAAAATGTGACTACGAAGAGACGAGGGTGGAATGCACTTTCCTTGTCTGAAAATTAGATCACCTTCAATGACCAGTTTATCTGAGATTTTCCAAAAAGGAAAAAGTTCGACTGAAACTTCATTTTTAGAGGGCCACACTATCCTGGTGTAATGAACGACTTCATACATAAGGTCATCCTCACTCATGGCTTTTTTCCACATCTCTTCAGAAATAAAACTACATTTCCCGGATATAATCTCAGTTATGTTGGCAACAACTTCTTCATCTTCACACATATCAATGGTAGTACAGGGAAGTCTGGATAAACAATCTGCAGTGACATTGATTTTACCTGGAATGTATTCAACTGCAAAACTGTACTCTTGCAAACGGGACATTAGCCTGGCTATGCGGGCAGTAGCATTAAGACCACCTCCAGCAGATAGAATGGAAGCTAAGGGTTTATTGTCTGTCCTTAAAACAAACTGCGCACCCCAAATGTAATTGCGAAAATGCTCCACTCCCGAGACACAGGCTAACAATTCTCTCTCAATTACAGTGTAACGCCTCTCAGTGAGGTTAAGTGTGTGGGAGGCAAATGCAACGTTCCACTCTTCTTTCCCCGCACATTGGGACAAAGCACACCCCAGACCATACAGGCTAGTGTCAACAGTGAGTACACATTTTTTGTTTATACAGTACGGTTTCAGGGTGGGAGCAGCTATCATTTCTGCTTTTATGCTGTCAAAAGCTTCCTGTTGCCTTTTGCCCCATACAAATTCTGCATTCTTTCTTGTTAGTTCTCTTGAGGGTTCCATCTTGGATGCAAAGTTCATGATACATTTACAGTAGTATCCTCAGAGCCCTGAAAAGGAAAGAAGTTTGTCCTTACAGTCAGGAGCAGGTGCTTTCAAAATAGCATCAGTGAGAGATTTTTTGTGGAACTACTCCCTCTTTGGACAGCGTGTGTCCTAGATATTCAACAGATTCTTGGTATAGCTTACACTTTTTCTTCTTAAGAGTAAGCCCATACTCTTTGGGCATACTGCATACATTCCTGAGATGTTCTGTGTGTGATTTCTCATCTGGAGAGAAAATAAGAATGTCATCCTAGAAACATTGCACGAAGGGCTGCATGTCCCTAACAAGATGGCACATGGACCTCTGGAACACAGAGGCTGCTGAGGCTAAAACATCCTTTTGAGTTGAAACAGACCTTGGGGGGTGATGAAAGCTGTCATATTGCGTGATTCCTTGGCCAGTTCAATTTGATGGTATGCAGACCTAAGGTCAAGAGTGTAGAAAATCGTGGCACCTCCCAGCATGCTTAGTACCTCGTTGGTATTAGGCAATGGGTGACAAGCGACCAGGATATTAGCATTTAGAGCTCTAAGGTCAATGCAAAATCTCAATGATTTGTCGGGTTTGCTTGCCAATACAATCAGAGAAACACATTCCGAAGATTAGACCTCCTCTATAATGCCCCCGTTTAACATCTCCTTCAAGGCTTCCCCCAATTCTTCTCTGACATTAATAGGAACATTCCTAAGTTTTTGCTTAACAGGTTATGCTCCTTGTTTGAGCTTGATTGAATGGGTAAAACCTTTAAGTTTCCCTAAAGCTTCAGAAAAGACTTCAGGAAATTCTTTCTCTATGATATTTACATCAACACTGTCCTGAACCAGCATGACTGGTTCTTGGCTACGGAGACTGAGAATGATCCCTTGTCTCCATTGGTCTTTCCAACCCAAAACATTAACAGCCTACTTGGCAACATACAATTTAATAAAAGCAGATCTTCCCTTAAACTTGACGTCAGAAGCAACATACCCCATAAGATCAATAGTAGAGCCATCAAAACCCTGAGCAATGATATTAGAAGGGCATGGATCTCCACTAGATATGGTATCACCAAATTTCTCATTGAAATAATTTTCTATGACAATAGACCAGGGTGATCCCGAATAGGCCTGGGCGAAAAGTCCGTTCCACTCGTGGAAATTGCTATAATTTGACATTTTCGTGTTCCGCGGAGAGCGCGAAAATGTCACAATTTCCGCAATCCGCATCTTACCGGAATTTTTTTTCTTGCTCCCGATGTAAAAAAATACATTCTCACGTGCGCGCGATCGCCTTACCTGCATCCCTGCGTTCGCCGACAAGTTTTCCCAATCCGGTCGCGTTCTCCACGAGATGTTGGATTGTTGGTACCCATTTGCGCTGTCTCGCGACAGTTCGCGCCCGCATTAACGTCATTTGTCGCGCGATCACGTCATTCATCGCGCGATCACGTCTTTCTTCTCGCGATCATGCCCCTTGAGAGTATGAGATGCTTGAGATCTCGTACACGTCATTCTCCACCGCGAGCAAGAGCGTGAGGACGCAGGCACGTCATATCGAACGCGAGCGGGCGGGACAAGTGAAAACAAGATGGCCGCGCCCGTGAGCAACCGCATGGGTAATCTGGTGAGCCGCGATGACGCAGAAAATACCACGAACGGGCAGGGAAAAAACGTCTGCGTCTTCGGGATATTTCCGCGTGTTTGCGGAGATTTTTAACATTTTCGCAATAGTTTGCGAAAGTGAATTTCGCAAATTCCGCCCACCCCTAATCCCGAATCTGCCATTAGTTCTAGATTTTCGTTCAAGAAATGAACAACACACTTAGGAGAACTCAAAGTCTCTCCTTCGATAGCACAAACATTTACTAATGAAACAACAATACCCCTTTCACCCAAAAGGTCATCATTTAAGGACTGGGTACATCTTACACAGGAGATCTCACTATTGATTGGGGAAACCTCTATCTTTATTAATGGTTCTCTTCCTGTCATCTCTACAGGCCCTGGCAAAGTGTCCAAGTCTACCACACTTGATACATTATTTTCCTATAGCTGGAAAAAACTTGAAAGAAGCAACAGGGTTGGTACTACCACACCTATAACATATTACACTGCTGTCACCACTTTTTCCCACCTGAGGGATTTTGGTAGAGTTGTTCATAACACAAACTTCATCACTACTTTTGTTATTTTTGTCACGTTTAGCATTGACATCCTCAATGGTCTTCATCCATTTTTTGGATTGCTCAAATACTTTGGCAGTGGCTAGGGTGTTGTGTAAGTTTGGATTTCCTAAAACCAACAATTGCTCTTGTGTCTTTTTATTTTTAACATTCACAATTATCTGATCTCTAATCATTCCATCTGCTATGGTGCCAACATTACAAGAAATCACCAGGGTTCTAAGGGCAGTTAAAAAATCATCAAAAGATTCAGAATCTCTTGGTGATCTGCTAGAAAATGTATACCGATTTAGCGCTATGCTGATGGTGGGCTTAAATCTTGTTTCCATGCGTAAAAGCGCTTCATCAAAAGTACTGAGCTCCCCTTGCAACACAGGAAGCGTTCTGAAGACAGCTTGGTCCTCAGATCCTAAACAATCAAGAAGGATATTCTTTTTCCTTTCATTTCCCATTCTATCCCCATCAATGGCTTTCATATAAGTTACAAATTTCTCTTTCCACCTGGACTGGGAATGGGAGGATCACCTTTGGATTGTTGGAACTTGGCAGGAGGTTCAAACTGCATGGTAGGATATAAAAACTAGCAATACAGTTATGGAGGTTAACAGTATAATAAAAGTACTAGATGATCATGTATAATAGTATCAATAACAATTAAGTGAGAATGTGGTACCTGTGCACATCAGCGTGATGTGCAGGGATAGTCAATAACTCAAACTTGCACACGATAATATAAAAATAATCAGCAGTACCTTTTTTAAAGCTGTGCGCGTCGGCGCGATGAAAAGATGTCACAACAAGGATTATCGTGCGTGTGTATTTCCTTATTGCTGTATGATAAATAATTTAATCTCAATGCACTGTTTTGCGCATCAACGTTGATGTAAGCTCCTTGAATGTATTATGCACAGTCGTGCGCATCGACGATGAGTAAGGATATCCAAAATGGCGACTGGCAGCGCGGTGACGTAAACACGCCACCATGCCGCACTACGCGATGATGTCGTTGCGCGATGAGGAAATGCGTTGAAGATGGCAGGAGTGTATTTCCGGTGCGTCTTTCCTTGACAACTGGAACTGGCTCAAGTGCGTTACGTCCTTCCTAGGCAACTAACAGCCGGAGAATCCTTGAGTGCACTTTCCAGTTTCCTTGACAATCAGGTTACCAGCAACGCGGTGGTTATGGCGCTCTGTTCGTGTGGGTAATGACGTGGGTGGAGCAACGGCGGTCCACTTGAAAGATGCAGAAGGGTAAAGGAAATTCCAAATACGCTAAAAATAAGTTTCTTGGCAATAGAAATGTCTGTAAAGAAGTGGAAACAACTGTGGTGGATAATAAAACGATCCTATCCATATACAAGAGCAAGAGAAACAATTCCAAGGTCTTGCTCCAGAATTCCAATTCTGAGTGGAATCACAACTAACTGCTTGGCAGGTGCCAGGGTTAAAAGTATACAAGGAAATTAAAGGGAAAGAAACAATAAAAGAAAACGCTATACAGGCAATGTAACACCTACCCTGTAGTCAAATTTAATTTAGCTAGATCATCTTGTGAGAGTAGCAACTTTAAAAAGAAATTCTACATACCATATATCCCTACATTCCATGTTTGAGTCTAGTCTACTAGTGAACTACTAGATGAACTAACATACAAAGTAAATAAAGGCTTTGAAAATGGCTGGATTACAAAACACGAGGCAGACTTTCTCATTCAAAAAGAACCTCAAACTCCCTATTTTTACACCATATGAAAGGTACACAAACAAAAATGTCCACCTCCAGGCAGACCAATAGTGTCAGGAATTGGCTCCATTCTAGAGCCACTCTCACAATTTTGTGATATTTTTCTTAGACCACTGGTAAAAAGGATGCCAACATACTTACAGTACACTAAGGATGTTCTGAACCTGATAAAAGGGTGTACGTTTGATGATTCGAAAGAACTACTCCCGAGTTTTGACGGCAGATCCCTTTATACGAATATCCCACAGGAAGCAACACTACAGGTGGTGGAAAGAATCCGCAGCACCAGTGAATAGGATTCGATCACACCTCGGGATTTTATGTTGGATCTAGCACATCTTACACTCACACAGAACTTCTTTGAATTTGAAGGACAGTTCTTCTTACAGGTACATGGTACATCAATAGGGAGTACTTCGCTCCTAGCCTGGCCTGTTTGTATGTCCATTCCTTTGAGGCAGAATACATCCAAAGTGAATTAAACCCATTCAACAACAATATACAGTTCTGGAGACGCTATATTGATGATGTGTTGGTGATATGAAGAGGCACACTAGCAGAAGCCACAAACTTTGCTAACTGGTTGAATGCCCTCGATAGACACCTGTGGTTCACGATATCAGGGGGGGTAACGGGCTCCAGTTTCTAGACCTTCTGATGCAAGCAGAGAATGAGAATCTGACTACTGAAGTGCATTACAAACCTACGGACTGTAACAATCTGTTAGGATCGTAGTCTGTGAGAAAACCTACCCGCAGGTCAGTTTCTCCGGCTATGTCATAATTGCACTGAGAAAGAAGAATATAGAACACACGCAAACAAATTGCGAAAAAGCTAATTGAAAAGAATTACCCGAAAAGATTAATCAAAGCGACTGACAAGAAAGCCATAAACAACAACAGACATCAGCTCCTGGAAACATGGAAAAGACAAGACAACAATCGTCTTATCTGTATTTCAACCTATAACACACTATCAAATGCCTTCCAAAAAGTAATAAAGAGAAATTGGAAGATAAAGTTAACAGGGGGGTCTTATGATTGAGAAGCCCATGTTTTCATTCAGGAAATGGACAAGTATAAAAGATCTCTTGGTACACACACGCACTACATAAATTCCAGAAAAACGCACACAGTCCTCACTATGGAACCTTCCTCCACCTTCCAGACACTCACCATGTGGTAGGTGCAGTGTATGTCCTTTGACTAGGAAAGTTAAGGAGGTAAACATTGGCCTTAGGACACCATGGAAGCTGAAAAAATTCACAAACTGTAACTCAAAAATGTGGTTTACATAATCAAGTGTCCATGTAATCTTCTGTATGTGGGAATGACAACAAGACAATGAGACGGATCCAGGCCAGAATAATAGAGCACCTCAGTACCATCAGGTGCAAAAGAGAAGCCACCAGATTAACACAACACTACATAGAAAAAGGCCACATTGACAGAGATATGGAATGGTATGTGTTAGAAAAGCTTACACAAAAATGCCTGATATGTGTGAGCCCTTATTTCAATTTGAAAAAGATGGTTCTACCGATTAGGTACAGATTTGCATGGTTTGAATGACAAAACTCCCCCGCATTCTTTAAAATCATAACTAAGTTTATTTGCCACATACAATGGGTTATTATTTGGAATTAACCAATAATTATCGTTGACTCCCATTGAATTAATATGGGCAGGTAACATCAAAACAGATCTTTTTGGTAGTGATTGAAAAACGAATATCCCGGTTTTTCCAAATATGATACTGACCAACAATGCACACAGCACCTAATAAGAGACAATTATAATGGTCCATAGCTTGGATTCATCTGAAAAGAAGTAACACAGACTGTTTTCAAAAGTGGCTACTTGCTCAGTATTTGAACAAATGAGTAGACATCTGCCCTATAGGAGGACTACAACTCCCTTGAATACTCGGGACCGGGATTGACATACATGTCTCACAATCAGTTTGGGTTGTGTTTGGGGCAGGCAACAGAACGTACACACTCCGAAGAGTTCATAACCCTGCCGGGCATGTAACCAGCAGTACCATCTGCACGGAGTGGGGATCGGAATAGGTAACACAGAAGGGTGTTTATTTTGATGAAGTACGTAGGGCCAATATATGGAGTGGGTAGATTTCTCCTATGCTATTTGTTTAACCCATAAGAGGAGAATCTAGAAAACTTTCGGGCTCATCTAAACAATTAACAACAATGATACCTACTTTTGGACATAACCATTTACTGGCTCACTAAAACCTATACTGTTAATGGTCCTGTATGACTGAAGGACCTAATCTACATCCTCGTCATATATCATTATGATTTCGATCGACGTTGCCAACTCAACTCAGTATGGCTATATGTTACATAAAATTCTTTAAAAAACTTGCTACTCTCACAAGATGATCTAGCGAACTTAAATTTGATTACAGGGTATGTTTGGGAAAAGGGAACCTATGCTTCTATACTGATGGTCTCCCATGGGAGAATGAGCCGAGTACTATCTTGTAACCCATCTCCTCGACTATTTGTTGGAGATCAAAGATGAAATAGACAATGTTTTGACATTTTCTGTATAGTGATGGTTAAACATTAACCTGTGAAAAAATTTACATTTGTCTGAAATGGTGACTAGACAATTCGGAAGCAGGACACAAATTTATAAATGCAGAATACAACTAAAACCAATGATAGTCCACTCCTTTGTGTTTTTAATTGTAATCTGTTTTTTATTGTGGCTTTTTCTTTGCTAGTGTGTGACGACAAAGGACCCCATCTCCTCTGTGACTTTGATGCTGGTAGCCCCTAAATCTAGGGTAACTGACACACATATATTGTCATTATAGTGTCCACAATGCTACAAACTAAGGAACTAGTTCAACACAGGCTAACAGCCATAGCACTATAGTTCACATGGAACTCTCCATATTCTGAAGAGAATATTGATGAGCACTTGTAAGAGCACGACCTTAGATATCTTTAGTGATTTTGTGACCTGATTTTTCCGAATGTACCCCAGGTCACCCTAGTAATTCCATTATCCTGTTTTATTTCTCTTTTATATTTCCCCAATGTAGCTTTCAAGTTCCCACGAACCTACCAACAGGTAGGAAAATTTGGTAGGGCATAAGTAGGATACCTTCTTGACCAACCCAATCAGTCCTAAGTTTAGAACGTTCAGAAATAATTCACCATTATGGATCCACATGCCCTGACGAATGCCCCAGATCTTTCAGGCTATTGACAACGGGCAGAAACATGTTGGCAGGTATTGGATGGGTGTGAGTCATTGTACTCCATTACCCTAACAATTTTAAGTTTTTAACCATGCCAAGTGTTCAACTTAATAAAGGCATTTTCCCTTGGCACACTAAGGTATATTTAAGTATACAACTGGATCCCCTTTCTTTTGGTGTTGTACAATAGGATTTATGTAAGAACTCCCTCCTATCTATTTAGTCTTCGAGGAGGTAGAGTCCACCTTGGTAGTACTGTCCGATCAGGGTGGGGAGAGTATTCCTATGATGAAGCATGACACTAAAAAGTGTGTGAGGTTTCCTCTTCCATTAAGGATGATTTTCCACAGACAGTATCCTAAGGGTTAAGTTCTGCTCAGCCTATATTTGTGATACCAAAGGGGATGATGGACAGAGCGTTTGAGCAAATCAAACACTCACCCCCAGTCAACTGATCTGTGTTTAATACATCATCATTCTTTGGCTCACTTCACCACCCCAGTTCAGACATGGCCATATGCAAATCAGTCTGACCCTGTGCCTCAAGGGAACTGTCCAGCCCGAACTGCCAAGCCATGTCTTCCCTGGACTGGAAACAAGCATCCTGGGACCGGTTTCGGGTTCATAACCCTCATCAGCAAGGCTATCTTGAATCCAGTGGCAAAGTGAGCAAGGGACTCACGTCTGGGCATACCCTGTCAACTTAGGGCAAACAAAGCAATACCAAAGGGAATGATGAGCAAAAGAATGATGGATTTAACCCAGATCTCTTGACTGGGGTGAATGTTTTGATTTGTTCTGCATTCTGTCCATCAATTGTGTGTCTTTTGCTTTCTCGCCCTAAGTGCGCCAGGTATGCCCAGACGTGGGTCCTGGGCTCACTGTGCCACTGGAATCAAGCTATCCTGGCTGAAGAGGGGTGAAACCCCGAAACTGGTCATAGGATGCTTGTTTCCGGACCAGGGAGGACCTGGCTTGGCAGTTCGGACTGGACTGTTGCCATGAGGCACAGGGTCAAGACTGATTTGCATATGGCCAGGTCTAAACTGGGGCGGCATGGTGAGCAAAAGAATGATGGTTTTAACCCAGATCTCTTGACTGAGGGTGAATGTTTTGATTTGTTCTGCATTTCGTCCATCAATTGTGTGTCTTTTGCAGCCTATATTTGTGTCAGGACCAACAGTTTTGGAGCACTTATTATACAGCGCATCAGTTTTCTGATAATGGTCACCGTACATGATGTTGTGTTAGATGTAATGTCGAAGGGACGTACGGTGCCATACCCTTCTCTTCCCCTTCAATTGTGTTTTCATAGTATGGGAGTAGACCACGCTATTGTAAATTTCCTTAAGGATCTATATGCACATGGTCGGGCAGAGTGTGTTATGGCCTGAAAGGCGAATGTAGCCAATCATTTCCGATAGAATGAGGCGTATGCCAAGGTTGCGCAATCGCCCCATTTTTGTTTAATTTTTTATCTTAATACTTTAGGTGACACCCTTGCAACTAAGTGCACTGATCTAGCCAGAGTAGGACAGCGCCCAATCCCGGCATTTTTATATGCCGATGACGTGGTCTTAATGGCCCGTACCCCATTAGGTTTACAGCAAGTATTAGATTACTTTGCCAAGTGCATGTGGGGTCTGGGTCTAAATCTAAATATTAGTAAACCTTTTAATATGAAGCTCCGGAACAGGTCCTCAAATTGTAGAGACATTTTTTATAGAGGGTTCAAAGATACTATTTACACCTACATTTTCCTATCTAGGTATTTTATTCAGTAACGATGGAAGCTGGTCTAATGCAATCAAATCAGCGATTCTCCAATTTGTAAAATGTACCACAGCTCTGCTGGACTTCGTCAGGATATTGAGCATAAAATATCTGAGGAAGATGCTGCACATTTAGACGGCCAAATATAGACTGACTGCCACGTATGGGTCTGAGCTTTGGGGATACGCTAATGTCGAATTATTACAGCATGCAGAAAATGCATTTTTAAGCAATCTTCTTGCCCTCCCAAAAAGTAGTTCTACCTACATGTGTCACTCTGAATTGGGAGTCTCATATCTGACAGATATGATCATGGACCAGCCAGTCTTGATCTGGCATAGGATATGGTCCTTAGAACATACTACACGTAATCGTTCTATTATAAAGCACTGTCCCAGATCTAAATCGGCATTAAAAATCTCTTGGCTCAGATTCATATGTGACTTTTTCGTCGACATCGGCCATTCCGTGTTTTCTGACCATCCGGAGCTTAACAGCAGTATTCAAAGAAAGGCCCTAAAATCATAAAGCTTTTCCTTATTAGAGGATTTGAGGCTATCTACCAAAATCATGAAACCTTCTGTGCTGAAAAACCAGCTAAATTTGACAAGCCATGATATGTAACCTTACGTAATGAACATAATCAGCCATCGGGACAGATTTGTCCTGACTAGGTTTCGGCTGGACATTTTGAATCATTTAATGACTTTTCCAAACATTAATAATTGGGCCTCTGATCTTGTCCATGTGACAATGTCTCTAAGCAAAGTACTATCCATATTCTGCTTTTTTGTTTATTTTATACAGAGTTGAGAAAATGTCTTATTAAGCCGCTGCTAAAACAACCTGGATTTGTCCAATGTTGCCCAGCTTTTATCTATTTGCAAATGTTACCAAGTTTGTACAAATATGTTTCGGCTGTGATAAGATGTAGGAAGCTGTTGTAGGAATTGTTATTGTCAGCTGAGAGGACTATGCCTGTTTTTATTCAATCTGTTTTTATTTTCTCAATTCAGCGACCTGATTTTCTCTTTTAATGAGGTGTTTTTAATTAGAGATGTCATTTTATGCAGCTTTTATGATACACAATGTGCTTTCGAATAAAGCTTATTTTGACTTGACTTACCTTCATGTCTTTTAAAAGTTAATCAAAAGGAATTGTTCTCACATCAATGCTTTCCATGAACCTGATGGAGACCTAATTGAAAAACTGAAAAAGAGGAGCTACCCTAACACTTGGGCATATTAGCAAGGGCTTTATCTCTGCTTTTTTGGCTTTAAAAGCCAAAGAAGCGGAGATAAAAATATCGCCCTATCAACAACAGGGTGCTAACATGCAAAATTGCATGTTAGCACCCTTTTTCACTACGCTTCCCTTTGCATCTCTAATGAGATGCAAAGTGGGCGTTCCAGAGCAAAATAATAGGGGAAATGTCGCTAAGCAACATTTCTCCTATTATCAAGCTTCACGCTAACCCTGTTAGAGACAAAAAAAGCAGCGCTAACCACGGTTAACGCTGCTTTTTTACGTCTGCCAATTTTCAGACTTAGCCATGTAACCGTATGGGAGGTGGATTACATGGCTAAGTCCACCATGGGCTATCAACAAGGATATCCCTATCCTTGTAGTTTCATCGCTGCATTACCAGCGATAACCTCCCAAAATGCCGCTATCGCTGCATTTTTTATCGCCTAGGCGATTAGCGTTGTTAATAACGCGATAACCAGGTGATATTATACAGCGATAGCGGGCGTTAAAAAAATTAACGCTAAGTGCCCTTAGCGTTAATTTTCCCTGTTCCTTGTTAATATCCCCCACTGTTATTAATGAAAGTGAAGAATTGACCAAGAAATAATGATCAAGACGGATTGCTGGAAAGCCGTGTTAAAGGGCCTATAAGACAAAATCACTTGTGTGACTACCATATAGCTCTCATCCAATCAAATAAGGCAAACCATAAATACCCACTGGAATACACTAAACATGGCCGTTTCAAGGTATAAAAACTCCTTGTTTGATTTTTTTTTTAAAAAAGAGTCTGTATCGGGTACTTGCAAGACTATTACGAAATAATTCAAGTAAAAACCAACAGACTTTGTGGAATTTACCAAAACATGACTGGGTACTGTTCAGTATGAAATTTTATCAAACTGACTAAAAGCCTGGGCTTAAGAATAAGAACTTCATGGAAACAAAGATTGCAGATGCCTTGCAACTTTGCTTTACTGACCATGTATCTGTATGAATATATATCCCAGCAGCCTTAAATATGCAGGCATGACAATCAAGAAATAAAAACAAGGATGGCTAAATACAGTAGACATCTACACATGGGAACTGTGACAACTAAGTTTATTAATCATTTCAAAGAAAAACAACACAGCGTCAATGATTTCTTTTAGACTGTATTGGAAAAGATACCTCCAGAACCTAGCTTAAGAATAACCTCACAGAGCTACAGGTTAGTGAACAATGGTGGGTTCATAGGAGCAGATTCTATCTCAAACAACTTTGACGTTGCCACTCAGGCCCACATATCTAAGATGCTTCTGTCATGAAACAGGGCTGGAGTTCTGCTTACTTCTTGTTCTGGTTCTTGTGGAGTGAGGCAGTGTTCTGGGGTATTTGGGAGAAAGATACAGGCAGCAGATGTGTGGAGGACACAATGAGTGGCAGTGTACCAACAGTGAACTTCAATTCCGAGCAGGCCAATAACTATCGAGAGTGTAGCCAGAAAACAACCATCTTGGTTCTTGGGCTGTTTTGTCCCTATAGTTTTTGGTGTTCTTTGCTATGGCAATTGCGTTACAATGTTGCTGCGGCCAGGACCTTGCTACGATGAAGTCAAATTTCAATTGCCAAGGAAATTGCTTCTTCAAATATTGTCCTATTGAGAAATAGTCTGAAGTTGTGTGTTGTTGAAACAAACTTTGAAATAAGCCTTTCACTTTTATTTGAACCCCTAAAACGATTACAATTATTTTTTTTTTATAAGGCTGTGAGTGTATGTGTTGCTAAGAGGCTCTGTGAAAGGAAAAACTGGATTCTTAAAAGTGCAAGTGCATATATAAAGAGGGTATTGCTAAGACACAAAAAGGAACAAAATGGGGTGTAGAGAGGTACCACTCAACATGAGTAGTGGAGGTGGATACATCCTCCCGAACTTAGGGGCATATTTACAAGCAGGCGATAGAAAATTATTGCCGCTTTTGTGGCTGTTTTCGGCCGAAAAGCGACGATATTTTTATCGCCTAATTCGCAAGGCCACACTAACGCGTGAAACCTTGCTTTAGCGTCAGGATTCCTAACGCCCAGCTTTGCATCTCTAATGAGATGCAAAGTGGGCGTTCCTGACCTAACATGACAGGAGAAATGTCGCTAAGCGACATTTCTCCTATCATCAAGCCCCACTCTATGAAGCATAGCGTCAGGAAAAGTAGCGATAACCCCTGTTATCGCTAGTTTCCTTACGCCTGCTTCAGGACTGACTTAGCCATGATATCCTATAGAAGGAGGATATCATGGCTAAGTTTGTGAGTCCCTATCAGCAAGCTAACGCCCCATTGCGTCAGATTATCGCTGGGTTTCCAGCGATAATCTCACGTTAGGCAGTTAGCGTGAGGATTTTTATCGCTGAGGAGATAAGCGTTGCTAATAGCACGCTATCTCAGCGATAAAAATCCACATTACCCGGCGATAATTATCCTCACGCTAAGAGCGCTGAGCGATAATTATTGCCGGGTGTTACTGATATGCCCCTTAAGTTTATAAACATAGGGATCCACCCACAGGTATGTATGTACGACAAAACCTCGCAGGTTGAGTATGTATTCCCACAGTGGTGGAAAATACACACATGGGGCCCGATTCACAGAACAAACTTAAGACTAAATCCTAAACTTGCTACCATTCTGGTATTCACAGAATGCACCTACTACTACTGGTATTCACAGAGTGAACTTACTACTTTTGCTATTCACATAATGAACTTAGAACTTTTGCTATTCACAGAATCCATTTACGACCACTAAACTTACGTCCGCACTCGGGCCGGAATTTCCGGCTCCGGAGCGGAATTTCCGGGTTCGGAGCGGAATGTCCACCACCGGAGCGGAATGTCCGCATCCGGAGCGGGAAGTCCACTTTCTGGCCGGAAAGTCCGCTTACGGGCCGGAAAGTCCACATGCGGGCCGGAAAGTCCGCTCTCGGACCGGAACTTCCGATTTGGGCAAGACTACATTAACTGTGGCCATTGATCATTTGAGCCAAGGGTAAACACCTGTCCAAGTCCCTACCATCCCCCATCGTGCATCAGCTGACACACTCCAGCCAATCCTAGGTCGGCAGCACGTATAACTGCACAGCAGACACACACACAAACCCTTACAACATGTCACTGAATGTGTTTGTTGCACTGCCCCTTGCCATGCGGAAAAACCACTTGAGGAGGAGGAGGAGGAGAGCAGAGAGGATCTTCAGGCAGAGGATCAACCTATTTGGACTTTCCAGCCAAGATGTAAGGGCCAGGTACCGTTTCCCTCCAGAAGTCATCTTGGATATGGTATGTGAGTGGGAGCAGGAACTTGACTCTGTGACCTGCTGCTCCCATGCAATCCCAGCATATCTCAAGATCCTCTCTGCGCTCCATTTCTTTGCCACTGGCTCTTTCCAAAGGGTCTCCAGTGACCATGTGGGCATATCCCAGGCGAGCCAGTCGCGGTGCCTGCATC
This sequence comes from Triturus cristatus, assembly GCF_964204655.1. Taxonomy (NCBI): domain Eukaryota; kingdom Metazoa; phylum Chordata; class Amphibia; order Caudata; family Salamandridae; genus Triturus; species Triturus cristatus. The sequence continues at coordinate 1,459,685,527 of NC_140590.1, forward strand.
AGGTACTGCGATGCATCACTGCAAGATCCCACAACCACATACAAATGCCACATACACTGGCCCTGAGACAAAGGGCAGCACGAGATTTCTATCTCATTGCACAATTCCCACGTGTGCTGGGTGCAATTGATTGTACCCATGTGGCCCTTCAGCCACCCCGCCACATTGCACACATCTTCTGCAACAGACACCGATGGCATTCCATCAACGTGCAAGCTGTCTGTGATGCCAGGGGGAGGTTCATTAATGTGCATGCGGTGTTCCCAGGCAGTACCCATGACAGCTTCATATTCCGCATGTCACCTCTTGCCCGGCGGATTGCTGCGGGAGAATTTGACAACATGTGGCTACTGGGTAAGTACCAAGCGTTAGAAATTAGGTAAATGTGTTTTGCAAATGTATGAATGCTCCCCAACATTAACCATTGTACGATAAGAATCATAAAGCTACATACATGGCCCAACAGATACTGCATGTAATACAGTACAGATCATGTCCTGTGCAAGTCAAAGAGGGAAATGTAACCAACTGCCATTTCCCCTCTCCTCAGGTGACGCTGGGTATGCACTCACCCCACATCTCCTCACCCCTTACAGGCGTGCAAACACTGTACCACAGCTTAGGTACAATAGGGCACACATACGGACTCGAGCCATCATAGAGCGCACTTTTGGTCTGTTGAAGTCGCGATTCAGATGTCTCGACCGTACAGGGGGGGTGCTGCAGTACTCCCCAGAAGTCGTGTGCAAGATCATATTAGCCTGTTGTGTCTTGCACAACATTGCCTTAACGCATGGTTTACACATACTGCTGGAACATCGGCTAGCTCTGAATCTGGGAAACCGGGCCATGGCCCATAACCGAGGTCAGGGCATGCAAGTCCGTGAGCAGCTCGTTGCCACATTTTTCACATGAGCAACCTGTAGTGGAATGGACTAAATGTGGATTGCTGTCTGTTGCCAATGATGAAACTTGGATATACACGACTGTGTCAATAAATTCCTTCCTGAGACAACTTTGCAAGCCACACTAACTGCATATTCATCACAGCTGGTGACAGTAGTCAAAAGGTTGAGCGTGCTGCAGCTCATGTGCCCATGTCAGTGATCAGTGTAGTGGATGTCCCGAAAGAATCTATTGACGCTGATGGAAAATGATTCATGTACTGAGAGACACAGCCGGACCTCATGAGGATGGGTCACTGAATCAGAAAAGGTCATAACCATAGCATTGGCGGGCCTGTGCCATCAACAGATGTGACTCACCCCCAAAAGATGCGCCTACGACGTGAGTGATGTCATGGGTGAATCAGACACCATGGGGCAGATGAATATGCCCCGTGCACCACTTTTGCGCCCCCGTTGCGTCACTTTAGTGCCGCAGCGGCGGCGCCGACCCAGCGCCATGCTGCGTGCTATTTACAACGTGACGCATCTAGGGAGATGCGTCACGTTGTCAAGCTTGCGCCACATGTGGGCGTACCTGCACAGGGGGGGGGGCCTTCTGGCTCACAAATGCCTCCGAAAAGTGGCTGATTGAAATCCACAAGATTTCACTCAGACACATTTCAGGCCATGCTGCGTCAAAGCCCTGCGCCTGCTTGAAGCAGGCTTAAGGATTGACGCAGCATGTCAGGGATAGGGGCACCCCGAGCTGTGCTGGAGCTGTGTGGCGGTTGTGACGCAACTCCAGCAATGCGCCAACCTTACGCCGGCCAGATGCGTCACGCATCTGCTTGTCCTTGCGCCACGATGCACGGCATTGTGAATGCTGCGCTTCTGCGGTGGTGCAAGGGCAAACTTGCGTGACGCATCTCCCATGGCGCATCCCTGCTGATCTGCAGGGATGTGCCAGGGAACATAAATCTGCCCCCATGTGTCTGTGATATATCCACACTTCTCCACCCCAATGTTACATAACACATCACAAAAGCATGAGAAAGTGAAACAGGGGTTTCATGTTGTGTCAGCCCCCCGCCCATTAGTGCAGAAATGTCTTTAAATGGTCTCTTCCCCCTCTTGTTACATTTTAATAATTCACACATGCACTGTCTTTTCTTTTTATCCACAACAGAACAGCAGGATGGCAGTAGATTACATTCATGATTGTGGATGGATATGGATGAATACAAAATGGCTGCCAACTATTTCCTGTGATGTATTTCCTGCCTCCCACTCCCTTTCAAACATATCCTGTATTAAAAAATCTGTTCCGGGTCATTTTCGGAGTTTACGGCACAAAAGCGGAAGTCCCGATCAAGGAGCGTACGGCGCGTGCGCGGACCCTCCGCTCCGGAATCGGAAACTGCGCTCGCGGGCCGTAAACTCCGAAAATGACCCGGAACACATTATTTCATTCAGGAAATGTTTTACAGGAAGTTGGAGGCAGGAAATACATCACAGGAAATAGTTGGCAGCCATTTTGTGTTCATTCTGAGTCATCCGCACTCACAGATCAGATCCTCTGACAGCCTGCTGCTCCCATCATACTTATTATCCTCATAATGGCTGAGGGTTATGAAGAGAAGGCACCCCCTTTCACTGAAAGTGAGATAGACATCTTGGCTGAGGGGGTGCTGGGCAAATATCCTCAGCTATATGGGGACCCTGAACACCAGCTGAGCAATGCAGCCTGGGCAGGCTGTGGGCCAACATCGAGGAGCGCTGCAGTGCAGTGGGAGTCCACACCAGGAGTGCGAGGGCATGCCGCAAGCGCTGGGAGGACCTGAAACGGTGGTCCCGGCACAAGGCTGAGGAGATGGTGGGCCAGTCCTCCCAGCACCATGTGCATCGTCCTCGCCTATCCCCACTGTACAGGAGGGTCCTGTGAGCAGCTTGGCCGACCCTCCATGCTCAGCTAGAGGAGCATGAGCAGCAGGGACATGGTAAGTGCATCATATGCTAAATGTGTCTGGGAGTATGATGTGAGTGAAACAGTGCTGTACCATTGTGTGTCCGATGCTTCCATTCACTGATTCTGTGTCCATGCAGCAGTCACCAAGCATAAAAAGGCACACTGTGGCATATGGACTGTACAGGGCAGAGTGCATTTTGGGAGTTGTAGTTTCGTCATGACAACTGGCTAAATGAATCTGATAGCTAGGGGTATACCCAACTATTACACCATCCATTACCTGGGTAAAGTGAACACAATATATGACGAAACGTGGTATGGAGGAAAAGATATAACTATATTTGTGAACAAGGACACATTTCATGATCCTTTCACATGTGATTAAATTCACTTCTCATTTTCTTTGTATTTGTGCTGAGCATATACAAAAACATATATTTACCAAACATACCTTCTGCACATATAACACAAGTACGCTACTGTCCTAAACATTAATTTTCAATTGTGGCTCCCCCCTTCAATAGTGTGGACAACCCCAGAGGGCATATACATTGCATGAGAAGTATCAATGTCCCCATAAATTCTAAAGCAATGCAATGCTAAGGCTACGCGAGTTTGTTCAGGAGAGCACTATCTGCAGCATACGCTGCAGATAGTGCTCTCCTGAACAAACTCGCGTAGCGAGAGTTAGCACCGATAGATGCGGAAGAGCTATCAAGGAGAGGCTAGAGAAGCAAGCGTGTAATCACGACGGAAGAAATCTTGACTTTAGAACACGAACAGGGGGCCCAGCTGACTTTTCAATAAAGAGATGGAATAGGGCGTGGATCCCCTGCGTCCCACTCCTGGCTATTGTACAGTACTTACGCTCGGTATGCTGAGAAGAGCGACCAGCCTAAGATTGCTGCGGTTTTCCTTGTCCTGAAGAGGCCAAAAGGAATGGATTGGCTAAAACGCGACCACGTCGACATTTTGGTTTTACAGAGGGACCCAAAAGAATTTGATTGTGTTGGGATTCAACAACCTTGCATTGCCTTAGAATTTATGGGGACATTGATACTTCTCATGCAATGTATATGCCCTCTGGGGTTGCCCACATACTAGTGGAGAAGTGTGGCTCAATGATTAGAGCGGCAGACCCTGATGCAGAGGTCTAGCCCGGGACCAGGGTTCAATTCCCCGCCTCGGCGGGTCTTGGGCTCAAAATTCCACGGACCTGATAATTCTCGCCTCGGTGCCATTCTAATCATGGAGTCCCACTCTGCAACTCTGGGCAATAGCTTGCTTAATCTCCACAACGGCCCCCACAACGCTAAGGATGCCTGGCCTTCACCTTGGGGGTGCCCAGGAGTGGACGCCTCACAGGGAAAAGCCAGGATGGGTTCCACAGCGGTATTCGTACAAGCGCCGAGAGGCCTCCGGGTAGTCGTGCGCTATACAAGTATCCATACATTTACATTTACATTTACTATTGAAGGGTGGACCCACAATAGAAAATTAATGTTTAGGACAGTAGCGTAGTTTTGTTATATGTACAGAGGTTTGGTTTTGTAAATATATGTTTTTGTATATGCTCAGCACAAATACAAAGAAAATGAGAAGTGAATTTAATCACATGTGAATGGATAATTAAAAGTGTCCTTGTTCGAATATATTTGTATATCCTTTCCTCCATACCACGTATCTTTATAAACTGGCAAAATGAGCCATAATAGGGCATTAATACTGAAATCTGCTCCTCACGCACCACTACAATTGGCACTAGGAAATCATGTGTGCATTGGATGAGCAATGGTACAGACACTGTCCAGTGTGAGCATGGCAGGCCAAAGAGCATTGGATGCTATGACTTGCATTGCATTTGTAGAGTTTGGGTTCCAATTGTGACAAATCATCATGTGCCATGGAGTCAAGACAGACTTTGACATCCTTGCATCACTCCTAAGCGCTTCTAAATTTGCAAGGGGTGTCCACTGACAGACGTCTCACCCTCAGTGGGCTTTTTGACATTTCACATGTACAGGTAGCCCGACCCGGAGGGGACTTTGTCACGTATTGGTGTTCTAGTGGGGGAGTGCGAAGCCATCCTTGGTTCCGACCAGTCATTGACGGATGATGGCCTGGTCATTGTCCAATCTTCTGCTGACTCTGGACATGTTAACTCTATGCCAACACCTATTGTGCCGGAAATGTTCCGTTGTAAGCCTACTGCAAGAGTTGCTAAGGGGGTTAGCAAAGCGGATGTGCTCGAGGGTTCGAACGTTGGGGACAATACTCTATTGTGTGATTCAGTTGATACTCAGAGCAGTGTTCCTGCTGTTCCTTGTTTTAATAGGTTTTCTCCCTTGATAAACGAACAGGTTGTCGCCAGTGGGGTCCCATGTGAATCTTTGTCGCATTCCCCTGCTATCCCCTTAGGCAATTCTATTGACTCATCTGTTAACCCCTTATTAGATCTTATAAAAACGGTTAACCTGTTGAGAGATGAAGTCAGCGCTTTGAAATTAGTGATAGAATGCCTGACTAACAAAGCAGGGTTGTGTTCTGTTGTCCCACACTATGCCCCTGCCACTACTTTACCTAACCCCTCTCTTGCTCCAGATAATCCCTTAGGAACTCAGACTGATAGGACAGGCCTTTTTAACCCTCGCCCTAAGGGTTATGCCACTTATAGTAATGTAGTCAAGGCCAATACGAACCGCATTTTGGTTAGCTTACCTGATAACACCAAATGTTCTTTGCTGGGCAGAACAAGTCATCCAAAGAGGCCGGGTGCGAGAAGTGACCTTGACACCTTTGACCAGGGGTCCCGGGTCGGGCGGAGCGATCATAATGTCCAACCCAAGGGCTACGTCGTAGATTCCTCCAACATAATCTACATGACCAATGTCCCCAAATTGCTACCTAAGGGCGGCACAGAGTCCCCTGAGTCGCTGACCAACAAGGCAATCCACTGGTTGAGACATGTGAGGGGCTGTCGTTCAGTTATTAGGGAGGATATCTCCAGAGCTACGAGATTCTCTTCGCCCAGTGCTTTTGTTGATTGCATCGAATTAACTCTTAAAAGCAATTACCTTGCTGAAAATCTTCTAGCACTTGAGTTTAGAACTTGTCCCCCAGAGGGTTCTTCCATTCAACTGCGAAGCTATCTCTCGCATGATCTAGGGGGGTTGAAGCGAGGCCTCTGTAGCGATAGGGATTTAGATGGTTCATCCCTGGATACCAATGACTGACTACACAGTGAGGGGGGTGTTGGCTTTTGGGACAGGGGCGAGAGGGTGAGGGTCACTGAGCACCAGGAGTCCATTATGGCTAACCCTTGCATTGACCCCTGTCCTATATTTGCCAACCAAGTGGTTACAACTTTGAGTAGCAGTCATTTTGTCTTTGTTCCGGAATCTTGTCAGGGGTTTGACCCATCTGTCAGTAACTCTATAGTGGATTCGCAATTCACTATTCCTGATATCGACGGTCCTCCTTTGGCTGGTGGCTCTCTTTGCTCTTGGAACATTGCTGGTTTGAATTCCAAGCTAGCTATTCCTGATTGGGTAGCTTTTATTAACACAATGGACATTTGTATATTCCAGGAGACTTGGCTTCTTGAACCACGCTTTTGTATGGGCTACTTAAATTTTCACATTCCGGCAACCAAGGGATCCCACGGGCGTCCATCAGGGGGTTTAACTATCTGGTTAAGAAGCGAATTGAGTCTGACAACTAAGCTTCCCCATACGGGAAGCAGTGATTTCCAACTGTTGAGGTTAGACCTTGGATCATTGGGTACAATCGACATATATAATGTGTACGTTAGGGGTTCTAGAGGTGCAAAATCTTCGGTCATTGATGACTTACTTCGCCTGTTTGACCTTTAGTCAGCTGACACCTTCGTCATCGTTGCAGGTGACTTTAATACATCATTCGAACCTCTTGTTGATAATAAGTGGGACCTACAGGACAGTGAAGAGTTTTGCTGGGGTATTCCCCCCCTGGAGTTGTCCCCTATACCAAGATGCTCAGATGTCGCCATTCAGATTAATTCCCTTTGCATGGAAAGGGGCCTGAGGGCTCTGAATGGTAGGATGCCAGGCGACCGCGAGGGCGCCTGTACATTTAATAATGGGCTGAGCAGGAGTCGAATTGATTACATCCTGGCTGATATGAAATTATGGCACTCCCTCGTTGACATGGAAATAGTGTCCCTTCCAGAGAGTGATCATAACCCCCTCTGTTTATCATAAATGGTGGAAGGTGTATGGTGGTCCTGCTGAGGGGAACCTGAGGGATGTAACATCAGTGCACGATAGTTTATTTGCAAAACTGAAATCCTATTTCTTCACAAAAGTGAGACCAGGACCAAGAGGCGCTAACCAACAAGCCTCTTGGTATAATAGAGAATGCAGGGAGGCAAGGCTACCGCTTGGGTCTGCCCTGAAGGGTGGCGATGTTAGCCTGGTACGGCATAGGAGAATCCTTTATAAGAGCTGTGTCGCTAAAGCTAAACGCCAATGGGATGGCAAAAAGTGGGAGGACCTCCTTGAAGCTAGTCTCCGGAATGATAGTAAATTATTCTGGAGTATTGTAAAGTGGGGTTCTGGTGCACAGTCTGAGTGTCCCCAAAATAATGTTTCACATGAGAAGTGGGTGGACTATTTCAAACCGCAGTATGCTTCTCCTACCGATCCTTCTGATAGCTATGGGTCCCCCCAGTTGTTTAATCCAGAAGATAACTTTTCTATTTCTGAGGTTGATCTGGCACTGGTGGGAGTGGCATCTGGTAAGGCTCCCGGACCTGATGGTGTTCCTGCGGATGTCTTTCTGTATGACAAGCTAAAATGGGGGAGGTATATACAGCTGGTTGCTAACGCGTTGGCCCATGGAGCTCCAATTCCATGCTCTTGGAAAGCCGCGGAAATAATCCCGGTGTACAAAAAGGGTGACCGTTCGCTTCCTGAGAATTATCGGCCTATCAGTTTGATTGATGCGATTCAAAAGATCACTGGTAGACTGATTTTAAATCGTGTTCATCTCTGGATCGCGTCAAATAATATTTTATCCCCATTTCAAGCCGGATTCCGCCAGCACATTAGCACTGTTGACCAAGTCTTCCGTTTTACTCTTCTCTATTGGAAGACTGTGGTCTTGGGTAAGGGAAATTTGTATGCAGTGTTCGTGGATCTAAGGGCCGCCTTTGATTTAGTCCCTCGTTCAAAACTGTGGCAGACCTTAAAAGATTTGGGGCTTCATGGCGGATTGTTGTCCCCAATCCAGAGGCTTCATGAAGATAATTTGGCTAGAATCAGATGGGGCGGCCAGGGCATGTTGACCGAGGATTTTCCGGTCCAGAGAGGTGTCAGGCAAGGCTGTGCAATGGCCCCCACTTTATTTTCCCTATATATTAATGACATAGCGGATCGACTTTTGGAAGCACACGTTGACGCTCCCGTTCTTGGCAACACTAAGGTCCCAATTTTAATGTTCGCTGACGACACACTTTTAATTGCTAAGACACCTGGCGGCCTTCAGCGTTCATTAAATATTTTTGAGTCCTTTTGTGTTGATCGTGGCCTGGAGGTCAATATTAAAAAAACCAAGCTTATGACATTCAGGCCTCACAAATCTTTTAAAAATCAATTTGTTTTGTTTAACAATCCACTAGATCAAGTGCAGGATTTTAATTATCTTGGAGTTAATATTCAAAATAACTTTGCATGGAAGTTACAGAGAGATCTGACTACTCTAAAACACAGGCAGTTAGCTGGTGTACTAGCTGCTGAATTTAAAAAGTCTCCTTCGAAGCCCATTAGACCCGTGTTACAGGTCTATAGTGCCAAAGCGGTGAGCTCGGCACTTTATGGTGCGGAACTGTGGGGGTACGAGAACCTGTCTTCCTTAACCATCTCGGAAAACAAGTTCTTGCGCAGTATCACCTCCCTCCCGCAGAGCACACCTTTAGTCCCCCTAAGGTATGACCTTGGGAAGAACTCTATAGCTGATGTAGCCAGGCTTCGACCTATCCTTTATTGGCGTCGCCTATGGACCACTCCGGCGTTGGCAGAGTATGCAGAGGGTTTTCTTGACATATTGGCGATGGTGGGCTCCCGGAAGATTGCTTGGCTTAACGAAACTAGAAAATCCCTTGAGGCTTTGGGGTTGAGCGAACTTTGGGATAACCCTACAGCAGCTATTTTTCCATCTAAAGCTCTCTTGAAGGAGAAATACTGGGAGCTGGTAAACACAAAGGTACTCTCTGCCACTAAACCCTTTTCGCTTTCGGACGAATTTATGAACATCAAACTCGTCCCTAGGCTAGAACACTTTTGGGATCTTGTAACTAAAGTTCTTGATAGGAAATTGTTTTCCAGATGCGGGTGGGAGCGTTGCCCTTAAATTCATTTGTAGCCCAGTGGGAACCCCAGAAAAGTAATTTATGTCCCTTTTGCAAATCCCAGGTGGAAACATTAGCCCATATGTTTTTTGTATGCCCTGCTTACTCGGCCCCGAGGCGTGTGTGGTTGAAACCCGTTTGCCTACTATTGGGCACTAGACAGAGTGTTGAAGCAGGAAGGCTCCTTCGCACCTGCACTGACCCGGTAATTGTTGTGGGGGTTGCCAAATTTCTGGGGTGGGCATGGATTATAAGAGCTAAGAGTATCAGATAGTAAAGTCAGACCTCTGGTATGTTTTACCCAATGATCTTTTTATTATATGCTTTTTAAAACTTGTAAATATTTTAAGTAGTTTCGCTTTTACACTGATTCTTGTTAAATTATTTGTGTATTTTGTACCTGTACTTGTTTTGTCTCGCTTTTATGACTTCTGTCGAATAAAGCTGTTTGGATTGGATTGGTAGCTGTCACAACAATCCCCCACTGTTCAGCGGTGTACTGCATTACAATATCAGTCACCAAAGCCAATATGTGCCACTGGATAGTCAGATCATGTGTGGGGACAGCCCAAGGCTAGACTCACAATGTAGCTACACAAATAGCCCAGAGCCTCAGTGGATGTGTGACCCCCATTTGCCACTTGTCTTGTCCCATACAATGACACAAAGCAGATGACACTTTTCCAGACCTTAAATAGCTGCGACTCCCTATGAATGGCCAAAATCCGAGAAATCAGGACTCTTCATGTTCTCCATTGGTGGACTGCTTTTGGAACCTGCACATGTAGCAGTGGCAGGACACACAGATCACCAGAATACCAGGTTGAGGGTTGGGCAATACAGTTGTGTAAGCCACAAACATCCACGTGAGATGGCCATGTCAGACTAAATCCAGTAAATGACAGTGAACATACACGTAATGTCAGCTCATAGACGCTGACAACTATAGAGTGTGATCAGAGGAAAATAAGTCTGAGCTTGGCTCCTTTATGTATGTGTCTCGTCCTGCATGACACAACCATGACATTAGGATTTTGCTTACATTTCTGCAGGCACAGCTGGCGAAACGGAAGGGCAGCAAGAGGCCACCAGTGCGGCAGCGGCTACACCCTCTTTCCACCAGCGAGGAAGAGGAGGATGAGGAGGGACCCTCAACATCAAGAGGCAAGGGGATTGCGCCCACCCGGACTGACAAGGGACACCCTGATGCTGGTGCTACATCCCGGGTGGAGGCTGAAGACATTGAGGGGGGGTGAACCCGACACCTCAGACCATGATGTGTTGGAGAGCTACTCTCCCCATGACTCTTCACCTGTGGGCCCTGAAGAGGTGTCCTCGGGGCAGGCCAACACACAACCTGGGCCTACCATCAGCCCCTCCCTACCTCTAGAGTCCCCCATGTCATCGGGGGCTCCAGCTGAATCCCCTGCAACAAGTCCCCCTCATCGTCGCCGCCAGCCCCACAACATAATTGGCTCCGGACCTCAGGCACCACATCCCTCCTGTCCCCCCCCAGGCCCCTCCTGGTGTTGTTCCTCCTGTGGCTGTGCCAGTGGACTTGATGTGGATGTGTGAGGGTCAGCCAGACATGTCCGCTCGCATCATGCTACAAGTGTGTATGGAGGTACGCATGATGCGAGAGGACATGCTCCGATGTATGGCCACCCTCGCCACCAGCATCAATTCACTGACCACAGCTATGTCGTCTGTTGTCTCCCCAATCCCTTCCCATACCACCGTCAATGTCTCCCCCTGTCCGTTGCCCCACACTGTTTCCCCCCATACTCCTCGTGTGTCATGAACACATGTGGTGCCTGTTACTGCACCTGCCAGACGTGTGCCTGCATCGAACTCAGAGGATCTGGAAATTGTGGTCCTAGAGGATGACCAGAAGGACATTTGACTTTTGACGGAGACATTGACGTGAACAATTATTTCAGTTTCCCCTTGTAAATAGACTGTTTTCCCTGACGCTCCCTGACGTGTTATATTTTTGTTGCCCCAATCCAGGTTCCCTTCTCCCTCTGCATCAAGAGCATCATTTGTTTTCCTTCCTCCCTTCCAAACGGACGGTTGTTCTGTTGATGCCTAAATATATTTGAGGAATTCTAATTACTTCTACTTGTTTGACTTCATTTAGAATGTCAGGTTCTGAATCAGGACACATATTTGGTGAGTCATCTGCTATGCACATAATGGCTTGTTGCAATGAAGGGTTAAACTTGTAACTGTGTCACACACACACATACCTTCTCACATCTCGATGCCACCTACATCGTTACACAGGACATGAGACACAACAGAGTTCTTTTTTTTGAGGTCTTTATTTGGTGAACACACAATCACGTGGTTACATTGTCCTGGGTTCCTGTCACCGGGGATCGAGCTTGCGACGTCGCAATTTGGGGGGGGAGGACCGCTCGGAGTGCTCAGCTCTGGCTCGCCACCTACGTGGAGGTGGGTACTGTCCAAGGGACTGTCCAGGGTCATCTACATGTGCTGGTGCAGATGGTGTGTGCACACTTGATGGTTGTGCCTGGACAAGGGCCGGTTGTGCAAGTGGTGGGAGTGCCTGTACAGGGGGTGGTGGTGGTTGTGCAGGTGGTGGGAGTGCCTGTACAGGGGGTGGTGGTGGTTGTGCAGGTGGTGGGAGTGCCTGTACAGGGGTTGTTGGTGGTTGTGCAGGTGGGGGCAGTGCCTGTACAGGGGTTGATGGTGGTTGTGCAGGTGGCGGGAGTGCCTGTACAGGTGTTGATGGTGGTTGTGCAGGTGGCGGGAGTGCCTGTACAGGGGTTGGTGGTGGTTGTGCAGGTGGCGGGAGTGCCTGTACAGGGCTTGGTGGTGGTTGTGCAGGTGGTGGGAGTGCCTGTACAGGGGTTGGTGGTGGTTGTGCAGGTGGCGGGAGTGTTTGTACAGGGGTTGGTGGTGGTTGTGCAGGTGGCGGGAGTGCCTGTACAGGGGTTGGTGTTGGGAGTGCCAGTTCAGGCCGCTGGTGTGGATGTCTCCCTTTGCTCTGTTGCTGTGCAGTTGGTACAGGTGTGGGGATGTGCTGTCCTGTGGGCAGATATGATGGCTCCCCTCCCTGCGTTGACCGTGAAGGGAAAGTTTGGCTCACTCTCAATATGCCCGCCATCATCTTCATGGCCAAGGCATGGTGTCTTGCACTCTCTTCCCTTTGGATGGATAGCATGTCTCGCATATTTCTGGACATGTCCTGCCAAGTCCTATCCATCCTATCCAACACTTGGCTCAGCCTCTCCACCGCCTGAGGGAAGTGGACCATGTCCTGCAGGGAGTCCGACATGTCGAACAGGGTAGCCCCTATGGCACTAATGTCCTGCCTGACATCGCTCTGCTGTTGGTAGAAGTCCTGCTCCCACTGGCCATCACAGCCAGGTGCAGGCCCTCTCTGCAGCTGTCTGCCATGGATGGGACGAGCAGGTCCTACAGCAGGGGGGGGTGGCAGGTGGGAGCCTGTGGGCAGGTGAATGGTGCCCAGGGGATTCCGGCAGCACAACAGGGCTGGTACTACCCCCAGATGGTGGAGAGGATGGCAGGGATACATTGTCTAGGGAAGAGTGGGTAGGGGAACCACCATGTTGGTCCTGGACGTGAGGACTGTGAGGGAGTGATGTCTGTGTTGTGATGCGTGGGTGCTGTGGCTGGTTTGCTCGAGTCTGGGGACAGGCCATGGTATGCTTGGGAGGAGGCTGACGAACGTTGCTTGGCAGAGGAGTTGATGCCGTGACCGATTTAGCCAATCTGGCACGATAGCGCGCATTGGCATCTTCATCGTCATCAGACATGTAGTCCTCATCATCCACCAAGTAGACGTCCTCAGGAAATTCATCCTCCTCCTCCTGAGCAGTGCTTGCAGCCGACATCACAGCTTGGAGGATCAGTGGATTCTCCCCTCTGATTCCCCGTCAGCCCGCACTGGTCATAGGCCTGTCATCCTCGTCCTCAGCATTTCCCTGGAACAGAGGTTGCAACCGTATTAGGGATTGACCTGGTATAACATGTGGTGCAACACAAGGGTTTGTATTAACTGTACTTTGCATCAACAGATGAGGATCATGTGACCTGTGTAGGGTACCACCACAAATGACAGCTCACGCCATAGCACTGAGGTGTTATACAGATACAGGCAAACTCACCAGCTCCAGCCACAACTCTCTGTCCCTTGATGTTCCCCCCTAGTGTCACTTGCTGGACCTGTCTCCTCACGGCTTTTGTAGGCCTAGCTGTCCCTGAACAAGCAGCTGTAGAGGGAAGTGACAACATTCTCAATTATCTGCATCACCAATTGTCAGACAGGCACATGACACTCCTGATTTGTATTTCACTTTGTACACAACAACTGCTGATTACATGCAGAGGGGAATCAGGATCTCTGTCATGGCTTTGGAGTCGAAGCCAGTGACACACCTCATGCCAGAATTACCTGAAGGACAGGTGCGCAATGGTTTCAACGCTGCAGCCAGGCTGTCATTCAGTCCCCGGGATGGTGCACGCTGCTGTGGTGTCATCCGGTCAGCACCTGTGATAAGACATACAGGTCTATATTTTTCAACCACAGATGGTAGCTCTGAGCCAACATGTCATTCTCAATGACCATTTGTGGGTAATCCAGAACAATGTGCAGCATGTTTAGCTCCTGAACTTTACATTTGGGCACCTGTTCACATGCAGCAGTTGCCAGCCGTTTCCTCCACACAGCAGTGACATCAATAAGATGACACATCAACAGACACCTCATGCTAGAATTACCTGAAAAACGGGTGCGCGAGGGTTGAACTGCTGCAGCCAGGATGTCATGCAGTCCCCGGGACGGTGTCCGCTGCTGTGGTGTCATCCTGTCAGCAGCTGTGATGAGACATACAGGTCTATATTTTGCAACCACAGATGGTAGCTCTGAGCCAACATGTCATTCTCAATGACCATTTGTGGGTACTCCAGAACAATGTGCAGCATGTTTAGCTCCTGAACTTTACATTTGGGCACCTGCTCACATGCAGCAGTTGCCAGCCGTTTCCTCCACACAGCAGTGACATCAATAAGATGACACATCAACAGACACCTCATGCTAGAATTACCTAAAGGACGGGTGCGCGAGGGTTGAACTGCTGCAGCTAGGATATCATGCAGTCCCCGGGCCGGTGTCCGCTGCTGTGGTGTCATCCTGTCAGCAGCTGTGATGAGACATACAGTTCTATATTTTGCAACCACAGATGGTAGCTCTGAGCCAACATGTCATTCTCAATGACATTTGTGGGTAATCCAGAACAATGTGCAGCATGTTTAGCTCCTGAACTTTACATTTGGGCACCTGCTCACATGCACCATTTGCCAGCCGTTTCCTCCACACAGCACTGACATCAATAAGATGACACATCAACAGACACACATGTATGAGAAGATTACTGATAGGAAGGGATAAATGACCCGGATTCCTCCCCATTACACTGCTTTCACCTTTGCCATTCAGACTTACATATTTCCAGAGTCTCATGTTGTTTGTTGTCAAGTCAGAAAGGGTTTCATGTGTGAGATTTGCAATAGTCAGGGACATGATGTTGCTCATTTGTGCTTCCCCACGCATGAAGTCACACATATTTGCATGAGAGAACACAGATGTCTTATGTCCATCCTTTGAGTGTCCTCTCTTTGCGTACTCTATTTCCCAGATCATGGTACTACTTAGCTGACGACGATTGGTGTCTTGTACAGCAGACATCCAAACCTCATATGTCAAACATTCACCTATACATGTGAATACAGTAGGAGAGGAGGCAAGCAGAATGTAACATTTGGTTTATACTCACACATTGCGGATAGGCTGAGAGGCTTTGATGCCTTCTGCCTGCACTGGATTAGCGTGTTGCTCTTCAGCCTAGTCATTTAGCAGGTGTAACTGCATGAAGATTCACCTTAGCTGCCCCTACATTCATCTCAAAGGTACACTACTGGCATCAGTGTTGGCCTCAGCCATGCTATTTTCATCATGGTGTTTCCTATCATTGAATTGCAAGCCGGTGGTGTTTTGGTCACTTCATATGACTCATGGTACTATTGAATGTCCATTCTGCACTCACTTGGCATACATTTTGTGTCATCCTTTCATTAGCCACCAGGGTCTGATCTTGCATGGGTTCAAATGCCATATGTGAGCATATTGTGATGCAGGACAACAGTGTTGTAATACACATACAACATACGGCGGATGTGAAAGGCACATTTCATGTGCAGTCAGCCTGATATATTCTTGGGTTCCCCTCCCTTGGCCCAGCACCGGAACTGTGTGTGGGCCCTGAACAGATGTCACAGCCAACCTTGTAGCAGAAGTCAGTGTGTGTCTTTGATTCTGGGAGGACCTCGTTGTACCTACAATGATAAGTTTGTTTTGCTACTTTACATTCCTGCAGCCACATGTGATGCACTAGATTTCTGGCACAAAGGATGAGCACAAGCAGTTGTGGGCACCAGCGTCGCTGAAGTGTGTTATACATAATTTCATGATTGCTCCCACATAACTTCGAATGGGCCCACTACCTGGATGCAACCAATATCACAATGACATGTCTACGGATCCTGATGTGAGGTCCACTATTGTGTTTTGTTGATGGGCAACACAAAAGCCAGACAATGTAAGTGGTACATGACCAGCTGTGTGGACTGGGAATTTGATCTATATTGGAAACATTCAAAGTTGGACAGTGTATGCATTGTCAATACTAATGACCCTGGGATCTCACTTGTTCATCATTGCCATATTTCTGTCAATTAGTTTGATTGATTACGTCTACAGACACCATTACAACATAGTGGGGACACCCTTTTGAGTAGTTGTGCACTCGATAACAGGATTGGATTGCCAGGTCTGGGGCTGTTGCTGAAAAACATGTCATGTTCCGCAATTACGAAGGTTTGATGAGCCAAGACATGTAATATATTGTCTTCAGCTGTTCACAATTATAATTAGCTAAAGGTGGATGTCCATTGACAACTCCAATAGTAATGCAGCTATTTGTTCATCTCTGGTTGACTTTCATATGTGGGCACTATATGTCCCTCGGTCACTCCTGACAATGTATGCATTTTGACCATCTCCTGGCCACTTTGACTTACCAGTCGGTGAGGGTGGTATGCCTATCACTGTACGGTGGCGATTCCTCCCAGTCGATGCAGGGACCTCTGCTGCGGCAGTTGTCTGTGCTCTGGCTGAATGTGTCAATGGGTGAGAA
Organism: Triturus cristatus; assembly: GCF_964204655.1. Lineage (NCBI taxonomy): Eukaryota > Metazoa > Chordata > Amphibia > Caudata > Salamandridae > Triturus > Triturus cristatus. The sequence continues at coordinate 1,459,702,009 of NC_140590.1, forward strand.
GAGAGAAAACTAAACATCTGGAATATGTGCTTGTGGAACACTTCTGTGATTTCCCCATTTCTTCTGCATGCTAACAGTGTTATGCAGTACTGCCGCAGACTGGGCAGGGAGGAGAAGTGGTGCATTGGGGACGTAATGACGTGGCAGGGTGGGAAATGTACAACAGAATAGGTGTATGACTTTTTAGATCTGATGAATCTCTCACCTTCTGCTTTGTGCTTTAAGCTTGCACGGGGTGATTTACTTCTTTGATATTTTGTGGCATGTTTACACGCCCCTTGTAATACATTTACACCGCAGTTGCGTCACTTCTGTGACACAGCGGTGGGGTAATACAGGTGACACATTTAGACTTATTCACAATGTTATGCATCTATGGGGATGCCTCACGTTGTGCGGTCCTGCGCAACATTAAACATGCATCAGCTGTGATGTAGGCAGGGTGTGTGTTTATTTGGTTATGCCTCGTACAAGTGATGCATTGTAATCGACGGCATTTCACGTAGTCACTTTTCATAGGGTGGTGTCATGCAAACTTAAACCAGCTTGAGGCACATGTAATGAGTGGCCCAGAACGTTAGGTGTAGGCGGTCCATGGACATTGTTGGAGTTGCGTCACACTTGCGACACTACTCCAGCAGAGCACCCCCCTAATGCCATCAGTTGCGACACCCATCTGTCTATCCCAGCGCCACAGTGCACCGCATTGTAAATGTGACGCATCCGCGGTTGCACAAGAGTTGGATTGCGTGTGGCATTGTTACTGGCGCATCTCTGCTGATATTTGTCAATTGCTACTTAGCGGGCTGGTGTATTACTGCAACTGGACAGTGCCCATGTTTTCTGAAGTGGGGGAGGGATTTGCCATTTCCATCGCTAAGGATTGTGGGACTTGTAGTGCTACATACAGAGGGTGACACAGGGGTCTCTGACTGACGGATTTTTTTATACACTTTGGACTACTTCCTTATTCACACTGACAGTGCAACACAGACATTCTTTTCATGCACTTTTTCTTTTCATCCCACTTACCTGGTACCACGTAGCGGACGTCACTGACAGGCAGCCCATGGACCAAGTGGGGGTGTATCGTTGTCAGGATATCCTCCTCCAGTGGGGTGAGGCGGATGCGTGGTCCAGAGTATGCGGCTGGGAGGATCCGTTGTAATTCAATCCGGGAGTATTTCTCCTTTACCCTCAGCTGCTCATCCTGCCATTTTCTTTTTAGGTCCTGGACTGTGCGCCTCTCCTCCCCCAATGCTGTGACAGCAGTGGATAATTGCTGCCACAGGGCTGCCTTCTGTGTCCCACTGGTGCAGTAGGGTGGGAGTCCATAGAGGTGTTTGTGGTGCCTGACAATGAACTCCACAAGCATGGTGGTCTCCTCTGCTGTGTAGTTCCTCTTTCTCTTCAGGAGGTCCATTTTTCTTAGCCGGTGTCAGCTTGCAAAGACAAACTCTGTGTGGCCAAACCTGTTCCTTCACTGTGTGCTGGTTTTAAATGTTTTTTGCTGCTGGTCAATCAGTGTTAATTGGCTTCAGCTGGATCATGGTGGGGGATGGTAGGCACTAGCAACATGATGGCTAACTGGAGCTGTTGGCTGGGATTGGCTGGAGTGCGTCAGCTGATGCATGGTGGGGGATGGCAGGGACTTGGACAGGTGTTTACCCTTGGCTCAAATGATCAATGGCTACAGTTAATGTAGTCTGGTCCCAATTCTGATTTTCCGGCCCGAGAGCGGAATTTCCGGCCCGAAAGCGGCGTTTCCGGCCCGTATGCGGACTTCCCGGCTCGGAGGCGGACTATCCGGCCCGCGAGCGGACTTTCCGCTCCGGAGCCGGAAATTTCCGGCCCGAGTGCGGACGTAAGTTTAGTGGCCGTAAATGGATTCTGTGAATAGCAAAAGTTCTAAGTTCATTCTGTGAATAGCAAAAGTAGTAAGTTCACTCTGTGAATACCAGTAGTAGTAGGTGCATTCTGTGAATACCAGAATGGTAGTAAGTTTAGGATTTAGTCTTAAGTTTGTTCTGTGAATCGGGCCCATGTTGTTTAAATACCCCTCACACACGAAAACGGCCCTTGGTGTCATGCTTCATCATAGGGGTCTTCCCGCCCCTCTACCGGATGGGTGTGTTTCGACCTGCGTATACGCGGGAGAACTGTTGTTGTGAGACAACTATGTGTTGTGTGGGGATGTGAGAGGAAGGGTCAGGAGTGGATGGGAAAGTGAATTAAAAAATACCTGGCTCGTTGGTCACATTTTTTTAATATACCTTAGAGCTGGTATCATTAAGATGTGGGGAAGGAGGTGTATATGCCTCAATGAACTATGCCTCCTATATCTGCCGACATGTTTCGAAGCTCCCCAAGCTTCTCCTTCAGGACCATAAGGATCCCTTCCTAAGCTCACAGTATACAATAGTGATGTGTTATTTATTCAACATAATAGTGATAAATGTAAGGTGTAAGGAAAATATTGCAGGAGAAATTACTGCATGTAGTCATAAAGCCTCAATGGGTCTTTGTAGTCGTTAACTTGATAATTGTAAGAATTATGCACCATGAGCCTTGAACGGGTGGAGGGAGTGCCTGATAGGCTATGACTCCTGGGACAATGCCCTGCCTTGTGCTGCCTCCCCGTCGGCTCAATTATACGTCTACTCAAACCGATAATTATCTTTAATGTTCTACGAAAATCACTTTAGACATTTCTTACTTTGTAGAGATATTCTACAAAATAGAGGAGAGACAATTGGGTGGGCTAGTTTTGATCTTCCATAAAGTCCTGTTAAATGTTATCTACTGCATCTCTTACAACTCAGGGAGGGACTGAAGCTCAGCACAGTGGTGGTGTTTAGGGTATGGAGTTTAGAGCTTGCCCAATTTGGTACTGCCTCTGAAACTTTGGTAGGGATCGGCAGAGTTGGCTCCTTACTTGTGAGAGAAAGGAGAATTCATCATGAAAGGTGTTGACTAAGAGCCCCATGTCTATAGGTCTTACATAGCTGTGCAGTATTATGACACTGTTCACCATTGTGTATTATATCTGATCAGCAAGGTGTAAGGGAAGTTCAGACTTTGATTATACTTTCATTGGACTTTCATTGGGGACTACCATCAGATGTAGGTGTGGTGTCATTAAATGTGCAGGTGAAGTGATGATGCTTTTCTAATGTAAGTATATGTGCCATGATGAGAAATGCCTTTACTTTCTCATTTTAAGAACAGCTGTCCTTTTGAAAAGTGAAAGTGGTTCCAAATTAAATAGTTATCACTGTCCTGCTGATAAAATATGTTAATGTGTCATTAGAATTATAGCATTCTCACTTATATGTGTAAGTGCTGTCCCAAGGTTCTCTTCTGAGAAATGATGATAATGTGCCATAAAAAGCATTGGCACCATACTGAGAAGTGCTGGTACTAGCCCATTAAAAGAATAACAACCCTGTTGAGAAGTGTTGGAACCTTACATTAAAAAGACAATTTAGGTTTAGTCGTTCAGTTTGTTTACACCATTTTCCTTGGCGATTTAAGACAGAACTTCGAATCGTTCTTTACACAGTTTCTGTAGAATTTGACAACAGATTTGTTATTTTTTGATTGTTTAATGTTGCAACAGATGCAAATTTCCATACACCAAGAAATGGGTGTTTTCCAAATACTGGGAAGGAAATCATAATTTTAAGAAAGACACAGAGCCTCATTTTAAACAATGCTCCTTTGTTGCTTGTCAGCCAGCAGCAACATTTAAATGATACGTGCTATAGTGAATATGGCATAAACCACATTTAGCATGCATTAAACAAGTCTCCCTGCTTTTTTTTTGAGAAGCGTGCAGGAAGGATGGTCAAGTGGCTGAAAAGGAAATCAGAACAAAAGATCATAGGCCATGGTTACTATGTTTAAAGGGCTCTTCGGTGAATGATGACAGAATATTCTCAGAGACCAAGCTGACATCATCAAACAAAGGGTGATTCTAGAATGCCTATTGTTAATATAGCCTTATAGTCCGCCGTTGCGGGCTATACCGGCTATTAAAAGCCTGCTCCAGCGTTAAAGGTCCGAGCCGAAGGCGAGGGTCTTTAATAAGTGAGTGGGACTTTAATAGCCGGTATAGCCCAGCTACGAAGGGCTAAAAGGCTATTAGAACATTCTGCCACTAGAGGGCAGAATGTTCAAACGGAGTTCGAGGGGTTTACATTCCCTTGGTCTCCAAGAGGCCTTTGAAAACAACATTGGAACATTGCTTTGCGGGTCTTTATCGGCCCGTAAAAGCATGGAGCACTCCATTGTCATCAACGGAGCTCCCAACATTCCAATGTTCTAATGTTTGATAGTGATGCACAACTGTTAAAGAGCCTTTTTTTCTCTCAAGCTGATGCTCCCCCCCCCCCAAGTTCAAGTAGCTGCAAATGAACAGAGGAGATATGGTACAATATGAATAAGTTGGACATGGGAGGATAATAGCTTCTTAGTTTTGTGGTAGTAATCTTTCTTAAAATTACTATTTCCTAGGGGCATATGTATGAAACTCACGTTTTGCGAATCTCAAAATGCGATATTTTGCGATTTGCAGTTTGAGATTCGCAAATCGGGATGTAAAAAAAAACTTGCAAATGTTTAGCGATTTCTTAATAATCGCAAAAAAGTCTCAGAAACATCATTAGCGATTCCTTAATTGCGAAATTCGCAAATTAAGAAATCGCAAAAACGGGAATCTGCAATACAGGTGCAGCCTGATGACATAACAACCAGGAAGTGGGAGTGATTTCCTGCACCTGCTCACCTGAGCCACACCCAGAGGCTGTTTGGAGAGTGTGAGGAAGCATCCCAGGAGAGAACAAACCCCAATGGAGTCCCACAAGCAACATGAGGGCAAGGAGGCAGAGAAGAGAATGAGAAAGCACAAGTTCTCTGACAAGGAGCAGGAGGTCCTCATAGAGGAGATGGGCTGCAGCCATGAGCTCCTCTTCGGGAAAAAGGCACTGCGAGTCCCAGAAGCAAGGAAACGAAAGATCTGGCTGGAGATACAACAGAAAGTGAATGCTGTGGGTGTGACAAAAACCACTGTCAACGAATAGCGCAAGCGATGGTATGATATGCGTCAGAGGTCGAAGGAGAGGGTGGCAGCAACACTAAAGGATACAAACAAGACCGGGGGAGGACCATCCACAGCAGCACAGCCAACACCCCACGAGGAGCTTGTGGAGTCCACCCTCCTGCCTGAGAGCGTCGGTGGTGTGGCTGACATTGACAGCTCCGACCCTGCATCCAGCAGCCAAGGTAAGATGCATGCCAAATCAATCTGCACTGATCCCCATCCCATGCACACTTTCCCAAATGCACGAAATATACACAAAAAATGTCATTCCAGTCCAAGTCTTACAGCACACCCAGCAATGCATCATGGAACTTGTAGTAATATGTCTGACAGTGTGTCCATGAGACATAGGAAATCTAATGCAAAATGTGGGTCGGGGATAAGGGAATGATACAGTGTCAGAAGTTACCCGAGACAAACTGTAGAAACTTTATTGAGTGCAATTTGCAGACAAAGACACAAACTCATGTAGTCCCCTTTACATCCACAGCACAATCCAGGGCACGTGATGACAGTGCAGAGGGAGATGAGCCTGAACATCCTGAGGAGCAGCATGACCATGGGGACTGCAGTGGTGATACGGAGCACACAACAATCCTGCGCAGGAAGCGCAGACATGTGCCCCCACAGCCTCCATTGGAGGATGGCATACAGGCCACCGGGGAGGACAGTGACAGAAGAGAGGAGAGTCAGGGTGTGTCACACATGCCGAGTGTGGAAACACCAAGGCCGAGCATTCCAGCACTGGAAAGACGCAGGTCAAGGCCCAGGAGCAGCACTGCGACTGAAGCGGAGAACAACACATTTTCGGGTACAGCACCTGCAATGTAAATCATTGCACTCAATAAACAGGCAGCTATGCAGTCTCAACAAAAATCAGCGAAACATAGGGGAGGGCATCATGGCCATGGCAGGTGCCATACGTGACCTCTGTGACACTCTGAGGCACAAACAAGACACCAGTGACAGTGCTGCCCGACGTGCCAATGCACGATTGCACACTTATACGAAGACCGTGAACCGCCTCTGCACCATCACCAGCAATCTGACATGTAGAAGCATTTCCATGCAGTTGGAAATGTCGCACTGCTGTCAGGACATAGCAAGAGGGCTAGAAAAGGTCACCCGTGCCGTGAAGCAAATACAGACGGCCAACTCTGCTGGCACCGCTCTCATGGCATCTGGTGAGAGTGAGGAAACCTCCAGTAGGAGTAGCATCACTCCTACATTGCCTGGAGCAAGACGGCGCAGTTCCAGACAGGGTGCAGGACCCAGGAACACCACGAAGGGCACTCAGCCTGGAAGCCAGACAGCACCAATGCGTCACCGAAGGAGGTGAACTGTTCAGTGACAATTTAGCATAAATGGGTGATGTAACCCAACAAGGCAGATTGCACAGTTACTTGTGCCATACCTGCACTGTGTGCATAACATGTGCTGGGTACAGCAACACTTAAGGATTGTGAAGTGTGAATAAACACAGCACACATTAGAATTATTTTTTGTCTCATGTCATCATTACTCACCTAGAAGTAGTTTTGTGTGATCTCAGTCCGTCTCTGGCGTCCAGCAGCTGCCCTGACTCCTGATGCAGGTCTGCCAGGGGGAGCAGGGCAATCGTCATCCGATGTGTCTGTATCGGTCACATCAATTGTGGTTCCTTTCCTCATAGCCATGTTATGGAGCATTGCACAGCATGCCACGATTTTACAGCAGGTTTCAGGGCTGTATTGCAGTGCACCTCCACTTTTATGCAGGCACCGGAATCGGCTCTTTAGAATTCCAAACGTACGCTCAATGACGGAGCGTGTAGATCTGTGTGCCCTGTTGTATCTCCTCTCACTTGCATTGGCTGGATCCAGACACGGGGTCAGGATGAAGTGCCGCACTGCATAGGCACTGTCCCCTGCAGGGATAGACACAATAGGTAAGTCAATGTCCCCACCCTCCAGAGATGTAGTGGATGTATGGATGTGTGCCATGTATTTACCTAGCAGGTATCCCTCCCCAAACTCTCCAGCACTCAGACGTCTGTGTATTCCACTGTGTCTAAAGATGAAAGAGTCATGTGTACTGCCCGGGTATTTGGGTACAATGTCATTGATGATATACTTTGCGTTGCACACAATCTCTATATTCAGGGAATGGTAGCATTTACGGTTTCTGTAGACATATTCAGTTGCTGATGGGGGTGTGATGGCCACATGGTTCCCATCGATGCAGCCAATGACGTGGGGGAAACGTGCAATCTGGTAGAAGTCAAGTTTTGTTTGCTGTAATGCCTGTTGGGTGGTGGGGAAGTATATGTGATGTGATAGCCTCTGTAGCATTGCATCTAGAAAGGCATGGAAAAAGCTCGAAAGTGCACTCTGTGACACCCCACCAACCTCCGCTATGACCCCTTGAAAACTCCCTGACGCCAGGAGGTGCAGGGAGCACAGGACCTGCACATGTATGGGAATTGTTTGTGTCCTGCGTGTAGGGTGTTCCAAATAGGGTTTCAGCTCCTCAATCAGGTCCAATATGGTCTGTGGGTGCAGCCTGTACTTGTCATGGATGTCCTCTTCAGTCTGCTGGAACAGAGTGATGCGCAACCTGAATATACGTTCCTGTCTCATTCTCCTCTGTGCAAGAGCCCGAATACACAGCCTCCTGGCTATGACAAACAGTGCTGCCATTGTGGAAGGTTCTGTTGCATTGTGGGGTGGTTTAAGTACCTTGCACCTGTTTACCACCTGCATGCACTTGGTGTTAATTGCGATTTCTTATTTTGCGAATTTCGTTATTTCGCATTAGCGAGTTTTTCATATATTTGCTTGCGATTTCTTAATTTGCGATATCCTTTTTGCGATTTTCGCAAATTGAGAATATCGTAATTGAGGAATTCGCAAGCTTATTCGCAATTCGCAGTTTTGCAGCCTAAGAAATCGCAAATTTAGCGATTTCTTATTTTGCACTGGGAATGTGTGTCATACATATGAAATTGTGAAATTTTAGTCGCAAACGCTGTTTTTAGCGATTCGCAGCGTTTGCGACTAAAATTTGGTTTCATACATATGCCCCTTACTGAATAATGGGTACATTTTCCTTTAAGGCACATGCAGCAACATTTGCAGCAGGGTTATTGATAGCTCTAAAATAGATAATCTTGAAGGCAGAAGTGTGGGTCCAATCAACCTTCTATAGAATGTCTTGCAAACTGGCAAGTAAGATAAAGTATTTTACAGTCATACAGCCAGGTACCTACAACTTACCTAAGTCCGTACTAAGTAATTGGAGAACCATGTGCATAATGTGGGGTAGGACACCTACCAAAGCTGCTCAGAATGGGAGAGCGATGTCAGTAACTTGGAAGAGGAACTGAGTGTTTCAGCTCTTTGCTGATACATTTGAAGACCTTGGACAATGTAAAAGGATGAGTTGTTTGGAAAGGATGGTCATAAATTGTAAGATGAGAGTACTTTATCTGTTTGGGAGTGAAAAAAGGGATGGCCTCAGGAATATTGGATCAAGACCTAACTTCTAAAGCAGCAATTTTAGAGGATCTGTGTTAGAACTTGAGGCCAAGAAGAGCTGTCAACTTCAAATACATTAATTTGAATTAACCAGTCTCATTTAGAGGCCAGCAGGTTAGTAGACAGAAAGAAAGAAGTAACTTTTAATCCCACCATGAAAGATTATATGCGGATGCAAAATAAATGCATGATTATAATGCACCCCTACAATGAAAATTGGATTTTGCGCTACATCATTCTCCCCCTCTGATGACCTGTGCCATCACAATACTCCAATTCCCCATAGAGTGGCCTGACCTAAACCAATGTCATAGCTAATCTCATCTGCCTAAATTCTTCTAAATGCTTAAGGTTCTCACAGTGACTGTCTTGCAGTCTTTCCATTCTCCTTTCTCTCTCTCCAATGGAATACTACACTTCTTTCAACTTGTGCCATTTTTTTGCCCTCACTATGCCCAACAAGATGATAACACAAACCACAGCAATTCGGCTTCAAGATATATCCAAGAATCCATCTCCCAAGATTTTCAAACTAACTGCTAACTTTTCCAAATCCTTTACCAATCTTATCCCAAATTCCTTCAGTTGTATCTCATGGTGTATCTCAGTGATGTTACTTATATATTTCCTCAGATCCTTACTATTATCCGGTATGCAAGGGCACACTGTTGGACCTTCAACATTTTATAGACTCCGCTGTCTTTTGCTAGTAACACAACTTAATCAAGATGGTTTTGCCTTACCATAATTCTTATCAAAACCATCTCTCCAGCCATAAGCAATAGTGACTGAGCTGTATTAACTGATAACATATCCACGATGGTTGATAGCCTTCTAATCTTGATGTCATTCAAAACCACTCCCAAACTAGGTATCATTGCTCCAAATATATCCCCCACAATTTCACCGGCACTTATTCCATGTTTCTCTGTATTGGCTGAGTTTCCTTCCAAACTCTCCAAATCTTCCTCATGGTATATCTTTGGGAACACAACAGTCACATAACAAGTACCATACCATTTTTTTAAAAGCCGAACAAACTCATTTCTCCCACACACAAAGGACACACATGGCACCACTTAAACAGTTTCCTGCAAGAATTTCTTTGAAGAACCATCAATCAGAAATTTGTGTTCGCACACACTCTGTCCCACAAAAATGGTGTCACAACGTACCTGTACTTGTCGAATGCAAAGCTTATCTCGCTGTTCCCAATTACAGCTATAAAACCATAACTTCCCTTAGCATAGTGAGCTAATTCTTCCTTAGTCGACTCAAAAGTTTCCTCCCTACCATAAACTTTAACTATGTTTATCTTCTACTTGGTGTACAAACTTTTTCTCTATATCTGTTAGTGTACAAGTTAAATTATGTCTATGCGCATAAGCTCTGTCTAGTGTTACTGTGCGTACAAAATACTTTCCGATTGTCTCTTCATATTTGTTCAGGTGTTTGCAAACTAGAACCTCTGAAAGCACCAAATCATAATTTGATAAATAGTACTCATAGTGAGCCTTTCCATAAAACATGCTAAGAAGCAGACTGCAACTAATACCATACGTCAAGGGCAGGTGATGGTACCTGATACCCTCCTTGACTGAAGCATGCAATTGCATAAACACATAACAGTCACTCACATCCATAGTGTCCACATACTCATACAGCAGTTTTGCATAAGCATTCAGCGTATAATCACCTTTAGACAAATCTACGTGTGGCAAGTGATTAATTTGCTCTATTAAGCCTCTATCAGATCCTAATGTACCCTCTTTTGAGGTGGTAGTGGTAGGTGTTAATGTCCCATGTACTCCCACTCCCTGTGCCTCCGTTTTATATGCACTTATAATGGACTCAGTAATGACTACAGCTATCACTATAATTACTCCTACAATAAGTGTACATTTGTGCCTACGGTTCGAATTTCCAGACTCCATTTTTTAGTTGGCTTGGATTGTAGCTGTAAGAGGATCAATGCAATGTCTCTTTCTTTTGCCACCTATTTCTGTACAACAAAGTCCTTGAACAGCTTCTTTGGGATCTTTAACAGTCTCTGGCACAATATTTACACAGCCTGGAAGACTTCCATAGCTGTCTTTCTTCTTCTAAAGAAAAATCCCCATTTTTATTCTTCTTCCACTCGGGCCTAGGTTATCTGCTTTCAAGGAAGAGTTTTTATTTGCAGTTCAAAGTTCAGTTTACATCCCTTATGAAATGAGACCCAATTTCATTGATGTCTCGCTGTAAACGTTCATCGCAGAATGCTGCGATCTCCTGAGGCGGTGGCTGATTTCCAAAGCTTGGGAATTCGATGTCTTTCAAAATCCGAGTCCGTAAGCCACACAACCTCGGTGGGTAAGGCACAGTCAATGACAAAACTGCATAAACCTCTATTCCAGGAACTCTTAGCAGGATCTCCATAATCAGTATTGATTTCTCGGACCTCACTCTTCTCAGCATTTGTAGCTAGATAATTCCACTCAGGAGAGGCATATCTCTGGCATGGCACTTTTGCTCTTCTCCATCTCCACGCACTCCCTTGAGCTTGTTCTGACTCACTTTGATCAGATTCAGATAATTCCGTTTTTGGTGCAATATGTTTTTCAGATGCAAGCCTCAGGTTTTGTCTCTTCTGCCTCACTAGGCATGATTCGTTTGCAACCTCTTTCTTCCTTGACAGTACACAACCAATCTCCACACCAGTCTCTTCTGGTGAGTCAGACTATACCACTCGCAATGTTACCATTACCCTCAGAGTTTATTCCTGGGTCTTATGCAGCTTGATCCCCCTCAGCTTGACCTGGCGGGTATCCAGCCTCTTCTGGAAACCCAGCAGTTTTACTTTCCCTCACCTGTGATCTTGCAAACACAGCTGGACCTGTTTCTGGGAGAGGAGCTGTTTCTTCCAAGGGCCCTGAGACTCGATGGGTGTGCGAGCCGTGTATCCGGTTGGACAAGCCTCTACACTTCACAGCAGTATTCGTTACCAAGATCACCTAGTACAGTCCATGCCACCATGAGTCAAGACAATTCTTTCTTACATGCTTTCGGACCAGCACCCAATCTCCTGGGACTAGGTCGTAGCAGAGGTCTTTTGAGGTCGGTGCAGTCATAATGTAGAAGACTTATAAAGCGCTCTGTTACCAAATGATGTCCTGGCGCTAACCTATGATCGGACCGGAAAACAAGAATCTTTACCAAAAGTCTGATATGCTGAAAAGCCAAGTTTTCAACTCCTGCCTAAAATTGAGGAGGGAGGTGGCAGATCAAAGGGATAATGGGAGTTTATTCTATATTGTTATGGTTTCCAGATAAAAACTTCTGCCACCCCAATTCATTCTTTTGAGTTTTGGTACCACCAAAGTTCCAGAGTTAGTAGATCTAAGTGATCTACTAAGTGAGTACCATCTGAATTTCTGGCGTAAGTCTTGTGGTCCTTGCTTGTGCAAGGCTTTGTATGCAAAGCATAAAGCTTTGAATTGGATCCTCTCCTTCACCGGCAGCCAATGTAGCTGTTTGTTTGTTTTCCTAACTGAGACATATTTAGGGGTATGAGTGAGAACTCTAGCAGCTGTATTTTGCAATACCTGTAGTTTCCTAAGATGCTAGGCCCACAGATGAAGGTGTAGGCCATTACAATAATCCAGTCTGGCCAATATCAAAGCTGATATGACCAGTTTTTGAGAATTTGCTGAAATGAAAGGCTAGATGTTTTTTTTTATTTTTCTTAAAATGAAAAAAGTGGAAGATGTAGGAGCATTGATCTGCATAGCAAAGGTGAGCCTGTTGTCTATTATTATCCCAAGATTTTTTGCCTTTTCAACTGGTACCAGCAAATCATCTAAATTCGATGGCTACCACCCAGGGGACCAGAAAAAGGGATTGTTACCAAAGAGGACCACCTCAGTTTTATTAGAATTCAGCTTTAGACTGTTAGAGCTCATCCATGAACTTACAGCTGACATGCAATCACTGAATTGCTTACTGATGGTGTGTGGTTGTTTCTTGACTGCTACAATTTGCGTATCGTCAGCATAAGAGGTTAGGGCAAAGCCGAAAGATTTTATGACTGGGGCCAAAGCGGCTATGAAAACATTAAAAAGAGTAGGGCTAATTGAGGAGCGCCGTGGCACTCCCCAAGGGAGTAGAAAAGGGTTAGACTTGAACGGGTCCATACCTACAAATTGAGTCCTATCTTTTAGAAACGATTTAAGCAGATGGAGTGCTGATCCCTGCCCCCCTATCACTGCTAGCCTAGCCACCAAAATGGTATGATGGACAGTATCGAAAGCTGCCAACAAATCTAATAGAATAAGGGCGTCCGTCCCACCATTATTTATAGCTACCCTGATTTCCTCGACTGATTTGATCAGGGCCGACTCAGTCCTGTGACTGGTTCTAAAGCTGTGTTGTGTTTTGTCTAAGCAGCTATGTAAGTTGATATAATCAATCAGCTGTTTATTCATGGTTTGACAGGAAAAAGTAGGCATGATATAGGGTGATAGTTGTTAACGCCCTCAGGGTCTAAATTGTTATCTTTTAAGGTAGGCAGAATTTATGCCGTTTTCCACAGCTCAGGGAAAACACCTATCCTAAAGATAGGGTTGAACATTTTTGCCAGATTATCCGCTACGATATCTTGCGCCAATTTCATCTCTGCCACCAGGCAGGGGTCAATCGGCAAGCCTGATTTTGATTTTGCAATTAGATCCACCACTTGCGCCTTCTCCAGGTAAGCACATTTATGAAAGCGGGGCTCCCCAGCGGATTTATCTGCTACAGGCTCCATGTCAGAAATAAGAAATCTCTCCTTAGTTCTACGACTGCCCAGTTCACTAAATATGATTTCCACCTCATGCACAAAGTGCCTAGCAACCTTTTCACACAGGGATTGAGTTGGCATCGTTTCAGGAATGCGTGGCGAGGTAAGGGACAACACAGCGCTAAAAGGTTCCTTAGAGGAATTTTTTGCGTACTCAATTTTTTAAAAAAAATATATCGTATTTTCACTCCTTATCGTTTCTTTATATTCACTAAGAATTTGTTTATATTTTTGCCTCTCTACAGGATCCTAGGCTGATCTCCAAATGCTTTCTTGTTTTTTGCAACCTAGTTTACAGTCCTTCAGCCTAACCGAGTAGCAAGGGGCTGTTGGGCAGCTGCATTTTGAGCGTAAAGAGACCAAAGGGGCTAATTGTGAGCCATTTGTTCCCAACCAATGGTTGTAGTAGCTAGAGTTTTTATATACATCCTCCCCATACTCTGGTTGAGAAGTGGCTAGGCTAACTTGGAATTTCTGTTCGAAATAATACTACTCCAGGCTCTCACTGATCTACTTCTATCTATACCGCCAGTTTGGGGGTGGGTTCTAATGGTCCAATATTAAACAAGAAGGCCAAATGGCCTGCTCAAACAAGTGGCAGGATATCCTTTACTGGGATATATGGATTGTTAGAAAAGACCCAGTTGAGCATGTCACCAGCCCGATGGGTGGGCCCCTTCACCAATTGTGTGAACCCAAAACACTCCTTGAGATCAAGGAGGCTAGCTGTATCTACCTCTGTGATTGCTTCTAGATGGAAGTTAAAATCCCACAAAACTGTTAGGTTGGAGGCAGCTTACCGATCACCTAATTGATTGTGGAGATTGTCTGTTAAAGTCCCTCTCAGGCCTGGCGGCCAGTGTACTAATTTGCCCTTAAAAGTTTGTTGGGCGTTTTGTTGAAAATTAAAAGATAGGGCTTCGCAGACTGGCAATGATGAAAAAGAGAAGGTACTGGCAAGTGACTCTCGATAAATAATAGCCAGACCACGCCTTTCCTATCTTTCCTATACAGTGTAAAAATCCCATTACCTGGTGGTGTAGCTTCCACCAGTCTGGGACAGGAGGTCGCATTTGTCCATGTCTCTGTAATAAAAATTAAATCGCATCCTTGATTTTCTATAAATTCAGCACATTCGCAGCTATGTTTGACTAAATATCTAGCATTAAATAAGGCACAACTTAAGGGTTTAGAAGGTGTCCTGTCTGTGGCCCTGTTGGCTTTAGGTTCTCTTAACTTTCTAATCCCTTGTCCAATAAATGTAGATAGGGTGGTCTTGCATGCCGGGCATAAGCGGTGCTGTGCTCTCCCCTCCCACCCCATTTTAGGGCAAGCCATAGCTCACTTACCTCTTGGGTTTAGCTCCTGTAATTCCTCCCTTGAATAGTGGACCTGCTGCTGTAGAGTTAATGTAAAACGGGCAGAGTGGCTGGCGCTGAGTGTGGGCCGAGTGCGGACGAGTGCAAATGGGCTTCCCTTTCTACCATGTGGGAGGGGGCGTGTCACCTGTTCAAGCCCTAATTAAGAACAGATGAGGCAGGAGATTTAAAAATACAGCTGTGCTCTCAGCCGCCTACCCAGCTGATGAGCAATGTTTAAAAATGACTTTTTTTAAAAGTTAATAGGGAAAAACAAAAAACAACCAGTGAGGACACCAGTTGAAAATGGCGCCCATGTTCCCGGAGCTAGGCACCTCACGAACGAACTTCAAGTGCAGTTAAAAGGAAAGTAACAAGGTGACAAAAAATGACAGGCTAGTACTGCAGTCCCAATCCAGTAAGGGGCCCATGTTGCGGGAGCCAAGCAACTCCCGGTTGCCCTCCAAGTGAAATTACAAGGAAATTAAAAGAGAATCTGAAGGTAAGAAACCGGAGGTCAGATCCGGTCAGAGGCTGCGTGGACGCACTGAGGCCGTTGTTTAGTTATCTCTCATGTGGGAGTGGGCGTGTCCCCCGTTCAAACCCTAATGAAGAATAGATGAGGCAGGAGATTTCAAAATACAGCTACACGCCCAGCTGCCTACCCAGCCTACGCGCAATGTTTAAAAATGACTCCAAGTGCAATTACGAGGAAATTAAAAAGAATCTGAAGGTAAGAAATGGGAGGTCAGATCTGGTCATAGGCCAGCTTCAACCTAGTGAGACACAGAGCGAACCACAGCCAATCCCATGCAGAAATCAAGAACCAAGTCATCTGTGATGAAAATTAGTGCTCTGGACGCCACTGCAGGCAAATGCATCGCTCTCCCCATGAGGATCTCGTGCAGCGATAGCCCAGTTCTCCTATCAGGAATACTGCTCAAACTCATTAGAACCAAAGGCAACGCATCAGGCCATTTCAAGGATGTCGAAGCACACACGCGGACACTTTTGCTATTCTCGCATTTAGCATCCCATTAATCTGCTCCACAATTCCTAATGCCTCTGGCCTGTAGCTACAATGCAGTCCCTGATCCACGTTTAAGGTGGTACACAGCATCCTCATGATCTTGGTGTGAAATGGGTTCCTCTATCCGACTCCAAAGTAGTTGGAAATCTGAAGCGGGTAATAATCTCCCTCAACAGCAGCTTTGCTACTGTGAGACTATCACACCTACAGGTCAAATAAGCTGCCACCCACCATGAAAAGATGCACACAACAATCAATATGAATCTCAATCCATTACACACAGACATTTCAAAAAGTCTAATGGAATTCGATTGAAAGGACCACCGATCTCTCAATGTGACTCAAGGCAACCACAGTTTTCTTTCCAGCATTCATTTGTTGACATGTGACACTCCGATGACACACTGTGTCAGCAATCACATGGAATCTTGGTTTGAACCAAGTCTGCCTGAACAATCTCACCATTGCGTCTCTCCCTATGTGAGCTGCTCCGTGAATCTGTCTCGCCATTGGACTCAACAAACAATCCAGTGGCACTGCTCTGCCATCAGTTGAAATCCAAATGCCATCTACCCCCTTTTCACAACCTGATCTGATCCAGCTAGCTTGTTCCTGAACTGTTGCCTCAAATTGTACCCGACTGACTTGATCTCAAGTATCTGCAATAGCTCTAGCATCATGCTGAGTTCTGTCTTCTCTGTGCTCTCGCCAACATATTCCCCATTAAAGATGCATGCATGGGTAGCACTTCATCCGCATTGTGATTACCCACTGTGACAAAATCATACCCCCTCCCATGAGCAGCACATTTCACAACTGCCACTTCCTTTGGTAATTGTAAAGCTTCCAACAATTGTCCCACATATTCCCCTTTCTTATGAGAGATCCTGATGAAGTTAGGAAACCACTCTGCGACCATAGCTGTCCAAAGTCATGAACTACACTGAAACCGTATTGGCTATCGGTATAGATGGTGACTCGGATTTGCTCAGAAACAAGGCATGCATGGGTCAAAGCAATGATCTTGGCTACTTGTGCAGAGTATACTCCCTGTAGACAAGCAGATTCCACAACTCCAGCAATGTTGCAGACAGCAAATGCTGGTCTTAAACTTACTTCATTGTCCCTTAGGCATGAACCATAAAAAAAAAGGAATTGATCAGGATCAGACAATGGTACATCGACAAAGTCAGGACTCGGTTTGGTGCAAAATTCAGTAACATCCAGACAGTCATGGTCTTCACATTCTTCCCCATCAACATTTGGAACAGGTAACAAGGTAGCAGAATTTAACACAGAACATCATGCTGCAGAGATTCGGCATACTCACAGAACTATGCTTGAGATTATAGAACATTAGTAGGCAGGGACTGAGCTATCCTACCTCCTTAGTACCCATGAGCCCAAGACCGACTAGTTTTAGTGTCTCACTTGCCCTCCTTCTCACTCACAGAGGAAGAAGTGATTAGACCCTCAGCACACAACACTCCCAACTCTCTCAGGAATCACGGTTGCAAGATACACCCTTTTGCTCATGCTCTTATACTCATCCACAATAAGATCTGATGAGACTCAAAAAAGTTTAAAATATTTATTTTAACTAACAAGCTCTAGTGTGCAGTATACGTACCACAACAAGTAGAAAAATGCCTATCACAAATACGGTCAGCATAGAAAGTAGTCTGTGAATTATAAAAGGAGCTAACATGGTCTATGACAGTAGCCTGACCTCCCCCCCGTGTAAAGAAGCAAGATGATTATATATTAGAAGATCTGTGGGTATTATCAGCAGACCCCGTACCTCAGTCTTGAGCTGGTAGGTCTACATCACAGGTGCTGTAAGGCTCTTCTTCTTGGAAAGATCCCTCTCCAAGTCTGCGTTACCTATCCGTGTATCCTCATATGACCAAAGTACATGTTCCCAAATAACAGCTGCATCTGCATGCTTTGTCTAAGTATCAGGGCCTGAGTAGAACAGAATAAGGGGCATTGTTGTTCAACCTTATTCACAATGTTCAGACTAAATCCCAGGAATGAGCAAAGTGCAAAAACAACAGCATGTTTCATGTGAAAGTTTCAGTGTGACACAAGCAAAATAAATGTGTGTAGTAACGTGCGCAAAGCAGTGGACAGTCATCAACGTGCTCCTGCTAACACAGGGAAAATGACAATGCCCATATGGGCCACATGACACCCTTCCTTTGATCAGGATGGTAGCACCAAGTAGTTACAGAATTCAGAGGTAAGCAGAACCAAAGCGTCTGTGTCAAATATCCATATTTAAAAATGTGGCCAAAAACATTTTGTAAACAAAAATATATCCAATTACATTATATCTTCAGGGCCCAATATATTGGTCACCAAATGGAATGCCATAAGCTCTAACAAGGCCTCTGAACCTTCCATAGAGAAAGGTGTTGCCATCCAATTAAGCAATTCAAATGAACAGACATGCTCCACACATCCAGTTGTAATTAGGAGCATTCCCGGTGAATCTGTGCCAATTTCGATGAATCTCAGATCCAGGAGATGCTGCACACGGGCACAGGGACTCGCTTCGGCCAGTGACCCCAGAGATGGATTGTACACAAGCCGCATACCCAAGGAACAGCCCTGGTTATTGGACATCAACCGACCCATTAACAGTTCAAAATCCAGGGCTGCGTGTGATGTGGTAGCCAGGCAGATGTTCATGGCCCCCTCGAAGGGTCACCAGATGCAGTAAAACACAGGTTGAACATAGATAAAGTAAGCATATTGGAAGGTTAGCAAAAAACGACATCCAGAGCTTCCAACGGCATCAAACCGATCACGGTACAACTGCAGCTGTTTAAGGCCTGGTGAAACCACAGATCGAGCAGCCATTGCGGAACAGTAGAAGCAGAACAAGTGCAACATAAACCAGGAGGAGCAGTAGAGAGAACCATCCAAATACGCTGGAAAAAATAGAATGAATAAAGGCAGAGATTACTCCAAATATAGTTTGCAAAGAGGACACATTAAATATTTGGTGTGTTAATCCCCCAAATTGTAGGGGGAGATTCATGTTCAACAATGATTGTATTTCATTGGATGTTCTCGCGACCTGCAATTCGAAGGTCTCAGGAGCTGACATGAGCGCCACTTCTTGTTGAAACAATAGCGCTTTAAGTCTGCTTAGCTTATTGAAATCTGTTTTCAGAGTTGGAATGGAAGGCCACAGCAATCTATCTAAGTCTGGGTGGTGAACTCCGCTCGTGGAGTTTGCGGAGATTCCTGCACTCCGCGTTACACGGAGCTCGTGGAGTTCCGGAAAATGTTTCCTTGTTCGCGATCGTCAACATCAAGTTGGGGTGCGCGAGCATGGAAAATCAACCTCCCTGTGAGATTTCTCACCGCAAACGGTCAGATTTCTCATTGCAAGGGGTCACATATGCTTGTGACCGCATGCGTTGAGAAACTGTCAGTTCGCGTTGAGAAAGCAGCCGCTCGAGTAAAAATCTACTCGAGCGGCAGAAAGGAAGCAGCCCTGCTTGCGTTTTGCATGGTGCTGTTTGCGATGATTGCACAGTGCAGACAAGCACCTGGCACTGAAAATCACCTCAAACAGCATTTATACAAAACACGTTCCACCGCTTGCAGAACTTCGCGTAGCACGGCTGAGTTTTTTTGCGCTTCACGGAGTTCTGCAAAGCAGAACTCTGCCCAGGTTAATAACTATCTACACTCCCATATGGGGGGGGAGGACATTGTTGCAACAAGTAACTCGTTGTGAACCCGTTACTATGTACAGTATGCCTGCCCACAAACAGCAGCCGTTCTGATTATTAAAAATGAGATAACTGCCATTGAAAATCAAAGTGAGAGTTGGAATAATAGCGGGAACAGGGATTCCTTTTTTTCAGAAAACAAGCTAAATTGGGGGCAGAAACGTTTCATGTACCGTGAAGTTTTACTTGCTGGCACACAAGTGAATGTCCAACAGTAGAATCACAATCCTCCCCCGGTAAGTAAAACCTCTTTTTCAGTACACTGACAACGAAATGTAAACGGCAAGGACAATAGCTCATGTATGTAGCTGCTCCCAAGTGATTCATTTCTACCCACCGGATAATGTTTCATGCAAGCAGAGAATTGAAACAGTGATATTGGCAATGAAATAACCCCATGTAATAACCATACAGATGAATCTGTGTCTGCCACAGTGAATGGTAATTGTTCTAGTTTCTATGTATCATCTTCATGGCCATTCATTTTTATTTGCCTAGAAAATTAAAGGGTAAAAATAAACTTGATGCATTCAGGTAGTCCTGTAGAACTCTCCCATTTTTAAGTGTTTGCAATGTCCACCCAAATTACATAATGGATCGAAGTTGATTTTGACCATGATACAGTGTAGACATTTCATTTTGAACAATATCTATAACAGATGATACAATGTTATTTGAAGTTTATTCACAAGATGATAATGTGATAATACTGTTATTGACAACTGCAAGAACTTTATCTAAATCATCTTGATCTATTTGGTATAAACGTACAGCAGCTTTCATTTGTGACAATTTCCAGAATTCATTATAGGCTTCATAAACAAAATGTTTAGCACGAGGGAACCTGGGGCCTAGCAAGAGTCAGAAAGGTCTATGTCCTCTGATAAAAGGGAAAGATGTGTTTTACAGAAGACACTGTGGAATGCTCCAACCATTGTTGGCACAATTTACCAACCGAATAAGGGGCCGATTCCGACGGCCGGTCTGACAGCTGTCCGTAGCCTTACCGTGTGACGACACGTACCCGGAGCCGGTCCGTCCTGTCGAGTAAGTACGATGCGCATAACTGACAAAAACACGACCGGCACGTAGGCTGTGAATCAAGCCCCATTCTCCGTCTGAGCCGTAACTCCTAAAGAGGAACCGAGTCGCCCGGAAGCAGTATCCATAGCAGTTTCCGGCATGTCAAGTACGATGCGTACTTCCTACGCGCCAGACGGGTCGTCACGCACGGGATGTCACAGCATCCGGAAAACAAGCATATCAGCTACGATTCACGCCACAAATCAATACACGGCTACGAGACGGAACAGCTTGCAGCGGGTACGAGTCGGAGCAACAAGCAGCGTGTACGACACAAACACATCATGAATCCCATCTCGCAGGTCGTAACAGTACTCTACATCTATGACCGGATCAGGGACAGACGCCGATGGCGCAGACGGTAAGTCAGAAACCTACAACACAAACAAACGACACATACCTGCAAAATGGCACACACACAGGGGATCCACATCCTGGCAACTAACAACAGCCCACCATAGGGGTTGCATGGCCAGCACCACTAACACCCCCACCCATAGAGGACCTGTTGCCCATCACTGCTGACACCCCCAGCCATAGGGCTTATGTTGCTCATGACCCCTGCCACCCACACCCATAGGGGACCTGTTGCCCATCACTACTGCCACCCCCACCCATAGGGACTATGTTGCCCATCACCCCTGCCACCCCCAGCCATAGTGCTTATGTTGCCCATCACCCCTGCCACCCCCACTCACAGGGGACCTGTTTCCCATCACCCCTGCCACCCCCACTAACAGGGGACCTGTTACCCATCACCCCTGCCACCCCGAGCCATAGGGCTTATGTTGCCCATCACCCCTGCCACCCCCACTCACAGGGGACCTGTTGCCCATCACCCCTGCCACCCCCAGCCATAGTGCTTATGTTGCCCAAGACCCCTGCCACCCCCACTCACAGGGGACCTGTTGCCCAGCACCCTTGCCACCCCCAACATGTGTAGACTGTAGGTGTCAGCTCACAAACTCACATTCCATGCCAGCAATGGCACCCAACAACCAGGATGAATGTGCATAATGATGTGAAATGACTTACAGGGACAGCATGCAAAATCACAGAAACATCATCCAGACAAAGGCCCACAACAGCAATACCAATGCACTGGTGCAGATGCACAAACAGGCAAACTCACACTGCACATCGGACACAACATGTGTGTTTGTGTGTCACAGTATCCCCAGGCAACTACACAACACATGAGGGGGGCTGAACCACAGTGACACAGATGTGGACACAGTTCCATACAAAAGTAAACCATCATTGGGACACCCTCAGTGGGCAATCAGGTGTTGGGAGATGAGAGGAAGCACAACAGACACATGTGACACAAGCTGGAATGAACACCAACTAACACAGCAAGAGACTGACACACAACACCACTACCCCCAGGGACCAGACAGTGGGGTGACACACGCATGCATGACACCTCCACCGTGATGAAAAAGGCAGATGTTGTACAAACTGGGAAACCCAGACATGTGTCCTGTGCCACAAACGTACATCACACATACACAAACACAAATCACTCAGCATGGCCCCTCATCCATGGACAAACGGGAGCTAGGGGTCCATCCATGCAAACATTCACATCAGTCCACCCTCAACACCACACACTTGAACTGCAACAATTTGTATCTGTGAAGTCCACATGGACAGGTGACATTGCACATGCACCCATGACAAACACAGGAATGTTGGCAGGAACTAAGGTGCACAGACACATCACACAAGGACTGTTTACAACCCTGGGGAATGACAGACATACTGCACAGTATGCGGTACATGGCCATGACCTCAAAGCTCATGTAACCTTCAGAATCCCTGCCACAGTCCCAAGACAATGCAGATGCCAAGGAGAAACACAAGGCACCCATGCTGACACCTGCCAGCATCACAGCCGTGAACCCGACAAGTGGGAGCAGTCACACACACATACAAATGTCTCAATCACTGAAAACTACCACCTAGGGACAACTACATGATATTGCGAACAAACAAGTGACTTGAGGAACCCTGACTGTGTCCCATCTGTGTCTGACAACATCATCACCACTCAGAACTGACAAATCCCAATGATGATACACCAATTAACAGAAGTGTGTCATGCACCCACACATCTGGTAGCCCATTGGAAAAGTAGTGGGATGAACCCAGTCCCACTCAGAAAGCATCAACAACAGGAACATATCAAGGGAACACTGTCTGTGTATAAACAGGGATGTGGACACACACATGCACATACAACATACACCATGGGCCCAGGCCATGTCACTGGACAACGCACTAACTTGAGGGGACACAACTCCTGTGGGAGCCCAGCTGTGCCAAACATATTCACCGCAAGTCCCACTCATGTCTGCAGAACACTTGGTCTGTCAGCCATCAGTTACCACACAATGAAGGCTCTGGTCACAACAGCTTGGGTACGTGAGTCTCCCCTAAGTCATCTGCACATACCCAAAACATATGTCTAGCAAGTTGCAGAGAGGCCCCAGTTGCTCCTATTACAATGATGCCCACACCTGTAGTCCAGTCTTGATGAACACAAAGTATGTGGAGGTGACAATTTGGACAATGGGAAGCACATCATATGTGCAGGGGTGCAAGCCACAGATGTGACCATGCCAATGAAAGGCTCACAGAGAGATGTACACAAATAGTTGATCCTGACACACCCAGGTAGCTGCAAAGGATACCCACCAGAATAGGATACATATCTCATGGACCACAGGGAGTACCTCACATCAACACATCACCTCAGTATGCAACATTGTAAACCAAGCATTACAGGTGCACGGGCATGTAAAACAACATCAACATGATGTACAGCTAAATCAAGTTCACAGGGACAAAGAAAAAAGCTTTATTCAGCATATTAAAAGTGAAACGTCTGTTCCAACAAACGGCCAATCGCCAGTCCATGTCCAAATGCCAAGGAGTGAACTAGAGTGACAAATTCAGTATATAAAAATCTAAACGTCTGTGCAAACAATAGGCAAATGGCCAGTCCATGTCCAAATGCCAAGGAATGAACTAGAGTGACAAATTCAGTATATGAAAATCTAAACGTCTGTGCAAACAAAAGGCCAATGGCCAGTCCATGTCCAAATGCCAAGGAGTGAACCAGAGTGACAACTGTCACACCTTGATTGCCTGCACTGCTAAGGACCGGGGTCATCCCCTCGAAGGGGCATACATGGGGGCAGGCCAGGCACCGCAGGGACAGGATCAGGGCGCAGCAGAAGGAGGCAGTGAAGAGGTGGGGGATGCAGGCGAGACACTTGCAACTGCAGTGGAGCTGACTGAAGTGGTGGGTGCTGTCACAACTGTGAGGCACAAGTAAGATGGGGTGGGTGCCGGCACAACTCCAGTTGGAAGGTCAGATGGAGTGGATTGGCTCACCACTGCAGTGCCCAAGTCAGACGGGGTGGTCGTGGACTCCAAAGCAGTGCCTACATCCATGGGAGCGGAATGGAGTACAGGTGAGGTCGGCAGGGCAGGGGGTAAACGGTCCCCACATCAGTGGCACCAACTGTCTGACCAGGTGTGGAGGAGCAAGTGCTAGGGGGGATGGTCTTCGCATTTTGGGGATGGTGTATCTGTGTGTGGGGGAACCCGGGGCAGGGAGTAGAGGGGGAACCTCTGGAGTGGTGGCCTGGGGGATGGAGGACGGAGACTTTGCCTTGGAGCTACGTGGTGGTGGGGGGTCTTGCTCTTCTTGTGCCGGGGGGACTTGCGGGTCGGAGTCTCGATCTGACTGCGCCCGGGGGAGGGTGTCCGGGTGTGAGGGGCACTCCCATCTGTGTGTGGGGACTTCCTCTTCCCCTTGTAATCAGGATCTGCATGGTCGGTGGGAAAGAGGCCAAGGTCGCAGAGGAATAGCTTCTGGGGGGATGGGGTTGCAGGTGAGGCAAGCGAAGGGGGCTGGGAGGGCGAGGTCTCGGAGGACTGTGGAGTGGTTGTGGATGACTATGTGTGTGTCAGCAAACCAGCCCCTGTGAGTGTGGAATCAGTCCCCTGCACTTGCTTGGGTGCACGTCTAGCCCTTAGTTTGGGGGTTTCTGTGCTTGGGACAGGAAGGGTGCTAGGAATTGTGGGTGGTGCAGGGGTAGGAGGGGTGCGGGACTGTTGGAGGAGGGACACTGCTGCCGTCAAGGAGGAGGCCATGGACTGATTGGTCTTCTGTAGGGCAGACATGCCCAAGGAAATGCCCTCCATGAATGACACCAGTTGCGTCAACAGACCTGTGTGTGCATGGAGGACCTTCAGCATCGACGTCTGCCCTACATGGATCTGTCTAAGTAAGTCCACAGACTCCTCACTCAGGGCAGCAGGGGACACAGGGGCAGGGGGTGTGGTGCCTGGCACAAAGGAGACATGCTCACGAACACGGGAGCCCACAGGGACCTCTGGGATGGGAGCCGATGGGAGGGGGGTGGTGGTGGTGGTGGTGGTGGCGGGGGTGGGGACAGCCTCACTAGCTGGGGTTTGGTGGCTGCTGATACCGGCCTCCACATGGGAGTCATCCTCAGAGCTGCTGTGGCCTTCAGCTGGGGAAGATGGTGTGACAACTCCTCTGCGTGGCTCAACTCGCCCTCCGTGCCACTGGGTCCACCTGACTCCTCTCCTTCTGTCCCTGTAAGGCTCTGTTGCTCCTCCTGGTCCATGGAGATGTCCCCTCCTGTGGCCTTGGATGTATCTGGATAGGAATAGGAAGTAACAGAACCACATCAGTCACCTGCACCGACTGCACACACCACAGTGAGTACATCATATCACAGGGCAAGCCCTGGCATCATCAGCTGAACACAGCTCAAAGTGCCAACACTGTTTGGGATAAGACAATTGTCATTCTCAACATCAAACATGGCACACATATCCCTCCTTGACTTTCACACATATGTCAGTTGCATGTTGGATGCTAACACACCAATGTGCCAACATGCACCACCCACACATTAGTTGTACATGCAAGTGAACATGTAGGAGTATGTCACTTTACACACAGCACATCTCTTGCGACTGACTCAGTACAGGTGTCCGGATGAAGGGATGGGCAGAGACTCATTTCACATGCTTGGGATGCATGCCAGCAACACACACTATGATGTACTCATGTCCTGATGGACAAGGCCACAATGGGGTGCATGGTGCACACTTGAACACAACGCAGGCTCACTCATAGCAAGTTAAATGCCATGGCACTGGGATGCCCTGAAAGTCAGTCAACACTGTCTCCTGTCACAGGGGTAGGGCATCCAGACAACAACAATATGCACTAACTCACAATCCTAGCTCAGGGGTAAAGCTGACTCTGCAGATGATCGGCGCACTTGCCCATCCCATGCAAACAACATATCCAGGACCCAGAATACCCCACATCATGCAAATCATTCATATGAGTCTCAGCAAACACAAATCCCTGTACATTAACACATCACAGTCTGCCATGCATGTAACCCAGATGCATGAAGGACACAGTTGCATACACCATTGTGCGCTGTCAGATGATCACACACCTATATGTCACACAGGTCTTGTCTCTCACAGTCACATCGCAGATGTCATGCTAACCCTCTGAATCATGGACACCCCAGTTGTACATAGCAACAAGCCACACCCTAATGACACAGAGGCAGACACCTGAGGGCACATGCCACTAAGCACAACCTGCAATTTCATACACAGGAGTGGGATTACAGAGTGTTTCTGAATGCTCTTGAGGGGGCATGACTGGCCAGGACTAAATGAAACAGTGTTTTGCCCCGGACAGTAGTCAGGAGGCTAAGCAAGTGTGACATACTTGATATACATACTCCTGATGCCCAAAAATTGGAGTCCCCTGCTGCATGGGTTTTTTGGAATACGCCAGCCACGTGTTGCGAGTCAGACCAGCAATTGGTACACATCTCAAGGGCACACACAGATCACATGTCATATCTCAGGCATTGTGTAAACAATTGACCCGCCCATGAAACACACAACAGATTCACGGGAACTGATGCTGACCGGTACCTGAAGCATAGCTGACTGCAGGGACACAGTGCCCTAGTGACACAAGCAACAGACTGGAGGGGCCACACCTGTGGAACAGATGAGGAGGGTGCATCACACAAATGAGGGACCTGAGTTTGGGACTACAAGACCTACGTAATATGGAAGTGTGACCAGGACAAAAGACTGCTATTTACAAGACAGACATAGTACACAGATCAGGCATGGACTTACCCCCTTCCTGCTGCTGTCTGGCCTTCAGCTGCCTATCCAGGTCCGGGAAGACCACTGCCAGGATACGGAGCATGTGGGGAGTCAGGGTCCGGTGTCCGCCCCTCCTGCGTGGAGGTGACAGCTTCAGCTGGACTCTAGCTATCCTCCGGGTCCAGCCCCGAAGGTCCTGCCACCTCTTCTGGCAGTTGCGGATGTGGTGCGTGTAGACCCCCACAGAACGAACAGCCCGGGCGATGGTCAACCAGATCTCCTGCTTCTGGTGGGCATCAACCTGTGAGGATGACAAAGTGAAAAGTACATTAACACACATGCCCCAGATTTGTGCAGCATACATTTAGATATACATGTCATCATCACAAAGGGAAATAAATTACACACGTAGTCCAACCATGGGGAATGAAAACTCACATGCATGTCTGACATGTTAACAATGCCTGGATAGTTTAAGCTTGCAATGATGCACTTTAGCAGCAGGAAAACTATTCATTACATGTACCTACACACTTTGGGGGATGAAAGTAGTCAGTGAGAATGCTTGCCACTGCTGTACACACTGCTAGTACTGCTAGTCAGACAACATGCATAATTAGGAAGGCAGTGGACAGCACACTCACCTGCTCCCCTGGTGTCCCATAGAGCTTTCTGCCCTCCGGAAGGAGCCCGTCCAGCAGGGCCTGGTTCTCCTCCTCAGTGAAGGCTGGGGCCCTCTCCAGAGCACGTGCCATAGCAGGAGCCAGAGGATGCATAGACAGCAGCAATGGTAGCAGGGATGTGGTCCAGTAGCATGTAGTGCAGGCAAGTGAGCTCCCTGAGGGCCAGCCAGCCTTATATCTGTGCTGCAGAGGCAGACTCTGTGCCATGTGTCCCAAGTGATAGGTCCAACACGGTTGCATTCTATGAATCTGGACAATCCATTCAAAAGTACGACTCATATACGCCTTCCGCATCGTTCAAATCTTCACCTTCATGGAACACTTGAAATTGCAACATTGTTGTAGGCATCCAACTGAATTTGCAGTGCACAACTCATACAAGTTTTGAATCCGCATCCGTCTCCATGACAGTCCTGAGCCAATGGGTGGGCCCGGCTCGTTCAACTGACTGTACAACACGTATTTTGAATATACACATGTACCCGTCTCCATGCGATTCAATGGCCAAGGCGTACGCCTGTCTCGGACCATGCCTGTCCGACGCGTATGCATGATAGTCACCCGCGTCGGACCTCATTTCATTCAATGACAAAGCGTACGCACGGCTCGGTCATGAACCGTGCAATGCGTACGCATTGTCACCCGCGTCGGACCTCATTGCATTCAATGACAAAGCGTATGCACGGCTCGGTCATGAACTGTGCAATGCGTACGCATTGTCACCCGCGTCGGAAGTCATTGCATTCAATGACAAAGCGTACGCACGGCTCGGTCATGAACCGTGCAATGCGTACGCATTGTCAACTGCATCGGACCTCATTAGTGTGACTATTATACGGATGCAACACACATATACTGGCCATGGACACCTGCGTACACCTGCCACACTATAGCATTGGCCACACAGTGTCTCATGGCATGTAAGGCTGCATTCCCTGGATGTTTGGGGGGAAGCACATCTGTTTTTTTGGCTGCACTTTGTGCAGCCACTCCCAGGCTGTGCACGTGTACATGGGGGCAGTATCCTTTGTGTGTTGTGCACATTACCACTGTGATGTGCAATTGGACAGTAATGGGCATGAGTCAAGGCCACAGTGTCAGGTTGGATATGTTTAAGACATTTCACATACACCCTTGGTCCTGGGGGTGATGGCATGTACGTCACAGTGAGATCTGTAGCCCCAATACTGATGTGCCCCCACAGTCTGTGTGCATGTTGTGTCTCAGATGTGTCTGATCACATGTTACCAATGGGTGACAGTCTCCACATCCATGTAGTATATGCATCAACCTTGATGGGGTGTGTGTCTAAGAGACGTACATGTAGGGCCGGCAGGAACAACAGTGGCCACTACCTGTGGGATTTACACTTGCCTTGTGGTGTGTACGTGCTACGCCATGTCCATTGCTGTGTTGATATGGCAATACAGGGAGCCTGGGTTTCTGCATGGCAAAGATCTGTGATGCCTGGGAGACATGAGGCCTCCATTGTCACTGGGGTGTGTTTTTTTAATGTTGCAGCAGCACATAGGTTGGGTGACACAGCCAGATGATTGGCCCATTGCACTACATGGCACTCATGTGGACATGTGGAATTGAGATGTGAGGTGGTGGTCTTGTAGGTGACATATGTGTTAATGCCCAACAACACACACCTCAGTACATTGTGTAATGTCATGAACTAGCATGTGATAGTGATGGTGGTCATGGCCACATGGGTGGATGTACTGACAATCTTCTTTTGTGCATCTCTGTACTGCAGGGCACCAGCTGTCCATCGTCCGTTCCCAGACCTTGCAACAATGCAGGAATGCGACTGCATCAGACGGTACCACTTCACCAGGCCACTGATTGCAGAGTTGGTGGAGCAGTTGGCGCCACATCTGCTACCTGGCCGGACATACCCTACAGCACTGACCCCAGAGGTGAAGGTGATGGCAGCCCTGCACTTCTTTGCTACCGGTACCTTCCAGTAGACTGTGGCTACTGCTGGTGGTATGTCGCAAACAATATTTAGTCGGGTGCTACGCGATGTCTTGGAGGGGATGTTGCACTTCCTCGACCTGTATATCAAGTTCCCGAGCCCAGATGAGCTCCCTGAAATTAAGGATGCCTTTTATACTCTGGGGAGGATGCCGAATGTCATTGGATCTATTGATGGGACACATGTTGCCCTGATACCACCACAGGCACATGAGCAGGCATACTGGAACAGGAAGCACTTCCATTCGATCAATACTCTGGTGGTTTGTCTTGCTGACATGTCGATCACACATGTGTGTGCACGGTTCCCTGGTTCGGCGCACGATGCCTACATTATGAGGAGTAGCTGCATTGCAACGCTGATGTCACTGATGCCAGCTCAGCGTGCCTGGCTTGTCGGTGTGTACTGACTGTTTCTCATTGTGTGAGTTTGTCACTGTTGTATTCCGCACTCCTAGAAAACTCAGCTACTTGTTCATTTTTGTGTGTGTAGGTGACTCCGGATACCCCAACATGCCATGGTTGCTGACACCCCTCAGGAACCCTGTGACACCAGCCGAGCTGCGCTACAATGAGGCACATGGTCGGAGCAGGAGGGTGATTGAGCGGACATTCGGCATCCTGAAAAGCCGCTTTCGCTGCCTGGACAAGACCGGAGGGGCCCTCCCATATGAGCCAGCAAAAGTGTGCAAAATAATACTGGTCTGCTGCATGCTACACAACATGGCGGTGCAGAAGGAGGTGCCTCTCATCCAGGATGACGAAGACGACGACCAACCTCTGGCACCTGTGGAGGATCCCGGCCTGGGCCAAGATGGCAGTGATGATGAAGATGATGGTGACGTCCGCTCCCAGCTCATCAACTTCTTCACCTGAATGTGAGTTTCCAGGGTTGTTATGTGAATGTATGGAGGTAGCCTGGAATGTGTTGAGCCAGCTCTGTTGCTGTCTGAGTGTGTCTGTGTGCCACTTGACTGGATGCGTGCTGTGATGTGTCCATTCAGCTGGTGTGTACTCCACAATAGGGTAGTACTGCTAACTAGTGTTTGTGTAGGTGTTTTGCAACATGTTTTGTGCATGTGTATTGCATTTCTCTCCTGTTCTTCTGTGCTTTTGACTGTATCTTGTCTGTCCTTCCCGGGTACTTTGCCTGTTGTGTGGTCAACACTGACCCCCAACACCCAGAAGCCAACACCAGTGTGGAAGTTGACAATTCCCATCAACTGATGTACCCCACATCCCTGGACTTCCATTCTCCAACACATTGTGAGCAGGTTTCCACTGTTACGTAGAATTACCGTGCAACTATTGTGGAATAAATGTGTTGCTGATGTGTAATGAACCTGTGCTACGCTTTGTTATGTGCGTTGTCTGTCTTCCCACATCTGAGTGACATCTGCTTACCTCACCTGTGGACTGGTTACCACTGACAGGGCTTGGTGTTGTGTCTGTGCATGCCAATGTGTTCAGGTCAACATCATTGTGTGTGATGAGTAACATGGCCATGGTGAGTATGTTTTGTGTTGCCATAGTGGTGTGTCTCCCTCACATGTGTCACATCCCCATAACTCACCTTACGATGGTCACATTTTTACAGTATTTGGCATGCACTGTGTTGTGTAGCAGATCGACATCTCCCTGAACATGACAAGTTGGAATCACAACAGAGGCCAGTATGGTGTACTGGTGAGTTTATTTACAATCATGTGTGAGGGAAGTGCACAAGATGGTGGGTGCTGTACAGTGGTTTGGGAATCCAAAGTTTACATTGGAGTTGGAAGTGCTGGTAGATGAAATGTCCAGAGTAAAGTCCACAGTCATCTGATACATTGGCCAACATGAACCCTCCATGTCATGTGGGCGAGTTGTGTGCGATTGGACAAGGTGTACAGGTTGCGCACAAAGAACATTGTCCAGAACAGGTTTGGAGGCCCTGGGGGATGTGCTGGGACATCTGCCTCTCACATGTCCTTCTTCGGAAGACCCCTCTTCTTCCGGAGGGGATCCTCATGTGCAGGCCTCTGCGGTGCAGGGGACTCTCCACCAGAGTCCTCCTCTCTCCCTGTGGCACTGGCAGATGGTGTTGCGACAGATGTTGTGGGCACACAGGGGGGTGTGGACAGGTTGGTGGCATTGTAGAATGTCCCGATGCACCGCAGTGATGTCATCCCACTTGGCCTCTATGCGGGCATGGTGGGCGACCTGCTCGTGTTGCATGTCCTTGAGGATCCCCACTACCTGGCCAAATCCTCTGGTGCTATTCTGGTACGCATCTAAGATGTGTGCCAGTTGGGGGTCATCATGCAGTCCAGACCCCTCTGCAAGACATGCCCTGTGCCTCCCACCCCTCCCAGCACCCCTTTCCACACTGTTGCTGTAGCTTCCGGGGGGTCCTGTGTCCCTGTGCTGTGGGTGTTGATTGTCCTTGGTCTGTCCATGTTGGCGGGGGTGCCCTGTCGGTGTCCAGATGCTGGAGGCGTGGGTACAGGGGGGGCAGATGTTAATGCTGCTGGTGCTGCATCATGGCTCACACCGGAAGGGCCAGGTTGGTCGTCATCATCCGAAGTGGACAGTGAGAGAGTAAGACCAGAGAGCTCAGTGTCCACCAGAGTCTGGGCCTGGGTATCCTCGTCATTTGGTGCTGGGTGCCCAGCACCACCTGTGTTTGGAAGAGACACACAATGTGATTGATGTTTCTACATGCATCGTTGGTTCACAAACATGACATTTTCTACTTTTCAAACAAATGCCTGCCTGTCCACTGCTTTTTCCCAGCTTGTCACGGACAGTTTGATATTGTTGTTGGCCATTTCCCAGCATGGCCTTGTGCTCCTCACGACAGAGCCCAGTGTCAGACATCTTGTCAGTCCCTTCCCACTCCCTGTGAGGCGAGTATGTTTCAGTTTGATCTTGCTGGGCCATGTGGGTGGGTGTAGGTTGTCTGTGACTGCGAATCCCATCATACTCTTGGCTACACCCCCCTTCCCAGCATGCCCATACTTCCTCCCTCTTGACTCTGCTTCCCTGTGATGGGGTGTGACAGCAATGGCAAGATGGCTGACTGTGTAGTCCTGATATATGATGTCGGCCATTTCCAGGCATGGCCTTGTGCTCCCCATGACAGAGCCCAGTGTCAGACATCTTGTCAGTCCCTTCCCACTCCCTGTGAGGTGAGTATGTTTCAGTTTGATCTTGCTGGGCCATGTGGGTGGGTGTAGGTTGTCTGTGACTGCGACTCCCATCATACTCTTGGCTACACCACCCTTCCCAGTATGCCCATACTTCCTCCCTCTTGACTCTGCTTCCCTGTGAGGGGGTGTGACAGCAATGGCAAGATGGCTGACTGTGTAGTCCTGATGTATGATGTTGGCCATTTCCCAGCATGACCTTGTGCTCCCCACGACAGAGTCCAATGTCAGACATCTTGTCAGTCTCTTCGCTCTCCCTGTGAGGCGAGTATGTTTCAGTTTGATCTTGCTGGGCCATGTGGATGGGTGTAGGTTGTCTGTGACTGCGACTCCCATTATACTCTTGGCTACACCCTCCTTCCCAGCATGCCCATACTTCCTCCCTCTTGACTCTGCTTCCCTGTGAGGGGGTGTGACAGCAATGGCAAGATGGCTGACTGTGAAATCCTGGTGTTTGTTTGGCTACAAGTCCCAAGTGAGCCCCTGTGCTTCAAACAGCAGCACCCAGTACGGGGTATCTTTTGCTGATATTTCAATGAGGTGTGTGTCAATGCATTGTACCCGGTGAGTTGTGTGGAGTTTGTGTTGGGGGGGTGTCTCCCCATGCTGAGTAGTCTGGTCAGGGCTGTCAGTTCTCCTTCCCATCATGAAACGTGCTTCCATTGTAGGGCGTGCAAGTTGTATTTCAAGATGTCAGTCAGTGGTGTCCTGCTTGTGATTTGCACACAAGCCCTAGCAGGGCCTTGTGCTCCCCACAGCAGGAGCCAGTGTCAGCCATCTTGTCAGTCATTTTCCATTCCCTGTGATGTGGGTATGTTTCTGAGAGGTCTTGATGGGCCAATCGGGAGGGGGAGCATTATCTGTGACTACAGGCCCCATCATGCTTTTGGCTCACTTCACCTTCATCCCCACTATTCCTTCTTGACAGTCAGCTGCACTGTGAGGTGGTGTGTTTGTGGTGGCAAACTGTCTGGTAGTGTCTATTTGGCTTAATGCCACTGGCTTTCTCTATTTGTTTGTAGGTTGGTGCATGTCATGACACAGTCCCCAGTCACTATGAGATGGCAGGTATTGTGTGTGTCTGACTAGCATACACATCGTGATATGTTTATCTATTGGTTAGTGTAGCTTTGCTTGTGGTGCATGGTTTCACTGTCCCTTTGCCACACAATCTTGGGTATGTTGTTTGTGTACTCACCAGGCTCTGGGATGTGTGTTAGGCCATGGACGCTCTCTAGAGGTAGGATGTCCCGCACCTTCTCCTCCCAGGTTCTGAGTAGACTGGTTTGGCAGGAGGGCCACCGCCGGTGCGCTGACTCAAGGCGTGATCTTTCTCGATGAGTTTCTTGACCCTCCTGCGCACGTCATACCACCTGTTCTGGATATCGTCCTTTGTGCGCACCGTTGGTGCTTGTGCGTTCACCTTATCCACAATCCTCACCCACATCTTGGTTTTCTGTGAGATGGGGGTCCTTTGAACCAATGTACCAAACAAACGTGGCTCTACTCTGATCATCTTGTCTACCAGCACTTCTAACTCACTATCTGTGAACTTTGGATTCTTCTTTGGAAGCATGTTGTTGGGTGGTGGTGGTGGGGGTTGTGTGTGTGAGGGTGCAAGTGATGTTGGGTTGGTGTTGGTTTTGCTGTGTGTATGTGTGTGTGCTTTTGTATGAGGTTCTGATGGTGTGTGAGTTGTGTGATGGGTGAGTTGTGAGTGTGTCTGTGGTTGCTTTGTACTGGTGTTTGCTGCTGGCTGTGTCTCCTGGTTGCAAGGGATGATGGTAGTGATTGTAGTCCTTTATATAGTTGGAGTTGTGGGCGTGTCTTTGTCCCATGTTTTTTTTGTAGGTATTTATTGGCTTTCTCATTGCTTGTTTGGTCCTTTTTTTGTTTTTTTTCCTTTGTGTTTTGTAGGCATGAAGGAGACGTTCATGTGATGGAAACGGACGCTGCTGTTGTCTCGTGCGGGCTTCTCCGCCTTGTTCACGCTGCCTGTCTTCTGTGTTTGGTAAGCGTCGTTCGCGGCGGTCTCTATTGCTTGTGTGCCCAGTTGTCTGTGCATGTCGGTCGTGCGGCTTGGTCTCCGTGCAAGTCGGTCTGGTTTTAAACGCATTGCATCGTACTGCGCTAATCGTACATCGTGGGTACTTGTCGGTCGGGTCCATTCCGGGTTCGTGTCGGTCGGTGAAAATCGCGTCGGTTTTCCGGCCGTATCACTATTTTCCCTCCGGCTCGGTCGTACGGCTTGTATTCCGTATGCGTCGGTTGTAATTCACTCGCGTTGCATCGTACTGTACGGGTCGTACAGCGCTGGTCCATGTCGGTCAGTATTCGGTCCAGGTCCGTGTCGGTCGGTTCATTTTGAGGCCGGAATCGGAATCGGACCCTCAGTTGTAACAGTATTGGAATTGGGGGAATTTGGGTAGCATGGATCTGGTCAATGTAGTGTAAACCCACTTGTAGTATTCATAAAGCAAGAATGACAAGCATTCCTGTCTGTTAGCCATAATACCCACCCTTCTGGATTTACCACGGAAGAATTAAAGGTATCATTTTTCATCATACAATTTGGTTAGTCTGCAGTGTAGTTGGTATATGTTTGCCATGTCACATAAGGTGGACAGACAGAACATCGAGTTTTTTATTTTGAAGTACGAGAATGTTGAGTTGTAAATATCGAGGTACAAGAATATCGACAGCAAGAATATCGTGGACCAGAATATCGACAGTAAGGTAAGAAATATCATGTTTTTAAATATCGAAGACAGTAATATAGTTTGTAAAAATATTGTTGTTAATAATATCGATGTTTATATCAGTGTTATGTAGTTTAGTATGTATTTTGAATGTATGTGTTCTATATTTTTGTTTCAGTATTGTATGTATTTTTAAATATATGTATTACATTTATAGAAGTCTTTAATTTTTTTTTTAAAGTACATTTTGCATTTTTATTCCGTAGCAGGTTGTGGGTTTATAGGGGAATAGGGTGGGAAGTAATTTAATTATAATTAATTAATGAATATTATTTATTAATTAATATTTATATATTTAAGATTGTATATTATTCATTGTGGTACTTTATTTTTTTATCAATTAGTTATTAATTGGTTGTTAATTATTATTAATTATTTGTTAGATAAATTATGTTATTTTTTAGGAGCGGGTTGTGGGTTTATAGGGGAATAGGGTGGGAAGTAATGTAATATAAATAATTACTTAATCCTTTTTATTAATTAATATTTAAGTATTTATGTTTTTAATTTGCTAAATGTGGTAAATAATGTTTTATTCATTAGTTATTAATTGTTTGTTAATCATTAATAATTAATTGCTAAATGTGCAAATTGTGTTATTTATTTAGGAGTGGGTTGTGAGTTTATAGGGGAGTAGGGTGGAAAGTAATTTAATGAAAATGTATTTATATTTTTAATTATTTCATATTTATGTTTTTTAAATTTTATATTGAAAATTGTGGTAAATATTATCTTGTTAATTTTTTATTAATTTGTTATTAATAATTATTAATTATTAACTAATTATGTTATTTGTGTAATTTTTTAGAGTGTGTTTTGTGGGAGTAGGCTGGGAAGGTATTTAATTTCAATACATTTTTTTACTTTTTTTATTATAACATTTATTTTACGTTTTTGTATATTGCTAAATGTGTGAATTAAATTATTATTCATTGTTTTTATATTGCTTGTTAATTGTAATTAATTAATTGGATAATTATTAATTAATTATTTTTATAGTGTTATGTTTTAGAACATTGGTGGTGTCATTTATAGGGGAATATGGTGGGAGACAAAAAAATGTAATTTATTAATTGTTTATTCATTTTAATTATTTTGTTTGAGTGGGAATAGAAAAGTATTCCCCTATGCAATCCAACACTTACCCTACTCTTGCACTCACTGGAGTGGGAATAGTAATTTTTACCCCTCCACTATCCAACACTTTCCCTACTCTTACACTCACTGGAGTGGGAATAGTAAATTATTTCCCCCCACTCTCCAACACTTTCCCTACTGTTGTACTTGCTGGAGTGGGAAGAGTAATTGTTACCCCTCTGCTATCCAACACTTTCCTTACTGTTGCACTTGCTGGAGTGGGAATAGTAATTGTTACCCCTCCGCTATCCAACCCTTTCCCTACTGTTGCACTTGCTGGAGTGGGGATAGTAAATGATTCCCCTCCCTATCCAACACTTTCCCTACTGTTATACTTTGTGAAGTGGGACTAGTAATTGTTACCCCTCCGCTATCCAACACCTTCCCTACTGTTGCACTCGCTGGAGTGGGAATAGTAATTTTTACCCCTACGCTATCCAACACTTTCTCTACTGTTGCACTCACTGGAGTGGGAATGGTAAATTATTCCCCTCTGCGATCCAACACTTTCTCTACTGTTGTACTTGCTGGAGTGGGAAGAGTAATTGTTACCCCTCTGCTATCCAACACTTTCCTTACTGTTGCACTTGCTGGAGTGGGAATAGTAATTGTTACCCCTCCGCTATCCAACCCTTTCCCTACTGTTGCACTTGCTGGAGTGGGGATAGTAAATTATTCCCCTCCCTATCCAACACTTTCCCTACTGTTACACTTTGTGGAGTGGGACTAGTAATTGTTACCCCTCCGCTATCCAACACTTTCCCTACTGTTGCACTCGCTGGAGTGGGAAAGTAATTATTACCCCTCCGCTATCCAACACTTTCCCTACTGTTGTATTTGCTGGAGTGGGAATAGTAAATTATTCCCATCCACTATCCAACACTTTCCCTACTGTTGTACTTGCTGGAGTGGGAATAGTAAATGATTCCCCTCCGCTATCCAAAACTTTCACTTTTATTTTTATTTTACTGGTATATGTATGTATGTATGTATATATATATATATATATATATATATATATGTATATAATTTTTTATATGTTTCTAACATTTTATAATGTATTATAATATGTTTTTATTCATATTAATAAATACATATATATATATATTATATTTTATATATAGGTATGTTTAATTTTTTTAAATATATTTATTAATTATAATTTTAAACATTTCATAATAATTATAACTTTTTTTTTTTAAATTATGTGTATTATTTACTTTATTTTTTACACATTTAAAAAAATGATATTTTTAACAGCAATGTTTTTTACAACACTATTTTTTCTCGATATTTTTGTACTTACCATGATGTAGATAGGATGTCCATATTCTTGACTTCGATATTTAGGTATCAATATTTTGGGACCTCGATATTGTGGTTGTCGATATTCTGTCAATGATCCATCACATTAAGGGCCTGGTATGGAATAGTAGGAGTATTCACATTTTTAACTGTAGCCAATCCCAAAGAAGTATTTTGCTGGACCGTTTGATTAAGAAATATTTTCTGAGTTGGTATCAGACAAGCACGGTGCAAGGACTCAGTGCCCGGCACTTGCCAAATTTTAGTGCCCCATATAGATTTCAACTCTTTATTCTCCCTCCAATAATCAAAACCATTCATGGCCAAATTGGCAATGAAGGATGAGGAATAAACAAATTTAGTCTGGGTAAGCATATATTTGTTCGATGTCAGGATAGTCAATTTGAAGTAATATGAGGCTCTATCTGAAAGGGTACAACCTATGAAATAGGTATAGTTCCGTTTTTGTATTTTAGAACATCCCTTAGATGGAGTAGGGCAATGTTCACATTGTATTTAATTAAATGTTGGGAGCTGACCTCTGGTTCTATGGAGAAAGTGATGCCGATAATGTTGGTAAAATAAGTTAGCATAATTAGCTGAATTCAGAAATAAATCCTCTGTATCAAAGACAGTGTAATATTGCAAATCAGAAAAAAAGAATTTACAGCATTAACATCCCAATCATCTGAATGTAAACCAGGTATAACAACATCACCCAAAGAAATACGGAAGACATATGGGTGCCTATTAGGATGGCGGGCGGACTTTCGTCCGCCCACCACCCTAGCGGTGCTGGGACCAGCTGCCAGTGGTGCGGTGGTCCTACACTGGCAATTAGGATGCGACCGCCACCCTGGCGGTCACATCCCCTATTCCCAGCATTGTGGCGGGTGGTGCTCACAGCACTGCCCTCCACAATGCTGGGAATGCACGTCGTGCATTGGCATTCACAAGGTGGCATGCACCACGCGTGCCCACCACTTAGTCCATGCCAATGCAGGGGGATACCATAGGTACCCCTCCCATGTGCACCCCCCACCCACCGCTACGGTCCCCCATAGGCAAAGACTGCATACCTTGCCGCCATGGAAAGGCACATCTCCGCCTGCATGCTAATATGGATGGCAGTGTCTTGCAGACACCGGCACCATGTTAGACCCCTTTTCTGCCCAGTCTCCTGTGAGACCGGCGGAAACCCGGCGGACAGTCTTTCCGTCCGCCGGGGTTCCCCCCGCCCTCCGAATATGACAGGGGGAAATGGGAGGCAGGTGGAGAATAATGGCAGGCATATCGCCACCGCCATACGGGCGGTGGCGATCAACCAGCCATTTTAATAGACCCCATGGTATCTGTATGGTCTCCGTAGGACCATATACATTGAATGGCACTTTATCACGCAAAATACCATCAGCAACTGGGACTACTAAAATGTTAACAGGGGCTTGGTCTCTTTTCATTTTATGGGAGGAAGAATGTGGTGCCAATACTCCGTCGACTAGTTCCACTGCAGAGCATTCAGGGAGGTAGTGGCCATTTATCAAAAGGAAAAATACAGTCATGAATCCAATCCACATGAAGAGGAACACTATCAAAAAAATGATCCAGTTGTAAGTCCAAGGCGGGACCAGATAAGTGTGTTTTAACCAAGCGATGAGAACGCAAATCCATGCAGGAGGCAGTGAGATAACTGAAGACAACAAAAAACTGCCTGGTAAACAATTATCTTGATCAATATAATAACCACTGGAGCTCAGTTGAAACAATGGGGGCTGTTTAGGATTTATATCTGAATCTAATTCTGCCACTGGAGGTTCAGCAGGTGGGGACACATAAGTAAGTTCCATGGTAGAATATGTTGGAAGTAAAACGGATAACTGGCCAATAGACGACTCGGTCTCCCATTCTGGCAGCTGGGGAGAATCAGAACAAACAGAGTTCATAGGCCTTAGTGAGACATCCCGATGTGGCACACTATTTAGTGTTGGTCATATGGTGTAACATGATCAATTGAAATAAAGCGATTGTCTTTAGATCCTGGTAGTGAATGTAAAATCACAGTTCAGGTGCCCTTAAAACCAATGACTGGGACCAGAGCACGTTATGTGGAACCAAATACTTTCTTGTTCGCCACCTTCTCCCGAACCAGATCACCAACTTTTGGTAGCCAGCCACAAACAGGTCTCAGCACTGCTGCATCGGTTGGCGAGGGCAAATGGGTTTTCTCCAGAGCGTCATGATTTATTTTTAGATCCTGTAATATAGCACAGTGGTTATCTATGTCAAATGTTGCGGCAGCCCCCACAACCCACAAACATCTTAATGCCAAAGAGAAGTCCGACCACCCAGAGACCTTTGGGGGAAATTATTAAGAGCGCGTTGCACGATGAGTTAACCAGCCACTGCCCATACCTAATACCTAATACCCCTGCTGTTAATGACTGCTTTAAGTCACGGTTCATCCGTTCCACAACAGAATTGCCCTCGGGCCTATATGGAGACGAGAAATGCACCTGCATTCCCATGGACTTAACTGAATCACAGTAAGCCTTATATGCAAAAGCCAGACCTTGGTCTGAATGGAAGGTGCCACAGGTATAAGTCCCTACAAAGACATTCAAATATTTTATAACAGTGCAAGCGTCAGCAGAGCGCTGCGGCCAAACCTGGAGGAACCTTGTGCATGACACCACTGCAACCAAAATATATTTGAAAGCATTATCAGACGTTAAGGGACCACAATGATCAAGATAAATACATCCAAACGGATGGTTAGAAATGAAGAGATGAGTCTGTGGTGGGCGGGACACAGTAGAACTCTTTATTTGTTGATAAACGTCACATTAAAGCACATTTTTGCGTTTCTGTTGGTATAAACCGCGCCACCAATAGCGTTGCCGTAAAAAGAAACTGTAGCCAATATCCTGCATGCGCAGAACCTATGCCTTCATGGGCGTCCTCAATGAGCAAAAGTCTGAAAGTCCGTGGTCATCATTGGGAATTAAACAATCACCAACTGTAGGAATAGTTACAAAGGTTACTTTGTCAGTGGTCATCTAATAAGAATAACTTGAAGGGAAGCCCTGCCGAAAGGGTTTACTCTCCATCGTTGCGGAGATCACCACCAAAATGTCATCTTCAATTTTAGTCATGGACCTCGTAACAACTGCTACTGTAATTGTGGCTACTGCAGATTTGGCTGCTTCATCAACCATAGAGTTACCAACAGCGTGCGCTCCCACATGCTGATGTCCTATCGTATGGATAATATGTAAGCGGCAAACGGTCCTAAGAGCGGCAACTCTGACCCAAAGCATTTTATGCTTTTTTGCGCTACCTTTAGAATATTTTAAATAATGTTGTTTCCAAAAAACACAAATCTCAATAAAAGACTACACACAGTAAAAAGAGTCGCACACAACAAGACTTTGCAGCTCAGGAACAACATATCCAAGAGTTAAAAGTAGAGCATGTAACTCAGCCAATTGTGTTGTACAATCCCCAAGGGTCTGTGTGTGAACCAATGAAAAATTAAATGCACCATTCACAATTGTACCTGCTACAATTGCACAGGCTGCAGAATAAGCTTGTGTAGAACCAATGGCAGGCTGTGCAGAACCCTCAGTGTAAATTATATATTTGGACTGATCAAGAGGAAGAACCGATGAAGGAAGAGGATGAACATTTTCATCTTGAAAAAATTCTTGTGTTTGTAAAGAAGAATCAAAAACAAAATTGACATCAGCTGATGTCATGGACGTAGCCCATTGTATCCAATGAGGATTTAGAGCTTTAGCATTTGGTACGCTAGCTTTTGTGACTGCCTCTAAGGCAGGCACTGGTGACACTTCAAAAATGTGTTTACCTTGAGCAAGAGGGCGTTCCTTTTGAATTGTCATCTGCACATCCGTTAATTTCTTTTCAGGGAAGAAAAACGCAACTCTGCCGGTCTATACAGATGCGATTAATATGCAATGGGAACTGTGTCCCACTCATTGAAAGCTACGTAAGTTAAACTCATTGCTCCTGGTACAATCCATATAACCAAATTAGTAGTATTTACTCTAGTTTGTAAGTATTGCATTGCTAGCAAATCAGACTGCAAAGAGTGCAGTACAGCTGTGTGTTCCAAAAGCCAACTTGAAGATGAAAAAGAAGCTTATAGCGGCTTGATACACTGAGCATAATCTGGATTGTAAATCCTGACGAAATTTAAAAAAACAAGCAAAGATTGTAAATTCTTGAGGGTAGACGGAGGCTGCAATTGAGCATACTTCTCCAAAAAGTGGGGTGCTAGCCCCCTACCCTCATTGGTCAATTTATAACCAAGGAAAATGACGTATGGGATTTCACATAATTTACTTTGTATCCTAAAGTGGTGAAATGCATGATAATGCAACCCACTCACTCAAGATGAGGATTTAATTTATCACCTGTCGGGTAAATTTCATCCACATATGAAAATGCATCAGGGTCAATCTCATTTAGGATGGACACTATCCTTGCCGCAAATACCCCAGGGCTATTCTTATACCCAATAGGCAATTTCACATGGTGCCTTTGATTGCCAAGACCGCTGAATGCAGTCAAGTCACGGCTCTCCGGAGCCAATGTGTCACTAAAAAAACATATTTGAAATGTCTAAAGTAGTTTTACATTTTTTACGTACAATATTATTGACTAATGCTGTACTGTAGGTGTTCTATACATCACTATTCAAGTGTCTATAATCCCAAAAAATACGATACAATATGAACCGTTCAGTTTCAATATCAGAAAAAGTGGATTATTTATCAATGAAACACAAGGCTCAATAACACCCTGATATTCCAATTGAGTGAGAATGTCACTAACAGACGCTTTAGCATCACGTTTAATGAGATATTGAGGTTTGGCTATGGAGTAGACCATAGTGGAATAACATGCAAGGAGAATCCTTATCCCAACCTGCCCTATTGCGATATAAAGCAGGAGCTTAGGCTAGAGCCCACTCCGAAGAATAAGCTTGCTTAGTCTCATCAGGGATGTACTGCGAAAATGACTGAAGTATTACCTCCTCACCTCGAGGAGAAGCGAGGACAAAAGTAGAAGGCCAATCATCCTCCGCCAGTAAAATGTCATAGGAAGACTTCAAGTTGTCCCAAAAAACTGCATTTATAGAGCGTTCAAAATCACCCTCAATCTGAAGGTCTACATGATAAAGTCTGTTTGGGGGAGCTACGCGGTTGTCCGTTGTTTCAACAGTTACGAAAGTGTCAGTTGACTTCGCCTCCAGAAACTGGCGGAGTCTCTGGTGCACTACGGTAAATTCCGCCGTGCTGTTGAGGAGAGTCATCGCCAACCCCTGTCCAGGAGGAGGGATACCGTCTGGGGGATATTTCGCTGTTAAGGCGCAACCTTTTACTTCTGAAACGGGGATCGATATGGAAGTGGTTCCTCCAGTTTAACTTTCACGTCAAACTGGAGCCTGGGGTCTCGCTTTTATTACATGGACTCGCCCTGTCTGCATTCCTGTCGTCCTCCTACACCACATTGTTGATCCGATGATTCCTGAAAAGAACAAGGAGGACAGGGCTCAGGAGCCTGGAGCCTGGAACCACTCAGGTGTCTAAATTTTAGAGAGATCACATAAATCATATCTACAGTCAGAAGAGTCAAGAGGTGGCGAACCAGCACAAGACCAAGGCTTCTGTTGCTGCTTATTCATGTCCCATGTTTTCTTGGGAAAGACAGGGCGCCCCTCCTTGACAGGAAGAAGTTTACTCTGAGATTGGGTGGATGGTCTGACTCCCAAAATATTGCGACCTAAAGATTTATAAATATCAGCAATAATAATTGGCAACTTATGCTTCCGATGAAAGTCTGGCACTGCCGCAAGGTGTTATCAAACTTGTAATCAAACTGCTTCACCCTTAGGGGCCGATTCCGATCCGGGTCGGAAGGGCACCGAACGCGATCCGGCCAGAAAAACGACGAGCCATACGCGTGTTTTCCGGACGACTCGTACAGCTGTATGAGCGAGCAAGTACGATGCGAGCTACGTGAAATTCACCGACCGAGTCGTTTCCGGGTCCGAACCGGTCTGGACGTCTCGGTCAGAAGCTAACCGTGGCGTGCAATGGATGCGATTTACAACCGAGCCAGTACGATGCACGCATCAGACAGCCTGTGCGAGCCAGAGTGTCCGGCTCGCAAAACGTTTGGGTGGTTGCCTTTGGGGGTCTGCGTCG
This sequence comes from Triturus cristatus, assembly GCF_964204655.1. Lineage (NCBI taxonomy): Eukaryota > Metazoa > Chordata > Amphibia > Caudata > Salamandridae > Triturus > Triturus cristatus. Next base: position 1,459,746,147 of record NC_140590.1, read on the forward strand.
GACCCCCTGACATCCGCAGCCCTATGACTCGGACACAGGGGAGACCTATGGGTCTCCCCATCACACGCACTTATGGTGCAGATGGCACTGACGCGTACCCACTGTAGGGGGTGCACTTGTCCGCGACGTACCCATTCAGTCAATGGGAGCCCATGTACGCGTCATATGACTGGCTCCCATTGACTTCTATGGGAGTCCGACCGAACTGAGTCCGGCAGCATACGGCCGCATCGTACTCGCTGGGTCGGATTGCAGGCCTCCGGCTCGGTCGGAAAACACTCCGGATCCGGCTCGGTCGGAGTGCTTTCCGACCCGGATCGGAATCGGCACCTAAATGTTAGAAAGAATCATGTGGGAGACTATGGGAAAAATACCCACTAATTTTATGCCCAAATCCAGGGCTGGACCAACCCCGTGTTCATTCTGTACTTGCTTCAGAATGCTCTGAAGAATGTTCATGGATGGGGTGCCAAAACAAAGTGTATACCCTGAGCAAACACCGTCCCCCAGGTGTTGCAGTTCACTAAGGAAGGAATCAGACTACTCGGTAAACACATAGTAAGGATCCTGTGTCCCTCCACAGGACTAGTGTGTGGGAAAACAGCATCAAGCTGTTCAATCTTCCGAGCTATTCAAAATGGAAGGTCCTCACGATTCTGAAGACATTTGCCCATCACCGAATTAATCATAACAGGGCTAATAACAAGGCCTCGACCCTGTATCTGCAATGGGGGCGCAGGCAGAGCTACTAGAAAAGCTCGAGAAATAAACTGAATCAAGCGTCTATAAAAAAGAGCCACTTGCGCATATAGTAAACGTAACTCCGCCACATTAGCATTAAGATAGTTAGGATGTGGCGTAAAACCAGCTAACACCGGCAATTTGGCCCCCATCAATACTTAAGGGGCCCACACGAACAAATGAGATTGGATGGGGAAGGGCACCATTAAACTAAATTTGGTGTTCCCAGGACATAAGAGGAACTTCAATCATTGCTTAAGGACGATATGCTGCCGGAGTAGCAGCAACTGTATAAGCATGAAAGAAATGATCATTCACATCCCCTACGGGAAATTTAACCCAGTAATAAAAGACTTCAAAGTGGTATGCAGGATCCGCCTCGACAACAAAGACAAAGGGAGACCCTGCTTTGGGACCCCATGTTGTAACAAATGATGTGTAACCACTGCACGGCAACGGGCAGGAATCGTGTTCGGTTGAGCCATTGCATATAGCAAAAAAGGGACTAAACTGTAGCACAAAACGGGTCACAAAAACCTTTTATATTTCAAGCTTGAAAAACCTACAGCAATAGATGAATCCTACAAACTGAGGAGGCAAAGCCCACCCACCACAGATGTCTCCAGAAACCGGTGAGAGGGTAAAATGTACAAGCACAAGAACTACTCAGGGGTCCTGTGAACAAGTACTAGACCAAACGTTGGCGGTGCCATGTTGCAGGGATTCTGCGTACTCACAGAACTATGCTTGGGATTATGGGACCTTAATAGGCAGGTACTGAGCTATCCTACCACCTTAGTATCCATGAGCCCAGGACCGACTAGCTATAGTGTCTCACTTGCCCTCCTACTCACTCACAGAGGTACAAGTGATTAGACTCCCCAGAACACAACAGTCCTGACCCTTTCAGGAATCACGGTTGCAAGACACACCCTTTCGCATACGATCTTGCACTCGTCCACAATGAGATCGGACAGACACAAAAAGTTTAAAATGTTTATTTTAACTAACATGCTCTAGTATGCAGTATGCGTGCCACAACTAGTAGAAAAATGCCTAACACAAAAACGGTCAGCATAGCAAGTAGTCCGTGAATTATAAAAGCAGCTGTCCTGATCTACAACAGAGTAGCTTAACCTCCCTCCACTTGTAAAGAAGCAAGATGATTATCTAGTAGAATATCTCTGGGTGTTATTAGCAGACCCCGTACCTCAGTCTATAGCTGGTAGGTCTACATCACAGGTGCTGTCACGCTCTTCTCCCTGTTAAATTCCCACTCCAAGTGTGTGTTACCTATCCGTGCATCCTCATATGACCAAAGTACATGTTCCCAAACAACAGCTGCAACTGCATGTTTTGTCTCGGTGCTAGGGCCAGATCAGAAAGGAATAACAAGGGGCATTGTTGTCTTACCTTGTTCACAATGTTCAGACTAAATCCCAGGACTGAGCAAAGTGCAAAAACAACAGCATGTTTCATGTGAAAGTTTCAGTGTGGCACATAAAAAGAAATTTGTGTAGTAACATGCGCTAAGCAGCAATCAGTCAGCAATGTGCTCATGCCAACATGGAGAAGACGACAATGCCCACATGGGCCACGTGACAATCGCTTCAAGGTAAACATTTCTGCTGCCAACAAAATCTGCTCATATCTTGTCAACCTGTTATTCATCAAATGCTGTTCCCGTCATCAGAAGCTCAACTGAGTGTGGAACGTATACAGTAAGTGGATGACCCATCACAATGCTTTCACATCTTTCAATGCTGACACCCCTTGCAGCAATGGATTTGAGACATCCGGGCAATGCTGAAGCTACAGGATCTAATGTAGCTGAAAAATAGGCCACTGGTCTACTGACATCCACATGTGTCTGAGTGAGTACAGAAAGAGCACAACAGAACAGAGAAAATGCATTGTTGTAATCAGGCATTCCTAAAGCTGGAGTATGACAAAGAAGGCAATCAAGCAGTTCTTATCCTAGGGTACATTTGTAAGGGCTTCGCCATCAAGGAGAAGTTTGGGATCCATTGTTGGCAGGAGCCAACCATTGCAAAAAACATCCTAACTTCCTTTTGTGAGGTAGGTGAATTCATTTTTAGGATCGCCTCTACTTGCTCTGGTGACACCTTACTCTTGGCTTTTTCCATGTGATGACACAAGTACTGAACTTCAGTCAAACAGTATTGAAGCTTGTTCGGCGACACCTTGTGTCCATTTTCAGCCAATTGCCTCTCGTGTCTCAGATGCAATTAGGTGGTTGTTGATATACTGAACAAGCACAGAATTCTGGGGCAAAATCAAGCTCTCAAGGTTCATTTTCGAAACTTGATAAAAAATCGATAAAATTTCAGTATACCCTTGAGGGAAATCACACCACATTAAGATACGGTTCTCCAGACGGATAGCAAATAAAAATTGGCTTTCCTCATGCAACGGAATGGAGAAGAATGCTTGACACAAATCAATCACAGTAAACCAAACAGCTTCATAAGGGATCTGAAGCAGGATCTCAGATAGATTCGGTACCACAGGACAATATGGAATCACAAGGCATTTATTTTCCTAAGATAGTGAACTATGCAGTATTTTTCACTTGGCTTCTGTAATACCATGATTGGTGAATTGGATGGACTTCCTATGATCTCCCTCAGTATGCCCTGTGCAATCATGTAATAAATCACAGGTGTAATTACTGCCAACCTTTCCGTGGTTAGGTTGTACTGGGGCGATCTCGGTAATTCTGCATTTGGCTTAATCTGTAAGAGTACTGGCTTGACCCATCAAATCAATTCAATCTCTTCCCCTGTGAAATACCACACAACTGGAAAGACAGTGTCCAATGGCATGTCTTCCACTGTCAGTAAAGGGAAAATGTCTATGCAATGGTTTTGATTCGCTAACTTGAAAGCAATGTCATCATTGATAGTCTGCAGCTCAATTCCCCTTGGCATGCAAAGATGGTACCGTTCAATTTACACAAGAGATCATGCCCTAGTAAACAAACTGGACTCGAATCACACTCCACAAACTGGTGACGTTCCTGAAAGGCTCCGATTTTCACCAGCACCTTTTCTGTCAAAGGGTTTGTCATTCTTTTTTTGGCAACTCCTACAACTTGGATTGACTTTCCCGAGAGGGGTAGGTTTGGGACTACTGCAGATCTCACAGTAGAACGGGTAGCATCAGTGTCAATCAACAATGTAACAGGATGACCACTTACATTGTTCTCCACATACGTTCCACTGTGGTCTACCTCTACGACTAAGGGTACAGTCTGCCTCCCCCTTCAGTCCCCGTCATTGGGACAGGTCCTGATCAAATCCATCTAGCACCTCCATAAAGGGAATCTGATGGTATGTTCGATTATTCTGCGGAATTCTCAGAGGTTGTGGCACTTGCACTAATTGACTTTGATTCCCCCCGTTGTAAGATCTTGGCCTTGTCACAGTATTTACCACATCTGGCACTTGCACTAAATCTTGCTCCTGCACTTGATTAGCTGGATTCAGTTGACACGCACGCTTCCATTGCCCGACCTTGTGGCAAAAATGGCTAGCGGTTGTCTTTTTCAGCATGGGAATGTCTATTTCTGTGTTGGTATCTATAGGGACACCTTTCCCTCTTCCCTGTCCAGCTGTACCCAGAGTGTTCTGAATACCTCCTTGGGCATTCCCCTGATTTTGACCCATTGTTCCTCCATTTGCCTGAGCCTGATCTACCCTTTGTGCTTTCCGCATTTGGATCAGCATCAACTTGTCCTGCATCCTTCTATGCTTGGAATCCACTTCATCACTGCAATATCTGGCATACCGTAGAATTTTATCCACTAATTTATTTTGCCAGCAGATCAAATACTGCTGGATCATGAGGCTAGTCTCCGGTCTTAATCCCATCACAAATTTGGAAACAAATTGGCCCATGTCTTTGGGATCCACTTTAGTGCTTAAAGGTTTTACTGACTCCTTAGGTTCCTGGGTCATTTGATCTGTCCTAACCCAATCTATGTCTTGTGGAGTTATTTTGGACTGCAACCATGTGATCACCTGTTTGTACTTTTTCATGACCAAGGGCGAAGGACCATGACTTACAGCATCCCTCTCTGGCTCAGCCGCAGGCCAATCAATAGCAATTTTACATGCAGACCATAGAACACTAGGAACCACAATTTCAAACAGTGTTATTCAGGTCAATCCACAACACCTTTAAGATCTTAATGGAGAGATCGCCTTGCTTATACCATTCAGCAGGCTTCTCCTTCAATCTAGGAAAATCATTTGTGAATGCAGCTAGATCATCCCTACTCCAAGGAACATCCACAAATCCTTCACTAGGCACTTCTCACAATGGATAAGCCTCAACTCCCGATGTTCCCCCTCCTGGAGGTAAAGTTTCCCCCATGACTCTCCTGACGCTTTTCTTTTTTGATCACCTTTCATCTCACTTATCAAGCATACTCCAAGCCCGTATCCCTATAATCAGATCCTGGATGTGTGCTTTCAATCATGTTATGCTCTTTTCCTCTAGCTCCTGATCACTGTAGTTCAGCCTATGGTTTCACTGTAACATTTCCATTCGAGACAGGTCTACATCATTTCTCTGAGCCAATTCTGAAAACTTCTCATGTGCTCGTCTCGTTTTGCGGGTGACATCCTTTACTACAAATAACAGTTCATCAGGCTCATAGGTCTCAGTTCTCCAAAAGCAAGTTCCCACTAATTATTTAATCTACCTCAGCCTTCAACTTCATCACATCCAGCAACCCTGCCTTTACCACAGCTTTGACCGTTCCCTGACTCAACGTACTGTTCTGTTCTTCCTTATTGTGACTATGATCTCTCAGCCAAGTCTCTAAATCTGTGGCATCTAGGACATGTTGGTTTCTGGTGACTCTATATCTTACGCTTGCTTCCGATGTCACACCTACTCGTTTCCTCACTGAAGTTTACCACATCCTCAAATCTGAGCTTTTGTTCACCATGGGTAGAGATCATATAATACTAGAACCAATGCGTATTCCCGAAGGATCAGCAGTCACTGGTAAAGGGGTACTAGACTCTACAGGCACTAGGGACGGACTGTTCCCTGTTCCTCCCAATCCAGTTCCTTCCGCCAACACTGGTTGTCACTGACTAGAGTTTCCCAATGAGCTTGGGTCGTACACAGAGACAAAAGGACTAATGGTGACTGGTACTTTTTAAGAGCTTTCGGTAACTGTGAAGCAGAGTTGACTCCACTTGTTTCTGCACCTCCAAAAATGGACACTCCTGTCCCCCTGCACCTGTTGAGATCCTTCCCACCACCCCTGCGCTAGGACCTGTCTGAGATGCTGGCACACATTCCATGTTCCCTGTATTTACCAGTTCTTGCATTCCCTCCTCTGAATGTGGGCTGTAAGGTGGAGGACGCTCCGATAACAACCTATCCAACAAGCTGTTGTCTTTATCGTTCCCATTATTTCCATTTTCCCCTCCGTTCCTATTCTGAGAATGCCACTCTCTCATCAGCATTGGATACAAACTTTCTCCCTCAATGGTGTCTATATCCCATCTCTTAAGCTGTGCATCCCATCATGTTTCCTGACATGCCCTCAAAGCCTTCTTCTGCTTTAGTTGGAATCTCTCCCTTTTCTTTGCAAGTGCTGCTCGCATCCATGCGTTTAATGCATCAAACTCCCAACTTGTGCAACACCTCAAACCGAAATGTACCATAGCATGGAAATGCCAAATTCCCCTCTTTTTCAGTGATTTTATGCCAATTTTGATGCCAAATTATAGTATGGAGTCCCACTTTTGTTGCCATATAATGTGCTGGAGTATCCTCGGGTGGCTCTTTTTCCCCCACTTGAGTAATGACTCCCTGATCCCCTCTGAACAGATCTCACAATACCCTAAACAATTGAATGATTTCATTAAACTTTTCCTATCGACGGACAAGCTTTCCTTAATCGCAACTTCCTGGTAACTACCAACCAATCCCAGCGCAGTGTTACACCAACCAACCTATCACAGTGCTTCACACTCTGACGCGACCTTTACTCCTTGCAGCAGCTCAACTTACTTCACAGGATCTTAGGGCACTTCGAGACATTAAACTCTGATCTCAATCCTAGGACCACGTCTAGTCTGAAACAATATTCACTCGACTCGACTTTCACACAAACTCCACCAGACATCATACAATCACTTCATTCCCGCAAACTTTCACACAACGCATTCCTATTGATACTCACTCCTTCATTCGTCTCTGTTCTCGACACACCACCAAGCTCCATCGGTCTCCGCCAAAGTCCATTTCTCTCCATTCTCAGCCATTGGGCTCTATTTTGGGGCTCTGAGGTTCTAAGTCTCTTTTCTAGATTTTTCTGTATTCTCCCCCCCCCCCCGCTTCATGTGAGAACCATCCTACTCTGCTACCAACTGTAGGAGCTGGATCAGCATGTTCTAGATCTGATCTAGAACCTCAAGTTGATGGCACTTTTTCTCAGCATGAGAGCGTAGAGGGGAGAGAAATCATTAACAATGTCAATTATTTCAATTGCAGTTCTCTAGGCCAATTAAGAATCACAGACTACTTAATAAGGTTAGTTCATTTATTACAAAGCCAAGAACAACGGCACATACAGACACCTCAAGATGAGGGTGTAGAAATACATTAGAACCAATATAAAGCCACATCTATGAATAAGGTTAAGGCGGTGCAGCACACAAGATGATTAATTCAAGAATAAGGATGCAAAAGATTAAAGAACAAGATTCCAGGTTCCCCTGCATCGACGGTTGATGTAAATTAAGCATGAATCTGTCCCTACACTAGTGCTAACGTGACATCCCTAATTAAACATTCTGCGGGGCAGGATCGGCTAAGGTGTCAGCGTGTGGAGGCTTCCTCGGAAGTCTCTCTACTGCAGTTGGGTCAAGAAGCATAAAGGTACTGAGTCAAAGCTCGCTCTAAGATGCTCTCTCTCCAAAGGCATAGAAAAAGTGGCGCGCTTTCCCTACTTACAATACTCCAAATATCTCAAGTGTCTTCCCATGATTCTTTTCATCGACATCCGATCAGGCCACATTCTCATAGGTAGTTTTCCATGGGACGACGATTATGTCCAAACAGTGGCACGATTACCTTGATTCCCAGACCCGCTCCCGTGAGAAAATACAACAATTCTCCTTATCAGCGTTAGCTCCCAATGTATCCTCTTCTCTTCTTGCCTAACTTCTAAAACAAAGACATATTTCTAACTAACAAGAGCACTTTTTCCACCTGCAACATAAACATGAGAAAGAACAGAATCTAACATGAGCATGAAATTTGACTATTAATTCAAATGCGATAGCTTCCAGGACAAATGCATTTCAGGCCTGCAAATTCAGCTAACATAAGAGAAAAGAACATGGACTTTACAAAGTTATATGGAAATTGAGGTAAATGCAGTTAATATTTTCATCCAAATGTAAAACAACACCATTATTAAGCACATTCAAAAATAAAATGTTTGCCAGTTGCACAACACAGGTGTTTTCCCGTTAGTGTTCTCTTCTGGTTACATTTGATTTTGCCTACACACATCACATTCATGTTATTACATTGCATTATACATGATTCTAACACTTAGATTAACACAACAAAAGATTATAGGCAAATGTAATATACTTGTGTGATTATAATGCACCCCTACAATGAAAAATTGAGTTTGCTCTACATCACAAGTATACATTTGATTGTTGCTATTTACAAACAAACACACTAACAGCACACACATGCACTATGTGCACGCTGCAGAACACTTCACCTTTCCCGTATTGTGCTTCATGCAAGCAGACATATGCCCAGCGCATGCTTTCATTGCGGGCTCACTGCTCAAGACTACACCTCTCATGTAATGTATTCCTCACAGATATACATTCAACCAGTACATGCACAAACCACACATGCACTGTACAGTACTGCTCTATCTCTGTACTGTACCCTTACCAGACACACATACATCCAGCGCAGTCACTACTTTTGTGCTATGCAGCACTCCACATCTACCTAACCTAGGCCAAGGAGTCTCTTAAGCAAATTGAAGCAGAACTTTAGGTGAGTGAGCCTATAGGCCTGACTCCAGTGACACAGGGAAAAATGGCCCTGTTCAATACTACCGATCACTACACAGAAGACTGCCACCACTGCACTCGAACTCCTTAACTCCTGGTGAAGGCAGTATCCTTCCACCACTATGAGGGAAGCGCTTTGGGTGCCCCTCCCAGTCAAACAAGACCACATTTTGTGAGAAAGGCCTATGTAAGGGTGCACAAGTATGATCTGTGTTTGCCTCTGACAAAAAATCTGCATTAGGGATCCAGGCAACAGAGCAGTTGGGAACTCAGGGCAGAGTGCACATATCGTACCAATCATAGGATTTCCGTCCCAACAATGCGAAATATGTAAGATTCTGAGAATGTCATGGGTGTAAACTTACACCCTTCCATGCTGTTTTAAGATGAGGGATGTCCCCTCATTCAGGGCCTTATTTACAAGCCCTTTGCGCAGCCAATAATCCATTTTTCCCCATATTTAAAGTGACGCACCAGCGGTGCAAGGGGCTTGTAAATAAAGCCCTCCATTTTCAATGCGAGACGGCAAAATTTGCGTCGCATTACTTTGCTTCATTTTCCTGCAATTTCAGCAAAACAAAATTGTGATTTTGCCCATCCTTTATTACGGAAGTTTTGCACACAATCTGAAGTCCTGGCGCAGTGGAAAGAAATTCATTTTTACAATGCAAAATTGGAACTAGAACGAAGTCTAAATCATAACCGAAAGACGCTTAGGCACTGTCAAAAATAGTGTTTTATGTACCCTAATGATATAAAGTCTGCCATGCAGAGTAGTGCTAATGAATGTGATTTAACAAGTGTGGAAACCCTGTTTTGGACATGATTGCCATGTGCCATTAAAAGTGTAGCATTTCATCCAATAAGTGCAAGTGCTGTACCATTAAAAAGCATCACTGCTCTGATTAGAAATGTTGCTAGAGTTGATATAAAAGCATTATAATGTTGCTAAGAGGTGCTGTTACCATCCTAGTATAAGTAATGTTTCTTGGCTGAGAAGAGTCACTGCTGTTCCAGTAAAAGTCTAGGAGCCTGGATGCGAAGTGTTATTATGTACCACACTACCTAAGAGTGTGCATTACACCTGCTTGGGAGGGCAAAGGTGAAATTAATATTTCATGACCAGTTAGTTCCTGTCCTCTGATTAGAGTCTGCCGCTAAGAAAAACATTCAAATGCCCGGGTAGTCGTATGAAGTTGAATGCTGCCAATTTCTAAAAAATACATTTCTTTGCAGCTGCAGGCACCAAAGCACAGGTAGGGAGTGGTGTGTCCCAGATAACATGAGGGCATATTATCAAGCACGGCGTTAAAATTATTGCCGCTTTAGCGGTAGAAAACCGGCGATAATGGGCTTGATAATATGCCGGAGAGAATTCCAATAGAAGCCCATGTTGACACCAGAATATGGGCTTCTATGGGAATTCTCAGGGGCATATTATCAAGCTCATTATCGGCGCTTTAGCGGCAGTTTTCTGCAGCTAAAGCAGCGATAATTTTAATGCCGTTTCTTGATAATATGCCCCATTGTGTGGTCAAATGGGGAATCCTGCATTATATCCAGGTTTGTCTGCTCAATGATTACATCACACAAGCAGTATATTTTTCACAAACTCTGAGCCAGATTTCTATCATGGTGGTGAGGAAACTCCATTGCAACTGTGACTGAGTTCTCTCCCCGTCAAGACTATGGTCTGCCGACCTGATTTAAATGCAGGCGGGCCAGAGTTTTATGATAGTGGAGATCTTCGACAATGGCCTGATGGAAAAAGGGCCATCATAGGTTCCGCTATATGTCCTTTTTGGCTTGGTAGTTTGGTTTGCTCTGTTCCCATCATGCACTGGGACAGGTACAGACTAATTTGCATGTAGCCAGGTTCTGAGCTGGGATGGTGCAGTGAGCTAAAAAACGGTGATGGATTAAAACCATGATCTCTTGACTTGGTAAGAGTATTCTGCATCATTCAGAAACTCTGTCCATTACCACCCCCTTTTTCTCAAATCGACTTTAACCGCACTTAGTGTGGGAGGGTATGCTCAGACGCGAGTCCCTTGCTCATTGCACCATCAGGATTCAAGCAAGCCGGGCCGACGAAGGCTGTGATGCCAGAAACCGGTCCCCGGAAGCTTGTTTCCTTCCCAGTATAAGTATTGGCTTGGTAGTTTGGTTTGCTCTGTTCCCATCATGCACTGGGACAGGTACAGACTAATTTGCATGTAGCCAGGTTCTGAGCTGGGATGGTGCAGTGAGCTAAAAAACGGTGATGGATTAAAACCATGATCTCTTGACTTGGTAAGAGTATTCTGCATCATTCAGAAACTCTGTCCATCACCACCCCCTTTTTCTCAAATCGACTTTAACCGCACTCAGTGTGGGAGGGTATGCTCAGACGTGAGTCCCTTGCTCATTGCACCATCAGGATTCAAGCAAGCCGGGCCGATGAAGGCTGTGATGCCAGAAACCGGTCCCCGGAAGCTTGTTTCCTTCCCAGTATAAGAATTGGCTTGGTAGTTTGGTTTGCTCTGTTCCCATCATGCACTGGGACAGGTACAGACTAATTTGCATGTAGCCAGGTTCTGAGCTGGGATGGTGCAGTGAGCTAAAAAACGGTGATGGATTAAAACCATGATCTCTTGACTTGGTAAGAGTATTCTGCATCATTCAGAAACTCTGTCCATCACCACCTCCTTTTTCTCAAATCGACTTTAACCGCACTTAGTGTGGGAGGGTATGCTCAGACGTGAGTCCCTTGCTCATTGCACCATCAGGATTCAAGCAAGCCGGGCCGATGAAGGCTGTGATGCCAGAAACCGGTCCCCGGAAGCTTGTTTCCTTCCCAGTATAAGAATTGGCTTGGTAGTTTGGTTTGCTCTGTTCCCATCATGCACTGGGACAGGTACAGACTAATTTGCATGTAGCCAGGTTCTGAGCTGGGATGGTGCAGTGAGCTAAAAAACGGTGATGGATTAAAACCATGATCTCTTGACTTGGTAAGAGTATTCTGCATCATTCAGAAACTCTGTCCATCACCACCTCCTTTTTCTCAAATCGACTTTAACCGCACTTAGTGTGGGAGGGTATGCTCAGACGTGAGTCCCTTGCTCATTGCACCATCAGGATTCAAGCAAGCCGGGCCGATGAAGGCTGTGATGCCAGAAACCGGTCCCCGGAAGCTTGTTTCCTTCCCAGTATAAGAATTGGCTTGGTAGTTTGGTTTGCTCTGTTCCCATCATGCACTGGGACAGGTACAGACTAATTTGCATGTAGCCAGGTTGTGAGCTGGGATGGTGCAGTGAGCTAAAAAACGGTGATGGATTAAAACCATGATCTCTTGACTTGGTAAGAGTATTCTGCATCATTCAGAAACTCTGTCCATCACCACCCCCTTTTTCTCAAACCCCCCCTTACAACGCCACTGGTCAAGGCTATCTTCTTCACTAATCTTTCCTTGTCTTGTCTCTTTCCGCAAAGAGCTGGACACCAACAATGGGAGATCACAAATCGAGTTCTGCAGGTTCCAAGGCTGCACAAGAAAAACACAAAAAAGGAGCTGAAATACAAACACACAGAAACAGAGCTCTTTTTCCAGAAAAAAATAACAGATTGCAAATTACCTGAGTTGGAAAAGGGAATCCCCTTTCAAATAGGCGGGGTGTGACATTTCATATACTACCCCACCCCCTATGCATCCTCACCTTCGTGCGGAGCAAGTCTTCCTCTGTAGTAGGCACGCTCAATGACTATGTGAATACAGATTACTTAAGGCCATATGTCTCACTGGATGACCCTTTGTGCTGCTATGGTCATTTGCGGGGTTCCAAACGTTAATATAGGATGGCACTGATAGAGCGCTTATAGCACTCTAAATTGTAGAGGTGCATTAAACTCATGATTTAAATGCACTCACAATAGTAGTTTATCGTTTGCAGTGTTTACAATTATTAAGAGTCATTTAGCCAACAAATCACCGTTTATATTCACATTAAGAAATGTAGCGTGCACATTCAAGTAGGATTTTACAGGTATTAGACCCATTCGAAATTCCTCTATGTGTAGTATGCAGGATGAAATTATACTTGTGCAATATAATGTAATCATGTCAGTTTGAAGTTGCCTAAATAGAAGGACCAACTGTAAGTTGTTGAATGTTTCTTTTCTTTTAGGTTGCACAATAATCAAATGGATCTCTTTTGTATTCAAAGATAGTGTGTTCTCATCCTCCAGCCTCATTGATTTTAGATTTAAGGAGAGACCTGGAATGTCTTTGAACAAAGTCTGAAAGGCAAGAAGGGAGGACTCCTTTCGTGTCTGGCTTATCTTGGAACCAAGGCCACTGAAAATAACTAAAGAAAATCCAATCAAGACTGGAAAGTTACTGAAATAATATAAGAGAAAAAGTGTACCAATGATGTATAGTAGGCTGTGTTTTTGTATGATGCTCAGGGACAGTTTGGGGGGGACTTCTGCTGATTCTCATAGGAGAAGGAGATCCTTAGAGCGAGCTCCATAGCCTTAAGCTAATAGACCCAATTGACGTGATTACTTCTTAGGAAGTCAACACGTGCTGACACCTTTACAAAATGATAGAAGAGATATAGGTAGGACCCTTGGTTAGAGCAGTGTAGGGAAAGATATTTTCTTTGTTTTGGTTTCTTTCCAGATGAAACGAGAACAAGACGCAGCTCTTTGCTGTATTTTGATTCTGGAATTTATTATCCTCTATCTTTTATGCCGGATGAACTACATTCATAAAATTGGCTCTGTATTGATTATCATGTATCTATATACTTTGATACTCAGATGTGTTTACATCCAGTTATTTTTGGCCTCATAATAAATCCACGAAATAGAAATTCAGAGTCTGTGTTCATTTAGAGCATGCCTTAGTTGAAAGTCTAACCTTAAATAGTTTTCCTCCCCTCTACCACTTTTAGCAAGCAAATAAAAGACCATCAGTCGTAACTTAGTAGAATAATTAGGGAAGGCAAGTTGGCGTAATCAGCACTATAGGCGAGTGCCCATGTGGCAGAAGTCTGAAATCAGGCCTGTTAGCTTTAGAAATACCCCACTATATGGTGAAAGATAAACATTCTTTGACATTAAAGCGCTTTGTTGACTTGTCAGTGTTATTAAGCAGCATTCACGTGCAATAATAAAACAATAAAATACAACCTTATGATCAAACAAACAAATTTAGTGTTTTATTAACATCCAAAATATGTCATAAGCAAAGGCTTTGGATTTGCGATTTTTAGGTCTGAGTTTTGACAGATTGATTACAATATGCATAGATTTTGATTTGGATCTGCCCCTTCTAACCATTGGATTTCCTAAACCAGCCTCTATCAGCAATTGACTTAAGACATTGTCAATCGCATCTTGGTTCAGCTCAAAGGATAATAAATCTCTGATCTAATACAATTGGCTGTTTGGATTTGCACATGTGCAGTCTCCTGAGTGCTTGCAGTGATGGCATGAGGGACTACTTTACAACTGTGGGGCATATCATCAAGGCCATGCGATAATTATCGCTCAGCGCTCTTAGCGCGAGGATAATTATCGCCGGCCAACTCTGAATTTTATCTCGGAGATAGCGTGCTATCAGTAACACTTATCTCCAAAGCGATAAAATTCAGGGCGCAAGCTGCCAATTGTGCGATTATCGCTGGAAATACAGCGATAATCGCACATGGTTTGGCGATAGCTTGATGATAGGGCAAGGCATACTTAGCCATGATATCCACCTTCCATAGGATATCATGGCTAAGTCAGTCTTGAAGCAGGCGTAAGGAAAGTAGCAATAACAGAGGTTATCGCTACTTTGCTTGTCGCTCTGCAGGTTAGCGTGCCCATTGATAATTGGTGACGCATCTGTGCCTTAAAAGTGGCGCATTGCTGGAGTTGCGTCGCAAGCGCGACGCAGCTCCAGCAATGCTCTGGGGGGCCCTATCTTTACAATGCTGCGTCAATCCTTACGCCTACTTCAGGCAGGCGCAGGGTTTTGACGCAGCATGGGCCTAAAAGTGACTGAGTGAAATCTTGTAGATTTCACTCAGCCACTTTTAGGAGGCGTTCCTGCGCCGTAACGCCCCCCCCCCCTGCACAGGAACGCCTACATGTGGCGCAGGGCTTTGCAACGTAACGCATCTCCTAGATGCGTCACGATGTAAGTACCCCGCACCATGGCGCACGATTTGCGCCGCCGCTGCGTCACAAAAGTGACGCAACGGCGGCGTAAATGAGGCGCAAAGGGCTTGTAAATCTGCCCCATGGTCTTTTAAATGCTGGGTGGGAAATCAACATCTCTTTGAGCCTCGACAGAGGACAATAAAACATATCTGGTGTCCGTAGCATCCCAATGCTTTCCGACAGAGTTACAGTACTGGCCTTGACTTCTTTCAGTGAAGGCACACACCTCGCCTACCAGCATCAGGTTACCTGGACCCCACACTGGCATTACAAAGCTCCTAGAACTCCTCAGTAAGGGGAAACGGCCTTTACAACTCGGGCTGATCCACACATGCCGTTTCCCCTCAAGCAGTACCTCGCATGCCTTAACCACGTATGTACATGGTTAAGGCAGTGAGCAGTCTAGATTCTGGGATGGAAGACACAGGAAGAGGAAGGATCGGGAGAGAACGCAATCAGGTAAGTGGGACTGGGACCAGATTTTGAGGTGGTAGGGGTAGTTTTTAAGGGATGGGTAGTTTTAGGGCTCAGGGGGGATTGGGGGTAGTATTTAGGGCTTGTGGGAACAGGATAGTTTTCAGGGCTCGGGTTGTTTTTAGGGCTCGAGGGAGTTGGGTAGCTTTTAAGGCTCGGGGTCAGGGTAATTTTTTGGGCTCAGGGGGGGTCGAAGTAGTTTTGAGACTTCAGGGAGGGGTCGGAGTAGTGTTTTAGGGCTCAAGGGGGTCAGGGTAGTTTTTAGGGCTCAGGCGGGGGGGGTTGGGGTGTGATCTTTCCCACACATAACCCTTTACCAGTCATGCCTTTACCATGAAATTGCGTGGTATATACGCGCGTGGTAAAGGAATTCTTTGTTCAGACGCATTTGCTGTTCAGGTAGCGTTGTAGAGGCACATGTGGTTTAGCAATACGTGCCTCTGTCATACAACCCTCAGGGCGTTTTCGCGAAAATAACAACAGTGAGTGCTTTGGGACATATATTGTATGAAACCTGCTAGGCCTGTTTCTAAAAAGTACTTGACATACAATTTCCATGATAATACATGCATTTTCGTTTACAAACGTTCACTGATAATTTTTGGGCACCAATGGTGTGGCAGGTGCTGTCTAAAATGAAGTCCCTAATCTCGAAAATGGCAGAAATATTTGCTGTGCGTCTCTCTCCCTGGAACCATGTCCCTGAAGTCTCTACTAGCCCGGAAGCGTTATTAATCTCAGACAGGTGACCTTTATGCCAGCTCATTAGCATAAAGCACTAAGGAAAAGGAAAAGTCATTATAGAACAATTTATATGCAAATACGGAAGAGGTTGGAGAAAGGAAGTTCGTCAGAGGTCGCCAGAAAGAGCACCTGTCATTCGGGTGTGAAATGGCCCAAGTTGAAAGTCTTCCGTCAGCTGCCCAGGCGTCAAACTGGTCCTAGTTGAGGGTAGCATGGGTGGAAAGAAGTATGAAGTAAACGGGCAAATTAAACTTTAAAATATAGGACGCCTGCAGTGACAAAGGAATACTTCGATATTCTGTGTTGTCTGAAGGAATGCATCTATGAAAAGAGTCCCACTGACCTTTACGGTAATCTGGCAGCGCCAGAAGGTCTGATCTGACTGGTCACTGTCTGGCCGGCTCTTTGGCTGTTTGTGGGCCTTTTTGATGGTCTGGTCGGTGGGGTTTTACTATTGATTTCCCTGATGATACCACGATCATTGCCTGCAGCAAGCACACAAGCAGTCAATCTCCCATACCTTGCAAAACACCTGCACAGCGCGTCTTTACAACTTTAAATTTCCCTCATACCCAAAAATGTGACACATTTTAGCTATCTGATTCGCTAATGGGGGGTATTTTTGCTTTGATGCTCTGGCCTATTTTCTGTCCCAGTATGAGCCAGTATGAGCATTTGCATGGTGCAAACCTATGAGGAAAGCAACGGAGCACTGTACCGAATGGATATGGGGAAACTGTTGCATTGTAGTGGCACTTACATGGCTGCTTCCATACCCTCAACAAGCCAAAAGCGCTTTTCGATCGTTAAGTATGTAGCTACCCCCTAGCATCGTTCCTATAGCTGTAAGATCTTAGTCCTGATGAGATTGTGGAAGCAGTCTGATTTTCATTGGGTTCCTGGGTACCTTTTGGGTGTATAGTTGAATGAGTGTTGATAGTACTTTGGGGCATATCATGAAGGAGGCAATAAAAAATTATCGCCGCTTTTGCGTCCGTTTTCGGACGAAAAGAGGCGATCATTTTATCGCCCAATCAGCAAGGTCACGCTATCGCATCAATCCTTGCATTAGCGCCTGTTTTCTGAACGCCCAGCTTTGCATCTCTAATGAGATGCAAAGTGGGCGTTCCTGCCCTGACATAACTGGAGAAATGTCGCTAAGCGACATTTCTCCAATTATCAATGGGCACGCTAACCTGCAGAGCGACAAGCAAAGTAGCGATAACCTCTGTTATCGCTACTTTCCTTATGCCTGCTTCAAGACTGACTTAGCCATGAGATCCTATATAAGGTGGATATCATGGCTAAGTATGCCTTGCCCTATCATCAAGCTATCGCCAAACTTTGTGAGATTATTGCTGGATTTCCAGCGATAATCTCACATTTGGCAGTTAGCGCTTGGAATTTTATCGCTTTTGAGATAAGCGTTGCTAATAGCATGCTATCTCAGCGATAAAATTCCACGTTACCCGGCGATAATTATCCGAGCGCTAAGTGCGCTTAGCGATAATTATCGCCGGTCCTTGATGATATGCCCCTTAATTCTTTGTGTGAAATTGTTGTGTGGTGGCTCAAGTGTACCTTACTCACCCGAGTATAAAAAAGTGATGGAGGGATTGCTAGACTTAAGCTGAGCCATTGGTAATCACTTGCGGCCGCATCCCAGTCCATTGTTACTCTGCACAGCATGTCACCTCAGTTTGAACCAAGCCATATCAAATCAGTCTTCATCCTGCTCCAATGGGAACAGACCAGCCTCAACTGCCAGGCCAGGTCCTCCCTAAACTTAGAGCTGCAGCTGTCCTCAAGTCGAAAATTAAAAGTGTCCTCAGAAATGCAAGTTCATCAAGAAATTTAGCAAATTTAATAAAGTGTAACTCACTAAAATGTTTGTGGCACACTGAGGAGCAGAGTGTCAGTGAGTTAAACATTTAGGCAGGGACGTTGTCCAGAGTACCAAGATCACCAGGACAGGTGACTCCTGGAAGTCTACCAGGGCTCGGAAGGGAGACTTCAGTATGGGAAAGGCTTGACTTTTAATGTCCTTAAATGTATAAACCATGCCAAAACAAATGCAAGTAGGGATAAATAATGCCCTGAGTTGTGATCCTCATGTAAATATGTTTTTCCCAGTAGTGGTGAGCAGCAGCATATAAGTGAACGAACCACTGGGCTTTCAGCTATGATTGTGTGGACCCCCAGCAACAATATTTTATCAATTTCCTGCCTCAATAACAAACAGCATGAATAAATCATACCACCTGGTAAAGCTGGCAAGTAATTATTCAGGGCTTGTGTTGTGATTACCAGGAACTATGTTCCCAATAGTCCAGCAAGCGAAGACATCCTACTTTCATTGGTGATCAGCAGGATTAAGCATGTCCCTTGGTAAGAAGACAATGGAATAAATCATGCTAAAATTGGTAATTGGCAGGAAAAATAATGGCTCTTTGGTGATCACTAAATCATGTTGTCATAATCGATAGTGTCAAATTCACTCACACCAAAAACCAGAGTAAGTCAGTCCACATATTGTGCTAATCCAGCATGTCATGTCTCCAGTAGTGATTAACCAGAAGTCATCATTTCCCCCTTGGTGAACAGAAGGAACACATCTTGCCTCCAGTACTGCCGAGAAGAAAATAATTGTGTACCCCTTCAGGGATCTTATCAGCAGTCTTTCCCTTGCTGACCCCAAAAGACTCTTGGGAGCATATCAGCAAGGGCTGACGATAATCATCGCTCAGCGCTCTTAGCGCGAGGATAATTATCGCCGGCCAACTCTGAATTTTGCGGCGGAGATAGCGTGCTATCAGCAACGCTTATATCCAAAGCGATAAAATTCAGAGCGCAAGCTGCCAGTTGTGAGATTATCGCTGGAAATACAGAGATAATCCCACAAGGTTTGGCGATAGCTTGCTGATAGGGATAGACATACTTAACCATGATATCCGCCTTATATAGGATATCATGGCTAAGTCAGAAAAATACCAGATGTAAAAAAGCAGCGTTAACCGCGGTTAGCGCTGCTTTTTTTATCGCTAACAGGGTTAGCGATTTCCTTGATAATAGGAGAAGTGTCGCTTAGCGACATTTTTCCTATTATTTTACTTTGGGACGCCTCCTTTGCATCTCATTAGAGATGCAAGGGGAAGCGTAGAGTAAAAGGGTGCTAACATGCAAATTTGCGTGTTAGCACCCTGTTGCTGATAGGGCGCTAGTTTTATCTCTGCTTTTTTGGCTTTTAAAGCCAAAAAAGCTGAGATAAAGCCCTTGTTGATATGCCCCCAAATCTCATTCACTTGCACCTCAGTAATCTTAGGCTAAAGTGGCATTGGATCATAAGGCTAGATCACTGCGATTCTGGGACTGGCTGATAGGTTGTTATAGTGCACATTTTTATATAGCACACCTTTTATTAGAACATTAGAATGTTGAGAGCTCCATTAAAGATAATGTAGTGACTCAGGGCTAATGGTTGGTAGAGCCCTTGTGCGTCAGTTTTCCAATGTTTGTCTCTGTGTTTCTCCCTTTTGGATTTAGAGCATTGTACCCTCAATGGGTGGGATGTTCTAGTAGTCTTATAGCCTTTCTGCCTCGGACTATCCTGAGTGTTAAATACCTGTGGTTCTGGCCTATGACTCTAATTCAGAGCCTTTAACATGAACTCTAGGCAATAGTGAGAGTCTTGCAGTAAACATTAACTCCTCATCTCTTCCTTGTCTGAGCACCTACACCATGAGGATGGGCCCTCCACTGCCTACCTAGAATGAAAAAAGTCAAATCATAATCCCTCCAAATATGCTAATATAAGACTGGCCATACATAGTCACTTTCTGTTTTATTTGTCTCTTCTAAAAGGCAGTCACTTTGCTCTTCCTGCGTCTTTAGCTGTAATTCCCACTCTCTTGCCCTGTTTGGTCCTTTTCTCTTTTGCTTTATATACCAGTGTTTTGTTTCTAATGGGTTTTATATTAATGCATTGTTTATGTGATTTATTTTCTGGGTTCATCCCATTGGTGTGGCCCAAAGAACAATCCTGTACCCTTCCAGCTGTGGCAACCCTCTTTCCTTTGCATGGTTTCGAGAGCATTTTTAGACTAAAGTTTGTGTGAAGGGCTGAGTGCAGGTGGTACTATGTCAAAATATCGACTATCGAAATATTGAGCTGTACATATATCTACTTTAAAGTATCAACTATACCAGTATCCTCTAGCTATGCACACAGTGGGAAGTATAGATTTACTATTCTAACTCCACATCTACTTACCTTGACGATATTGTGAACATCAATTTTAAAGAGTCAAGATATCTGTTGGGTGGAATTTAAAACTCAGTTTTCTCCTTCCACACCAGCCCAGTACATAGTCATGAGTTTAAGATTTAGTGGCATTAACCCACTAAAAACAGCAGAAACATAGGGCCAGAAGAGGGGAGGATGGAAAGAAGGTGTTTCTACCATCTAGCAAGCTTGCAATGACTTTTAAAATGTTCTTATGGTATTCTCTTTTTATTTCACTCAGTTTGTGGAATATAGTACATTTGTATGCACAGCGGACAGGCACTTAGATCTAAACAGAGTGGAAGGTTTGGGGTACTATCTTTTCCTGAGAATATTGCAAATGTTGTTTTTTAGAACACGTTACACAAGTGACATTAGAGATACCTGAATTGAATAATATTTTGCAATGGTGTTCGGGCATTTGCACAAAGAAAATGTGGCAATAAAAGTGGCAAATGCTGTGTTTCAGAAAACACAGAGCCAGGACATTGGCGATGAATGGAAATAATGATAAACATACCTCTAGACATGTTATAAGAAAACATTTCACCAGAGCATCAATAAAAACTAAATGGATTTTAAAGGTGTTTTCGAAACTCACCACACTGACATGGTCTTAGTGATGGAGCAAGGACTCGAATAAAAGAGACTTGCTCAGAAACAATCTTCTCAGATAACTTGTAATACCGTATTAATTGTGTTCGTAAATACTAATAATACGTCGAAAATTCATACACTTAAGCTTAGGGGAAGCTTGCCTATGTGTCGTACTAACAAGTAACCCGAGAGTGATTAAAAATGGCTGCTAACGCCGGAATCTTTACTGCTCATGCATCAACTACATCTACGTAGTAATAACGTACCTATGCTTTAGAGGTAAAATCTTTGCAGCTGCGTAATCGCTTCCAAAATGGCCGCTTGGAACTCACATATTAATGCGCATGCCTAAGCTGAAACTAAACCCTGCAAATTTAATAAAATGCTACTGCTATTTAAATAAGTAAAGGGGGTTAGAGTAGAGATAGGTGGTATACAGTGAAATCATTGTATTTTGAATTTAATATGTCTCTTTCTGAATTCTTTATTAGTTTGTATTTTGGGCCTCAAAGGATGACAGATGTCCATACCCCATGTGTCCCTTGAACATGCGTATTTGCAACCCGTCAAGAACCATGACGACTGAATTGAAAGTCATCCAAGGCCACGACCTCTGTTTGTCCTGGGAACAGAATCATCTTTATGACCGATGAATGGAGGAATTCTTAAATTGTGTATTTTTGATTGATAAAAATGTGAACTCGGTGGGAAATAAAGCATGGGAAAGTAAAGTAAGGGGCGGGAACATAGAACAATGATCTTAAAGAAAAATATTAAACTTGCATGGTGTGATGATCATCTCCCCTTTCCCTGTCCAATCAGAGTTAGAAGTTTCATAAATTTGAAACATTTAGGGGTGGTACATGCCATTAGAAAGGTATAATTGAGGTAGTTTAGTTAGTCAGACACACAGAGAGATGGAGAATGCTAGGAGACCGAGATTCTGTCTGAGAATTTAGAGAATACTGAAGAGGATCAATTTCCAGACTTAGAACTTTTGAGCCAATTAATTAGAAGAAGATCGCAGAAGAATCAAGAAGGAAGGTAGCGTCTAAGAGGGGTGCGACGCGGGCGTCGTATCTAGAAGAGGTCATCTATTCTGTCCTGAATCCTGTCCTGAGCCTTTGTCATCTGATCTGTCCCAGGGGACCCTTTCCAGGTTCTTGGCCAAGTGGTTGGTTTCCACACCATTCTAGGTAACTATAATTCCGTGTAGTATGTCATTATACTGCTTTCTCTGCTTCCTCCCTATTCAGGTTCTGTCATCGCAATAACTTTGATTAACGATTATTCCAATTAAATTTCATTCCCTTCCTCTCCTTAGAGAAGACTGTGTTCTAACTGGAATTTGGTGCTTGGCTCACATGAATTTACTAGATAAACATTTCTCCAGAGTCTGTGGTTATTCAATAAAGGTTTACTATGTGTAATTTTTGCCAATTCAGTCAACTAAAAGGTCCATTGACCAAAGGAAGTTACATTGGATCGGAAAGGTTTGGTAAGAAATGGTTAGAGAAATTCATCTTACAGGTATTAGTACAACAAATTGACCGCAGCGGTATCTACTAGCCTATGTGAATGAGTGTGTGTTATTTGGCCCAGGAGAGTATATGATAGTTGAGTATCTGAGGTTGGTAACCCGCTGGATCAGTTTTTCTGGTAGCAGAGCTATGGTTTATTTTATTAACTAGTTAGGTGATTTTTTTTTTTATTATTTGAAATATTGATTTATGTATTAACAAACCTGCTTTGTATTTGTTTTATGTTGTCTGGAAATTCCCGGGAATATTGAATAGTGGGTGGTGAAACCACACTGCAGTGAGGTTACTTGTTTGCTAAAGATAGCACTGTAAGGTTATGCAAGGTTGGCAGTGCTGCTTTAGGGATTATTTTGTATAAACGTGAGAGTGATTGAAAGCGGAGAGTTTGCTGGTGAAACTTTGGTCTTATATCACCTAGAAAGGGTAATACCGAAGGAGTAGCAGGTTCGTCGGTGCTTGAGTGAGGAGTAAGCAGAAGTGTTTTACTCATAGTGTGTGAAGAGTAAGCAGAAAGGTTTACTTGCAGTAAAAGTAAATTGACTTCCTGATTTTAGCAGAGCAAACAGAGTAGCGAATGTTTCTATGTTGTCAATTAATGAATTCTGTATGTACATTGAAAGAAAATTAAGTTTATCATGTTACCTTGTAAAGGAGGGGTCAGCTACGGGTGCTGCACTGACGTCACAGAGGGCCGCTCTGGGATTGGTTGGAACAGCAGGTGTGTGACTGACGCAAAATTGTAAACGAAGGGTCAGTAGTTAGGAGGGATACTGACGTCACAGAAAAGCCGCGCTAGTATTGAATAAGCGTATAGTGTGGAATCGAATCGATTGGTCAAAAGTATAGAAGTCACGCTGGTATTGGGCAAGCATTAGAGTAAAAATGAACCTCTGATTGGCTAGTAAAATAGAAGCTACAATAATAATTGACAGTGGGCTTTGTATGTGGAGACATGATCCAACATTAATAGGGAATCGCCCAGACAGAAGGTATTTAGGGTTTGCCAGAGAACAATATATAAAAGGATCGACACCTAAAATGAAGGGAGAAAAAAGAAAGATGACATTTATGCTGAAAACTAAAAATTATTTTAAAAAGGATAAACCAGTTAAGACTAGAGAGGGAATTCTTATCCCTCCCCCAAAAACGCTCGCATCATACATGATGATGGAAAGAGGCTACTTGTGTATGGTTAGAACATTGGATAGAATATACACAAAAAGTGATGGAGTGCTAGCTTTTTCAGAACATGGTATATTTAGTGGGAGAATTCTACATAACCTGAGATTAAGAATGAATGAATTAGAGCACCGACCAAGATTAACCCAATATGACGCTTTAGAGGAATGGGAGACTGAAGCATTTGAGCGTGATAGATCCAGAAGTAGCAGAAACTTTAGAGGGGTTTATCCTAGGCTACCATGTGAATCACAAGATAATCATATGAAACAATGGAGACAAGCAATGGTGGATGAGGGATTATATCCTGTATTAATGGCTGAGAAACAATCAGGTAGAAAATGCACAGAGAAGACCAAACATTTAATGATGACAGGTAGCGGAGAATCGGAAGATGATTTCTTGGAGGACGTTTTAATGAAAAACCCTCCACCTTAACAAGAGGGCCTGAGTAGGGCTACTCCTAGTGCTCCGGTATTTGGGACACCATTAGTTCCCCAAGTTATACATGACTCAGCAAATGGAAGGGTACTTCAGGAAAAGAAATACACAAGAATAGAGAGGAATTGATACAGAAAATAATCCAATTGAGTACCCAACCTTAAGCACTAACTGTACCAGTGACTATAGGTCCGGTGGTTCCATTATATGGATATAAGACAATTGTTCACAAACCACCAGTCATGTCCACACCTACAATTGAACCCAGAAAAGGGAATATAATAATTGATGATCAAGGCAGAAAATGTGATTCGGTAATATCATTAATGGATTTACCGATAAGAGAACAGATAAATGAAATCCCGAGAGGAGTTACACCTAGTTGTTCAAAGGAAGTACAAATAGAAACATCTACAGGAGTCACGAGTGCCACAATAGTATCCCCAGAAGAAATAGAAAGATAGGCACAGGGAATAGACAAGCCAAAACAGCCACTGAAAATTCTAGACATTTACAAATTGAAAGTGGAATTAGAAGAAATGATAGCTGGGAACGTGGGACGAGGCAGGCTAAATACTTACAGTATAGAAGAGTTACTGTTCATTTGCAGAAGTATCACTAGAAATACGAAAATATTCCATGAGAAATTGACAGACCTAGCTTCTGAAATGGGAGTTGAAATAGGGAAATCCAAGGAATTACAGAAACTATACAGAGCAGAATTCAGTGATAAGGACCTGGAAAATATAAATATGTCTGGAAGAAAATTACAGGTTAAAGAATTAATTAACATTTTACAAGAATGGGGCGACCTGGATAAATGGAAAGCTAGATGAATGCGAAAAAGGGAGGAAGCACACGCCAATCGAACAACTTCTGAATTTTTGATGAAAGATACAGGAAAGTTAGAAAGATTATGTCCAATGAGAGAGTTGCCTGGAGGATAATATGTACATGTTCCACCGACCAGACAGGATATTTTATCATTTACAAATGATTTCCTGAATTTAAGGGAAAAGCCAGTTGAATGGTATCGGCAAGTTGAAAGATTTTTGAAGGTTTCTAAAGTATTGTATCGTAGATTCAAGATGGCGACCGGAGAGGAGCTCGGGACTGGAGCTCTGTAGGCAGGGATCGAAACCGACAATATATCCCTTTTAGCCCTCGCCAGCCCTTGTCGCCTTAGGCACTTGAACTCAGAAATCATTTCTGCATAGATACGGGATTTTTTCCTTACCGGTGTGCCGCTCGGCAGGATTCCCCCGTGTCTGAAGCAGGACCTCGTTGGATGCGACCCGCTGGACGCCCGGGTTCTCGCCCACATCGACGCTGGCTGTGTGTGGCCCCCAAGTCTGAGGCCGTGACCGGAGGCAGCCCCGCGGTGGATCTGGCATGTCTCCGATGCCTGGTTTGGTATGTGAATGGCGCAAGTGGAGGACGCACTGCTTGCGCGAGGATTGTGGCGGCTGGGTAGCCCACTGACGTGCTTCGTGGCGGAGTCGATGCTAGAATTGCAGATATTTCCCCTCCTTGTGCCGCAATTCAGGACCTTCCCCCTCGGGCTCCGGTATCGTTTTGCTTTTTCCTTCTCTTCGCTTTGCTTTGCGCAGGCGGCAGCATGCATCTTGTTGGGCCCATTTCGGAACCGCTGGCTGAGGACAGTGTGATTTATCTTCATGTAATCGACTCGTGAGGCGAAACGACCACATAGCTTCCCCATTGGTTCATTGTTGTGCTGGACATATCGAGCCTACCCAGGCAAACGTCGCATGACGCCTTATCTTTCATAGAGCGAGGCGGGGTACAAGGAACCGGCCCTGCTGATCGCCTATTGTTTATTGGGTAATTTGCTCGTTTTACCCTACGTTTTGCATCATGGCTAAGCCATCACTTTGATTACTCTGGGTTACAGCAGCTTTTGCTCTCCTCAAAATGGCTGAGAGGGCTGTTCTCTCTTCACAACAAGCCATGACCATAGACATAGGACCACCTCGTTTCTCACATGACTAAAATAAAAACAAACAAAGGACCAACAACGACTACCTATGGGAATAGACAGAGGACTGCAACCAGTGAGTCAGGAGTATGGAAAGAGTGAGAGGTCTATACACTTGAACCCTAATTATAAATGGTCATTCGGCAGCCATCTTGGAACAGCTCGCCTACTAGTTATATCAATCTTTTAGCTCTTCCGTGTTTTCTCCCTTTGATTCCCTATACTACCATATTATAGAGCCAGATATGGCCATTTTTCGCTGAATCCTCCCACCCTCCACCTTAGGTCCTTTTAGTACAACTCCTCTCTTTACCTTTCACACTCGCTGACCACCCCCCCACTTCATAAAAAAACAAAAAACAAAAAAAATATATATATTTCAAACTTTCCTTATTATCCTTTGCCTCTTTGACCTCACCTCTGCTTTTCACGCCTCTCCCCTCCCATCTTGCCTCCCTACTTCCGTACGTCTCTCCGCTTGGGTTGGACGTCATGGAGCGTGCAGGTATACACACCTACAGCATCATTTATCCCCCTAACCTATCTAAACAATCAGCCAAACGCTTCAAGCATATTTTTATTAAACTTCACCCTGAAACGCTCTTCGCGGACCCTTATTTCTCACCTCATACTGGAGTCACTACCACAGACTTCATTTTCCACACTAAACGAAGAGCCCTATGGAGACAAGCATTCCTATCCTCTCTCACGATCTCCTCTACTAGGAAATCTGCACACGGGACAGCCTTCGTTACTTCCCCCTCCCAACTATTTCATGCGACAGCGACCATCACCATCTACAATAATGGCACCATCCTCATTCAGGCCTCGGATCATAATCTTAATCTCTTAGATACCATCTTCCCCATCATTAAAAACCGGGTGTCTATATCACAGCTGCCTTCTCAACCCGCCCCCCGTGGCATCTCTGACCGGATTAACCCCCCCATCCTTACTTACAATATCTCCCCTTCTCCGCTTGGCTCCAGTCCCTCCCCCACTCGACCTACCCCCCTCCCCCACACTCAACCTACACCCCTCTCCCACACTCAGCACTTAACCTCACCTTCAACGCATAACGCCTATCTCGTTCAACTCCCCTGCCCCACTCACGCCCCAGTCACCACTGACACCTTTGCCTTATAGCTCTCCCCCCCGTGCACCCCTCCCATCCACACCCCCCCTGGCACGGCACCTGACCCACTAACCCTACTACTGCCCAGCACGAATGCATCAACCTATATGCCCCCCTTAGCTGAGGAACCTATTCCTCTGAAGCCCTGCGCTCCTCTCCCCCCTCACAATCTTTATCCCGTTGACACGTTCTCTTCCGCCACCTCCCTATCGCAAGACCCGGCCTCACCGGACACTTACTCCCTTCAACACGGTCTCCCTCCTCCACAGAGACTGCATGATAATATTGTCTCACCCCACCCCCTCTCGGATACTACTCCTCTCTCTGAACAAACCACCCGCCATCCTCTCACCATGCCTGCACAACAGGCTGCATCCACTACTTTGCATCCCCCCACTCAGCCTCCCTCAGGCACAACATACCCCCCTATCTCTCATTCAGCCGCATCAGATCCCAGATTAGACGAAATTATGATCACCTTGCACCAAATTAAAGCGGAGCTACATTCGTTCAAGATGATGCTGTCGAGACATTCGTTGCGCTACACGCAATCTAAGTTCTATAAATCACACGAGCACCTGGACCTCATTCCTCCTGCCTCCAAAATGCCCCCTCCCTGTTGGAAAACAGTTCCTTCCCACAACGCTCGTACACGCCCTCTTCGCACCTCCAATTTGCTTTCGGAGAGCGATCTCCTCTCTCTTCTGCACTCTTACGAACCCCCCCCCCCCATCTCACTTCCGCCCTCTCAGATAACCATCCCGAGTATCCCCCTCAACCCTGGCAGACCCGCCACACACAACAACAGAGGAGTCTGTGCTAATAACCTTAGAAGAATCCTTGTCCCTCAAGACCCCTCTTCTTCCCTCACTCCTCCCCATCTGAAATGCACTCTTCTAAACTGCCGATCAGCCTCTAGACATGCTGCCGACATAGCTGACCTCATCATCTCACAGGATCTTGACATCCTATTTCTTACTGAAACCTGGTTAACAGACTCATCCAATCCGCTCCTCGACATCCTTGTACCACCGAACTACGACATCATTAGACTCGATAGATCGGACAAGATAGGGGGTGGCATAGCTTGTATACATCGCAGCAGCATCACCATAAACAGAGCCATTTCACCCTCTTTCCCATCCTGCGAATACTTATGCCTAAACATCTGCTGCAAGGGAAAACCGGTATGCTCACTCCACATCATCTACCATCCCCCAGGTGACAACCCCCTCTTCATCGAACACCTCATGGAGTTGATCTCCGCTAACAACGGGCGTCAAAACTCCCAAATATTCCTAGGTGACTTCAACCTCCATTGGAATGACATTAATGACTCAGGGGTCAACAGCTTCAAAAACTTCCTGGATGATCTAGCCCTCATCCAATCTTGTAGTAGCCCGACTCACAACAAAGGATCAACCCTTGATCTCATTATCTCCAATGCTGACGTCATCCAGGTGGATTCGATCCAACCATGCGACTGGTCGGACCATCACATTATTGCCTTCCACATCAAAGAAACCTTTAAACTCAACTCATCGCAACCCACGAAACCTAAGATCTGGAAAAGAGACTTGAAAAAAATCAACCCCAACTCACTACCCGCCTCCAGTTATCACCTGCTCCAGCCCCCTGTAAACACCTCAGACGTCCATGTTCTCACAAATCACTATCTCAACGCCATGACCTCGATAATTAATGAGGCAGCCCCCCTGCAACTTAAGAGAGCTCCCATTAAAGATTCCAAGCCCTGGTTCAACGCTCTACTTAATGAGGACAGACGAGCCCTCAGGTCCGCTGAACGCAATTGGAGAGCAGTCCCATCGGCTCTCCACCTCAATCTCCTTAGGAAAAAGAGAAATGCTTACTACAAAAAAATTAAGCACACTAAAGCTGACTTCTTCAGCCACCAATTAGACCAAGCTAAGAACCGGCCCAAAAAACTCTTCGAGCTGGTCAAAAATCAATCCAAGGAAGCTCCCCAACGGGCTCGAGACCTAGCTCGCCCACATCCTAATTGTCAAGAATTCTCCACCTTCTTCAATCTGAAGACTGACAACATCATAAAGGATCTCCTTAATGACAGAGCACTACACACTGCCCCTCATACGGTAACCACCCCCTTACATACACCCATCACATGTCATTCCCCCCCCAAGGCCTGCCTTAAAAACGAGGCAGCCTGGTCTTCCTTTGAGACGTACACTGAAGACACCCTAGGCATGATTCTCAACAACCTGAAACCGGGCAATCACTTCACTGACCCTCTCCCGGCCAATGCAGTCAAAGCCCTCTCCCCTTGGCTTCTTCCACTCTGGACCAAAATCATTAACAGCTCACTCCAACAAGGCTGTATCCCAGACTCCCTCAAAGTAGGCCACGTCCCACCTATTCTAAAGAAACCCACTGCTGACCCTACCGACCTTAACAACTACCGCCCCATTTCAAATATCCCCACCTTGGCCAAATTGTTGGAAAAATGTGTTCTCCGACAACTGACCACTCACATAGATCACTTCAACCTAATAAATAAACACCAATCAGGCTTCAGAGCGGGTCACAGCATTGAATCGGTCATGACACACATTCTTGATGATGCGCTACAAATCCTTGACCAGAATGGTGCGTGCTTACTCATCCTACTAGACCTCTCATCAGCCTTTGATACGGTCAAACACCAGAAACTATTAGACCTACTGGAGCATAGGATGGGTTTGTCTGGCACAGTGCTAGAATGGTTTGCATCCTTCCTGCATAACCGTACACAAAAATTCAAGGTTAACAACGCGCTCTCCAATTCCTCTCCTGTATCTCTGGGGGTGCCGCAAGGGTCCGCACTTTCACCATCCCTATTCAACTTGTTCATGGAACCTCTCACTGAAATCCTGCAATCATCCAATGTGCAATTTCATATGTATGCGGACGACACACAACTATACCTTAAGATCAATTCCATCGAAGACATTAATATGCTCAACTCCACACTCACGATCACCCAGTCTTGGTTATCAGAAAACCATCTCAAACTGAACGCATCAAAAACAGAATTCCTCCTCATAGCACCACCGGCCAAGATCCCTTTAATGCATGACTTGATCAAACAGCTCACCAAGTTCAACATACAACCAACTATCGTGGACTCAGCAAAATCCTTGGGGATCACTCTCGACAACAACCTCATGATGCAAAAACACATCAGTAACGCCACTAAGAGAGCTAACTTCCAGATAAGTAGCCTAAGGAAACTGAAACCCTTCCTGCCAGTAGAGGACCTCAAGTTAGCAGTACAAGCGCTAGTTATCCCTTGTGTTGATTACGGAAGTGTCTCCCTGTGTGGCCTCCCAAAAGCTGCAACAGCACCCTTAAGAGCGTCGATCAACGCTGCAGCTAGACTCATCACTGGCTCGAAAAGAACTGCACATTACCCCTGACTTAAAATCCCTGAACTGGCTTCCTTTTGAAGCTAGAATCCACCTAAAAGTAGCGTGCATGACCCATAAAGCCTTACACCACAGCTCTCCCAGCTACCTCGCGCAGAAACTGACAATCTCTGGGGGTGTAAGGTCCTCCAGGAGTGCTGAAAATCTTTTACTGAAACCCCAAAGGTTCAACAAAAAGAAAACTTATAATCGATCCTTCTCGGGGATGACGCCCAGAATTTGGAACGCTCTGCCCCCCGCAACCAGACGGAACGCCTCCTACGCCGCTTTCAAAAAAGAAGTCAAAGCGTTTCTCATGGCTAAATTTACATGAGCTCTTTCTCCTCAGACCTGAGTTCTCCTGTTTCCTGTTATAATAGACAGCACCAATCTTTAATCCTCCTACTTTATGTGCACCAACTATGCTTTTTTTCATGATTGTTTACCTGCATATTTTGTATTGTTCTACTTACATCCAGCTGTTATGTAAAGCGCTCTGATATCCGCAAGGATCTTGTTCGCGCTCTATAAAACTTTCTAAATAAATAAATAAATTGTTAAAGGACTTGGATGGTTTATTTTGACATAGTAGTACCTGCTGATTTGTGGAGAGAATGTAAAATTACTGTTGATTGGCCTAGTGATGAATACCAGAGAGATGCAAAAACAGGAGCACCTTCAGAAGAGGTAATGAAGAAATATCACCAGGTGATCACTTTTTTTAAAGGGAAAATCTCTCCAAAAGAAACAGATTGGGTAAAGATAGATAGAACGACCCATACATACCTATTATGAATGCTTACTGCCGGTATTTAAGCAGTATAGCAGTTTTGGGAACATTGGAGATAAAGATATGGGACATTTTGTGTATCGGTTTGTGACCGGATTGAAACCAGAAATTGAAGACATGATTCGTCAGCACATGTTGTGTTGGCAAGCGAGACCCATAGACAATATTCTCAAATACTCAAAGTATTGCTGAGATGAGATTGACAATAAACGAAAGAAATTAGAAGAGAAGGTGATGTGGGCCCAAGTAAAGCTAGTGGAACAGCAGGAACTCCAACTAAACAGTCAGACAGGAAATCAAGGAAAGGGGCAAGGTCAAAGTGAGAATAATGGGGGAAAACAAAAGGGCCGAATGAATTTCCTTGCCATGGGAGCGGTAAATTGAGGCATTAGAAAAACGAGTGCAAAAATATTCTGAATAATAATGGCCCAAATCAAAATTTAAATCCACAGACGCAGAATGAGGTGATAATGAGTCAACCACAACACAGTTGCCACCTGCTGATGGAGCACGGGTTAATAGCTCTGGTCACTCATACACCTAATACTCACCTGGGCCCAAACCACATTCACACAATAAGCTAGTAAACCTTGCTGGCCTCAATTTTGAGTAATAATACCTGAAATTTTGTTATTCACCTTTACCAAGTCTTACCAATTCAATAAAAAAAAAATCATTTCCTCGACGAATCAGGTTGCTGAGTTAATTTAAGGTAGAATTACTTTTACCTCTTTACTCTGAATAACCACAGACTAAATAAGTTTTGAAAACCCTTATCTAAATAAATTTGTGAGCCAAACTTCAATTACAGTACCCATCTTCATATCAAGAGGCAAAATGCAGCAAATAATTCATAGCAAATTGAAATGATCAAAGATGACGGTACCTGGAAGGAAAAAAGGGGGAAAAAAGGACAGCATAGGCATAAAGGACCGATTTTCTAATTATATTTACCTATTGGTCAAGATGAACCCAACTCCGTAATGGGGGGCCAGAATAGAATCCCCATTGCAGGTCACAGGTAGAGGAAACAGGCAGATTCAGATCTGGAAGGATATCTTCTTCTAAAGTACAACATCAGCGTCGCACGCCTCTCTGACACTACTCTCTTCGGGTGTCTCTTTTCCGCAAACCCTCTAGATGATTAGATGTATCAATCAGTATCTCAAACCCTTGGACAGAGTTTCTGGCAGCAGCAGGGTCTGAGACAAGAACTAGAGCAGCAAACGCGTTGGGTCAGTGATGAGTCAGAATGAGAGATCGGACACATTTTCTAGCTATCTTCCCTCAATTATACTGTTCTTGAATCGTGTACCACCCCCCCTAGTATCAATTCTTATGTTTTCCCTGATTAGTTGGGATGAGGAGGTGAGTTCATCACACCACTTAGAATTTTAACATTTTCTCCATGAACCATTGTCTATGTGCCCGCCCCTTAATTTTCCTTTCCCATAGCTTTACTCCCACACGCATTTCACATTACTCGGTAAATTAAACATTTTATTCAACATTGTTGCTTTCGCTGGGGTCATTGGTTGCATTTCCCAGGCTTCTTTATTCAAGGAGCCCTTGGCTGAGTGACACTGGTGTAGTCATTGTTTTTGCCCAATCTTTATGAGCATGCGCGTAGTAGGGATTCCAGTTACCCTCCGAGACCCAAATAAGAACTAATAATAAGGTCAGAAAAAGACACGTTAGAACACAGAAACAAATGATTTCACTGTATACCACTTATTTCTACTCTATCCCCATTTACTTATTTAAACCTTTTGCATTAGTGTTTAATACAAATTACAAGGTTTAGTTTATCAGCAGCAGGTGCATTAGCGTGTGCGTTCAAAGTGGCCATTTTTAGTGCCATTGCGCAGCTGCAAAAGTTTCCCACCAAAAGCGGCAGAGTCATACTACGTAGATGCAGTAGACGCATGGGCAATAGATATCAAGCGTTTTGTTGGCCATTTTAGGACATTCAAGTTACGGGTTAGTAATGCACATAGGAAAGCTTCCCCTGGATAAATGAGTTCGTGATATTTGTAGTTTTAGTATTCACAAAACAGATTGATTACATTGTTACATGTTATTAGAGAGGGGGACTCACCTTGCCTTGCTGACGCCGCAGGACCACCGCTGGACCACCAGGGACGGGACGCACACGCTGTTGGTTCCCCTCGCCGCCACCCGTGATCGTTGGCCGCAGTGGGGGGGGACTACAGCTCCCGGCAGACATAGCGCCGGCCAGGACTTCCTTCCGGCTTGTTCCGCGCCCGGAGGCGCTACAAATACAGAGGCTCCCTCGGTGGAGTGGGGGACTCACCTTGCCTTGCTGACGCCGCAGGACCACCGCTGGACCACCAGGGACGGGACGCACACGCTGTTGGTTCCCCTCGCCGCCACCCGTGATCGTTGGCCGCAGTGGGGGGGGACTACAGCTCCCGGCAGACATAGCGCCGGCCAGGACTTCCTTCCGGCTTGTTCCGCGCCCGGAGGCGCTACAAATACAGAGGCTCCCTCGGTGGAGTGGGGGACTCACCTTGCCTTGCTGACGCCGCAGGACCACCGCTGGACCACCAGGGACGGGACGCACACGCTGTTGGTTCCCCTCGCCGCCACCCGTGATCGTTGGCCGCAGTGGGGGGGGACTACAGCTCCCGGCAGACATAGCGCCGGCCAGGACTTCCTTCCGGCTTGTTTCGCGCCCGGAGGCGCTACAAATACAGAGGCTCCCTCCGCGCCGCGGGACGCGCGCGGGCGACGCCGGGCTGAGCCCGGGCAGAGGGCGGGCCGTCTGTGGCCGTCAGGGGCCAAAGGAGGCCGGGCTGGGCCACCCCTCTAAGGCAAGTGATTACTTCAAGCCTGGATACATCTCGTAGCATATCACCTGCTGTACTTTAGTTACTTACGCATGTAAGTTTGTGTCTTGTACTATCTTGAGAGTTGGCTGGCTACAAGCCTGTTAGAAAGACTTTTGCCCCCATTAGTGGACATATACTAAACGGTGACTAATTGGTTGTTGGCTTGCTTCGTGTTCTCATCATCCTTCGCTGGCAGAGGCTTTTGGATACGCTTTGACTCATTAACAGCAAATAGATCTAGATAGTGCTCCCAGCTACCACTCTGGCCTAACATACACAATTTATAATTAAATAAGAGGATAGCCGTTAGGCCCTTTCTTGTGTGTGACCCAACTTATAATCCACTATTTATTGTGTTGCAAATGTGGTGCCTGAAACATTTTCAAGTAATATATCCCTGAGTTCAGGGCAATTAGGGTGACCATAGATAGTTAAGTAATCGGGCTTTGAACCTAACTGTGCCCCATATTGTCAATCCATGGCAAAGAACTATTCCACTAAGGATAACTACCTTGTGAAAGTAGTAAGTCAAATTAATAAAGACAGAAGGAAGTCATTGGGCCGCGAAAATACTACTCCTATTGATTTAGGCTCTTTGAGTAATGGTGGTAATACCAATATAAATACTGTGGCACCTAATGTCCTAGCGACTGAGTGTCTGTTAACAGAGTTTATGGCGCTTCCTGAGTCTCCTGTAGTCTCAGAGTGTCCCCTACTTACGCCTGTAGACCCCAACACCATACCCCTGAATCTGTTGGACGAAACTAGAATTGACCATCATTTAGAATGCTCCCCAAAAAAAAGGGCTGTAAGGGAGTGCAGAAAAATGAAAACAAATAGAGGTGGGGCACAGCATAAATCGAATCGTGAAGCTACTCCCAAAAATTCCTTCTGCCAAAAGGGGACTATGACTGAAAATTGTGGCAATGATATATTCTCAACAACAAATACTATGTCCTGTATTATTAAGGCCTTTGAGGACAAATTAGAGGCAGTGGTAAAACCACTAGCTGAAAAAATAGATATATTATCAGCAGAAGTGCTTAGATTGGGTGGCTCCCTTTCCTCACTAATTGACACTCAGATTAAATCACAGGGTGGGACAAATGAGCAAGAGGGAAGAAATGTACAAGTCCCGATTAAGGAGAATATCCTTCCATCTAATTCCACACTAAACAACCAGACGTTGGATAAATTCAATGCCCCGGATGCAGATCTACCTTCTACAGGTTCGACAATGGTCCAAGCCAAGAAAACTCGCTCTACTAATTTACCCCCACAATGTGAACCATATGTTGTAGTACTTACAAATGTGCCACCTTTAGACAGTATGCAGTATAAGGCACAAAATGAATCACACGATTCCCTCAAACGGAAAACAGTTTCCTGGCTAAATCACAATTGTGGGTTCCCTGTCAATTATTCAGATCAGATTCTATCAACTAGACGGGTCCCCTGGATTGGGAGTGCCAGGAAATCTTGTAAAGTTGATTGCATAATTGTCAATTTCAAATACCCTCAACACGTGGCGACCGTACTACTTAGAGCAGCATCATTGGCACCGAGAGAGAATAGTGTGGGTGTACATCCTTTAGGCTACTTCTATCAGCATTTAGCCAGGGGCAAACAGATTAACACCCCAAGCATATCCCAAAACGATATCCAAGGTTTACCTTTCCAGATTAACACAAATAATAGGTACTTGGCACTAAGCACCTTGGATATGAATGACTGACTAATACCACCTTCTGTGTCAGATGTGGAGACTAAGCTAGCAACCCAAGATGGAAACATGACTCTGACCACAGCGGAACCCAATGTTGAAATTGCCCAAATAAGGTTGGAGGCCCCCGTAACTGTACATGAAACCCAGACACCCCATCCTAGGAAAACTATGGAGATTTATACAAATCCAAGGGTAATCACTGCTAGCTTGGGTGAGAACAGACAATGCGGTACCAAGCACACTAAGATTGGGGGGCTAATCAGCGTAAATCCACCGTCGCATGGAAATAATGTTCCATATATCATTGCGGACGGTGCAGCTGAATTCCCACCTGCTAGATTAATAACATGGAACATAGCAGGGGTATCCAGGAATATGCAGGATGAGGGTTGGTGTTCTTATATTGAAAACTTTGACATCATTCTTCTGCAGGAGACCTGGGCTATAGACATACCTCATAGACTGGGTTATAGAACTTTTAGTCGTGGCGCAGTGCCATCTGCGAGAGGAAGAGCATCTGGGGGTTTGGTGATTTGGATAAGGGTTACTGTGGAGGCAGAAATTACATTATTGCCGATTGATTCCCCTGATATAATTGGATTAAGAATGGTAACCACGGGGAAAGAAACAATATATTTAATAAATGTTTATAACAGACCGCATCCCCATAGTAAAGATTCACAGGTGATAGTCCTCCTTGATTCCTTTTTAAATACTTTAAGTCCAAGTAAGCAGGTAATTGTTGGAGGAGATTTTAACTGTCAATATGAGCCGATATTGGGCTTGGATACTTTATTTGAAGAACAGGATACAGCTAATAATGTCCTTCCTCTAGAGTCCAATAATATAGTAAAAAATTCAAGAGCAGCTATGCAGATTTTACAACTTACAGTAAACCATGAATTAAGGGCGTGTAATGGCCGTTTTCAGTCTGATAGACCAGCGGCTCCAACATTTGGTAGGGGAAATTATAGGTCTCATATAGACTTTTTAATGGCCTCCATGAGCCTATGGTATTTAATAATAGATTTCAAAATAGACCATAGAACAGAGAGCGACCACTTCCCCCTCCAATTATGGCTACATTCAGAACCTTTCGTACAAAAAATAAACATGATAGCCACGTTAAATAGTCCTGTAGGAGAACATCAGGTCTCCAATAATAGACGTGCCATTAAGTGGCCCTATATTCTGGCCAAGGATGAAACGATGATAAACATATATAACTCCTTTGCTGACATATTGGAGGGAAGTCATATGCTTGCACTAGGTACTCAGGATGTCCTTAACTTACATTATAAACTTGTAGATGCACTGATTCCCCATTTAAGTAAAACCTATAAAAAGGATTCGAGTCAGAAAGATAATCATTTTGCGACAACAAACCAATGGTACAATAAAGATTGTCGTAATGCTAAAATTGACCTGATTCAGGCTGTAAAAGTAAAGGACGTCCAGGGAATTAAAGATAGTAGATTAGCATATAAAAAGACATTGTCCCAAGCAAAAAAAGCCTGGGATGATGCTCTCTGGGATGACCTTTTAATTGCAGCCCACCAGAACAGGCCACATTTTGGAATCTAATCTCCAAAGGGAATAAAAAAGGCAGATCATCAAGGGATATATATCTTGATGAAGAAACCTGGTGCAATCACTTCTCTAAATTATATTGCAATATAAATGAGGAGATGGCCATGGATGACCATGAGATAAATAGATTATTTGATAAAAATACCCGTCTACACTTTAGTTTTGAAGAAACTGTTGAGGCACTGCAGGCTATTAAAACGGGCAAAGCACCAGGTCCCGATAAAATTCCTGGTGACTTGGTAAAGCATGATGCAGGAATTTGGGGACCCTACATTAATTTTTTATGTAATTCTATAGTGGCCGGGACACCAATTCCCGAATCATGGAAAGGGGCTGAAATTGTTACAATTTTTAAGAAAGGGGATCGTTACGACCCAGCAAATTACCGCCCTATAAGTTTAATTGATCTTTTACAAAAAACTTTCGCCAGACATATTTTAAATAGACTTTTATCGTGGATAAAAGGGGAACAGATTTTAACTAAATACCAAGCAGGATTTAGGTTAAAAACCAGCACAGTAGATCAAGTATTTAGATTTATGTGTATTTGCTGGAAATATATTAATATAAGAAAGGGAAGCTTGTACGTAGCATTCATCGATCTAAGGGCTGCTTTCGACCTTGTACCCCGTAAATTACTTTGGTCTACTCTCAATGATATGGCAGTCCCCAGTGAGCTACTCAGGGAAATAATTAGACTCCACACAGGAAATTATGCTAGAGTTAGATGGGGTAAGGGAGGAGAAATCTCAAAGGAGATCCCTGTGGATCGGGGCGTCCGCCAAGGGTGTGTGCTGGCGCCCACACTCTTCTCTCTATATGTTAACAATATACCTAATTATCTAAAAGATTGTAAACATGACTCCCCGAAATTAATAGATGAGGTAGTCACCGCATTGCTTTTTGCCGATGACACAATTCTCATCTCGCAAACCCCGCAAGGCTTACAAAACCTAGTAAACACTTTTAATAATTACTGTGTGGAAAAGGGATTAGAAATTAACTCATCCAAAACAAAGTACATGTCCATAAACCCTCAGAAATCCTTTAGAAAGAACTTGGCCTTAAATAACCAGAAGTTGGAATATGTCGAGAGTTTTAATTACCTGGGTATTATGCTGGATAGTATGCCCAATTGGAAAGGGCAATTGGAAAAAAGTAACTTAATTTTAAAACAAAATTTAATGCCCATCCTAAAGGTGCACGGCAGTAGCCAATCTAAATCAATCACGCCGGCACTTGAATTATTCAAAGCAAAGGCCCAATCGGCAGCACTTTATGGCGCTGAGGTCTGGGGTTACTCCTGCAACAACACTTTCAGGAAGGAAGAGAACACCTTCATACGCAGGTTACTTAAAATACCAGTAAGAACACCGATAATTCCAGTTTTTATGGATATCAATCTTAAAAGAACTGATCATCAAGCCATATTAAGGCCATTACTCTATTGGATTAGATTATGGACAACCCCTGAGCTGAGCGACTATAAGAATGGACTGTTAGAAATAATCAGGATTGACGAATATAAAAGTATCCCCTGGTTAAAACATATCTCCCAGTGGTTCAAAAAGCTTGGGTTCTCCCATTTATGGGAAAACCTGGAGAATTTGTTACCAATCTCAAAAAATCTTTTGAAATCTGCTTTTTGGGTATACGTAAAGAATGAAGTAACCACTAGTACTACACTGGGTATATATTGTCACAGAAATTTTTATCGGTTAAGGATACTCCTATATTCGAACAATTCATGGACGAGATAAGACCACCATTAGCTAAAACACTGTATCTACAATACAGGTATGGAGTTTTACAGATTGCTGCAAATACCAGTAGTTGGAGGGGCAATGAAGATAATAGTGGTTTGTGTACCCTTTGCGTACAAAAAGCAAAAGAAAATGATGCTCATGTACTGTTTTTCTGCCCAGCTTATAAAAAGCCAAGAGTTCGATGGATTAAACCCCTGTGTATAAATTTGGGGTTTAGGTTTTTTAAAGAGGCAGAACGTACATTCAAAGCAAATACTTCACAATTAGTAGTTTTTGGTCTAAGTAGATTCCTATTCAATGTATATCTCATAAGGAATAAGAAAGGATGCAAGCTATAATATTTAAAGGCTGGTTAGATAACGCTCTTGCTTGGTTTGTCATTATGAATTTTACTCTTCCCCCCTTTTAAAATGTATTATAATAATCTTTTATATATTATCTGGCTTTCTTAACTAATTTATATGTTTTTAGCATAGCTGTGATAGAATTGAATGTGACTGACCTCCATTTATATTGCCTGGAAAATTTGGACTGTGTATTATACATGTTTAATTTATGTATGTTGCTTTTATGACAAAATAAGTCGAAATAAAGCTGAAATTGAATTGAATTGAATTGAATCCAATCAAGTTTCTTTTACGAATCCTTGCTCCATCACTGCCCCTATGCCAAATTTTGTGAACCAGGCCAAGTACAGTACGGACACTGGATTTCAAGGAGGAAGTGGCAAGAAAAATTCTGTAACATCACAATTTCTTTTACAGGACTCTTATTTCGGTGACAGCAACCTATGACGGTACCTGAGGGGGGAGGAAAAGGAGTGCGTACTTAGCGCATCCTTACCGGTAGATCAATCAGGTCCATATGTTGATGGTAGAGTAGAAGGAAAAGATATTACCTTTTTGTTGGACACTGGTGCTACCCGTTCTACTGTGAGAACAGCAGACATTCCAAACCTACCCCTCTCGGGAGAAGTGTTCCAAGTAGTGGGCGTTTCCAATAAACAGATTAGAACCCCTATTACAGAACCCATGGAGGTACGCATTGGCAATTTCAGGGAAATGCACAAATTCGTGGTGTGTGACTCTAGTCCTGTAAATTTATTAGGAAGAGATCTACTGTGCAAAATGAATTGCACAATATTTTGCACACCGGATGAGATGTTGCAATTCAAACCCCAGATGAAGACTGAGTCTATACAATCATGTTAGCCAAACAAGGCACAGAGGTAGACGAGATGTTTTCCATGATGACAAAAGACGATTTACCAGATGAGGTCAAATCAACAGTAAATCCAAATGTGTGGTATTTTTCAGGAAAAGAAGTAGGGTTAATGGCAAATGTTGACCCAGTAAAGGTAACTGTGAAGGAAGGTGCAGTTTACCCAAATACTCGACAATGCAAAATGAGTCCAGAAGTTAAATCAGATGTTGCAGCAGAAATTGATCGAATGATTGAACAAGGCATTGTAAAAGAAATAATGAGTAGTCCATTGTCATTTTTGACACCAATAGATACAAAGAAAAAATGCTCGACCTGCTTGGGTCCCCCAGGCATTATTGCAAAATCGTGTCTAACCCCGAACCGAGAATTAAACGAAGGATCCTTCGCGAAGTAGAACAAGCAGTTGAGAGGGGCGACATATGTATGTCAGAAGCCCTTTTCCTTACACCTACTCATACTCGTATTCCCATCATTTATGGTCTGCCAAAGACTCATAAGGACCAATTTGAT
Source organism: Triturus cristatus (assembly GCF_964204655.1). Lineage (NCBI taxonomy): Eukaryota > Metazoa > Chordata > Amphibia > Caudata > Salamandridae > Triturus > Triturus cristatus. The sequence continues at coordinate 1,459,787,442 of NC_140590.1, forward strand.
CTGCCCCTGAGACTGATTGTTTCAACTATTGGCTCGGCCACGGAACCATTATCTAAATATCTTGATAAGGTCCTTCAGCCCATTGTGGGCAATCTGTCATCCTATGTGAAGGCTACAGGACATTTTCTCTCCAAGATTGAGGGCCTTGACTATGACTGTGAGCGAGAGATTCTGGTAACTCTCGATGTTGAATCGCTTTACTCTAATATCCCCATAGACAGAGGCCTGTAGAGTAGTAAGCAACATCATTGACTCTGATCAATCTCTATCTAATGGCATTTTTATGATCAAAAGCCTTGAGATTGTCCTGGAAGAAAACTTTTTTGAATTTGACGGGCAAATTTATCAGCAAGTAGTTAGCATGGGGGCGGCCTGTGCACCGAGAATTGCTTGTCTATACATGGGCGACTATATGAAAAACTTAACATCTTCAATGAGGTCGCACCTTTCTTTGAGAATGTGCGGCACTGGTCGCGCTATATTGATGATGTTTTCTTCACCTGGACTGGCGACCAAAATACCTTGAATGACTACATTGAATGGCTCAATGCAGCTGATTGTAATATCAGGTTTACTGCCCATTCCAGTTCTACCAAACTTGAGTTTCTCGACGTTTGGGTGGAACATCATGACTCTAAGCTCATGGTGTCCTTGTATACGAAGCCCACTGCTAGAAACACGCTGCTCCATTTTGAGAGCTTCCATCCTAGGAGCCAGAAGGATGGGATCCCTTTCAGCCAGTTTCTACGATTACGTAGAAATTGTACCTCCATTAAGGATTATCTCCATAATGCGGAAATTATGAAGCTGAAATTTATTAACAGGGGATACCCACCTAGGATGGTTAGAGACGCCTTAAAAAGGGCGCGTTTCTACAACCGCGATTCTATGTTCCAAACTAAATCTCAGGAACTAACAGACAAACTTGTTTGTGTTATAAAGCACTCGCCATTTAATAAGAAGATCAGACAAATCATCAATTCTGAGTGGCATCTGCTGAATTTAGGCGAACAAACATCCCCTTTGCCTAAACCAGTCTTTGCGTTTCGCAGAAACAAAAATCTCAGGAACCTGTTGGTAAAAGCTAAAGATTCGGACCAGAAAACTTAGTTACAAAAATCGATCGAAGGTCCCTCTCCTGTCAGAGGAAATCATAAATGCGGCACGTGCCATGCATGTGCCAATGCCATTGTTGGTGTTTCTATCTGCATCAATGGTTTCACTGCTGAATTGAGAGAGATGACTAATTGCAGGACGTCTAACTGTATTTATGCTATACAATGTCCCTGTTTATTGACCTATGTAGGTGAAACCTTGAGGGAGGTCAGGGTTCGGATTGGAGAGCATAAATCGAATATTAGACGGTCCAAGCATGCAGCACCCCTTGTGAGTCATTGGATTGAAAAAAATCACAAAGAAGACGAGCTACGTTGGACAATTCTTGAAAAAACTCGGCTTCAGAAGGGCTTTAACCCTGACAGTACACGCAAAAAACTTGAGGTCTTTTGGATTTTTGTCCTTAACACAAAGGACAAGGGCCTGAATGAATCCCTACCTTGGGAAAACGCAACTCTGTAGGATCTCTCTGTACTTATAACCGCTAATTGGTTCCACGCTTTGCCTCTTTTTTCTCTTTTCTTTTCTCAATTTGCTTTCACCTTTCTTTATTGTAGGTATATTATGGTGATATTGGTCCGATATTTTGAATTTGTTTCTTTTTTTATTTCTTTTTCCTTCATTATTGTGCCTCCTCTTCCTTTTAGTTTTATTTTTATCTTTATTTTCATTTTAATCCTTTGGTCTTGGTCCGTTTAATCCATTACGGTCTGATCCTGCTTTCATTGGCCATTGTGTGTTGTGTTTTTGACACGCCCTCGATTTGACTCGCCCCTGATTTGGGCGTGGCGGGATTGGAGGATTTAAATAACCTGACCCCGGCAGGGCTTCCCCTGTCAGCAATTATTTCCGTTGAACTTTGTTGCCAAGACGCTGGTCGATTGTTTTCCGACGCTGTTTCTACCTTTCAAGGTATTTTTCTTCGTATCTCTTCGTGCAGCTCTTTCCATATCCGTCTCTTTATAAATTATTTTTCCTTTATGTCAATAACCTTTTTGTTATTTGATCTTTCTTTGACTATAATATTTTCACTACCGCGGTATTCACTGTGTATGTCTTTTTAATCAGTTTAGTACTACGCTATACTGAATACTTCATTTTATATTTTCCGTTTTCAGCATTTGTAATTTCCATTGCTGATTCGAATCTGAATTTATAGCCATTAGCTGCAATCTGTGCGGTACGTTGTACTCTACCTTGATGTCAGGTGAGCCACTTACACATTTCTTGTCTATCGTTTGGATTTGTTTGTTATATTGTTGCACCTGGACGTGAATTCGCGGACTTTGGTGCTGTGTTTTTATCAGATTCTATGTAACAGCTTCCTCGCGCCTTAGTATCTCTCTTTCTCTCTCTCCCCCTTGTTTGTGTCTCCGGCACTAGGGTTGTACCCTCTGAAATGACTTTCCTTCTAAAGAATTTAACTCCTCCTAAGGTTCCTCTGCTGCTAATTAGCCTTGAAGATTTGACCTCTTACGGTATTTAGGTAATTTCTTTTTCCCTCTATTCCCTTTTTTACGTAGCAGTAGGACCCTTTTGCTGCTAATAGCGCTTATTTGGGTTTTGGCTTTTGTTGAATGTTTTTTTGCTGTTTGTTTATTTTTCCTCTGTGACGTATATCCATTTAGATTTTTTATTTATTTTTTGATTAGAGTGATTCCTCTGCTCTTGTGGAGTCTCATTTCGGAAGTAATTGCGCTGAACAGTCCCTCTTTATCAACGCAGGTAAGCGCCGTATTTTGATGCTATTACCTACAGAGGGCGATATTATCCTTTTGCGATCTTTGATATGTTGTTTTGTGCGTTTGTTGCATAGTGGTTTTCTGCATTCTTTGATGTTCTTTCTTCTTCCACAGCCTTTAGTTTGACCTTTGGTGCTCACTAATCAATATTCATATTGAATATAATTTTATCTTTATTAAATTTGCCTGTGACACTCGGCATGGATAATGTATATAATCTGCCCCTTTTTTGCTACATATATATCTTTACACATATAGACACTTAATTTATTTCCTTTCACTTTCGACAGGTCCCGTTTCTATTGGTGCTGTTTGTTACGCCCTGAAGAAGGGGGTACTCCTTATTAGGAGTTGTTTCACCGAAACGCGCGTCAGCGTTTTTGAACAGGGCTCCACTATTCCTTCCACCTGATTGAACTTGTGCCTCTCAGAAAACTTGGATACCATCTTTATATATATTCATATATCTGTTCGACCAACTACAAGGATTTTTCTGGAGTTTTTGTTCTTGGGTGGGGCCTATGAATGCGGTTGGTTCGCACTAGAATGAACAATGCGGTTGTGTGATGTTGTATGAATGTTTTGGATATGAATGAGTGTATGATTGACTAAGCTCTCTTTCCTGATTGGGAACCTGTCACTTTCTCTTTCTTTTTCCGTCTTGCATTATAATTGTATTTTCTTTTGTACATTATTCGCACTTGTCTGAATCATCAATTTTTGATGCATATTGTGTTTCTGAATATAAAATGTGATCTGTACACTGTGATTATATTGGAAAGAATCTAATAACAATTTATAAAAGAAATAATAATAATAAAAAAAGAAAAATTTATGTGATATTCTTTTTTCTTTTTTCTTATCTTTTCAAATCTCAAGACGTGTCTATACACGTGCATATGTTTTATGGCCTTGATCCAGCCAGAGTGTCTTTTGCCTGTACCTAAATATATGATACACTGTACTTATTCTAATAATAAGGGTAGAGTATAGTTCTTGTGCTGTTAGTCCATGTAATTCACCTATAATTGGTATAAAGAAACCTAGCGGGAAATATAGGATAGTTCAAGACCTAAGAAAGATTAACAAAATTGTTGTACCTTGTTGCCCTGTAGGGCCCAACCCAGCAGTGATATTGTACCAGATACCATGAAAGGCAGGATGGTTTACTGTAATCGATCTATGCCATACCTTTTTCTCCATTCCATTACACCCAGACAGACAATATCTTTTCTCATTTAAATTTGAGGACCGTATTTTAGTCTGGAAATCACGTTTCTCAAGGGCACACTGAAAGTCCTTCAATTTTGAATCAGATACTGAAGAAGTGCCTGGAAACCTTAGTGCTGCCCAGAGAGTTGGTATTGGTGCAGTATATTGACAACTTACTAGTCACGTCTAAAACAAGGGATGACTGTGTTACTGATTCAAATGTCTTGTAGAATCATTTGGCTAATGGTGGACATAAAGTGTCCCCAGAAAAATTACAGTTTTGCAGAACCGGAGTCAAATACCTAGGACACCAAATAGAACATGGACTAAGGAAAGTAACCCCAGAAAGAATAGAAATAATAAGACAAATGAAATTGCCACAAACTCAGTGAGAAATAAGAATGTTCCTTGGAGTTGGATACTGTATGCAGTGGATTGTAGGGGTCAGCCAAACCCCTAATACAAATGACCAAGAAGCGAGCAAAAGATCCTATAGAATGGGATGATGAAAGCATGGGAGCGTTTGTGAATTTACGGGAGTGTTTGTGTGAAGCACCAGCTTTAGGTATGCCAGATTATTCAAAAGAATTTGCACTGTTTTGTTGTAAAAGAAATAGTTGTGCACTTTCAGTCTTAACCCAGAGACATGATTTGATGCGGCGTCCAGTGGCATACTTCTCTGCCACTTTGTACCCTGTAGCCTCAGCTTTACCTGGCTGTTTAAAAGCAGTAGCTGCAACCTGCATGAGTCTGGAACAAAGTGAATCAATTATGATGGGACATCTGGTAAAAGTGCATGTTCCACATTCACTTTGTACATTGGCTGGAATAGTCGAAGCATCCTATTTGTCAGGAGACAAATCTGCACAAGCAGTCAAATTAATAGCTTTGATTAAAGCTTGCAAAATTGGGAAAAACTGGAAAGTAGCCATTTTTACTGATAGCCAGTATGGTTACAGGGTTGTGCATGATTTAAGCCAACTTTGGATGCAGGGGGATTTCATGACTTCTTCAGGATCCCCAATTAAAAATGGAAATTTCGTAAAAGAACTGCTTGAAACAATACAATTGCCAAAGGAAGTGGCAGTGGTCAAGTGTGCCTCACATCAGTCAGGAGATGACTATGTATCAGCCGGTAACAGGTATGTAAATAAATGTAAATGTCAAGGTACTTATAGAGCGCACTGTCACCAGACGGCCACCTTGCGGTGTCGCCTTTTGCGGTTTCCTGGCGCTGATACTCATACCGCTGTGGAACCCCTCCTGGCTTTCCCTGTGAAGTGTCCACTCCTGGGCACCCCCAGGGTGAAGCCAGGCATCCTTAGCGCTGTTGGGGCCGGTGTGGAGGCTAAGCAAGCTATTGCCCAGAGTTGCAGAGTGGGGCCCGTGATTAGAATAGGCACCGAGGCGAGAATAGACAGGTCCGATGAAATTGAACCCGAGCCCCGCCGAGGCGGGAATCGAGCCCTGGTCCATGGCCAGAACTCTGCTTCAGGGTCTGCCGCTCTAACCATTGAGCCACACTCCTCCAGGTATGCTGACCAGGTTGCCCAATACTGTGCCAAAAATAAATTGGCAGTTAGTAAGAAAATCAAAACAAGTGGAATTAGCTGCCAACTTGTGTTACTCTCAGGTTTGGAAACATGGGAAGAAGTAAGACAACTGCAAGATGAGGTAGAAATGAGATAAAAAGAAGAATGGGTGAAAAATAGAGTGCCAAAAGAGGTCAGAAGATCATGTATGGATTTATCTAGATGGCAGGCCAGTAATGCCAGACTGAATGCTTTCAAAATTGGCTAAGATGTATCACGGAGACTCCCATATAGGCAGGGATGCCATGATCAGACTGTTTAGACAGGATTGGTTGAATCCAAAGTTCAGGAACGTAGCAGAGAGTCTATGCCAGAGATGCTTAACATGTCAACAATGACTCCAGGCAGGAAAATAGTGGTCTGTATGGGAAAAATCGGAAAGGCAGAAGGCCCATTTATAAGGCTACAAATAGATACCCTACTAGAAGAAATGACAGTATAACGGTTGCCAAACTATTGTTAAGAGAACTGATACCACGATTCAGTTTCCCAGTAACTTTGGAATCAGATAGAGGGTCTCATTTTAATAATGAAATAATTTGACTAATCTGTGAATCATTTAAAATTGAACAGAAACTGCACTGTGCATATCGCCCAGAGGCTTCTGGAGTGGTAGAACAAATAAATGGCACTATAAAAACAAGATTGGCAAAAGTATGTGGATCCACCCCACTGGAGTGGCCTGATGCTTTACCTCTTGTTCTGATGGGACTCCGAAGCATTCCTGACAAGAACACAGGACTGAGTCCCCATGAAATACTCATGGGAAGAGCAATGAGGCAGGCATGTATACCAGGACACAAACTGTTGAATATAACTGATGATTTGGTATTGGACTATTGCAAAGAACTGGCTGACCTAGTGCGTTCTATCTCTCATCAGGTTGGAGAGGACGCAGTTGCCAGGCAGCCGGATCAAGCACATGATCTAAATCCCGGTGACTGCGTGTCGGTAAAGAATCACACTCGAGAGTCGTGCCTAGCACCAAGGTGGGAAAAACCACATCAGGTTATATTGGTTACAACACCAGCAGTGAAATGTGCAGGCTTGCCTAATTGGATTCATACAAGCCATACTAAGAGAGTACCAGCACCTGACGAGGAAGGACCCCAACTGACTCGAGCAGTTGAGGCTGCAGAAGGTTGTACATCTGAAGGATCTAGAGTATCAGATCCTGAAGAAGCTGATCAAGAACAACCGAGCATAAGGCAGGATGACTGGATACCAGTGGTTGACATACCTGAAGTAAATGTGAGAACAAGAAGCTAAATCCATTTAGAGAGACAGGAGAATAGTGAGGACCAGTCAGGTATAGAAGAACAAGCTCAGGAAAGTGAAAATACAGCTGTTGGGAAACCTGAGCAGGATCAGACAAGGAGAGTTGCAAAAACAGGAGAGAACAATCTACAGAAGTAAATGAAACCATTCATGAGTCTGAAGAGGGACAGATAGGTCTAGAAGAACACGTTCAGGCTGCAGAAAACCAAAGTGCAGTAAGACCTGAGCAGGACCAGTTAGGAGAAGAACAGGTTCAGGTAAAAGAAAAGAGAAAATCCAGATGAAACATGAACATGGTCAGATCAGGGAAGAAGAACGCATCCAGGCAGAATAGGACGATACAGGAATAAGCCTTGGACAAGGTCAGACAGAGAGGGATTCTGAAAACGAAGATAACCAAATTGTGCCACAACTTAATGAAAATAAAAGAGTTCTCGAAGACAGTGACAGTGCAGTACAAACAAAAAGGGTCAGAAGAGGTTATAACTGACCGGGTGGTGTGAAAAGGTTAAAGTATCATTTCAAGACAATTAATGAAGAACCTGACCAGGTAAACAAAGTTTCTAGTCAGTCTGGGACATCGACTGATAAGCCCAAACGAAGAAGCCAAAGATTAAAGGTACTGAACAATAAGTTCAAGGGTCCTGAATGGACCTATGTAATTCTTGAAAAATTCGAGAATTTAGATTTAAATGAAGAAAGTGATGAAGAAATAAATGCAGAACAGATTGTCGAAGAAGTGAGACCAACCTGAAATTTTCCCAAAGAAATTTTGAATTTCACAAATAATTTGAAAGAAGAGAAATCTACTTAACTCAAACTTCCTGATGATAGGGCTGCTGGAAAACCGAAATGAAATTGTGTACAAAGATGTAAAATATTTATATGAGGTATACTTTTCGTACTTATAATTTGGTTAGTACTAACAGTAGCCATCCCTTATTTGATGGTTACAAAAGAAAAGAATAACACAAATACGCATGAAAGGGTAGCTAAAATTTAAGGAGATAGAGTAGCATTAGAAGCACCAGATGAGTCTAAAACTAAAAGAGACAGAGTAGATTTCAGAGCACCAGATGAGTTAGATGTACATCACACTGTGACAAATAATGACACTGCTTTAAATGTATTTACAAAGTTATTAGTACAATACTTGGACACTATGGAAGTTAGTGATTGCTATGTGTGTATGAAATTACCTGCATCAGTAGCAGAAGGTGTAACATATCACCATATTCCATTAATCTATGGTATTTCTTGTAGTATTTTAGCAAGTTTGTTTTAGAGAACAGGAAGATTACACTATTATTATTCTAATGTAGATGTGATTTTTTCCGAGGTTACTATGCGAAAGAACATGAACCCAGTTCTTAGTACTAAAGATGCACAGTTTATGGGAGAATATTTTCTAACCATGAAAGCAAGAGATATAGCTGAAGCACACAAGCACAATTTAACATGTAAATTACACGAAGAAGAAAAGATATTTTTGAATTTAGTTGAGCAAAGGAGACAGGACTTCCAAAGAAGGTCTTCTGAACCGAAACCTCAGATACCTCAATGGGCTGAGCAAGATGAAATGTATAAAACTGGCAAGACTCATGCTGCTATATCCTTGGACTTTGAGAAGAAAGGGAAGATCTGCCTCCATAGATTAAAGACTGAATATAACAAAGCATTTATTGGTTCCAGTGAATGTGAACATAATTTCTTAGTTATTGGGGGATGCGACTAAAAGGAGGAACAGATCCAGTATTTCCTGGAGTTTATTATGTATGTGGCAATAAAGCCTATTTCAGACTGCCTGATCATTGGTACGGGAGATGCTATTTTGGAATAGTATTCCCAAAGGTGTACCATGTGAAAAGAATCACTGGAAGCAATGAAGACGCAAAGGAACTAAGGGGCATATTAGCAAGGGCAATATCGCCACTTTAGCGGGACCTTTTCCTGCTAAAGCGGTGATAATTCTATCACCCTATCAGCTAGCTGTCGCTAACAGCAGTTAGTGACAGCTTTCTGACGAAAGTGACTGGTTTGGGTGCCGCTTTGCATGTCAGCGATATTTATCGCTAATGACATGCAAAGTAGGCGTTCCAGACCAACAGACCTGGTAAACAGCCGCTAACAGGCCTATCGCCTATTAGCAAGGAGGCCATGGCCCTGGTTAGCGATGTGAAAAGTCGTGCTAACCGGGGTCATCGCCGGTTTCTTAACACCTGCTATTTTCCTGACTTGACCATACCTAACATGGGGGGTGGATTATGCTGATATGACCACAGGGTTATATCAGCAAGGTTTTCCCCCTTCCCCATGCTACATCGCTGGTTTTGTCGCGATGTTGGCCCTTCCCTCCCGCTATCGCTGGAATATTTATTGCCATAGCACTAATTGTTGCTAATACAGCATTAGCGTGGCGATATATTCCAGCGATAGAAAATTTTGCGCTAAGCGCACTCTGCGATCTTTATCGCAGTTTGTTGCTAATATGACCCTAACACATATAAAAAGAGCTATTTTTTCTGAAGTAGTAGGTGATATTTTCAGTGCATTGATACCTTCAGTGTGAGTAATTCTAAATTCACGAAAAATTTGTCAATTGTCTAGGGTAGTAGATCGGTTATCTACTGACACTGCTGGATGATTTTTGATGATCAACACAGAAATGGTTGCAATTAGATCTATGGTTTTGCAAAATCGACTTGCTCTTGATATATTATTGGCAAAAGGGGGCGAAGTCTGTAAAATGCTAAAGGTGCAACATTGTTGCACCTACATACCTGATAGAAGTATTGAAATTGGAGGATATATTACAAACATCACGAAATTGGAAAAAGATTTGAAACCACTGGAAGTTGATAGTGTATGGAAGAAATTAACAAATAGTTTTACTACAATAGGGAGCTGGTTTTCTAACATAGGTAAAGCATAATAGGTCAAATAATACTGCCACTCTTGGGAATAACATTATTAGTCTTAGCAGTAATGATATGGTTCAAATATTGCAAGAAAAGAAAAAGGTATGAAGTGAATGAAATTGGAAAGAAAAGAAAGTATGAGGAAATACAACTTGAAGAAATGAAAGGCAATCTATACAAAAGGATGAAGGGTTTACAGTACAGAAATAAAAAGGAAGGAAATGAAAAGGTTGAAGAGGGACTTTTGATTTGCTTAAGTTGGCATCTAATTTAGGTAATGCGAAATTAGTGATGGCATATAATGCAATCAGAGAGGGGGTTGATGGAGCAAGGACTCGTATAAAAGAGACTTGCTCAGAAACAATCTTCTCAGATAACTCGTCGTAATACCGTATTAATTGTGTTCGTAAATACTAATAATAAGTCAAAAATTCATACACTTAAGCTTATGGGAAGCTTGCCTATGTGTTGTACTAACAAGTAACCCGAGAGTGATTAAAAATAGCTGCTAAATTGGGAATCTTTACTGCGCATGCGTCAACTACATCTACGTAGTAATGACGTACCTATGCTTTGGAGGGAAATCTTTGCAGCTGCGCAATTGATTTCAAAATGGCCACTTGGAACTCACGTGTTAGTGCGCATACTTAAGCTGAAACTAAACCCTGCAAATTTAATAAAATGCTAATGCGAAAGATTTATATAAGTAAAGGGGGTCAGAGTAGAGATAGGTGGTATACAGTGAAATCATTTTATTTTGAATTTAATATGTCTCTTTCTGACTTCTTTATTAGTTCATATTTTGGGCCTCAAAGGATGACAAATGTCCATACCCCATGTGTCCCTTGCACATGCGTATTTGCAACCCGTTAGGAACCATGACGAATGAATGGAAACTCATCCAAGGCCACGACCTCTGTTTGTCCTGGGAACAGAATCATCTTCATCACTGATGAATGGAGGAGTTATTAAATTGTATATTTTAGATTGATAAAAATGTGAACTCGGGTGAGAAATAAAGCATGGGAAAGTAAATTAAGGGGTGGGAACATAGAACAATGAACTTAAAGAAAAATATTAAACTTAGCATGGTGTGATGATCATCTCCCCTTTCCCTGTCCATTCAGAGTTAGAAGTTTCATACATTTGAAAAATTTAGGGGTGGTATATGCCATTAGAAAGGTATAATTGAGGTCGTTTAGTTAGTTAGGCACACAGCGAGACGGAGAATGCTGAAAGACCAAGATGCTGTCCGAGAATTTTGAGAATACTAAAGAAGATCCATTTCCAGACTTAGAACTTTTGAGCCAATTAATTAGAAGAAGATCGCGGAAGAATCGAGGAGGAAGATAGTGTCAGAGAGGGGTGCCACGCAGGCGTCCTATCTAGAAGAGGTCATCTATCCAGTCCTGAATCCTGTCCTGAGCCTTTGTCAAGTGATCTGTCCAAGAGGGCCCTTTCCAATACCTTGGCCAAGGGGTTGGTTTCCAAACCATTCTAGGTAACTATGATTCTGTGTAGTATGTAATTGTACTGCTCTCTCTGTTTCCTCCCTATTCAGGTTCTGTCATCGTGATAACTTGATTTAACGATTATTCTAATTAAATTTCATTCCCTTCCTCTCCTTGGAGAAGATGGTGTTGTAACTGTAATTTGGTACTTGGCTCACATGAATTTACAAGATAAACATTTAAAACTCTCCAGAGTCTGTGGTTATTTAACAACGGTAATTTTTGCCTATTCAGTTAACTAAAAGGTCCGTTGAGCAGAGAAAAGTACATTGGATCAGAAAGGTTTGGTAAGAAATGGTTAGAGAAATTCATCTTACAGGTATTAGTACAACAAATTTACCCCAGCGGCATCTACTAGCCTATGTGAATGAGTGTGTGTTTTTGGGCCAGGTGATTATATGGTAGTTGAGTATCTGAGGTTGGTAACCCGCTGGATCATTAGTGGGCCTAGAGAAAAAAAGTGCTTAATTTATGAGACTCCTTGCGCCTCCGGAACGTCACTTTTTGTGATGTTCCGTGGCGCAGAAGCCTGCGTGATATTTATCAGGCAGCACAAAGCCACTTCTTTTAGCTTAACCGTGCCAGATAAATATCAGTCCCTTTAACTCAGTGTTCCGCGTTAAAGGGGCGTGCAATGGGTGTTGCTGGGTGCGTTCCCAGCAACATTCATGGCCTTTTGCCCCAAATTTGCGAGAAACCGTAAATCTGAAGCAGCACTAAAAGGCGTAAGGGAGGCAAAACGTGGAGAAATATCTTTATTTCTTCTCTTTTTCCTTTATCTATGTGTGCTGCACTCTGCAGCACATATAGAAAGAGGACAAAGCCTCATGTGATTATTTTTGTACAGAAAGGTTTCCCTTCCTGTGGAAAAATAATCATCCCTGCAACGCAGGTACCCTTGCACCATGGTGCAAAGGTGCCTGGTTGGCGCACGAGGCCCATTGTGCACCGGCTCTGGCTGGTTCTGACTCTTGGCTGGGTGTGCTGTCCCTGAGTTTCCTATAAATAGTTTTTCCTCCCAGGACTTTCTCTCCAGGGGGTATTGCAGCTTTCTTGTTTGGTCCTCTCTGTTTTCAGTTTCCCTTTAATAGTAGATTTGGGTTGAGGAGTGCATTTAGTATAGGTGTAGGTTTAGGGTAGGTAAGTTTTAGGTAATTCATATTTTTGCAAGTAGTACTTTTAAGTGTGTTATTATAATGGTAGTCTTCTAAGTGGGTGGGTTAATATTTTGTGTGTAGAAAAAAAGGATAAATACCCATGAAATATATATTTTGTTATGATTATATGTGTAGATACTATACGTTTAGGATGTAGTTTATGTTTGTATTGTATTGTACCAAGCTATGTGCATTAAGGTGGTGGGGCTTGGATGTTTAACCTGTAATATGTGTATAGTGCTTAAGTTTGGTCAAGATAAGTAAAGATAGTATAGGATAATAACAAGGTTAGGCTATGTGTAGGCTAGGTTGTTGTAGGTAGTTTTGCCTATTTCATTATTATTTTATAAAATTTTAATGAGGGTATATTTTTGCCTCTGTGCATGCACAGTATTATGGACATGGGCAAAAAAGCAAATAAACTGTCCCCAAACCTTTGCCTTTACTTCTTAAGGATGAGGCCATATTTTGATAAATGGCCAGATTTTCTGATAAGGGTGGTCTTCATGGGGCATACCTCATCCAATCCCCCCTCATCTAGGGACAGTAGGTTGTCCCTCCCCTCACTAGGGATATGTTTCCAGAGGCTAGCCCCACAATCCTCTTCAGGGGTCCTATGCATCTGTAAAGCCATCTCATAAGCTTCAGACCACATGTCAATGTCATCCCCACAACAAAGTCAGGCACCAGACCTTTGGGAATATGGACCCTCTTGTCTTCAGAGGACGCTGCAGGTATGCTGCACCAATCGTTGCCTGACCCTTCCTCTGTGGCCTTGATGTCTAGATCCTTCAGACTCAGTTCATCAGTCGGTAGTATTTTTTTCTCCTCCAAGGTTCTCTCGTCCTCAGCTTTCTTCCATTCTGCTTCCATGGCCAGTTTCTTCTCCTCGATCCTGATTTTGGCCATCTCGAGGCTGAACTCCCTTTCTGCCTTCCTGTCCGCCAGTTGCTCTAAGAACAGGCCATGGGAAGACACACTGCTATCTGCTCTGGCAGGGATTTCCAACTCGGGGATCATGTCACCCCCCTCAGCTCCTTGCTGCATCACAGGGTTGGTATCCAGACCCTCCACATCATCCTTTTCATCTTGGTCCTCTGTGGTGACTGGAAACTGCCCATGCTCTCAAAGCCTTTTGAAGCTCTGCCTTCTTAGTGCTCCTTTTGACCGGCAGGTCCCTCTCCTTGCAACATTCCTACAGCTCCGCCACAGTGTTGCTCTCCAGGTTGAGAAGCTCAAATTCCATCTTTGCAGGTGAAACCACAGACTCCAACTGTCAGGTAGAGTAAGGGTGAATTTGGAAAAAACAAAAAGGTCAATTTGATTTGCTTAAGTTGGCATCTAATTTAGGTAATGGGAAATTAGTGATGGCATATAATGCAATCAGAGAGGGGGTTGATGGAGCAAGGACTCGTATAAAAGAGACTTGCTCAAAAACAATCTTCTCAGATAACTCGTAATACCGTATTAATTGTGTTCGTAAATACTAATAATAAGTCGAAAATTCATACACTTAAGCGTATGGGAAGCTTGCCTATGTGTTGTACTAACAAGTAACCCGAGAGTGATTAAAAATGGCTGCTAAATTGGGAATCTTTACTGCGCATGCGTCAACTACATCTACGTAGTAATGACGTACCTATGCTTTGGAGGGAAATCTTTGCAGCTGCGCAATTGCTTCCAAAATGGCCACTTGGAACTCACGTGTTAGTGCGCATGCTTAAGCTGAAACTAAACCCTGCAAATTTAATAAAATGCTAATGCGAAAGATTTATATAAGTAAAGGGGGTCAGAGTAGAGATAGGTGGTATACAGTGAAATCATTTTATTTTGAATTTAATATGTCTCTTTCTGACTTCTTTATTAGTTCGTATTTTGGGCCTCAAAGGATGACAAATGTCCATACCCCTTGTGTCCCTTGCACATGCGTATGTGCAACCCGTCAGGAAATATGACGAATGAATTGAAACTCATCCAAGGCCACGACCTCTGTTTGTCCTGGGAACAGAATCATCTTCATCACTGATGAATGGAGGAGTTAATAAATTGTATATTTTAGATTGATAAAAATGTGAACTCGGGTGAGAAATAAAGCATGGGAAAGTAAATTAAGGTAAGGGGCGGGAACATAGAACAATGAACTTAAAGAAAAATATTAAACTTAGCATGGTGTGATGATCATCTCCCCTTTCCCTGTCCAATCAGAGTTATAAGTTTCATAAATTTGAAAAATGCAGGGGTGGTATATGCCATTAGAAAGGTATAATTGAGGTAGTTTAGTTAGTTAGACACACAGCGAGACGGAGAATGCTGAAAGACCAAGATGCTGTCCGAGAATTTTTTAGAATACTGAAGAAGATCCATTTCCAGACTCAGAACTTTGAGCCAATTAATAAGAAGAAGATCGCGGAAGAATAGAGGAGCAAGATAGTGTCAGAGAGGGGTGCGACGCAGGCGTCCTATCTAGAAGAGGTCATCTATCCTGTCCTGAATCCTGTCCTGAGCCTTGGTCAACTGATCTGTCCAAGAGGGCCCTTTCCAATTCCTTGGCCAAGGGGTTGGTTTCCAAACCATTCTAGGTAACTATGATTCTGTGTAATATGTAATTGTACTGCTCTCTCTGTTTCCTCCCTATTCAGGTTCTGTCATCGTAATAACTTCATTTAATGATTATTCTAATTAAATTTCATTCCCTTCCTCTCCTTGGAGAAGATGGTGTTGTAACTGTAAATTGGTACTTGGCTCACATGAATTTACAAGATAAACATTTAAAACTCTCCAGAGTCTGTGGTTATTTAACAAAGGTAATTTTTGCCTATTCAGTTAACTAAAAGGTCAGTTGAGCAGAGAAAAGTACATTGGATCCGAAAGGTTTGGTAAGAAATGGTTAGAGAAATTCATCTTACAGGTATTAGTACAACAAATTGACCCCAGCGGCATCTACTAGCCTATGTGAATATGAGTGTGTTTTTGGGCCAGGTGATTATATGGTAGTTGAGTATCTGAGGTTGGTAACCCGCTGGATCATTAGTGGGCCTAGAGAAAAAAAGTGCTTAATTTATGAGACTCCTTGCGCCTCCGGAACGTCACTTTTTGTGACGTTCCGTGGCGCAGAAGCCTGCGTGATATTTATCAGGCAGCACAAAGCCACTTCTTTTAGCTTAACGCTGCCTGATAAATATCAGTCCCTTTAACTCAGTGTTCCGCGTTAAAGGGGCGTGCAATGGGTGTTGCTGGGGGCGTTCCCAGCAACATTCATGGCCTTTTGCCCCAAATTTGCGAGAAACCGTAAATGTGACGCAGCACTAAAAGGCGTAAGGGAGGCACAACGTGGAGAAATATCTTTATTTCTTCTCTTTTTCCTTTATCTATGGGTGCTGCACTCTGCAGCACACATAGATAGAGGAAAAAGCCTCATGTGATTATTTTCGTACAGAAAGGTTTCCCTTCCTGTTGAAAAATAATCATCCCTGCAAGGCAGGCACCCTTGCACCATGGTGCAAAGGTGCCTGGTTGCCGCACGGGGGCCCATTGTGCACCGGCTCTGGCTGGTTCTGACTCTTGGCTGGGTGTGCTGTCCCTGAGTTCCCTATGAATAGTTTTTCCTCCCAGGACTTTCTCTCCAGGGGGTATTGCAGCTTTCTTGTTTGGTCCTCTCTGTTTTCAGTTTCCCTTTAATAGTAGATTTGGGTTGAGGAGTGCATTTAGTATAGGTGTAGGTTTAGGGTAGGTAAGTTTTAGGTAATTCATATTTTTGCAAGTAGTACTTTTAAGTGTGTTATTAGAATGGTAGTCTTCTAAGTGGGTGGGTAATATTTTGTGTGTAGAAAAAAAGGATAAATACCCATGAAATATATATTTTGTTATGATTATATGTGTAGATACTATACATAAATGAGGCCCAAAGAATTTACAGAGAGGCGTTCCTCCATACTCAAAGGTAGGCAGACTTACTGCAGTGGCGGTGTCAGGGAAGATACTATTGGGCCAGTGCAGTGCAGGTTCACCCACTTCGGCATTGCAGGCATTGCCCCAACTTCTTTCCCTTGGCCGTGTGAGACTTGAAAGCTGTACCTCACAGGTTCAGGCTCACACATGGACATGGGAAAAAATACACATATACAGTGCATTTCTTGACAGGCAAGGTGACCTTGCCCAGGCAGCCTTACAGCAGAGGCTGTGTCAGGGAAGCTATTATTGGACCAGTGCAGTTCCATCTCGACCTCTTGGGCGTTCAGGCGTTGCCCCCGACTACTTTCCCTTGTCTGTGTGAGACTCTGAAGCTGTACCTCACAGGTTCAGGCTCACAGAATACAAGGAGAAAAAGTACAAAGCTACATTGCAGTTCTTGACAGGCAAGGTTGTTGCTAGATGAAAGAAAATGCAACACGACTTCTGCTGGCAATATGGTATAAGTTTAATATAAACGTACACGGAAAGTCAGTCAGCTCTGTGGAACTGGAATCTGAGGTTCAACTTACAATAGGCGGGCAGTTTTTTTAATACACTTTGTTCAAAGAGTAAATACGTCACACATTTTGTATATTAGATAACCGATCAGCTTGAGCACAACATTATATCAAAAGCATACTTTTTTATAAAACAACAATTACTTGTCTAAGGAATGCTATTAATGTACACATGCATCTATATTGCTGTTTGTACTGCCAGTTGTCCTTGACTTGTCTCTTTGAAATCTAGCAATGATATACTCCCTGCATGACTACCTATCTTCAAGGCCTAATCTCTCATCTATTCTGTGCTTCTGCGCTACCTTATCTACATATTTTCTCAAAGGTGTATCCTCACAAAGCAGGCCGGGAACTTTCTATCCCTGCTATGCCTAATTATATTTCTCTACTCTACTGAAGCTCGCATCTACTTCCCTGGCGCTGGGATCTGTCTCCATTTTGTGTTGCTCTTCTATTACACTATGGCAGATTGCTTAGGCCTGTATTTCTCCTTTAATAGGTACATCTGCACACAACTTTCTACTGATGCTTGCATTGACATGTATGGGCCGTCTTCATTTTCAACATTTATTGTAACAAGGTGACCTTACTGAGGCAGCCATGAATAGTTTGAGTACGTAGGGTGCTTAAAGGCATTGCCCTGTTTGATTTTCACTAACCATTGTCCAGCTTTTCAGTGAGAGATGTCTGACATCTATCAAGACCTGCTACCTATCACCATTATTTTTACGGAGCTATCTGATTTTGGTCTATCTGATGTACCCAGTGATGTGGCACTGGTTTGACCTCAACCGGCAACAGGGCATATGTGTCCCAGTGTGGGCTATTTTACTCTCTGTGCCTCCAGTTGGTATGCCCTACTTGCTCCCTGTAACCTTGCTGCATGTGAGTGGCCTCCCTGGCTTTCTCTAAATCTTTTTATCACTTGTGTGCGTGACTTCTCCCAGTTCACAGAACAAAGGTGGTTGTGGCATTCTGAATATGCAGGATAGATCTCATAGTAACCTTGCGATTAAGGGTTTGGGTCTAGTCAGCCCCAGGTGCTCATCCATTTTACTTTCAGAGACCAGGGTTAGGCTTTGCCCTATTCTGACGTGTCTCTATGTAGTCCAGAAACACCTTGTGGATTCCTTGACTCCTGTGAGTTTGCGAACCTCACTAATTGTTGAACTTAGGGGTTTTGCGTTGCTGGCCTTGATCGGTTGAGTCTGTCGCCCATTTGTTTTATCATGAGGTTTGAAATATACTGTTCTCTGTGCTCCATGCTGGTTCTGACTTTTGGCTGGGTGTGCTGTCCCTGAGTTCCCTATGAATAGTTTTTCCTCCCAGGACTTTCTCTCCAGGGGGTATTGCAGCTTTCTTGTTTGGTCCTCTCTGTTTTCAGTTTCCCTTTAATAGTAGATTTGGGTTGAGGAGTGCATTTAGTATAGGTGTAGGTTTAGGGTAGGTAAGTTTTAGGTAATTCATATTTTTGCAAGTAGTACTTTTAAGTGTGTTATTAGAATGGTAGTCTTCTAAGTGGGTGGGTTAATATTTTGTGTGTAGAAAAAAAGGATAAATACCCATGAAATATATATTTTGTTATGATTATATGTGTAGATACTATACGTTTAGGATGTAGTTTATGTTTGTATTGTATTGTACCAAGCTATGTGCATTAAGGTGGTGGGGCTTGGATGTTTAACCTGTAATATGTGTATAGTGCTTAAGTTTGGTCAAGATAAGTAAATATAGTATAGGATAATAACAAGGTTAGGCTATGTGTAGGCTAGGTTGTTGTAGGTAGTTTTGCCTATTGCATTATTATTTTATAAAATTTTAATGAGGGTATATTTTTGCCTCTGTGCCTGCACAACATTATGGACATGGGCACAAAAGCAAATAAACTGTACCCAAACCTTTGCCTTTACTTCTTAAGGATGAGGCCATATTTTGATAAATGGCCATATTTTCTGACAAGGGTGGCCTTCATGAGGCATACGTCATCCAATCCCCCCTCATCTAGGGACAGTAGGGTGTCCCTCCCCTCACTAGGGATATGTTTCCAGAGGCTAGCCCCACAATCCTCATCAGGGGTCCTATGCATCTGTAAAGCCATCTCATAAGCTTCAGACCACATGTCAATGTCATCCCCCACAACAAAGTCAGGCACCAGACCTTTGGGAATATGGAGCCTCTTGTCTTCAGAGGACGCTGCAGGTATGCTGCACCAATCGTTGCCGGACCCTTCCTCTGTGGCCTTGATGTCTAGATCCTTCAGACTCAGTTCATCAGTCGGTAGTATTTTTTTCTCCTCCAAGGTTCTCTCATCCTCAGCTTTCTTCCATTCTGCTTCCATGGCCAGTTTCTTCTCCTCCATCCTGATTTTGGCCATCTCGAGGCTGAACTCCCTTTCTGCCTTCCTTTCCGCCAGTTGCTCTAAGGACAGGCCGTGGGAAGACACACCGCTATCTGCTCTGGCAGGGATTTCCAACTCGGGGATCATGTCACCCCCCTCAGCTCCTTGCTGCATCACAGGGTTGGTATCCAGGCCCTCCACATCATCCTTTTCATCCCGATCCTCTGTGGTGACTGGAAACTGCCCATGCTCTCAAAGCCTTTTGAAGCTCTGCCTTCTTAGTGCTCCTTTTGACAGGCAGGTCCCTCTCCTTGCAACATTCCTACAGCTCCGCCACAGTGTCGCTCTCCAGGTTGAGCAGCTCAAATTCCATCTTTGCAGGTGAAACCACTGACTCCAACTGTCAGGTAGAGTAAGGGTGAATTTGGAAAAAACAAAAAGGTCAATAAAGGGAGTCTAAAACTCAAATTACTGTATGGTACTGCACAGAAAAGAATCCTAATCATCACAGCTGGTCACCAATGTGGAAATTGGGTTGGTTGTTGGTTGACTGGGCCGACAATTCTTGTTGGGGTGAGGTACAAGCTGACCCTAAATGAACCTGTGCTCTAGCTTGGCACAGATCAGTAAGGCCTAACTTAGAGGCAATGTTTGAAGCATTTGTACAGCACTTCAAATAGTAATCAAGTGAAAAAGGAATCCCACACCAAATAACACATAGAGGTATTTTTAATAAATAAAACAAGATCAAAACAGCAACAATCCAATTAGTAGAACCAGAGATATGCAGGTTTTAAGATTCCAGTGAAAATAATACATCCAAAAATCACAGGGCACCAACTGTGATTATCTGGTAACGCCAGACCAGGACAAAGTCAAAAGTTCAGGCTGACGCGATGGACTATGGGTTAGCTACAGGGACCCAGTAAGGCCCACTGAACCAAGTACCTTAAATCCTGGTTTGCGGAGTGAACCGATGCACCAGTTCCAACATGCTGCGAGACTGTGGGGCAAGGGCCTGTACCATAGTCAAGGACCCTGTTGGTGGGTTTGTGATGTGAAGTCTGGCGTTGAGGATGTGTTGTGCATTTGCGGCAATGCGTTAGTTCTTAGGAGCTGTGAGACTGTGATGTGGAGTCTGGTGTCGTCGTCAAGGCTACCTTGGACTGGGAATGCCTGGGTCAGAAGCAAGGATGCTTTAAGCAGCAGCGATTCAATTTCTGAAGAGGCGGCTGAGGCGATGGGGTTCTTTGCGATGGGTGTGATCCATGCAGCAGTGACAATGCTTTGGTTCTGCTTGGGGTTGCACCACGCAGTAGGGATATGCATCAGTTCAACTGGATCCACAGAGGCTGCCATAACACCTTAAGCCCACTTTCAAGGGTCCTGTACTCGGGGGGCACCGCTTGGCAAGGTAGGACTCACATATGGTAGAATCCAGGTACTGGGGTCAAGGTTGTTGGAGCCTTCTGTCCCTGAGGATCAAGTCAGGAAGCCAGCCAACTAGTCCTTGGAGTCACTCTGGGGTCCTGGGTTCAACAGATGCAGGTCCAGTTCGTCTCACCCAGGCAAGAGCTCAGTAGGCAGAAAGGTCAGCTCAGCACGGAAGCAGTCCTTCAAAACAGCAGTTCAGCAGAGTGACAGTCCTTTCAGCAGCACACCAGCCCTTCTTCTTGACTGAGTATCAGAAGTGTACTGAAGATTTGATGTCCTAGGTCCAATATTTATACATCGTGCCCTTTCTCTGGAAGGTGTGAGAAGCTTCTAGGATCTGGATCCCATTTATGACCAGAGAACTAATATTCTGATCTCCCTCCCCAATGTGGTTGTTGCCACCATGTTAGTATCATCTTTACATGGTGGTTGGACTTGACTGATGATTAAGTATGCCACAAAAGAGTGGGTGATGCTTCTCCTTCCAAATCTTTTTGCTTTTATGTTTTCAGTGTTTTGATACTTTTTAAGTACACTGCATCCAGCCCTCTACACTGGGGTGACTTACATGCATTAAAAAGGACGGTTTGGGCCTGGCAAAAAGGTTTATTTTGCCAGGCCGAAAGGGCATTTAAAACACTTCACATACAGGTTTGCAGTGGCCAATCTGAGTCATGTTTAAAGTGCTACTTATATGGGTGGCACAATTAGTGCTGCAGGCCCACTAGTAGCATTTAATTTACAGGCAAAGGTAGTGCCACTTAACTAGGGACTTACAAGTAAATTAAATATGCCAATTGGGAATAAGCCAATTCTACCATGTTTAAAGGAGAGAGTGCAAGCGATTTAGCAGTGGTTAGAGTTGGTAGAGTTCTCAGAGTCCTAAAAGCCAACAGAAACGGGTTCAGAAAACTGGAGGGTGAAGGCAAATAGTTTGGGGATGAGCCTGCAGAAAGGGCCAAGTCCAATACAGGTTACAGGTTAAGGTTGGCTGTCATTTGGGTTCAGGTCCCGGAAATTTGACCTCAGTCCTTTGTTCTTCAGGGACCCGTATATTGAGTTCAAGAAATTGGGTAATAGTAGCACTTTACTGTTTTACTTTTAGCATTGGAAACAGCAAAAAAAGAATGGTTCTTTGCAGTATATATTGCGTTTTGTGGAGTCGGGTCGATTTGGCTCCCTTATATTTTAATTACACAGAAAAGCTGTATTACTAATGCAAATCAACCACACTTTGAACACTAAAAATGACAGACACTAATCATCCCCCTATGCATTTCATTAGTTACTTTCACATTTCACGCTCAATGAAACCCCTGCAAGGATACATTGGAAACTTGCAATGTTTTAAGCACCCTGGTTAAAATCCTTGCCACGTCTAATTATTATTTAATTGTGAAATATTGTCGTGAATAATATTTTTTCCAATTGCTACTATCTTCTCTCCTCCAAAGATGAAGGTTAAATTCAAGTTGACTCAACCACGGTTCTGCAAAACGTTTTCATGTTTGTTGACCGGGTCTATTAAGATTATTTAGTTTAGTGGATGTAGACTGCAACTTGATGCAGCGAAACAATGTAATTGATGTTGTATTGAAAAAACATCACTTCTTTTAAATATATATTTATATATTTTTTGAAGAGGAGTGTGCTGGGTACCGGTACTCAAGTTTAGGGACTGGGTTTTATTCGCCATCATCAGACTTTGACCCAGAACAAGTGAGAGACAGGCAGAAAAAAGAAAGAGATAGGAAAACAGTGAGAAGGAAGAAAGAAGGAGGGAGATAAGAAACTGATGTCAAAAGGAAAAAGCAATAAAAAAAGAACCTGCAAGAATTAGATAAAGAAGAAGGCAGTGTAGGTGGTAGAAGAAAGCGATAGGAAATTGAATCAAAACTAGGCAGACTTGGAGATCGACAAGCGCAGCATTCAACAGCTCTGGCAGGGGAGAGGGGGGTTCTTAAGAAATATTTTTCATCTAGCAAAGTGAGTACAAATCAATGTGCAATTCAATATGACTTGACTTCAATTAATTTCTATGTTCTCGAGATGTGGAAATACCTGCTTTGTGCAATCTTACCTGTGCTTCCCTTCTGCTGAATCTCTCTTTGATTCCATCTATCCTACCACTTCTAAGACAGCCATTCTTGATTCCACTGTAGGCCACGAGTGATGCTGGTGGTGGTAACTACAGGGGCAGTTACAGTTTAAGAGACATGAATTATCTGCAAACTGAAGGCTGTATGAAAGGGGTGTGGCTGGACCAGTAGCGGCAGCTACCGGACGGCAGTGGTGGCGGAAAATAAAAGACTTACTTGAACGGACGGCCGCCTCTCCTCTGTCCTCTTCATCTTCCTGTCCCAGTCCTGGCCGGCAACAGCAGCAGGAAGCACCCAGGCAGAAGGCTCTCCTGAGCCAATCACAATGCTGCAATGCAGCGTTGTGATTGGCTCCCTATAGCCAATCACAATGCTGGGTACAGGGAGGCTTTACCAGTTCCTCACCAGATTGTGTAATGCAGCAGGGGAACATGCAAAGTGTGCAGGACTGTTTGGCCAGTCCCAGGGGGCTGGCAAAACAATCATGTGCACCTAGGAAGTGTAAAAAACTCCTCCTCCTCCTGGCATGCCCCGCCCCACCCTGCCCCTCGAGCCACTGACTTCTAAAGGAAAAATCCAATGATAATAATGATAGTTATTATCATTGTATTTTTCATTTTGGAGCAGTGGGGCGACACTCCTCCGCCTTAGCGGTGGAGCTGCCACTGGGCTGGATTTGAGAAGGGTAATTTCAGGTTGGGTGTAACTTACAGACAGTGACACACAGTTTATGAACAGAAATGGCTGCATATAGTATTGTTGCCTATTGTAGGATCCACATAGATCCTTTAGAGAACTACAGTGCCAGGCCCAAGTGAACAATATTTTCCAAGCAGCAAGTCTTTGGCTACAAAGCCTATCTACAGATACCAATAGCTCAGCATTGGTTAATGGGGATCTCTGCTTTAGCTGAGGATTCACGAGGTGAAGGAAAGTTGGAAAAGGATGGGAAAATTAAGATAATGTAGTAAAACCTTTGGTTGTGCACAGGAGAGAGCAGGCATACTCTGCCCGCACTCTCTCGGGTAGAGAACAGAAGTTTACTCCTGGCTAGCAGGAGCAGTTAAAAAATGCTCAGGTGGGGGCAAAAGGAAGGTGTCAGCTCCCCAGTATGGTGGTCCCTGAGGAACTGGATGGGGCTGTGGGATCCTTGGGGCTCCCCCTGCAGCCCCCAATGTATCCAAATTGTGGGTGCCTGCTGGTGCCACTGCAGAACTTACCATATTTTTCAAAAGCTCTCCCAGCTTGAGATAGATCTTTGCTATTCAGCTAGAGTGTTCGACTGTGAGAAATTGGATTGTCGGTTGACTGGGGTGTTAGCCCTTGTCAGAGTGAGGCACAAGCCAACACTAAAGTAACCTGTGCTCAGCACTCTAATAGCTTGCCACGGAGCAGTCAGGCTTAACTTAGAGACAATGTGTAAAGTATTTGTGCAACACTTCAAACAGAAATAAAGTGAAGAAAACCCACAAAAAGGATACCACACTAGGTTTGAATAATAGAGCAGAATTTAGTAAACAAAATAAGAGTAAAATGACAAAAATCCATTCAGTGGAACCAGAGTTATAAATTTGTAAAGATTTATAGGTAAAATAGTGCCAAGAAGCACAATGTGCCAACCATTGCAATCTGGTCGCACTGGACTAGCTCAAAGTCACACTTTCAGGTCGAACGTGATGGAGTGAAGGTCGGCTGCAGCCACCAGGTTTGGCCTGTGAAGTTTACCTTCTCAAATCTGTGCCATGAGTCCTGTTCACGATGGATGTAGCTTCTAGGAGCAGGTGAGCATCGCACGAGTCAGCCGGTCCCCCGCTAGTGGTTGATGCTGTAGCAGGAAGAGGCTGCCGCCGAAGCTTCACACTGAATCACAGTTTGAGCGGCTAGGTCTTGGTGCGAACTGACCCCCTCGCGGTCACGAAGAGTCAAAGCCTTGAATACAGATCCCTTGAGGCACACCAAGTAACCAGGACCTGAGGGGCACCACTTGGGGGTCGGAAACTCACTTCAGCTGGGTCCAGGATGTTGGGGAGCCTTTTATGTCCCTTAGGCACAGATCAGGAGGCCGGCAGGCTAGCCCTTGGAGTCACTCTGGTGTCCTGGGTTTAAGGGTGAAGTTGCAGGTCTAGTTCTCTTCTCACCCAACCAAGAAGGCAGCAGGCAGCAGGTCAGCACAGTAGGGCAACAGTTCCTTAAGAGCAGCTGTCCAGCATAGTGGCAGTCCTTTCAGCAGCACAGCAGTCGTTCTTCCTTGCAGTGTCCAAAGGTCCAGAGGTGTACAGAAGAGTTGGTGTCTGTGGTCTAGTATGTATACCCGGTTGTGCCTTGAAAGTAGGGAGAAGCTTCTAGAGGTATGCCTTTGAAGTGCACAGGTACCCTGTCTTCCTTGACATGGCTCCAGACAAACTACATGGGATAGGTAGTCCTTTGTGTGGAGACAAGACACAGCCTATTCAAGTTTAAGTGGGGTTGGTCCCAGCTCCTCTATCCCATCATAACAGTGATGGCTCATACAGTCACACCTAAGCTCCCCATTGCGTGTGGCTGTCTAGAAGCAATACACAAAGCCCAACTATCAACTACACCCAGTCATGTGAACCAGAGACAGGCTTCAGGCACCAAATGGCTAAAGCAACAAAATGCCAACTTTATGAAAGTGGCATTTTCAAAATTGTAATTTAAAATCCTACTTCACCATAAATTAGGATTTTAAATTCCATTCCCAGAGACACCAAACATGAACTGATTATCTGATGCCATGTGGGAATGACACTTATAGAATGTAATAAGGCAACTCCAATGTTATCCAATGGGACAAGTAGGCCTTGCAGCAGTGAAAAATTAATTTAAGATCTTTTCACTACCTACCAGGAAATGTAAAACTTAAAAGTACATGCCCTACTTTTTAAATACATTGCACCCTGCCCTCTGGGCTGTCCAGTGTCTACTCTATTAAAAAGGAAGGTTTGTGCCTGGCAAGAGGTTTATTTGCAAAGTCGAAAAGGCAGTTTAAAACTGCAAAAACAGGCTGCAATATCGGGCCTGAGACAGGTTTAAACTGCTACTTACATGGATAAACAACAGTTGAGGGACAGAATGCAGAAAGATGTCATACATTCACCCAGTACAGAGATCTGGGCCTAAATCCATAGTTTGTTTGCTCACCATGCCGTTCCAGTTTGAACCCAGCCATATGCAAATCAGCCTTGACCCTGTGCCTCATGGGAACAGTCCGGCCCGAACTGCCAAGCCAGGTTCTCCCTGGACTGGAAACAAGCATCCTAGGACCGGGTTCGGGGTTTCACCCCTCTTCAGCCAGGATAGCTTGATTCCAGTGACATGGAGAGCACGTGACCCACGTCTGGGCATACCCTTCCCACTCGGGGTGACAAATGCAAAAACAACAGTTGATGTACAGAATGCAGAACAATGTCATACATTCACCCCAGTACAGAGATCTGGGCCTAAATCCATTGTTTTCTTGCTCACCATGCCGTTCCAGTTTGAACCCAGCCATATGCAAATCAGCCTTGACCCTGTGCCTCATGGGAATATTCCAGCCTGAACTGCCAAGCCAGGTTCTCCCTGGACTGGAAACAAGCATCCTAGGACTGGTTTCGGTGTTTCACCCCTCTTCAGCCAGGATAGCTTGATTCCAGTGGCATTGAGAGCACATGACCCACGTCTGGGCATACCCTTCCCACTCAGGGTGACAAATGCAAAAACAACAGTTGATGGACAGAATTCAGAACAATGTCATACAGTCACTCCAGTACAGAGATCTGGGCCTAAATCCATTGTTGACCGTCCATCAATTCCGTGTCTTTTTTGTTCTTGCCCTAAGTGCGGCAGGTATGCCCAGACGTGGGTCCTGGGCTCACTGTGCCACTGGAATCAAGTGATCCTGGCTGAAGAGGGGTGAAACCCCGAAACCGGTCCTAGGATGCTTGTTTCCGATCCAGGGAGGACCTGGCTTGGCAGTTCGGGCTGGACTGTTCCCATGAGGCACTGGGTCAATACTTATTTGGATATGGCCAGGCCTTAACTGGGGTGGCATGGAGAGCAAAGGAATGATGAATTTATCCCAGATCTCTTGACTGGGGGTGAATGTTTTGATTTGTTCTGCATTCCGTCCATCAATTGTGTGTCTTTTACTTAAATGGATGGCACAATCAGTGCTGCAGGCCCATTAGTAGCACTAAATCTACGAGCCCTGGGCACAGGTAGTGCCACTTTACGAGGGACTTATAAGTAAATGAAATATTCCAGTTGGGTATAAGCCAATCTAACATGTTTTATGGAAAGAGCACGAGCGCTTTAGCGCTAATGAGCACTGGTATAGGCTGCAGAGTCCTAAGGTCAGCAAAAATGAAGTCAGAAAATCAGGAGGTCTGAAGGCAAATGTGTAGGAGGAAACCATGCCAAGTATGCCAGGTCTAACAAAGTCCCTTTTGTGGCTGTTTTTATGATTGCAGTTTGTGGGTTGAAAAATGTTAAAAGTAAGAATCAGAGATATATTGATTATTTTTGTCATTAAAAACAAATAACTTCAACATTTTCAGTCCAAAAATGCAATCATAAAAGCAATGTTGAAAGAAAGACTCAGAAATATGTTGCTAATGTTTTTTTAATAAACAAAACCACAGAAATTCACCAATCAAAGTTATCTTAAGTAACTATAACCCATGCCCTAAAATAACTATAACTCATGCCCTTGCATGATTAACATTATTAAAAACCACAAATATTTGCTAACACATGACCTAAAGTTGAAATAGGCATTCTGTGGCTGAGCTGTTTATGGAATGTTGAATGTTCCCCCAAAGCCCACAACCACATTCACAAAATGAAAGCATTCTCACATGGACAGAATTCACTTTGTGAATCCAATAATATTTCCTTTGTGGAAGCAATATGGTATCAGTGGTTTCTACTTGAAATTGCAGTTGCAAAACATTGATAAGTGTTTTCAATTCACAAGGAGGGGACACACCTTTAATGTCCTTTGCCATTTGAATAGCAGTGTGTTGCAAAGTACTGACTGTGAGACAGAAAGTCATTTCTGACTCTTAATGTGCTTTGGTGCATTACAGATGTGGTTTTGCAGATGTAAAATCTGTGATTTTGAGGCAATGTAAGAAATAAAATAAGCATTATGTGAATGCCATTTTGGTAGCATTCAGTGCTGCTCTAGACCTGACAATGTCCACCAATGCCTAAGCCCACATTTACAAAGAGGACGCTGTCCCTCATAGACAGCATCCTCTTTGCAAATCACATACACTTTCCTTTGAGGAGGAAATATAGAAGTAAAAATGGTGAGCTGATGTTTGGCTCTAATATAAGGTCCTTTCCAAAATATTAAAAGCTGATACCTGAGAGGCAAGTTTTGCTTGCTTTGGGACACTTGTAAGCAACATTATGACATCTTTTACTTGGTTAAATAGGAACAGCTTAACGGATGAAAATTCTTCAATCAATGTTAACCCTTTGGAATTCCCTGGGGTTGCATTCCAGTTCGTGATATTTTAGTTCATTATTCATTACAGCATCGGAATCAGTAATGGCTATGACCTACTTAGAGAATTCCAGCCTGAATGGTTAGGTAACGTCCCACCTTTGCAGCCGTACCAGCAACTCCAGATGTGTTTTGTGTGTGTCGGGTCTCATGCTTGAGGCATAGCTTGAGTCCCTGTGGCATGGTGGCACGGTGGGAACCAACACTGACATATCCCTCTGAACTAAGAGAAGTCACTTAGACAGCAAAAACGTAGTGGATGAAAATGTTTGAATCATTCTTAACAACAAGAAATGTCTATGGGTGTCAGTTCATCCCTTTATTTCACAGCTTTCTTGTGGCATTTCATATGGATTCTGCCATTTGGAAACCAGCCACATGCTTGTCCTAAAAGGAGCAGTTGTGCAAAACTTTTGGGTCAAGTCTCTTTTAACAGTGACATTCTTATGGAGAACACAAAAAGTAAGATGTCAGGCATGAAACTAGAATTTAAATTATAACATAAGTACCCACATTCACTGTTAAGCACGGCCAAGAACCTGAGAACACAATCAAAAACCATTTTGAGGGATGTTACCATCCTCCACCCCAATAAGAGGCACAGCAGTGCAGGCTTTTGTGCTGATGGCACCCTGTTCAACAAAATGTTTGGGATGACCTCCTCCTCCACATATTCCCTCTCTGTCACTCTCCACTAGTGGTCCTCTTCTCTCCATAGCACTTCCCTCATATGTATTTCATTTCTTTTATAGCATGTCTCCTACCTGTGTAGGCCATTGGAGAACTTTATATCAAACACATTTAGAGATAATGAATCATATATGTGTAAATCAGTGTATGGAAAATGTTACATAAGACCAAGGGGACTGCAAGGTGTAGGATTCAAATGTCATACATTCCGCATTTTTTAAGCGTGCTTGGTCTGGATAACCAGAAATTTAAGAACGAAAACGTAACACAGTGGTTAGGGTTGGCTTGACTAAGAAAATTTATTGATACCCAAACAAACCCTTTTTTAGCAACATTATGATAATGAATGAATGGGAAAAACATAACTTTCTAACCTCTGTCAAGCACTTTGCATATAGTACTTTGATGAGCGCTCATAGCTCACTGTGCTATATTACGATTGTATCTTATGAACTGCAAGTAACTAAAGGTCTCTCAACAAAGGCAGTAACCTATTGAGCTATCCACATAAAATACAGTTCTGTGATCTGCATGATATGTGTTCTTTGCAGCAGACATGTTAACCCTCTGCATTACAAAACTGCCACAAGACAAAACTCTCAGGCCTCTACAGCAAGAACATTATCCAAACAAGTTATCTTGATATTTTATTGTTGACTGAAAACTTCTGGATATAAAAGGAACTCTGCAGTGGTTGCTTTAAATCTCCTAACAATTTGAAAAACACAGGGGCATATCAGCAACAACCGGCGATAATTATCGCTAAGCGCACTTAGCGCTAGAATAATTATCGCCGGCTATTGCCGAATTTTATCGCTGAGATAGCATGCTATTAGCAACGCTTATCTCAAAAGCGATAAAATTCTAGGCACAAGCTGCCAATTGAGCGATTATCGCTTGAAATACAGCGATAATCGCACAACGTTTGGCGATAGCTTGCTGATAGGGCAGGGCAGACTCAGCCATGATATCCACCCTCCATTGGATATCATGGCTAAGTCAAACTAAAAGCAGGTGTAAAGAAAATAGCAATATCCAACGTTAGCTTAGCGCTACTGTTCTTATCGCTATGCTTGTTGCGTGCCCATTGATAATTGAAGAATTGTCAGTTAGCGACATTTCTCCAGTTATTTCGAGCTGGAACGCCCACTTTGCATCTCATTAAAGATGCAAAGGTGGGCGTTACGGGAAAGGGTGCTAAGGCAAGGATTCACGCGATAGCGTGACCTTGCTGATATAGCGATAAAATTATCGCCGCTTTTCGGACGAAAACGGCCACAAAAGCGGCAATAATTTTTTATCGCCGCCTTATTGATATGCCCCAGAGTGCCCCCCAGCTCAGCGATAAACCAGCCTCCAGTAACAAAACCGGCCACAAGGAACAAACTTGGCCTCCACCATTCCAACCTCCCGGGGAAACGCCCAATGTTCGGTATGGCCAGTCCAACCTTGAAGAAACTCCAGAAGATTCAGACATCTTTGGGCATTCGTTAGCAGTAAAACATGGATAGAGTCCATATTTTAATATTTGTATATGTATTTACAGACATTCAGGAGCCTTTTGAACAAACATGCAGTACATAGTAACAAGAGGCACAAACAATAAAATGATGGAAGGAAAATTTGAATTAAACTCAGCCACTGGTGATTACTTGGGGCCACATTCATGACCTTTACTTTTCACCCTCTAGGCCCCTGAAAAAAGACTTAGTTGTACACCGATAGAAACAATCCAGCCAAACCTGCCAAGTCGACAGACAGGAACACAAGAAACCCCAGACTGGTTTTTGCCTAGTTAGGCCTCGTCAGTGAGGTGAGTTATATCCTGACTTATATGACACTGTGATGTGCACGTGGTCCATCTGGTAGGAACAGTGCAGATCGAACTGTCTGGTCGCGTCCCCTCACACAAGCAAACATGTTCCAGTTTTGCACAACTTAGGCCTCATCAGTGAGGTATACCTTGAGTCTTATGACACAGGTAGTAAGGGGCACACATCTAAGCATATGCTTCACACTTTTAGCATCTACTGCAACAAAAAACAAAGTGATGGAAGGAGTACTTGAGTTAATCTCTGCCACTCAAGATTCCTTGGGACCACAATCCTGATTATCAATTTTTACCTGCTATGCCACTTTATATAGATAGTCATTAGCAACGTGGTGCCTGATTATGATCTTGCCGGACAGGGTTACTCTGTATCAAATGTGACTGATATCCTCTCGACCGCATTTCAATTCCATTACATTTTATGAAACTTGTAGTACAGCAGACAGGATATCTGTAAGGTTTGTGACGTATTATCATATCCATCAATATCATAATCAGGCCCCTTAGTCTTGGTCTTGCTCCATATAGGAAGAGTCCCGTCCCAACTGTCAGGCCAGTTTGCAAGCAACTTCAAACCAATTTTGGCCTTCTAAGGTCTTGTCAGTGAGATTTAACTTAAGACCTGTGGCACAGTGAGCATGGTACACATGTTTGGGTATTCTTGTTACACTTAGGGCACCGATTGCAAAAAAATATACAAAGTGGTGGAAGCATTTCTAAATTAATATCAGCTAGTAGTGACTGCTCAGGCTGCATAGCTGACCATCGTTTTTCTCTCATTACACCACTGTAAACAAAGACTGGCCATATTCAAATTATGCTTTGATGGAAAAACAAGCAACTCCAAGCTACATAGGCATTGTTAGTGAGATGTAGCGTGAGTGCTGCGGCATATACAACACTAGACCCTCACATGTGGACATCATTTGCACAATACGCATTTAGTGCACCAATTACCAAAGCAATGAAAGGAACGATTGAATCAATCTTAAGCCACTTGTGATTTTTTGGGGTCACTTACCTGACCCTCACTTTTTGACCACAGTGCCACTCTACACAGAGACCGGCCATATCCTAATCAGTCTTGGTTCTGTAGCAATAGGAACAGTCTTGTCTGAACTGCCAACATAGATCCCCTACAGATGGGAACACAAACAATGTCAGATGGGTTTTGGTCTACCTAGGCCTCGTCAGAGAGATATAACTTGAGTTCTGTGGCACAGTGAGCATGGGAGCCACATCTGTGCATTCTGTCACAAAGCATCAATTTCAACAAACAAATGATGGAAGGGATGATTAAATTAATCTCAGCCAATGTGGAGAGTGTTCAGTCTGCACTCCTGGTCATTGATTTTTGCCTACTATTCCACTAGCAACTCACTCTTGGTCCTGCACCAATAGAAACAGTACGGCTCAAACTGCCACACTGATCAATGGCAAATACAGTTGCAAATTCTTGGGGCCAGATGTACGACAATTGGATTTAGCGCCTCATAATTTGTGACAAATTGCGAGGCGCAAATTGCGAGGCGGTAAATCCAATGTACAAAAGTGTCAGAGACAATGATAGCGATTCCCAACGGGGTCGCAAAATGCGAGGCTCATCAATATTCATGAGCCACTAGCAATTTGCGACCCCATTGGGAATGGCCAGCCTCACAGAGATGGTGGCCTGCTAGGGTCAGC
The DNA here is from genome assembly GCF_964204655.1 of Triturus cristatus. Taxonomy (NCBI): domain Eukaryota; kingdom Metazoa; phylum Chordata; class Amphibia; order Caudata; family Salamandridae; genus Triturus; species Triturus cristatus. Next base: position 1,459,820,033 of record NC_140590.1, read on the forward strand.
AGACCACCATTTATGTGACTGCTTTTCAATAAAGCACTTTTTTTATTAAATGCAGCCCGTTTTACTTAAAGAAAAATGGGATGCATTTAAAAAATAAAAAATAAAACGTTTTCGTTTCATTTTTTAAGGGCAGGTAGTGAGACCACTGCCTGCCCTTAAAAAATATATTCCCCTGAATTCACAAAGGGAAAGGGGTCCCCTGGGGACCCCTTCCCATTTGGGAGTTTTTTACCACCCTTCTGAGAAGGGTGGTAAACTGCAACTTTTTTGCGACCACAGTTGAGGTCGCAAAAGAGTCAGACATATCTGGAGCACTCGCTGTTAGGAAGGGACGACCTCGGAACGCTCCTTCCTAATAGCGACTCTCTATTCCTATTTTGCAAGTCGCAAATACTGGAGGAAGAGTATATGGCCAACTTGTTTTGTGCGGCCGCAAAGGGGTCTGAAACCCCTCTGCAACCACAAAAACGGTTGTACATCTGGCCCTTGGTACTTTGCTGGAGATATAAAATTGTATTAAAAATTAATCTACAAGATCCAGTTAATACTATGTAATGTTTCATTAGGCTCCCCATTCATTCCTAAATGCAAAAATACTGAAGTCAATCATATTGACTACCAACACTCCGTCAAAGAATCTAATCTACAGATCTAGTAATCTTGAGGATATATTGGTCGTTGATGTTGTGATGTCGATATAAGTAAAGGCTGGAATAAAAAAACGTAATATCTTGGAAGATAACCAGAATAATCAGTGGACCTGTGCTTTCGAATGACAAGAAATGGGAACTTCATAGTAGACGCACTTAAAGTATGTCTGGAGTGCAATTGATGACATATATACAGAATGTGAACACAAAGGGGAGATACTGTCAGCAAGTAACTGGGCTCTAGCTCTCCCTTCCAGATAATTTGCAACTAAACATTATAACAATTATAGGTGATGACATATGCAGGTAAAATGCATTAAGGGTTCTAGAAGTAAAATTTTCTGAACACTAGACTACAAATTCATAGTATGTCCAGCAATTTATACAACAGGTATATTAATTTGCTGAAAATGCTCATGAAAAAAGCTATTCTCTGCAACACTAGGGTGCCGATTACGATCCTGGAGAAACCGGGTACGAACCGTCGGACGGAGGCTTTTCTCCGTCCGACTCGTACCCGGTTGTAAAACTTCACAAACATGCAAGTACGATTCGCACGGAAACACCATTTCCGTACGAGTCGCACAAAACACCGACCGACGAAAATAAACATACGAATGTGATCCGGGAATTCTCCGACGTGACGTCGGGACTCTTTCAGGCAGCGTTTCACGACCCAGGAAGTACGAATCGAACCGACAGCAGTCCGGACGGCAATATTTTTACGGCACCCAAAAAGTGCCGGAAAAGCGAAGTACGCCGCGAAACGACCAGATTAGGGGGCCCGGTACGCGGCGTACCCCCCCAGCCCCCGTGAGTATGCGCCGTACCCCCCCCAGCCCCCGTGAGTACGCGCCGTACCCCCACCCGTGTATGTACACCCGTGTACGTACGAGTCGTACCCCCACCCGTGTATGTACACCCGTGTACGTACGAGTCGTACCCCCACCCGTGTATGTACACCTGTGTACATACGAGTCGTACCCCAACCCGTGTATGTACGAGTCGAACCCCCACCCGTGTATGTACACCCGTGTACGTACGAGTCGTACCCCCACCTGTGTACGTATGAGTCATACCCCCACCCGTGTATGTACACCCGTGTACTTACGAGTCGTACCCCCACCCGTGTATGTAAACCCATGTATGTACGAGTCATACCCCCACCCGTGTACGTACGAGTCGTACCCCCACCCGTGCATGTACACCCGCGTACGTACGAGTCGTACCCCCACCCGTGTACGTACGAGTCGTACCCCCATTCGTGTATGTACACCCGTGTACGTACGATTCGTACCCCCACCCGTGTATGTACGGTGCGTACCCCCAGCGCGTTACGGCAAGGATGTGGATTAGGACCACCGCAAAATGTACTAAGTGTGGTGCTGAGTGAGCAGATGACACCCACAAGTTCTTATATTGTCCTCTAATAGAATCCTATTGGGTAAATGTGGGTAAGACATTAACAAACATTCTGCAGGTTGAGTTGAAGGTAGACCTCCTTCTTATCTTATTTGAGTGCTTGGACAAAACGGTGTCTATAAGTAAAAACAAAATTAAGCTCCTGTTTTACCTGGTCCTCTTAGCAAGAGAGAGAAATCTCCAAAAAGTGGTTGCCTAAAGAAGCCCTGGTTAGAGCGGAATGGGTGGTTTCTGTGAAGTATGTACTAGAGATAGGCGCAATAAGTGTTCAGATGAGAGACTGAATATGTGGCAACCAGTGTCCACTTGGATCATTAATGATAAAGGCTAACATTAGCCAATTCCCTTTAATCTTTCTCACCACCGACCAACAACTCCAATCTTTTTTTCCTTTTTTTTTGGGCCACCACTATGTCCCATGATTACGCCTGACTCCCGAGTCCGATATCCAGCCAAGGTTGAGTCATTTCGGAAGTGGCAAGTAGCCTTACATTAAAAGCTCATGACATCATACTCTGAGAGGCATATTCTCAAGGAGCTATCACACTTTATCTCAGCCAAAGTCGCGATAAATTTATCGCCCCATTCACAAGCTGATATCACCAGTTTACCTGCAATAGCAGCTGCAAAAAACATCGCCACAGATGAGCCCGGAAAATATCGCTAATGAGATGCATAGTAGGCAACAACACGACTCCACAACATTCTCAACGGCCATCCAGATCGGCAATGAGATCTCAAAACATGCAAAAAGGCACGTTAGCAGCAGGAATCTAACACCTGCTCTGACGGACTACAACCTGCACCAGAAAATGGAGCCCAGCCCAGAGCCACACCTGAAGAACAACAGATGCCATGCAGCTACTGACCATGCATCCCAGAGCCCCAAGAGGGCAACAACACCCACCACCACCCCTAGGACCCCACTAACCACCCCCCCGAGGCCCTACTCTGGGCACTCCCCCCCCGGACAAAGACATCAAAGTTATGAAATGGTGTAGCACAATTACAACAACTAACATACATGTGTGGTCAGAAAAAGGAGAATCATACATTCATCTTAGAATTTCCAAATAATTTGTTTCATTCATAATAAACACAAAACAACTATTTTAAAGCGTCATGGCGGGTCCTCTCAGGACAATCTGTAAGTCACAGGCTGCAAAACAAAATTCAAGATAAGAAGGTGTGTCATGCGCTCATCAAAGGACAGAGAGAGCGAGCGAAAGGGAGAGAGATAGAGAGAGAGAGAGAGAGAGAGAGAGAGAGAGAGAGAGAGAGAGAGAGAAAGAGAGAGAGAGAGAGAAAGAGAGGGAGAGGAGGAGAGAGTGAGAGAGAGAAAAAGAGAGGGAGGGAGAGAGAGATAGAGAGAAAGAGAGGGAGAGAGAGAGAGAGAGAGAGAGAGGGAGAGAGAAAGAGAGGGAGAGAGACAAAGAGGGAGAAAGAGAGAGAAAGAGAGTGATTGTACAAGGAGAGCAAGGCCAATTGGGCTCTTGGCTCATACATGCCAACTGTTGTGTGTGTATCGCTATTGGTGCACACTAAGTCTAAGGCCTGGCATCAATTGCAATGCGAAGGCCACATATCATTTAAAAAATGCAAGCAGTAGTCAGACTAACATTAGGCATAAAAGCCCCTTTGTCTCAACAAGGCGGAAGGACATCTGAACCTCCGACCTTGGTCTTCAATGCGGCTGGCACCCCCACAAGAGATACCATACCAGATCTTGATGACTCCAACACCACAAATTGCGCTAATGCAAGACCAACGTGTCCACACCCCACACACAGTTGTCCCTGCTTGAGGTACACCTGCATGGGATGCCCTTGACACATAAGTAAAAAACAACCCATACTTCCAAACATTGCACACAAATACGACTCATTGCTCTGAGCCGTGGCATATCATCCACATAACTGCCGCCGGTCAGAAGAGTGCCAGTGCTACGAGACCAACAAACGCAATGGCAGGCAATCCCGGGCACATGCACAACCCCTGTCACATGGAACTGTACCGTGCACGAATGCTGCATCTGTTGGCTCACAAACAGGAGTGTAACCGTGATACCCTTGCATGGGATGGCCTGATATTTGGTGTATGTGCTGACAGTTGTGCATGGGAGATTGCACAACTCCTCGTGTGCAGTGACCACATCGAGGCGCTCCCCTATTGGGCTGTGTTGCGGATTGGGGAAATGGCGTGGACGGAGCACAGCTGCCCGGACCAGTTAATGGATTGGCTCTCCCTCATGTTCCTTGAACTTGACAACGACGTACTCTTGGAACAGATTGCCCATGAAGCTGTGCTCGCATTCATTGATGAGTAACTACGTTCCTGCAGCCACAACTGATTGTCACCCACAGCACAGGTCCCCACACCTTGTAGCATCTTGGAGGAATGGTCACATATCCCATCACAATAGTGGACATGTCTGCCTTCGCCTGGACTCAGAATGCATGTGTGTGGACCTACGAATGTGTACACACACCTGTGCAAGGTGATGCAGTCCCAAGGGTGGAGCAGCTCAGTGTCGTTTGGCAACGTTCTGAAATCTGACATGCTGCTGGGGGGAGGGTACACACATGGCAATGTAGTATGACATGTGACCTTGTAGGAACCTTTCACCTGCTCAATGTCAGCAGAGCACACAGTCGGCGCAGTCCGGTGGTACAGCACTATGCATATCCCATGGGCTGGGAGTCGTGTCCCCTTTACACAGGGAAATGAGCATACGCCAACCATCACATGACTCGTCCAACAAGGCAAGGTGGGCTGAGCGAGTTGCCATCCGTAATGATTTGTGTTCATTTTTGCCTCCCCATGTCTTGCACCGCATCATGTTCCTATGCTGCCTGTAAGTGTCTTAAGCATTGGTCTGCATGTTGTGGCCCTTGCCTTGCCCGAACTGACACGCACATGGTAATAAAGTCTACGCAACCTAACTAGTGTACAACTGTGATGAGTCTTGATTAGATTGACAAATCATGTGCCTCAATGAGCATTGTCCGTACACAGGACAGGACTGACTGACACTTGTACATTGGGGGTGAGTCCCTATTGACAGCTCCACCTTTGTGAGCCAGACATTGTGGTTTGGATAGTTGCTGGCAGACCTGTGCTCTTACGTGTCTTCAGCAATGTGAGTTTGGTGTCCAACTTCTTGCCATGTAGATCAAGATTATCCATCAAAACAGACTGTGTCCACAAAGATGTGTGTGAGTATGTATGCGAAGAGATGTTCTGTTGTCGCATGTGATGGGGGACACCACTTCAGGCCTGCTACCGAATTTGACATTTCTATACACAGCCCTATTTAATACATGGACGTGGGGCCACGTTGGGGGGTAGCGAGATTGTTGTTCATGTGCAATGAGGCCACAGCTAGTTCACACCTTCACAGTCATCTAATTGGCCATGTGGGTCAGGGTCAAACATGCGCATTGATGTCACTTAGCAGAGTGTACCTTTCAGTGCAATCAATGTCCCTACATTCATCCATACTTTTATACGTGAGTGAACATAGACATGACACATCTGTGTGATTTGGAATGTTTTATTCACATTCTGGGGAATGTCGGAGCTGGAGCAGTACATGGCCATGCCATGCCCACATTACATGGTTGCCCAGTGGTGGGACAACCAGAGTCCTTGGGGGAATGAAAAGTTAATCAGAAGAGGAAGAGTTCAGTCCGCAGCCGGATTGTTGTTTCATTGGTAACCAGAGCAGATATGGAAGTCCATGTCGGGGTCCAGGTGAATGTCGCAGAGTGTTTCGGGGGACAGTGGGAGGTGTTGTTCCAGAGCATGATGCATAGGGCTGAACCAGGCAGGAACAGGCCATATGGTGGGGATGGATGCTACTACCTCCTTCCTCACACAGTCATTACCCTCCACATCTTACTCCTCTGAGATGTCGTCTGTGTCCGGTGTGTCAGGTGTGTATGGTGGTGTTATGGCTGCATCACTGGGTGCCACTGACACATCAGGGTGCAGAGGTGATAGGGCCGCATCACTGTGTGCCAATGACACATCAGGGGGCGTAGATATGTGTGTCGAAGTTCCTGCAGCAGTTATCTGGTACAGGCTCAGTGGCAGCAATGGCAAGATGAGGATCTGCAAGCCATGGAAGATCCCACCTACATCTCGCTGGTGTTCGGCCGTGGCAGCCATACTTCCAGCCTACATCAGCTCCATGGTCTCCATTGTCCTCCGCATCTGTGCCAACTCTGTGCTGTCATCGCTGGACCCTATCTGACTAGACAGTTCTTGTATCCGAGTAATGGCCCCAGCGATGTCAGCCAAGGATTGTTGGAGAGCATGGTGCGGACAGTGGGTGTCCGTTAGGGATACGTATGGCATCGAGTTTGGCTGCCACGAGGTCGAATCCCACCAGCAGCTGATCAGCCATCTCCTCCTGGCACCCTAACACACGATGTTTTAATTCCATGTATTGGTCGTGGGGGTCCTGGGAGGCAGCCGTGGTGGTGTGTGCTTCCTGCTGTGTGGTCTGTGCAGGGGGTGGGGTCACCTTGATGCAGCTGGGCTTCCCTGCTCCTGGGGGTGGGGTGCAGAGGCTGTCCATTAGCCGTTGGAGGGTGTCTGAGCAAATGTGCAGAGTCCTCTTCATCATCAATGTAGAGATCTGTGGTCTGCTCTGCATGAGGTGCTGATTGTCCCTCTGCAATGTAAAGGGGAGATGCAGGTTAACAGTGTGTCCCATGTATGTTGACGCATTGTAGATGTTTCCATACAGACTGCATGACAATGTACATTGTGACTGTGTTTGTTGAAGATGGCTATTTGATGGGAGACAGTGGACATTTCGACTGCATGACGGATGTGTGGTTGTACTCGTACATTATCATCTCACAGTATCATGCAATCCCAGATGTGATTGGCCAGTTTCTACGCACAAGCAACACCAGTCCTCTGTCCTGTGGTGTAAGTGTTGCACTTTGTACCACATTGTCGTCAATGTTGATGTGCTATGATTGCTATGTGTGTGTGTTGCATTGTTGGCGAGTCGCCCCTGCAGCTCTGATTTAGCGGCCACTTATCCCTTGAGGCGGTGTGCCTTTGACTTGTGTGCTTTTCGAGTGCTGGGATGTTTGCGACTTGGGTCATTTGTGCTCTTGGACAGATTTTGTACTCTTGTGCATTGTATGTCTGCAGATGTGTTTTTGACGTCATGGGTTGTAGGTGCACGTGGATGTGTCAGAGTGTGATCTGCTCCTTTACGGATGTGTTGCACACAATGTCGTCAGGTGCACCATGTCATGTATTTTGACTGCAGCCATGCTATCGGTCATGCAGTGTCACTTGCATTGTCAGTGTGACTCACAGAGCTGCTGCTTTTCCGGATTCAGCACATGTGCATAGGTAGGTTGTGGCATTGGTGATATGGAGGGGGGCACATTTGTGCACATTGTGGACGGGGGCCTACTTGGTGTTTCTATGTGTGCTGAATTGTGCCAAGTGTATCAGGGACATGTTCCACAATCATTGTGCGTGTGCAGTGTGCTACACATGATTGTGCATGTTTGCCATTGTGCCCATCTCCCTCCGTTCCCCCCAGTCCCTGGTCATTACTCACCATGTTGCTGTTGGGTCAGGTTATTTCGAGCTGTGTCCAGACCCCCAACTCCTGCCACTGTCTCCACAATGATGACTGTGGCCACCATTTCCTCCAGTTCATCCAGCTCGTCCTGTGGCGCAGGACTCTCACCTCCAGTCGCCTTTGCTGCCTTCCTCTTGGCAGCGACTATCTGTTTAGTTTGGCTGTGCACATCATGCCAGTGCCTCTTGACTTCCTCCGCTGACCTCCTCGACTCTCCGACTGCATTCACGTTGTTGACGATGGACTGCCATATTTCCGTTTGTGTTGCCAATGACGCAGTGGAGGTGACGAACAGTTGTTGGTAGTGTTCTATCACCTCCGTGACGATGATCCGTTCTTCCTGCGGACTGAACCCGTCTTCCTCTTCCTCTCCTCATTGTCCTTCCCCGAACACGGGGTTCCTGGGTGGTCCTCCATGGGGCTTGTGGGGTTCGGGTTGTCCTCTGCACTCGGTCCGGGTGCATCCATGGTGCTATGCAGTTTGATTTGGTTTTGGTGTGTTTTTTTTTTTGTTGCTTTTATAGTGCATTTTCCCGCATGAAGCATTGGGAATTACAGGCCTGTCACTGGTTGTCGCTGATTTTTGTATCACGATTTGGGGCATCGCAGTTTTTTTCTCATTCGTGTTTCGTATTTTTTGGGTGTCGCATTAATTTGTAGGCGGTCATTTGGCACGTCATCCTGCTACTATCGCATGGTGCCGCCTGGTTGGGAATACAATGTTAACACGGTGTTATTTTGTCGTGATAGACTGCGATGTGTAGAGGGGCTACACAAGAAAGAGGAGAATCATGGCAAGAGGTGAATGAGGACAACATTTAAAACCGACTGCTGTGAGGTATTGTCCAAGATGGAGATAAAGTGGTGACTCCATTATCACCCCTGATGCAGAAATATCGCGCTTACCAACTTGTTTCACCAAATTATTTTACATTTTTGCATGCACAAAAGTTCTGATAGGAAGTTTAAACTCTTAGCCTTTCATATTTTTGGGTTTCCCAATGTTTAATATGAAGTACCATAAACGGGTATATTTTGATGTTTTTAAATTAAAATTATATGCATCTGGTGTCTGATGTTGGCAATCAAATATGTAAAGATGAATATACAAAGGTGAGGTATTCATTTCGTGAAATGAAGTGAATTGCTATCCACACTCTGTTAATTCATCCAACTCTACATTAGCAGAGTCATGGTGGAGTTTGCAGGAAACTGGGAGAGAGTATAACTCATATTGAAGAGCTCCTAAAGAACAAAAAAAATAAATCAGCCTGCTCAGGTCATAATATATCATGGTGCAAATATTTATAGTGCTTTAATAACTGAACACATCAGAACCGCTAATACAAACCCGGTGGAGAAATCTCAATAATATTCAATTAATCCTTCAGCTGCACTAAAACCACAGAGAGTGCAACCCGCTACATGGAGCACCTACATTTCAAGCAACATACACCCTGAGTGGAAACCTCATCCACCAACCACTGGGACCCGAGCCATTTAAGCTGACAACATCCCTGACTTCATCACCTCCTTAACCATGGACTCCAATAATTACAACCCACTACGAGACTTCAATTTTCCCCTGGAAGACAAGAAAGACACCAACACCACCGGACTCCTCAATAGCTTAAGGAACCTTGGACTGACACAACATGTCACTGCACCCACTCAGTTCACAGGACACACCCTCGACCTTGCCTTTATTATTTTCCACTGTATTGAAATCACTGTAATCCTGCCACTCAGCCTGATCAGTGCTACGCAAACAAATGATGGACGGAATGCTGAATAAATCATACATTCACCCTCAGTTAAGAGATATGGGTTAAATACATCGTTCTTTTGATCACCATTCCACTCCAGTTTAGACCCAGCCATATGCAACTCAGTCTTGACCCTGTGCCTCATGGGAACAGTCCGGACCGAACTGCCATGCCAAGTCCTCCCTGGACAGGAAACAAGCATCCTGGGACCGGCTTCTGGGTATTACCCTTTATCAGACAGACTAGCTTGAATCCAGTGGCACAGTGAGCAAGGTACACACGTCTGGGCATACCCATTCCACTTAGGGTGAAAAGTGCTACGCAAACAAATAATGGACAGAATGCTCAATAAATCATACATTCACCCAAAGTCAAGAGATCTGGGTTAAATCCATTGTTCTTTTCCTCACCATGCCACCCCAGTTTAGACCCAGCCATGTGCAAATCAGTCTTGACCCTGTGCCTCATGGAAACAGTCCGGACCGAACTGCCAAGCCAGGTCCTCCCTGGACAGGAAAAAAGCATACTGGGACAGGTTTCTGGGTGTTACCCTTCATCAGCCAGACTAGCTTGAATCCAGTGGTACAGTGAGCAAGGGACCCACGTCTGGGCATACCCATCCCACTTAGGGTGAAAAATGCTACGCAAACAAATGATGGACGGAATGCTAAATAAATCATACATTCACCCCCAGTCAAGAGATCTGGGTTAAATCCATTGTTCTTTTGCTCACCATGCCACACCAGTTTAGACCCAGCCATATGCAAATCAGTCTTGACCCTGTGCCTCATGGGAATAGTCCAGACCGAACTGCCAAGCCAGGTTCTCCCTGGACCAGAAACAAGCATCCTGGGACCGGAACAACTCACTCCAAGAGCAAAATTTACCAAGTAATCAGTCTAGATTCTTAAAACTGTCGAGGGCTGATCAATTTCTTGATTGCACCCTGAGTAATGTAGGACGAGATAACAGAGCACCCGTAGGTAATTGCCAGGCCAAGAAGCATGAAGGAGGCCTACCTTCTGATAATGTGAGACCTGGAACTTATCCTAGGGGTAGTACTTATCAAGGAGATTTAAAACACGAACCAAATACTTACTCGCCTCACCCACACAAAATATATATGGTGAATGTCCCTAGGTTGTTTTCCGGGTCTGATTACGAAACCAGTAAATCCTTGATTAATAAAGTAATACACTGGATTAGACATGTGAGGGGCTGTCGTTCGGTGATTAGAGCTGACATTGCTGGAGCTGAAAGGATCTCACAGGGTGGAAGTGAGGTGAACTATATAGAGGTAGGTTTCATTGATGCTAGTATTGCAGGGGATTTGATAAATCTTGAGTTTAGAAGCTGTTCCCCGGACTGTTCTGCAATACAAATGAGGTCTACTCCCTTTCGGTTATCACGGGCAGACGCTCCTTACAGCCAGCCTATGGGAGACTCGAGTTTAGAACGAAACGACTGACTACGCAATAAAAGTGTTGTAGATGATTCTAGAGTTTGCCCTTTGGCGACTGACAAAACCCTAAATATTGATTCTGAGCAAGGTACTATTGATAGCACCGAATTTCATGGCTTTTCAATGGAATTGGAGAGGACACCCCAATTGAGTAGTATCTTGGAGGTTCAACAGGAAGGTAGTGTAATTCATCCAGAGTATGGGACGCTATTATCTTGGGATATTGCAGGTCTAAAATCAAAGACTAAGGACCCTGATTGGGCATCGTTTATTAATCTTTATGACGTATGCTTATTCCAGGAGACTTGGCTCCTAGAGGCCCAGTATTTTCCTGGGTTCTTGAATTTTAATGTCTTGGCAGAAAAGGGTAAAAAAGGGCGCCCTTCAGGCGGTCTTACTGTTTGGATTAAGCAGGTCCTTGGCACTACTGTCAAGGAGTTCTCTACTTTACATCCTGATATTCAGCTCCTTAATGTCAAGTTTAAAAATGGGAAATCACTAGACATCTATAATGTTTATGCTAGAAGCACTGGTGGTAAGAAGTCTGATACCATAGCTTGCCTTGAGGAACTTATGCTTCTCTATTCTCAGCACTCCCATGTAATTATTGGAGGAGATTTTAATACTACTTTTGAACCCTTATCTGGCGCTGACTGGAGTGTTTTGGATGAAGAGGACAGTCTATGGGGTATCCCAAAATTAGACCTTGATCCTGTCAATCGTTGGTCTGAAGTGGCAATTCAGATCAATGCCCTTTGTCTGAATAAGGGGCTTCGAGCAACTAATGGCAGGTCTGAGCAAGACAAATTAGAGTCCAATACTTTTAAGAGTGGCTAACGTGCCAGTAGAATCGATGACATTTTGTTATCCCTTGAACTGTGGGAAGACCTGAGAGGTATAATGATTATCGATAGACTGGAGAGTGACCATAATCCTCTTTCTTTGTCACTCTTGTTCTGGGTGAACCCTATTGTCCGCCATGACTTGTCTGCTCAGTCTCAACAAGATCCAGTCATTGCGAATGATATGCGCCATGTTAGATGGGCAAAAGTAGTCCAAAGTCAAGAAAATCTTAATTTTGTCTTAAGTAGCCTAAACCTTGCTATACAGGAATTAGGGGCAGAGTATAAAAAGAGTGCCTTATATTTATCCCGCATCCCTGGGATAATGATCCACGAATCTTTTTTCCTAGAACTCAGAGATATCTTTGTGAGGCCATGCAAACCAATCAAGAACAAGTATGATTCTTCCCCACGCTGGTACACTGCAGAGTGTAGAGAAGCTCGTTTGAACCTGGGTATTGCCCTTAAAAGTGGCGTAAGTTCCTGTGTTCGCTCTGCAAGACATGTTTATAAGAAAGTAATATTAAAATCCAAACGAGCATGGGATGACCAAAGATGGCAGGAACTCAGGGAAGCAGGTGCTCAACGAGATTCTCGACGCTTTTGGGCAGTACTTAAGTGGGGGAGTGGGGGTAATCCTGACAAACCCCAAAACTGGGTATCGCAGGAAGCATGGGTTGAGTATTTTGAGTCCCTTTATGCCCTAGGAGAGGGTCAGAGCACTACCCCTGAGTTTCAACTTGTGTTCTATAAGGATGAAGCTTTTACCTTGGATGATGTTTATAATGTTCTAAAACTTGTGGTTCCAGGTAGGGCGCCCGGTATGGATGGAGTTCCAGCCGATATCTTTTTGAGTAATAGTGAATCCTGGGGAAAGTATATACTAGTATTAGCTAATTTGATTGCTAGAGGCGCCCCGATACCCACCTCCTGGAAAGGCGCTGAAATTATTCCGGTGTTTAAGAAAGGGAATAAGTCCCTCCCCGGTAACTATCGACCAATTAGTTTGATTGATACCACACAAAAAATTCTGGGTAGGTTAATTTTGAATAAAGTGTTGGACTGGGCGTCTGAACATCTAATCCTTTCCCATTTGCAAGCAGGATTTAGAGCCCGATTAAGCACTATCGACCAGGTGTTGCATTTTGCTATGCTCCACTGGAAGACCGTACTTTTAGGAGGAGGCAGCTTATATGCTGCCTTCATTGACTTAAGGGCAGCATTCGATCTTGTCCCTCGGGCATCCCTATGGGATGTCCTAGACAAAATGGGTATGCCACCTTCATTACTTTCTTTAATTATCAGATTCCACGTGGATAACTTTGCTCAGATCAGGTGGGGTTGTGTAGGACAAGTGACCACTCAGTTCCCTATACAGAAGGGGGTTAGACAAGGCTGTGTTCTTGCGCCAACTTCATTTTCTATGTACATTAATGATGTGGCTAAATTATTAATTGATGCAAGCGTAGATGCCCCTATATTGGCAGGTGCTAAAATCCCAATTTTAATGTTTGCCGACGATTGCCTGATTATAGCTAAAACCCCGAGCGGCCTTCAGAAATCTTTAAGCATTTTTGAGAACTTTTGTTCAGCTCGTGGGCTAGAAATAAATGTTTTAAAATCAAATTTATGACTTTTAACCAGTCCAAATCTTTCAAGGGCAAAATATTTATGAATAATCTGCCACTTGATCAGGTTCAAGATTTTATTTATCTAGTTATTTGTATCCAACATGATTTGGGTTGGAAGAAGCAGGTAGATCTTGCAACCCTTAAACATTCTCAACTCTCTGGTGCGCTGAGTAAAGAACATACTAAATCTTTGACAAAACCAATCGACCCGGCAGTCCGTGTGTATGATGGAAAAGTGGTTGGTGCAGCGCTCTATGGAGTTGAGTTGTGGGGATTTGAGAATCTACATAAAATGTCTACTTCAGAAAATAGATTTTTACGCAATCTTACTAAATTACCACAGAGTACTCCTCTGTGCCCTTTGTTTTATGATCTAGGAATGAGACCAATAGCATTAATTGCCTCGTTTCGACCAGTTTTATACTGGCGACGATTATGGGTTATCCCGGAACTTGGGCTCTTTGCTCTTGGCCTTATGGACATAATTAAGATTGATACCTTCCACAAAGTTATGTGGCTCTATAGGATATATGAGACGCTTAAAGAGTTGGGTCTTAAAGATCTGTGGGAGGACCCAGTAAATGCCAGGTTCCCGTCAAAGCATGCTTTGAAGGCCTTATATTGGGAAATGGTGGCTACTCGAGTTTATAGAAGTACACCTCCGCTCTCACTAACAGGTGTATTTCTTGATTTTAAGGACACGATTTCCCTGGCAACTTTCTGGGACGATATTACTAATCCTCTGGATAGGAAGCTCTACTTCCAATTTAGAGTTGGTAGTCTTCCAGTCAGAGAATTCACATCTAGATGGTCCTCGAGAAACATGCTCAGTTGTCCGGGTTGCTTGGCATTTACAGAATCAATTAACCATTTCTTGTTTCAATGCCCATCATATGTAATCCCGCGACTGGCCTGGATAAAACCAATGTGTCGACAGTTGGGCACTAGGAATGCCAAGGTAGTAGTTAGAATTTTGCATTCTACTGAAATTCCATGTATTTACCTTATCTGTTGCTAAATTCCTTGGAAGGGCCTGGGTGATTAGGAGCAAATTGTTGGCTGGGCAGATTCTCTAAAACCTTGAATTATGAATCATATTGTAATACTATTTATTTTTTTAAACTATTTTAATATGTTCTTCTTTTTTGTACTTATATCTAATTTTGTATGCTTTTATGACAATCGTCGAATAAAGCTAACTTGACTGGCATCCTGGGACCGGTTTCTGGGTGATGGAGCAAGGACTCATATAAAAGAGACTGGCTCGGAAGCAATGCTCTCAAATAACTTGTAACACTGTATTAATCATGTTTCTAAAGACTAATATGCACCACATTCCATTTAATTAGTTTAGAGGAAGCTTGCATATGTGTCTTACTAACAAGTAACCTGAGTGAAACTTAAAATGGCTGCTAATGCGGGAATTTGCATTGCGCATTCGTCAACTGCATCTACGCAGGTTGACGGATTAAAGCTGGAGGGAATTTTCTGCTTCTGCGCACTCGCTTCTAAAATGGCCACTTGAAGGCTCACATGCTAAGCATCTGTCTTGCTGAAACTAAAACATGCTATTTACTAAATGCTAATGCAGGGAGATTTATTATAAGTTAATATGATTAGAGTAGAGATAGGTGGTATACAGTGAAATCATTTTATTTTGATTTTAAAATGTTTCTTTTGACCTCTCTATTAGTTCGTATTTGGGCCTCTGAGCGATGGTAAAGTCTATACATCACATGACTCCTCACACAGACGCAGTGACAGGTTCAGTGACTAAATATCGAGGGACAAAATATAGACTATACAAAAAATCGACACTAAAATATCGAGGGACAGAATATCAACTCCCTATCTACAAACAGGTAAGTACTAAAATATCGATTCCAAAATATAGACTGTCAAAATATAGTTAGCCAAAATATCGAATTTTTTAAATGTATTAAAAATAATATAAAATTAATTAAATATTAAAAACAATTAAATAAAACATATATAATATAATATAAAATAGCTTAAAATGTAAACATAATATAAGTAATTTAAAAAAAGTCGAGATTTTGTTGGATACTGAGAGCGTAAAAATTACTATTCCCACTCCAGTGAGTGCAATAGTAGGCAAAGCTTTGGATAGCGTAGGGGTTAAAGTTACAATTCCCACTCCAGTGAGTGCAACAGTAGGGAAAACGTTGGATAGCTTAGGGGTAAAAATTACTATTCCCACTCCAGAGAGTGCAACAGTAGGGAAAGCGTTGGATAGCGTAGGGGTAAAAATTACTATTCCCACTCCAGTGAGTGCAACAGTAGGGAAAACGTTGGATAGCGTAGGGGTAAAAATTACTATTCCCACTCCAGAGAGTGCAACAGTAGGGAAAGCGTTGGATAGCGTAGGGGTAAAAATTACCCTTCCCACTCCAGTGAGTGCAACAGTAGGGAAAATGTTGGATAGCGTAGGGGTAAAAATTACTATTCCCACTCCAGAGAGTGCAACAGTAGGGAAAGCGTTGGATAGCGTAGAGGTAAAAATTACTATTCCAACTCCAGTGAGTGCAACAGTAGGGAAAACGTTGGATAGCATAGGGGTAAAAATTACTATTCCCACTCCAGAGAGTGCAACAGTAGGGAAAGCGTTGGATAGCGTAGAGGTAAAAATTACTATTCCCACTCCAGTGAGTGCAACAGTAGGGAAAACGTTGGATAGCGTAGGGGTAAAAATTACTATTCCAACTCCAAACGGTGCAACAGTAGGGAAAGCGTTGGATAGCGTAAAGGTAAAAATTACTATTCCCACTCCAGAGAGTGCAAAAGTAGGGAAAGTAATGATTTAAATTAAATATAAAATGACATTAATTATCAATACTGATAAAAAGTTCATTAAAAATAATTACCAATTAATAACAATTAATTACCATTTAAAAATATTAATTATCAATTGATAAAAATTTAATACCAATTAATAATAATTAATTACCAATTACAAATTAATTATCAATTATCAATACACATAAATAAAAAATTAATTATTTACTTTATTACAATTAATTTACTTCCCACCCAATTCCCCTACAAACCCACAACCCGCTCCTATTAATAACAAATACAATTAACATAATTATCAATTAATCAATTAATATAAATTAATTACCAATTATTAAAAATAAATTACCAATTAATAATTAATTATCAATTAATTAATTATCAAAACATATAAATATAATTAACATTTAATTAACCATAATTAAATTACTTCCCACCCTATTCCCCTACAAACCCACAACCCGCTCCTATTAATAACAAATACAATTAATATAATTATCAATTAATCAATTAATATAAATTAATTACCAATTAATAAAAATAAATTACCAATTAATAATTAATTATCAATTAATTAATTATCAAAACATATAAATATAATTAACATTTAATTAACCATAATTAAATTACTTCCCACCCTATTCCCCTATAAACCCACAACCCGCTACGGAATTAAATTACACAATAATTAAATTACATAACATTCATTTGTTTAAATAAATTAAACATACATTACAACAATAATACATCATTTTAACACATATACTACCATACATAACACACAAAAAAATTCGATATTATGGTAATCTATATTTTAAAATTCGATATTATGGTATTCGATATTTTTAAGATCTATATTTTGGTAATCTATATTTTTAAGGTCTATATTTTGGTAATCGATATTTTGTACCCCAATTTCGATATTCTGACCTATCTATATTTTGTAGAGTCGATATTCTGTCCACTCTATATTTTAACTTCGATATTCTGGGCAGTAGATATTTTGGAATCGATATTTTGGGTGTTTACCGCAGTGACAACCAGCCAGAAGCCATGAGGGTGTGCTTGGGTCCCCTCCAAGGCCACGTTCGCAACATGTCCTGGGAAAGGGATGGACATCCTGCAGGATGTTAAATGTATTCTTTTTGTTGATAAAGATGTGAAATGCGGGTGGGAAATAAAGCTTGGGAAAATAAATTAAGGGACGGGACCACTGAATAAAGAACTAGAAAATTGTTAAAACTTAGCATGGTGTGATGATCATTCCCCCCTTGCCGTCCAATCAGAATTAGGAGTTTCATAAATTTGAAACATTTAGGGGTGGTACATGCCATTAGAAAAGTATAATTGAGGTAGTTTAGTTAGTTCGCCGGCTGATGTGGATGCTGCCACTGTTTGTAATGCTGAGAGACCGGGATGCTGTCCGAGAGCTGATCCAATACTGAAGAAGAATCAAATTGCAGAACTTAGATCCAAAATCTAAGAAGATCGCGGAAGAATCGAGGAGGAAGATAGTGGCAGGCGTCAGATCTAGAAAAGGTCATCTATCCTGTCCCTGAAACCTGACCTGAAACCTTTGTCACCTGAGCTGTCCCAGGAGACCCTTCCAGCTCCTTGGCCAAGGGGTCGGTTTCCACACCATTCTAGGTAATTATAATTCTGTGTAGTATGTCATTGTACTGCTCTCTCCATTTTTTGTTCTCCAGGTGCTGACATTGTAATAATATTGTTTAGAGGATTTTACTGACATATTTGATGGGTTGATTTTCCTTCCTTGGAGAAAACGGTGTACGAATTGTATTTTGCTTTGGCTCACATGAATTTAACTAGATAGACATTTAAACTCTTCTAGAGTCTGTGGTTATTTAAAATATTCAATTTACGTCATTTTACCTTATACTACCTTAAATAAGAGGTCCATTGACCAGAGGAAAGTACATTTTGATTCAGAAAACATATTATTAGAAAAAGTTAAAGTAAATTAAACTTGAAGTAAATCACAACAAATTGACCCGAGCGGTACTTTATCAGCTTATGTGAATGTGTGTTTATGGGCCCAGATGAGTATGTGGTTTGTGAGTATCTCTTGCTGGTAACCCACTGGATCATGGGTATTACCCTTCATCAGCCAGACTAGCTTGAATCCAGAGGCACAGTGAGCAAGGGACCCACGTCTGGGCATACCATCCCACTTTGGGTGAAAAGTGCAACACAAACAAATGATGGACAGAATGCTGAATAAGTCATACATTCACCCCCAGTCAAGAGATCTGGGTTAAATCCATTGTTTGTTTGCTCACCATGCCACCCCAGTTTAGACCCAGTCATATACAAATCAGTCTTGACCCTGTGCCTCATTAGAACAGTCTAGACCGAACTGCCAAACCAGGTCCTCCCTGGACCCGAAACAAACATCCTGGGACCGGTTTCTGGGTATTACCCTTCATCAGCCAGACTCAGGCTGATCAAGCACGCCATCATCCAATTTCAAATCAGCATCAACCAAATAACTCGACCTTCCTCCACAAGCATGGCTACATGCAGCTGGAGCAGCATTGGGGAATTCAAGCAGATGCACACTATGTACCTGAATCAACCAATATCTACCGAAAAAATCTACAGCGATATCAAGGATCTTGACAAATGAATCACACAATGAGTCGACTCCCCTGTCACCTGTTAAACATATCACGTAAAGGAAAACACAAAAGCAAGCCAGCTGAGGAACTCCCTGCAACAATACAACTGTGCAAACAATGTGAATGAAGATGGAGATTGAACAACCTATAAATGACAAAGAGGACATGCAAGACAACCCTGAGATGCTACCACCAACACATCGAAAAACCAAGAAGAAGGCCTTAGCAGCAGAGCACCTAGAACACAGATCCAACTGTGGCTCAGAAATCTTCATTATCATCATAGACTTCACTTCACCTGTTCCCACCATAAACAGTATCATCCCCTCGCAGGTACATTGTGACAACTTCTCAGAATTCTTATGCAACAAAATCAAAGACATCTATAGCGACCTCAACCTCCAAATGAACCACTGCACACTCATCCCTACCCTATCCACAAACACCAGTGGAAAAATTCTGACTTCCTGGGAAACATTCATCACAGAAAAAAACGCCAACATCATGAGGGCCATCCACTCTGGGCACTATTGGACCCATGCCCCCTCCACATATACAACATGAGCACTGCCCCTATCAGCGAAATCTTCACCCGCACCCTAAACAACGCCATCACCTTCGAGACGTTCCCAGATGCCTGGGAACATGGGATGGTCAATGTAATGCTAAAGAAACTCTCAGCAGACCCCACTCAACTAGCAAACTACTGCACATTCTACCTTACCTGGCCAAGGTTATGGAGAAAGCCATAAACAAACAACTCTTCACTACCTCAATGCACTCCAGCTCCTAGACACCATGCAACAAGGTTTCGGCCAAACGGCAGAACTGACACTGCCCCCATCCCAGCAACAGATAACATCACACTGATCCTTGACTATGGAGACACTGCGGCCCTTATACTGATTGCCCTCTCTGCAACTTTCAACACAGTCTCCTACTCTTTCCTAATTAGAAGACTACCTGAAGCATGTATCCAAGGACCCACCCTCTAGTGGATCTGCTACTTCCTCACAGAAAGAACACAAATAGTATAACTACCACCTTACAAGTTGGAGGCCAAACCCTCATATGCGGAGTTCCCAAAGGATCGTCTCTCAGTCCAATGAACTTCAAAATGTACTTGACCCCACTGGCAGATCTCATCAGATCACACAATATCAACATACTCTCCTATGCAGACTACACTTAATTGATACTCTCTCTGTCTCACAAGATCCCCACTGCAAAAATCAACTTCCCTACCTGCATGACCATGGTAACCAAGTGGATGAAATCCAACCGCCTAAAACTCAAACCAGACAAAACTGATGCTGTGATCTTCGGAAGGATAGCCTCTGCTTGGGACTTCACCTGGTGGCCAGTTGACCTCGGCCACACACTCTCCCCCCACTTCCCACACCATAAATCCTGGAATCATCCTGGATGACAAACTGGACATGACAGCCTAAGTAAACATTGTGAACTCCACTTGCTTCCTCATCCATAGGTGCTCAGAAAAATCTTCAAATGGCTACCGGGGAACCCCAGGAAAAAGTATACACAGGTCCTGATTACTAGCACACTTGACTACCGCAACACACTGTTCACAGGAATCACTAAGAAGCTCCTGAACAGTCTCATTACCATTCAAAACACCACAGCAAGACTCATCCTCAACTTATATCGCTGCACACATATCACCCCACATCTCAGAGAACTGCACTGGCTCCCCATTCATAAGCACACGCAATTCAAACTGCTCACACACACATACAAGGCACTACACAACACTGGCCCAGTCTACCTTACAAGCTGCATACACTTCTACAAACCTACCAGAAATCTCCTTTTAGCCGACTCTCCCTGGCATGCATATCCCACATCCACAAAGCCACAGCCGGAGGCCACACATTCCATTATATTTGCTCTCAGCATCAAACAACCTTCCTAACACCATCAGAGCCATCTCATCGCTTCTCGAGTTCCGCAAAAAGTTGAAGAGCTGGCTTTTTGAATAACCTTACCAAGGAGATAGAAGCATAACCCCCCCTGCTAAGCGCCTAGATACCCTCAGGAGTAATTAGCATGCTATACAAATACACGTAATATGGCCTAACACTCCTGAGGGGGCAGGAATGCCATTAGAATTTCCAGGGCCTAAATTACCATTATCAAGGGTATTGCTAATGCTGGAATCGAGGATACCACAGTATTCATATTGTGACTCAGACCAGCTCCTTGAAACCGGAGGATTGCTAAAGGATCTGACCTTTGTGATCAATTTCCGGCAGTAATTCCCCACTTCCTGGCAATTTTCTACTGGGGAACTTCACTAGCTTTCTTCTGGTCAAATGTTCTGGTGGTACGCACCGAGTCTGGAGTTTTTTCACATTTCTTGTGCTCTGAATTCGGACAGTAATTTCTGTGCGGCTCAAATTAGAAAGAATGGACAAATCTGAGTTAGAATTTTACTGTATCTTAGTGTGAGTCATCGAAAAATATCCTTAGAAAAGTCTTTTATTTATTCCCCTATTTGTTTAGTCACTCTTGTTCAGCTTGAACACTAACAGAAAAGAGAGCAACCTGCAGAAAGAAGTAAAAAATACACTGAATTTCACATTTTGCTAAGCTTTTGGTTAGGAAAGAAAAACTGTGATATGTGACTGAATATATAGGAGGTGAACTCATCTGTTCTCGCAATAAAAAAATGTGAAAAAGACAAAAACACATAGATTACTTTACTGAAACAGATTAACACCATTACACGTTGAAAGATTAATTGCTATGACAAAAATGTCATTTTTCTAAAGCTTTGCAGTAGAGTGAGACAGCGGGGTGTTATTGAAAGGGTAAACCACACCTGTATATTTTCCAGAAGGCAAAACACACTGTTACAGAAATACTTTTCTTGGTTTCAAGGTTCAACTTGTTTTATGAACCAAGTTTCACTGCTCATCTGTTTAGGGTAAGGCACAATTATTTTTAGAAAGTGCAATTAACATTTTTTCAATTGGTTCAACTTGTTTTTTATTTTGCTTAAACTTTGTTGAAGAGACTACATTTATTGTAGCAATATAGCCTGCTGCCTTACCTATCATTAAGGACCTCTCCCGAGAAATGGACCAGAAACACAGGTGAGGGCCTATAATGAGGAAGAGGGGCTTTAATGATTGGTGTAGCCGGAGGTCTATGAGCTATAGTGGCAATATATCAACCAACTGAGGATACAGTGTTATAAATTAACTTTGGAAAAACAAACAGAAAAACAAGCAAGGAAATGTTGAGGCAGATAGTCTGCTATTGGATTTCGGGTGCTCTGATTTCTTTAATGTTTCTCCCAACAGTTCAATGTTCTAAGGAAGCAGAGAGTTATTTTTGCATCTTTATTTGAAGATACACTTTAATCCAACTGCTACATTGTACTGGCCATCATTACTAACAAATAAATGTATACAGTCAAATAAAAAGGTACCAGCTAGTTGTTGTTGTGAGGTTATCAAAGAGTATAATTCGCTGGACTAAATTAATAACCCTTAATACTGAACATCACGTAGCAACATTCATGATAACTCGCTAAGTAACAGAGTTAATTGCAACATTCCATTTTTCAACATATGAGCTCCGTTGATTAGCTGGCACCCACTATGACACTTTAACAGGTTTGCTCTCATGTTTTATATGGAGACCTGGTATAGGCATAATAATGATTTATATTTAAGGACTGATAAATAGTCTTATAGTTGTAGATACACACTAAAATGGAAAATTGCTTAAAGGATGCAAGCATGTGTGAAATGAGCAATGGATTTGAGTTGCTATCAATCAGAACATGTTCAGTTATATACAATAATATATCAAAATATGTTTTAATGGTGTCTTTAAGGTTGCACTGTTGCCATTATGTAGCAATGTGTTTGCTGCTTAATTCATACATTTACACGAGTTTCTAGGAGCTCTTGCCTTGGAGTCCTGTTCAAACTCCTTTATGGGTGCACAATAATATAATTGCTATTTTCTATGTTGTATCTGGCATGACCTGGGACGCTGACACCAAGAGTTGAGCTGTGTTTGAAATGGTGAAGGATAAGTTGTAGGTCAGGATGTCAGTGAGTGAGATAATATTCCTACCCAGTTTCAAAATGAATTGTTAATTAATTATACACTTGAGGGTAACAATACTGTGAAAAGACCTAGAATTATTTAAAGCCGTTCTTGGAATGTGCGGGTATGCTTCTCAGTACTATCTACGTCATAGACCTTCTGTAGAAGATACTTATACAGAAGCAATCTGCAAGTTTGTTAGACCTTCTGCAGGCCCACCACATCAAGGGTATTCATGTTTCTAGATTTTGTTCTCTTGTACTGCAATTTTCATCCTCAATGGGATGAAAGAGGTTGACAAAATAAAGGCCAGACCAAACTTATCCCTTTCAGATTCCATTATGGAGGTTTTGCTCCCTTATATCTGGATATAATAGACTGCAATGAGGGCTGGCTACATGTCTTTAAAGCTGATTCATAATCTGCACATATCTCTTGGTAAAAGCCTATTAATAATAGCGTTCTAAAAATACCTGGAGCCATATTATAGAAAGTGCCCCAGGGGCGGAACAGGTATGCACCCTCTTTGTGCGCCCCCGGGGCATTTTGGTATTAAAAAAGAGGAAACAGATGCTTGTGTGGCCCCGTCTGTAATACTGACTGTGCTGGTGCACACGTAGCGCCAGCGCCAGCCTAAGAGGGTGTTCTCTCACTTGCACATGGGTATGGCCCCATGCAAATGGGGCAATCAGTTTGCCTCTGTACCTGCACCATATTATGGATGTGAGCACAAAGGCAAAGAAGCTGTCCTGCGGCACACTGACAGTGCGCTATAAAAATGTGTTGCACTGACAGGGCGGGCACTGATGGCAGTCCCCTCAAGGGGGAAAAGGGGATTCCATAGACTCCCCAGACATCCCCCTGCAGGTGGGTGTAGTCACACACTGCACCTGCCTGCAAGGGAATCTCCCCCTCCTCTTAAATGTGCAGGCGGGTGCCGTCTGCACTGTGAAACACGGAGCAGCTTTGAAGAAGCCGTTCCATATTTCACTTAAATGTGCTGCCCCCAGGGCTGCACGAGTTTGCGGCTTCACCCATCCATTGTATAGGGTGTATTTTCCATGTTTGCGCACAGCACTAGGGGTGGGCGGAATTTGCGGAATTAACCTTCGCAAATTATCGCGAGAATGTTTAAAATTATCGCAAACAAGCAGAAATATCGCAAAGATGCGGAAGTTTTTTTCCGGCATGTTCGCGAGATTTTCTGCATGGTTGCGGGTCGCCAACTTACCCATGTGGTTGCTTGCGGGCGCGGCCATCTTGTTTTGAGTTGTTCTCGCGGTGCATGATCGCGAGAAGAAAGACGTGATCGCGCGACGCATGACGTCACTGCGGGCGCGAACTGTCGCGAGACAGCGCAAATGGCTAAAAACAATACAACATCTCATGGAGAACGCGACCGGATCAAGAAAACTTGTCGGCGAACGCAGGGATTCAGGTAAGGCGATCGCGCGCGCGCGAGAATGTATCATTTTACAGCGCGAGCAAGAAACAAATTATCGCCAAGCTGCGGAAACCGGAATTTTTGACATTTTCGCGCTCTCCGCGGAACGCAAAAATGTCAAATTATCGCAATTTCCGCGAACGGAACAAAATTTTTGCCCAGGCCTACACAGCACACCTATTTAAAGTAGCACTGTGGCGCAAACAGGAAAAGTTCACCCTATGTGTAATACGAGCCCTGGCCAATTAGAGGATTACATTCAAAAGGATTCCCTTATTGCAAATTTTGGGTCATGACCAGAGAACCAAAATCCTTACAACCAAATTTAACTGCCATATCTCTCCTTATGCAATGAAATAAATTGCTGGTGTTGTTTTCCACCCGTTGAATTAAACAAGCATGGTGTAGGGCTTTCATTATCCAAGCTGTGATGCTTTGAAATTCTTGTCACCAAAGCACCAGGGGGAACTGATGTTTTGAAGAACAGTTACCAGTTTTGATGAAACCTTTAATTTGTTCACTTTGAAGTGAGTACCTTTTTTATCGACTAAATCAGTCCCTCCAACAATAAGAGTAACAATTCCCATATTCATCTCATCACTGAATTTGACGCCTCCTGCTGGCTGGTGAGGGATAGTAAACTCAGGAGTCAAAGAGTTAGAAAGGGTAAGGTTACACAAAGATCGCAGTGGAAAGAAAGACTAGAATGTGGGATATTGCAAAAGATCACGATTGTAGGAAGGAATGGAAAGAGTGCACCAAAATAATGCCATTAATATACTTTCCTGTAGACAGAAAGCAACATTGAGTTAAAGAGAAACAAAATCGGTAACATCAGTCTGGAGTAACATGCTCCCTTCTCGCGAGTCCCGATACTAAACAGCCTGAAAGTACTTTGGGACTCATTACAATGGCGGATGGACTTCAGTCTGTCCGCCATTATGTCAGGGATAGGGACTGCCCGGCTATGAGGTGGCGGTGCCACACATGGAATTAAGATGTTACTGCCACCATGGCGGTCGCATCTGCAATATTTAACATTGCGGCGGGTGTTGTTAGCTGCAGCACCGGCCGCAATGTTAAAAATTCACCCTGTACATTTCCCTGTACTACGTGGCAGGCACCATGCGGTGCCTGCAACATGGTGCAGGAAAATGTAGGGGGGCACCATATGTACCCTGAAAATGGAAGTTCAAGGGGCCCGGGAGCAAGGGGGTCCGCTACGGGCCCACAAAGTCCATCGCCACCAGCCTCTCCATGGTGGTTAACTGCCATGGAAAGGCTGGAGGGGAAACTGCATCCTAATCAGGCGGGCAGGGCCTGCTAGGCACCACCACCATTCTCGGGATGCAGGGCAGTCTGACAGGCAATCAGAAGGATTGCCACTGTTGGACCCGTGGTGGTTGGGCTTTCTGCCTGCCAGCACACCGCCCGCCATCACAATCTGGCAAGCGGAGAATGGCCGCCCGATGGCGGTGAACCCGCCACCGGCAGCCTGCCAGTGGTGGTTTCACTGCCATCGTAATCAGCCCCTTAATTTGATAGGAAGATAACACAGCATATGGACACTTGCTAGAGACTATATGAGAGTTGACTCATACTCCTATGAACATGGCTTTGAAAGCAGGGTATAGAAAGGAGAGGGCAGTTCTTCAACTACTGAGAAGCTCCCTGCTGCATGACCAATCTGTGCTCAGAGGGAGGCCAGCATCAAAATGAAATCAGAGGATTTTTACTTTTCCAAGAAAGGAGAAAAGATAGCCCAAATAGTTTGATAACATGAAGACATTTTGAATATTTGTATCTCTTACTTCTAAACAATCTGAGTTCCATTTTGAAAGTTGCTATTTTGTGAAAAAACATGGTGCATCCATATTTCTGCCTTTAGCAGGAGATTCTCTGGCTCCACCACATTCCATTTAATTTAGATTTGGGCCTCTGCTGATGTATCATTGCATGTCAAACTGCACATCATAAAAATGTTTGAAGCAAGAGGGCGATTTATATGAAAAAAGAGAAGGAGGAAGAAGATAGCCCCTTGGAATACCAGAAATATGTCAACATTTGAAGACAGGAAAGGACCTAAGGAGGTTTGGGCCCAGTTATTAAGCGGGATTCAAACAATTTGAATGCAAGCTTAGAGCCCAGCATATTATTCCATTGTTATGTTAGTATCACATGCTTCTCCAAAGCAGTTTCTTCCAACTTATCCTGTTTTTCTTTATTTTGAGCTGACCAGAAATCAGCCAAAAAGAGATTTTTGTTGTGAAGTCTAGATTTAGAATTTGTTGTCTATACGAGAGAGACCCAAAGCTACAACTATCCTGATAATGAATTCCAGTATTGCTATTATTGTATTAACTTTATTCTTAAGTGTCATCAGCAGATCATTGATTGAACAATGACATTAAAACAGTTTGACCTACAGGCAGTACAACATCCCATTTAAGTGTAAGTAGACCAACATTCTGTCATATTATTTAACTACTTTCTGATTATAAGTCTACAATTCTGTATGGTTCTTGGTGAGTAGAGTTATTGGATCACTTGAACTGGTCACAACCGATAGCACAAGGAGCAATCTGTAGAACGTATACCTTGTCATTTTGTGTTATTACAGTGCTTAGCCCTGGGAGGAGCCTTGAGGATGGTGTGCCACACTACCATGCCACTTTCTGGGCCTTCCGCCTGTATCCCGATAGGAAGACCTACTCTCTGCTCTCAATTAAAGAGTGAAGAGTGACCACCAAGCTCACAGGAGCTGTTTGAGAGCGATTGCCAGTGTGGACTACAATCCCCTGTTAGTTATTGGTGTGCAAAGTAAAGCAGCTAACACCAGCGGTGGTGATTGGTTGCCAAGTGTGCTCTAAACATTCCCTAACCTCCCTTAAATCCACAGCGACCTAAGAGCAGGTGGGAGACAGCAGGAGAGGAGATCCTGTAAACTGCTAATGCACAGGGCCCTAGAGATCCAGGTGTGGTGGTGGATGAACACCCACAAGAGTTTCTGCCCTGATACCAGAGCAGTGAAAAATACTCACATGACTGAGGTTGCACACCCTAAAAAGTGATTTGCAACTAATGTTGATGAAGACAGCATTTTGGGAAATGCTGCCACCTCAAAAGCCAGCAAACCTCCTAGAGTCAAAGAAATTGGTGGTGATGTGGTGTTTCAGTGAGTCAGGAAGACTTGAGGTAATCTATCTGATTTGGTGTTGATGTCCGAAGTGAGTGTTGGCATGCTGTTTGACTCATGCCCTCTCCTAACCATTGTTTCAGAGGCAAAATTTGATTGTGCGCATGGTGATTGAAATAGGCTGCAACCACTGGATGTGAAGCCTGGAGGTTATATTGGTAAAGTGATTGAAATGCTGGGGTATTTTGTGGGAACAATTGCCTTCAGAGATAGAGCTACAGCTGGACAATCTAGGTGCCAGTCATAGAGAATGTTATCTAGACACTACGCTAAGCTACAATTGCAGATGCATGAAAAGGGTGAGTGGTGTTTGAATGATATGGAGTCTTTCTCAGATGTTTTTAGTGAGAACACGGATTGGCTAAGATCATATTTCCTCAAAATCAAGCTAGATTGTTGTTCAGTTCCTGTGGCCTCTAAAGTATGAAGGGTTTCAGTTGGAGTACATGCTCAAGTGAAAGATGAATTGGAGAGGCTTGTTTGATCGGAACTTGTTGCTCCAACAGAGGAGACCAAGAGGTTAGCTTCCACAGTTAAGAAATCAAGTGATGAATACTCTTTATACATCGACCTAAGGGCACTCAATTGAGCACTGGTAGTTAAGAGTCATCGCCTACCTCATATTTCCGAGATGTTGTCGACGTAAGCGGGCTAAGATTTTCCCACACTCAAATTAGCATCTGCCTACTACCAAGTACGGTGACATGAGGAGTTCCAAGAACTCACCTTGTTTATCACTCCTATGGGTGCTTATTGGATTTGCTTCAGCTTCCTCTGTGTTCCAGAGAGTGATGAAATCCTTACTTTGAGGGCGTGGTGTGAAGCACTATGAATATGATGCAGTGGCCTTTGAGAATTCAGGGAGTCAAGATAATGAGAGGTTGAGACAAGTTCTGATGAGGTATTATTGAAAAGGTCTTATGCTCAGTGCTGACAAATGCATGTTTGGCCAATAGAAGATCTGTTATTTGAACCACATGGTAACAACTAGCAGGGGCCATCCTAAGAACAAACTGGCTGCTGTCCAACAAAGGAGCAGAAGCTGCTGTTTTTCTTTGGTATGCTGAAGTTGAATAGCCGGCTGGTGCAATGTCTAGCAGAGAAGAGAGGTTACATAAGCAGTCTGCTGAAGGGAGGATTAACATTAGACAGAAGAAAGTGAACTTGTGTTTAACAAAGTCAAAAAGGATTTACAGAAAACACCAAATCTCCAGACCTCTGTTGTTGGCAGACACTATAGTTATTATTGATGCCAGTGTCAAAGGCATGGGAGCAATTCTGGTGCAGAATGGACAAGGATGTGAAATAATAATAGCTTTGCATGTAGGGAGGCTGAGATCAGTTACTCATTCATTAAGTGGGAGACCCTTGCAGTGTCCTGGACCTACAAGATGATACACCAAGACCATGCCAACAAACAAGGTGGAGACCTCACCATCATCTGCAAGTAAACTATCAGATGCACCATCACCAACAACAACCCCGCACCCCTCATGGAACACCTCAACTTCCTACTACAAACAGACGCAAAGAACACGATAACAGGCACCCTTGTGTACAGACCCCAAGGACACCGAGCAACATTCTGCAACACCATCCCAACCTCATCACCCCATAGCAATCAACCAGCACCACTACGTCCTATTTGGCGACCCCAATGACGCCAACTTCATCACCCTCCTGGAGAACCTGAACAACATCGGCCTCACGCAACTGGTCACTGAACCCATGAACAAAGCCGGACATACACTTGACCGCATTTTCACCTCACATGGCAAAACCAAATTCAGACACACCATAAACTCACCAGGACTGACCACTCCATCGTACACTTCACCATCACCGATGCCCAGCACACCATCCCCAGATGCCTGATCTCCTTCCATCGCAGCTAGAGCAAGGTCACCAAAACTCAGTGGACACAGTCCCTCAACTTCTTCCAACCCAAGGCCTCAACAGACCTCGACCAGGCCATCCAGAACTTTGCCGCCTGGATCACTGACAGTGCCGACAGAGTCACCCAACTGAAACTCACAATATCCAACAAGACCCCTAAACATGCCAGCTGGTACACCTCAGTACTCAGGACCATCAAGCAAAACTGCCACCAAGTGGAGAAACAATGGCGTGGCAGCAAGAACCCAGCCGACAGAGCAGCTCACAAAACAGCCCTCAACAACTATCACCAGCATATCAAAGAAGCCAAGGAAGCAGCCATCGCCACCCACATCTACACTGCGGCCAACCACATAAAGGAACTCTTCAAAATAGTCAAAGCATTCTCCAACCCCACAGAACACCATCCACCCCTCCCAAGTATTCTGCGACACCGTCTCAGACTACTTCCACAGCAAGATCACCAACATCTACGACATTTTCAACCACCAACCCACCATCCTGAACCCCAACATCCTCAACCAGTGAGTGAACACCAGCCAAACCATTACCACCTGGTCTCCTCTCACCACCCTGAACACCTCAGCCATCATGTCTTCTATCCACTCCAGGGCACCTATGGCCCCTGCCCCCACCACCCCTACATCCTCTTAATGAACCTAATCAGCACACAACTCACCGGCATCCTCAACACCTCCATATCCACAGCTAACTTCCTGGAGAAATGGAAACATTGAGTTGTCAGACCCCTCCTAAAGGAAGCCTCTGCGGACCCCAGCGATGTCAAAAATTAGCGCCGTTCTCCTTGCTCACCTGCCCGGTCAAAGCACTCGAAAAACCCATTAAACAGCAGTGCACCCAATTCCTGGAACAAAACTACCAACTGGATGCCTTCAGTCAGTATTCCGTGTCGACCACAGAACTGACCACGCTTATTGCCACCACAGACGACATCAGAGCACTCCCCGACCATGGAGAAATTCTGGTCCTGACTCTACTCAACATCTCCGCTGTGTATGACACTGTCTCCCACAACACCCTCATCAACAGACTCTACAACAGGCATACAGCAAGATTCCCTCAAATAAATCACCTCCTTCCACGCAGGATGCACACAGAGCATCCGACTGTCTTCTCTCACCTCCGGACCAAAATACATCATATGCGGTGTACCACAATGATCTGCCCTTTGCCCCACCCTTTTCAACATCTCCATGACCCCCTCACAGGCGTTTTCAGATCCGACTGACTCAACATATTCTCCTACGCAGATGACCCTCAACGTATCCTCTCACTCGCCGAGGAACCCTCCAATTCTTAAAGCAATGTCTGCAACACCATAACCAATGTAGGTGAATTGATGAGAGACAATTCTTCTTTTTATTGTTATCAAAGAACAAAATATCTTCCCTTCTTAATTTTGAGACTATCTTCTGTGATGGTCTTAGTGTCGGTGCTGTGTACCCTCTCTGTTTTAATCTTGCTATCATTCTAGATTGTGTCTTCTTAAATTGTTCCTCAGTACTACAGTTGCGCCTTGCCCTGAGTAATTCTCCATAGGGGATCCAGTTCTTCAGTGTGTACGGGTGAAAACTCTTGGCATGCAATATGCTGTTCCCTGCTGTGGGTTTCCTGAACATAGTGGTGGTTAACTTGAATCTTTCACAATAACTTGTACATCCAAAAGATTCCTCACAGTGTTACTTATTTCACAGGTAAAAATTAGATTTAAGGAATTAAGATTGATTCTTTCCACAAATGCCATGGCTGTGTTCTACTCTCCTTTCCAAAGTGCAAAAACATTATCAATGTGGCATACCCACAGAACCACCAGTTCTGTCCATTCTTCTAGTTCTGGCCCATTGAGTACCAGCTCCTCTCACCAGCCCATATGAAGATTCGCAAAGCTGAGGGTGAAGCAGGTACCCACTGAAGTCCTTCTTTGCTGTTAGAAGAGCTCCCCATTGAACAGAAATATGGTGAGACTCAAATACCATTCCAACATTTATAAAATTATTTAATTGTGTTTGTAAAATTTCAGAGCCCTTGCTCTTAAAAAGTGTTACGTAGCTTTCAGGGCATCACGGTGTCTTATACTCGTGAAGAGTGATGGCACATCTAATGAAATCATGAGCATATCTTCCTACCACACTATATAAAAAATGAGTAAAAAAAATCTTTGGTGTCTGTCAAGTAGTACCGAAGTTTTTGCACCACTGGTTGCAAGAAATGGTCTACATAAATGGATGCGTTCTCAAATGAACTATCTATGGCTGCTACTATAGGTCTCCCTGGTGGTTTTGTTTTATTTTTGTGAAGTTTTGGAATGAGGTAAAACACTGGTAACTTGGGTTCTGTTTTAGTCAAAACTTTCCACTCATCCCAATTGATCAATTCAGCATTTCTCCACTCTGGTAACTGATTGTAAATTTCTTCTTTCACTCTTTAATATTCTACTTTGGAGATTCAAATATAGCATTCTGTCTCATTAAGTTATGAGTATGCTCCTCTCATGTACATGGTTTTGTCCCAGAGGACTACATTTCCTCCCTTATCTGATGACCTTACCACACAATCCTCATACTTACTCCCCTTTTTCACCACCTGTCTGAATTTGTTGCTCTGTTCTTTAGCCTTACTTGTTTTTACATTAGACCTGAGCTGTATTTTCCTAAGTTCTGTGCACATGAGGTCCGAAAAGACCTCTATCCCGTCATTCATTTGGAGAGGAATGAATTTAGATTTAGCCCGGAACTGTGTATTACCAACTTCCCCTGTATAGATTCCTGCCATTTCTAACAGTTGGGTATAGTTTATTTCTTTTTATGTCTCTGTGTTACTTTCCTCTAGGGAAGTAGATCTCTCATATACTGGAAATCTGTCACTTGTAAAATGTCTTGTTCTTCTCCTTCTGTTGGCAAGGGCTGTCTCATTTTAAATGGTTATGTTTTAGTTTCTGAATAAACTGATGTTTGTCCACCCCAGTATCAATCTATCTATCTATCAATCTGTCAATCTATCTATCTATCTATCTATCTATCTATCTATCTATCTATCTATCTATCTATCTATCTATCTATCTATCTATCTATCTATCTATCTATCTATCTATCTATCTATCTATCTATCTATCTATCTATCTATCTATCTATCTATCTATCTATCTATCTATCTATCTATCTATCTATCTATCTATCTATCTATCTCTCTCTCTCTCTCTCTCTCTCTATCTGGCTATCTATCTATCTATCTATCTATCTATCTATCTATCTATCTATCTATCTATCTATCTATCTATCTATCTATCTATCTATCTATCTATCTATCTATCTATCTATCTATCTATCTATCTATCTATCTATCTATCTATCTCTCTCTCCTTCTCTCTCTCCTCTCTCGGTATATATGTAGCGGGGTTCCTGCAGCTAGAAAGAACCTTTAGATTGATTATGAATAATCAGGAAATTAATTTTGAATAATTTAATTGGATGGATTTCTCACCATCTGCCCAGGTTCTCGGAAGGGGCGACATAGTGAGGAAACCCGACCTTTCATACTTTCACATATTTATTGGTTCACCAATTTCACATTTTTTGCACATAAGGAGTGGCACCTTTTGACAAATTAGATTCTTTCAATAGTGTAAAATACACTCAGCATAATTCATACATATTCATCTTGGATTGCCTGTATTGAACTGTGTAACTTTATTGGTCCCCCAACATGCAACAACGGTTGTAGCATCAATCTATTGAATTTTCTCAAATTCTAGAGAAATCTACGAATGAAATATGCATATGGAGTATCAATTGCCAGTATATGATATGAACTAACTGTGGTTTTAATTGTTGTGATTTGATTGGAATCAGGCAACTGTACAGAACACAGCTGGGATATTGAAAATGAATACCGGGTATTGTCCACGTAGAAATGTATCATAACAAATGCATTTTTTCTCAGTTGATTAATTTAAGATTTGAGGAAAAATTATAATGGATGTGCAATAGCAATATGATTTTTTCAGTTCAAACATGGGTGCCCTCTATATGTACGATAGTATGTTTTCGATGTCTATGAGCTACTGAGACTATTTCTATAGGCAATTGGGCACTTTAAGGTTACTCGGGATTGAGGATGAATTAATTCTCCAACTTAAAGCACGCCACAGGGCGTGTTTGCAGACATGTAACCTCTGGCCCCGCCCCCTTCCTTCACCATTGTGCAAACGCACCTCGTGATGCGTTTTAAGTTGAGGAATTAATTCCTCTTCAATCTTGAGGGTCCCCGAGGAGCAAACTAGCCCACCAGATACCTCCAGTATGCGCCAGGGAGCTGCGTTGCAGAGAGGTGTTCAGAGGCCACGGCCCTTTTTACACCTCTCTGCAACGCAGCTCTGTGGTGTTTGCTGGAGGTACCTAGTGGGCTAGTTTGACCCTAGGGACCCTCAGGATTCAAGGGGACTTAATCTCCCAACTTAAAACGGACACAGGGTGCATTTACACAGGGGCGAAGGGAGGGGACGGGGCCTGAGGTGACGTGTGCAAACATGCCCTCTGGCGTGTTTTAAGTTGGGGAAATAATTCCCCTTCAATCCTGAGAGCCCCTGGGGCCAACTAGCCCACCATGTGCTTCCAATAAGTGCCAGTCTGCTGCGTTGCAGAGAGTTCGTCCAGGCCGTACCCCTTTTTACACCTTGCTGCAACGGCGCTTACTGGAGGTACCGAGTGGGCTACTTTGACCCTAGGGACCTTCAGGATTCAAGGGGACTTAATCTCCCAACTTAAAACGGACACAGGGCGTGTTTACACAGTGGGGAAGGGAGGGGACGGGGCCTGAGGTGACGTGTGCAAACACACCCTGTGGCGTGTTTTAAATTGGGGAAATAATTCCCCTTTAATCCTGAGAGCCCCAGGGGGCCAACTAGCCCACCAGGTGCTTCCAGTAAGCGCCACTGCGCTGTGTTTCAGAGAGGTGGCCAAGGCCGTGCCCCTTTTGACACCTCTCTGCAACGCAGCTCTGTGGCGCTTACTGGAGGTACCTAGTTTGCTAGTTGGACCCAAGGGACACTCAGGATTCAAGGGGACTTAATCTCCCAAATTAAAACTGCCGCAGGGCGCATTTACACAGTGATGAAGTGAGGGGATGGGGCCCGAGGTGACGTGTGAAAACACACCCTGTGGCACGTTTTAAGTTGGGGAAATAATTCCACTTCAATCCTGAGGGCCCCTGGGGGCTAACTAGCCTACTTGGACCCTAGGGACACTCAGGATTCAAGGGGACTTAATCTCCCAAATTAAAACAGACACAGGGCGCGTTTACACAGTGGTGAAGGGAGGGGATGGTGTAGGAAAGTGGCTCTATAAATACTTGACCAAAGAAAAATCAGCCGAACTACGAATTCCGATTTACTCACCTGTTATCAGGAGAGACCTCAGTGCTGCATCTTTGAGCCCAGTACTGATCCTGAAAAGTAATTCTAACTGTACTTACCAGTAACTTGAATTTCCTTCCGTAGGATATCATTGCCTGCTTTTTGCTGAAAAAGTTTCTAAGTGTCAATTTTTGAAACTTACAAATATTCCTCTAAAATCAGCCAAACTACGAATTCCGATTTACTCACCTGTTATCAGGAGAGACCTCAGTGCTGCATCTTTGAGCCCAGTACTGATCCTGAAAAGTAATTCTAGCCGTACTTACCAGTAACTTGAATTTCCTTCGTAGGCTAACATTGACTGGTTTCACTTGGAAATTCTTCTAAGTGTGGAGTTTTGGAAGTTACATATATTCCTCTAAAATCAGCCGAACTACGAATTCCGATTTACTCACCTCTTATCAGGAGAGACCTCAGTGCTGCATCTTTGAGCCCAGTACTGATCCTGAAAAGCAATCCTAACCTTACTTACCAGTAACTTGAATTTCCTTCCATAGGATATCATTGCCTGCTTTTTGCTGAAAAAGTTTCTAAGTCTCAATTTTTGAAACTTACAAATATTCCTCTAAAATCAGCCGAACTATGAATTCCGATTTATTCATCTGTTATCAGGAGAGACCTCAGTGCTGCATCTTTGAGCCCAGTACTGATCCTGAAAAGTAATTCTAACCGTACTTACTAGTAACTTGAACTTCCTTCCATAGGATATCATTGCCTGCTTTTTGCTGAAAAAGTTTCTAAGTGTCGATTTTTCAAACTTGCAAATATTCTCTAAAAATCGTGCCAACGATAAAAACATAATTACTTGCCTGTTTTAGATAAAGGTCCCAGTGCTGAACCTAGGAGTCCAGCACTGGATTAAAAAAGTAACGTGAACATACTTCACCAGCAAATTGAATTTCCTTCCTTAGATTAACATTGGCAATTCCAACTGAAAAAGTTTCTAAGTGTCAACTTTTATAATACAATAATATTCCTTAAATATCACTACTGTAACCAAAATGCTTTTACTTAGCTGTTTACAGCTCATGCCCCGGGACTGAATCTAGGATCCAGTCCTGTGGTTAGAAAAGTAATCTACAAAGTAACTAATTGCATTTAACCAGAAATTCCCATTGAGCTCAATGTTGCATTGTGTTTGAAATTGTGTTGCCTATTGCAACAAACTGTATCTATTGCATTCAAAAAGTCTATTGCCTATTTGAAAAGTATTTAACTAAAGTAACTCATCCTGAGAAAGGCCCTATCCCCTCCCTTCAACAATGTGTAAGTATTCATGCAGTGAGCCAGGCCTTAGCACATGGACTGCCTCAAACGCCTATCCACTATGCATGTAGTCCTCTAACCACCTACACACTTGTCATTTATTATTATTATTATTATTATGTGTGCTTATATAGAGCTCAACTTACCCTTGGGCATCTTGGCGCTTGCATTGGGAACCCGTCCTGGTTTTTCCCTGTGAGATAACCCGTATTGGGCATCCCCAAGGTGAAAGCCAGGCATCCCGCCGCGGGGGGGCCGTTGTGGAGATTAAGCAAGCTATTGCCCAGAGTTGCAGAGTGTGAACCCATGATTTGAGTAGGCACCGAAGTGAGAATTATCGAGTCCGTGGACACCTGGGCTCAGACCCTGCCACGTCGGGAATTGAACCCTGGTCCCGGGTCTGACCTCTGCTTCAGGGTATGCCTTCTCTAACCAGTGAGCCACACGTCTCCACTCATTCACACCTTCAGTTCCCCAGTCAGTATTCATACACTTCCAGCAAATACCCTGTCACTCCCCTTGCACTCCTCTAGTGACACATTCAGCATCATGTACTAATCCATTCACTGCACCAAAACCCAAACACTTATAAATTCACCCAGGCACTCTCCTTGTAGTACTCTAAGCATTCAGTCAGTGCCCAAGTATTCATGCAGTGAGCCAGGCCTTAGCACATGGACTGCTTCAAACCCCTATCCACTATGTATGCAGTCCTGTTACCACCTACACACTTGTCTTTCACACCTTCAATTTCCCAGTCAGTATCCATACACTTCCAGCAAACTAGGGTCACTAGAGGAGTGCAAAGGGAGTGACAGGATGTTTGCTGGACTGTATGGATACTGACTAGGGAATTGAAGGTGTGAAAGACAAGTGTATAGTATGTTAGAAGACTGCATGCAGACTGCATAGACATTTGAAGCAGTCTATGTGGTAATGTATGGTTCACAACATGAGTACTTGGAAACTGACTAAATCATCAGACTACTGCTAGGAGAGTGCCTGGGTAAAACTTTTAAATTTTCAGTTCTGGCGCAGTGAAGAGAATAGTACATGGTACTGCACTTTAGTGTCAAACCCTTATCAATACATAAGCAAAGACTAGCTTCTAATGCTACTAAAACTTGACAACATGATCGGTTTTAAAACAGTTATCTGTCAGCAAATACACGATGTTACCAAATGCTTCTCTCACAATCCTAACCCAAATGCACACAGACTCACAGTGTGATTTTAGACAAGCAACACTATCCTAGGAGTTTACCAAAACTCATTCACTAGTCTAGAAGAGGTAAGGGTACTGCACACAATCTACATATTTAAGTACTGCACTTTAGTGTCAAAGCCTGACTCATTTTATCAATGCATAAGCAAAGACTGGCTTCTAATGCTACTAAAACTTGACAACATGACAGGTTTTAAAACAGTTATCTGTCAGCAAATACACAATGTTACCAAATGATTCTCTCATAGTGGTTCCCAAATGCACACAGACTCACAGTGTGATTCTAGACAACAACCACTATCCCTAGGAGTTTACCAAAACTCATTCACTACTGTGGAAGTGGTAAGGGAACTGCACACAATCTACATATTTCAGGACTGCACTTTTGTGTCAAAGCCTGGCTCATTTAATCAAACCATAAGCAAAAACTGCCTTCTAATGCTACTAAAACTTGACAAGAAGACAGGTTTTAAAACAGTTATCTCTCAGCGAATACACGATGTTATCAAATGCTTCTCTCACAGTGGTACCCAAGTGCACCCAGACTCACAGTGTGATTATAGACAAGCAACACTATCCCTAGCAGCTTACCAAAACTCATTCACTACTGTGCAAGGGGTAAGGAGACTACAGACAATCTACATATTAAAGTACAGCACATTAGTGTCAAAGCATGACTCATTTTATCAATGCATAAGCAAAGACTGGCTTCTAATGCTACTAAAACTTGACAACATGACAGGTTTTAAAACAGTTATCTGTCAGCAAATACACGATGTTACCAAATGCTTCTCTCACAGTGGTGCCCAAATGCACACAGACTCACTGTGTGATTTTAGACAAACAACACTATCCCTTGGACTTTACCAAAACTCATTCACTACTCTGGAAGGGGTAAGGGGACTGCACACAATCTACATCTTTCAGTACTACACTTTAGTGTCAAAGCCTGACTCATTTTATGAATGCATAAGCAATGACTGGCTTCTAATGCTACTAAAACTTGACAACATGACAAGTTTTTTTTTTTTTTTTTTTTTTTTGGAAACCGTTTATTGCAATCTCAAGAATATACAAGTATGGGCCTACAACCTTCCGGCCGGCCGCTAGAATGACAGGAGCATATGACATACGTACAAAAAACACTTGGCGTTGCAGAGAAGCAAAATCAGGAGGTATCAGCATCGTGGGCCACATCACTCTGACCCCACAATACGGTTTCATTTTAGACAAACAACACAAAAACCACACCCGCAAGGCAACCCGCAATCGAAAGTAACAGCACGTGCTCCCCGAATGGGGGACCCCAGCCATCCACAGGAGTCTAAAGAGGGGAAGGGGAACAGATCGAGGACTGGGGGAACTCCGTGCTCGGGGCTAGGGAAAGGAGTCAACTAAGGGGACGGGGCTGGTGAGGCCGCAGGCAGCAGTGGTGGCGCGCAGATACCCCCGCGGTAGGCGTTCCAGGGGCCCCATACTTTCACCCATGCCCCAGGCTTACCCCTCGCCACATACACCACCTTTTCTCGGAACATGCACCAATCCATGTGTTCTTTCCAGGCCGACACCGCCGGGGGCCTCTGGGATCCCCACAGTTGAGCAATGTCACGCTTAGCTATCATATATCCCAGAGTCACCCATCACGTCTGCGGAACCGAGTAGTCAGTTGGTTCCCACACATTCAGCAGGCATCTCCTCGCTTCAGGCAGCAGCGCGACATGCGTAACCACTCGCAGGACCTCATGCACACCACGCCAGAATCGCTCCACCTTCGGGCATTCCCACAAAATATGCAAAAAAGTCGCCAAAGCACCACACCCACGCTTACACAACCCATCCTCAGCATAGCCCATACGCAGAAGCCTTGGCCCCGTCATGTAAACCCGATGGAGTATCTTAAGCTGGACGAAGCGAAGGCGAGCCGGTATGGCCACCTCCTTCGGAGAGGCCACCGCGGAAATCCAGTCTTCGTCGTCCAACTCCAGCCCGTCGGCAACCCAAGCCTCGCGGAGGCCAGTCAGCAAGCCCGAGCGGTCATTAATCAATTTTTTGTAAATAAGGGAGATCGTGCTGTCTGGAACATGGCCATCCAGCACTCTATCCTCCAGTGGGGAAGACTCCGGGATGGAGGCGACGTCTGGGAAGACTGAGCCCAGCGCGTGACGGACCTGCAAGTACCGAAAGTATTCACTGCCCTGCAGCTGAAACTCCGTCTGCAGCGTCTCGAATGTTTTAAATCCCCCCCTCGTCCAGAGGTCCCCCACTTTACTGATGCCGATCGTGTCCCACTTCTCGAAGCCCTTCGAGGTCCACAGGGAGCCCAATCTCTCAGACGCGTACAACGGTGATGCCCGGGTCAAACGGTCCTTCCACCCCATAGCTGCGTTAGCCGCGTGCCATACTCGTACCATGACACGCGTAGGTCCCGTCAGGCGGGGGCCGGGCGCGCCAGAGTAGAGCGCTCGATTATAGTCGCCACCAGGCAGGAGCATCTTGTCCATTTCAAATGCCGGGTTTAAGGCGGGCCCGTAAAGGCCATGATTAATTGCAGCTAGCTGGGAGGCCCAGTAATACCGTTTAATATCCGGGAGGGCAATCCCCCCGTCGTACCATGGGAGCGTCAACTTCGCCAGGGCAATACGCGGCCTCCCGTCCCAGAACAGGCGGCGCTGTAGACTCTCCACCTCACGGAAGTAGCGCGCCGGGACTAAATCCATAGTATTCTGGAGAGCGTACAGGAAGCGTGGCAACGACATCATCTTAAACAATGCCGCCCGGCCTAGCGGCGAAAGCGGCAGGCGCCGCCAGCGCGCGACGTCCTCCTTCAAGCGCTGGAGGGGGGGAAGCAAATTCCGCTCGTAGCGGGCCTCCGGGTCCAGAGTAATGTAAATCCCCAGGTACCGAAACCCCTGTGAAGCAATCTGGATCGGACAGCCCCGCGGGAGGACGGGAGCCTCCCCGGAAAGCACATACACACATGATTTGGCCCAGTTGATGACAAGGCCCGAGTTGCGGCCGAATGAGCGCAAAACATCAACCAGGACAATCAGTGATTTACGCGGGGAGGCTAGGTACAAAAGGATATCGTCAGCGTATAGGGACACACGGTCCTCATACTCGGGGGTCCAACGGAGACCACGGATGGAAGGGTGCCACCGCAGCCACTCCGCCAGGGGTTCCAAGGCCAGCGCGAACAGGAGCGGCGACAAGGGACAGCCCTGTCGCGTGCCCCGTCCCAGCTCGAATGGGACCGATACTCTTCCATTCACCACCACCTGCGCCAATGGGCCCGAATACAACAATTTGACCCAGCTGATGAACCCCGAGCCAAATCCAAACTTCGCCAGCATAGCCCAGATGTATGGCCACTCGAGCGTGTCAAACGCCATGGTGGCGTCTAAGGACGCCAATATGGCCGGCTCCCGCACAAACGGGACACGCGCGAGCACCCCGTGCAAGCGCCGCAGATTAAGGGCCGTGTTGCGATGGGGAATAAAGCCGGACTGGTCTTGGTGGACCAGATCGCCCACCACGCCGACCAGCCGGTTGGCTAGCACCTTGGCGAGGATTTTGGGCTCCGCATTCAAGAGCGAGATAGGCCGGTAGGATGTAACCCGGTCTCGAGGTCTCCCTTCCTTGTGGATCACCACGATTGTGGCCAGACGTTGGTCCGGCGGGAGGGAGCCCAGCGAGTGGGCCGCCAGGAACATCGCACGGAGGTGGGGTGCCAGTACATCCGGTCGCAGCTTATACAACTCGATAGGGATGCCGTTCGGGCCCATGGCCTTGCCGGATGCGACCGAGCGTATGGCGAGGGCGATTTCGTCGGAGGTAGGAGCGGCATCTAACGACACCCTGTCCTCCACCGAAAGGGAAGGCAGCGCGATATCCCTAAGCAGGGCATGGGAATCCTCCTCCGAGCAGGGAGAAACCGGGGAATACACCTCGCAGAAATA
Organism: Triturus cristatus; assembly: GCF_964204655.1. Classification (NCBI taxonomy): domain Eukaryota; kingdom Metazoa; phylum Chordata; class Amphibia; order Caudata; family Salamandridae; genus Triturus; species Triturus cristatus. The sequence continues at coordinate 1,459,861,373 of NC_140590.1, forward strand.
ATCCGCGAAACAAGAGACAATGTCTTCTGGCTCGGTGACACGCACACCATCCATCCTCTCAATCAGCGGGACCACACGACTCGCTCTCTCCTTTTTATCCAACCATGCAAGCAGTTTACCAGCCTTATCACCCACATCATACAGTCGCCCCTGTTGCTCTCTATAGAGGCCCCTGGCCGCCTCCGTGACGAGGGCCCTGTAAGCCGCCTGCTTAAGTTGTAGGACATGTAGTGCAGCATCCGTCACCCCACCCTCTAGATCACCCTCCAATTCAGCGATTTCGGCCTCCACCCGGGTCACCTCCTCCTGCTCGCGCCTCCGGGCATGGGAAATAAAGGAGAGGGCCTCCCCTCTAAGAACTGTTTTGAAGGCTTCCCACAGGGAGATAGCCGAAGGGACGGACCCCACATTCTCATCGAAATACCGCTGCAAGGATTTAATCAAATCAGCGCGAATGGTGGGGTCGCGCAGGTACCAGGCATTGATTGGAGCTACCCTGCCCTCCCCCCTCGGGAAGACATCAACGTGCAACAGGAGCGGGAGTGATCTGAAATACCCCGCGCCAAATGGCGCACCTCTCCTACCCTCCCAACATAGGCCGCAGGGACAAGGACATAATCAAGCCGTGAGAGGCTACCATGGGCACCCGAGTGGAAAGTGTACTGCAGCTGCGTGGGATGTTTTAAGCGCCAGCAGTCCACCAATCCCAGTGTATCTAAGAAGCCGGACAGCCACGCCTGCGCCCGGGGGAGGTCCCTAGGGGGGTGACGATCCACGGTCCCACAAACCACCGCATTGAAGACCCCCCGAACCACCAGAAGCCCCCCCGGAAGGTCAAGGAGGAGGCGCCCTAGGTCTGCAAAAGTCGTAGACTGTAACCCTGGTGGGATGTACACTGATACAAAGACAACTACTTTACCCTCCATTCTCCCCACTAAGACAGTGTAGCGTCCCCTCTCATCATGGCGCACCTCGTCTATTTCCAACGGGAGCGAGTTCTTCACCATGATGCCCACCCCCCGTGAGCCCGACGTGAAGCCCGAGTGGGCCACCAAGCGGTAGCCACGCTGATTCATGGCACAAAAGGAATTACCAATAAGGTGTGTCTCCTGCAGAAAGACCACATCTGGCGAAAGTCGTTTCAAATACTGCAGGACCACACCTCGCTTAATCCTATCCCCCAGTCCGTTAACGTTCCAGGACAATAAAGTCAGGTCCCTACCCCCCATCACATACAGAAGCCATCATTCCTCCCCCCGAGAGCACCTTAAAAACACCAATACAATAAAGGGTTTGCCTTGCGGTAAAAACGAACAACACCCCACCCCAACCCACCCATCCCAACAGAACTCCCCCCTCCCTGCACCCCTGCATGAGCCCAAACAGCCCCCCCAAAGTGCAGTGTGCCTGTCGCCCCATGAATGATTAAACTAACTAGTCCCCCAGAGGAGGAGGGAGAGCCCCCAAGAGACCCCGTACCACCTCCACAGGAGGGAGACTTAACGAACAGTCAAAAATGATGACAATGTTGTCCAGAGCGAGGCCTACTATTAGTCCCTCAGTCCTGATCCGGCGAGCCCTCCCCTCCAACCGCGCCCCCCCCACCCCCCCGGCCCCGATCCCCGGGCAAGGAGTCCAACCAGTCCCCGGCCGCCTCGGGACGATCAAAAAAGTGCGTGCGGCCATCCACCTCCACCCGCAACTTAGCTGGAAAAAGCATCGCATACTTGAGGTTCGGGTCCCGTAGACGACGTTTGACTCCGAGAAAGCTCAGTCCCTGCTTCTGGACCGCTGGGGTGAAATCAGGATAGAAGTTTACGTCCATATTGTCAAGTCTGACCGGTCCTTGTTGCCTAGAAGTCTGAAGGATAGCGTCTCTGTCCCGAAAGTTGAAAATCCGGGCAATGAGAGGCCTCGGAGGGGCTCCGGCCTTAGGTCTTCCACCGGGAACCCTGTGGGCACGTTCCACCGCAAAGAATTTGCTCAGCCCCCGGGGCTGGAGATGGGTGAGAATCAGGTCCTCCACAAACAGGTCCGCCGCCGCCTCCTCACGTCCCTCCGGCACCCCGACAATGCGGACATTGTTCCTCCGAGCCCGACCCTCGGAATCCTCCAGTCGACGATCCATCAGGGCGCTCGCCTGGCCAAGCCGGCGCACCTCCTTTTGGAGGGCCGCCACGTCCGCTGTAAGGCCCGAGGTGGTGTGGGCCAAAGAATCGACCCGGTCATTGGTCTTGGATAAATCGGCCCTCACCAGGCCAACATCCACGTGGACCGAGTCAATCTTCTGCGCCAGTGTGTCAAAGCGCTGGTCCACCGAGGCCTTCATCTCGGCGATAGCGCCCATGACATCTCGCAGGGTCAGATCCGCGGGCAGCACAGGAGCATCAGTCGGGCCCTCAGGGGACCTATGCGGCACCTCGGGAGATACCTTCTGGAGGGTGTAGCGGTCCATGCTGTTGGACTGATGGGCTGCGCCACGGCGGGTCGATTTCACCTTTGCCCGGTCGCCATCTTGCTTTGTGGACATGGTTTCAGTCCCCAAATCGTGCCAATCACCTCGGAGAAGGCCGACAAACCAGTTCACGGGCTCCGGGGGGGGCAACCACAGGTCCGCAGGACGGAGCACAGCCGGCGGGCCAGCAGGGCACCCCAACGAGGCCACACCACCGCACACCGCCCCGCAACCCAACCTCGCCTACGCAGCAAGGAGGGTGCAAAAGCGAAAGTGAAAGTGCGGGGTACGCGAGTCGCCCAGCCCTGCCCGCCGCTGTTGATCACTTTGTCTCCGGATCGCCCCGCAACTCCAATCCGGGGGGCCGGCGTGGAGAAGGCCGCAAACCTCAATCGGTGCTCCCGCCGGTGTCCGAGGTCCAATTTGGAAGCGGAAAACAGGTGACACCTCAGCTCGGGCTCACCAACACAGTCCCCTCATCTAGGACAGGATATTTTCAGGATTTATGTAGGAGGTCATGGAGGTCCTCGGGAGCCTCGCACCTACGCGGCCATCTTGGTTGCGCGCTAGGCTCCTCCTAACATGACAAGTTTTAAAAGAATTATCTGTCAGAAAATAAACAATGTTACCAAATACTTCTCTCACAGTGGTTCCCAAATGCACACAGACTCACAGCGTGATTCTAAACAAGCACCACTATCCCTAGGAGTTTACCAAAACTCATTCACTACAGTGGAAGTGGTAAGGGAACTGCACACAATCTACATATTTCAGGACTGCACTTTTGTGTCAAAGCCTGACTCATTTAATCAAAGCATAAGCAATAACTGCCTTCTAATGCTACTAAAACTTGACAACAAGACAGGTTTTAAAACAGTTATCTGTCAGCAAATACACAATGTTACCAAATGCTTCTCTCACAGTGGTTCCCAAATGCACACAGACTCACAGTGTGATTCTAGACAAGCAACACTATCCCTAGCAGCTTACCAAAACTTATTCACTACTGTGCAAGGGGTAAGGAGACTACACACAATCTACATATTAAAGTACAGCACATTAGTGTCAAAGCATGACTCATTTTATCAATGCATAAGCAAAGACTGGCTTCTAATGCTACTAAAACTTGACAACATGACAGGTTTTAAAACAGTTATCTGTCAGCAAATACACGATGTTACCAAATGCTTCTCTCACAGTGGTGCCCAAATGCACACAGACTCACTGTGTGATTTTAGACAAACAACACTATCCCTTGGACTTTACCAAAACTCATTCACTACTCTGGAAGGGGTAAGGGGACTGCACACAATCTACATCTTTCAGTACTACACTTTAGTGTCAAAGCCTGACTCATTTTATGAATGCATAAGCAATGACTGGCTTCTTTTTTTAAATTATATTTATTATTTACCTGGTGCAATCGACACTCAATACAATACATAACTACTACATAAAAACCACATTAAACAGAAAATTGATTATCACAAGAAGCAAAACAATCAATATGGAAGCATTACTATACCCACCTGGGGTCAGTAATGCACGGGAATCCCTCAACCCCTTGAGGGGGGCCCAGATGTTCTGCCCCATTTCCCTCATTCTCCTGCCTCTCCGGGAACAGAGGGAAGATTCGATGTTATGAATCCCCAAAAGTCTGGAAAGCCACATCTGAAAGGAGGGAGCCATGGTATCCTTCCAGCCTGCAGCCAGCAATATCCGAAGAACCGCCACACAAATAAAGACAAAAGCTTCCTCATCCTTATTCCAGCTCAAGCTACAGTCAGTTCCTATTATCATTAGGGTAGGGGATAGATTGATCTTTACACCTAGCAGCCCCTCCCAAAATGTTTCAATCTGAGCACCAATCTCGCGTAATTTATTACAAAAATAGAACATATGAATCAGGTTTGCAGGCCCATCACAGCATCTTGCGCATTTTTTGTCATCCCTCTTACCCCAATAAAATAGCTTAGCTGGTGTAAAATACAAATTAAACACCTTTTTGTAGTGTTGTGCTCTCAAATTCACAGAGCGGAACAATTTCCCAGCCAATTGTATCGCTTTGTCTAGATCCACATCCGAATCCCCTAGTTTCAACATCCATGAAGCCTCAACCTTCTCCAAATCATCTTGAATTGTTAAAATCAATGCTTTATAGATCGGTTTAATTTTAGTACCCCATCCCAACACATACTCAAGTGCACCAATTTTACCTCCTGGGGAGAGCCGTGGCCTAATACTCGATAGTGTTTGATGGATCTGTAAATTCTTAAAATCATGTTTGGCTGGGATTTCAAATTTACGATAAATGTCATCAAGGCTCCGCACTCTATTCCCCTCAACCAGATCCCCTAATCTTCTAATCCCTTGAGACTCCCACAATCTCCACAGAATGTCATTGCTAAGATGTGGAAAGATGCTGAAGTTCCAGAGGGGAGTATAATAGTTACGCTTTGGAATTACCAATGCTTTTTGCATAGTTTTCCAGACCCTCCAAACGCCGTCCAATACCTCAAACCTTATTTTATTATAGTAGCCCCTGTCAGTCTTACGCATTAAGAGCCCCTACCTAAAAGCAGTTCAAAGATGGATGGGGGATTTAAATTCCCAAACGGGGAATCAGACAAATTTGTGGCACAATCTAATAATATTGCCATCTGACTAAAAAGACAGGCCACAAGATAGAATCTAATATTGGGGATAGACAAGCCACCCATATCCTGCGGCAAAGACATATATTTTAAAGAGCGTCTGGTTTTCCCATATTGCCAAATAAAGTTCATAAAAACTGTCTCAATAGATTTTATCACATCCTCCCCCACCATCAGCGGGATTGAGCGAAACAAATACAGTAATTTAGGAAGCATGGTCATCTTAAGCACATTAGCTCCCCCTAATATAGACAGATGTACAGAGTCTATTCTTTTTAATTCAGCTGCCATTGAATTAACCAGGGGGAGATAATTCTCTTTAATAATTATATCCATTGGGGGACTAATCTTAATCCCAAAATAGACTGCTAAATCCGTGTATCTTCCATCCTGCTTCATAATATTATTCGAGCAGATTATCAGGGTCTTGCTTTCATTTAAAAGATACCCTGAGCACCTACCAAACTCCGTAGATATCCCTGTAAGGGCATTCATAGACAACTCTGGATCTATAATCATTATAGCCAGATCATCGGCATATGCCAACATCTTGGTTTCAAGCCCATTACAAACCACTGGCTTAATGCCCTCACACCCTAGTATCCTTCTTACCAAAGGATCTATATACAGGGCAAATCAAATTGGCGAGCATGGGCACCCTTGCCGAGTGCCCCGAGAAATATATATTTCATCTGAGCTGCCACCCATTAGTTGAATTCTCGCTATAGGATCAACATACATTGCTTTTATAGCACTCATTATCTTAGGGCCAAAGCCCCTCCGTTCCAATATCCCCCACAAATATTCCCAGAGCAGCATCTGAGGGATATTACAGGTGGAAAAGAGGCTGAGAATAGCCAGCAGAAGATATTGGCTATTAAGGCGGAAGTATATAAATGGATAGCTCAGAAAAACGCCGATGACTATCAGACACATAGGGGTAGGATGTACGAGACGGGTGAGCAGGCAGGTAAACTGCTTGCATTACGGATCCGGCTGGGCTATGTCAGAAATTTAATAGCGGAAATCTATGACGGCAATCAACAGTATGTGGAACCAGAGGACATCCGTAGGGTTTTTTAAACTTTTTATCAAAAACTTTATAAGGAAGAGGAAGAGGATAGGTCAGAGCTTGATAGCTTGGCGTTTGAAGACTTTGGTCATAACTTGTCTGAGCAGGATAAAGTGGCATTAGACAATGAGTTGACACTAAGTGAAGTGATAGAAGCTATGCAGGAATTATCAGCAGGGAAGGCTACAGGGCAAGATAGTGTTCCACTCAAAGTATATAAATGCTTACAATCTATTATAGCCCCCCTGCTATTGGATTTATTTAATGGCATAATTTGCACTGGGAAAATTCCAGATTCCTGGAAAGAAACAAATATTATTGTCTTCCATAAAAAGGGCAAGCCTAAGGGAGATCCGGGGTCGTATCGTCCAATATCCCTCATAAATACGGACACAAAAATGTATGCTAAGGTTCTGGCCAAAAGGCTGGGAAGGGTCATTGGCGGTCTGGTCTCCTCGTGGCAGCATGGGTTTGTCCCGGGCCGAGGGACAACGGATCATATCAGGCGGGCCATTACGTTGTTTGATGTACAGGCTGTCACCGGGGGACGGATCGCTATGATCATTCTAGATGCAGAAAAGGCCTTTGATCGCGTCACGTGGAAGCAATGACCGGCTTCTAATGCTACTAAAACTTAACATGACAGGTTTTAAAACAGTTATCTGTGAGCAAATATACAATGTTACCAAATGCTTCTCTCACAATACTTACCCAAATGCAGACAGACTCACAGTGTGATTCTAGACAACAACCACTATCCCCTGTATTTTACCAAAACACATTCACTACTCTGGAAGAGGTAAAGTAACTGCACACATTCTACATATTTCACTACTGCACTTTAGTGTCAAAGCTTGACTCATTTTCCGAATACATAAGCAATAACTGGCTTCTAATTCTACCAAAACTTGAGAACAGGAAAGGTTTTTAAGCAGTTATGTGTATGCAAATATATGAAGTACCCAAATGCTTCTCTCACAGTGGTTCCTAAATGCACACAGACTCACAGTGTGATTCTAGACAAGCAACACTCTTCCTTGTACTTTACCAAGACACAATCACTAGTCTAGAAGGGGTAAGATAACTGCACACATTCTACATATTTCAGTACTGCACACTACTGTGAAAGTCTGAATCATTTTGCAATTGCATAAGCAATTATTGGCCTCTAATGCTACTAAAACTTGACAACAAAATAGGTTTTAAAGCAGTTATCTGCCAGCAAATACATGATATTACCAAATGCTTTTCTCACAATAGTTGCCCAAATGCACACAGACTCACAGTGTGATTGCAGACAAACAAATATCACTTGTACAAAATACATTTACTAGTCTACAAGATGTAAGGTGATTGCACACATTACAGAAAATTCTCGACTACACATTAGTACCAAAATGTTTCTCTCAAACTGATTCCTAAATGCACACAGACTCACTGTGTGATTCTAGAGAAACAACACTATCCCTTACACTGTACCAAAACACATTTCATAATCTAGAAGGAGTACTGCATTTTAGTGTAGAAACGTGACTCATTTTGCAAATACATAAACAATGAGTGGTTTCTAATTCTACCAAAACATGAAAACAGCACAGTTATCTGTCTGCAAACAAATGAAAAACACAAATGCTTATCACAGAATGGTTTCTTAATGCACACACACTGACAATAAGATTCTAGACCAAAAAAAGTACTCCCTGCACTTTAGCAGGAGAAACACATTAGTCTGATTAAAATCAAAATAGACAACATACATCCCCTCACAATTAAAAAACTCACCTTTCAAGTTGTTTTGTAGATTAAGAAGTATGTCAGTCACTCACCAGATTTTCTTATACAGAATCTCTGCACTGTGCACCTCTCAGCAGAGCCAAAGAATGGCAAAGTTCCCCTCTCATTTCCCACACATATACATCTAAAAATCAAATCACATTCCTTCCCACATAAATTCAAAAGCAAACACACATTTCTATTGGTTAAACATGTCAACCCTTTCCAAATGACATACATTTCAACCCTTCCCCCAATCTGCCTTCTGCCCGTTACCATAGAAACAGATCATGGAACACTGTACTGAGCACACAGGTCACAAGTTCAGCACACAATGTTGCTAATCAAGACAGTAAGTGTGCTTGGCTTTTCAACATATCAGCTTAATATATAATGTTCCTTACAATCAGTTTTTGTTAACCAATAAGAATCATATGTTTAAAAAAAAGAAATATACACCCTACCTTTCAGTGAAGAAGGTTGTCAAACAACCAATGATTTCGTGTCTTTTTTCAAAACTGCATCTTAGCCACAATTTTAGAAACATCTTACTTTCCAAACTGCCATTTCATTTACAGAGACCATCTGAGTGCATCCAGACCTCCTTTCAAGATGCTTAGAGTGTGGATTGTGGGACACAGCTATATTTTCTGGAGCCAAAGGTAAGCAGAAAACAAAGGCATTCACAAAGACGTAGGATTGCCAAATGTAGACATTAAATGGATTGGACAGAGAGGGTTAAAGTGGCACCAATTGATGCCATTGGTGAAATCCTTCATGCATATCCAACACCCTGACCTCATAATAGTGCACTGTGGTGGCAATGACCTAGGCACTTTGACTGGGGTAGGTCTGGAAATCCTTATGAAGGACACCTTTACAGAACTGATTTCACTTTTTCCCCAAAACTGCCTTTGTGTATTCTAACATATGCCAAAGGCAGAAATGGAACTGGTCCAATCATTTTTGTCCACAAGTTGAGAAAGCTAGGAAACATGTGAATACATCTGTTTCTTCTTTTCTCCGAGACTATAGAATGGGGTCCATTTACAATAACAATTTGCGCTTTCATATGCAAGAGAGGTATAGGAGAGATGGAGTACACTTTACTGATGAAGGAAACATAGTCTTCCTCAACAACTTTAGACTCTGTATAGGTACTTACTTCTAAGTACCAAAAACTCTCAATGAACACAATGGCTCTTTTTAGAGCCACTCAAGAACAAAACACTTAAGCTTGATCTTTATCTCCCAAAAATTTTAAATTATTTTCCTTGGATCCGCGCACCCAACGTAAGAGAATCCATGCACCCAACGCGTTAGGATGCGCGCACCCTGCACGCATTTCACCGTTTTTTTTTTTTTAAAAGGGAGCCCCAGGGGGTCCTTCGGGGACCCCCTAAGCACCTCTAGAGGGTCAGAGTATTTCCACTCTGCCCCCTTTATATGTTTTACACACTTATTCCCCTTGCTTTTCAGCCTCGCTTCTACCGAGGCAGAAAATGGCCGCCAACAGTTCCTGGTTTCGAATGTAGACAGACACTCGACAGCCAATTAGCATTCTGTGCGCGATCGGGACGGTGCGCGCTCGGTTCGGGGAGGATGCGCTTATGGTGCAAGTAGGGTGCGCGGATCCTCCCCGGCTATAGAGATCACTAACTTTTTTACCCTAATTTTCTCAGGAACTACTGAACCAATTCACACCATTTATGCAAAAGGCACGAGTCTGACCTGAGGACTACCTCTTTGCCAAATTTGGTGTAATTCCAATCAGCGGTTCGGGCTGTAGCTGCGACAACAGATCCGATGGGAAATTGCATGGGGAAAACGCGTTTTGGGAAGATTCGTCAACCGGCGCCAGACTTATTGGGAATAGAATTTTGCAGATTTCCTGTGGAAAATAGGTCTTAACTATAACTATCTACTGGCGACCGCCAGTGGATAATATTCACTAAAAAAAACATAGGTTTCAGGGATGTTATAGTTAGTTGAACATTTGACTCATATAAAACCAGAGAAATTCGCCTGTTATAGTTAGTTGAGCTAACTATAACTCGTGCGCCCGAAATGCACTGCTGATGATGTCGCATATTACATCACTCATGACATGGTCAGTGACATCACTGTTGACATCACTGATGACATCTCAAATGACATCCCTCATGACATCATCCAGTGAATGTGTGTTTCTATAAAATGTAAATATGTTTTATATATGTATGCCAAGGTGTATTGAAGAATGAATGCATTTACAAGTGCCTAAAGGAATTATTTCGTATGTATGTGACTGACTGTATAAGTGAGTGATTGAACGTGTATTAGTGAATGCATGGGTTACTGACTAAACTGTGTAAAAGTCTGTATTAGTCTCTCCCTTAGTGTGTAAGCAACTGCATGGGTTGCTGAATACCTACATGAGTGTCTATATAGGTTATTGATTTGTTGCCTGAGTATCTGTATGGGTTCCTGAGTGTGTGTGTAGGTGGGTGGGTGTATGAGTCTGTGCATAGATGTCTGAGTGGGTGATTCAGTGGTTGTATGGATTAAAAAGTGCATCTGGAAAGGGCTGTGTGGGTGAGTTAGTGTGTCTATTGGTGTGTTGGTGAGCGAATAAATGTCTCAGTCGTATATCTGTGACTAACTACATATGTTTTAAGCCACTATATGTGAGTGTTGGAGTATATAAATGAGTATACGTGACACTAAGTTATTTCAAAAGTGGGTGTATAGATAATTGTCTGCTTCTATCAGTGATTGTATAAGACAGTAAATATGGGTTAGTATCTGTATAAATAAGTGATGTGGTTTGTATAAAAATAACGAAGTTGGTGTGTATAACTTTATACATGATGACATGGGTATGTGATTCATTCTTTGTATTACTGACTAGGCGTGTGAGGAACTCTATGCATGAGTGGCAGCGTATGACTGCATGTATAGATGCATGAGTGCGTATTATAGTCCTCTATTGATGAGTAACTACATGTATAAGTGACTGGATGTGTGTGTAGACCTAGGAAATAGGGAGTGCTATGTAGTATATGGCATTCTTCTGTGTATGGTTTCAAAAATAGTAGTCAGCATTTTAGAATGGGTGTATCAAAGTTTATATTAGAGCATCAGTATGTGCATCAGATTGTCATGTGGATGATGTCACGAGTGATGTCATCAGTGATGTCATTTGAGATGTCATCAGTGATGTCATCAGTGATGTCACTGACCATGTCATGAGTGATGTAATATGTGACATCATCAGCAGTGCATTGCGGGCGCGCGAGTTATAGTTAGTTCAACTAACTATAACAGGCGAATTTCTCTGGTTTCATATGAGTCAAATGTTCAACTAACTATAACGTCCCTGAAGCCTATAGTTTTTTTTGTGAATTTCAAAGGTTTTTTAAATGCTAATTCCTAACTATAACGTCTGTAAAACCTATGATTTTTTCAGTGAATATATATATATATATATATATATATATATATATATATATATATATATATATATATATATATATATATATTACCTACTGGCAGTCGCCAGTAGGTAGTTATAGTTAGGACCTATTTTCCATAGGAAATCCATAACATTCTATTCCCAATAACTTTGGCGCCGATTGACGAATCTTCGCAAAATTTTCAAAACTTTTGGCCAGATCCGGTCCGCTCCTATCCTGAAAGTCTTTGGATGATTCGTGTAGCGGGGGCCGAGGAAAATGGGGGGTCCCAAAACGTGTTTTCCCCATGCAATTTCCCATAGGACCTTTAGCCGCAGCTACAGCCCGAACTGCTGAACGGAATTACACCAAATTTGGCAAAGAGGTAGACCTTGGTTCAGAGTCGTGCCTTTTGCTTAAATGGTGTAAATCCGTTCAGAAGTTCCTGAGAAAATCAAAAGTAAAATCACATATATATCTGGGCGGAGCCTAACCACACATCTCATCGTGAGATCTGATTGGCTGTCAGCACTTCATCCAAGAAGTGCTGGAAGCCATCTTGGGACCAATATACATGATAGCACCTCATTAAAAAGCATTTCAGTTAATAGAAGGTTTTAAGTCTTTAGTTACATTATAAATAATTTGTTGATGGTACCATACTCATTTTAGGAATTGTGGTATGTTCTAAGGTGATTTTACCATGTGAAAAAGCCTTCTGCTGGGATATCGTGAACCATGTTTGAGAGAAAACTATTTTCTCATGCTTTTCACACAGAGGTTTGGAAGGTGATCAATAAGATAAACTGAGAGCATATTTTCTGTGAATTCACATTATCTTTCTCAGTCATGTGAGAATGAAGTCTGACATTCTCAGTAAAACATGTACATCCAACAAGGGCAGAGACTGTCAGTTGATTCCTTCGTGTTCTACTGCAGCTTCCCAGAGTGTTCCAAAGAACAACTAGAGCGCTAACAGTCCTACTTATGATAAACGCATGGCACACCTGAAGCCATCTTGATTGGAATAAAGTGGTAACTCTTAAAATATTTAATTTAAAAAGGAACAAAATGAGGGAGTTCATTTTGCTATAGAAAGTATGATTAGTGCTGCAGAAAGAAAAATTAGGGCACATTTTGAGTGACTTCTCAAACCCTATTCTATTTCATTACAAAATTCTGACATGCAGACTGAAACATGCACTTTCAATACCAGCAGTAGACTTACCTGGTGAGCAGTAGCTTTACTACAGTGATCTAATGAGCAACAGGAGTGCTAACATTCTGAATTTATGGCAAATGTGTGACACATCTGAATGCCTTCTTGATGGAATCAAAGTAAAAAACTGAAAGTATGCCTACTGAGGAGACTGTAGTAAATGAGGAAATTAGGAAACTTCATAACAAATAAGTCTCCCAAGATGGCCACCAGAGACAAAAGAGGCCAAATGTAGCACAAATATAACCCATATGTAGCCCAAGTATAGCCCAATGACAGAATGTCCCAGAGTGTTTTAAGGAACAACTAGAGCGCTAGCAGTGTTACTTATGTCAAAAGTATGGCACACCTGAAGCCATCTTGATTGGAATAAAGTGGTAACACTTAAAACATTTAATTTGCAAAGGAACAAAATTAGGGGGTTCATTTTGCCATCGAAATTATGATTAGTGCTGCACTTTGAATACCAGCAGCAGACTTCCCTGGTGAGAAGTAGCAATAGGTCTCACCATCGTTTAAGTGAAAGTAATTCTGTTTGTAATTAAGTGGCTTTTTAGCTTTGCTTTTATTAGTGTTTTTCAAACTTTCATGTACATAACGTGCATATATGTATATGTATGCATGCATTTATCTTTGTATTTATATAGATATGCAGATTATATATATGTTTATATATGTATGTATATATATATAGACATACATATATATAAATGCATATGCATATATCTGCATATATATATATATGTGCATAGGTGTGCGTGTAGAGAGAGGTAGAGAGGGAGAGGTGTAGAGGTTGAGAGGTAGAGAGGTAGAGAGTAGAGGATGAGTAATAGAGAGTAGAGAGAAGAGAGTGAGTAGTAGAGTGAGTAGCAGAGAGTGAGTAGGAGAGAGTAGTAGAGTGAGTAGTAGAGAGTGAGTAGTAGAGAGTAGTAGAGAGTGGGTAATAGCGAGTGAGTAGTAGAGAGTAGTAGATAGTAGCAGAGAGTGATTAGTAGCGTGAGTAGTAGAGAGAGAGTAGTAGAGAGTGAGTATTAGAGAGTGAGTAGTAGAGAGCAGAAGAGAGTGACTAGTGGAGAGTGAGTAGCAGAGAGAGAGTAGTAGAGAGTAGTAGAGAATGAGTAGGAGAGTGAGTAGTAGAGAGTAGCAGAGAGTGAGTAGTAGAGAGTAGTAGAGGGTGATTAGCAGAGAGTGAGTAGTAGAGAGAGAGTAGTAGGGAGTAGTAGAGTAGTAGAGAGTGAGTAATAGAGAGTGAGTAGTAGGGAGTAGGGGAGTAGTGGAGAGTGAGTAGTAGAGAGTAGTAGAGAGTGAGCACTAGAGTGAGTAGTAGGGAGTAGTAGAGAGTGAGTAGTAGAGTGAGTAGTAGAGTGAGTAGTAGAGAGCAAGTAGTAGAGAGTGTGTAGTAGAGAGTGAGTAGTAGAGAGTAGTAGAGAATGAGTAGTAGAGAGAGTAGTAGAGAATAGTAGAGTAGTAGGGAGTGAGTAGTAGAGAGTGTGTAGTAGAAAGTGAGTAGTAGAGAATAGTAGAGAGTGAGTAGTAGAGAGAGTAGTAGAGAGTAGTAGAGTAGTATAGAGTGAGTAGTAGGGTGAGTAGTAGAGAGTAGAAGAGAGTGAGTAGTAGAGAGTGAGTAGTAGGGTGAGTAGTAGAGTAGTGGAGAGTGAGTAGTAGAGAGAGAGTAGTAGAGAGTAAGTAGTAGAGTAGTAGAGAGTGAGTAGTAGAGAGAGAGTAGTAGAGAGAGTGTAGTAGAGAGTAGTAGAGAGTGAGTGGTAGAGAGTAGTAGAGAGTAGTAGAGTGAGTAGTAGAGAGTAGTAGAGAGTGAGTAGTAGAGAGTAGTAGAGAGTGAGTAGTAGAGAGTGAGTAGTAGAGAGAGTAGTAAAGTAGTTGAGAGTGAGTAGTAGAGAGTGAGTAGTAGAGAGTAATAAAGAGTGAGTAGTAGAGAGTGAGTAGTAGAGAGTAGTAGAGTGAGTAGTAGAGAGGGAGTAGTAGAGAGAGAGTAGTAGAGAATAGTAGAGAGTTAGTAGTAGAGTAGTAGAGAGTGAGTGGTAGAGAGTAGTAGAGAGAAGCAGAGTGATTAGTAGAGAATAGTAGAGAGTGAGTAGTAGAGAGTGAGTAGTAGAGAGTAGTAGTAGAGAGTAGTAGAGAGTGAGTAGTAGAGAGTGAGTAGTAGAGAGTAGTAGCGAGTGAGTAGTAGAGAGTGAGTAGTTTAATTTAAAAGGAACTCAACGAGGGGGTTCATTTTGCCATAGAAATTATAATTAGTGCGGAAAAAAGAAAAATTAGGGCACATTTTGAGTGACTTCTCAAATCCTCTTCTATTTCATAAAAAAACTTCTGACATGCAGACTGAAACATGCACTTTCAATACCAGCAGCAGAATTCTCTGGTGAGCAGTAGCTTTACTACAGTGATCTAATAAGCAACTAGTGTGCTAACATTACGAATTTATGGCAAATGTGTGACACATCTGAATGCCTTCTTGATGGAATGAAAGTAAAATACCTGAAAGTATTTCCTACTGAGGAGACTGTAGTAAATGAGGAAATTAGGAAACTTCAAAACAAATAAGTCTTCCAAGATGGCGACCAGAGACAAAAGAGCCCAAATGTAGCACAAATATCACAGAGATGTAGCCCAAGTATAGCCCAATGACAGAATGTCCCAGAGTGTTTTAAAGAACAACTAGAGCGCTAACAGTCTTAATTATGACAAAAGTATGGCACACCTGAAGCCATCTTGATTGGAATTAAGTGGTTACACTTAAAACATTTAATTTGCAAAGGAACAAAATGAGGGGGTTCATTTTGCCATAGAAATTATGATTAGTGCTGCAGAAAGAAAAATTAGGGCACATTTTGACTTCTCAAATCCTCTTCTATTTCATTAAAAAATTCTGACATGCAGACTGAAACATGCACTTTGAATACCAGCAGCAGACTTCCCTGGTGAGCAGTAGCTTTACTGCAGTGATCTAATGAGCAAATAGTGTGCTACCATTCAGAATTTATGGCAAATGTCTGACACATCTGAATGCCTTCTTGATGGAACCAAAGTAAACAAGCATTGAAAATGAAATAGGTCTTGCCCTCGTTTAAGTTAAAGCAATTCTGTTTGTAATTAGGTGGCTTTTTAGCTTTGCTTTTAGGAACATTATATATGATTAGCTGATATGTTGAAAATTGAAGCACACATCCTCTCTTGTGTAGGAACATTGTGTGCTGAACTTCTGACCTGTGTGCTTAGTGCAGTGTTCCATGACCTGTTTCTATGGTAACAGGCAGAAGGCAGATTGGGGGAAGGGTTGAAATGTCTTTCAGTTGGAAAGGGTTGAAATGTTTAACCAATAGAAATGTGTTTGCTTTTGAGTTCATGTGTGAAGGATTGTGATTTGATGTTTACATGTATATGTGTGGAAAATGAAAGGGAAACTTTTCCATTCTTTGTTTTTGCTGAGAGGTGCACAGTGCAGAGATTCTGTAAAAGAAAATATGGTGAGTGACTGATATACTTCTTAATCTACAAAAGAACTTGAAAGATGAGTTATTTAATTATGAGGGGATGTATGTAGACTATTTAGATTTTAATCAGACTAATGTATTTCTCCTGCTAAAGTGTAGGGAGTACTTTTTTTCTCTACAATCTTATTGACAGTGTGTGTGCATGTAGAAACCATTCTGTGATAAGCATTTGTGTTTTTCATGTGTTTGCAGACAGATAACTGTGCTGTTTTTATATTTTGGTAGAATTAGAAACCAGTCATTGTTTATGAATTTGTGAAATGAGTAATGGTATGTTTCTATACTAAAATGTAGTACTACTTCTAGATGAAGAAATGTGTTTTGGTATAGTGCAAGGGATAGTGTTGTTTGTCTAGAACCACACAGTGAGACTGTGTGCATTTGGGAACCACTGTGAGAGAAGCATTTGGTAACATCGTGTATTGGCTGACAGATAACTGTTTTAACCTGTCATGTTGTGAAGTTTTAGTAGCATTAGAAGACAGTTATGGCTTATGATTTGATTAAATGAGTCAGGCTTTGACAGAAAAGTGCAGTCCTGAAATATGTAGATTGTGTGCAGTTCCCTTACCACTTGCACTGTAGTGAATGCGTTTTGGTAAACTCCTAGGGATAGTGGTGCTTGTCTAGAATCACAGTGTGAGTTAGTGTGTATTTGGGATCAGTGTGAGAGAAGCATTTGGTGACATCATGTATTTGCTGACAGATAACTTTTTTAAAACCTGTCATGTTGTGAAGTTTTAGTAGCATTAGAATCCAGTCTTTGCTTATGCGTTGATTAAATGAGTCATGCTTTGACACTGATGTGCTGTACTTAAATATGTAGATTGTGATCAGTACCATTAACTCTTCTAGACTAGTGAATGAGTTTTGGTAAACTCCTAGGATAGTGTTGATTGTCTAAAATCACACTGTGAGTCTGTGTGCATTTGGGTAAGGATTGTGAGAGAAGCATTTGGTAACATCGTGTATTTGCTGACAGATAACTGTTTTAAAACAGGTCATGTTGTCAAGTTTTACTAGCATTAGAAGCCAGTCTTTGCTTATGCTTTGATTAAATGAGTCAGGCTTAGATACAAAAGTGCAGTCCTGAAATTTGAAGATTGTTTGCAGTTCCCTTACTACTTCCACAGTAGTGAATGGTTTTTGGTAAACTCCTATGAATAGTGGTTGTTGTCTAGAATCACACTGTGAGTCTGTGTGCATTTGGGAACCACTGTGAGAGAAGCATTTGGTAACATCGTGTATTTAAACCCTGTCATGTTGTCAAGTTTTAGTAGCATTAGAAGCTAGTCTTTGCTTATACATTGATAAAATGAGTCAGGGTTTGACACTAAGGTGCAGTACCATGTACTATTCTGTTCACTGTGGCAGAACTGAAAATTTAAAAGTTTTACCTGAACACTGTCCTAGAAGTAGTCTGATTATTTAGTCAGTTTCTAAGTACCAAATAGATTGCTTCAAATGTCTATGCAGTATGCATGTAGTATTGTAACATACTATACACTTGTGTTTTACACCTTCAATTCCCTAGTCAGTATCCATACACTTCCAGGAAACACCCTGTCACTCCCTTTGCAGTCCTCTAGAGACCCATTCAACAGCATGTACTAATCCATTCACTGTGCCAAAACCCAAACACTTATAAATTCACCAAGACACTCTCTTTCCAGTACTCTAATGATTCAGTCACTGCCTACGTATTCATGCACTGAGCCAGGTCTTAGCACATGGACTTCTTCAAACCCCTATCCACTATGCATGCAGTCCTCTAACCACCTACACACTTGTCTTTCACACCTTCAATTCCCCAGTCAGTATCCATTCACTTCCAGCAAACACCCTGTCACTCCCGTTGCACTCCTCTAGTGACCCATTCAGCATCGTGTACTAATCCATTCACTGCGCCAAACCCTAATAAATTCACCCAGGCACTCTCCTTGCAGTACTCTAATCATTCATTCAGTACCCAAGTACTCATCCAGTGACCCAGGCCTTAGTATATGGACTGCTTCAAACCCCTATCCACTATGCATGCAGTCCTCTAACCACCTACACAATTGTCTTTCACACCTTCAATTCCCTAGTCAGTATCCATACACTTCTAGGAAACGCCCTGTCACTCCCTTTGCAGTCTTCTAGTGACCCATTCAGCATCATGTACTAATCCATTCACTGTGCGAAAACTCAAACACTTATAAATTCACCAAGATATTATCTTTGCAGTACTCTAATCATTCAGTCAGTGCCTGAGCCAGGCCTTAGCACATGGACTGCTTGAAACCCCTATGCACTATGCATGCAGTCTTCTAACCACCTAGACACTTGTCTTTCACACTTTCAATTTCTTAGTCAGTATCCATACAGTCCAGCAAACATCTTGTCACTGCCTTTGCACTCCTCTAGTGACCCATTCAGTACCAAGTACTAATCCATTCCCTGTGTGAAAAGCCTAGCACTTATAAATTCACCTAGGCACTCTCCTTGCTGTACTCTAATCATTCAGTCAGTACCCAAGTAGTCATGCAGTGAGCCAGGCCTTAGCATATGGACTGCTTTAAATGCCTATGCAGTATGGATGCAGTCCTCTAATCACCTACACAGTTGTGTGTCATACCTTCAATTCCCTAGTTAGTATTCATACTCTTCTAGCAAACACCCTGTCACTCACCCAGTGTGTCTCCTTATAGTACTGTAATCATTTAGTCAGTTAGCATGTAGAGTTTTAGTGAGGTAGTCTTTAGGGCATGAACTGCTTCAAAGTAGTATGCACTATGCATGTAGTGTTTTAACCATTGTCACACTTGTGGTTCAGGGACATGGTTTCTTAGTCAGTATTTATATAAAATGTGTTTGTACAGTAATGGAATAGTATAATTTTGAAAGTTATTAATATACATTTATTTGTGATTCTTTTTTACAGATACAGAACAGGAGTGTTTCTCATCTGTTTGCACTCTTCTCATGCAAGATTGTTTGGATGAAGGGTCCTTAGGTGTTTCATCATACTTGCTGTGCCGCATGAGTATTTTTTGTTAGGATCCCCTCGTAACAGAACTCTTTTGAAAATCTTGTGCATGAGAAAGGAGGTATTGGTCTTTGTTTGCCCCTCGAGAAAAGTAGAACATTTCCACATCACTGAAGGAAAACATTTTGGGCGTGGTGCATCCTCCAAAAATTCAACTTTAGATTTGGTGAATATTTTATAGCGACATCATTTACAGTTTTTGTAAGTTAAAGTTAAAAAATTTTGTTGCCTGTGTGCATTTTATATTTCTGTGATTTGAATTTTGAGAATGGCATGTTGCGTTTTTTTTTAACAATCTTTGAGATTGTGTGTTTTTTGCCTGCTGTTAAGTGATGAGTACGATTGAAATCACTATTTTTAGTGAAATTTAATATATTCTGAGAACAGCAACAAAGGCAAAAGAATTACTTTGTGGAAATTATGCTGTGTTGTATAAAATGTATTATTACATGTTATAATTTTTTTTTCCTTTTCTTACACTGATCCAAATGTTAAAATAAGCAATTTATACGAATTTATATTTGAATGAAAAACAGAAAAAAATGTATACCATTTTTTATTCCTATTACTGTAAAGGTAAGTTTAACTAAGTCTCAATATGCAGAATGAAGAGGCCTGCAAGAAGCTACAAAGTTGAAACACGTTTCTAAAAACACTATGTTTATGTAGTTTTGAAATCTGACCATAATGAGATATCATGTGACCTGCAAAAAAAGAGATTTGAGGGGTTCATAATATTTCACCTTTTTAGCTGTTGAAGGACCGCAATCATTTCAATCATTCCTCTTTGAACATCTTTGCAGACAAAACTCTGTGCTTACCTTCTATCATTCGCAAGGAATTTTAAAACCGGAAATATGTCACTTTTTGTAACATAGTTATTGTGCAAGATACTCTTTTATATTTACAAAGAGAGGAAAAGGCACTCTGTGCACTTTTTATACTCCATGTAAATATAAACTCATCATGCACACCCCTTTGTGTTGAAAGGGTGTTCTATAAGTGTTGTTGTGCATGATTGCTCTTAATACTCATAGAACAAGACACATGTCTAGATTTATCAGAAATCATAAATCTCGATATGTGTGTGAATGCTTCACCATTCTAAAATTGGTGCAGGAAATCACAACAAGGAGAATTGTTTTAATTTCTCCAAAATGTTCTATCTTCAATGCATGCTGAAATGTTCAGCATACATTGAAGAAGAAAAATGCATTTTCTCACTGTTTTTTTGCAGGAAGGTGTGTCTTCCTGCAGAAAAACAAACAGCACATGACACAGATATCCTTGCACTATGGTGCAAGGGTGCCTGTGTCACCACATGGCTGCAGTTTAAGCAGCCGTGCAGAGAGAAGCATAGATTTGCAACACATTTATGTACATATGTTGCATCCCTGTGCTTCGGAAGTATTACAGCACACTGCAGTTAAAGAGGTTACTGTGTGATGCTGCAGCACTTCCTCATAGTTCTGCACTTAAACATTCACCATACGCTACTAATGCATTCATTCAGTCAATTACATACTACACATACATTCATCTGAAACTAACACTAACAAAGAAATTTAGCTCTTTTTTAAACCAGGAAAGTTAGTTCTTAAAAGAACTTTTTCTTCTTTCTTATTTTATAATTTTTTTTGGTTTTTCTGCAATAAAATCAACCAAAAAACAAAACAGGAGAAACCAAACAATGAACTTCAGGGAACAATAAAAAAAAAATAGCAAATGTGACTTTCTTGCCGGCGGCAGATCAGATCGATCGACTGCTCACCATAGCACAAAGTCTTATTGCAGTTAGTGCAGAGCACTTTTAAAAATTAAAATTGAGGGCGGATGTCCAAGGTTTGGGCTGATGGATGCACTCTTGATGTGCTCGGCTGCGATGAGGTGGATGGCGCAGGAGCAGGAGTGTTTCTCATCCGTCGACACTCTTCTCGTGCAAGATTGTTCGGATGAAGGGTCCTCATGTGCTTCATCATACTTGCCATGCCGCAAGAGTATTTCTTGTTAGGATCCTCTCTCGATAGGACTCTTTTGCAAATCTTGCACGTGACCAAGGTGGCATTGGTCTTATTCTGCCCCTCGGGCAAAGTAAAAAATTTCCACATCACTGAAGAAAAACGTTTTTTGGGTGGTGCCGCCGGCAAAAATTTATCCTCAGAAGTATGAGGTGATGCAGGTGATGCCTGCTGCCCTGAAGCCATTTTTGGTTGAAAAAAGTTATAGCGAAGTGTAAACTTAGTCTAAAAAATCTTCTTCTCTCCAAAGAGATGGTGCTCTAAAGAAGGTCAAAGAAGAATGATTGAAATTGGTGGGGTCTTTCAATAGTTAGAAGAGGAAGTGTAATGAACCAATCAAATCTCTTTTTTTGCAGGTCACATGGGATCCACGCACCACGCTTACGCAGCACGCACCCAGCGCGCATCCGCGAAATTCAATTAAAAAGAAATCTAGGATTAGATGTAAAAATATATTAGTTTTAAGACTAGTTTAGATTTTGTCTTCAATTAATATTCACATGAAATACATATATATATGTTTTTTTAAATGTTAAATATTTCGCGGGATCCGCGCACCCACCGCGTCGTAGACGCAGATGACGCATCGCGGAAGCGCGCCAAATGTCGCGTTACGTACATCGAACATGTCGCGTATAGGCTGGGAGTCGCGTACCTGTCGCATTGCGATCGCGCACTAAACACGTACCCAACTCGTACCATGCGCGGATGCTATCACATAGGGATCGAGAACGGTGCGCATAGGGTGCGCGGATCCAAAAACATTGAAAAAAATATATAAAATACAGTTTTGAACATATAGTTAAAAAACATATTTTGAAAAATATAAAAAATTATGTTTGTAAAACCCATTAAACTCAAATAACATTTTTTAATTTTTAAAAGAATTAATTGAAAAAGTAAGTTTAAAAAACGGTGATAAAAAAGTATTTGAAAAAAAGATAATTAATGAAATTGACACTGAATTTGAAAAATATAGAAATCCAATCAAAATCTTTAAACATGATATCTTCAGAGATAAGTTATAGATAGGAATTAGCATTTACAAAACCTTTGAAATTCACTGAAGAAACTATAGGTTTCATGCACGTTAAAGTTAGGAATTGGCATTTAAAAAACCTTTGAAATTCACTGAAAAAACTAAAGGTTTCAGGGGCGTAATAGTTAGGAATTGGCATTTAAAAAACCTTAGAAATTCACTAAACCATAGGTTTCAGGGGCGTTATAGTTAGCTGGACATTTCCCTCGTACAAAACCCTATAAATTCCCCCGTTATAGTTAGTTCAGCTAACTATAACTCGCGCCCCGCAATGCACTGCTGATGACGTCACATATTACATCATTCATGACATGGTCAGTGACATCACTGATGACATCACTGATGACATCTCAATTGACATCACTGATGACATCACTGATGATGTCATCCATGTGATATATTAGTGCATCTTCTCACACCCTAATATAACCTTTGATACACCGAATCAAAATTTCAGACGGCCATTTTGAAAACCATAGATACTCCAATACCAATAACTACATACCCACTCATTGACTCTTAGGTCTACATACAGCTCCACTCACTCACCTGTACAGTCACTCATACTTATAGTCACTCCGTACAGGACTATCATATGCATTTAAACGCCTATATAGACACTCACACACCGCCAATTATCCATTGAGGTACTGACACACCTAGTCAGTCATGCAAATAATTAATCACAGTCCAATTTACACACCTATACAGTTAAACACGCTCAAGTTCACTTACTCATAAAAATACTTACAAATTCTGACACTCTTATACAATTACTAATACAAGCACACACTCATCCATACAGGCAGTCCCTCAATCACACACTCTCACATATAGATAGTTAAATACTCTTACACACATATACACTGCATTTCACATATGTAGTTACTGACACATGTACAACTGAGATATACATTCAATCACTAACACACTCATACATACACTCACCCAACCATACAGCCCATCACAGTTGCACTCTTAAAACCAAGCACCATAGAATCATCCACTCACACATCTATGCACAGAGTCACACACACCCTACCCACACAATCACTCAGGCACCCATACAGATACTGAGACAACCAATCAATAACCCATATATACACATTCATATAGGTATTCACAAAACCATGCAGCCACTTATACACCAACACACAGACACGTACAGACATTCACACAGTTTAGTCACTAGTCTGCAGTAAGATACATTTAATGACTCACTTATAGAGTCAGTTACGCACCTAGAAAATCATCCATTCACACACTTGTACACCCACTCATTCTTCAACAAGCCTTTCAATATATATCTTAAACATATTAAAACTTTACAGAAACACAGACTCACTGGATAACGTCATCAGTGATGTCATCAGTGATGTCATTTGAGATGTCATCAGTGATGTCATCAGTGATGTCACTGACCATGTCATGAGTGATGTAATATGTGACGTCATTAGCAGTGCATTGCGGGGGCGCGAGTTATAGTTAGCTGAACTAACTATAATGGGGGAATTTCTAGGGTTTTGTACGAGGGAAATGTCCAGCTAACTATAACGCCCATGAAACCCATGGTTTTTTTAAGTGAATATATATATATATATATATATATATAGACATACATATAAATAAATGCTTATGCATATATATGCATATATATATATGTGCATATGTGTGCGTGTAGAGAGAGGTAGAGAGAGGTAGAGAGGTAGAGGTGTAGAGGTAAAGGTGTAAAGTTAGAGAGGTAGAGGTAGCGAGGTAGAGAGTAGTAGAGAGAGAGGTAGAGAGGTAGAGAGGTAGAGAGTAGAGAGCGAGTAATAGAGAGTAGAGAGTGAGTAGTAGAGAGTAGTAGAGTGAGTAGTAGAGAGTGAGTAGTAGAGAGTGAGTATTAGAGAGTGAGTAGTAGAGAGTGAGTAGTAGAGAGTAGTAGAGAGTAGTAGAGAGTGAGTCGTAGAGTGAGTAGTAGAGAGTAGTAGAGAGTAGTAGAGATTGAGTAGTAGAGAGTAGTAGAGAGTGAGTAGTAGAGAGTGAGTAGTAGAGAGTAGTAGAGAGTGAGTAGCAGGGAGAGAGTATTAGAGAGCAGTAGAGACTGAGTAGTAGAGTGAGTAGTAGAAAGTAGTAGAGAGAGTAGTAGAGAGTGAGTAGTAGAGAGTAGTAGATAGTGAGTAGAAGAGTGAGTAGCAGAGTAGTAGAGAGTGATTAGTAGAGTGAGTAGTAGAGAGTAGTAGAGAGTGAGAAGTAGAGTGAGTACTAGAGAGTAGTAGAGAGCGAGTAGTAGAGAGCAAGCAGCAGAGAGTGTGTAGTAGAGTGAGTAGTAGAGAGAAGTAGAGAGTGAGTAGTAGAGAGAGTAGTAGAGAGTGAGAAGTAGAGAGAGTAAGAGAGAGTAGTAGAGAAGTAGAGAGTGAGTAGTAGAGTGAGTAGTAGAGAGTAGTTGAGAGCGAGTAGTAGAGAGTGAGTCGTGGAGAGTGAGCAGTAGAGAGTAGTAGAGAGTGAGTAGTAGAGAGTGAGTAGTACAGAGTGTGTAGTAGAGAGTAGTAGAGAGTGAGTAGCAGAGAGTAATAGAGTGAGTAGTAGAGAATGAGTAGTAGAGTGTAGTAGAGATTGAGTAGTAGAGTGAGTAGTAGAGAGTAGTAGAGAGTGAGTAGTAGGGTGAGTACTACAGAGTAGTAGAGAGCGAGTAGTAGAGAGCAAGTAGTAGAGAGTGTGTAGTAGAGAGTGAGTAGTAGAGAGAAGTAGAGAGTGAGTAGTAGAGAAAGTAGTAGAGAGTGAGAAGTAGAGAGACTAAGAGAGACTAGTAGAGTAGTAGAGAGTGAGTAGTAGAGTGAGTAGTAGAGAGTAGTTGAGACGAGTAGTAGAGAGTGAGTCGTGGAGAGTGAGCAGTAGAGAGTAGTAGTGAGTGAGTAGTATAGAGTGAGTAGTACAGAGTGAGTAGTAGAGAGTGAGCAGTAGAGCGAGAGTAGTAGAGAGTGAGTAGTAGAGTAGTAGAGAGTGAGTGGCAGAGTGTAGGAGAGAGTAGTAGAGTGAGTAGTACAGAATTGTAGAGAGTGAGTAGTGGAGAGAGTAGTAGAGAGTAGTAGAGTAGTAGAGAGTGAGTAGTAGAGAGTGAGTAGTAGAGAGTAGTAGAGAGCGAGTAATAGAGAGTGAGTAGTGGAGAGTGATAAGTAGAGAGCGAGTAGTAGAGAGTGAGTAGTAGAGAGTGAGTAGTAGAGAGTGAATAGTAGAGAGTGAGTAGTAGAGAGAGAGTAGTAGAGATTGAGTAGTAGAGAGTAGTAGAGTGAGTAGTAGAGAGTGAGTAGTAAAGAGAGAGAGTAGTAGAGAGTGAGTAGTCGAGTAGTAGAGAGTGAGTGGTAGAGAGTAGTAGAGTGAGTAGTAGAGAGTAGTAGAGAGTGAGTAGTAGAGAGTGAATAGTAGAGAGTAGTAGTAGAGAGTAGTAGAGAGAGAGTAGTAGAGAGTGAGTAGTAGAGAGTAGTAGCGAGTTAATAGTAGAGAGTGAGTGGTAGAGAGTAGTAGAGAGTGAGTAGTAGAGAGTAGTAGAGAGTGAGTAGTAGAGTAGTAGAGAGTGAGTGGTAGAGAGTAGTAGAAAGTAGTAGAGTGAGTTGTACAGAGCAGTAGAGAGTGAGTAGTAGAGAGTGAATAGTAGAGAGTAGTAGAGAGTGAGTAGTAGAGAGGGTAGTAGTCAAGAGTGAGTAGTAGAGATTAGTAGAGAGTGAGTAGTAGAGAGTGAGTAGTAGAGAGTAGTGGAGAGTGAGAAGTAGAGAGTGAGCAGTAGACAGTGTGTAGTACAGAGTGAGTAGTAGAGAGAAGTAGAGAGTGAGTAGTAGACAGAGTAGTAGAGTAGTAGAGAGTGAGTAGTAGAGTGAGTAGTAGAGAGTAGTTGGGAGCGAGTAGTAGAGAGTGAGTCGTGGAGAGTGAGCAGTAGAGAGTAGTAGAGAGTGAGTAGTAGAGTGTGAGTAGTAGAGAGTGAGTAGTAGAGAGTAGTAGAGAGTGAGTAGCAGAGAGTAGTAGAGTGAGTAGTAGAGAGTGAGTAGTAGAGTGAGTAGTAGAGAGTAGTAGAGAGTGAGTAGTAGAGTGAGTACTAGAGAGTAGTAGAGAGCAAGTAGTAGAGAGCAAGTAGTAGAGAGTGTGTAGTAGAGAGTGAGTAGTAGAGAGAAGTAGACAGTGAGTAGTAGAGAGAGTGGTTGAGAGTGAGAAGTAGAGAGAGTAAGAGAGAGTAGTAGAGTAGTAGAGTGAGTAGTAGAGAGTAGTAGAGAGCGAGTAATAGAGAGTGAGTAGTGGAGAGTGATAAGTAGAAAGCGAGTAGTAGAGAGTGAGTAGTAGAGAGTGAATAGTAGAGAGTGAGTAGTAGAGAGAGAGTAGTAGACAGTGAGTAGTAGAGAGTAGTAGAGTGAGTAGTAGAGCATGAGTAGTAGAGAGTGAGTAGTAGAGAGAGAGTAGTAGAGAGTAGTAGAGTGTGAGTAGTCAAGTAGTAGAGAGTGCGTGGTAGAGAGTAGTAGAGAGTAGTAGAGTGAGTAGTAGAGAGTAGTAGAGTGAGTAGTAGAGAGTGAATAGTAGAGAGGAGTAGAGAGTGAGTAGTAGAGAGTAGTAGAGAGTAAGTAGTAGAGAGTAGTAGAGAGTGAGTGGTAGAGGAGTAGAGAGTGAGTGATAGAGAGTAGTAGAAAGTAGTAGAGTGAGTAGTACAGAGTAGTAGAGAGTGAGTAGTAGAGAGTAAATAGTAGAGAGTAGTAGAGAGTGAGTAGTAGAGAGAGTAGCAGTCAAGAGTGAGTAGTAGAGATTAGTAGAGAGTGAGTAGTAGAGAGTGTGTAGTACAGAGTGAGTAGTAGAGAGAAGTAGAGAGTGTGTAGTAGAGAGAGTAGTAGAGAGTGAGTAGTAGAGTGAGTAGTAGAGAGTAGTTGAGAGCGAGTAGTAGAGAGTGAGTCGTGGAGAGTGAGCAGTAGAGAGTAGTAGAGAGTGAGTAGTACAGAGTGAGTAGTACAGAGTGAGTAGTAGAGAGTAGTAGAGAGTGAGTAGCAGAGAGTAGTAGAGTGAGTAGTAGGGAGTGAGTAGTAGAGAGTAGTAGAGAGTGAGTAGTAGAGTGAGTACTAGAGAGTAGTAGAGAGCGAGTAGTAGAGAGCAAGTAGTAGAAAGGGTGTAGAAGAGAGTGAGTAGTAGAGAGAAGTAGAGAGTGAGTAGTAGAGAGAGTAGTAGAGAGTGAGAAGTAGAGAGAGTAAGAGAGAGTTTTTAGAGTAGTAGAGTGAGTAGTAGAGTGAGTAGTAGAGAGTAGTTGAGAGCGAGTAGTAGAGAGTGAGTCGTGGAGAGTGAGCAGTAGAGAGTAGTAGTGAGTGAGTAATAGAGAGTGAGTAGTACAGAGTGAGTAGTAAAGAATAGTAGAGAGTGAGTGGCAGAGAGTAGTAGAGTGAGTAGTAGAGAGTGAGTAGTAGAGAGAGAGTAGTAGAGAGTGAGTAGTAGAGTAGTAGAGAGTCAGTGGCAGAGAGTAGGAGAGAGTAGTAGAGTGAGTAGTACAGAATAGTAGAGAGTGAGTAGTGGAGAGAGTAGTAGAGAGTAGTAGAGTAGTAGAGAGTGAGAAGTAGAGAGTGAGTAGTAGAGAGAGTAGTAGAGAGTAATAGAGTGAGTAGTAGAGAGTGAGTAGTGGAGAGAGAGTAGTAGAGAGTGAGTAGTCGAGTAGTAGAGAGTGAGTGGTAGAGAGTTGTAGAGAGAAGTAGAGTGAGTAGTAGAGAGTAGTAGAGAGTGAGTAGTAGAGAGTGAGTAGTAGAGAGTAGTAGAGAGCGAGTAATGGAGAGTGAGTAGTGGAGAGTGATTAGTAGAGAGCGAGTAGTAAAGAGTGAGTAGTAGAGAGTGAGTAGTAGAGAGTGAATAGTAGAGAGTGAGTAGTAGAGAGAGAGTAGTAGAGACTGAGAAGTAGAGAGTAATAGAGTGAGTAGTAGAGAGTGAGTAGTGGAGAGAGAGTAGTAGAGAGTGAGTAGTCGAGTAGTAGAGAGTGAGTGGTAGAGAGTTGTAGAGAGAAGTAGAGTGAGTAGTAGAGAGTAGTAGAGAGTGAGTAGTAGAGAGTGAATAGTAGAGAGTAGAAGTAGAGAGTAGTAGAGAGAGAGTAGTAGAGAGTGAGTAGTAGAGAGTAGTAGCGAGTTAATAGTAGAGAGTGAGTAGTAGAGAGTAGTAGAGAGTGAGTAGTAGAGTGAGTAGTAGATAGTAGTTGAGAGCGAGTAGTAGAGAGTGAGTCGTGGAGAGTGAGCAGTAGAGTGTAGTAGTGAGTGAGTAGTATAGAGTGAGTAGTACAGAGTGAGTAGTAGAGAGTAGTATAGAGTGAGTAGCAGAGAGTAGTAGAGTGAGTAGTAGAGAGTGAGAAGTAGAGCGAGAGTAGTAGAGAGTGAGTAGTATAGTAGTAGAGAGTGAGTGGCAGAGTATAGGAGAGAGTAGTAGAGTGAGTAGTACAGAATAGTAGAGAGTGAGTAGTGGAGAGAGTAGTAGAGAGTAGTAGAGTAGTAGAGAGCGAGTAGTAGAGAGTGAGTACTAGTGAGAGTTGTAAAGAGTAGTAGAGTAGTAGAGAGTGAGTAGTAGAGAGTGAGTAGTAGAGAGTAGTAGAGAGCGAGTAATAGAGAGTGAATAGTAGAGAGTGAGAAGTAGAGAGAGAGTAGTAGAGAGTGAGGAGTAGAGAGTAGTAGAGTGAGTAGTAGAGAGTGAGTAGTAGAGAGAGAGAGTAGTAGAGAGTAGTAGAGAGTGAGTAGTCGAGTAGTAGAGAGTGAGTGGTAGAGAGTAGTAGAGAGTAGTAGAGTGAGTAGTAGAGAGTAGTAGAGAGTGAGTAGTAGAGAGTGAATAGTATAGTGTAGTAGTAGAGAGTAGTAGAGAGAGAGGGGTAGAGAGTGAGTAGTAGAGAGTAGTAGTGAGTTAATAGTAGAGAATGAGTAGTAGAGAGTAGTAGAGAGTGAGTAGTAGAGAGAGAGTAGTAGAGAGAGAGTAGTAGAGAGTAGTAGAGAGTGAGTAGTAGAGTAGTAGAGAGTGAGTGGTAGAGAGTAGTAGAAAGTAGTAGAGCGAGTTGTACAGAGTAGTAGAGAGTGAGTAGTAGAGAGTGAATAGTAGAGAGTAGTAGAGAGTGAGTAGTAGAAAGAGTAGTAGTCGAGAGTGAGTGGTAGAGATTAGTAGAGAGTGAGTAGTAGAGAGTGAGTAGTAGAGAGTGAGTAGTAGAGAGTGTGTAGTAGAGAGTGAGTAGTAGAGAGAGTAGTGTCGAGTGAGAAGTAGAGAGAGTAAGAGAGAGCAGTAGAGTAGTAGAGAGTGAGTAGTGTCGAGTGAGAGGTAGAGAGTAGTAGAGAGTGAGTAGTAGAGAGTGAGTAGTACAGAGTGAGTAGTAGAGAGTAGTAGAGAGTGAGTAGCAGAGAGTAGTAGAGTGAGTAGTAGAGAGTGAGTAGTAGAGTGTAGTAGAGAGTGAGTAGTAGAGTGAGTAGTAGAGAGTAGTAGAGAGTGAGTAGTAGAGTGAGTACTAGAGAGTAGTAGAGAGCAAGTAGTAGAGGGCAAGTAGTAGAGAGTGTGTAGTAGAGAGTGAGTAGTAGAGAGAAGTAGAGAGTGAGTATTAGAGAGAGTAGTAGAGAGTGAGAAGTAGAGAGAGTAAGAGAGAGTGGTAGAGTAGTTGAGTGAGTAGTAGAGTGAGTAGTAGAGAGTAGTTGAGAGCGAGTAGTAGAGAGTGAGTCGTGGAGAGTGAGCAGTAGAGAGTAGTAGTGAGTGAGTAGTAGAGAGTGAGTAGTACAGAGTGAGTAGTAGAGAGTAGTAGAGAGTGAGTAGCAGAGAGTAGTAGAGTGAGTAGTAGAGAGTGAGTAGTAGAGAGAGAGTAGTAGAGAGTGAGTAGTAGAGTAGTAGAGAGTGAGTGGCAGAGAGTAGGAGAGAGTAGTAGAGTGAGTAGTACAGAATAGTAGAGAGTGAGTAGTGGAGAGAGTAGTAGAGAGTAGTAGAGTAGTAGAGAATGAGTAGTAGAGAGTGAGTAGTAGAGAGAGAGTAGTAGAGAGTAGTAGAGTAGTAGAGAGTGAGTAGTAGAGAGTGAGTAGTAGAGATTAGTAGAGAGCGAGTAATAGAGAGTGAGTAGTGGAGAGTGATTAGTAGAGAGCGAGTAGTAGAGAGCGAGTAGTAGAGAGTGAGTAGTAGAGAGTGAATAGTAGAGAGTGAGTAGTAGAGAGAGAGAAGTAGAGACTGAGTAGTAGAGAGTAGTAGAGTGAGTAGTAGAGAGTGAGTAGTGGAGAGAGAGTAGTAGAGAGTAGTAGAGAGTGAGTAGCAGAGTATAGGAGAGAGTAGTAGAGTGAGTAGTACAGAATAGTAGAGAGTGAGTAGTGGAGAGAGTAGTAGAGAGTAGTAGAGTAGTAGAGAGCGAGTAGTTGAGAGTGAGTACTAGACAGAGTTGTAAAGAGCAGTAGAGTAGTAGAGAGTGAGTAGTAGAGAGTGAGTAGTAGAGAGTAGTAGAGAGCGAGTAATAGAGAGTGAGTAGTGGAGAGTGATAAGTAGAGAGCAAGTAGTAGAGAGTGAGTAGTAGAGAGTGAGTAGTAGAGAGTGAATAGTAGAGAGTGAGAAGTAGAGAGAGAGTAGTAGAGAGTGAGGAGTAGAGAGTAGTAGAGTGAGTAGTAGAGAGTGAGTAGTAGAGAGAGAGAGTAGTAGAGAGTAGTAGAGAGTGAGTAGTCGAGTAGTAGAGAGTGAGTGGTAGAGAGTAGTAGAGAGTAGTAGAGTGAGTAGTAGAGAGTAGTAGAGAGTGAGTAGTAGAGAGTGAATAGTATAGAGTAGTAGTAGAGAGCAGTAGAGGGAGAGAGGTAGAGAGTGAGTAGTAGAGAGTAGTAGTGAGTTAATAGTAGAGAATGAGTAGTAGAGAGTAGTAGAGAGTGAGTAGTAGAGAGAGAGTAGAGAGAGAGAGTAGTAGAGAGTAGTAGAGAGTGAGTAGTAGAGTAGTAGAGAGTGAGTGGTAGAGAGTAGTAGAAAGTAGTAGAGCGAGTTGTACAGAGTAGTAGAGAGTGAGTAGTAGAGAGTGAATAGTAGAGAGTAGTAGAGAGTGAGTAGTAGAAAGAGTAGTAGTCGAGAGTGAGTGGTAGAGATTAGTAGAGAGTGAGTAGTAGAGAGTGAGTAGTAGAGAGTGAGTAGTAGAGAGTGTGTAGTAGAGAGTGAGTAGTAGAGAGAGTAGTGTCAAGTGAGAAGTAGAGAGAGTAAGAGAGAGCAGTAGAGTAGTAGAGAGTGAGTAGTGTCGAGTGAGAGGTAGAGAGTAGTTGAGAGCGAGTAGTAGAGAGTGAGTCGTGGAGAGTGAGCAGTAGAGAGTAGTAGAGAGTGAGTAGTCCAGAGTGAGTAGTACAGAGTGAGTAGTAGAGAGTAGTAGAGAGTGAGTAGCAGAGAGTAGTAGAGTGAGTAGTAGAGAGTGAGTAGTAGAGTGTAGTAGAGAGTGAGTAGTAGAGTGAGTAGTAGAGAGTAGTAGAGAGTGAGTAGTAGAGTGAGTACTAGAGAGTAGTAGAGAGCGAGTAGTAGAGAGCAAGTAGTAGAGAGTGTGTAGTAGAGAGTGAGTAGTAGAGAGAAGTAGAGAGTGAGTATTAGAGAGAGTAGTAGAGAGTGAGAAGTAGAGAGAGTAAGAGAGAGTGGTAGAGTAGTTGAGTGAGTAGTAGAGTGAGTAGTAGAGAGTAGTTGAGAGCGAGTAGTAGAGAGTGAGTCGTGGAGAGTGAGCAGTAGAGAGTAGTAGTGAGTGAGTAGTAGAGAGTGAGTAGTACAGAGTGAGTAGTAGAGAGTAGTAGAGAGTGAGTAGCAGAGAGTAGTAGAGTGAGTAGTAGAGAGTGAGTAGTAGAGAGAGAGTAGTAGAGAGTGAGTAGTAGAGTAGTAGAGAGTGAGTGGCAGAGAGTAGGAGAGAGTAGTAGAGTGAGTAGTACAGAATAGTAGAGAGTGAGTAGTGGAGAGAGTAGTAGAGAGTAGTAGAGTAGTAGAGAATGAGTAGTAGAGAGTGAGTAGTAGAGAGAGTAGTAGAGAGTAGTAGAGTAGTAGAGAGTGAGTAGTAGAGAGTGAGTAGTAGAGATTAGTAGAGAGCGAGTAATAGAGAGTGAGTAGTGGAGAGTGATTAGTAGAGAGCGAGTAGTAGAGAGTGAGTAGTAGAGAGTGAGTAGTAGAGAGTGAATAGTAGAGAGTGAGTAGTAGAGAGAGAGTAGTAGAGACTGAGTAGTAGAGAGTAGTAGAGTGAGTAGTAGAGAGTGAGTAGTGGAGAGAGAGTAGTAGAGAGTGAGTAGTCGAGTAGTAGAGAGTGAGTAGTAGAGAGTAGTAGAGTGAGTAGTAGAGAGTAGTAGAGTGAGTAGTATAGAGTGAATAGTAGAGAGTAGTAGTAGAGAGTAGTAGAGAGAGAGAGTAGAGAGAGAGCAGTAGAGAGTGAGAAGTAGAGAGTAGTAGCGAGTTAATAGTAGAGAGTGAGTAGTAGAGAGTAGTAGAGAGTGAGTAGTAGGGAGAGAGCAGTAGATAGAGAGTAGTAGAGAGTAGTAGAAAGTGAGTGGTAGAGAGTAGTATAAAGTAGTAGAGTGAGTTGTACAGAGTAGTAGAGAGTGAGTAGTAGAGCGTGAATAGTAGAGAGTAGTGGAGAGTGAGTAGTAGAGAGAGTAGTAGTCGAGAGTGAGTAGTAGAGATTAGTAGAGAGTGAGTAGTAGGGAGTGAGTAGTAGAGAGTAGTAGAGTAGTAGAGAGTGAGTAGTAGAGAGTAGTAGAGAGTGAGTAGTAGAGAGTTAGTAGTAGAGAGAGAGTAGTAGAGAGTAGTAGAGAGTGAGTAGTAGAGTAGTAGAGAGTAGTCAGTCAGTGTCAGACAGTGTCAGTCAGTGTCAGTCAGACAGTGTCACTCAGTCAGTCAGTGTCAGTCAATCAGTGTCAGTCAGTGTCAGTCAGTCAGTTTCAGTGAAACTGTGTCAGTCAGTGTCAGTGTCAGTCTATCAGTGTCAGTCAGTGTCAATCAGTCAGTGTCAGTCAGTCAGTGTCAGTCAGTCAGTTTCAGTCAGTGAGTGTCAGCTAGAGCAGCTGTGCTGACCTGGTTCTCTGGCTCTAAAGCAGCTCTGCTGACCTGGTTCTCTCTCTCTAAAGCAGCTCTACTGACCTGGTTTCTCTGGCTCTACAGCAGGTCTGCTGACCTGGTTCTCTGGCTCTAGAGCAGCTCTGCTGACCTAGTTCTTAGGCTCTAGAGCAGCTCTGCTGATCTGGTTCTCTGGCTCTACAACAGCTCTGCTTACCTGGTTCTCTGGCTCTAAAGCAGCTCTGCTGACCCAGTTCTGTGGCTCTAAAGCAGTTCTGCTGACATGGTTCTCTGGCTCTAGAGCAGCTCTGCTGACCTGGTTCTCTCTCTCTAGAGCAGCTCTGATGACCTGGTTGTCTCCCTCTAAAGCAGCTCTACTGACCTGGTTTCTCTGGCTCTACAGCAGCTCTGCTGACCTGGTTCTCTGGCTCTAGAGCAGCTCTGCTGACCTGGTTCTTAGGCTCCAGAGCATCTCTGCTGACCTGGTTCTCTGGCTCTAAAGCAGCTCTGCTGACCTGGTTCTATGGCTCTAAAGCAGCTCTGCTGACTTGGTTCTCTGGCTCTAGAGCAGCTCTGCTGACCTGGTTCTCTTGCTCTAAAGCAGCTCTGCTGACCTGGTTCTCTGGCTCTAAAGCAGCTCTGGTGGCCGTTTTTGTCTTGCTCTAAAGCAGCTCTGCTGACCTGGTTCTCTCCCCCTAAAGCAGCTCTGCTGACCTGGTTTCTCTGGCTCTACAGCAGCTCTGCTGACCTGGTTCTTTGGCTCTAGAGCAGCTCTGATGACCTAGTTCTTAGGCTCTGGAGCAGCTCTGCTGACTTGGTTCTCTGGCTCTAAAGCAGCTCTGCTGACCTGGTTTTCTGCACTCACGATGCCCACACCCGACTTCGCGAAAATATATTTAAAAATATTATAAGTTTATTATAGGTACAAATATATTATTTTTATGAATATATTACTTAATCTCTTGCCCTTGTATGTATATTAAAGACACATATGTATCATTTTCTAACATAAAATATTTTTGCGGGAGTAGCGCACCCAGCGTGCCCCAGTGCGTATATGATGTCGCGTGGGACCCGCAACCACGCAAACATCTCGTACCGTAATGCGCATGTGTCGCGAATGCGCGGGTGCAGGAGTTGCGGACTGGTCGCATACCAATTGCGCACATCACGTTATATTAAATGTATATGATGTAACTGAAAAACACGCAGCTATCGCACACCATACGCGGATCCTTTATGACTTTTCTAAAATGGCGGCTAGAATGCACGCACCCACCGTGATGTGTACGCATTGAGTGCGCGACTCTGAAAAAAATTAGAATTTTATTTAAAAAAAATAAATAAATAATATAAATATATAAAAATAAAAAATGAAAACAAGAAAATGAACCAATATTTCAGTTTTTTTTTGTGTGCAATTTTCTGAAAAATATATAATGTTATTTAATGAATAAAATATTTATAAATAAACAGTTAAAAAACTGTAGGTTTCCTGAGACGTTACAGTCAGAAATTAGCATTTAAAAAAGCTTTGAAATTCACTGAAAAAACCATGGGTTTCAGAGACGTTATAGTTAGAAATTAGAATTTAAAAAACCTTAGACATTCACAGAAAAAAAACATAGGTTTCAGTGGTGTTATAGTTAGCTGGCCATTTCACTCGTACAAAACCATTGAAATTCCTCCGTTATAGTTAGTTCTGCTAACTATAACTCGCGCGCCCACAATGCACTGCTGATGATGTCACATATTGCATCATTCATGACATGGTCAATAAGCCAAAATGAGAGCATATTTTCTGTAAATTCACATTATCTTTCTCAGTCATGTGATAATGAAGTCTGTCATTCTCAGTAAATCATGTACATTGAACAAGGGCAGAGACTGTCAGTTGATTTCTTTGTGTTCTACTGCAGCTTCCCAGAGTGTTCTAAAGAACAACTAGAGCGCTAACAGCCTTACTTATGACAAAAGTATGGCACACCTGAAGCCATCTTGATTGGAATAAACTGGTAACACTAAAACATTTAATTTAAAAAGGAACAAAATGATGGGGTTCATTTTGTCATAGAAATTATGGTAAGTGCTGTAGAAAGAAAAATGAGGACATGTTTCAAGTGTGATCTCAAATATATTCCTGTATATTTCAACAGGAGCAGCCTGTCAGTTAATGCCTTAGTGTTCTACTGCAGCTTCCCAGAGTGTTCTAAAGAACTACTAGAGAGCTAACAGTCTTACTTATCGAAATTATGGCACACCTGAAGTCATCTTGATTGGAATAAACTGGTAACACTTATACCATTTAATTTAAAAAGGAAGAAAATGAGGGGGTTCATTTTGTCATAGAAATTATGGTTAGTGCTGTAGAAAGAAAAATTAGAACATGTTTTAAGTGAGAGCTCAAATATCTTCCTGTTATATTTCAACAGGAGCAGCCTGTCAGTTAATGCCTTTGTGTTCTACTGCAGCCTCCTAGAGTGTTCTAAAGAACAACTAGAGAGCTAACAGTCTTACGTATGACAAAATTATGGCACACCTGAAGCCATCTTGATTGGAATAAAGTGGTAACACTTAAAACATTTAATTTAAAAAGGAAGAAAATGGGGGGGTTCATTTTGCCATAGAAGTTATGGTTAGTGCTGTAGAAAGTAAAGTAGGACATGTTTTAAGTGAGATCTCAAATATCTTCCTGTTATATTTCAACAGGAGCAGCCTGTCAGGTGATGCCTTTGTGTTCTACTGCAGCTTCCCAGAGTGCTCTAAAGAACAACTAGAGAGCTAACAGTCTTACTTATGACAAAATTAGGGCACACCTGAAGCCATCTTGATTGGAATAGACTGGTAACACTTAAGACATTTAATTTAAAAAGGAACAAAATGAGGGGGTTCATTTTGCCATAGAAATTATCGTTAGTGCTGCAGAAAGAAAATTTAGGGCATATTTTAAGTGAGATCTCAAATCCTCTTCTATTTCATTAGAAAATTATGACATGCAGACTGAAACAATCACTTTCAATACCAGCAGTCGACTTCCAGTTAACTCCCTGGTGAGCAGCAGCTTTACTACAGTGATCTAATGAACAACTAGAGTGCTAACATTCTGAATTTATGGCAAATGTGTGACACATCTGAATGCCTTCTTGATGGAATCAATGTAAAAACTGAAAGCATTTCCTACTGAGGAGACTGCAGTAAATGAGGAAATTAGGAAACTACTTCATAACAAATAAGTCTCCCAAGATGGCCACCAGAGAAAAAAGAGCCCAAATGTAGCACAAATATCACCCAGATGTAGCCCACTTATAACCAAATGACAGAAGTGTGCAAAACACTTTTTATTTTCAGTTTTCTGCAGATTTATATAGTGAAGACTGGTCAGGTATTGTAGCGTTACATCTTACTTGGAACCCTTATTGCGTATTTTGCACGAAGTACATGAGATTGATCTTGCAAAATATTGAACTTTACGATTCTGTTAACCTGAAGTTGCTCTGAACCGGGCTTTGTAACACCCTTTTTTACCTACTGGTTTTAATTAATTAACACTGTATTGTATTAGGAAAGAGGATTTACTGTTTTTATGTACACTTTTACGATCTATGTTTCTAAATCAGATCGAATAAAGTTTAATGAATTCTATGACTGGACGGAGGCGAGGATTAAGCATATCTTTCCTCACGTTATTCGCATAGCAGTTCAAAGAAAACGTAACACAACAATCATTAAACAAAAGACTACACAACCCATGAACCATTAAGGGGGTAGTCTCCAAGGCAACTATAGTCCAATCATATCACTGTCCATTGTATATAATATCGTGACGTCCCTTCCGCTTCCTCTTTCTTCACTGCTCGTCAGTTAAGTGCATTCCTTACATTCATGGCTTAATCTGACGTTGTTGCTGTTTGTATAGTGGTTTCTTGTGCACGTTATTAGCATTATTGCCTTGGTATTGTTTCATATTCCCTGCGCAGCAGGCTCTTGCCTGAGAGTGTTCTCCCCCTCGCAGATTCTCCCGCTGTATGCTCTGCGCGCGGTGAGATCCTGTCAGGCGCGTCTGGTCCGAGCGAGGCAGCTCCGCCGAGCGTTCCCGCTGGTCTTTACGCACATTTGGGAATCCGGTCACTCCTTTAGTGTCTGCTTGATTCCCGACTAACCCGCGCCGAATTTTTACACCGCTAAGCGGTGATTTCCCCACACAGCCACGTTAGTGACCAGTGCCCCCTGGTGGTGGTAATTGGTATTGTGCCTCAGTTTATTCTTATAACAGCTTCGGGGAAAGCCCAGCTGCTGGAGCACCGGCGAGGGGGCTGCCTTAAGGATTTTAAGG
This sequence comes from Triturus cristatus, assembly GCF_964204655.1. NCBI lineage: Eukaryota > Metazoa > Chordata > Amphibia > Caudata > Salamandridae > Triturus > Triturus cristatus. The sequence goes on from NC_140590.1 coordinate 1,459,898,887, forward strand.
GCATTTGTTCTGTGCTCACACCCTCTGCTATCATGTCTTCTCCAGAAGACCATTTTTACTCCTCCTACCAGGAAGTGGAGAAGGAATGGCCCCCCAACTTCTCCCTCCAGCAGTGGACCAAGCCCTATCTCTAGCTATTTCTAGGGCGCTGTCTCCTCTTAGGGATCAGGTTGATAAGCTGGCGAAAAGCATCCCTGGGGTGTACAGTGACCCAGATCGGGTGGTGCCGGGTCCCAGTAGCTCCCAGATGGGGAATAAAAGGGCCGTTAAGCATAGTGTGGGGCACTTGTAAGGAGTTGATAAACTTACGGAGACCTTCCTCGAGAATGCGCGAACGCTAAAACTTGCACCCTGCCGGGAGAAGGAGGAGTCCGGCAGAAACTGCGACGCTGTCACCACTATTGAAGACACCGACGGCGAGTTTCCCTTAGAGGGAGAGGGTCTATCGGAGGACGATTTCTCCTCTGATGAGGATAAGGACTCGGGGCAACCCTGGCATCCAGAGTCCCGGGTTGGGGACGGGGTCCACTCGGACATGTTCGAGCCTACCCAAATTTACCATCCTAGGTCGGCGGAGTGGACCCCTGACACCAAAGTGGCAGAGTATGTGGTGGGGAAAATCCATCAACCCCTTGAAAGGGAGGTCAGGAATAGGATGAGGGGAGAATGCCCCAGGCCCTCGCTGAAGCGGAAGGTGGCATACACGCCTGAAATTGATGAGAAACTATGTATCTTTTTCTCCAAGTATATGAGGGATCCCAAGAAAGGAATTGATAGGTCTAGGATGTGGTAGGACCCTTGACCCAAATTATTTAATTGGTGGAGCGTTCAAAAGAGTCAGGATCCCCTTTGTCCACATATATTGTGGCTGGTTGGGTGCACTACCCTAAACCCTAAAACACTACCCCCTCCACTACCCAAACACCACTGCACTACCCTAAACCCTAAAACACTACCCACAGCATGACACCCTATACTACCCAAACACAACTGCAATACCGTAAACCCTAAATCTACCCCAGCACATCCCCCTAAACTACACAAACACCACTGCACTATCCTAAACCCTAAAACACGACCCCTATAATAAACAAACACCACTGCACTACCCTAAACCCTAAAACAATACCCCAGCACTACCCCTACACTACACAAACGCCACTGCACTATCCTAAACCCTAAAACAATAACCCCTACACTACACAAACATCACTGCACCACTCTAAACCCTAAACCACTACCCCCAGCATGACCCCCTACACTACACAAACACTACTGCACTACCCTAAACCCTAAAACACTACCCTCAGCACAACCCCCTACAATAAACAAACACCATTGTACTACCTAAACCCTAAATCTACCCCAGCATGACCCCCTACACTACCCAAACACCACTGCACTACCCCAAACCCTAAAACACTACCCCCAGCACGACCCCCTACACTACACAAACACCACTGCACTACCCTAAACCCTAAAACACTAACCCCAGCACGACCCCCTACACTACACAAACACCACTGCACTACCCTAAACTCTAAAACACTATCCCCTGCACAACCTTCTACACTACCCAAACACCACTGCACCACCCTAAACCCTAAAACACTACCACCAACACGACCCCCTACACTACACAAACACCACTGCGCTGCATAAACCCTAAAACACTACCCCCAGCATGACCCCCTACACTACCCAAACACCACTGTGCTTATCTAAAACACTACCCCCAGCACGACCCCCTTCACTACCTAAACACCACTGCGCTACCCTAAACCCTTAAACACTACCCCCAGCACAACTCTCTACACTACCCAAACACCAATGCGCTACACAAAACCCTAAAACACTACCACCAGCATGACACCCTACACTACCCAAACACCACTGCGCTATCCAAAACCCCAAAACACTACCCCCAGCATGCCCCCTACACTACCCAAACACCACAGCGCTACCCTTAACCCTAAAACAGTACCCCCAGCATGACCCCCTACACTACACAAACACTACTGCACTACCCTAAACCCTAAAACACTACCCCCAGCATGACCCCCTACACTACACAAACACTACTGCACTACCCTAAACCCTAAAACACTAACCCCAGCACGACCCCCTTCACTACCCAAAAACCCCTGCGCAACCCTAAACCCTAAAACACTACCCCCAGCACAACCCCCTACACTACCCAAACACCACTGCGCTACCCTAAACCCTAAAACACTATCCCCAGCACAACCCTCTACACTACCCAAACACCAATGCGCTACACTAAACACTAAAACACTACCACCAGCCTAACACCCTACACTACTCAAACACCACTGCGCTACCTAAAACTCCAAAACACCATCCCCAGCACGCCCCCTACACTACCCAAACACCACTGTGCTACCCTAAACCCTAAAACACTATCCCCAGCACGAACACCTACATTACCCAAACACCACTGCACTGCCCTAAACCCTAAAACACTACCCCCAGCACGACCCCCTACACTACCCAAACATCAAAGCGATACCCTAAAATACTACCCCCAGCACAACCCCGTACACTACCCAAACATCAAAGCGGTACCCTAAACTCTAAAACACTACCCCAGCACAACCCCCTACACTACCCAAACACCAATGTGCTACCCTAAACCCTAAAACACTATCAACAGCACAACACCCTACACTACCTAAACACCACTGCGCTACCCAAAACCACAAAACACCCCCCCCAGCATGCCCCCTACACTACCCAAACACCACTGCGCTACCTTAAACCATAAAACACTACCCCCAGCACGACCCCCTACAATACCCAAACACCACTGCGCTACCCTAAACCCAAAAACCCTATCCCAGCACGACCCCATACATTATCCAAACACCATTGCACTACTCTTAACCCTAAAACACTACCCCAGCACGACCCCCACACTACCCAAACACCACTGCACTACCCTAAACAATAACTCTACCCCAGCACCACCCCCTATACTAGCCAAACACCACTGCACTACCCTAAACCCTAAAACATGACCCCTATACTACACAAACACCACTGCACTACCCTTAACCCTAAAACACTACCCCCAGCACAACCCCCTACACTACACAAACACCACTGCACTATCCTAAACCCTAAAACACTATGCCCTACACTACACAAACACCACTGCACTACCCTAAACTCTAAAACATGACCCCCTATACTACACAAACATCACTGCACTACCCTAAATCCTAAAACACTACCCTCAGCACGACCCCCTACACTACACAAACACCACTGCACTACCCTAAACTGTGAAAGACTACCCCCAGCACGAACCCCCAAATACCACTGCACTACCTTAAACCCTAAATCTACCCCCAGCACAACCCCCTACACTACCCAAACACCACTGACCTACCCTAAACCCTAAATCTACCCCCAGCATTACCCCCTACACTACCCAAACACCACTGCGCTACCCTAAACCCTAGAATAGTAATCCCCACCCCATGCCCAATCCCCCTTACCTGTCACTCCTCATGGTTCCCACTTCACGTCGTCTCTGAGGGGCGGTGCATGTCGTTATGAGGAAACAGAACAGCCTATGTTTCCTCACAACGACATGGATCGTCTACATGTTTTTTAGAACGCATGGTCATTTACCATGCATACCTTTACAACGAAATCTGTTGTAAAGGCATGCGTGGTAAATGACCATGCGTTCTAAAAAAATGCGTAGTAATGACTTCACGATGTACAACGCATGCATGGTAATGCATGCGTTGTAATGGTATTTCGAAGTAAAAAAGTCGTTGTAACAGCTGTTTACCGATCAAAGCTGGCCCCTGTTCTTCAGTGAGTCTTTTATTTGATTAGGAGGAAGGAAAGTGTTTTTTTTACCGAAAAGTGCATTTCGCGGCTGTTGTATTGTGAAAGTGTCCGCATGGCCTGGTTTCACTTCCGGTGAGAGAATGGAAGAGTCGGTTTCGGTCTAAAGGAGTTCTGTTGTTGGACGGGGCCGGCGCAACACGTCGTCAGGAAACACAGCTAATGGAAAGAGCCCTCCCCGAAGTGTCGAGCAGTGCCATGAGAGGTCAACGAGTGTGCGTCCCACCGCAGTTTGACCGTACTGTGCCGTTCTAGGTTACGGGAGGCAGAAGCGGCATCCATCGCAGGTCCTCTTGAACACTAAAAAAGGACCAAACGATGCTTTCCTTTCTTTTCTTCTTCTGCTGCACCATCTGTTCTTCCTCCTCTACTGCAAGTGGATCAACTTCGGCAAAACTAGAAGCCATAGTTGTATTAAAAACTAAACAAACACACAAAAAAGGTATATCTATATAAAAAGAAGCAAAAAACAGGTCTTCTCTCTATCAAGGACTAAAAGTAAGGGAAATATCATAAGGATGGATCCTCCCTCTTTCAAATTGATTTCAACCAATCAGATTCCTTTTTTTTTTTGCTGACATGAAGTCGCGTAGGGTTCACGCACTCGTCATGCACCCTTCGCGCACCTGCGAAAATCACATATATCAATATGTACTATAAATAACAATTTCTCTAAACTTTTAATAAGTATATTAGCAAAACTGTTCAGTCTAATATCATATTCAAACTTTCTATAGTAATTTTTTCAACTTTAAAAGTACGCCGAAGTCTCGACTTCGGCTCGATCTCAGCGCGATCACGGCACGACCCCGGAAATACGCGTGGGGAGATGTGTACATTAAGCGGCTACACCGCGCAATTCGTAACTTTACTTTCATCGAAATTATATTGAAAATAATACTTTAAAAATACTTTTATTAATAAATTTAGACAAACACCTAAAGGAAAACTTTTATTTATAATTAATTGAAAGATATTTCATACTTTACAAATCACGCCAAAGTCGCGACCCGAGCATGACTTTTCAAAATGGCTACCGGAATGCGCACAGCTATCGTGTAGGATGCGCGAAGGGTGCGCAACTTCTGTATAATATTACAAAAAAAAAGAATGAATATAGTTTTTCTAACTAAAAATTATTCACAATTTTTTTAAATATATATATATGTATAGAAAATAAAAAAAACATAGGATTGAGGTACATTAGACTTACAAATTGTCATTTAAAAAACCTTTGAAATTCACTGAAAAAACCATAGGTTTCAGGCACAGAGTTAGAAATTAGCATTTAAAAAACCATAGAAATTCATTTAAAAAAACATAGGTTTCAGTCACGTTATAGTTAGAAATTGGCATTTAAAAAACCATAGAAATTCACAAAAAAAACCATAGGTTTCAGGAACATTATAGTTATTTGAACATTTAACTTGTACAAAACCATAGAAATTCCGGTGTTATAGTTAGTTTAGCGAACTATAACTCACGCCCCCGCAATGCACTGCTGATGACGTCACATATTACATCATTCATGACATGGTCAGTGACATCACTGATGACATCTCAAATGAAATTAGGAAACTTCATAACAAATAAGTCTCCGAAGATGGCCAGCAGAGAAAAAAGAGCTCAAATGTAGCACAAATATCACCCAGATGTAGCCTCATATAGCCCAATGACAGAAGTGTGCAAAACACTTTTTGTTTTTCTGCAGTTTTATATAATGCAGACTGGTCAGATATTGGAGCGTTACATCTTACTTGGACCCCTTATTGCAAATTTTGTACGAAGTACATGAGATTGATCTTGCGAAACATTGAACTTTACGACTCTGTTAACCTGAAGTTGCTCTGAACCAGGCTTTGTAACACCCGTTTTGACCTACTGGTTTTAATGAATTCTCACTGTATTGTATTAGGAAAGAGGATTTACTGTTTTTATGTACACTTTTATGATCTATGTTTCTAAATCAGATCGAATACAGTTTAATGAATTCTATGGCAGGACGGAGGCGAGGATTATGCATATCTTTCCTCACTTTATTTGCATAGCAGTTCAAAGAAAACGTAACACAACAATCATTAAACAAAAGACTACACAACCCATGAACCATTAGGGGGGTAGTCTCCAAGGCAACTATAGTCCAATCATATCACAGTCCATCGTATATAATATTGTGACGTCCCTTCCACTTCCTCTTTCTTCACTGCTCGTCAGTTAAGTGCATTCCTTAAATTCTTGGCTTAATCTGAAGTTGTTGCTGTTTGTATAGCGGTTTCTTGTGCACGTTATTAGCATTATTGCCTTGGTATTGTTTCATATTCCCTGCGCAGCAGGCTCTTGCCCGAGAGCATTTTCCCCCTCGCAGTTTCCCCCGCTGTGCGCTCTGCACGCGGTGAGATCCTGTCAGGCGCGTCTGGTTGAGCGAGGCAGCTCCGTCGAGCGCTCCCGCTGGTCTTTACGCGCGTTTTGGAATCCGGTCACTCCTTTATTGTCCGCTTAATTCCCGACCAACCCTCGCCTAATTTTGACACCTCTACGCAGTGATTTCCCCACACGGCCTCGTTAGTGACCAGCGCCACCTGGTGGTGGTAATTGGTATTGTGCCTCATTCTATTCTTATAACAGCTTCGGGGAAAGCTCAGCTGTTGGGGCACCGGCGAGGGGCTGCCTTAAGGATTTTAAGGGCATTTGTTCTGTGCTCACACCCTCTGCTATCATGTCTTCTCCAGAAGACCATTTTTACTCCTCCTACCAGGAAGTGGAGGAGGAATGGCCCCCCCAACTTCTCCCTCCAGCAGTGGACCAAGCCCACTCTCTGGCTATTTCTAGGGCGCTGGCTCCTATTAGGGATCAGGTTGATAAGCTGGCAAAAAGCATCCCTGGGGTGTTCAGTGACCCGGATCTTGTGGTGGCGGGTCCCAGTAGCTCCCAGATGGGGAATAAAAGTGACGTTAAGCATAACGCCGGGCACTTGCAAGGATTTAATAAACTTACGGAGACCTTCCTCAAGAGTGCGCGAACGCTAAAACATGCACCCTGCCGGGAGGAAGAGGAATCCAGATAAAATTGCGACGCAGTCACCACTATTGTAAACCCCGACGGCGGGTTTCCCTTAGAGTGAGAGGGTGTATCGGAGGACGATTACTCCTCCGATGAGGATAAGGACTCGGGGCGTCCCTGGCATCCAGAGTACCATTGCTCTCAGTCCCGGGTTGGGGACGGGGTCCAGTCAGACATGTTCGAGCCTACCCAAATTTACCATCCTAGGTCAGCGGAGTGGACCTCTGACACCAAAGTGATAGAGTATGTGGTGGGGAAAATCCATCAACCCCTTGAAAGGGAGGTCAGGAATAGGATGAGGGGAGAGTGCCCCAGGCCCTCACTGAAGGGGAAGGTGGCACACACGCCTGAAATTAATGAGAAACTATGTACCTTTTTCTGCAAGTATATGAGGGATCCCAATAAATGAATTGATAGGTCTTGGACATGGTAGGGCCCTTGACCCAAATTATTCAATTGGTGAAGCGTTCAAAAGAGTCACGATCCCCTTTGTCCATGGATATTGTGGCTGGTTGGGCACATTACCCTAAACCCTAAAACACTACCCCCTCCACTATGCAAACACCACTCCCCTACCCTAAACCCTAAAACACTACCACCAGCATGACTCCCTACACTACCCAAACACCACTGCACTACCCTAAACCCTAAATCTATCCCCAGCACAACCCCCTACACTACACAAACACCACTGCACTACCCTAAACCCTAAAACACTACCCCAGCACGCCCCCTTCACTACACAAACACCACTGCACTGCCTTAAACCCTAAAACACTACCCCAGCACGACCCCCTACACTACACAAACACCACTGCACTACCCTAAACACTAAATCTACCACCAGCATGACCCCCTACACTACACAAACACTACCGCACTACTCTAAACCCTCAAACATTACCCCCAGCACGACCCCTTCACTACCTAAACACAACTACACTACCCTAAACCCTAAAACACTACCCCCAGCATGACGCCCTTCACTACCGAAACACCACTGCGCGACCGTAAACCCTAAAACATGACCCCCTACACTGGACAAATACCACTGCACTACCCTAAACACTAAAACACTAGAACCCAGCACGACCCCCTACAGTACACAAACACCACTGCACTACCCTAAACCCTAAAACATGACCCCCTATACTACACATGCACCACTGCACTACCCTAAACCCTATAAAACTACCCCCAGCACTACCCCCTACACTACACAAACACCACTGCACTACCCTAATCCCTAAAACACTACCCCAGCACTACCCAAACACCACTGCATTATCATAAACCCTAAAACACTACCCCCAGCACAACCCCCTACACTACAGAAACACCACTGCACTACCCTAAACCCTACAACACTACCCCCAGCATGACTCCCTACACTACCCAAACACCACTGCACTACCGTAAACCCTAAATCTACCCCCAGCATGACCTCTTCACTACTCAAACACCACTACACTACCCTAAACCATAAAACACTACCCCAGCACGACCCCCTACAACACTCAAACACCACTGCACTGCCCTAAACCCTAAAACACTACCACCAGCATGACCCCCTACACTACTCAAACACCACTGCACTACCCTAAACTCTAAAACACTACCCCAGCACAACCCCCTACACTACCCATACACCATTGCACTACCCTAAACCCTAAAACACTACCCCCAGCATGACCCCCTACACTACTGCACTACCCTAAACCCTAAAACACTACCCCAGCACGACCCTCTACACTACCCAAACACCACTGCACTACCCTAAACCCTAAAACACTACCCCCAGTACGACACCCTACACTACCCAAACATAACTGCACTACCCTAAACCCTAAAACACTACCACCAGTATGACTCTCTACACTACCCAAACACCACTGCACTACCCTAAACCCTAACTCTACCCCCAGCACAACCCCCTACACTACACAAACACCACTGCACTACCCTAAACCCTAAAACACTACCCCCAGCACGACCCCCTTCACTACACAAACACCACTGCACTGCCTTAAACCCTAAAACACTACCCCCAGCACGACCCCCTTCACTACACAAACACCACTGCACTGCCTTAAACCCTAAAACACAACCCCAGCATGATCCCCTACACTACACAAACACCACTGCACTACCCTAAACACTAAATCTACCCCAGCATGACCCCCTATACTACACAAACACCACTGCACTACCCTATACCCTAAAACACTATCCCCAGCACGACCCCCTTCAGTACCTAAACACAACTGCACTACCCTAAACCCTAAAAAACTACCCCCAGCATGACCCCCTTCATTACCCAAACACCACTGCACAACCCTAAACCCTAAAACACGACCCCCTACACTACACAAACACCACTGCACTACCCTAAACCCTAAAACACTAGAACCCAGCACGACCCCCTAGAGTACACATACACCACTGCACTACCCTAAAACGCTACCCCCTACACTACACAAACACCGCTGTACTACCCTAAACGCTTATTAACTATCCCCAGCACTACCCCCTACACTACACAAACACCACTGCACTACCCTAAACCCTAAAACACTACCTCAGCACTACCCCCTGCAATACCCAAACACCACTGCACCACCATAAACCTTAAAACACTACCCCCAGCACAACCCCTACACTACACAAACACCACTGCACTATACTAAACCCTAAAACACTACCCCCAGCATGACTCTCTACACTAGCCAAACACCACTGCACTACCCTAAACCCTAAATCTACCCCAGCACGACCCCCTTCACTACCCAAACACCACTGCACTACACTAAACCATAAAACACTACCCCCAGCACGACCCCCTACACTACACAAACACCACTGCACTACCCTAAACCCTAAAATACTACCACCAGCATGATCCCCTACACTACTCAAACACCACTGCACTACCCTAAACCCTAAAACACTACTCCAGCACGACCCCCTACACTACCCATACACCATTGCACTACCCTAAACCCTAAAACACTACCCCCAGCATGACCCCCCACACTACTGCACTACCCTAAACCCTAAAACACTACCCCGCATGACCCCCTACACTACCCAAACACCACTGCACTACCCTAAACCCTAAAACACTACCCCCAGCATGACCCTCTACACTACCCAAAACCACTGCACCACCCTAAACCCTAGAAAAAAATACACCCCATGCCCAATCCTCCTTATCTCTCACTCCTCGTGGTTCCTCTCTCCTCATGGTTCCTGCTTCATGTCATCTTTGAGGGGCGGTGCACGTCGTTGTGAGGAAACGCAACAGCCTCTGTTTCCTTGCAACAATGTGGATCGTCTACATGTTTTTTGGAACGCATGGTCATTTACCATACATACCTTTACAACAAAATTTGTTGTAAAGGCATGCGTGGTAAATGACCATGCGTTCTAAAAACATGTGTAGTAATGACTTTGCGATGTCCAACGCGTGGGTGGTAATGCATGCGTTGTAATGGTATCGTGAAGTAAAAAAGTCGTTGTAACGTTTGTTTACCGATCGAAGCTGGCCCCTGTTCTTCAGTGAGACGTTTATTTGATTAATTAGGAGGAAGGAATGTGTTTTTTTTACTGAAAAGTGCATTCCCAGCTGTTGTATTGTGAAAGTGTCCGCGTGGCCGGGTTTCACTTGCGGTGAGAAAGTGGAAGAGTCTGTTTGGATCTAAAGGAGTTCTGTTGTTGGACGGGGCCGGTACAACACGTTATCAGAAAACATAGGTAGAAAGCGTCCTCCCTGAAGTGTGGAGCAGTGCCATGAGAGGTCAACGAGTGTGCGTACCACTGCAGTATGACCGTACCGCATGACCCATGTGCTACCTCCAGGGTACGGGAGGCAGAAGTGGCATCACAGGTCCTCTTGAAGACCGTTGTAGAACTAATTCTACATTTTGGTACTAGGGCATTTTAACTTTGTTATTCCTGCCAGATACAAAGAGAAGATCCTGTGTTATTCAGTGCCCTCGTTACCTTTTTTGTGGGTTGAGGTGCTTATCACTTCGCTGCCGCGCCGGTGCACACGACTGGGCACCCCACCTCGTGTGCCATATGCAGGGCCTCTGCTCTCGGATCACTGGTTTCGGTTTCTGGAGTGGCAACATAAACATTTGCTCCCAAAGGACTAGCCTGAGCAATTAGGTGAATATCCCCTGCACCAGCATTCCATGGAAATTCTTTCCTAGCTCTCCCACGTCGACGAGGACGTCATAATAGCATGGCTCCGCTCGCGACACCGTATGACGTCATCGGAGCCATAATAGGACCTCGTCGGTGTGCTGACGTCAGTTCCACCCATTTTTTCTGTGCCACCGAGGCAAACAGGTGGACTGAGACATTTTCACATGTATACATAGTATAATAAATATATATATATATATTCACTGAAAAAACCATAGGTTTCAGGCACGTTATAGTTAGAAATTAGCATTTAAAAAACCTTAGAAATTCACTGAAAAAACCATAGGTTTCAGGGGCGTTATAGTTAGTTGGACATTTCACTCATACAAAACCATAGAAATTCCCCCGTTATAGTTTGTTCAGCTAACTATAACTCGCGCTCCCGCAATGCACTGCTGATGACATCACATATTACATCACTCATGACATGGTCAGTGACATCACTCATGACATCACTGATGACATCTCAAATGGCATCACTGATGACATCATCCAGTGAATGTGTGTTTTCCTGAAAATTAAATATGTTTTATATATGTATATCTCAATGTCGATGGAAGAATAAATGGGTATATAAGTGTCTAAATGCATGATTTCTTTTTGTAAAATTGATTGTATAACTGACTGATTAAGTGTATCTTAGTGAAAACATGGGTTAGTAAGTAATGTTTAAATATGTAAATATCTGTATCAGTCTCTCATTTTGTGTATAAGTGACTGCATGGTTTGGAGTATAGCTACATGAGTGTCTATATGGGTTATTAGTTGGTTTTTTGAGTATCAGTATGAGTGTCTGATTGTCTGTATGGTTCGGTGGGGGTATTACTTAGTGCATAGATGCATGAATGAGTGACTCACTGTTTGTATATGTTGAAGACAGCATGTGTGCAGGACTGTATAGGTAGATGAGTGTGTATGGGTGTGTTAGTGAGTGATTGACTGTGTCAATAGTGTCTTTATGAGTAACTACATATGTTTTAAACTAGTATATGTGAGTATAGGTGTATATAAGTGAGTATATGTGAGAGTGAGAGATTGGAAGAGTTCCTGTACAAATAAGTAGGTGTTTCTAAAAGTGATTGTTTAAGAGAGTAAGTATGTGTAAGTTTCTGTAGAAGTAAGTGCGGTAGTGTGTGTATAACTGTATATGCAAGTAAATGGATGTTTGATACTTTGTTTGCATGTGTGACTATGTGTGTGAGCGACTATATGGATGAGTGGCAGTGTGTAACTGGATGTATAGGTATATGAGTACATATGATGAGTGAGTACATGTATGAGTGACTGTATAGGGACTGTTGGTGAATGAGTGGATGTGTGTGTAGATCTTGGAATTACTGAATAGGTGTGTTGTAACTGGTATTGGTATGTCCACTGTTTTGAAAACATTAGTTTGTATTTTTGATTGTGTGTATCAAAGGTTATATTAGGGTGAGAGGAGGTCTGCCACTCTATCACAAGGATGATGTCATCAGTGATGTCATCAGTGATGTCATCAGTGATGTCATTTGAGATGTCATGAGTGATGTCATGAGTGATGTCACTGACCATGTCATGAGTGATGTAATATGGGACGTCATCAGCAGTTCATTGCGGGCGCGCAAGTTATAGTTAGCTGAACTAGCTATAACGGGGGAATTTCTATGGTTTTGTACGAGTGAAATGTCCAACTAACTATAACGCCCCTGAAACCTATGGTTTTTTCAGTGAATATTTATATAAATATATATATATCTATATATATCAAACAAAGTTACCCTTTCCGGTGAGTTGCACTCGCTGGTTGGAATAACGCTGTTCTCTCACAAGCAACCCAGGCTCAGACACCACTTTGCTGTAGTAGTGCCAACGCGTTTCGGGCTTGACGCCCTTCGTCATGGGCAAATCTCTCAAAGAATGGCAAGCTGTGACCACAAGAATGTTACCTTATTTATTTCCAAACTCCACACAGGTGAGTAAAGATCGCAGTGATTGCTGCAAAGTATCATGGGTCTTGTAGTCATATATCTATATATATATATCACTTACCTGCACAATACTTACATCTTACAATTTTGTCATAAAGGCATACACGGTAAAGGCATATGTGTGGTAAAAATGTGCTGTTTAATAGTCAAAGGCCGCTACCAGAGTGACTGCGGGGACTGCAGCATGGAACAAACAGACAACATACCAGTACGACCAAGTTAATGGGTTCGTGGCTCAACAGGCACTCGCTCCTAGTGAAAGGAAGCTCCTGATGGCAGGTTCATAGAAGGTACATAGAAAATAGATAGGTTTCATTGGGAACACAAGAACATCCTGTTGAGACACAGAGAAGGAGCAACTGACTCATAGAATGTTTACACAATCAAATGAAAACAATCTAGAATAGAATTCTCCATTCATAGCAGAAGCCGACAGAGAAACAAACCCAACACATATAAGACCCATACACCGGGTCAGGAAGATATTGACACAAGATGGCATTTTATTTTTAAAAACTACCTCTCAATGGAGACCACTCAGTTGAGTCTATTAAGTTTGGCCACATACAACAAGTGAATTCATGTACACATTAAGAGGCACAACATCTGTAAAAGGCCATGGAAATTGCAAATGTTGCTCAATTTTACAATATTACAGATACAGCGATTTGCCCTTGAATAGAGAAATTCTTCATGCAAGAATACAGAAATTAGAGCTGAGACCTGATGTTTTCACTTGGAACGACATATCCATTTGATTTATGATATTGGGGTGTTTCTAAGCCACTTGGCAACTTGCTTTTAATACATTCATACTCTTTCTATATGTAGTGATACGTCTTTCACATTACCTATTGGTAATAAGTGCCTGAAGCGTTCCAAAGGAAAACACTTAGTTTGCAGAACTTTGGGAACATTTTATGACGGCTTTTCTTTCGGCATGAGCCACAAAACGTGTTGCAGCAAAATAATGGCTGCCCTGCAGACAAGGATGACCTGCTAAACTTGAATTCCCCTCATAGACCCGAGATGTCAGGAGAACCGAAAAGTGGGGGGGAGGCGGTAGGAAGGAGAAGATTGCATGTTTTATTTTTCCCAGCGAGAACCAATTTCTAAGCGACGGCAGCGTCAAGCGGGAGAGAGGCACGCTGCTTATTGAAGCAGAGGACAGAAAAGATTAGGCTACACAAAAGAAGTCATTTATAAACAGCAGATGTTTCATAAACTCCGATACAGGGAAAAAGAGAGAAAAAAAAGCAGGGGGAAAATAAAAAGGCACAGACCTTGGAGCGTGCTGCTGCCAATCGAAAGACGTATCTACAGAAAGCCCCTGTTCTCGCATATCAGGAAGTCCTGGTTGGGCATTGCCACGGTTACTGAAGGCGACTGCAAGGGCATGCCAGGCTCAACAGAACCAGATGGTGCATGGTGTCGTGGCCAGTATGGCTGGATGACAAATTATAGCCGTACCTTTCCAAAAGAACCACCCCATCCACTAACCACATTTCACCTATAGAAGACAGACGCAGAAGCCAACGATGAGGAATCTCCCTTGATAGAGACAGGCACTGGAAAAAAATAGTTACCCCCAATTTAAACAGCCAGTGGCATTTTGTATTTGTGGCATTTTGTATTTGTGGAGAGAGTGAGTACAATGTCACCTCGAGAGGAGCCACAACCATCGACAGAGCTGGCATATTCGAGAACAGTGACATGGACTATGAGAAGGTCACCAATGAACATAACTTAGATATGCCCTAACCACAGGGTAAGGCGGACACTCGGGCAATGGCCGGTATCTGAGTTGCCACTGTGGGCCACTTTTGTGGTCAGCCTGGTGGCCTCAGTGGTGGCAGGCACAGATTTGGGGTGGTGGGGCAGGGGCGAGGGGGTGAGGAGATGTAAAAAAAAAAAGACTTAACTCCTCGCCACTCGTCTCCCACGCCGTCTCTCCTCAGTCTGCCGACCAGGAAGCAGCCAGGCTCCCCAAAGCCAATTGGCTCCCCTAAGCCTATCACAAAATTGCAATGCAGCATTGTGATCGGTATGAGCGCTGTAATCCGGTGCTCAGACGGGTAGTGGGGGCCTGGACATTGGTATTATCATTTTATCTTTCTTTTCCTTCACTGCTGCCACAGAGTGCGGCGACGCCCCTCTGCCTTACCGGAGGAGTCGCCACTGGGTGGCCTACTTGGGCTCTGTCTGTGCTGTTCAGATGCCTGCAGCGGCCCAGTGGGGCATGAGCGGCCTTTCCGGAGACATTACCTCCCTTTTACCAACGTAGCAGTCGCTCCCTGGGCCGGCTCATTAAAGTATGTAGATTGAGAAGGGGCAGGGGTTGTGAGCAGAAGTGACTTCCCTTCTGTGCAGGAGTAGTTCAACATTGTGAACTAATCCTTGCATAAAGAGGCCTCGCAACATCTGCATATTTGTTATCTCAGTGAAATTGAGAAAACACACCACTTTTAGAGAACTCCCACCCCCTCCTTCTTTTAATAATACTTAAAATACTGAAGCTGTGTTTTGTGTAAAGGTGCAATGAGCAAATATGGGCCACTTTAGTTTAGCACACAGCAATACCATTGTTGCTTTCGATGGACTTAAGTAAGCCTATATGGACAAATATTCAGGGTCACATCGTGAAGAATGCTATCTGACTTAGCACCAATCAGCAAATAGCTAATTACCCCTGACAACACTGGGCTCAAACCTCTTCAAAAAGCACCCAATGACGAGTTTGCCTTGTTCATACCATTTTTCTACACAGCACATCTGAGGTCAGGTCAGGAGAAGCCTGTTTTGGTCAGTGCATTTACATTTCCTCTTTGGTGTAAACAGCAACGTCTTACCATCCACTGCATTGTTAAAATATATCTGCAACGATGGTGACATATGTAAAAAATAGATGTGCTTATGTAAGCAAACAGGATGTGGTTGAGGCACAACAATGATGATACAAAAGCACCACAACGACATAGAACCACATTTGACTAAGAAGCACTACCATATTACCTTGGTAGCGAAAAAAACACACACAAAAACTACACAGCAAATATACTTCATTCAACAAACTAACAAGCCCCAGCATACAGATCATAAAAACAACACAGCTACACTGGAAAACGTGCAACAATACAACTAGAAAGTACACCAACACACACAGCATCACAAAACCCACAATACATGAACACAAGTGCTCAAAATAAAACATAACAATTAAATAAAAACACAATATCATAACAACATAAAAGTACAATGTTATGATACACCAAAAAAAGCATTAGCACAATACAAAAGCAAAATGCATCAACATAACAGTATGGTAGCACAGTAATACAATTGTGCTAAGTTATATAATTTGTATGTTGAATTGATATTTTATGCTGTTTGTTTTCTTTTTAGTTGTGTTTACAGTAATGTTCTTGTGATCAGTTAATTAAAACCACATGCAGGAAAATCACTTTATACAATAAAGGATGTCTTTTCAAAATACAATAGAATTGGCACAATAAACCAGATATATAAATTAATGTAAGATTGTCTTACCTAAACCCCAATAAACATGTTTCAATAGTGCATCATTTTTTAATAGCTATTGCTGACCTTGGTACAAAATCTAAACGTCCAATTAATCATGGCCACTTGAAAGAAGGATTTCTCGTATATTAACATGATATTTGTATTTAGATTCCTGCCAATCATCTTGCCTAAAGGAGGAAAAGGTGAACCATTCATTATAAAGGCCCTCATTTAGAGTCTGACAGACAGATTACTCCATCACAAACATGACAGATATCCTCTCTGCCTTATTACAAGTGCCATGGAATAAAATGCATTTGTAATATTGTGGAAGGAATACCGGTCATTATTGAGATGGAGTAACCCATCCACCAAAGTCTAAACCAAGCCCAAAGCCTTAAAATCCACTGAGCTTGAATTTGACTTAAGAAGAAAGAAACTTGGAATACTCAAACATAATCAATGTTAACTGCTCACTTAACTACTTGATGTACCGATCAATTACTTTCTCAAGATTGACACCTCTATGATGCATGCTGAAATCTCTCTGGGGTAAGGACGTCACCCCCCACAATGCCGCTGGCCAGGAAGAGGTGGGACAGCTGAACAGGATCTCAAATTCCAGAATCCAAACCTGTGGTGGGGGGCATGCACAGGGATCACCCGCGTGTGCCTGGGTGAAGACCGGGCCAAGGGTGGTACCCGTCTGTGTCCGTCCGTGACGGGACAAGGCAGGGCTTTGGCCTCCCCTCTTGGCCCCTACACTACTGTGGTTCAACCCTGACCCCCTGGAATAGGGTACACAGGAATAGTTTTGTTTGTTCCCTGTACATTGGAGTGGTTTACTCAAGTGCTATCTTGGGGTAGTTTACTTCCTGATACTTCTTCATTTTTCTTCTTTTGAAAGTAGAATAAAATAAGGGAAAGGAAGGCTAATATATAAGGAGAGAAAGACTCACATGCATTAGTTACCTCCTCGATCAGTAATTATTTGACCATGGTTATGGGCATTATTAACTTTGAGTTATGCCTCGATGACGAAAGAATTGATGCAGTCCAACACTTGACATTGACTCATCCCTCTGCATCTTGTCAATTGCTACAGCGTCCTTCCACACCTAGTGCAGGTAGCGATAACGTGAGCGGTGCATGGTATCTATCAAATTGACAACATGGGGTTATTCTTGGACGAGCAACGGATGTGAATGTTCCAAATGACCTTCCGTAAGCATCCAAATGTAGCAATGGAGCTTTAATAGACCCTGCTGGCATCTCCCTTATTTCAGTAAGTTTTGTCACCTCTAAAAAAGAAAAGAAAAAAGGGACGTTCCAAAAAGCAAAAGACCAAAGGCGATCAATTAACAGCATCTCACAATGACCTTACTTGTAAAAGCCACATTGTGGCGAGGCAGGCTGGGAGGGAGGACCCAGGCTTTGTGCACTAAATTGATGGATCACAGTAATGACTTGTTTAGATCAGTTGAAGCATTATTGAGAGAGCTTAATAAGGAGATCCATGCACACGCAAACATCCTGGTCGATAAAAATTGGTCAATTAATGACCACACAGCAATCCTATCTATGCGTTTCATCTAGGCGGCACATTGCACCTAATGGTGCCCCGGAAGAGTCCATCCCCTTAAACACTCCGGGGCAGATGTACAAGAAAGTGAGGCATCTGTACAGATGCGCCACTTTCCCTGTGCCACCCTTAGAAACCCTTGCGCCACCATAGATGCGCCGTATTTACAATACGACTCACTATGGCGCAAGGATTGACAGATGAGTCTGAAATTCTGACACATCTGTTTGCGGAAAAGTCGCGCATTGCTGGAGTCGTGTCGCAAGCACGGAGCAACTCCAGCAATACGTGTTGAGGCCTATTCCCACTACACTACGTCACTACTTACACCTGCTTGATGCAGGCGTAAGGTTTTGACGCAGTGGCGTCGTAAAAGTGGCGCAGTGAAATCTTGCAGATTTCACTGAGTCACTTTTACGAGGCCTTCCTGCGTAGGAACGCCCACCCTGCATACATTATACCTTACGCAGGTATAATGTGACGCAGGGCTTTACAAAGTGACGCATCTCCCTAGATGCGTCACGCTGTAAACAGGCTGCATTGTTTACGCCGCTGTTGTGTCAAAAAAGTGACGCAACTGCAGTGCAAAAGTCACGCAAGGGGCTTGTAAATCTGCCCCTCCATCTGGAATGGCTGCCCATATGCAACCCCCTGTTAATAAAAACTTCATTGCTTTGCTGCCAAGGGGTACATGTTCAAGATACCCATCTCACATAGCCAAATTTAGGAAAATGAGAACGTGCCATGAGAATAGGGGCATTCACTTGCAACTCCTCTTGTAGTGCACGTCCTACATTTGTATTTAGAGGCGGTTCCACCCATGACATCTAACGAAAATGAGCACTGGCAGGACCTCAAGCATAAAATGGTACTCCGGTTGGGAAGAAATGCTGGCCTGCATAGTGATCTGATTAAGGAGATACTTACCAGGAGAAGGGTTAAATGGGTTGGCTGCGAGCCAAAACACCCCTTTGGAGATTGCGTGGTTATAAATTCCAAAAGCCCAATACTGTTAAAGGAACATTTACCTTTGAATAATCTTAAGCTCCCCGGGAGAATTCAGTCACCTTGAAATACTCATTGAAATCTGATACCCGGGGTTCAGAGTTCAGTGTGCATTAGCTTTCTCAAATTACACGTTTTGCTCTTCAAATTCAGGCATAATATGCAGATGTTGTTGCTTTCACCACCAAAGTGGAGGGGCGGTGGGGTTGGGGGGGGGGGTTATCAAGATCAAAATAAAAAAGTAAAAAGTAAAAAATAAAAATACACTTACCTGATCCACGCTGTCTCCATCATCCGCTCCATCCTCCTCTTCCTGCTACTTCTGGGACAGGCTCCCTTGACTGCACTGCGGCCAATCATGACGCTGCAGGAAAGCAACATCAGGATTGGCCTGAGCATTATGGCTTAGCGCTCCCAGGCAGACTGGCAGCCTGTGCCTGCTTTCTCCAGCCCCAGCAACGCAGTTGGGGCTGGAGAAAGCTTTACTGCGCATGAGCTGTTTGGCCGCCCTGAAACGGCTGGCCAAACACCTCATGCGCAGTGAAGGGACCCCACCACAGTGTCATCACCCTGGACCCGCTTCCAAGACTCGTCAGAGTCCTGGGGATGGGTCAGTGGGATTAAAATAAAACGATAATAAAATGGATTTGTTTTATTTGCGTCTGGTGGCAGTCTTGGCGATGCTTCTCCACCCTAATGGAGGGGCAATCTCTACTGGTAATCTTTTCAAGGGTCTGACCGATCAAAAATTGCTGTGAGGTGGACTTTAATGAACCCGGTTATTATCATGTTTGGCCATTTTTGCACAATTTATAAAAAAAAAATATATGTTTAAAAAGCTTTATTAGATAATATCAGAAGATACATAAGGCCAGCAAATACAAGAACGGCATAATAAACAAAGAAATACAAAGTACAGCTAGCAGTAAAAACAAAAAAGAAAGCTGTTTGTATTTTAGAAAGGCAGTAAGGGTGAGGAAGTAAAAGGAGGTAAGGGAGGGGCGATAAAAGGTAATTCTCTTACAACTGACGAACGTGTATATGGCATAACCTTAAATCATTTTTATAAAACAATCTTATTATATTTTGATCCATTTATAATTCTGATCGAGTGGTTGAAATTATCTGGTCCACTTATTATCAGGCCCATAAAAGACAGCAGTTATGTGTAGTACCCAGCCCACTAGAACCAATGAACATTTTCTAAAGATTTTCAAAGGAATGGTAAAGCCATACTTCCTATCAAAGTTCCATTAGGGTATACATAAGAAGCCACAGAGAGAATAGCCACAACAGCGTGTGTCCCATGATAATCTGTGAAAGATTGGTTCAGTCACAAAAATGGTATTTTCCAGATGTCTGTACACTTCTACGCTCTACGGTGTCGTGACAATACTGACAAATAATAAAGAAATACATGCTCAGCAAAGCGAGACAAACTAATTCTGCACTTGTATGATAAACTTCTTTCCTCCTTGGCATAAATGTATATTAAATGCAATTTTCATGAATATTTTCAGTATTTCAATTTTATGACTCGCACGCTTATGTCTGCTGAAATCAGGAACAGAAAACGGTCTGAGTTTATTTCTTTAAAAAAAAAAAATTCCGTGTATTAATGAATTTTTCATGCACATGCATATATATTTGCTGTCGTAGAGTACAAGGGCAAGCCCTAACAACTGCACCAGTTACATTTAAAATACAAGGCACAGAGCATGCATAAACAAAAAGGCATCGTCTGCAAAATAGTATTCGAAAGCATAATTCTTTTCCTTAGGCAACAAAAAAATAATTAATTGAACTATGAATTTTTTTCGACAACATCAATATTCTTTTTGCAATTCAACATATGAACCGTCAGCCTGTTACCTTTCACCCTGTGTTGTTAAAGTTAAAGTGATAAGCAGAATAGGGCGGGGCCGACAGTGCAAAATTGAGGTGCGCTATCAGAACTGTATAGGGTACCAGGGGCACATTATCAAGGGCAATATTGCCGCGTTAGCTGCACTTTCGTGCCGCTAACGCAGTATTTTGTTATCGCCTATTTTACAATCTTGCGCTAACCCGTGTTAGCACTAGTTTCCGTGAGTTAGCTGCCGTTTTTTTATCGCCCTGCATGCCATCGCTAATGACATGCAAAGTAGGCGTTCCGGAGCAAAACAACATGGAAATAGTCACTAACACGGCTTCGCGGTATCAACAAGCCTGCAGCAGACCCGCGAAGGAACAATAAAAATCGCGCTATGCACCCTTTATCGCAGGTATTTAACGTCCGCAAAATTTCTGACTTAGCCATACATATAATGGGAGGTGGATTGTACGGCTGAGTCCACATCTTCCTATCACCAAGGATTAGCCTATCGCTGCCGTTTTTACGCTGGATTTCCAGCGATATGCGCGGAATTCGGCGCTATCGCAGAATGTATTATCGCCGTGGAGATATGCATTGATAATAACGCGATATCTCGGCCATCAAATCCTGCGATACGCGGTGTTAAACAAAATGGCGCTAAGAGTGCTCTGCGATATTTATCGCAGTACGTTGATAATATGCCCCCCAGTGTTTTGTTTGCATGAGTGCAGAGCCAGGCCCTAATTCAAATAGGATTATTAGGAGGTGTAAATCCCACTCATACAACAGCTGTAAATGCATGGAATGCTAAACTAAATGACCCTCGTTAAGAGTTTGTCGGATTAGGGTGCCGTATTTACCACACCTAGTAAATACCATTCCGATCCCTGTCCAAAGTCGTGTTTGTAAACGGATCTGAATTTAGCCCTTCCCTCGTAACGAGGGCTAATGTCTAATCACTGGTGACTAGATTATGCAGTAATCCATTCTAATTTTCCACCATCGTGTCTTCCCGGAAGTAGGTCAGAGAAGGTGAGCAGCATAATCCATGCACATATTCGAACACCCACTTAGGACCTCATTAGTGTGTTAGGTGAAATGTTTATCACACTTTATAAATAACGATGTTATGGGATAGGTTATTTATTGGGTGCGATAAAAGGAGTTACCGCACATATTGGAATTTATTAGCGAACTCATAATGAAGACCTTAGTCTGAATTTAGTAATGAGATACTGACATCTGCAGAGGCATTCACCTTTTTTAGCACTTATAAGTTGCTGTGCCACAAATCCATCGGTCTAAATGCTGGTTTACCACTTCCCCAACGCTTTAAATTGGGGGTATAAGATTGGGAGACTTGTTAGGAAAAATGATTGAAGTGTAAGTAAAACAACAACAAAAACATGTTAGAAAAGTGCACATTACAATACAAGCACTTACGAACATATAATATGATGTTTAAGTGTTCTTTTGCATGAATATTATTTACTTACACCTTTTTCTTGGGAAATGAGTATGTAAGGCCCACTGTAAGGCTAGTTCAACATGTGTTCTTTACAAATATTAATAAGTATAACTTACATTACCTCATCCCCCAAGAGCAATGGAGAAAAAATATATTTATTCACTTACCTAGTCACCGGTCCGCGTCTCTCTCTGCTCCTGCTCTCCTCGTGGGACAGGAAGCTGAGAAGAACAGCCAGGCTCCCCTGACCAATCACAACGCTGCAAAGCAGGATTGTTATTGGTTTTGAGCATCCTGGTTTGACGCTGAACCAAGGAATGGGGGCCTAAGCATGTTCTTCATGCAAGGTGTAATGCAGCTTGCATGGAGAACGGGGAAAGTGCACATGACTGGCTTGGGCGTCCCGAGAGGGCCGGCAAAACAGTCTCTGCGCACATAGGAGTGGGTAAGAGCAGAGCAGAGCAGATTCGCCCGCCTGCCCACAAAGGAAATATAAAATGATAACAACTTAGTTATTATCATGTTATATTTCCTTTTTTTTGCACTGCCCAAAAGCAGTGGGGCAACGCTCCTGCGCCATAGCAGAGGAGCCGCCACTGAATTTTAGTAAAATCAAATGGTCTTGGCTAACTCCAGACCTAAAAACGGGAACAAACATTTTACCTAGCTAGCTTTCATACTTGAATGATATAGAAGGTGTAAAATTATGTTCGCAAAAAAAGTACAGCCATTTAGGCCCTGATGACAAAATGGGCTGATGGAGATTTTTATCTGGTGTGGTAAATCTGCACTATACAGAGTTTTTACAGTGGAAAATGGGATGTAACATGGTATTTCACGAATATCACACCCATTTCAATATTTGGTGCTTCTCGCATCAAATTTAATATTTGTCTCAATAGACTTGCCGTTTTCGACTGGTGAATTTGGCAGGTTTGATCTGATGAATTTCATGGGGATCAACGTGTGTATATAGGGCAGGTTCCGTTGATGACCAAGAAA
Source organism: Triturus cristatus (assembly GCF_964204655.1). NCBI lineage: Eukaryota > Metazoa > Chordata > Amphibia > Caudata > Salamandridae > Triturus > Triturus cristatus. Next base: position 1,459,922,436 of record NC_140590.1, read on the forward strand.
CTTGGGGGCATATTTACAACAGAGGGCGATAAATATCGCAAAGAGCGCTTAGCGCTTTCATATTTATCGTCGTCTATCGCTGGAATTTATCGCCATGCTTGCGCTGTATTTACAACGCATAACGCAATGGCGCTATAAATTCTAGCGATATCGGGGTAATCGCCGTTTTGCAGAAAACATCGCTGGTTTCCAGCGATGTTCCCTGCAAACCGGCGATATGCTTGTTGATACGGCCATATGGTCGTAATACAAGAATCCACTCCCCATGTTAGGTATGGGTTAGTCATTATTTTATCAGACATTAGTTTTCGTTGAAAACAGCGCTTTTCGCCCAAAACTAAAGTATGCTAAAAGGCGTGCGCCACCCTGTAAATATCGCAATGTGCACATCATCCATATTTACAAGGTTGTACTGCCCAGTGATGCCCACTTTGCTTCTCAATAGAGATGCAAAGGGAGGCGTCGTAAAAAAGGGTGCTAACATGCGCTAATGCATGTTAGCACCCTCCTATAAATAGGGCGACATTTTTATCTCCGCCTTTTTGGCATTAAAAGACAAAAAAGCGGAGATATGGCCCTTGTAAATATGCCCCTTGGTAGTTTACCCCACATATCAGAATTTAATGACCCACTTGTAATCAGAGCGATCACATTTATCCCAGGGAACACATCTGTTTGCAGCTGAGAAAATAGAGTAGACTCACTTGAATTTAGGAGCCATGTGGTTACCCAGCTGGATTTTATTCAACCAACAAAAAGATACACCACTAAATAATGTGTTCTGCTGAAGTGCTATCCAGTTACAGCTGCTGCTGTTGTGAAGTCTGTTTACCCTACTGTTCTGCTTATCATCTGCTACACTTCAAGTCTATTAGCAATCAAAGGCTTGCATTCCGTTCTGTAAGATTTTTTTATTTAATATTTATCTTTTTGCCAGCAGGTATATGTCTTTGACCAGGAAAATGTTTTCTTCCAGCTGAGGGGTATTAGCGCAGAGTTGTACATGGCTCTGACAAAGAAATAGCGGTAGGTGATGCTGGCCAGGACTATGGCACATTGGCAGTCCTACCAGTGATACTTAGAAATAAAATGATTAATTGGATATGTCTAAACATCACATACAAAGGCAGAAAAAGATTAGACAATGGATGAATACAAGGTCAAAGAACCCTATCATAGAGGGCATGTAAAAAATCAAATCAACAACTCCCCTGTACTAAAGCCCAGCTTTCTTTTCATTATATATGTCCGCAAATTGTCTGAAGGAATGGTGCAGAATTTATCTCAGTTGGTAATTAATGGCTGCTATAAGCTTTTCACAAAACAGAATCCCAACCCCTCAGAAAAGGGATTTGTGAAGGGGACAGAAAACTCTGGTCCACTTATAATCAGGGGCAGGCAGTTCCCTTTCCACCAAGCACAGAGATACATATACACTCGCCATACGCACCCTATCACTTGGACCAGGATAACATTCTGAGAATTGCACTCCCAGGGACGAAACACTTCCTATTGCTCACTGTGCACACCTAATAACTCATCATCTTCACACAGGAACAGTTTCACAGGATCTAACACATACTGTTGACCCCTGACTGCACTATACCTCAACCTGGCTCAAAACTCTGCAAACCACACTATATTCGGGAAAACCCAGAGAGTATTATGTAGCGCCATCTGGCCCAAGAACAACACTAAGGCTAAAAAACATGTCCAGTCAATAGAATATCCACCTGGAACATGACGCACACATTCCTCCACTATGCCAGGAGCACAACTGAACCAACTGCTCATTGTGTAACATTCTGCCACCCAACCCAGGCACAAAACAAAAGGAACTTCCTACATTCCTGAAGTGGAGCATCCCCTTGAACATGGCTTAAGTACGCATCCATCCAGGAATCACCAAATCACATAGAATAAATACACCCTTCCTAACCCACTTGATACTGGGGCCGATTCACAGAACTAATCTGAGACAAAATCCTAAACTTACTACTTTTGGTATTCACAGAAGGCATTTAGTAGTAGTAAAGTTAGGATTTGGTCTTAAGTTTGATTTAAGACTGACTTTAGACACTCATTTAAGTTGCTGGTGATCGTGAGGAGGTGTAGTAGTACTGGATAACTGATGTGCCTCTGCCCGTGAATTTGTCCACTGCTCGCTTCGCGGGTCCCACTTCGTTGTTTGGGCTTGCCGACTGTGCTTGCACCGGGACTGGCGCAGAGGCGCTGTGTTTGGGGAAGGTGAGGGTTCAACTGGCTACAGGGCTGCGAGCGTATTTACAGGGACTTCATCTCCCAGGAGTCCCTGCATGACCAATTAACACCACCTGGTCCGCTCTCCCTGCATGCCTGCCCCGCCCCCTGACCGCGAAGGAGTAAAATCTGCCGCTTCCTGTGAGACCGAGGGACACTCATTTAAGTTGCTCGAGATCGTGAGGAGGTGTAGCAGTACTGGAGAACTGATGTGCTTCTGCCTGTGAATTTGTCCAATACTCGCCGGACCCGCATCGCGGGTCCCGCTTCGTTGTTTGGGCTTGCCGACTGTGCTTGCACCGGGACTGGCGCAGAGGCGCTGTGTTTGGGGAAGGCGAGGGTTCAACTGGCTACAGGGCTGCAAGCGTCTTTACTGGGACTTCATCTCCCAGGAGTCCCTGCATGACCAATTAACACCACCTGGTCCGCTCTCCCTGCATGCCTGCCCCGCCCCCTGTCCACGAAGGAGTAAAATCTGCCGCTTCCTGTGAGACCGAGGGACACTCATTTAAGTTGCTGGTGATCTTGAGGAGGTGTAGCAGGACTGGAGAACTGATGTGCTTCTGCCCGTGAATTTGTCCACTGCTCGTCGGACCCGCTTCGCGGGTCCCGCTTCGTTGTTTGGGCTTGCCGACTGTGCTTGCACCGGGACTGGTGCAGAGGCGCTGTGTTTGGGGAAGGTGAGGGTTCAACTGGCTACAGGGCTGCGAGCGTATTTACAGGGACTTCATCTCCCAGGAGTCCCTGCATGACCAATTAACACCACCTGGTCCGCTCTCCCTGCATGCCTGCCCCGCCCCCTAACCACTCTCCCTCCCTTCATAGCAAGTTGATCATACCGCTGCGCGGGAGCGCCACGGGAGCATCCCGGGAGAAGCCCGGGACAAGGGCGGGATCGTCTGAGGCCGTCCGAGGTCGTTTGAGGCCGGGCTGGGCTATTCCCCTTAAATCTGGTTTTTAAGTTGTTCATTGTTTGCGAATTATTGTATTTTAGTATTGTCACTAACCAGTTATGGCATTACGCTCTGGGAAGGGAAGAATTGCTCAATGTGAACCACGGGTGGGGTGGTCAGTGGAACAATGGACCAATTTATAAAACGAGCAACAGTGATTTTAGAGAAAGAGATTGCTCTTACTGAGAAACGTCTGTCCCTAGATCTCAATACAGGGAAACGCTCATCTTTGGCCACATTGGGACTGTGATCTCCCCTGACCCCTTAAGATTACCTAAACCTATTATTACTCAGGAATCTCGATCCTGCTCGAGCCCAACGATTTTGGTTGCGGACAATTCAGCGGATTGTTCTACCCCCAATCATTCTCCACCTAGTATGATTTCTAGTAGCCTATTCAGTAGAGTTTCTAGCCCTTCTCCGTCTCATAGACCCACTACAGAAATCCAAAAAATAGGCTCACTGGTAAATACCAAACCAAGCAAAAGGAAAAGAGGGGGTGGTCCCCAGAAGGGTGGAACTGCTAAAATGCCCAAAATCCCTAACAAAACTGGGAAAACTTTGATCCCTAACGATACTACCCAGCCAACAAACCCAACTTTGGTCAAAAGAGGTCCAGCCCAACAGACCCCCACGAGTAGTGCTGTTGATGGTCTTTTGGGTAAAGTGGAAACCCTAATCAAATCCTTGATCGTACCCCTCGTGGAGAGAACAAGGTTGATTAATTCGAAATTAGACAAGTTGGAGAACCTTGTTTTATTAAACACAGATGTACTGAACAAATTAGTTAAAGGAATGGAAAACCCAAACGTACTGATTGTTGAACCCCAAAAAACAGGGTTAGATAATGGAACAAGTGCTTTAACACCAGTTGTAAATGACATTCCTAATTCCCAAGAAGTACAACATAGTACGGATATTCCCCATGTAGGCAAAACCACTATAGTTACCACACAGGCTAGGCATACTGGGGTGGGGGCGGTGTCTAAAACAAAGGTTGCACTGCAAGTTCCAGTTCCAGTTAGTGGGCTAACTGGGTATTCTCGGTTGGAGAAGGAGAAAAACAAGCAGCGTTTACCTTGTGTTAATCTTCCCCCAGAATCCACACCTTACACTACCATTCTGGTGGGAGGATAGACCAGAATCAGATAGAGAGCTAAAAAATAAAGTAATATTTTGGTTTAACAAGAAAAGAACTCTCCCTCCCTTCTCTAATACTGAGATACTCTGTGTTAGAAGGGTGAATTGGGTGGGACAATGTCCAAAGGACTTAGAGGGTGACTGTATCATTGTGAATTTTAGGGACCCTTGGGTGGTTGATTTTATCCGCAGAGAGCCAAGATTTGGGAGGGAGGGAGATATACAATCCTAGTGGCTCTTCCCACTTACTTTTCAATCCATATAGGAGAAGACATCCGGGGGGAAATCCTGTAGTCCAGATAGAGCGACACCTTCCCTTGTCCAACCGGTTCGAGCCCCTTATAGGTCTAGAGGGGGTAGATTGACTTTCATACAGGCACGGTAAAAACAGTTGGCTGATGAATCCTGAAGCGGTCTCCATAGGGAAGTAGCTGTCCCTGATGGATCAATTTTAGGTAGCCCATTGGAGTTGGTGACGGCGATAATGGAGGGTGTGCAAGGAAAGGGGCAGTCCGCATTTCCAACCAGGATAATTACAGATAGGGATTCCTTGTTGGAGAGTGGAGGGTCATCGAGTATTAGTCTCCAGGCTATCGAACATTCTCAATCCCCTAGTATGAATACCCCGCTTAAAATAGCTTCCTGGAATATTGCGGGGCTGAAAAGCAAGGTAGGCCTAGGAGAGTGGGCTGACTTTGCGGACAACCATGACATTTTAATATTTCAGGAAACCTGGGCCCTTGATCCTATTTATAGACATGGGTATATTAATTTCTACAAACCGCCCAGAGGGGTAGAATGGGCAGAGCTTCTGGGGGATTAACTATTTGGGTGAGCCAGTCATTCAGTTATAGGATCAATGAAGTGTTAGTGGATACTCCTGATATTCTTGGGATTATGCTGACGAGTCCCAACCTCCAGGAGATTTTTATTGTCAACATATATGCTCGCGGACTCCCTGGGGGACGTAGTCCGTTGGTTATTAGAGAATTAGATCTCCTCCTTAATAATATCGGTAGGGATAAGTTTGTGGTAGTGGCGGGGGATTTTAATTGTACCTTCGAACCACTCCAATGTGAGGGAGTGGACATATTTGCTGAAGAAGATGTGCAATGGAATATCCCTCCCCTCAAACTCAAACCGATTAAGCGAGGGACAGAGGCTGCACTACAATGGATGGGTTTGTGTCTTGAGTGGGGGTTGAGAGCGGTTAATGGCCGATCACATTCCGATAAAGAAGGCCGGGCCACATTTGACAACGGCACCAGTACTAGTCGAATTGATTATATCTTAATCGGGGTCGAGTACTGGGTGCTATTGGAGGATATGTTAATAATGGCTCGACCTGAGAGCGACCATAACCCGTCAGTGCTTGGTCTAAATCTAAAGGACTGCCTAAGGAGATTAAGTCCGACTGAGTGTACAACTGCAGAGGCAATTCTAACAAACAACAGTAGAAGGCTTAGGTGGAGCAGGACAGTGGAGGATCCTATGATATTAGACAGAACTTCATTAGAGGTCTCTTCCACTTTATCTGCTTTGCAAGCTCTGGTTAACCCGTTGAACCAATCATCGTACATAATTGGTCAGCATGACAAGCTCTTTGGTGTCTTAAAATGTCTCTTTACTACAAGTTTTAAACCCATGAACATAAAGGTCCCAAAAACAGGAAAAAAATGGTATAATAATTCCTGTAGACAGGCACATGCTCACCTGATTAAAGCCTTAAAATCTAGAGATGTAACAGAAATTAGGATGGCAAGGCTTGCGTATAAAAAGGTACAAAGAGAGTCAAGGAGAAAATGGGATGATTTGCATTGGCTGGACTTGTATGAAGCCAGTAAATCAAAGGACCAGACCAAGTTTTGACAGATAGTCAAATGGGGTAGTAATCAGGACTGCCAGATCCCGACGAATTTTGTCTCGCCAGAAGTGTGGGTAGAATATTTTGAGCACCAGTTTAGGGGTGGTGAACCAGAAACTGTGAGTGGTTTACCTGCTCTTTCTTTAAGTGAATCACTGATCTGTCCACCTATAGTTTTTGAGAATACTGATGCAGAGTTTGCACTGGGTTTGATTAAAGCAGGTAAAGCCCCTGGCATTGATTGTATCCCGGCTAACTTATTCAAATTTGATTTAATGAATTTGGTCCCTTATATCACTTTTATAGCTAATGCCATTGCAAGTGGTGCCCAAATTCCGGATTCATGGCGTGGGGCGGAAATTTTACCTATATTTAAGAAGGGGGAATGTTCGGCCCCGGAAAATAATAGATTCAATTCAGAAAGTTGTAGCTAGGATGGTGTTGGTTAAAATCCTTGAATGGATGGAGATTGAGAATATATTATCTCCTATGCAAGCAGGATTTAGACCCAGTGTCAGTACAATTGATCAGGTGTTTAGATTCCTTCTTATATATTGAAAGGTGGTGACCTTGGGCGGTGGAACTATTTACGCAGCGTTTGTAGACTTAAAGTCTGCATTCGACCTCGTACCAAGAGAAAAGCTATGGGCTGCCCTAAGGAACATAGGAATGCCGTTAGCACTCCTGGATATAATAATAAGAATAGACGAGGCTAACTTTGCCCAGGTGAGATGGGGCAGGCAAGGACAGATAACAGAGAGGTTTCCAGTCACCCGTGGCGTCCGCCAGGGATGTGTCCTTGCACCGGCACTGTTTTTGTTATTCATCAACAGGGTCGTACAGTACTTTGTAGACACTCCCACTGATGCCCCTATTTTAGGTGGTACTAAATTCCCACTTCTCATCTTTGCGGATGATACCCTCATTCTATCCAAGACTCAAAAGGGGCTCCAACTCGCCATAAATAAGTTTGAAGAGTTTTGTAAAGACAACGACCTTCATGTCAATGTCAGCAAGACAAAATTGATGGTGTTTACTAGAAATAAGCCACAGAAGGGTCACGTTAGGATGAATGGTGTCGAACTAGAACAGGTGGAAGTTATGACATATTTAGGGATTGTACTTGAAAACAAGTTAAGATGGAAACCACAGGTTGATGTCCTGTCATTGAAATTTGCCCAACTATCTGGTACCTTAATCAAGGAACAAAGAACCTCTACAACCAAAAGGATTGGCCCTGCATTAAGAATTTATAATGCTAAAATAAGTTCAGCAATCCTGTATGGTGCAGATTTATGGGGCTCTTCAGACTTGTCCTCCTTGGTTAAAGTCCAAAATAAATTTCTACGTAACCTAATTGGCCTGCCCCAATCTAGTCCCTTGAAACCCCTGTTACTAGACCTGGGTTGTTACCCTATTGACGAAGTGGCACGGTTTAGATCCGTTGCTCTGTGGAGAAGGATCTGGTCAACACCTGAACTTGCTACTTTTGCAAAGGAGATATTAGATGTTAGATCCATTTTGGGATCTGCTAACATCCCTTGGTTTAGAAATGTGAGATCGATACTGGTAAATATGGGCCATGATCAGTTATGGTCGGATCCCGGTAATAGCATTTTTCCTTCAAAAAAGGATTTTAAAGAACAGTACTGGGCGACTATACGTTATCAACATATAGTCCAGACAGATCCCACTTCTCTTACTGGTAGATTCCTGGAACACAAGCTCACTCCCTCTTTAGAGGAGTATTGGGATGTAATTGTAAAGAGCTGTGATAGAAAACTATACCATCAGTTTAGGGTGGGGTCACTTCCAGTGAGATCCTTTACTTCTACATGGCGTGGCCAGACGAATGAGTACTGCCCTTGGTGTAGGGATAAAAAAGAGTCCATAGGCCATGTATTTTTTGTTTACCCATCCTATTCAGCCCCCCGAGGAAAATGGCTCAAACCCATCTGTAAAAACATGAAAACTCGGGTGAGCCAGGAGGCATTATGGCTCTTAAGGACTAATACATCGATTTCAGTGGCCATAGCCGTTGCAAAATTTCTGGGTTGGACATGGATTATTAGAGCCAGTCAACATTGTAATAGTGACTAAATAGCCCCTTATAACAAGTACATATTTCTAACACGTCTTTAACCGACAATTTTAATACCTTTTAATCTTATTTTATTGTGTATAATATGTTTAACTCCGCTTATTAGTGATGACTTGTGCTAATTAACTCTTGTATATATTTTATTTTATTTTCCTGATCTTTTAATATTATGTGTAATTTTGACATCTGGAGTTTTTAGTCATGAGTGGAATGTTTTATTGCATGTCTTTTATGATGAAATAATATCGAAATAAAGATGTATGAACTTGACTTTAGACAGACTTAAGACAAACTTGAGACAGACTTAAGAAAAACTTAAGACAAACTTAAGACAAACTTACGACAGACTTAAGACAGACTTGAGACAGACTTAAGACAGATTTAAGACATAATCCTAACTTTACTCCTACTAAATGCCTTCTGTGAATATCAAAAGTAGTAAGTTTACGATTTTGTCTCAGATTACTTCTGTGAATCGGGTCCTATGTTTATAATTCATCTCCTCCCAACTCCATATAGTCAAGACATAAAAACTCCACCATTTGCTGTCATATACAGCTAGTACAAAGGTAGCTTCACAGAAGTAAAAATGCATGTTGCAAATTGAAAGTTTCACAGTTAAAAACATTAACACTAAAGGTAATGATTATAGTTTAGAGCTGTATACTGTCAAATTCTCCCTTTGAAAATTTCAAATCTATGTGAGCAGCGCCCGAGAGCGAATCCAAACTTTTCAGCCACAATGCCATGCAAATCCACAAAAAAAGTCAAATAACCTCACGGCTAGTTAACGTCCACAGACACAGTTAACACCCATGTATCTTATAGGCTGCTGCTTGACTTAAGGTATCTCAGGTAAGTCTTAGGGAATGGGAATTGCAGTTGTTTTAAAGAGACAAATGTTGTGATCTAGGGCTTACAGAATCCAAGCTCCCAGTTGTCTCGTTTCATTATTTTGAAGGGTTACCAGTGCTTTGGGTGTGGGAGGACCTGTTTTTGCAGTGGGAGCTGCATCAGTGTGGATGTGTAACCCGGTCTAGGCAACACCCTGTGCGTTGCTAAAAAGGAGTGCCACTCAGCATATACAGTGGCTTGGGCATGAATGATTAGGTAAGTCAAAAACACTTTTTAGCTATAGTTAATTGGTAATGAAGGGTGACACATTTGTAATGCAATCCCCATTACAATTGCAATGTGAGATGTTGCTCTCATGTTGCAATGCTCGGGTAGTGTGGCAGAAATGTCAAACCTTTTGTTCCATGCCCTGTGCATGGATATTGATATCACTTGCCTGGGATATTAAGTATCACTGATGCTTCAACCATCGTGCTCAATTTTTGGGTCTAGCCTCACTGTCTCATGCTCCCTTAACAGTGCCATCGAGATTCATGGTGGGGGGGGAGATGTGCACAAGGTTCATGGAACCATCTTCAGAAACTTGTCACTCTTGTGTACTCACTGAGCTTGGGAAGCACTAACATGCTGTGTATATCAAGACAATGATAAAGTTCAAGTGGTACATGATGCAGGAGAGCAACACAGTCCCTTCTGCTGTCATTGACCATGCGTCCAGCCTTCTCATCACACCATCCCTTGGAAGGGCAGTGTAGAGTGAGCCTATATGCAGGAGGTTCATGGCAACTTGTCCGGCAGCTCCTCACTGACCATAGGTAGCAAGATTCTGAAAGGGAAGCAGACTTTGTTTAAGCCTCCCAGGTTGTGCGACCAAGTCCGGTGACACCTCATGCTGTGGCGTTGTGAACCCCCACTATAGAAACTAAAGTTGGGGTTGCCACTGGACCTGATGGCGTGGTAAAATGACCCACCAAAATGTTTATTAGTTTTATTTTGAATTCTGCATACAAAAGCTCATAAAAGTGTGTCAAGGGAATACCAAGCCAGGGCTGACACTGGGGTCAAGGGCCACTATGTGAGCACTGGCATAACGAAAATTGAGGGGGCCTCCCTGCACAGTACGAAGAGGGGTCCCTTCCATGCTCAATCAGGAGCTCTCTGGCCAGAGTGCCGTGCCAAGGGGGCCCCTTGAAGCTTGGGGCCCCCCTGCACCACGGGGGCTGTGGGGTCCTGTGTTACACCCCTATATGTGAGCCAAGTTGCTTAAGGAGACAGGGAAAGAAATGATGAAAACATAGAAAATGGATAGTCAGCGAACAGAATAAAAGGATATAGAAAGGAAATGGTCAAAAATAAGATGAGAACATAAATAAAGAGTTTATTGGAGCAAGAAAGTAGAAATATCATGGGGGGGTGAATGTAAGAACATGTGAAAGAAACCAAGACATGAAAGAAGCAAAAGTGAGAGGATAGAGAAAAGGAAGGATGGAAGCAAAATGATGAAAACAACAAAGGAATATAGGGGGCCAAGATGAATAAAATGATGGATGAATGGACAATGGATGGATGGAATGGTATTGACAGAATGGTGAATGGATGAATGAGTGAAAGGGTGGATAAATGAGTGAACAAATGTATGGAATGGTGAAAGTATTGATGGAAACGTGAAATGATAGAAGGATGGAAAGATGAAAGGATTAATGAATGGAGGGTGAGAACGCTCTAATCCCGTTGATATTTCTTCTGTTCGGTCAGTGGACCTTTTATAAGTTGGCTGAGAGGTAAGAGGGAGTAAGCATCTCTTTCGATTATCACAACACATAACAAAGGTAGTCAGGAAATAAAGTCAAGACTGTTAAAGGGTTTTATTCCAAACTCAGAAACAAACTGATATAAATGAGTCTCAAAACACATTATAAAAGTATAATATCATAAGAATAAATCTGAAGCTCATAATGAAATTCAGTCTTAACAATAGGAAGGAAACCAGAAACTCGTTGGCTGAAATACAAAAGATGAAGAAAAGAATCTGACCGTTAAGATGTAAGATTCGATCCTCCTGCCTAGTCATTAGTAATTCTAAAGAAATCTAACTTATCCTACTCTAGCTTAAATAAGGAAATCCTTATTAATTCAAGATATGCATGGAACAGGTTCAGGAACGGTTCCTCCTCAATGGTGGGGGAGCGTTGCCCCCCTGCCAGCAGATGTAAACCGAGGAAAGTTAAAATGTTAATTAAACAGTTTTATTATCATTGTATTTTTCTTCACATGGGGGCAGGACCATCCTGATGACAGGCAGGGAGGAGGAGTGTTGGGCACTGCTTCAAGTGCGCATATGGGTTTGGACAGCCATCTTAGGAGGGCCAAACCAACATGCCTTCTGAGATGTCTCCAACCAGAACTGCGTTGCCGGGTTCGAGACAGCAGGCAGGCCCAGGCCCAGTGGGAGCGCAAATCCAGTCCACTTAGCCCAAACCCAGTGCTTCTCTCATGCTGCCCACAGCATGAGAGCAGTGTCTGGATTGGCCATGGGGGGTTCTGGGAACCTCAGCCTGTACTGCAGTGAATCAAGAGGAGCAGAACTTGGCTTTAAAAGACAAAAAAGCGGAGATTTAGCCCTTATAAATATGCCCCTTGGTAGTTTACCCCACATATCAGAATTTAATGACCCACTTGTAATCAGAGCGATCACATTTATCCCAGGGAACACATCTGTTTGCAGCTGAGAAAATAGAATAGATTCACTTGAATTTAGGAGCCATTTGGTTACCCAGCTGTATTTTATTCAACCAACAAAAAGATACACCACTAAATAATGTGTTCTGCTGAAGTGCTATCCAGTTACAGCTGCTGCTGTTGTGAAGTCTGTTTACTCTACTGTTCCGCTTATCATCTGCTACACTTCAAGTCTATTAGCAATCAAAGGCTTGCATTCCTTTCAGTAAAAATTTTTTATTTAACATTTCTCTTTTTGACAGCAGGTAAATGTCATTGACCAAGAAAATGTTTTCTCCCAGCTGAGGGGTATTAGCGCAGAGTTGTAGATTCTTAAACTATTTGTTAAGCTATGAACGAGAACTAAATATTTACTAAAATCTTCAACATTAGTGTGCACATATTAAAGAATACTATTATGTTTTTATAATGGAACATTTCAGAAATACATTTGAAATCCCAATCCCATTTATTAGAATGTTAGACCACACAAAAAAATAGGTGCCAATTTGCACAAATCAACGTAAATAGGTGAGGTGTAAGGGTGGAGCTGAAATTAAGTTGCTCCAATCCCTCGTCTGATGGAGAATCATGCCATCACATCAATCTCTAGTTCTTATCAGAGAACCAATTTTAACCCCGTGGTCTTAATCGCCTTTCGTCTAAGCTCTTTTAGATGTTTTATATCATCATAATAATTGCTCTGTTTCTCCTCTAGTTCCACATCAGAAATCTTTTTTTTCAATCTCTTCTGTGCCTTTACTCTCTTACACACCTTAAAAGACACCACTACAACCATTGCACAAAGCAAAATAATCCCAACAGATTTAAAAATAGAACCCACTATTTCACTTCCCAAATTTCCAGACCAATTTCCCACTGCACTAAGTCCATTGCCAATTGCTCCCAATGGACTTGCAGCTGTCAAACCACGCAAATCTCTCTGTAAATCAGTAATATTCTTGATGTACTTCTGTAAATACTTGCTGTTATCAGGTATATAAGTAAAATACTGCTAAATTTTCAACATTTGGCAGATTCCGCCTTCCTTTGCACGAAGAATGTCTAACACAAGTCTCTTCTCCACAAACATTGACCTAATATCAACGATTTCAATATATACAAGCAACAAAACTTCTGCCATACTAGTGGACAGCTTATTAACTACAGTAGAAAAGGTTTGAATCTTAATGTCGTTCAGTATCACCCCTATATTAGGGATTATTGATCCAAAAGTATCTCCCACATTTTCTGCAACACTAGCTCGTCTTTTGTGTCTATTTTTCTGTTCCCACACAGGATGATCACACTTGACTACATGATATATTTTGGGGGAAACTACTCCTAAATAACATATACCATACAATTTTTGGGGCAATTTGAAATAAGCATTCTTCCCACAGATAAAATAAACCCCAGGAATCACACAGTTCTATCCATCTTAAAATAATTCCCACTGCGGTCTAGCTTTAAATGTATTATCACATTCACTCTTACCTACAATCAAAGTATCCAACTCGTTCTTGTCGTTCTGTATACATAATTTCCCTGCATGCTGCCAATGTAAGGATAATGGTCCTGTGCTTCCTGCTGTTTGATGATCCATCTCCTCTTGTGACAATTTGGGTATTCTTGTTAATTCAGTGACATTAGCTAATACTACTCAGGAACCTATCTTCTACTAAATCTAAACATTTCTTCTCAACATCAGTTAGCAAGGATGTTAAAATATTTCTATGGGTCTAATGTTTTAAAAAGGACAAAGTATCTTTAAACCGAATCACTTATTTGGGAATATGCATATTGATTCATATGTTTAAACATAGGAACTTCTGAAAGAACTAACGGGCATATTATCAAGTGCTTTATCTCCGCTTTAGCGGCACTTTTTGCCTCTAAAGCGGAGATAATGCCATCTCCCTATTAACAAGGCAGCGCAAACATGCATTAGTGCATGTTGGTGCCTTTTTAGTAACGCCTCGCTTTGCATCGGCAATAAGATGCAAAGTAGGCGTACCTTCAGGAAACAACAGGAAAATGATCGCTGACCGCACCATCGTTGTATTTACAAGCCGGCCGTGAAAAAGCTTAGCGATGTAAAAAAACACGCTAAGTGCGGATATTGCCTAATACTAACGTCTGCAAAATTCATGACTTCGCCATGTATATAATGGGAGGTGGATTGTAAGGTTACATCCACTTCTCCCTATTAACAACATTTTCCTAAGCGCTGTTCAAACATCGCTGGTTTCCATGCGATGTTGATGACAATCGCCGTATATCGCCGGATTTCCCATCGCCTGTTAGCAAATCGTTGCAAATACGCTGCTAACATGGCGATGTGATGCGGCGATTTACTTATCGCTCTATTTTTTTATATAATACCCCTAAATCATAATTTGTATAATAATATTGAAAATGTCCATGTCTATAGAAAAAACTCATTAAAAGACTAGGGGAAACACCATATGTTCAAGGTATATGGTGGTAAGTGCTGCCTTCAACCACTAAAGCAGTCTATTTCATACAAATTAAGCAATCTCTTGCATCCATGGTGTTGACATATTAATAAAGCAATCTAGTATATGCATTATGCATTTAACATGTAATCCCCTCTAGATAAATTTGTATGTAAATCTGGATTGTCTAAAGAATAAAGGTTTCTATCAGCTACATGTGATTATTTGGGTTTAGACTTAACCTTCTCCTCTACTGTATTAAATGCAGGGAAATAAAATCCTACAAATAACAAAATGAATGCTGCGACTATAACTAACAATGCAATCCCTAGTATGTACCTTCTACAATAATATGGGCTAGTCTCCATGACTTCACTAAAGTCAGACCAGTGGGTGGAGGACAGCAGCAGCAGAGTGCCCTCTGTCAGTCCCCGCCGGTGCAAAAGTAAAATCAAAGTTCATGCATTGGAAGAGCAGCCTGTATTTACAAGATTCTATGTGAGACTACTCTAACCCTACTCCAAGTTCTTCTAAGAGGCAACCCTATTTTTATTCTTCTTCCATTCAGGCCTAGGTAATGTCCTTTTCTATATCAAGAAATCCATAAAGGTCTGTTATCAGCAACAGTCAATCCCAAACTAATCCGGTGACAAACAGTCAATTGACAAATATTTCTAAAAGGGAACAACTCAGTTAAATCAATTCCACAGATATTTCTCTCACATCCAACAAAGGGAAGTCGATCATATCCAGGATAACATGTCTCACATGTCTAACTCTTGTTCATATAGGAAGGGCTAACAGTAGATATAATTAGTACGAGAAGTCAGATAACAAAAAATAAATCTCCAATATTCTTCCAGAATTCTCCAAATTCTATCTCTCTATCATTTTCAGCAAAGTATGTCCACTCAGGAGAAGAAAATCTCAGACAAAAGCACCCTCAACAAATCACCCTCGATCTCCATGATCTCCTCAAGGCAGGCCCTCCACCTTCATCACCACTCAGATCAGATTCTTCATATGTTTCAAGAATATCTGGAATTTCACATTCAGTCAGCAACATCAGTCTCACTCTTTCCTGGCGTCTGGGCCAATGTTCCCTTGCTGCCACTCGCAATTCTACAACACTGGGTCCTTTGCTAGGGTTTTACTCTGTCTCGCCTACCACCACCAGACAGGTTCTTTTGACATCAACACCACTTATCAAGACCAACTCAGACTGATAAAGTGCTGTTTCAGGCTCTGACTGATACCCTAAAGCTTGACTAACCTTCTTCCGTGGCCTCCCAACTACCACTGGCACTTATGGGAGAGGTCTTGTAATTTAATCAAGGGGACATTGAGCTCTGTGAGAGTGGGCAGCGTGCACCCAGTTGGGGAGACCTCCACACTTTACTGCACTTGTGGTGACAAGAATCACTTCGTACAGGCCATGCCAATGAGAGTCCAGGCAACTCTTCATACATGTTTCTTCACCAAGACCCAGTAACTGAGACTAAGGTCATGGCACTGCTCCTGACGAGACACAGAACACACCACATCAGCCAATCCTTTGCAATAATCAAGAATTATGTCATCGGTGATATAGACAAGAACATTTGCAGGTACAGCTGGCAATTTCATAGCCCTCCCCATGATAGTTTCGTGGGGCGACAATCATATTCTCCAATCACTCCAACACTGTGAAGACTCATCAACAGAAGAGGCAAAGCATCAGGCCATTTCAGAAATATCAAAGCACACACTTTGGCCAATCTGGATTTCCGTGTTCCATTGATCTGGTCCACAATGGTGGAAGCTTCAGGTCAATAACTGCAATGTAATCTCCGCTCCACCTGCAATGCTGCACATAACATTCTCAGGATCTCAGTATTAAAATTAGTTCCTCGGTCTGACTCTAGAGAAGTTAGAAATCAAACCTGGGAGTGGGTTCCCCTAAAACAGCTTAGCTATAGTGAGACTGTAATTTCTCCGAGTCGGGTAGGCTTCAACCCAACGTGAAAAAATGCACACCACTACCAAGACATATCTCAGCCCATTTTACACATGCATCTCAATGAAATCTAGCTGCATCCTGTTGAAAAGACCCCGGGATCTCCCTATGTGACTCATTGTAACTGCAGTCCTTTCTCTACATTCATCTGTTGACAAACAACACACCTGTGACACCAAGCTTCCGCCATCAATCTGAACTTAGAATTGAACCACATCTGCAGAAACAACTGCACAATGGCATCTCCACCCACATGCATTGGTCCATGATAATATCTAGCCACAGGTGGCAACAAACTGTTAGGCAACACAGGTATTCCATCTCCTGAAACCCACATGTTGTCATCTCTCTTTACACAACCTGCCTTTTCCCAGCTCTGCTGTTCTGTCTATGTCACTTCTTCTTGAAACCTCTTATCGTCCTCCCAGGTATCAGCAATTGTTAACAAAATTTAGTAATTGGTTTCATCTGCTCCCTCATTGGTATATTCCCCGTTAAAGGTACAACCGTTATGAGCATAGTATTTTGAGACTTCATCAGCATTTCTGTTGTCAACAGTCACATAGTCATCTCCCTTGCAATGTGTGGATCATTTTACGACTGCAACTTGCACAGGCAACTGCAAGGCCTCCAACAGCTTACGTACTTGTTCTCCATTACAAATGGGGGAACCTGATGTATTCATGAACCCCCTTTGAGACCATACCTGGCAGACGTATTAGTGCACTACACCAAACCCATAGTATCAGTAAAAATGTGTCACCCTTAGCTGGTCTGAAACACAACATGCTCTAGTAAGGGCAATCAATTCATCTACCTGAGCGAAGAATTCTCCATGTAACCAGACAGCTTCCACTACCCCAGAGACAGTACAAACAGCATAAACTGCTCTCAGAGTTCCCTTGTGGTCTCGCAAGCATGAGCCATCAACAAACAGTGCATAGTCAGATTCAGGTTGTGGCTCATCTCGTATATCTGATATTAGCTTGGGATACAGTTCATTAACATTGAGACAGTCATGTTATAACTCATCAGAATCAACATCACAATCAGGAAGAGGCAATAGAGTGGCAGGTTTTAACGTGATGTTCTCTGTTGCAAGAATAACTTGCTCATACTTAGTGAGGAGGCTATTCATCAGGTGTTGTGTACAAGTTCTAGGCAACAGAATTTCGACAGAATGTGGAACATAAACAGTCAAAAAGTGGCCCATCCCAATGTTCTCGCACCTCCCAATAATGACATCGGTGGCTGCCACAGATTTCATACATTCAGGCAACAGTGCGATTAAGGGATCTAATGTAGCTGAAAAATAGGCAACAGGCCTTTGTGCACCTCTGTGATTTTGCGTCAACAATGAGAGAGTATAGCCCTCCCTCTCACTGCAGAAAAGTGAAAATACCATGTTGTAATCAGGCATTCCTTGCGTCGAGGCGCAACCAAGGTTTTCTCTCAACCCCAGGAATGCAACCAAACAGTCATTGTCCCAAGGCAGCGGATCCGACACATCATTGTGTGTCAGTCACTGTAAAGGCTTCACCAGTAGGGAAAAGTTGGGAATCCACTGGTGACAGCAGCCCATTATTCTCAAAAACATTCTAACTTCCTTCCGAGTCGTCAGTGGATTCATCTGCCTGATCACCGAGATTCTTTCCTGCGACATGGTCCTCGCACCTCTCACAATGTGTTAGCCTAGATACAGGACCTCAGTCAAACAGCCATGCAACCTATTCGGGGACACCTTATTTCGATTCTCTGCCAAATGATTCAGCAAGGCAATAGTATCAATCTTGCAGGCATCTCGGGTGCTTGACGCAATCAATAGGCCATCAATGTATTGTATCAACACTGAATTGCAGGGCATGATCAAAGACTCCAGATTCTTTTTCAAGGTCTGGTTAAAGATGGACGGACTCTCTGTAGACCCTTGATGAGCTTGGCACCATGCCAAAACATGACTGCCAAACCAGAAAACGAGGAGGAACTGGCAGTCCTTGGGCAAATGGAAAAGAATGCCTGGCAAATGTCAATGATGTTGAACCATTCAGCTTTACATGGAATTTGAAATAATATCACAACTGGATTCAGTACCATAAGACAACAAGGAACCACGATACTGCGGATTTTCCTCAGGACCTGCATGATGCGGTACTTACCGCTTGGCTTCTGCAGGCCCATATTGGGTGAGCTTCAAGGACTCCCCATGATTTCTTTGAAGATCTCTTGTTGGATCATGTTCTCAATCACAGAATAATACCAGATTTTGTTTCAGGGGCTAAATTGTACTGCAGTATTCTTGGCTACTCTGCATTGGGCTTTACTTGTATACGGACAGGTTCAACTCCTTTAATGAGTCCGATGTCCTTTTCTGAAAAATCCCAGCCTTCCATCCTCACAGAATCTCACATCCCAAAAGACACACAGGATTCAAATTACACACTACAAATTGATTATTTTCAGTGAAGGACCCTATTTTTACAGGTACCTCTTCTGTCAAGGGGCTTAACATCTGCTTATTTGCCACTCCTACGAATTGAATTCTTCGCCCTGAGAGGGGTAGGTTTGGAACCTCCACTGTTCTTACAGTAGAGCCGGTAGCTCCAGAGTCAATCAAGAACATCTACATCTACTTCAGCATCAACAAATGGGCCACTCTGGTCTACCGCTAAGACTGAGCCAAGTGCACAAATTTCCTCCCCTCTCATGCCCTGTCAGAAGTCCTGATCGGAACCATATCCTTCTGCTGTCTCAAACACAAGAAACTGCTGAGTTATATTTTGGCTCTGGAAAGAATTCAGGTTTATGTTCAGAATCTGATTTTAATTAAATCTAGGATTATTGGCATTCTGCTGTGGCATCGGGGGTTGTGGGACTTGCATCATCAGACCCTGGGCTGAATTGAAATTTTGAGATCTCGGCCCATTTTGTGATTGCATGGGGTTACTATTCTGAGGCTGTGAAAATCCTAAATTCTGGCCTTGACTGGCTGGATTAAGAAGACATTCTTGCTTCCAGTGCCCCACCCCATTACAGTAGTCTCATGGGTTAGACTTTTTCAAGGGGTGGCCACATCTATCCCAGTACCCGGGTCAATAGGAAAACAGTGGCCTCTACCCTCCGACTGAAAACCTCCGGATACCTTTCAACATAGAAGCTCCCTGCTGAGAAACACCCTGCATAGGTGCCACATTTCCCGTAAATGGCTCATTCTGGTTCCCACTCTGAGTAGCCTTCATCTGCATAATCATCAGCTTCTCCTTAAGCCTCTTCTGTTTCATCTCAATCGCATCATGGAAGTACTTGGCATAACATAAAATCTCATTGACTTATTCTGCCAACACATCAAATGCTTTTGAATCATCATACTAATTTTAGATCTCAGTCCTGTCACAAATCTGGACACTAACTGTCCCATATCCTTAGGATCCAACGTCTCCATTCCGCTATACATTTTAAACGTTTGTAACAATCTCTAGTAGAACGCAGAAACCATCTCCTTACGTTCTTGGGTTGTCCTGTTAATCTTAACCCAATCAATATCCTGTGGTGGTACCTTAGCTTTCAGTCAAGTCATCACCTGAACATACTTTTTCATTACAATAGGTGATGGGCCATGTGTCACTACAATTCTTTCCAGCTCCCTTTCAGGTCAATCGTTAGCTATTTTGAATGCATACCACAAACCATTTGGAACAACAATGTCAAACCAGGTATTTAAAAGTACCTTTGAAATCTGTAAACATCAATCAACCTGTTTGTACCACTTCAAAGGCTTCTCTCTCAATCGCAGAAAGTCATTTGTGAATAATGCACAATTACTTCTACTCCCAGGTACATGAACATAACCTCTGCTAGGTAGTTCCCATAAGGGGAAACTTGTGGTACTTTCTCCCTTTTCTCCTAAAGGAAGCGGTTACCCCATGGACCTTTTGGGACCCTTCCTCTTTGACCATTTATCCTCTCATTTATCCAATGTATTCCAAGTCTGAATGCTCTGTATTTACTATCGAATTTTCATTTTCAACCCTGATACTCTTTTGTTCTCTATGTCCTGATTGGAGAAAAGAGAGTTGATGGCTCTTTTGTAGGCTTTTATCCACTCCAAATCTACTTCATACTTTTTGACTAGGTTGAATATCTTATCATAAGCTTGCCTTGCTTGTCTAGTAATGTCCTAGCTCATAAACTAGAATTCATTCAGCTTTAAAATATCTATTGAAGCTAATTTAAGACTTCCACATATCAGGTAATCAAGCTGCAGTTTTAATTTGACATACATCCACCAAATGTGCCTTCTATGTTGAACTGATTGTTCCCTGACTCAACTCTGTACTTACCCTTCCAGTGGACGCTTCATTAAAGGTTTTCACCCTCTCATCCAATTCTTAAACACTCAGATTAGACTGCATCCCAGAAGCTTGGGTCATTTCTCCCTCTCTAGGTGTACTACTATTGGCATTTGGAGATGACTCCCATGTAATCTTCTCAATGTCTGGTAATCCCTGAAGGTTCCTTAAAGTTCCAAGTCCAGTTTGATTAATTGATGGGCCTGCACTTGCCCCACAAGGGAAACTTTCATTTAGTGGAACTAAGAGAACAAATCCTCCCGCTCCTGAACTCACAGGGGCATGCCCTGCAACTTTTGGTTTAGCTGGAAGAGCCAACTTATGTCTCACATTTTCTACTGAATTTCAGTTGTATAGAGAAACCACTGGACTGATAGTAACCGGAAGAGTAAGGGCAGCTCGAGCATTGGGAGCTCGGAAAGTGCTAAGCGCACACATCCCTGAGCTTCTTTCCATCATACTTTGATTCACATTCACAGTAGCAGCCCCCAGCGCATTGGAATTCTTATTCACTGAGGCAGTAGCCACTCCCGTCTGACCACCACATTAGTGCTCTTACACTCATCGTGTGAGGCTCTCTGTATGGAGTTGGACGTTCTGACAATCACACATCCAAAAGACTATCACTCATGTTGTTATCGCTATCCTCTCTCCTTTTTCATGATCCTTTTGACCTGTCTCTCTTCTCCTTCTTTCTTCCTGTCCCACTTTCTTCACTGGTCAATGCAGGGTATAGCTTTGTTCCTTCTATCATGTCCGTTCTCCAGCTTTTCTGCTCTGCATCCCACCTAGCATCCACATCTGTGACACTGCCTGTCTAGCTTTACCGTGATATCTCCCTCTTTCCCTTGCATGCACTGCTCCCTCCCATGTGTTGAGCACTTCCCACTGTGAAGGTCTAGGTAATGATTTCATCTCGTATAAAATTCTTCTCAAATTCTCAATGATTCTCACATTAAAAGTACCATAGTGTGGAAAGGCCAGTGCACCTTCTTTCTCACTGATCTTGTGCCATTGGCCAAGCCAAAGACATGTGTGAAGCCCTACATTTATAGCTATATAATGACCTGCCATATCCACAGCTGGTGCCTCTTCTCCCTCTCCGACGTGTATTGTCACATCTCCTCTCACCAAATCACATAATATTTTGAAACATTCCATTTTCCCCGCAAATGTATTAGCACATAACAATCTAAATATTTTCAACCCAGAAACCTTTTTTTTTCTCCAATTCTGATACCAAGACACTGACCAATAACATCACTATACTTGATGATGTAAACAACCTATAACAGCGCTGCTTTACACGACCCGCCAATCCCAGTGAGGCACTCTAAAACGCCAATCCCGCTCCTCGCAGTGGCTCACCCTCCTTTACAATTTTCATGAACACTCTCTTCACCAAACCACACAAACACTCATAATACAAATAACGATAAACAAAAATTGTCTGTTTTACTAAAGAAATCAACAGAATGCACTCACCCAAGAAATAATCGTATTCTACCACACATTCCAAAATGAAACTTCGACCTGCAGGGAATCAACCTGATCAGTACAATTTCCCTCTGCGCAAAAGGTTTGCTGCACTGATCATACCTCACTGTCACATATAAAACAAGTCCCTATCTCAATTGGGACGTCAACATTATCTCTCGACAAACCCCACAAGCCTTAGCAGACAAATTAAAATTCAGTATCTCCTACATTGTATAAGATCATTCCAGTATCTTAGGCCACGTCGGATCTGATAACAGCTTCAACCTAATACCACAAGCATTCAACATTTAAACATCTCCGCAAGACATCATATCATTCCCATGCAACCCACAAGCTAAGTATGAGCCACTGCAATACACAACCCTATTAATACTCACTCGTCACTGCTGCCGGACCACTGGAACTTCACCAATCCTTTAAGTCGAGACATATACTCTAGGAATTGGGGTTAGGCTCTAACCTGGTCTAGGGGAAACTTTTCTTCCTCCCTCTTCTTCAAGAACTAACCCTCTTCTGCTATGATATGAGAACACTATAATTTTGTTGATATTTCTTCTCTTCAGTCAGTGAATCTTTTATTAGTTGCCTGAGAGGTAAGAGGGATTTAGCATCTCTTTTGATTACTATAAAACATGACAAAGGTAGTCATGCAATAAAGCCAAGACTACTAAATGGAATTAAAGGGTTTTATTACAAACTCAGAAACAGATTGATATAAATGAGTCGCAAAAGCATATTATAAAAGTCACAAATATCACAAGCAGAAATCATAATCTCTTAATGAAATCAGTCTAAACAATAAGAAGCAAACCAGAAACTCACTGGCGACAATACAAAAGATGAGGAAAAGGATCTGAAGGTTGAATGGAAAAGTTTGATCCTCCTGCCGAGTCATTAGTAATTCTAAAGAAATCTAACTAATCCTACTGAACCCTAAATAGGGAAACCCAAATTAATTTAAGAAATGCAAGGAACAGGTGTCAGCATAATGAAGTCAGCATAATGGAGTCTTGCATGAAGTACTGCACATCTATAGGAAATACACCATGAAGCCACACAGTGAGATGAATAGCAAAAGAGGTCTGCACCTCATGGAATCCAAATGGTCTCTTCTCTCTAGCTAACAATGCAACATCTATTAACACACAACGTATTGAAGGGAACTACTGTCATCTTCTCCAGTATATTTCAATTTTACCCTGTAGAATATTTGCAACACTAAGCTCTTCTCCCAGACCTTGTGTTGGGTTCAGTCAGCCGACCTTGAACATCCCTTCTCTGCCATTAGAACTCATCTTCCACTTTTTTACACATCTTCTTCTTGCCAAAAGCTCCTCTGGTACCTTACGATCGCTACAAATAACCCTAATGAAGCTGCTACACCCAGCATCTTATGGCATGTTTCCCTTGTCTTTTTGTCTTCTAAGATCCTGGTTTTTCTGGAGTATTGGACTTCGTTTTGCTGGTTTAGTGTCTCTGCGCACTTTCTCACTCCTGTACAGTGTTAAAGTGCAAGTGCTTCTACTGGAAATTGAGTTTATGGATTGGTGTTTCCATGATTGGTTTGGTTGATTTACTGGTCCATAGGAATGTGCACTGCGTGTGTCTAGGGCCTGTAAATCAAATCTACTAGTGGACTTGCAAAAGATACTGCGATGATGAACGGAATGCAGAGAAAATCAAACACTCACCCCCAGTCAAGAGATCTAGGTTAAATCTATTGTTCTTTTGCTCACCATGCCACCCCACTTTAATCCCAGCCACACGCAAACCAGTCTTGACCCTGTTCCTCATGGGAACAGTCCAGCTCAAACTGCCAAGCCAGGTCCATCCTGGACCGGAAACAAGCATGCTGGGACCAGTTTTGGGGCATCAACCCTCACCAGCCAGGCTAGCTTGAATCAAGTGATTCAGTGACCCTGGGACCCACGTCTGGGCATACTTGGCACACTCAGGGCGAGAAAGCAGCACCAGTTGCGCCACCCACATAAGTAGCCTTTCAAATGTGTCTCATACCTGTCACTGCACTGTCTGCGTGCAGCTTTTAGTGCCATGTTGACCTTGCAAGTGAACCCACTTTCCAGACCTTAACCTTCCCTTTTCTTACATGTAAGGCACCCCTCAGGTAGGCCCGAGGTACCCCCATGGGCAGGATGCAGTGTATGTGAAAGGTAGGACATGTGCTGGTGTGTTTTTACATGTCCTGATAGTGAAATACTGTGTATTTCGTTTTTCACTATTGAAAGGCTGCCTGTCTGACAGGCTATAATGGGAGCGGCTTTGTAACATCTTACAAGTGTACCTTTCAATTGGGACAAGATAGAGAAGTGGAATTTAGGCTTTCTGAAATCATAATTTAAAGATACATCTTTTAATAAAGATGATTTTTATATTGTGGACATGAAAATGCTACTCTAAGGAAGTGGGGATTTTCTTGCTTAACTATTCTTTGTGCCTATGCCATTTTTGTGTTCACCGACTGGGTTTGGAGTGACAGGAGCTGAGGATGTGTATTCACACTGGACAAACACAAGGGGGGAGGTTGAGGTGTGCCCCGTCATTCCTGGGTGATTCATAGCCAGGCTGCATAGACCTGGCTGCATTTAGACTAGTGGGAGGAGCTGTCACTTGCACCTGAATGGACTGTGGCTAACTTCCACAAAGCTGTCTCCCCCTCCTGGAGTGAGCCTGCCCTGAGCCAGGCAGAACTGGTTTATGTATGCAGTGGAACTTTGTTTGAACCAACTTCAAAGGGAAATGTGGTACAAATACTGGGGTCCTGACACCAGAACTTTAGAACTCTTTTGGATGAAGAAACCTGCCAAGAATAAGAGCTGTAGAATCTGTGAGGAGAGACTACCACTTTGTTGTGTGCTTTGCTGTGTTGGCGTGCAGTGGATGCTACTGTCTTGGGTAATGAAAGCACTGGACTGGACTGTCTGCAACTTATTTTCCTGAGTTTCTCCAAGGGCTTGAGGTAGAGCTTGCTCCCTGTCCACGAAGCCTCAGGAACAGCAAAGACTTCAAGCTCATCTGCTATCAGCACCAAGAACTGTGTGTTTTGTGCTGCAACAGAAGAAAAAGCAACCAACGCCGTCCACAATGCTGCTGCCGGCTCCATGACCTGAAGGCACCGCAGAGGGCACCACTGCATCTCACACCACAACATTGGTCTCACTGTCGCCGCCGACCGATGCCACCACCGAGCCTCTTCATGCACCGTGACCTGTGGGCACCGCACTTCGCACTGCCTCACTTCACACTGCCGCCCTGGTGTCCCTGACTACGACACCCCACCCCGACATCGATGTAGCGCCCTGCACCATGGTTTGGGGGCACTGCTCGTAAGTTACATGACACACCGCTAAGTCACACACCGCAGTCTCAGCCTCCCAACACCGACGTCATCAAGTCCAGTTCGCCAGATGATGACAGCACTTCAACGACAATGCTGCCTGCACCATGACCTGCCAGCACCACAACAAGCACCGTCCCACTTTGCACTGCAGCCCTGGTCTCACCGATGCCACTGGATGCCATCACCAAGCTGCAGCCTGCACTGCAACCTGAAGGCTCTGC
Source organism: Triturus cristatus (assembly GCF_964204655.1). Taxonomy (NCBI): domain Eukaryota; kingdom Metazoa; phylum Chordata; class Amphibia; order Caudata; family Salamandridae; genus Triturus; species Triturus cristatus. The sequence goes on from NC_140590.1 coordinate 1,459,948,206, forward strand.
ACGCCACACCGCTAGACTTGGCATCCGAGTCCCAACGCTCGCCGGCGCTCCTGCCTTCCCTGCACAGAGTCTGATCTGCAATGCTTGTGACTTCAAGGCTCTGACGACTCCTGCACTGACCTCCAGACATGATGCCTGCCGAAGCTGGCTCTTCAAGATCACTGAGAGGTCCCCGAGACCCTGCATCTCTAAAGCTACTGTTTGCGGGTTGCGGGTTTTCCCGACACCATAGCTGGCCCACGACGCCGTGGTCAGCCAGAACTGTTGGATTTGTTTGTTCACAACACCGGGATAGTCCCGGGTGGAGCTATCAACTTCAAGGAACCATTTGTGAAGACATTTTTAAATAACTGTATGTTGGATTCCTATTGTTTTGGTCTTGTTTTACACAGATGAAGATTGACTCTTTTTCTAAAACTGGTGTGATGTACTTTTGTAGTGTTTAACAGTATTACTGTTTGTTATGTGCAACTGGTTTACACATTGCCTCTGAGATAAGCATGACTGCTCGTGCCAAGCTACCAAGGGGGTGACCAGGGATGATTTTAGAGTATAACTCCCTTATCCTGACTAGGAAGAAGGGTCCCTACTTGGACAGGGTAACAACCTGCCAGCTAGAGATCCCCATTTTTAACAGAAGTCTTGTATCTCCACCTGCAGAGGAGAGAATATGCTAGCAAAACAAATCTCATGTGAAGGTTAAACATAGGATCTCAGGACATTGAGGCCTGTCACTATGCTAAGTTAGCACAGCAGTTAAAGTACACTTGAAATTTTAACATAGGTGCACGCACATTCGTAATTAGTACAACTATGGAATATCATGTGGAATAAAATCAAGCCTACATATAACTGTGTGTTAGATTCTTAAACCATTTGTATAGCTATGAACGAGAACTACATATTTACTAAAATCTTCAACATTAGCAAGTACCCATTTAATGATACTATTACGTTTTTATCATGGAACAGTTCAGAAATACATTTGAAATTCCGTTTGTTTATTAGAATGTTATACCACACAAAATAAAATAAGTGCCAATCTGCACAAATCAAGGTAAACAGGTGAAGAGTAAGGGTGGAGCCAAAATCGAGCGGCTCCGAGGGTGAACGCAAGGGTAGGAAAATAAATGCATAGATGGGTGAATGTCGGGTGAATGGAACAATTCTGCTAAGGTCGCTTAGTTCACCGTGTGTCATTGGAGGTTTATTTAAGTGGGAGGCATTTTAATTTTCTGGTCCCCCCTTGCCTCCATGCATGGCAAGTTGACAATGGTTATTGTTGACACAACCTGACCTGGATCTCCGTCCTCGGCGCCTTTCCACGCTTGCTTAACCCCTGCAAATTCAGGGCCTGCAATAACCAACCGCAGGCCGTAGCTCTCCCCAGCCAATCCCTCAGTGTCAGGGGGAGAAATAGGAAGTGGCATTCTCCATTAAAGCCGCCTCGCTCAATGCCCAGCAGTGAAAAGGCCTTTCACTGACTGAAATCAATTTACAGCTGCCTCTGCTGATGAAGGACGTCACTAGAGCCTGGGAAAGGGGGGAGTAAACTGCCTTCGGTGCGTTGTTCATCGAGGCTGAGGGCAACCTCATTTCTCTAAACGTAACAAGGTGCAGTGTTCCTCACACCAGCAGGGGCCTGTGGCAATGCCAGCAACAAGATGCATTTGTGCCGCCGGCATGGATTACTTCAGATCCTAAAGTCAGGAAAACAGCTGAAGATTTAAACCACACTGCTCTCATTTTTCTAATATAAAACACGTAGGGCCATATGTAGGTAGCCTCACATTTACCGATTCATAAATACCGAATTTTACCGATTCGGTATTTTTGAATCGGTAAATGTGATGTAGGTAATGATTCGGTAAAGTTTACCGAATCGGAAAAATTCGGTAATTATTAATCGGTATTTACCGATTCGGTAATGAGGCATACCTTCCCATTGATTCCTATGGGCCTGGAGGCCCATAGGAATCAATGGGAAGGTATGCCTCATTACCGAATCGGTAAATACCGATTCGGTAATGGGGGGAGCATATACAAGGGTGGCAGGGTGTCACATTGACACCCTGTTGCACCCCTGAATCTTGCATGTGTGCACATGTGGCGCACATACATGCCCTAAGGGCATGTATGTCTGCCAAATGGCACTCTTAAATCAGCAAAATATTGCTTTTTGCAAGGTATTCGTTATTTATCAGAACAAAACCAGGAGTGCAGTTCCTCTGGGAGAGGGGAGGATAAAGGAAAAAGGAGAGCGATTAGTCTCTATAGAATGCCCTCACACACCTAGCAAGGTGTCATGCTTCATCATAGGGCTGTGCTCCTCGTCGGGCCGGCGCTGCAATGCCCGACGGGCTCCCGCAAAGGGGCTCTTTATCGGAGATCTTTTTAGAGACAGCCGTATGGGTGCGTGGGGGTAGGTGCAACAAGTGTAGTGAGTGGTAGTGAGGTGGGTTAAAATAGGTATGGTATTGCCAATCAATGAACCATTTTATTCTGGTGGTATACCAGCCTAATTAAAATCGGTGACCCCCGAGGGATTATAATGCTCCCCAGGGAAGTAGAAAGGTCGACATGTTTCTTGCTCTATGCCCAGACGGGTCGGTGGCAATTCTTCAGGACCAAGTGAGAAAGTGCTCCAAAAATATAAACTCTACTACATAATGGGTGATTGAAAAACTTATAAGTACATCACCAAGCAAATCCATTGGGTCCCTAAGGGGAGTGGACCCACTGTTGCGGTACCTAAAAGAGAAGAGAAAGAGAAGGACAACACAAACACACAACAATTTCAGCATTTAAATTGGGTGCTGTCTGGCTCCCGTGGGTAACCGTGCACCTAGTGTGATTCATATTAGCCAGTTTAAATGGGTGCTCACACAACTGTCCATATAAAAACTACTCAGGTGGAGTTCGTGCTGAATCGCATAAGTGTTACCAACTACATAATACTGTGCAACCACCATATGTGCCAAATGCTATGAATTGCTTCACGAAGTGCTATATGGCATGGGATCGCAATGTGTGGCCGGGCACGTTATAGCTACAGTGCACTGTCGTCCCCAGGTCTATGAGCTCATTTGTAAACGAGGGGGGAAGGCCGAAATACGTGTCACATCGCTGCCCTCAAAAATAGAGTAGCGGGTGTATTTTGAAGGAGATGAGGTTTAAAATGCAAATGCCGATGGCTACGAGACCCATGCGGGGAGACTCACCCCCTGGGGGACAGAAAATGCTGTACGGGTTCGCCTGGAGGCCGTAGAGGGCTCGCCCTGAAAAAGTTAAGGAGAGCGGTGTGTACCCTGCAGACTGCCGTACACTGTTACCGACATAGAAACGCACTGTACTTACAGAATTGGGGCAAGCACACAGCCGAGATCCTATCGAGGCTCAGGCTCCCGTAGCAAGCCGGCAGGGGTGTGTACAAGATAAAGGAAGTGCTCACACGTACGGGAGCAAACGACTAGACCGCGAACTTGTGCGGCCATTTTGAGAATGAAAAAAACTTTATTGCGCGGTCAATGCGCGGAAGGGACAAGGATAGATAATGTCCCACAGAAAGGGGTAGTTGAGCATGCAATACAAACGGCGTGAAAACACGCGCTGGGGAGTGATTCTGCGGGCTATATATTGCAATGAAGATTGCAAGCAAGTATCTGATGCAGTGACGCGTGGGTGGTGTAAAGCAGCCTCAGAATCTTAAAGAAGGTGAAAGATCAGTAATTTAAGCCAGTGGGTCTTGCCAGATGAGATCTAAAAAACTACAAGACTATTGTTGTTATTTATATGGTGTCATCAGAAAATCACCTGTAGGTAAGCTGGGGAGATCATGATATTGACTCCATCTGGTCATCTCATGTATGTGAGGTGAATCATGTATTGTTAAGGGTGGCCCATGGTATATCATCGTTGAGGACGACAGTATGGCTAGAAATTTTGAAGATCCACTGCTGTTCCTTTCGTAAAAGGGCCTCCTTGCTGATCACTGGAAAGGCCTGCAGAATTGTCCACGTTAGGTCATTGGCCGTGTGGTTCTTCTCCACAAAATGAGTGCACATTTTGGTGTTAATCTTTTTGCACCTAATGTTGCTTCGGTGTTCGGAAATTCTGATCTTGGCTGGGCGTGTCGTCATGCCGACGTACATAAGGCACTGAATTAGATAGATACAATTGCGGGTATTGCAATTGGTATGGGATTTTTGTTGCCAAGTTAAGGTTTTGTGATGTCCTGTAACAGGTGGAAGGCCCCACAGTCGCTGGTTGGACGGTGGGGATAGTTTGGGTCTAGTGCTGATAAGCAAGCTTTTCAAATTGTCGGTCCTTTTGAAAGCAAATCGGGGCTTGGGGACTTGCCAGTCTCCTACCGACAGCAGATTCCACTGTTTTTTGATTATTCTTTGGATGGCGTTTGATTCAGGCGTGAAAGTGCTTACACACGTAACTAGATCAGTTTTGATTTTTTCTGTGGAGGTAAGCTAGGCATCCCTGTTAGTATTACGTGCTCTTTTGTAGGCCGTTTGCGTGATTGCCCTCGGATATTCTCTTCGAGCCAAATGGCCTGTAAGGTCATGTGCCTGTGTTTTGAAGTCCTCCAATGTACTGCAGTTGCGTCGGGGTCTAAGATATTGTCCATATGGTAAGTTGTTACGTAAAGCCTTGGGATGGAAACTACTAAAAAGGAGTGGGCTATGGCTGCAATGGTGCCACCGGAAATTCTGGCTTTCGAAAAAGCAGTCATCAAGGACATCAGTGCCATGACAGAGAAAAAAACCTTCCATAACAATTCCCGCCTGGAAACTTAGCGATAACTGATCTCAGCAAAGACACGACGATCACTATCAAAGAGGCAGACAAGGGGGGAGCTATAGTGATTATGTCTTCCCCTGACTACAGAACGGAATGCCTAAGACAACTGAGTGACACACGGTATTACGTCCAAATCAAAGAGGATCCTACTAAAAAACTGATCATTACAATAAGAACATTAGTCACCAGTGCATTAACACAAGGCTGGATATCGAAAAACGAGTCAGAGTTCTTAATGAACAATGATCCCCGTATACCCTACTTTTACACATTACCAAAAATCCCCAAAGGTGTTCTACCTCCACCTGGGAGGCCCATTGTGTCAGGAATCAACTCTGCTCTGGAACCTCTTTCACGGTTCTGTGACCACTTCCTACGCCCCCTGGTACAAAAGACCCCAACCTTTCTACTCGACACAAGGGATGTCCTCAACATCATTAAACAAGCCAATGAAACTGGTACCAGTGTGGATGCACTTATTACCTTGGATGTAGAGGCCCTCTACACTAACATTCCTCAGAAGGCCACCCTGGATGTTGTGGAAGAAGTACTTCGAGCACAAACATGGGACTCGCCCACACCAATTTCTTTCATCATGGAGTGTGCAGAGATTGCCCTAACAAAAAACTACTTCCAATTCGAAGACCGCATGTACCATCAAGTCCAGGGCACTTCGATGGGGAGCACATTCGCTCCCAGCCTGGCATGCCTCTACATGGCACATTTTGAAGCTAATCACATCTTAACTGAGACTAACATCTATAAGGAGAACGTCACCCTTTGGCGACGGTATATCGATGACATTCTCATTTTCTGGAAAGGGGATTTGAACTCCATCCCCCTGTTTGTAGCTTGGGTCAACAGCCTGAACCCCTATCTACGTTTCACGGCCAATTCATCAGTCCATGAGCTTCCTTTCTTGGATTTGCTCATTTTCAAAACCCCGTTAGGTTTGAACACAAAAACCTACAAAAAACCCACCGACAGCCATAGCCCACTACTTTTTAGTAGTTTCCATCCCAAGGCTTTACGTAACAACTTACCATATGGACAATATCTTAGACTCCGACACAACTGCAGTACATTGGAGGACTTCAAAACACAGGCACATGACCTTACAGGCCATTTGGCTCGAAGAGAATATCCGAGGGCAATCACGCAAACGGCCTACAAAAGAGCACGTAATACTAACAGGGATGCCTTGCTTACCTCCACAGAAAAAATCAAAACTGATCTAATTACGTGTGTAAGCACTTTCACGTCTGAATCAAACGCCATCCAAAGAATAATCAAAAAACATTGGAATCTGCTGTCGGTAGGAGACTGGCAAGTCCCCAAGCATTGATTTGCTTTCAAAAGGACTGACAATTTGAAAAGCTTGCTTATCAGCACTAGACCCAAACTATCCCCACCGTCCAACCAGCGACTGTGGGGCCTTCCACCAGTTACAGGCCATCACCCATGTGGACAATGTACCGCTTGCGCTCTAACAAAAACAGGCAAGTACATTAATTTTTCAGAAACCTTAACTTGGCTATAAAAATCCCATACCAATTGCAATACCCGCAATTGTATCTATCTAATTCAGTGCCCATGTGACCTTATGTACGTCGGCATGACGACACGCCCAGCCAAGATCAGAATTTCCGAACACCGAAGCAACATTAGGTGCAAAAAGATTAACACCAAAATGTGCACTCATTTTGTGGAGAAGAACCACACGGCCAATGACCTAACGTGGACAATTCTGCAGGCCTTTCCAGTGATCAGCAAGGAGGCCCTTTTCCGAAAGGAACAGCAGTGGATCTTCAAAATTTCTAGCCATACTGTCGGCCTCAACGATGATATACCATGGGCCACCCTTAACAATACATGATTCACCTCACATACATGAGATGGCCAGATGGAGTCAATATCATGATCTCCCCAGCTTACCTACAGGTGATTTTCTGATGACACCATATAAATAACAACAATAGTCTTGTAGTTTTTTAGATCTCATCTGGCAAGACCCACTGGCTTAAATTACTGATCTTTCACCTTCTTTAAGATTCTGAGGCTGCTTTACACCACCCACGCGTCACTGCATCAGATACTTGCTTGCAATCTTCATTGCAATATATAGCCCGCAGAATCACTCCCCAGCGCGTGTTTTCACGCCGTTTGTATTGCATGCTCAACTACCCCTTTCTGTGGGACATTATCTATCCTTGTCCCTTCCGCGCATTGACCGCGCAATAAAGTTTTTTTCATTCTCAAAATGGCCGCACAAGTTTGTGGTCTAGTCGTTTGCTCCCGTACGTGTGAGCACTTCTTTTATCTTGTACACACCCCTGCCGGCTTGCTACGGAAGCCTGAGCCTCGATAGGATCTCGGCTGTGTGCTCGCCCCAATTCTGTAAGTACAGTGCGTTTCTATGTCGGTAACAGTGTACGGCAGTCTGCAGGGTACTCACCGCTCTCCTTAACTTTTTCAGGGCGAGCCCTCTACGGCCTCCAGGCGAACCCGTACAGCATTTTCTGTCCCCCAGGGGTTGAGTCTCCCCGCATGGGTCTCGTAGCCATCGGCACTTGCATTTTAAACCTCATCTCCTTCAAAATCACCCGCTACTCTATTTTTGAGGGCAGCGATGTTACACGTATTTCGGCCTTCCCCCCTCGTTTACAAATGAGCTCATAGACCTGGGGACGACAGTGCACTGTAGCTATAACTTGCCCGGCCACACATTGCGATCCCATGCCATATAGCACTTCGTGAAGAAATTCATAGCATTTGGCACATATGGAGGTTGTACAGTATTATGTAGTTGGTAACACTTATGCGATTCAGCACGAACTCCACCTGAGTAGTTTTTATATGGACAGTTGTGTGAGCACCCATTTAAACTGGCTAATATGAATCACACTAGGTGCACGGTTACCCACGGAAGCCGGACAGCACCCAATTTAAATGCTGAAATTGTTGTGTGTTTGTGTTGTCCTTCTCTTTCTCTTCTCTTTTAGGTACCGCAACAGTGGGTCCACTCCCCTTAGGGACCCAATGGATTTGCTTGGTGATGTACTTATAATTTTTCAATCACCCATTATGTAGTAGAGTTTACATTTTTGGAGCACTTTCTCACTTGATCCTGAAGAATTGCCACCGACCTGTCTGGGCATAGAGCAAGAAACATGTCGACCTTTCTACTTCCCTGGGAGCATTATAATCCCTCGGGGGTCACCGATTTTAATTAGGCTGGTATACCACCAGAATAAAATGGTTCATTGATTGGCAATACCATACCTATTTTAACCCACCTCACTACCACTCACTACACTTGTTGCACCTACCCCCACGCACCCATATGGCTGTCTCTAAAAAGATCTCCGATAAAGAGCCCCTTTGCGGGAGCCCGTCGGGCATTGCAGCGCCGGCCCGATGAGGAGCACAGCCCTATGATGAAGCATGACACCTTGCTAGGTGTGTGAGGGCATTCTATAGAGACTAATCGCTCTCCTTCTTCCTTTATCCTCCCCTCTCCCAGAGGAACTGCACTCCTGGTTTTGTTCTCTATACCTTGGAGCACTGTGCAGGACCTCATTACAAAAGCTCTTGGTTCCTCCCTTTTTTGAAGCATTCGTTATTTATCACCAACCTGTATTTGGTGGTAAATAACGAATTTCTAATACTAATTTTCACTCTTTAGAGTGCTCCCTACATCTGATTTCAGGATTCGGTATTTACCGAATCGGTATTTTACCGATTTCTTAATTTCCGATTCGGTAAATACCGAATCCAGAAATCAGCCCCCTACATCGCAAATGCCTAAATACCGGTCGGTAACAGGATATTTACCGAATTTCGGCCGTTACCGACCGGTATTTGGCTTCCTACATGAGGCCTCATAAGCGTATTGCAACTGATGGGACTGATGGGACTTTTAACAACCAGAAGTTATGAAAGTACAAAATGATCTATTTATTTCAAGAAGGAAGAAAATTGCTTGGAAAGTTATTATAATGTGAGATAATTTCTTCAAAAACATGTCCCTATATGAGCATTGATACTATATCTATCACTCTAAGGGGGATATTCACAAGGATCTATCGCCGAGTTAACAGCACTTTATCGCAGCCTAAGTTGCGATAAACTTATCACCTCAATCACAAGCTGGTGTGAACATCCCACAGCACAAGTTTACACGTGAAAGCAGCCACAAAAAACATCGCCACAGATGACCCCCGCAACTATTGCTAATGAGATGCAGAGTAGGCGTTCTCGTCCTAAAAGCCGCAACAACACCACTCCACAAAATTCACAACGACCAGCCTGAACTGTGATAAGAACACAAAACAGGTGATAAGGCGCGTTAGCAGCAGGAAAATAACACCTGCTCTGACCTGGTGCAAAGTCAGACCACAGCCTGCGTCACAAAAGGGAGCACAGCCCAGAGCCACACCCGAAGAACAACAGATGCACCTGGGCAACTGAACATGCAGCCCGGAGGGCCGAAAGGTCAACAACACCCGCCGCCACACCCCCCAGGACCCCCCCTCCTCGGCAGCCCCGACCAAAGACATGCCACATCAGCTACACCTAAACATGTAAAAAATAATCCGCATGATGTCGCACAATCACAACTGGTGACATGGATGTGTCGTCACAAAAATGAGCATCACACATTCACTTTCGAAGCAGCAAATGAAACTTTATTAAAATGAACACTGAAATGAAATGAAGACACATGGCGGTACCCCTCGGGACAATCCGTAGGTCACAGGCTGCAAAACAAAAATCACGATAAGAAGGTGTATCCTGTGCACATCAAAGGACAGAGAGAGAGCGAAGGAGAGAGAGAGGAAGAGACGGAGAGAGAGAGAGAGAGAGAGAGAAGAAGAGAGGGGAGAGAGAGAGAGAGAGAAAGAAGAGAGAGAGAGAGAAGAAGAGAGGGGGTGAGAGAGAAGAAGAGAGGGGGAGAGAGAGAGAAGAAGAGAGGGGGAGAGAGAGAAAGAGAGGGGGAGAGAGAGAGAAGAAGTGAGGGGGAGAGAGAGAGAAGAAGAGAGGGAGAGAGAGAGAGTGCCGCACCTGCACACCCAGGCCACACTGCTCACCTGCTGCCACTAGTGTGTCTCCAACCACTTGCCGGTATGTATAGCAGTTCACAAGGTCACACATCTGAGACAGACCCGTCATCTGAAACAGAGTCCAGATACATGATTGGAACAGTACACACAATTGCACAAGACAGCATTGCCTGCCCGCCCATGCACACCCAGGCAGAGGCACCCCAACCCCTCCTGACGCCCATCGGAGCATGTCCGCCCATGCACACCCAGGTCTCACTGCTCACCTTCCACCACCGGCGTGCAGACAGGAGGTTCCACCATGTGCTGCTGCAAGCCACAAGCCCGGGGCCCACGGACATGGCACCCGCCACACCAGGCAGGTCCACTCCACAGGCCACCAGGTCTCACGTTTGGTGCTGGGTCTTGATTACTCCATGGCAGAGGACATACCTGTGCACCCAGCCTCATCGCGGGCTGCACACCCACTCAGCCCAATAGGTGCCACTAACTCTGGGATCCCGGAAGCGATGCCACATGGCGGTAGGCCCGCGCTGTCCGCTGGCTCTGGCCTACACTGCGGTCCAGCAGGGCACACAAAACCTGAGCTGTCCGGACAGCCGGGATGGGGTATCATTGCAGGCTGCACACCCGCTCAGCAGCTTATGGTGCCCCTACCTCAGTGCACCCAAAGTCACCATGCCGTGGCGGGGTGCCTGTGCAATGCTCTGGGTACCACTAACCCTGTGCAACCACAGTCAGCGCCACATGGTGGTAGGCCCGTGATGGCCGCAAGGCCTCGGGTGCCACTAACCCTGTGTGCAACAACTCATGGGCCCTTTATGATTGAGAGCCGTGGAGCGTCCGTCATCCAGTCACCACCGGCAGAAGGGAATGTAACGTTGTCGGCCCTTATGTTGTCGGAGTCACATGGCCTGTGACGCCTATGCCGGATGGGTGTGGTGTGCGTGCCAACCTGTCCTCAGGGAGTGCCTGTGACATGCTGACAACAAGACCAGTGACCTGCACACCACCAGTGAGTGCGCCTGCAACGGGTAGCGATGAGGGTCCCCCTTGGAGCATAAGCAGAGTGTTCTGGCCTGCCGTACGCCAGACCAGTGCAGGGCTTGCAACAATGACTTGTGGGCTCTAAACGTGGTTCAGTCCATGTCCGGGCATGGAAGTGACTGATGCGTGTGTCCCTGTTGTAGTGTCCACGGCACCCGGTACACAATATGCAAAGTAGCAACCCCTGACTGGCATCCCACAGGATGAGCATCCTTGACACAAGGGTAATCACTGTCCCTACATTCATCCACACATTCATACATGAATGATGAAAGACATTACACAGCAGTGCGTCACTGGATGTTTATTGCACATCCAGTGCAGTTCTGCAGCTGGAGTGGTACAGGGCAATGCTGAGCACACTACACAACATGGGCCCGTGGAGGGCCAGCCAGAGTCCATCCGGGGATGACAAGTACTGCAGAAGAGGAAGGGTACAGTCCGCAGTCTGGTTGCTGTGTCGTTGGTCATCAAACAGGATATGGCAGTCCATGTCGCTGTCCAAGGTGAGTGCATCGGAGTGTATCGGGGGTCAGTGGAAGGTCTTGGGGCCATGTGCGGCACCAAGCAGAAACAGGCGAGGTGGCTGAAATGAATGCTAGTGCTTCCTGATCACAAACCCATCCACGTCCTTGTCCCCGGATGTGTGCTCTACCCCACCTATGGGTGTTGCAGTACTGGCTGAGGCACTGTGTGCCACTGACACATCAGGTGCAGGAGTGGATACGTCTGCCGCACTGTGAGGCAATGGCACACCAGGGGGCGGAAATGGGGATGGTGTGGGGCAAGCAGCATTCATCATCGCCATGCCTTATGGCAGCAATGCCATGACGAGGATCTGCAGGGCATGGTAGATCCCAGCTACATTTCGCTGGTGTGCAGCGGTGGCTGCCATCTTTTCTGCCTCCATCTGCACCATGTCCTCCATGAGCCTCCGCATGTGTGCCAGCTCACGGCTGGTATCGCTGGAGACCCTCTGAGCTGACAGGTGTTCTTCTATCCATGCCAGGAATCCAGCGATGCCAGTCAGGGCTCGTTGGAGACCATGGAGCGGGCCTAGACACACATGGATGGCATCCAGTTTGATAGCCATGAGGTCTGACCCCACCTGCACCTGCTCAGCCGTCACCCTCTGGCCCTCCAGCACACGGCGTTGGAAGGCCGTGTGTTGTTCCTGGGGTTCTTGGGAGACTGCCGGGGCCGTGGGGGCCTCTTGCTGTGTGGTTTGGGTGGTGGGTGGGGTCTCCTCGATGCAGCTGGGCAGCCCTGATCCTGGAGGTGAGTCACAGATTAGGTCAATGATGTCTAGGAGGGCTTGTGCATCGATGCTGGGGTTGTCCTCCTCGTCATCAGTGAAGAGTGGCTGGGACTGCTCTGCAGGGGGTGTTGATGGTGGCCCTGCAATGTGAAGGGGAGATGGTGTATTGCAATGTGTCTAAATGTATGTAGCCGCATGGTACATGTTGACATTCAGGCAGCATGGCATTGTACATTGTGACAGTCTATAGATCTGGGCGATGACCCAGAGTCATTGAGGGTGTGCACTGTGCTCTGCTTGATTGTGCATGTGTGCCATCATGGCTATCTTCACCCATCCCCCAGTACCTGGTGGTCACTCACCCTGTTGCGATTGTTCTGTGTCTTGTCGAGCAGTGTCCGGTCCCCCGACTCCGGCCACAGTATCCACACAGATGACTGTCGATACCAGCTCCTCCATGTCATCCAGCACGAGCTGTAGCACTGGGCCCCCCCCTCCAGTCTGCATTGCTGCCTTCTGGTTGGCTGCGAGTTTCTCCTTGGTCTTTCGCTTGATGTCATTTCATCGCCTCTTGACCTCATCCATTGTCCTCTTGTGCTCTCCGACGGCATTCACCTTGTTCACGATGTCCCGCCATATTCAATGTTTGGTGCCCAATGACATGTTGGAGGTGACGAACAGTTGTTGATGGTGTTCCATCACCTCCGTGACTATGATCCTGTTCGCCTGCGGACTGAACTTCGTCTTCCTCTTCTTCTTCTCCTTGCCCTTCCCTGTCCCCGAGGTCCCGGGCAGGCTGTCCGGGATGCAAGTGGGGTTGCGCTCATCCTCTGAGCCTGCTCTGGCTGCCTCCATGGTGCTTGGGTGTTGGTTAGTTTGTGTTTGGGTATTTTTTCTGCTTTTATGGTGATTCTTTCCGCCTGCCAGGTGTGTGTTGCAGGCCTGGCACTGCTTTTCGCTGATTTCCTAATCGCGCTTTGGCCCATCACAGGATTTTTGGCATTGGGGTTTGTATTTTTATCTCCGTTGAGGTGGTTGTATCGCGGGCATTGGCTGTGGTTTTGGCAAACTATCGCATGGGGCCGCCTTGTTGTGAATTCCACGTTGACACAGGGTTATTTTCCCGCGATAGGCTGCGATGTGGAAAGTTGCGCTAACATTTTTTGGTGATGTTTAGCACACGTTCTTGTGAATATACCCCTAAGTTTTTCACTTCTGACATGTGTATTATTCAATTCTGAAGCCCTAAATGGATGTTCATCAATAAGTTCAGAAATCATTTAATTTTGTTCATAGGAAGTTTCATGTCATGTTAATACTGAAAAAAATATCGACTGGGATCAACGCAGTGTAAAACAGCCAACAGGTATGTTGCGGTTCCTGTTTTACAGCATCGGGCCAAGTTTAGGATATCAAATAGGTTCAAAGGCTTTCTGCTGCTTCAGAAATCTTCTCAGAAAATAAATGTCATGCCGCATATTTTCCAGGCAGATACTTCAATCATTATGAAAACAACTACCAAACGCTGTCCAAAATCAAATTTGTTTAATTCAATTAAGCTGTTTCTTAGGTTTCCAATTTGAGCAACAGCATTCTCCCAGTTGATGGACAAACGGGTTAATCACAGGTTTTGAGTAGTGCAAATTCTGTTGAGTAATTGAACCATTTTCCCTTTGTCCATCTTTTTTCTTCAAAATCCGCATTTTTATTGATGCAAATCTCAAGCATTTTAGCAGCTCTCAGGGACTGAGAAAGAAAAGAAAAAGAACACACAGACAAGGTACACACATGGTGCAATAGAGATGACACTTTATTGCAGAGAGCACTTCAGGGCACAAATAAGAGCCCACAGTCCCTGAGGCAAAAGAAGCGATAGGATACTTAGTAACTTGCAAACTGAAGGGTCAATTAAAGTATGGGAGGATGCCCTGGTATCATGGTTGGACTGTACATTCTGCCACCCTGGCAGGTTTCCCACTGCGGGTCTCATTCTAGAGCATGATGGGCTGACATGATTCAACCATGTCCCAATGACCCCATTCTAGTCACAACCTCCTTCATTGTGATGCATCAAAATGCACATGCACAATTGAAGACATTATTCACATATTCAAGGTTATTAAAGAATAATTTACTCACTATCTAACCACCATAAAACGTGAGAAACAATCCCCAGTTCTGATCTTATGACTCTGTATTACTGAGGACATCTCCAGGGCTCAATTTACATCCAGCAATGCAGTAGATCCTTCTTCTGAGAGAGGTGTTAGGGAAAACTCTACAATCCCCTTATTCACATGAAAAGAGATAACCCGATCTTAGGGCCTCGAAGTGGCCCGTCCTTAACACCAAGAAACTTGAAACATATGCAAATGACGAGAAAAAGCCAGCATGGCACCTATTTTCCTCAACTCTCTGACCCGTTATCTGTCAGAAATAGCACGATAAAGAAGGCACAACTGAAAGACATCTACTCTAATACTCTAAGACGTATTTGGCAGCAAAATCTGAGGGACCAAAAAGGGGGGACTCCCTGGGCAGGGAATGTACCAGCTCAAAACCATGGAAACAATGGGTGTTGTATCTATCACCCTCATTCACGTGTCCCATTATTCTCATAACTTTTCACAGTGAACCCGTGGAGTGACGACAGGCTGATCCAAAAGAATTTCATCAAGCTGGAATGGCATACACACATACAAGACCTAGTGGGGGCCGACACAGATCTGTGGCGGCAGGGCGGGGTGGTGAGAGTAAGGGGGTTTAAAAAAAGCAAAAGATACCTACCACCTCTCCGCTCTGTTCCACGTTGTCTCTCCTCTGCGTCTGCTAAACAGGAAGCAGCCAGGTTCCCCTAAGCCAATTACAATGCTACAATGAAGAGTTGTGATTGGTCTGAGCGCTGTAGTTTGGTGCTCAGACGGGGACTGGGGCCTGGGCATCTTCTCCACCCAAGCTATAATGCAGCCTGGGTGGAGAACATGCTAAGTGAGTATTACGGTTTGGCCGGCCTGACATGGCCAGCCAAAGCATCATGCGCACTTCAGTGTGCCCAGCACCCCTCCCCATCCCTGCTCTGTGAGCAGAGCAGTCCCGCCCCCATGCTAACTCAGCAGGAACAAAGAAGCAGGAACAAAAAAAATGATAATAACATCAAGTTATTATCATTTTATTTTTCCTTTCTTTCACTACTGCAAAGCAGTGAGTAAGCAAAAGACACATGCTGGACAGAATGCAGAACAAATCAACACATTCACCCCCAGTCAAGAGAGATGGGTTAAATCCATCATTCTTTTGCTCACCATGCCACCCCAGTTTAGACCTGGCCATTTGCAAATCAGTCTTGTCCCTGTGCCTCATGGGAACAGTCCAGCCCGAACTGCCAAGCCAGGTCCTCCCTGGACCGGAAACAAGCATCCTAGGACCAGTTTCGGGGCTTCACCCCTCTTCAGCCAGGATAGCTTGATTCCAGTGGCACAGAGAGCTCACACGATTGATGGATAGAATGCAGAACAAATCAAAACATTCACCCCCAGTCAAGAGATCTGGGATAAATCCATCATTCTTTTGCTCACCAGGCCACCCCAGTTTAGACCTGGCCATATGCAAATCTGTCTTGACCCTGTGCCTCATGGGAACAGTCCAGCCCGAACTGCCAAGCCAGGTCCTCTGTGGACCGGAAACAAGCATCCTAAGACCGGTTTCGGGGTTTTACCCCTCTTCAGCCAGGATAGCTTGATTCCAGTGGCATAGTGAATGTATGACATTGTTCTGCATTCTGTCCATCAATAGTTCTTTTTGCATTTCTTAGCCCGAGTGGGACGGGTATGCTCAGACGTGAGGCCCGTGCTCTCCATGCCACTGGAATCCACTTATTCTGGCTGAAGAGGGGTGAAACCCCGAAACAGGACCTAGGATGCTTGTTTCCAGTCCAGGGAGGACCTGGCCTGGCAGTTTGGGCTGGGCTGTTCCCATTGGGCACAGGGTCAAGACTAATTTGCATAAGGCTGGGTCCAAACTGGAATGGCATGGTGAGCAAAAAAACGATGGATTTAGACCCAGATCTCTGTACTGGGGTGAATGTATGACATTGTTCTGCAATCTGTCCATCTATAGTTCTTTTTGCATTTGTCACCCCGAGTGGGACGGGTTGCTCAGACGTGAGTCCCGTGCTCTCCATGCCACTGGAATCAAGCTAGCCTGGCTAAAGAGGGGTGAAACCCCGAAACCTGTCCTAGGATGCTTGTTTTCAGTCCAGGGAGTACCTGGCCTGGCAGTTCGGGCTGGACTGTTCCCATTGGGCACAGGGCCAAGACTGATTTGCATATGGCTGGGACCAAACTGGAATGGCATGGTGAGCACAAAAACGATGGATTTAGGCCCAGATCTCTGTACTGGGGTGAATGTATGACATTGTACTGCATTCTGTCCATCAATAGTTCTTTTTGCAAAGCAGTGAGTGGCGCAATGCTCCTCCGCATTAGCGGAGGAGCTACCACTGACAAGACCCCAAAAGGGTCCAGTTATTATTTTTTTAAATATCTTTTTATTGAGAAAATAACATGGCATTGACATTTCAATAGAGGAGTACAATACTTCTATCACATGATAAATACAGATATTGAAATCAGGCATATGTGAATAAGACAGATCAATGGGTCGGACTCAAGGGGAAAGCGTCTCGTCTTCTGTTGGTATCACAGGCGCTACACAAGGGTCCAGTTCTGATTTGCGAAAAACCTTAAGGGTGTGCCAATCGTGGACATGTGCTAAATGCCTCATATATGTCTGAAAGCAAAAACCTGTGCTGAACTGTTGAACTGCAATTACTGTCTT
Organism: Triturus cristatus; assembly: GCF_964204655.1. Classification (NCBI taxonomy): domain Eukaryota; kingdom Metazoa; phylum Chordata; class Amphibia; order Caudata; family Salamandridae; genus Triturus; species Triturus cristatus. The sequence goes on from NC_140590.1 coordinate 1,459,965,222, forward strand.
GAAAGACATCTTCTTTGAAACCACAGTTTCTCAATTTAAACACAGTGGGGTATATCTGGACAAAACATCCGCATCAGAGAGCAGTGAGTGCAATGAGGGAAACTCAATGTGGAGGATGCAAGGCAAATATATATTTGTGAACCAATGTCAAAACAAAGAGAAGAGGAAACTACTGTGATGTTGTAAAGGGTTATTAACATTTATCCAGCTATCACAACTGCAGCACATGCAGTGGCACCGAGATCCACTGTTACGAGGGGCCCTCCATGGCCTAAGTACCTCTACCTTTGCCTGATCAATAGGAGGCAGTGCAGGTCATATTTTAACTTGCATTATGGCTCATGGTACCCTTGCTATAGCATTAGTCACTGCAAAGATGACATATAATCTCTCCTTTCCTCTCTTGTTCAAGTGAAATGGGGGAAATGCATGCCATAACCCTTGGCTGCCTGAATGACAGCCCTTCTTTTCCAAAGATGCTATATTGAGAATTTAGGGAGAAGCATACTGAGCAAGGCTGGACTGGCTGTAGCGGGCACCAGGCATTTCCCCGGTGGGCCGGAGGGGTGGGGGCCGGTTTTGAGGCCACAGGGGGTGCTTTTCTTACAGGGTGCCGGTTTTGCATCAGTGCTGCAAAATCAGCCCTTTGTAAGAAAAGCGAGATCAGTGCTTAGCGGCTAACATCCCCCTCCCCTCCCGTTCCCAGGGCTGGTGGAGAAGCAACCTGCCAGTGCTGGTTGTTGTTCCCAATCAGGCCCTGATACTGACCAATGGAGCAAACAGGTCCTGGCACACATTGGGAAACCATCTGCAAATCTCTTGAAAAGCTTGGCTGTCAAATAGAAAGGAAGGAAACAAATGACTCTGACAAACTGATGGACTGAGTTCTTCTCATATATTGACATAATCCATGAAATGAGACAGATTTGTAATCCAGCACCCATATCGTCAGGCTGAAAGCAAGGTGAATTTTCTGTCTCTCAGTTAGGGATAGGCTATGCCTTGATGAAGGAAGTCAGAAGGATATTTCATTAAAATTTTCAAATGCCAAGTTACAGCCTTAAAAGCCCAGGCACAGCAATAAAGGTGCAAGCACAATCCAAAATGCCAGGCACGTCCTAACATCCTTCAACAGCAAGCACATCAGAGATACTGCCTGATTATGCCAAGAGTCAGTCTCAAGTACCTTGTGGAACCTCAGCATCCTCAGTTTAGGCTTCTTATATCCGATTAGTGTCCCTGTATATAGATTAAGGGCCTGATTTTGAGTTTGGCAGTCTATCGGACCGCTGAACCCATGGTGGAGATGCGGTGGTGGTCAGGGACCACCCCACTAGTGGTCCAACCGCACTAGTGGTCCGACTGTCGTATTACAAGTACCGCATCTGGACCATTTTAGGACTGCTGTGACTGCCAGGGATCTGCTATCCCTGGCAGTGGTGCAGCGGTATGAAGCCACAATATGCTTGGTGGGGCCACTGCGGCCCAGCCAAGCATAATGGAAGTTTACTCTACAGGGTCCCTTGTTGCCCCTGGCTTAGGGATGCATGCAGATGGGCCCATGGTGTGCCCACTGTATGCATGCATGCCCAATTCCTGCACGGCATGAATTTAACAGTCCATGCTGTGCAGGAGCTTACTTTGGTGTTCCCATTGCTGTGCCTTTTCAAAGGCACCGCCATAGGAACGCCAAAGGACTGCTTGCCAGACACCGAGAATACTCGGAATTTGGCGTGTAGACAGCGTTCGAGTTTGGCAGTGCGGGATTGGGGCGTGACAAGCAGCCCACTCCTGCACCACCAAACTCTTAATCAGGCCCTTAGCTTTTAAGAGGTCTTATGGTGCTTCCGCTTCCTAGAGCACAGTCAGGATCAGCAGAGGTACATGTAATCTTTCCTGACAAACCAGAGAATGTTTGGTGAGCACTCCTTCCTGAGCCCTGAATTCAATATACACAAACAGATACAAAAGTTATATCTATACATACAATGCACACACCACTCTGATACAGAATATGTGTAGCATGAACACACTTATTATAGTTGTTACATTTTGTGAAAGCAAACATTGAGAAAGTGAACAAAATGAATACAACAAACATATGTATAAATACATCCTCACTGTAACTTACCTTACAACCTCTTGAGGCAAAAAGTGTATATTACAAAAAGGTAAAAAACATGTAAAACAATGCTCTTGTACCAAAGATGTTTATGATAATGTGTGAGTGAGAAAAACTGTAAGAACCAGTGGGATTTCCTTACTACACATTGCTTAGCTAGCGACAGTATGCACATTGGCAAATATATGTAAACAACATCAATAAATAGATCAACTGGGCAACATGGAGCCATAAGGTAATCTTAATATAGTGGACCTAAGCACATTACCTAATTTTCCCTTTTAAAATATGATCATGATCATAAAAAGATGAGAGTTGGGTAATTATGACTTACTTTCCAGCGTATCCTCTTTTTCTTCCCCGAAAGCAAGCTTTGGCACAGCAGTAGATGTGATCATAACTGAAAGTGTTTTGATGATTTCATCCATACAGTCTCTCATCCATCCATCTGCTAGATCTGTAATCAGTTGTCAATTTAAGAAGTATCAGTTTACCATTACATAGGCTAATTCCCACTCTATTTACCTTTTCTGAGGCCGTATAGATCTTTGCCGTTGTTTCAGGGAATAGGAGAGGAATACATCAGATAAATTATCATCGGCACATTAGTCTATTTTTCAGTCAAAGAGAGTTTGGTATGAGTTAAAGGGCTTTATTAATCAAAAATATTTTAGTAGATCATCTTTATCAGATCACAACATAAATTCATCAAGTTTTAGTCATTAGAATCTATCAATCAGCAAAAAATTAAATAGAAATGCATTAAGCGCGCTCCATAAAGGAAAGAAATGCCTTATTTTAAGAATGTGGGAGAAAAGTAGTCAGTCAAACCCCATAAAGAGTTTGAGTTCAAGAGAGTGTGATAATGGAACGTTTCAGCATTAAATCAGCTCAATAGATCATAAACATCAAAGCAGAACTTCCCATAAAGAGAGGTGCAAGAAACTCAGTGGAGTCACAAAGCAAAATGGCAGAAGGTCTGGGTAAATGGGCCCGAAAAATAATATGGAAAAAGTGGTAACCTACTCTTGGAATACACACTTATATAAATACCACATTTCATGAAGCTTCTGCAACATTTGTTTCTTCCATCTTCCATCAGCCAATCGATGTTCGATGCTCTCCTGGGAACGGGATCACTGCTTGCCTTCTCACCTGAATACAATAGTCCTCATACAGCAGTGTTAAATTTGCAACTACGATGTAGTGGTTATTCCTACCAATTAGGCTATACTTCTAACCTTATAAAATATCAAGTATCTAAAAAATGGGCTTGGAAGAAGTTGAAACATATATATAACAAAAAGAAAACATTTAGCAGCAAACATTTACTGCAATGGAACACACAAATTAGTTGAAAACGGTCAAGATCAAGTTTAATATCTGATTCTACATGTATGAATTCTTAATTTCCACATTAAATGACAAAACTAATCAATTGTTAACTGTGTTTTTCCTGTAAGTAGAAACATTCTGTAGAAATGAATTAAAATGTTATGCGTTTTTTACTTGTTATGAAAAGCATTTTCACGAAAAGGTCAAGAGTTAAACATTTTAGTTATATCTGCATTTTGTAGTCATGTCAGTTCTTGGCCAAGAAATAAACATTTTATGCATGTGTAAACATTCTAAGCAATTCAGCTTCTCAAGCAGTGTTACTTTAGTCATTTGAGGCCTAGTACATGTAAATCTAATGGCTTTGTGCAATACATTTTTCAAATTTCAAACACATTTTATTTTCATTAAGGCTTGCATGTTCACACTGCACACTCATTATAAGCATATTATTTTCTGTTTTATTGAAACTTTCTCACATCCATGCACTCAATCTTTCATCAGCCATGTGCTCAGACAGTCATCTTTTCAATTTTGTATCTTTTCATTCACCCATTGACTTATTTTTGCATTCCCACTCTTACCCATCCTCGATACCAAATAAACATCTCACTAATCTATGAATAGGGTCTTTCAGTTATTAGTCATACCTACTGCTGTTCCTACTATCTTGTGAGGGCTGCGAGAGATGTTTTCGCTAGTACAAGATTACTAGTCTGTGAGGGGTGTGATATTGTTGTCAGTAATGTATGACTGCTAGTCAGAGTTCTTCCGGAGTGCTTGTGATGGGTATGTGTTAGAACTGGGGGTCTCTAGTTGGCTGAGGTAGGTACCTTAGTCCAAATAGGGACCCTTGCTTCTAGTCAGGGAAAGAAGGGACACACTCTCAGATAACCCCCGGGTAGCTTGGCATGAGCAGCCAGGCTTATCTCCATGGCAATGAGTAAAGCATTTGCAACCACACTCCCAGTCACACAGTGATAACACCACGAATGGACACCACACTGGTTTTATAAAAATAGCAGTATCTTTATAAAAAGGAATACGATGAGACCAAACGATAGAAATCCAACATATGCGTATTCGTAATATTTCCCTTTGCTGGTTATTAGGCCAGCAATCACTTGGAGGTTCTTGCGGTATTAATGAGCAGTTCATGATGATCTAATCCAGTCCTAATGCAATGCTATAAAGTTCGTAATGCAGTTTATCATGTAGTAATAAGACAGTCCTTGATGCACCTACTAATGCAGTTCGTAATGCAGGAATAATGCAGGTTGTAATGCAAGAATAATGCGGTTTGTAATGCAAGAATAAGGCAGTTATTAATGCAATAATAATGCGGTTCGTAATGCAAGAATCAGGCAGTTCGTAATGCAAGAATAATGCGGTTCGTAATGCAAAAATCAGGCAGTTCGTAATGCAAGAATCAGGCAGTTCGTAATGAAAGAATAATGCGGTTTGTAATGCAAGAATAAGGCAGCTCTTAATGCAAGAATAAGGCAGTTCGTAATGCAAGAATAATGCAGTTCGTAATGCAAGAATCAGGCAGTTTCTAATGCAAGTAATAATGCTATAAGCCAATCTACATGGTCAACTGGGGCACCACTAGGCCCCAACAGCATAGACAACGGTCGTAAGCTTAAAGGGGCAGCCCGGTCCTGCTGGACAGGTATGGGCCACTCGGGGACTCAGCGCGTCTAACGCGGTGCAGTGGGAGAGAGATCGGCGCACTCCTGTACTCCTCCTGCACGCCTCCCCAGGCCACACACGCTTAAGGCTCCCAACCGGAGTCCGAACCTTACCTGGGGGTGTGCTCCCTTGCTCTCTCTCTACCCACTCATCGGACGTCCTGCTTGGCGACCCGATGACGTTGCAGCTCCGTTGTTAGGCGATGCTGTAGCCGGGCGGGTTACGGCGCTGCCTTCTCCTTCGTTGACGATCTTGGGCAGATTCCTCTTGGTGAAAAACGATCACGATCCCTTTCACCTTGCAGCTTCCTTAGCTTCAAGAAAACCTTTAGCACATTGCAGCTCGGGCCGGGGATCCTTACTCACAGCCTCAGTTACTATGACATCTCGGCCCACAAGCAGCAATGCAGCAGTGTGGACGATGTTTAATGCTGCGGGGGCAATGCGGTCACGGGGCACCTCGTAAACAGCACCACAGACCTCACGGCAGTCTCAGGCATGCAAAAGCACACGCACCAAGCGTCGCTAAGACACGGTTGGAAACGTTGATGTTCCTGAGTTTCCACAACAGGGGACCAGCTCTCCACGGGCCCTTGGAGACAAGTTACTTCAGGACACAGCACACAGCAAAGTCCTCTCAAGTAGGGGAACACACCACACAGCAAAGTCCCTTGTCCGCTCCTTAGTCAAATCAGCAAACTGCAGGCCAGCCCCAAAGCACACTGCAAGTGCAGTCCTTCTCTTCAGTCTCTTCAGCTGTTCTTCTTTGGCAGAGGTTCCTCTTGATCACAAAGTAGTTTCAATCCTTGTACGGACTGGATTTCCGTCTTGAGTTCAGGGGTTTCCACTCTCACATTTATACCCCTAAATGCCTTTGAAGTCTTTGTGTTCAGGGGGCTCTGAGCCCGGTCCAAACCAGACCTGGGTTTCTTCCTGCCAGTGCACACGCTCTTCCTTTGATAGTCAGGGTCTGGGCCCAAGACGCTCCGCAGGAGGTGGAGCCATCCTTTGGTGGCAGCAACACAGCCCTCGTCACAAGCAGGGGGCTACTCCTCCCCCACATCAAATGCAGGTCAGCCTGTTGCTGTCTCACCTACTCCTCCCTGGTGTCAGGACACTTCCCAGACCCTGTAACATCCAAACCCAGACAGTAAATAGACAAACAGGCAGAGGCATGCAGGATGGTTAGGACAAGAAACCAGCCACTTCTAAAAGCATGGTCTCTAAACACACAATTTAAAAACCATCTTCACAAAAAGATATGTTATTAAATTCTGAGTTCAGGCACACTAAACTCCATCTCTCCATCTTATGCCAATGGGAAGATATCCTGGAAACATGTGACACAGCATTCCCCATTCTGTCCTATGTGCAAGATGGCCTTGCAATAGTGAAAAATTAATTTGGCAGTATTTCACTGTCAGGACATGATACACACCTCAGTACATGTCCTACCTTTTACATACACTGCACCCTGCCCAGGGGGGTACCTTGGGCCTCTTATAGGGGTGTCTGATGTGCATAAAAAGGGAAGGGTAAGGCTTGGCAAGCAAGGGCACTCGAGTGCACTCGTCAGGACAACAAGGCAGTTGACAAACTGCGTGCAGGCACTGCAGTGGCAGGCATGAGATCTCTTTTTAGGGCTACTTATGTGGGTGGCACAATTAGTGCTGCAGTCCCACTAGTAGAATTTGCATTACCAGCCCTGGTACACATAGTGCACTTTACTAAGGACTTTACTAGTAAGACAAATATACCAATCATGGACAACCAATTACCATAACAAGTTACACAGAGAGCATATGCACTTTAGCACTGATCAGCAGTAGTAAAGTGCCCAGCGTCCTAAAACCAACAAAAACAGGTCAGAAACAATACAGGAGGAAGGCAAAAAGTTCAGGGATGACTCTGCAAAAAGGGCCAAGTCCAACAGTATCAGTCTGTTGTCAACAGTCTCAGACATGTAGGGCATTTGTTAATGTGTGATCACTATGATGTCAGGGGTGTGTAAGTGCTTTTTAGGCCCAGCCTAGGCAGCACGCATGCGCTGTTTCTCGACATGCTGCATTCACTGTAAGTTCTTCCGGTCCGCCAATTGGGTTTTTATTGGTAAATTGGATTGTTCATTAGAAAGGCTTGCTTTCTAGTGACTAATCATTCTTTTTGACTCACCTTGTAATTGATTGTTAATGCCCAGAGCTCAGTGACTAAATGCTATATGGTTCCACCCGGTGTGTTTAAGTGTTTGGCAGGAACTATTTGTATTTTTCCTACTCCTGTTTTAGTTGTAAGTGCATGACTTGTTTGCTTCTCTTGTCTTGTATCATTGTTTTTGTTCCTGCTCGTGTCAACACACAGCTATTTCATTTTTGCTTCCCCTTCCAGCTTTGCGTTATGAGCACTCACCCCCACCCTCCGATCACAAAAGGAGCATTTCCCTTCTGTCACTTCTTGTTTGTATTTGTTCCTCATGTGCAGATTTCTCACTAGTCAGACTGAAATCGGCTGTGAGGCTGTCTGAGGACAGCCCTGTGATAATATCTCGAGTTTGGGTGACCACACGCATTAACAGCAGCGAGGAACAGAGACTAATCTTGCAGAGACTACTCTAATCTCAGATTTTATAATTTACAAGCCGGCCTCCTATTGCTCTGCGTGAGCAGTGAACAGATCACTTGCCCTTTTATTTCATGGTGCGTTTACTTTAGCTGTGCCCATTACATAACTTGTGGTTTGTGCACCTCCTCCCATATCACAGAAAGCCTGCCACCACCTAACCCCACATTACTAGTTTTTTTCAGGGTCTTAATAACATAAAGTAATTTCCAGCTCAGTCTTTTTGCAGATACATGGCACAAACCTATTTAAAGAATGCAGTGCCTTTAGTCGAGGTTCTGTACAGGTGTACTCCCCGTCACCCTATAGGCGTAAACTTCCAAAAACCCCACTTGACTAAACAAAAGGGAGGGTGAATCAGGTATTTTATAAGAATACAGGCATTGCCTCATTAAGGGGCCCCTGAAGCCGCCCTCGCTCTCTTCATCCTTCCTGTCCTCCAACTCTCCCCCACATAGAAGCACTCTAGGGCATAATTCAAAAGAAGTGGCGGTGCGTGCCATTAGCCTCCTTGACTTAACAACGTTCTCCACCACTTCTGAAACACAGGGTTGCACCATATTTACAAGAATATGGTGCAGCCCTGCATTTCCACCTGCGCTGGCGCTAAGTTTAGCAGCCTAGCATCAATGCAGGCACCCTTGCACCATAGTACAAGGGTGTCTGCGTTCAGGGGAACATTGTTTACGCACAGGAAGGTGGGGCTTCCTGTACATAAACAATCATTGGCCTTTTGCTGTTTTTATGTGTGCTGCACAACGCAGCACAGATGAAAACAGCAAAAATGAGGTGAAATGAAACATTTCTCCTCGTTGGACCAGGGTAAGACCAGGTTTTCCCTGGTCTTAATTCTGGCGCTGCCTCCCATTAACGCCTCCCTTGTAAATAGGAGGCAGAGTCAGAATCAATGGGTGTTGCAGTGGAACGCCCAGAGCAACACCTATTGCTCTCCCCTTTCACTCTAAGTGGCTTAACGCTGCCATGTAAAAAAGGCGCGACCCTATCGCCATCAAGACGCCACTGAAAGTGATAGGGGCTTGTAAATATGACCATCTGTGTTGTCCCCTTACTGCGTCACTAGGTCTGACTATAGTGTGCGCTCTTTTCTTTGTGTTTCCCTATCCAAACCCCTTCTGCCTTTTTGCCACGCTTCTTTCTGTTGTTTGGTTATCAGAGGGAAAGAACACCGAAACGTAATTCAGGTCTAGTTCTTGGTGTTTCACTCTGAAAGGTAAATACGTTTCTTTTCTTGCACGCCTAAATCAAAAGGCAGTTTAAAGTATTCACCGCATTTTTCGGGCACGGCATGTCTTAACCGTAAATTCAACAATTGTGCTCATTTTCAGGAAGACTTTAATGGTGTTAGGTGACGGTTTGTCGTTATATTGGTCTATGGGTCGTTTTCAGTGCGGGTAGCCGAATTCCCCCATTCCCTACCAGCCCAAAACAAGCAATAAACTAGCAGCAGATGGGGTTTATCAGATTCATGTTTCGATAAACAGGGTCCAGGTTTGCGCCTACATACACTCTCTTTTCCACCATATGTACGTGTTTACCTTCTCAGCAATGTGCACGCCCAAACTGGGAAGTTGTTCGGAAGTTCCAAAGCCCTTATGCTATCTTACATCCACATTTAGATACAATAAATATTTTTTGCACCCAAACACGGCTACTTTTCTATCACGACAAATGCCACCAATATATTAATTTAATCCCACGCCTTCCAGTCATTAAGTAAATGTATTACTTAAATGAAATGTAGAATGACTTTGGCACTTATTTTGAATTGGGTTGACACAGGGTAAGTATGTCCAGAATGAAACAGTTTCCCCTTCCCAAAGGATGTGAACTCATGATGTACACCAGTTCCACAGTCTGCAGATGTATATTTTAGGGGACATCCACTTTGCCCAAACCTTTGTGTGTTTTTTGGCGTTCAAATGCGGCTAATTGACTAATGTTAACATGTCTTGGAAATAGCTGCCTAAAGAGCAGCCGTACCACCACTTAACTAACCATATGGTGCTTATTCTTATCGTTTCTGTATGTTTCTGTCAGTTTTTAATAGGGTTGACACCACGAGAAAACGTTGGCATCTGAGCACAGTTCCCTACTTCATAATTTGCCTGCTCAGGAAGTTATGTTACATCCTTTTTCACAAACAACAGACAATTTTGGCATTTAAACTTGGCTACTTCTACAGCATTGGCATGTGTGACAAACAAATAACTGCTTCCTTCCGTCTCTCCCAGCCTTTCTACAACGTATTTGAATGTTTAGAGTGGCATAAGGCATCTCTCAGCACCAGCCCAGCACCCCTTCTGTACCAGTGCAGCACCACCTCACTAAAAGCACAGCAACACTCAGCACCACCTCCGCACCAGCGCAGCATCTCCTCTGCACCACTTACCACCCCCACAGCACCACCTCAGCCTCAGCAAAGCACAATCTCAGCATTAGTAAAGCACCACCACCACCTCCACCTTCAGTTCACCACCACCAGCACGCCACCAACTCAGAAGCAGCTCAGCAGCACCACAGCATCAGAGCTCAGCACCAATGCAGCACCATTTCAGCGATAGCACAGAACCACCTCAGCACCAGTGCAGCATCACCTCAACATCAGCGCAGCACCAACTCAGCATCACTTTGCACTCCCTCAGCATCACCTGAGCACCACCAAAACATCACTCAGCAACACCTCAGCATCACTCAGCATCACCTCACTACCACTCAGCACCACCTGAGCACCACTTCTGCAAAGGAAACTGTTGTAGGGAAGAAGTAATATCCATCACACAATATGGATCTTTAAATACTTTATTCTAAGCGCAGTGATTGCGTTAGTGCTACACCACCTTTGCACCAGTGCAGTACCACATCAGCACCACAACAGCACCACAACAGCACCACCTCAGCGTCAGCACAGCACCACCTCCTCATCAATGTACCACCAGCAGTGCAGCACTACCTCAGCACCAGTGCAGCACCACCACAGCACCAGCACTGCACTACCTCAACAATAACACAGCACCACCTCAAAAACAACAGCACATAACCATCTCAGCATCAGCAGAGCACCACCATCTCATCATCAGTGTAGACCCTTCACAGTATCAATGCAGCAGCACTTCAGCAGCACTTCAGCAGCAACTCAGCACCAGCGCAGCAGCACTTCAGCATTAGCACAGCACCACTTGGACACCAGCACAGCATCGCTTCAGCACCAGCACAGCACCAACTCAGCATCATTCAGCAGCAGCACAGCATCACCTGAGCATCACCAAGCATCATTCAGCACCTCCTCAGCATCACTCAGCACCACCTCAGTATCACTCAGTATCACCTGAGAACCACCTTCACACATGCACACCGCCACCTTAGCACTACCTCAGCACCAGTGCAGCACCACCTCAGCACCTGTGCTGCACCACCTCAGCTCCAGCACACCAGCGCAGCACCACCTCAGCATCAGCACAGAATCCCCTTAGCACTACCACAGCACCTCCTCAGCATCACTCAGCATCACCTCAGTATCACTCAGCATCACCTGAGAACCACCTTCACGCATGCACACCACCACCTAAGCACTACCTCAGCACCAGTGCAGCACCACCTCAGCACCTGTGCTGCAGCACCTCAGCTCCAGCACATCAGCGCAGCACCACCTCAGCATCAGCACAGAATCCCCTTAGCACTACCACAACACCATCTCTGCATCAGCATAGCACCACCTCTGTAACAGTGCACCACCACCAGCGTACCAGCAATTTAGCACTAGCGTAGCCCAACCACAGAATCAGCGCAGCACCACCTCAGCACTACCTCTGCAGAAACTCAGCACCAATTTAGCACCACTTCAGCATTAATACAGCACCACCTCAGCACAAGTGAAGCATCACCTTAGCACCAGCGCAGCACCAACTCTTGCATCATTTTGCACCACTTAAGCACCAGCACAGCACAATTTCACCACACACTTCCACAACTAACAATTAAAATCCAAGTCACAAATTTTCACTCCGCACCACATACATCCACTCAACTCCAAAATAAAACACATAGGCAAAAAACATTGTTGTTTACAATGCCAATAGCTCTAACTCTGACAAATGCGAGACCTATTACATTTCTATTGCTTGTTGTAGTTTGTGGCTGCAACCCTGATGAATGTGACAGTACTAGACTGCTAAATTGTGAGGGTTTAACGATGCTTTTGGTAATTTGTGACTAGTGCTCTGTTAGGGCTATGACAGTGCTTCCATGGTGCATGCTCATTTATCAAGAGTCTTTTTTGTGCGCAAGGGTGCACATTTGTCTGTCAATAATTACCAGACATGTATTGTGCAAATGCGATAATGCGTGCATTTTCATAATTCAGAAACACCAGTGTGTAAATCAAGCTTTTGTGGATGTATTTCCTTTTTGCATCAACCACGCTATTTTCAAAGCTTTGCTGCAGATGAAGAGTTTGTCAATATTCGTGAAAGGAGCATAAAAGACTACTAAGGAAGTTAGATCCTATGAGAAACTAATCTGCCACCAAACATCTTCCTCCCTTATTGATGTTTTTTATAAAAACACTTCAGTGCGAAGAAAAAGAACCTGCAGGGCTAATGGTGTCAGGCTTGGGTGAGGAAAGATGTTACTACCGGGAACTGTCACGTTTACAGGACATATAATATCACAAAAGAGAGAAATAAGGGAAAAATTGAGCCTTCTCTGACTCCCCTAGCTAACGTTTAATACTCACTAAACAGAGAAACGCTCCACAAACTTAAATCCTCACAGTTAAATATGATAGTGAAAGGCACAATACTATCCCTATTATCACATAAACCTAGAGTATAGTTTAGAAGGAAAAAACATTATTCTTAAAATACTGCCCTCACACACTTTGCAGTGTCATGCTTCATCATTGGGCCGCGTCGAACGCCCCCGTGCAGACCAACACAGTGGGCGGAGCGCAATGTTTTTTGTAAGATGAAGAATAAAGTGGTGAGGAAACGGAACAGAAAAGGGGTTTGACAAAATAGAACAAATAGTGTCTAAAGAAAACAGAACAAGGACAATATTCCCTAAAGGAGGGACCACAAAAGTGCAGACATATATATTAAAACTGTCTAGGAGGGGACTTATTTAATTTTTATTCCTGTCACCCCCTGGCAGGGTTAAAAGTAACTGGTCGGGATTTTATTAGGGGAGGTAAAAGCCCCTAAATCCCTGCTGCTATTACCAACATGTTTCTGCCCAAATCAAACGCTCATAAGAGTCGTGCAGGCATTCATCAGGGTGTTGGTCCCTTGGTTATTTATCTGGGTCTACCCCCAACTAGGGGATTCGTTACCTTCTATTGAGAAGCGGCCAGTCGCCTTTACTACTTCAGTACTCTGAATGGTTTCCGAGAGTGAACAATTATCTGAAAGAGAGTAGAACATATTTTATCGTTCCACTCATCTACACCCCCTTGCATTACTTTAAAAATAAGAATTACCCTCACATCTCTAATGCCACAGATCGTCATGTCTTCCCAAAAGTGTTCACCACATAACACCCCCCCGTGAGAACTGTTATTCATCACACAGGTCAAAGACCCCACGAATTCATTGTACACGTAACGTGATGGAAAACGATGTGAAGCCCCACACCACAACACCACGAGTGTACACGTCTTTGTACACATTCAGTCCCCAACATCATGCTGTTAATTATTCGTACATGCTGGTTCTGCTAGATACGAACCAAAATAAAGAAGGACTTACAAGGGTTTATTGGAAAGTCTCCAAACCCGGGACCGGTGAGAGGCCGTGGTCCTATAGTCACACTCTATATACAAAGGAAGGAAGTCAAAATGCATGATATCATCAATTCCCTCGCATTAAGTCAAAAACGCTTCTCTTTCCTGCTCAGACCACTCGTCTCACTTACTACTCCAAGAACGCACGGCACTAATCGTCCCCACAACGGTCCTCCGTCGCCGAAGACAGAGACGAATTCTCTTCCATTTAAAGACATGATTATTCATTCCGGTGGGAGGGCTCTGAGTACACGTGATACCGCATAGTTCAGGTCATCTGACACTACGCGAATGAAAAGAGAAGACGGACCAAATACGGACGGGAGTCTATTGAGTGAAAAAACCACCCGCCGACATCTTGGAGGTCCTGTATCACTCGTGAAATGTCGGGGCTCCTACATGGGTATCTGTATTCCCAATTGTGGGAGTAACCTCTCGATGATATCTTTCTTTAATAATGATATTCAGGCAACCTAAACCCATAATAAGTTACCTCACAAACGAAAAAATGAGAGGCCATAATTCGTGTATTACACACGCGTTAAGTGTCAAAAGTGACCAGAAAACGCTCTCGCATCCAAGCACAGTGGTAGTTGAATGAAGAGGACAATAAACGAAACCAACCTGCAGGTGCAAATCCCTTTCAAGATGATATTATTTACTCAGGTGATGAGCCACACTGTGTCAACCATACTCTCAATACAAACTGACTCCACTGAGAAAAATCATTTCTTACCCAACCCATATAAATGGAACCATGGGATGGAATCATTCAAACCCACTATACTGCTTTTGAGTCTGTCTACCCAACGTTGTTCCCTACAAAACAGGAAGTTAGCAATATCTACTGTATTGGGTGGTATAAAGGGTTTGTCCAGCACCGTCCACCTCAAGTCATGTTCACTATGTTTTTGTTGGTGAAAATGTGCAGTAAGTTTTGTGTTTGTTTTCCCGCATCGTATCGTACTCAGATGTTCAAGGATGCGTGTTTTTACTCTACGCGTAGTCATTCCCACATACAAAAGATTACACGGACAACGGATTAAGTAAATCACGTTCTCAGTGTTGCATGTGGTATGTTTTCTCTGCTCCCACGGTTTGGACGTCCCAATGTCAGCCTTTTTTCCATTTAAAGACAGAGGGCATGCCCTACAGGAGCCACAAGCATAGTGTCCCATCACAGGGGGCAGAAAGTGTTCCGGTTGGGGACCACTATTGCCAGACATGATAGCTCTCGGACGTGTATTGACAATAGTATCTTTTATACTTGCACTCTTTTTGAAAGAGAATAGTGGTTGAGGTTGTTCTAATCCATTAGAGTTCAAAATCCTCCAGTTCTTTTGGATTATCTTTTTTATATGGTTAGATGCTGTATTGGCAGCATTTGTGTCACGACATTCAATACAGCATCTAACCATATAAAAAAGATAATCCAAAAGAACTGGAGGATTTTGAACTCTAATGGATTAGAACAACCTCAACCACTATTCTCTTTCAAAAAGAGTGCAAGTATAAAAGATACTATTGTCAATACACGTCCGAGAGCTATCATGTCTGGCAATAGTGGTCCCCAACCGGAACACTTTCTGCCCCCTGTGATGGGACACTATGCTTGTGGCTCCTGTAGGGCATGCCCTCTGTCTTTAAATGGAAAAAAGGCTGACATTGGGACGTCCAAACCGTGGGAGCAGAGAAAACATACCACATGCAACACTGAGAACGTGATTTACTTAATCCGTTGTCCGTGTAATCTTTTGTATGTGGGAATGACTACGCGTAGAGTAAAAACACGCATCCTTGAACATCTGAGTACGATACGATGCGGGAAAACAAACACAAAACTTACTGCACATTTTCACCAACAAAAACATAGTGAACATGACTTGAGGTGGACGGTGCTGGACAAACCCTTTATACCACCCAATACAGTAGATATTGCTAACTTCCTGTTTTGTAGGGAACAACGTTGGGTAGACAGACTCAAAAGCAGTATAGTGGGTTTGAATGATTCCATCCCATGGTTCCATTTATATGGGTTGGGTAAGAAATGATTTTTCTCAGTGGAGTCAGTTTGTATTGAGAGTATGGTTGACACAGTGTGGCTCATCACCTGAGTAAATAATATCATCTTGAAAGGGATTTGCACCTGCAGGTTGGTTTCGTTTATTGTCCTCTTCATTCAACTACCACTGTGCTTGGATGCGAGAGCGTTTTCTGGTCACTTTTGACACTTAACGCGTGTGTAATACACGAATTATGGCCTCTCATTTTTTCGTTTGTGAGGTAACTTATTATGGGTTTAGGTTGCCTGAATATCATTATTAAAGAAAGATATCATCGAGAGGTTACTCCCACAATTGGGAATACAGATACCCATGTAGGAGCCCCGACATTTCACGAGTGATACAGGACCTCCAAGATGTCGGCGGGTGGTTTTTTCACTCAATAGACTCCCGTCCGTATTTGGTCCGTCTTCTCTTTTCATTCGCGTAGTGTCAGATGACCTGAACTATGCGGTATCACGTGTACTCAGAGCCCTCCCACCGGAATGAATAATCATGTCTTTAAATGGAAGAGAATTCGTCTCTGTCTTCGGCGACGGAGGACCGTTGTGGGGACGACTAGTGCCGTGCGTTCTTGGAGTAGTAAGTGAGACGAGTGGTCTGAGCAGGAAAGAGAAGCGTTTTTGACTTAATGCGAGGGAATTGATGATATCATGCATTTTGACTTCCTTCCTTTGTATATAGAGTGTGACTATAGGACCACGGCCTCTCACCGGTCCCGGGTTTGGAGACTTTCCAATAAACCCTTGTAAGTCCTTCTTTATTTTGGTTCGTATCTAGCAGAACCAGCATGTACGAATAATTAACAGCATGATGTTGGGGACTGAATGTGTACAAAGACGTGTACACTCGTGGTGTTGTGGTGTGGGGCTTCACATCGTTTTCCATCACGTTACGTGTACAATGAATTCGTGGGGTCTTTGACCTGTGTGATGAATAACAGTTCTCACGGGGGGGTGTTATGTGGTGAACACTTTTGGGAAGACATGACGATCTGTGGCATTAGAGATGTGAGGGTAATTCTTATTTTTAAAGTAATGCAAGGGGGTGTAGATGAGTGGAACGATAAAATATGTTCTACTCTCTTTCAGATAATTGTTCACTCTCGGAAACCATTCAGAGTACTGAAGTAGTAAAGGCGACTGGCCGCTTCTCAATAGAAGGTAACGAATCCCCTAGTTGGGGGTAGACCCAGATAAATAACCAAGGGACCAACACCCTGATGAATGCCTGCACGACTCTTATGAGCGTTTGATTTGGGCAGAAACATGTTGGTAATAGCAGCAGGGATTTAGGGGCTTTTACCTCCCCTAATAAAATCCCGACCAGTTACTTTTAACCCTGCCAGGGGGTGACAGGAATAAAAATTAAATAAGTCCCCTCCTAGACAGTTTTAATATATATGTCTGCACTTTTGTGGTCCCTCCTTTAGGGAATATTGTCCTTGTTCTGTTTTCTTTAGACACTATTTGTTCTATTTTGTCAAACCCCTTTTCTGTTCCGTTTCCTCACCACTTTATTCTTCATCTTACAAAAAACATTGCGCTCCGCCCACTGTGTTGGTCTGCACGGGGGCGTTCGACGCGGCCCAATGATGAAGCATGACACTGCAAAGTGTGTGAGGGCAGTATTTTAAGAATAATGTTTTTTCCTTCTAAACTATACTCTACGTTTACAGGACACGCTGAAATAGACAATGTCTATTGGCAAATGAGATGAAAGCCTTGAAAGATTTGTTACTGATAAACAAAAGAGGAGTGATTGATTCTACAGCAGCAGAAGACAAAAATCACAACCGAAGGTGAAATAAGTCCCTCAAGCTGATTTCATTGGTCTTCTTAAATAGGATATATTTGCTGTGTTTAACTGGCAGCAGTATAGTGGGGATGGACCAAATGCCACTACACATGATGTTGATTATTATTTGGCTTTTTAAAAAATTATTATTATTCGTATAATTTATTGTGCGCTCATTCACTGAGACATCCTGGCACTAGGACTAGTGTGACGGGTAACCAGTTTAAAAAATAAAACCTAACACAGAACAGCCGGCAAACAAAATCACACATTTATAATATTAATCAAAGCACACAGGAGCTCCTCCCAAAAAAAGCAGCTGGAGCAGAAATATGGCCTATGAAATTAAGGTTTCTGCAAAAGATAGGCCTGCACCACATTTTTGAATCTACAAATCTACAAGATTGTATTGTACAATTTCCTGAAAATTCTGAAGTGTGAGTTAGGCCCTTGGCAAATGTCTTTTTCAATTTTTGGGGCGTCCAGTTTTATATATGCCTTAATATAAGGATGATTTGATTGTGTTCACAGGGTAACAGCGATGTCAGCAAATAACGTGTGATGAATTTGCAATAGATACATAGATAAGTGTCCAGTATTTGCTACAGTATTAAGCAGAGTCCATACTTCTGTGGGAGTTGTATGTCTTTTTGAAAATAATGGCAGCATTTTAAATTGTGTCACTAAATATTGCATTATGGGTTCTTATAAAACATGGCACACTTTGTAATACTGGTGTACTGGGTTATGACACTTCATAAAAAATAATGTGATCCTGTGCACATTACTTTAGCTCCCTCTCGCTGATATTCTAAATGGGTACAGTATATCACATTTGCACGGACGTGACGTCCAGTACCATTGTCATTATGTATAACCCTTCCTCCCACCCCTTTGAACTTTGATTTTAGTATCCATTTTCCATATGATATACTTCATAATATTCTATGTATAGCACTCATATTTGCAATGCCTATTCTGACACAAAAATGCCCTGCATAAAAAAGCGTTTCAAAGTGCTTTCTATAACAAGTACATAAAATTAAAAAAAAGTAACAATAGCGTGGCACCTAAATACCTGGACAATAAAAAACACACGTTCAATACAGGCTGTCAACAACACATCTGCAGACAAACAATGCACAAGAGTACAAAAACCATTCAAGAGCACAAATGACCCAAGTCGCCAACATCTCTGCACCGCAAAAGCACACAAGTCAAAGGCACACCGCCTCAAAGGGATAAGAGGCCGCTCAATCTGAGCTGCAGGGGCGACTCTCCCACAATGCAGCACACACACATAGCAATCACAGCACATCAACATTGACAACAATGTGGTACAAAGTGCAACACATTTACTGCAGAACAGAGGACACAACAAGATGATAATGTACGAGTACAACCTCACATCCGTCATGTAGTCGAAATGTCCACTGTCTCCCATCAAATAGCCAGGTCCTCCAAAACAGTCACAATGTACATTGTCATATAGTCTGTATGTAAACATGTACAATGCATCAACATACATGGAACACACTGTTAACCTACATCTCCCCTTTACATTGCAGAGGGACAATCAACACCTCCTGTAGAGCAGATCAGACATATCTTCAGTGATGATGAAGAGGACCCCCTGGCCATCTGCTCCGACACCCTCCAACGGTTCTTGGACAGCATCTGCACCCCACCCTCAGGAGCAGGGCAGCCCAGCTGCATCGAGGTGACCCCACCCCCTGCACAGACCACACAGCAGAAAACACCCACCACCATGGCTGGCTCCCACCACCTCACGGAAAGACACATGGCATTTCAATGCCGTGTGTTAGATTGCCAGAAGGAGCTGGCTGAACAGATGCGGGTGGGTTTCGACCTCATGGCAGCCAAACTAGATGCCATACGTGGGTGTATAAGTCCCATCAGGGACCACTTACAGTCCCTAATGGACACCCACAGTCCATTCCATGCTCTACAACAATCCTTGGCTGACCTCGCTGGAGCCATTACTCGGATACA